>NC_069383.1:118440000-119690000 GCF_027475565.1 Acinonyx jubatus
ACTTAATATCTATGTTAAGAAACTATAGCAGGGATATGGCAAAGCAGGTTATGGTGTTATTCAAACATTTTCATATCCGCATTGGAGTCCACAGTATACTTTAGTATGGTAGATCATCACTACCACAGATCAGATCATTGAGTATATCAGCTCATACAACAACATAATGTCGTTCTTTATTCCTGACTCATAATTCTTATCCACTTCATTGTAGGGGTGAGTCGACCCCTTACTTCTAGATCAGTATTAACTCGGCTTCTGGAATATATCCTGCTTTTAGCCAGATATAACTCAATGATTCTAAAGGCAAAAAGTTCAGGGCTTTATCATCTCGTGAAATGTGTACCAATATTGTGTCCACTACTGGTAACAGAAGTGTTGCCCTATTACTATGAATATGTCCCTACCTCACACTGTAGTATTATTTTTTAAACCTGTTAAATATTTTGAGTAGTACAGTAATAGTAATTCTCATGCTTTGGAAAGATACTCATGAAAGCAATGTGTAAAATGAACACAGGAAAGCTTACAGACAGAAGGCCACCGGGAAGGACTTAAGCACAAATGTAAGGTATAAATCAGTACAAATTCAGCAAGACAGAGAGAGAAGTGAGGTGTGCTGGTCAGAGAGACACTGAATAAAAAGAAGCTACTTAAGTGGACACCCAGAGACCATGGCTCATTCTAAAACGGTAGGTGTTTAGGGGCGCCTGGGTGGCGCAGTCGGTTAAGCGTCCGACTTCAGCCAGGTCACGATCTCGCGGTCCGTGGGTTCAAGCCCCGCATCCGGCTCTGGGCTGATGGCTCGGAGCCTGGAGCCTGTTTCCGATTCTGTGTCTCCCTCCCTCTCTGCCCCTCCCCCATTCATGCTCTGTCTCTCTCTGTCCCAAAAACAAATAAATAAAAAAAAAGTTGAAAAAAAAATTAAAAAAAAAAATTAATAAAATGGTAGGTGTTTCAAACCCAAATTGGAAAAGGTTGCAAAGGAAATCAAATGGGAAGCAGAAGGAGACATTGCTTAGCAATTTAGCAACAAGTGAACAAGTGCTCACACACACCTTGAACTAGTATTATTTTAGGTCTAGAGCTTATTTAAGGAGAGTTTAACTTGATCATGAATTGCTTCACTATCACCAAAAATACTTCTAACTACTATGCTCCAGTAATGATTCTAGATGTTGAAAATTCCAAAGTGAATAAGAAGCTGTTACAATGTAGGTATCATAATCTTCCGCAAAATAGCACAGTCAAAATGAAGCATTTGTCCACATAATTCAGATGAAAGAAGTTTCAATTAAAGACAGGACTGTGTTTGGCTAAATTGCTCATACTCATACCGGCTTATGTTATCGACCAGGTTCATTGCATAATTATTTGACCCTTGGCTTCATTTTGCTTGTGTTACACATTGTCAATAATGTGGCAGCAAGACCTGCAGCCAAAGCTTTAAAAAATACGGTGCTGATTAATCAAAAGTGCTAATGCATGTGAAAGTGCCCTGCAAACTGTAAAACGCCATGTAGACAAAATTGCCACACTTTCTCTTCAAAATGAATTTACTCATCCAAATACCAGACTATCATTCCAAACATGATTTTGTGTCATCTCGAACTGGCCTAAGAATTGTGGTGCTGGAAAATTAGATATTTCATTAATTATTTATGGCAGATATATAACATGCCCCCTACAAAATCATACATTACTTTATAATGGTGGTTAATTTTATGTGTCTACTTGTCATTTTATGTGTCTACTTGTCTGGGCCATGGGGTATCCAGATATTTTATCAAACATCATTCTAGGTGTTTCTGTGAAGGTGTTTTTAGATGAGGTTAACACTTATGTTGGTGGACATGGAGTAAAGCAGATTGCCTTCCATGAGGTAGGTGTGCCTGTATCCAGTTAGCCGAAGGCTTGAAAAGTACAAAAAGACCCACTTGCTCTGTGATAGAATTCTCTACAAGAATGTCTTCAAAGTTCATCTGCAACATGGCTCCTGGTTCCACAGCAGAATGTCTATAGACTCAAATTGGAACATCAGCCTTCCTGAGCCTCCAGCCTGACAGTTTTCAGTTCGGAACTAAAACATTAGCGCTCATGGTCTCCAGACTATTGGCCCACCCTATAGATTCTGGACTTGCCACCCTCCATAATCACATGAGGCAATTCCTTTTTTTAAGCCTCTTTACATATAGGATATCCACTGTGACATTGTGATTTGTAAGAAATACATAGTTTGTCTTCATCCCAGTTTCTGTGACAGAGCTCCTAAAACCCTGAAAACTTCCTAAGTGATGAGTAATAAAAGTGTCTGGATATTCCTAACAAACTTCTGTCAACCAAACCTGAGTTTATGTTACTGAGGTGACTTTGGAAAACACCTAAGAATGAGGGCTGCTTTCCAGGGGAACCAACCCTGTGAGTGGGGAGCTCAAACATTGAGTCTCACTTCCCTGAGCTCCAGGGCAGGAGAGGGACTGGAGGTTGAAACAGTCACAAACGCTAATGATTTAATTCAATCATGCTTATGTAATGAAGCCCCATTAAAACACAAAAAAGAAGGGAAGTTTGGAGAGCTTCTGGGCTGGTACACTCATACAAATTTGAGAAGAAGGGCATGGAAGCTCTCTACACCTCTTCCCAAATTCCCTGCTCTATGCATCTTTTCCATATGGGTACTCCTGAGTTATATCATTTTATAATAAAACAGCAACCTACTAAGTAAAATGTTTCCCTGAGTTCTGTGAACTGCTCTAGCAAATTAAATGAACCCAAGGAGGGGGTTACTGGAATCCCTGATCTAAAGCTGGCCAATTAGAAGCTCAGTTAACAACCTAAAGTTGCAACTGATTTCTGAACTCAGTTTTGTGGGACTGAGCCTTTAACCTGTCGGATCAGACACTATCTCCAAGTAGTGTTAGAATTAATTGTTTGGTGGTGTAAACACCATATTGGTTCTGTTTCTCAGGAAACTGTAGCTAATACATCTATTCATCCCAACAAATCTGGACATAGGCAGATACCAAAATCATCACCACCATGAGCACCACCACCACCGCCACCACATATTCAGGGAGAAAGATTAATAAACATTACTTCAGAGTAAATTTTAAAACTAAGCTGTTAAAACAATTGCAAACAGCACTGGTTGCAAAGTCAGTTTTCTAACCAATGTTTTTAATTTGTTTATTTATTTATTTAGTTTGAGAGGGAGAAAGAGAGCGTGAGCGAGCAGGAGAGGAGCAGAGAGGGAGAGAGAGAATCCCAAACAGGCTCTATGCTATCAGCGCAGATCTCCCATGAACCATGAGGTCATGACCTGAGCCCATATCAAGAGTCAGATGCTCAACTGTCTGAGCCATGCAGGTGCCCCAACCAATGTTTTTAAAACCCAGTTTGGGTCCAACTAAGGCAGATATACACTGTTTTGAATTTCCCAAAGGCCATTTATGTTAAGTTCTATACCCAGTAGCCATTAATTTTAATGACATCTGAAAAACAGCTTACGGAACTAAAATTTTTAAAAAAGCTTTAATGAACAAATGTAAAGAAGGAATCGTATTTTATTCTTATCTCAATACCTATTTCCTTGGACTTGGTTTTCTTCCTAGGCTATGGCAACACCAAATGTACCAGTTTAGCTTCTCAAAAACTGCTAGAAACATGCCAAACTCAAATAGAAACCATGTTATGGAACGGATACAAAATAAAAAGCCACCATTTTCCTCTGAAACAATTGTTTTGTAAATTGTAAAGCATGAGGCTATTGCCCAAATAAAATCATTAAAAAGAAAATCATTAGTGTGATTTATTAATGTATTTCCTTAATATTTGCTTTATTTCATTCACCTTATTATATATGCAATACTTTGAATGTCAAATTATAGCTGAAAAGGACTTTCATATATTTATTTCATTTCTTTGGTACAAAATTTTGTGAACAATTGTTATTCCCATTGTAAAGATATGAAAATGGGAATTTATTTTTCAGGCAGCATATAGCAGAAGTGGGTTGACTTTAGACAGTGTTCTTTATGTGTTGGTATCAGAGAGCTCTGATTGACTGAATAAGTTTATCTTATTTCTCAGGCAGCTTATAGGATATATTTCATATTTTTGACCCAAAAAGTCAAATATCATTCCCTCACAGTCAGTATTTGCACGCCACCTTTAACCTACATTAGCTGAGCTCCTGCCTCATGCAAGGTACCATGGTGACACAGAAGAGTATGAAGAAGCACAAATCATTGTTCATGGCTTCCAGTGATAGAAAATGAAGATAAGGACAGTAACCCTTCTGGGAAGATAAAATAATTAACAATACAAAAACCTAACATAAAATACCATTAATTCTAAAACCAGTTTATGAACTGTCATGTACTATATGAACCTTCAGTAAAACCAAAAACAGGCTTACTCTTACGAGAAAGAAAGAGTGAAAGAGGGAGGGAGGGAGACAGGGAGAGACAGAGAGAAAGAAAGAAAGAAAGAAAGAAAGAAAGAAAGAAAGAAAGAAAGAAAGAAAGAAAGAAAGAAAGAAAGAAAAACAGATCAGAGCTAGTCTATGATAAAGTTCTCACTGGTCTACAGCAGAATGACAACAATAATAACACTAAGATTTTTTTATATCGAAAACTGTATTTTCCATTTTCCATTATAATTTTGTTGATGAAATGTAGTTCATAAAGTCATGAGGATATTCAGTTATTGTTTCATCAGAAATGAGCCTTAAAAGAATATTATCAACACTATGTGATCCCCGTATTTTTATGTGTGTGTGAGAGGGGTCTGTTGGCAAACTGCATCTCTGCATTAAATTACAAGCTCAGGGAATCAGTGATTTAATAAAAGCATTACACTTCTTAGGAAGTAAGGATTATTTAGATATGGGAAGTCACAGGCAACCTCAAAAAAAAAGTAGGAGTAAAAAAGATAGACTGGATTTAACTATGTAGAAATTAGGCAGAGGGGATTCTAGAGGAAAAGAATGCTAGTAGCAAACAAACAGGGTAGTCCATATGGAATCTTTAAACGGAAAAGACAAGGCTTGTTTAGGTTGACTAAAGGATGCAGTTAGCTTTAAGTTAGTGAAAATTTGGGGCGCCTGGGTGGCTCAGTCGGTTAAGCGTCTGGCTTCAGCTCAGGTCATGATCTCTCGATTTATGAGTTTGAGGCGGGCGTTGGGCTCTGTGCTGACAGCTCGGAGCCTGGAGCCTGTTTCCAATTCTGTGTGTCCTTCTCTCTCTGCCCTTCCCCCACTCATGCTCTGTCTCTCTCTCTCTCTCTCTCTCTCTCTCTCTCTCTCTCTCTCTCTCTCTCTTTGTCAAAAATAAGAAAGCATTAAAGTTTCTCTTCAAATGCAAGGATCAAAGAGTTACCAATTACCTCAAGACTATACTATTCTCACCTAGTGAGTGCTTTGGCTTGAATTATTCAGAAAAATCGCCTCAAATTATCACTTTAATTTCTCTTTAGATACAGAATCTGAGTCAACAAAAATAAAGTGCTCTTCTGAAACCAGAACTCAATAAAATTTAAATCATTTTAGAATAACTCAACAACAGCATTAATCTAGACCCTCTGTCCCACACCCAACCCATCCCCAATCAGTAAAATAGCTTAAGTCAGAGATAACTCACCTCATCTCAGTGGCTGAATATGAAAATAAACTGCTTTGGGTTTTGTCTTCCTTTTTTTCTTCATGCTCCATTAGGATACAACAAGAAATACATTTTCATTTTTCTACTAAGTAAAGAAGAATAAGTGTGGTAGAAAATGAAATTTAGTTCATTTTGATTGAGCTCAGTTTAATGAGACTGACCTTTTCCCTTCATTTTGATAGGTTTCTTGTTTCTAAACAAATATAAACTTTATTTTGAGGAAGTATCTTAATCACCCCTCATCTGATTAACATCAAATCTTAAGCAGATTAACTGTAAAAGGCTACCTTTATAGATGCTCTATGCCCTCCAAGGTACCAACATGAAATCTTAGTTAACTTTAATTAAAAATATAAAAATCAAGGGGTACCTGGGTGGATCAGTCAGTAAGCAACCAACTCTGGATTTCAGCTCAGGTCATGATCTCATGGTTCATGAGATGGAGCCCCACACTGGGCTCTGCGCTGACAGCCCAGAGCCTGCTTGGGATTCTCTCTCTCCCTTTCTTTCTGCCCCTCCTCCATTTGCATGCTTACTATCTCAAAATAAATAAATGAACATGAAAAATAATTTTTTAGCATAAAAAATCAGCAGATAAATAGTTATGTAAGTTAAACTGAATGGAAAATACTCTGACCAAATTATGGATTAATTATAGGGTGGCCCATGTTGGTAAGGAACATTTATTATATAAATTGTATATGGGAGCAATTAATGTCATCTAGATCTCCCTCCCAAAGCATCTCAATATCCAAATATTTTTATTAAATGTTCACTACAAAGTATATACTACATGAGAGTTGTGGGAAAATAAAATAATTATGTAAACTCAACTTATGTTTTGTTTGGAAAAAAGTTACAGGAAAAAGGAGCAGTTAATGTAGAAAGTGTAAGGTAATTAAAGCAATAAACTCACTAAAAAATTTAAGAGTATAGAAAGTCACAGTCAGAAAAACCCAAAAATGAGATCCAAAATCCAAAATAAATCATTTTGACAAAAGCAGATTTGTGTGGTAGAATAAAAAAATAAGTAGTTAATTACTAGGATTAAATACTGAGACAAGATGTTAGGGGTCCTGAAAGACCACTTTATAGAATTTAGACTCTGCAATGACACAATAAAAATTTTTTTAATGTTTATTCATTTTTGAGGGAGAGAGAGAGAGAGAGAAGGGGAGGGGCAGAAAGAGAGGAGACACAGAATCTGAAGTAGGTTCCAGGCTCCAAGCTGTCGGCACAGAGCCCGATGTAGGACTTGAACCCATGAACTATGAGATCGTGACCTGAGCCAAAGTTGGAGATTTAAACAACTGAGCCATCCAGGTGCCTGTGAAATAACACAATAAATAAGCCCAAGGTCTCAAAAAAAAGGGGACCCAAATGACTTAAGTTACATGTCAGTAAAGAAAATTCATCTGGCTACTTCATTACTTATGCTTTAAACAACTTTCAAACATGGTGAGAAATTAGAACATTCTCAAAGACATCAAGCTAAATCTTTACGATGCTAAATAATAGGCTTTATACCTTATTTATTATGCTCTGGTTTTACTAGCATTTAAAAGACAATGGATTAGAAAAGAAAAATAACACAGCTTATAAATGAATGTGTTCATTAACCATATTTTTTAAACTTGTCTTATTCTTCACATTGATGCTATAACAGCAACTAAGTCTGAACAATAACAGATTAATCCATTAAACAAATACTTGAGTGCTTACTAAGTACTAGGTACCTTGCCAGACTGGGGATGAAACAGTGAGAAAGGCGGCAAAAACGAAAACAGTTAACTAAGAAACGACACCACAGTAATACAGAAATTGTTCTTGTCATCAATGACTTATATCCTAGAAGATGATCATTAATTATTAACCTTAACAATTAATCAGCTAATCATATAAATATATAATTATTAGGAATAAGAAAGAAACACGGCAGTTTGGGATTTGACCTAATTAAGGAATCTCTCCTGGGCATGTGATGTTTAAGGGGAGAAATGAAAAATAAGAAACAGTTAAGAGAAGGGGAGAGAAATTTCCACAGGAAGAAGGGAGTAGGCTGACAAAGATTCTCCTTGACTCAACTCTAGATAGGCTCTTCTGAGACTGACTAGGACCTGACTTTAGGCATGTACTCAAGAACCCAGTTTTAGCAAGGATCCAGCTAAGTCTCAGTTTAGTCAGAATCCTCCACCTTGGTATCTGATAAAATTCCTCATTATCCAGCACCCTCTAGGTAATGTCTGATCACCCTCACCTGCCTTCAGCAAGAATCCTGTCAAAACTGTTCAGGGCAGAATCCCCTTTTACCCATAATGTCTCCATTTAGTAATTTTCCATCCACCAATCCCAACCTTGCTTCTTGTTTATAAATTCCCACTTTTTCATGTTGAATTCAGAATTGAACTGAGTTCTATACTAAGTCTCTTTTCCCCTTTTGCAATAGTTCCTGATTAAAATCTGTTTTTACTGCTTTAACTATTGTCAGGCTCTTTTTTTTCTTTAACAATATGCGTAGGTCCTGCGAGAAGATGCATTACTGTACCACATCAAAAAACACCTCCTTTTATTTTCATAATAGGATAAATACATTTGATGTGATTGACAGGGGTCTGTACACTATTTTTGCAGGTTTAATCAGAACTCCCAAATGTTTTAGAAAGTTTTGTGAGAATACAACCAGACATCACTTTCTGTTTTCTGTGCTGCTCCACCCACTAAAAAGACAGAGTTGGGTAATCGTGACCAAAACTATACAACCTACAGAGACTAAAATATTTCCCATCTGGCCCTTCCAAACCCCGTTAATAGACTTGCAACCAGGTATGCAAAATATTGGTTTTATTAAATTACCAAATTTTACAAAACCTGGGCACTTTGGGAAATTTCATGAAGGAACTTGTGACTAATGTTAAGACTTCTTTTCTAGGATATTATAATTTTTTTCAAGGTCACCAGAAGCCTTTGTTCAAATAAAATTTCAAGCAGACTCCCAAAATATAAATCAGAATGAAATCGAGTTGCCCTATTTAAAAGGAATAAAGGAGGCCCAGATGTCTCTTCCTAGATATTGAGCCAATCCTTCTGGCAGAACAAATATTTCAGAAAACACTGCTCTAGAATTCAAGAATAAGATGGTACTCTACATTTTCAAAGGATCCACTGTCATTTATTTTCCCCTAAAACATCTGATCAATTTTCTCATGGAGAAAGTTTGCATTAGTAATATAATGATGACCAGTAAACTCTACAAATAAATTCAACATTTAACATTCTGCCATATTTTCTATTTCTAGTTTGACTATATGTTTACAAACTTTTCTTTTACAAAATTGTATCTAATCTGCAGGCATCAAGATTCTTCACCCTTAATTTCTTTAGAATGCTTCTCTTAAAATAAAGACGTTCTCTTACATGACCAAAATACCATTATCACATCATAAAAATAATTAGCAACCATTTTCCTTAATACCTAACATACTGTCCACGTTCAAAATTTACCCATTTGAATTACAACTCAAACTCACGCATTAAAATTTACGTCTCTCTGGTTTTTATTATTCTATGTCAAGTCTACATTTGGTTGCTTATTTTATTATGGTGACTTTCTAGACAGTCTAAAACATATGTTTTGAAGAATACTCTACACCTGGAGTGTGTTCATTCTTCCTTGTAGGTCCTGGAAATTTAATTGATTCTAACGCATTTAATCAATAAAATCTCACAGGTCTACAAAATACTCTCAGAAAAAGAAAAAGAAAAAAGAGAAAAGAGAGAAAAAAGAGGGAGAGAAACAGCAAAAACAAAAAATTAAAACTCTTCAATTCATTGAAGGTGATTATTACATCAACTTTTTACTTTGAAAATCTCTAATCAAATGGAAATAAGCATTCAGCCTGTTTTTTAAACTTTTTTTAGTGTTTATTTTTTGAAAGAGAGAGAGAGTAAGAGTGGAAGAGGGCCAGAGAGAGGGAGACATGGAATCTGAAGCAGGCCTAGGCTCTGAGTTGTCAAGCACAGAGCCCAACATGGGGCTGGAACCCATGAACCAGGAGATCATGACCTGAGCCCAAGTTGGACACTAACGACTGAGCCAACCAGGCACCCCGTCAGCCTGTTTTTTGTTTTTTGTTTTTTTAAGGAGGAACTGTATTTTATCCCAAGTTGATGAGAAAAACTGCTTTTTTATAGGAAATTCCAGTCAATAACTGTAGATGGAAAGAAAAAATTAGAAAATCACCATTCTATGATGGAAAGAAAAAATTAGAAAATCACCATTCTACAATGCCCAAGGAATCACTGATCAAGGAATGGACAACTAACAGATGCTAAAACTATTAGACGAAAGGTTGTTATAGGACTTGCTGTTAGTCCAGTACCAAGAAATCTTCCACTCCTTCCAGGGTACTTATTCATTACAAAGAAAAAAACATAGCTTTGAAATAGAAAAATCTGTTGGTGCAAATTACTTCATATGACCTAACTTAGCACCATTAATATTGAGACAGTCTGATTTTATGTCCTTTTGATATGACAAAACTTAGATTACACATGTCACCTATGAAAGGATCTTGCCAGACATTGTTTTTCATCCAAAGACTTAATTCTTTAATAAGGTGCTTGATGAAATACTCTCATAGTAACAACCTGATAAAAAAAATTAGGGTTTTTTAGGTTTTAAGTAAACTTAAGACAATAACTCATCATTCTGGTAGTGGGTGTGGCCATTCACAGTTGAGTTGGGAGTTAAGTGAGAATGCCATGTACTGTGGAGAAAAGAACTAACTATATGTAAAGACCCTCACTTTCATGCTCAACCTATTTTTTCAAAATGTTTATTTATTTTTTTTGAGAGAGAGAGAGAGAGAGAGAAAGCACAAATGCACACACAAGCAGGAGAGGGACAGAGAGAGGGGGAGAGAGAATCCCAAGCAGGCTCCACACTGTCAGCACAGAGCCCCACATGGGGCTCAAACTCATGAACCATGGATCACAACCTGAGCAGAAACCAACAGTCAGGTGCTTAACTGACTAAGCCACCCAGGAGCCCCCATGCACAAGCCATTTTTAACTGAAAAAGCTCAGCGACCTTGTCTACCTCTATTCCTTTTCAGGGCCTCACTTTTTCCACTGATGGGGTAAGTTTTGAGTAACATATTTCTTACATTATACACCAAAGTTCTAAGAATTTTTAAGTCACAGGATATCTTATAACACAATTTAGTGTAGGGATTAATAGTAGGGACTTGAGATCCAGAAGGCCTGGATGTAAAATCCAAGCTATGTCACTGCCATATCATCCGGAAGGCCCACTATCCATAAGGTAATTACCTTACCTACATCATAAGGTTATAGTGAAGATTTGTTTAATGAAAATAAAATGCTTAGAAAAATGACTACTGCTTAGTAAGCATTCAATATACATTATTATATTGTTATTGTTTACCTAATATTCTTACTTAAAATCATGATTATATTTTATCTGATAACAGGTCTGAATTAAGACACTGCTGTTTTCAATTAATAGTAGAGTTACAAACACCACTGTCATCAACATGATTGTCATAATAAGCATCTGACACATTAGTGAAAACTGTGCCAGGCTCTGGGCTGATTTAATATCTGAAAGCCACTTTCAACTCACTTCTTCTTATTTCTCTATTTGGAGACTGGAAAACTAACCTGTAACAAGAGAAATCTAAGTGGCCTACTTCTTGCTGTTAAGAGGTTAGTGGAAATCAACTGGTGGAGCATCTAGCAAAATTTCTGAAGACAACAGACTGGCATCACTGCTTTTTTTCCTTTACTCTGCCATTATTTCTGTTTGAAAGACACATAGGAAGTGAAGCATCCATGTTTAGAATATGAAGTCAAAAGCCACAGTCTGGGATGGTAAAGGAGACAGCTAGAAGAACTGGGTCTCTGATGGCATCACTGAACACCTACAACAGTCAGCCTGCTAGATTTGTTGTTATATGAGAAAAGTTAAGTACTTATGTATTTAAACCACAATTTATCTGGTTTTCTAATTGCTTGCTGCTGAAGACAATCCCAACTGATATACTTATTCTATTTCATTTAATGTCGTAAAAACAGTAATAAGGAGGTAAGATTATTATCTCAGTTTGACACATACAGTAAATATATTCTTTAAAATCCTTCTTTTTAAAAAAGCTATAAAGACTAAGTCTATCTACAACTTCCATTAAGGTTTAAAACTTTATTTTGCTGAATAGGTTAGGAGGAGATGATTATCTTGCATTCTAATTTGTATACTCTTCAACAGAAACTGTACCAGCAGCAAATTGAAGTGGGTTAATACAAATGACTTATCTTCAAAGCAATTACAACCACCAACATCTTGTTAGATGTTTAAAGAGTATGAGAAAGGTCTATTGAATTTAATGGAAGATTTTCAGAAAAAAAAAAAAAGGAAAGAATTTTATTGTGTCTTATGGATTGTGAAGGCTTTAAGAACTGCCCAGAAGATTCATCCCATCATGATAAAAATAATCCATAATTCTTATGGAAATTTAAAAGCCACAGAAACTCTGACATTGTGATAGATACCAAAAATATATATAATTTGGCTTTGAAATATGGAGTCCACTCTCTGGTATTCTTTGGATAGCTGGTCTATCTCTTCTTGTTAAAATAATATGTTAGCACCTTAATATCCCTTATGCTGCTAATTAAATGAAACACTCTAGTTAAAACTCATTTTTGAATGAAATTCAAAGTGATTCCCACTGCAGAAGATACTAAAAGGAATGCAAAGGCACCTTCTACTGCTTGAAGCCTTCTGTTTGGAGCTTGCAGGGTTTCAAAGAAATAGCCCTATAAATTTTCTTCTACTTTTTTTACCTTCAAGTTTCCTTCCTCTATTCTACTGTAAACCACAAATTTAAATATAGGCACAAAAATTCTTCCCCTGGTCAACTCACTTCAAGACCTATAAACATAAGATTCACCATCTAAATACTTCCACAAAGCTCTTTTTGTATTAAAATTTCAGCAGTATCCTGAGTCAATACACCTCAGGTTTGGAAGCAATTATTTCTATTCTAGAGCACCCCAGAAGCCCCAGAAAAGCCAATGAGCAATGTGTTTTCTTGAACAAGAGAGTCACAATTACAATAGCTTCCTCATAGAAGGAATTTTTTCAACTCTTTCCACAAACAACTTAAGTACAATTTTTATATTCAGCTATACATTTTCATGCTGTATAGTTTTCAGAACACATCAAAGGGTGTGAGGAGAACATTCTAAATTTAAAGGCAACTAGATTTACTGACTAATTCTATCTGAAGGTATTTCAAATGTTAAGAATAAGCAATTTGGGTGGGGGAGTTCCTGGGTGGCTCAGTCAGTTAAGCATCTGTCTTCAGCGCAGGACATGATTTCACAGTTTGGGAGTTAGAGCCCCACATCAGGCTCTCTGATGTCAGTGCAGAACCTACTTCAGATCCTCTATCCCTCTCTCTCTGCCCCTCCCCTGCTCATGTTCTCTCTCAAAAAATAAACTTTAAAAATAAGAAAAAAAAGAATAAGCAATTTTTAAGACTTTTTTTTATCCAGAGAAGTATACAGAGCACATCTATTCCTGACACCAGGATGGCAAGGTAAATGCAAGGAGGTATTACAAGTGTTCACATTGTATGCTTTTATTCCAAACATCTTTCTCTCTATACACTGCAGTAATATTGAGATACAACATTTGAGATGATTAATTAAGTTCTCCTTCTGTATTACATACGCTCTTGACCCTGAAGAATACACTCACATTGGAAATATGGCATATTTGAGCTCTTGCAAGGACTGTACTAAATGCACACTCATACATACAAGTAAGCTGGGATCCTGCACTGAATGGAAGCCTTGATAAGCAAAGACCAGCATGGACTCTGAGTCCAGCAAATCTAAACCTTATTAGTTAGGGAAATAAAGTTCCTGAGAACTCCAGAAGTTCACATTCTTGTGGAGAGTAAAGATATCAAATAAGAAAAAAATCACAGTAAAACCTTGGTTTGTGAGCATAATTCGTTCTGGAAACATGTTTGTAATCCAAAGCACTTGTATGTCAAAGCAAATTTCCCCATAAGAAATAATGGAAACTCAGATGATTCATTCCACAACCCAAAAATATTCATATAAAGAGGATTATAATACTGTAGTATAATACAACATAATAAAGAAAATACAAAATATAAAGAAAAATAAGCAAATTTACCTGCACTTACCTTTGAAATCTTCATGGTTGGTGTGAGAGAGACGAGAGGAGGGTTATTGTGTAGGATGACTTTCACTACCACTAACGGAATCACTGCTGTGTAGGGCTCAGTGGCATCTTTTTCTGCATGAGGGCCATTGTATACACTTGCACATATTTTGACCAAAGTACAGTAATAATCAGCTCTTGCCATATAATGTATTTAATGTAACTGGCAATAAGTTGGCGGAGGAAAGAGTCTATATATGCAGGCAGCCTGACAAAGAATGAAGCAAAACATTCCTAAGCTTACTCTTGTATGGAAAAGCAAAGGACTGTCCATAGGTGCTTGGAAGTGACAAAAAATACACTAGTGCCAGTTGTGGGAACCTTCCAATATTCTGAAAACTCATCTGATTTCCGCCAAGCCTGAGACCAAGCATCTGAGCATGGGAGACAATCACCCACAATCCCAAAGCAAGACAGAGAGAGAGAGAGAGAGAGAGAGAGAGAGAGAGAGGAGATGGAGAGAGAAATCATTGGCTCAATTGTAATCATGTGATGTTTGGGGTCCCATACTACTCATATTGCAAGACACTGCTCGTTTATCAAATTAAAATTTATTATAAATATTTCCTTATCTTGTGGAACACTTGTAGAACAAGTTATCCGAAATCCAAGGTTTTTACTGTACTTAATTTTAAACAATTCTAAATGCCTAGAAGTTAGATAAGAACATGTATGTGTGTGTGTGTGTGTGTATGTGTGTGTATATATATATATATATACATATATATACATATATATGTATATGAACACTGTAAGAACAGTAATGAGGGTGGAATTCAATAATAATTAGAATTCAGTAAGTATTAACACATTATTATCTCTTTTTCTTATGATGAGTAATAATGCATCCCGAATCTAAAATCCCAAGTCCCAAAGGAGAATGACCACATTTTAGAGTCTATTTCACTTTTGTTTTTCTTTACCATAAAAGTCATACACACTCATTTATGGAATCTGTAAAACTATGAGGAACCATCTTAAAGATTAAGAGGAAAATCTGCAACCATAATTCTTTCTCCCATAGGTAACTGCTGATAATAATTCTTTTCCTATAGTTTTTTTTCTAAGCAATCATATCCATATAAGGTCAAACCTTTACTTTCACACTTTTGTATGCTGTTACATTTTTTCATGTTAATTAAAGCAGGCTAATATTTAGGAGTTTCTTACACTCAAATAATCTCTTTCCAGAAGCAAGGTACCAAACAAAACCACTATTATTACCTATGCACATTTAACTCTCCAGCATGTCACAATTTGAACATGAGTCTATTCACACTGAAGTCTCAATTCAACTCTCTAATGTATGTTGGGCACAATAGGATTTTTATACCAATTTAACAGATAGATAAATTGAGACTTCACTGGCCAGTTGGAAAAATGAACAGGAAAGTTAAAACCCATCTTTTTGTTTCTGGCCTACTGTCCCACTAAACCTTTCTATCAGCCCTTCCTCAGTTCACCCTAGATCCTTTCTGCTCAGTTCTCTGTGGTCTGGTCCACATTTACAGCTTGTTAGAAATACGGACTCTCAGGACCCACACCATATCTACTGACGCACAGCCTGCATTTTAACATCCCTAGATAACTTCTTTGTACATTAAAGTTGAGATGCATTAAGTAATACACTTTCAACCCATTGCAGAAAGAGGCTAGGAGGACCAAGATAACTAAGTGATGATCATTCTCAGACTTACACTACAATCTGAGTACCCTATAAGAACACAAGAGCTTATTGGTTTCATATAGAAGACAGGAAAAATAGCAATTCTGAGCTAAAAATGTTTTACTAGCCATATATTAATTACTACTAAAACAGCATAAAAATGAGCTATTTACTCACTTAGCTAACGTCATTAACTAAAAAGGACAGGAGAACTTGCATTTTAAAAATAATTTTCAGGGAGCCTGGGTGGCTCAGCTGGTTAAGCATCTAACTCTGGATTTCAGCTTAGGTCATGATCTCACGGTTCATGAGTTCAAATCCCACATGGAGCCTTGTGCTAATAGCATAGAGCCTGCTTGGGATTCTCAATCTCTCTCTCTCTCTCTCTCTCTCTCTCAAAAAAAAATAACCATTAAAATTGTTTTTAAATAATAATTTTCATCCGCAGGTAGACTAGTTATGCACAAAAAAGGCAGTGATAAACATTCATTTCATCATTGATTACATTAGCAAAAGGCCAGCAAAACCCTAAACGTGGTTACAAGGGACTGGTTACATAAATCATGCTACAGCCACACAATGGCAAACTATTCTGTCATTTACAAGGATGTAATATTATGGAATGCCGTCCCAAATATTGTTAAGTGAAAACAAGCAAGATAGGTTGTGTGTGTGTGTGTGTGTGTGTGTGTGTGTGTAAAAGACACATAAATAAATATAATTATAAACAGGGGTGCCTGGGGGCTCAGTGGGTTAAGCATCTGAGTCTTGATTCTGGCTGAAGTCATAACCTCACAGTTCATGAGTTTGAGCCCCACATCAGCCACACTGATATTGCAGAGACTGCTTGGGATTCTCTCTCTCTCTCTCTCTCTCTCTCTCCTCTCTCTCTTTGTACCTCCCCTGCACTCTCTCTCTCTTACAAAATAAATAAATAAACTAAAAAAAAAAAAAAAATATATATATATATATAAGTGTGTGTGTGTGTGTGTGTACATATACATCTATATTTATAAACATACAGAGTATTTCTGGCAGAATCTATAAGATACTAACAATTTATTTTTGTGAAGGAGAACCAAGTGACTTGGTGAGATGAGAAGAGACTTCTATTTCACTGTGCATGTTTTTTTATATATTTTGAATAGTGTAAAATGTGCACATATTATCTAGCCTATAACTTTAAATATCTACAGAAATAATTTTTTATGCAGGGCAGTGGAATATGGGGAGACAGTATTTATCATGGATATAACCACAAATGTTAATCTTTGCATGACATAAAAGCAGAGAATAGTAGAAATGGAGCTGGATTTGCAATTTAGCAATTTGTTTCTACCATAAACTAGTTCAGTGACTACTTCAATCCTTTTTATTTTCAAATCTCAGTATTTATTTTAGAAAGAGCAAGCTCTCTTTCCACCTTATAATAGTATAAGGACGCAATAAGGAAATGCATGGAGAGACTCATTATGAACTACAATATTCTGCACAAAATGACGTCTGTATTAAGCTTTGATGCTTAATGTTTTGATATTGTCTAAATGGAAATACATCAAATATTAACTACCTCCGTTATCGTTCTCCTCCAATACAACCTACATTTGTTGATAAATGAATCTTCCTGAATCACAAGTCTTAACATGAATCTGCCCACAAAATCCAGGGACATGTCAAATGCATTTGGCTTTTCAGGTTCCTAGTCCCTTTGCCCAATTAAAAACAAAACAAAACAAAAACAGCTTTCCTTTAGTTATTTTTTAAAAATCTCTGCATGTTTCAGTCCCAGTGTTGTATGCTCTTTGTCCCTGAACAGTATCCTTAGTTTTCTGACTTGAACTTTGTTAGGGTTTGGTCTGTGGCAAGGCTAGGAAAAATCTGCTTTCTTACATGCAAAATCCAATGTGCATGGACTTTGGGATAGAACTGCTGGAGATAACAGGGAGGTGATTACAGTGATAATTTTGTGACACTAATCTATTCCCCTACAAATGGTGAGGCAAATGGCAATAAAAGCTTGCCTGAAATACCCATTAAATGCCTCAATCTCCATCTCACCTAATACCTGGCAGGCTGTAATTACCAAAAGAGAGCCTATTTTAGGCTCTCCTTTTAGATTGCCTATTCTCCTTTCCATAAGTTTTCCTCTAAGGACCATTTCAAATGTGATTCCTTTCAAGACGTCATTTCTAAAGACCTCAATCCAATGTTTTTTAGCCTTTCCTGAATCACTACTGTATACTCTCGGATGTCTTATGAGATGTCACATTCTCATGTGTTAAAATTAATTGAGGGGCGCCTGGGTGGCTAAGTTGGTTAAGCATCCAACTTCAGCTCCGATCATGATCTTATGGTTTGTGAGTTCAAGCCTGATTTGGTGCTCTGTGCTGACAGCTCAGAGCCTGGAGCCTGCAGCCTGCTCTGGATTCTATGTCTCCTTCTCTCTCTGCCCCCACTTTCCCACCTTTCTCAGCCTCTGTCTCTCTCTCTCTCTCTCAAAAATAAATATTAAAAAATGTTTTAAAAAATAATTAATTGATTTATATTTTCCTTCCTACTACAAGGTATGCCGAGGACAAGATGATGTCTTGTTCATTTTTACATCTGTAAAAGCCTTTCATAATGAGTAGGCATTCAACAAAATGTTGATTCATCACATCATGCAATAAAATAAAAGTATGCTCCCCAAGTCTACTTCAATCTATGTGATAAAACAATTCAGTCTCTTTAAGTGTAAAACAATGGTCTATGAAAGGAAAACATTTAATCAACAAAGGAACTGCCTTTATTATAAAGACTTCCTTTACACTGGGAATTTATTTCCTGCAGCTACCTTTTTAGTGAATTTTGTTGAAAAAAAAACACAGCTGTAAAAATCTAAGGTAAATTATTCTCTAAACTTGCAATACATACATATTAGCAGGTTGTTTTCAAATAACTAGCTTTGTTTGTGTTATTTGTACTTGTTTAAGTTTGTCCTCCTTGTATACATGCATTTATTCAAAAACCAAATACTCAAACAATTTAAGACAAGCAGAATAGAGATTTTTGTTCCAAACTGGAATCCCAACAGCAGGAAAAAATTACAGTGACATTAATAACTAATGACTCAATCAAAAATTGATTTAAGACAAATTAACAAAGATGAAAGTCATATTTAGACTCATTTAGTCTGTCTGGAAGAGTCAAAGGAAAATGAAAGCCAGTAAGTGCTAAAATTTTGAGAGAAATTACACATTTAATTCACAATCTCTAGCTTTATTTTGAAATCATTCCAGTGAGTTATGTTAAACGGCACCAAAACTTATAGCTGCTTTTTTTTTTTAACGTGAAGATTATGTCAGCATTCATCAAGTCTCCATTCGACCTATTCAATAGAGGCACCTAATATATTCCTAAGCCTCACATACAGTTCCATGCCTCTAACCATGAGCCACTAAATGGGCTTTATAATAGACAAATGGAGAAGTAAACAGACAAAACTCCACCAAGTAGTTTCTACCATCTTGGTTGGCTTCGATTTTGCTTCAAACCTTCACCTTAACCCTGAATTAGCCATAACCTCATGCCTTCTAAGCTTCTGTGCGTGGTTACCCATAACCTCATCCTCAACCTCCCTTTTTATTTGTCTTATCCCCTACTCTATCAGAATTGCAAACAACAAAAAGCAATTCTTACTAACCCCAGCAAACAAAAACAATTTGTTAGGAAAAGGTGAAACTATGTTCCAAAAGAGTAGAAGCCTGAGTGCTCCGACCTTTTAAGAAGCAGAAACAGACTGTATTTTTAATGACACAACCGGCTTGGTGAATGATTTCATCTTTGTCTCTTATGTCACTCATGCTCAAGGGATGGATTTCCAGAAGCGAGTACCCGGTTATCCTAGTTTGTTGCACATGGCCCTCCCCCCTCAGTCAAGGCAGCTCAAAGACGGGTAAAAGTGCATCCCACCAGGACTTCCGGTTGGAAGGAAGGGGCAGAGGAGACACACCTTTACTTTCTCTCTATCCCAGCCCAGGCCCCCCACCCCCCACCACCTTTTTCTTAAAACCTTTTCTCCTAGGCACAGAAAACTCAGATTACCAATAAAGCAAACTTCCAGACTTAAAAATCAAGAAAAAGATCACGTAGTTTCAGGTCTCCTTGCCTTTGCCCACATGTTTCGCTCTGACTGAAATGCTATTAATCTTTGCTAGGTGAAATTCCACTCCTACTTCCAAACCTATTTCAAATATTACCTCCTCTGTAATGATTTTCCTGACCTCTCCATGAAGAATTAATCAGCCCTGCTCCTGATCCTCCAAAGCGCATTCTTCATCACCGTCTGGACTTACCTCCGTGTTACAAGTTAATTGTTTAAGTGCTGGTCTCCAGGACAGGCTTGTGAAGGCAGCAGTGAAGTTACCCAGTAGGCTGCACGAACCTTTCCTGCTCCACACCATCTACGCTGACCCGTCCAGTACGTCTTCCACAAATGCACTTGGAATACGTTAATAAAAGTTTGAAGGCACAGGTGAAATAAACCCGTAGGCCCAAGATGGAGCCACCCCTGACTGCCTCCTCAGCAGGACAAACTTCCGGGTCCCTTTAAATGCTCGGCTTGACCAGAACTGCAGTGTAGCCAGGCAGCCAGTCCTCAAAACGCCAAGCAAACTCTAGGTTCCACGCTCGAGGTTCCCAGTTCCTCGAGAGCTTTCTAAATAAGGCCAGACAGGCAACCCCAGCCAATCGTGTCTTGCTGCCGCGTTCCGGCTTGGAAGGCTGTGAAATTCGTTCCCGCCCAAAATCCCGCGAGAAGAGCGCTCAGCTCAAAGGCTCACAAGGCACCACACTTCCCAGCCACTCATGATGCTCTCTCTGAAATTGAGGGCATCCAACTCATGACTAAGTTGTTCTGGTTTTGTCGTTTGATACTAATAAAAGTTCCTTCCAGATATTCTCTGATTCCTTTCGGTGTATATGTCGTGTATCATTACAAAATAAGCACAATTTTTAAAGCTGGGCATTGAAGCGGGTCGTTTGGGAGTTGGGCTGAATTAGTTTAACAGTTCTGCATGGTCACTACATTAAGTGGTTATTTTTAAAAGAAAGGAAAAAAAACATCAGGAACTCAAAAATCTCTAGGCTAGAATTTACAGAAAAGAAAGTAAGTATTATTCTTACTTCCTACAAACTTAATATCTAACCTGAATGATACTGGTATATACAGACATTATGCAAGGGAAGATTGGAGTAATGGACACATAATAATTTTTTAAGTAAATTACCTATATGTCCAGAAAGTAATGTATGAGTATCTAAGAATGAAGTACAAAAAGTGTTAGTTAAAAAGAGATGAATTTATATCCAATAACAGATGCAAATAGCCACTTTCCTAACAGCTCAAGGTAAATTAGAAAACATCTACTTCAGAATTCTTACAAATATGACTGCCTCACTTATTTGACATTTAAATTTCTCCACTATTTTGAACTGTTGTTTAGCTTTTATGTGGCCTATTTTGTCACTCCACTGAGATTTTAAACTCTGTGAAGACAAGCACCATCTCTTTTACTTCTGTGATATTATGGAAATGCACCATACAGTTCTATAATTTTAAAATGCTTAATAAATATATTGGGAGAGGAAAACACTTTCACTATCTTAAGATCCCTTGAATTCCAAGGAGCAAAATGGTAGAAACTTTTGGTCCTCAGGTTTTTGTATTTATGTTTTAATCAATGTTAAGGAAGGAATTTTCCACATTCCAAGTTATTGATATTAATCTTTACATGAGGGGTAGCATACTTGTATTGTATTTTTTAAAATCTCAAAAAAGAGTCTTATTAATTTAACAATCTGAACATTCTAAATGGGTGTACATCCAGAGGGTCTCTGATATATACCCCTGCCTTATTTCCTCAAAGCATTAGCAATATGAATGTGATTACCAACACTTGCTTTTACATCTCCCAGTAGTCTACACTGCACTAAAATTCTTATATTTGTCATATATTCACTTGAAATTATTCCTAAGGCAGGCTACCAAAATAACAATAATAATAAGCAATAACAGAATCAGGAAAGCCAATAGGATTATTGAAAAGAAATTCCTAGTCTATACTTATAGCTCATTTGCATTTAATAGCAAATTAGACTTTGAGTGGTTAATGAGTGTTTGAGCAATTCTGCTGACAAACATTAAAAGGGAAAAAGCAATTTTCTTCTGACAAACATAGACCTTTGACATTAACTACATTCTTATTTGCACATAAATGGTTTAAAAGAACTGAAGTCACTATGGGTTATTTAGTTCCTTCCTTAACCTCTCAAACAGACCTGTGGTGTTTGGGTAGGAGTCACTTTCCCAGGAACCCACACCGAATACCAGCTTTAATGTGTCCCATAATTCAATTAGTCATTGAGTTTTGTTTTATCTAAATAACAAAGTAAATGAACTGCAATAATTCTTTCTGACTGCAGAAAAGAACTTCTGTTTAGTGTTAACACTACTGTAAAAAATTAAGTCAAATATAAATAGAAGTGTTTATATTAATTTAATTCTAGAGAAGGTTATAAAATTTTTATAATCAAAAACATAAAAAGTTGAACACATTTCCATATTGCCTGAATCTAACACATCACAGGAGAATAATTTTTTCCTCTGACCATTTAGATATTAGATTACCCATTTATTGAACACCTGTTAAAGGACAAACAACATCATGCTAGACATCAGCCCAGAGCAGAGAGGATTGTAGAAAAAATGAAAGACTGGTTTCCTGATTTTTAGTTTATCTACAAAACAAAGAGATAAAAATGTTTTTTAAAAAATTATGAAAACATTTAAAGAGGTTGTAACAACAAATTCTCTGTTAAGAGACTTAACAAAGGCTTCTAAAATACTGTTTCATACTGTGCTTTACTATTTTCACATCCATCTTTCCATTTAAATCTTATGAGAGCAGGTAGGTATCATTAGTTCCATCCAGGGCCAGCTTCAAAGACATAATACCTGTGCAGCAGCATATGGCCCCGGGCTTGGAATGGTCCCAGGCTTAGTTGAAGACTCTGATGTCTCTGTGCTGAAATTCTTGATAATATTTGAACAAAGGGTCTCACATCTGTATTTTGTACAGGGCCCCACAGATGACAGACAAGAAAAGACACCAAGAGAGTCATCTTCAAACTCACAGAAAAAATTTATTGACTTGTCTGGAGAAGAAAAAGAAAATATGAAATGTTGTTGGGTATTTAATAGTACAGTGGGAAAAGATATGATTTGGGTGACAAAGAGGAAGAAAATGGGCTAATTCCAGGCGAATAAAACCTATGTGGTATCTCTGTCAGGATGCACATTTTTGTAGTACAGAACTAGGGTCCACCCAGATTCAGGTTTACAGTGCCTGATGAAATGCCAGCAAAAATCTCTTAGAATTTTAAAAAAAGGCGTGAATTGAAATTAACTAGATCACACTGTGAATAAGAGGCCTACAGCCAACCAGATGTCATATGCCTATTGGAACAGCCAATCTTCCTTTGATCAACAGGCTTAGGGTAGCCTCCTCAGTTTGGGGCAATTGCCTCTGTACTGGCTTTGATGCTATGAAAACCAAAATGCTCTGTGCATTTAAAAGGAGCTGGCACAACACCAGTTGTGCCCCACATGCCTCTGAAGTGTAGTCTTCCAGAATATTCTGGGTTTCCTTCCACTCTCATTCCTCACTGCACCCTCCTAACCATGTGATTTTTAAGTTCTCATACAGTTTGGGCTTAAAATGCTCTAGATTAGGGGCTGGAAAACTATGTCCAGGGCCTGGTTTTTTAAAGCTCTCAAAGTAAGAATGGTTTTCACATTTTTAAAGTGTTGTAAACAAAACAAGACAAACAACACAAAATATGCAGCCGGTGGTGGGGGACAGGGTGAGAGGGGAGGTGCAGCAGTCTATTAGTATATGTGGCCTGCAAATCCTAAAATACTTAATATCTAGACTTTTACAGAGAAAAGTATGCCAATCCCCGGTCTAGATAGGTTCAACCGTTTTTAGAGAAATCTATTACATTCTTCAGTCTTTTCCTAACCAAGAACAATTATTAGGGTGTCTTAAAGCTAGCGTCCTTACATTTTTGACAGCAGACTACTGTTCACAAAGCACAGTAGGCCCTCAAGAACCTCTGTCAGGTTGATGTCATGATATTAGAGAGTTTGGACTACATTAAGCTCACCTCAGAGCAAGACTCCATTCAGACCTTCATTCCTTTCTGACCTTGATTCAACCTTGACTACCTCTTGTTGGATCTCAGCTTCAGTCAGAGTCACCAGTAAACAGTAGGCTGCTTGCAATTTCTTAATTTCATCAGATCTTCTCTCCTCTCCCCACCCTCTTCCCCTTCTAAAAAGCCATCTACTCATAGCAATGAAAAATGTACCTCTTGTGTAGGCCTCTTCCTCTTGTGTCTGTGGGTCCACATCACACTGACAACCTTTGAGAAATGCAGGCAATAGAATTCTGTGGCCAAGCCCACATCACTACAATGCAGACCTTGCTGTTGGCACTTTACTTCTCTTTGCACTTACCTCCGTAAGTGGCAGGTTCTTTTCTCAGGTATAAACAAAGTTCATCAAGCTTAGAATCCTGGCCACCACCAAGCCTTCCCCGGCTGCTTCTGTTGCTAACAGATGGACACCCAGCCATGGGTTTTCTGTGTCGGCAGCCAATCCATCATGGCCTGCCCTGACATGTGGGTGTAGCATATCGGAGAAATGGCCCACTGCACTACAACTGAAGAAGACTGGCTGGAAACATGCCTGTTTTCAGCATAGAAAAGATTTTCACTTCACTGCAAATAGATATTTTTGGATAATTTACTTCAATAAAAACCTGCATTAGGTTCTTCCTGTCCTAGTACTCTTAAAGCCTGGCTACAAAAGAAAAGGAAAGATGTGTGCAGTTCTAATTTGAACAGGTAATATAGTTGAAAATTGTCAAGAAGGGGAATGCGAACTATTAAGTAAGATGCTTAGGTAAGAATATAATCATATTCTCCTAGTCCTTTTGCCAATCCAACTTGACTAAACCAATTGTTCTTTTTCTTCTCCTTTTCTGACACAATGTTTTTGTGCAAGAATAATTCACTGAGAGGTTAATTTGTACTGGCTCTTCTTCTCTTTCTCCATTCCCTCATTACAAACTAGAAGGCAGGTCCCTAGTCACAGATGTTTAC
Organism: Acinonyx jubatus; assembly: GCF_027475565.1. NCBI lineage: Eukaryota > Metazoa > Chordata > Mammalia > Carnivora > Felidae > Acinonyx > Acinonyx jubatus. The sequence continues at coordinate 118,464,809 of NC_069383.1, forward strand.
AGAGTGGAAGTCAGAAGCCACTTAGAGTTGAAATCCTTCTTCCTGTCTTTTATAAAAACTTTCAAATAATTATGCAAGTGAGTGCCTTCAAGGACAGGAAGAAGAAAGATAAAGAGATTTTACTAAGGCTAAGAAGATATTGGAGGTTGAAGAAATAAGTAAATAAGAACAAAGAAAATGGGTCCTTTTAGGTCATGGTATCTGTATCTCAGGAAATCGGCAAAAACTGAAAGGAAATGGTTTTACGGTTTTTCTAAAAAGCTTGGCTACCAGGCACAGGGATTTTTAGTTTTCCCATAATTATGTTTTCTCCAAGCAAAGAACCAAAGCATCCAAATTATGTCCAATGGTACAATGGGCATCTTATCCGTACTGTGAATGGATGGCCAATGGTCCTATAGATGTGCCCAGTGCCGTGACACTAAAGAATGTCTAGTACTATTGGCACAGGTCTGGGCAAGCCAATCCCAGTAATACTTAATATAACTTTTCCCACTAGCTTCTGGTGGGAACCATGGATTCAGAATGACTTTCACTTTAAATAAACAGATAAATGAATTTCTGGAACATGTGCGATTATGGAGTATGATTTGAGTTGACCATATCTTTCTGTTTGTAGATTATCATGATGAATAGTTAAAGATCTTGAAAGGAGGGAAACCCTGTGGCCTTCATTATAAACAAGGTCAGTATCCCTTGCCTATGGAACACGCCTTCACATTTTCATTGTTTTTGAACTTTATGATCAGTGATGGATGATCAAGGAAGCTGCAGTTTAGGGCCTGGCACCTTGAAGACCCTCTCCTACTAATCGCAAAGATTATTATTGCTCTTTGCTGTAGATTCTTCTTCTAAATGAAATGTATATTGGGAGAAAAGGGAAATGGCCTCCAAATGAATTGATTTTGCAGGATGTGTAGAAAGAGTTCCCCTTTCACACACAGTGAGGTCAGAGGATTTCAATCCCTCTACCTAGTATGTGAATCCTTTACCTCCTTGGCCACGTACTAGATCATCCAAGTTTGCAATTGGGATAAATGCTGAATTCAGAAATGAGACACCTTCACCAGAGGGGTCCTTCTGAGGTCACCGTGCCTATCTCCCTGCCTCCAGGCAGATTAGCACCTAAACCAAGCAACTCTCAAAAGTACTATTTTTAAATAGTTCAAGAATCAGCTTTATGTAACCACTTTGGTAACCCAGTTTAGTGTTTACCATACTGTTCCTATACCTAACCTTAACATAATCTAAAACAAACACTAGAAGAAGAGGAATGAGAATAATTTTTTTTTTTAAAAAGTAAATAAGCCAAAAGAAAATGAGCTCTAACTTAAACAGCTTTTTCTTTCATTTTGTTTTGTTTCATTTGTTTTTACCCTCACTCAAGGAGACAACTTTCAGATAACTCACTCATACTAATTTATTTATTTATTCTTATTTATTTATTTACTTATTTTTCACACCCATTTATTTATTCCTATTTTATTTGTTACTCTTACACTGCCCAAATTTATCTTATTTATTTTGCTTATTTGTCATTCTGTATTCCTCTACTCCCTTCTCATTTCCATTGAATGGAGGATTCAAGAAAACAGAAACATTGTCAGATTAGTTCATAGCTATATATCCTGTTGCTACATTTTCGGTAGAAATATAGCAGGTGTTTACCAAACATTTTTAAATGATAGAATAAAATGAATAACAGATTGATAAATGTGTCAAACATCATTAATTGCCTACTTCATACAAAACACTTTAGGATTACAAAAATGTGCTCATGTAGCACCCCTAAGCAAAAGGTAAAATATGATTTGGTATGCTCTAATAGAAATATATATAAGGAGTTCACAGAAGAGATAACCTATTCAATTTCTTGCATTTGATTCTTATTCTTTTTCCTATAGAAATTGCTTTGACACTCAACCCCAACTTTTACCAACAAACATGGCAGCATAAACCCTCGATCTCTTTAAAAAACAACAAACAAACAAACAAGATGTGACTTGGGTTACACAATTTCTGGCAAGATTTCTTTGAGGGATGTCCAGAGAGAAGTTCCATCTGGAGCAGACTCTACTATGTCACCTTTCCCTTGAAAGGAGGAAAAAGTAGACCTAATCAGTCAAACCTCCAAGAAATCCACAGCCTCAGAGTGCCCCATGATGATACTGAACAATTTATAACACCTCAAGTGTACTTCATGAATCAGATAATCCACAACTTGACCACACGAAGATTATAAACTCTGTCCAGATCCCTTTTAGCTTTAAAAAGCTCAGCTATACCCCAGAGGTAATTTAGAATTCAAATTCTAGGGAGTAATGCCAATAGTCTCAAGAACTGATAATATGCTATGCTCTCAAAGCCTCTACACTGAATAAGCATTATCAGAACAATGACAGGTTAAAAGGGTTAACTTTTTAGGCAAGCTAATGCTATCTGTGATATTTGTTTTTTTTTGGTTGGGGTGACAGTAGTCCTAGTGAAAATTCATGCCAATTTTAAGACAACTTTAAACATCCTCCCAAAGGTCTATGAATGATAACATCCTGAAACACGGAAACTGTCAAGGTGCTTGTTGAGCATTCCAGTCACACAGGGGCCTGTACTGGAGTCAGCACGGTGTTTCCACCAAATGGATAAATCAATGATATAGCATGTGAGTGTATATGCATCCACCAAGAAAAGAGGAGGAACAGTGAGGAAAGCTGATCGTTTTTAATCTCCCTCTTATAGAAGGTTTTATGTTTAAAACCTCATCCTTTTAAATTATTTTCCTAAAGTGAGACCATCAAGTAGACTTCTGATTCTTGCATTCTGAATGGACCATTTCCTTCCATCCTCCTTTGAACATGGACAAATAACAAAATAAGAAGTTATTGATATTCTAACCCTGTGTGCTTCAAATAGCCAGGAGAATAAATATCCTGTATGGCACTATAAAAAATATACTTCTATTTATTCCAGACTTTATCAGCAGCCACTGTTTAGCAGTTATGTGACCCAGTTATATGGACTTTCTGATGCTTTCCCTTTTTTGATATATGAATTCACAATTCAGATGCATTTAAGGGTCACCGCATATCCCATCTTCTTGACCAAATGGTTTTCATGGCCCAACCCTAGAAAAAGGAGATTTTTAAAAGCATCTTTTTTGGCAAATACATTTTCTTCTATTGATTTTCCCCCTCATGTTGGCAAAAGAAATCCATGCACATATTTGATTTACTTACACCATTTTTTTAAATGCTTTGCCATACAAAATCTAGTTAAGACTTCTGCTACATTTAAACCATTTTTGACCCTTTTTAAAAATAAAATATTATTTTTCATCCATCTTTTCCTTGAAACTTTCACCTCTCTTGGTATTTGCTCCAGAAACATCTGGACACCTTATGCCTCTTGGGCATTCTTCTTAGAACTTCTACTGAATTTAGAGATCATTCTTAAAATTATCCCTTAACGCCCAAATATAAAACTGGATAAGCATAGTCAGTGATCTTCATCTTGCAACCTCTATTCAGTGGGTTTGAGTAAGAAGCAAAGAATCTTCATTTGTGTGGATTCTGCATGAGATAGAGATACACAGACACATTTGGGAACCATTGCCTTTTTCCCCCTTCTCTCTCAAAATCTGACACGTTATCACAGTTTTCTTACAAATGTTTTCCTTTTTCTAGTTTTCCAAATTCATGTCTTCAAGGGTGGTCCCTGGGTTTCAGCCTTCATTTTCAAGAGTACATGTAACTACAACACTACAATCCTTCAAAAGAATATATTATGTTCATATCATACACCTGATATGATGCTACCCGCTTTACACACATCACCTCTCTTAATAACAACCCCATGAGGTACTGGTTATTAGTCACATTTTCCAGATCAGAAAGTTCTAGCTCAAAGAAGTTACATGGCCCACCCTACTTTATACACTATTAAAGGAGAAAGTTGGGGGCAGCTGGGTTGCTCAGTGGGTTGAGCATCTGACCTTGGCTCAGATCATCATCTTGCAGTTTGTGAGTTCGAGCCCCGCCTCAGGCTCTGTAGTGTTGCCTTGGAGCCTGGAGTCGGCTTGAGATTCTGTCTCTCTCTTTCTCTGCCCCTTCCTTGCTTGCTCTCTGGCTGTCTCTCTCTCTCTCAAAAATAAATAAACATTAAAAACATTTTTTAATTAAAAAATAAAGGAGAAAGTTGGCTTGACAGTATGGCTTTTTTCTCCTTCCATTAAACACATATTTTTAGACACAAATATAAAATTAATCCTGGATTTTCATTCATTCAAGCTGATTCCTTTTTCTGAATTCTACTTTTTTCTGCATACTCCTACAATTTTCACAAGGGTATGCCAGGAACATTATTATGAGCTAATAATTATGCTGTTGTCTCATGCCATCCTTCTAATAATATCAATAGTTAAAAAACATTATGACAGATGAGAAAATTAGACTTAGAGGTGTTGAGTGTCATGTCCGAGGCACTGAGGTAGGTAATGGCAGAGCTGGGATTGCCTGAACTCTCAGATAGATTTTTCAACCACAATGCTAAACTCTATAGAAAATAAAGACCCTCTTGTCCATCAGACACAATAATGAGCAGGAGTCAAGAGTATCCTATTTAACTCTGAAGGCAAAAGGTTAAAAATACCTCACAATCTTGGGGTGCCTGGGTGGCTCAGTTGGTTAAGTGTCCGACTTCAGCTCAGGTCATGATCTCATGGTTTGTGAGTTTGAGCCCCGCGTCGGGCTCTGTGCTGACAGCTCGGAGCCTGGAGCCTGATTCTGATTCTGTGTCTCCTCCTCTCTCTGCCCAGCTCATGCTCTATCTCTCTCTGTCTCTCAATAATAAAATAAATGTTAAAAATTAAAAAAAAAATACCTGACAACCTTAAGATTGAGTTAGTCTACTTCTTTTGGGAGGAAAAAATGTCACACCATGGAATTAAATTACACATAATGTACACTAAACTCACACAGCTTATTAGAGCCCATGTATGTGTGGTGCCTGGAAACTGCAGAAATTTTTCATGATGAATATTTTTTATTGTAATTGTATAAGTAGTGATGTAATAATTGCAATATTTTCCAAATTTAATGGTCAGGAATAATACAAAGCGAATATTACTATGTTAGCAGAACTAATGATGGCAACTGGAATATATTGGTGAAGTTCTCATTTCAGCCTATGTCTGGCTCTTATAGAGAGATAAACAAGTAGGAATTAGAAGGTGTTCCTATGTCAATTAGAAGGGCAATTGACTCTTAGTGAAAATTAACAATAGAACTTATTTGTTCATAATGAGAAACTAAGGTTTATCTATCATAATGAGAGGCTAAATCTGCCATGTTAAAAAGAATAAGGTTCTTTCAGAAAGTTTGTTACGTACTAATTCTATTTGTGGAGTAACTTTAGGCATTAAAACATTTATGAAATTACCCAATGCTTTGAATCTGGCATGCCAAGACAAATACTTATTGTTTTATTTCAAAAATTTCCATGTTTGTTTTTTTATAAATAGGAAATTATTCCAAAATAATTTTGGGCTTTAATTTCCATGTTTGGTCCCATTAGTTAACTATTTTAGCATGTGAGAGGACAAGCAAGGTGAAAAATATGAACATTTATGTTAGCATTCTTTCTGTTTCACAACCAATCTTGGAATAACTTATTCCTAAGGAAATGGAATTATTTTGTTTCTATAAACATAAGGGTATAATTCTATCCTTATTAATAATTTGGCATTTCTTGATACTTTAGGTTGATCAAAGATTGTATTGTTGTTGTTGTTAACACCTAGAATCTGAGCACTTAGAATTCAAGCGTCGGGTAGTTAGCAGGAAGGAAGAAGCTACCTTTGTTCAAAGAAGAATAAGTAAGAGTAAAGGAGGAATAGAGTAGTATAAAAGCAAAGAAAAAAAATATATGTGCAGAATGTTCACTACGATACTAAAAAATCTTTAAGAAAGGGAAAAAAGAAGGAAGTAACAAATACTAACATTGTATGTTACTAAGCCATGCCTTTTTAAGGACAGGGGCCATGACTCATTTTTATTTGCATGTGCAGCAGGTAGCCATGCTTAACAAATATTAGATGTTCAGGAAATATCAGCTGAAATATTTTTAAACTATTATCGTTTTGTGTATTTTCTCAACATTTATTTATAACATTTTAATATTATTACATAAATGAAAGAAATTAACCATAATGACAAATGCATGAATACTGTGTGTTTAGTGTCAGGTAGACATCAACAATTATGTGAGGAGGCTATTATTAGCTCCTTTTTCAGAAAAGGAAACTGAGTCACAGAGAGATTTGGCAACTTCGCTAAGTCTCACATTTAGTACCCTGCACAACAAAGGATGCTTCTTCCAAATTGTGCACTTACTTTGCAAATTTGATTTCCAAATTATTTATAGAATTATAAAAAAAGGCATTTCTCTCTCATCCATAGCTTTCTGGGGCCATATTTCCTAGTCTGAAAATTTCTCCAATGATGTATTAAAAAGGAAGGGGGACAATTCAGGAACACTGTCATTGCTTGTTTCTTAATGAAATTTTCAATTTCAAAGTTCTCTTTGCTTGTCTCTCAGCTGATCTCACATCCTCCAGTGTTATTTTCTTTCTGACCTTCTTTCGCTTTAATGTGCCTTATTATCCCACCCCATCCTCACACTCATGAAACTCTTGAGCTCATCATCTCCATTCACTTAAGATATATAGACTAAAAATTTGCTGATCTTCCTAAATTAGCATTCTTTGGAAAGAATAGAAGCATGACAGAACATTGCATTTCTCTAAAGCCAGGGAGGAAGATTTACTGCATCCTCCCAGGCCTAAAGAGAGAAAAAAGCCCTCTATCCAACAGCACCAAAACAACTTGAGTCATTTTGCCTGTTGAAGTTTAGACACAAAGGAATATGTGAATACAATTTCTTGTTGGGGTGATTCAGTCCACTGCATTCTGAAACCAAGTGTTGTGCAGATTCTTAGCATTCAAGACTCAAGTCTGTGAGGTGCATGAGGTAAATACAATAGCACCTAAGGGAAACATCTATCATTTTTCTTTACAAATGGAAGGATTTGCCTGCCCTGGCCTCAATTCAGAAGAACGTGTAGTTTGCTCCTCAGAAAAATTGCATGACAGAGGCCACCATTTTGCTCTTTTAAATAAATAAGTGGGATCATGAACGCTCACCTAGCATTTATGATAAAAGATCCCCACGTAGTAAGAAATCTGAATTTATCACAACCTATATAATATGCCATATAGGCCACTGTATTTGTAAAAATTACCTGCCACTCCTGGCATCATGGGAGCCCATTCACACATGATATAACTCCACTTGTTCAAGGTAAAATATACTTGTCCCTCTAGTTTACTGTAAGCTTAAGATACAGTTATCTTCCTTAATTATCTTGAATGTAACAAGACAGAGGTCAATTAACACTCTATGTACAAAATAGGCAATTGTTTGGTTTCTATTCTTTGCATCCTAGTTTCATTTTCTAAATATGCTTTGAGATTCAGCAGAAAATTAACTGATCAATGGGGTACAAGTAGAACAATCTAATCAAATAATGAAGTGATTGGTTTTGTCTTATTTCAAAAGGGTCACTTACCACCTGCACAAAATATAACTGAGCCTATTGCTAAATTTACCTATTTCCCATTCCCCAAGTGTTTCCATTATTATCATGGCTTGATTGTACCAGTCCGAATAATACAAAATATCATCTTCTTGTTGAAAACTGACTCAGCAAGATTTCAGAGTAGGAATTCAGAAATAGCCCACCCACCCACTGTGTAGTACAATCCTTCCAAAATGGGTTATTTTCCGTGTCTGTTAAGGCCATTAAGTATATAGGACAGGGGAGATGCTAAGTATATAAGAGGAGATGCTAAGAAAATACAGTGGAGGCTGCCTCAAGGGTCACTGGGTAACAACAGGAAGTGATGTACACAGAAAACCAACAGCAAATAACATGGCCCAAAACAAACTGGTGCCAGATACCACATAGAAAGTAGGACATATGGAGCTAGGCCCAGAAGGAGAGGCTCAAAAGGATTTAGACTCCTGGGTGGCTTCACCTTCTTCTTCTTCTTTTTTTTTTTCTTCAGGTTCCCCACCTTCTGGAATGCAAGGGATATTTGTTGAACTGAATTAAAAAATCTCTACATTAAATAATATTTAGTTTTTGCATATCTTGCTTCAAGCAAGTTCCTCCCTATCTTTGATTGTTTTTAGTTTAGTTTTGTTTTTGTGTGGGTATAGGGAGTTATTAAATTGATAGAATAGAAGAATATCAAGTACAGTGTACATGAATTTGATAGTGTTTTCATATTGATATGGTGAGATACTATGGCATGGAGACAAATGAATATGGATAGGTAAATTAAAATATGTTGAATGAAGATATTAAAATAATGTTGAAGGAAGGAGGAAGACGCCTTCTCACCTTAACTTAACAAACACTGTCATCAGGTCTGTCTTGTTTAACATAATCTTTTTGCAGCGCTCACTGAAAGGGAAAACAGCATAAACCTGGGAGAAAAGTGAACAGGTTGAATATAAGAATTAAAATCAGGTCATGCAAACTGGGATAAATGAGAAAAATACAATAAGGTGACATTTAATTGAGGAACAACACATTAAATTTCCAGAAAAAGGAGCAGTAATAATAGCAACTACTATCATCTAAGCAAATACAAATGTATTAATCCTTGTAACAATACAATGAGGAGAGTATAGGGCTTATATTGCTACATTTTACTATGCATGCTGACTGTTTATCCGTAGGAACTGACATAAAGAAGAATGTCTCCTTGATCAAAGCAGAACTTTTATGACGATTTATCAAATTAAGAACACACTTACCCAAAGCATTTTTATAAACATTGTAAATGTCTAATCAAATCATAACTAAAGAAAAAATATGTTCCTATTTATTTTCCATTTGCTGTATTGAACTTCTTTAGTTCAAAAACGTGTTAAAGTAAAACATACCCTCCATAAAATAACATGTTTTTGATGTTACCAAATAAAATTTTATAAAGTGATCCTTGACTTAAAGACACTTATTTAATAATTCTAACGTTTGGGGCGCCTGGGTGGCTCAGTTAATTAAGCATCTGACTCTTGGTTTCAGCTCAGGTCACGATCTGATAGTTCGCGAGTTGAAGCCCTGCCATTGGGCTCCACGCTGACAGTGCAGAGTCCACTTGGGATTCTCCATCTCTCTGCCCCTCTCCCACTTGCTCTCACTTTCTTTCTTTCTTTCCCTCTCTCTCCCTCTCTTTCTCTCTCTCAAAATAAATAAATAAACATAAAAAAATCATAATCTTATTCAAAATTGCACGTGTGTGTATGTGTGTGTGTGTGTTGACCTGCAACTCAATGTTTATTAAGATACCTGAAACAAAATCTGGTATGTAGAAACCAAATACTGTTCTCTTGTTTGGGGAAGGAAACATAATTAGTCGATCTTGTTTGGGAAGATGTTAATCACCTGTCTCTCAGCCCCTGGCATAGAAATCACAAGTTGTTTTTTCATTCAGTTTACTTTTTTTTATTACAGCCAAAATGGCAGGGGAGGTTTTCTGGTAATCAACAAAACTAGCAAAGCTCTTCTTTAAATATCTTTCCCTTTTTCTTCATAAATGAAATAACCGCCCTAGGGGAATGTGTTGGCTCCTTGGTCATAAATCCTGTCTTTCTCTTCCAGAAGCAACTTTATGCAAAGATGTAGCCAAATCTCTCTCTGAATCCTCAGTGCTTACCAATGGTGGTGGTGACATTTTCTCCTGAAGGAAATTAAATTTGCCTTCACCTATCCCTTCCAAATGATGAGCTTTGCCTCTCACAAACTGGTTGTCCTGGCAGAACTCCATCCCTGAGATAAGGTGATGCATCACTGTGACATATAGAATGGGTTTTCAAGAGCTATCTTCCAAACTGTGCAAGGTAGCTTTCCATTGCTGGCTGGGGCTGCTGAGGACTTGTGCTAGAATACAGACAGCATCCTTTTGAGCAGGGAGCTGTTTTAACAGATGCCTTGTTGACTGAGATGTGCTCCAAATTAAAGCTTTTTTCATTGCACTATAATGTGCCAAGGAGTGGGCCACTGAGGAGAGACAGATTCGCATGGCATTAAAAGTTCAATTCCTCCCCATTTGGGTGGGCAAGCAAAAAGGGGGCTCAGCACAGCTGACCTAGATTAACAGAAGATCAAACAGGTACCAGCCAGAGTTCCAGAGGTTTCTCCTTACTAATGAGCACACTCCTTTACCCAGGAAACTCCTACTGTTACAGAATGTGTCCTACTGTCCTATTTTCTTTTAAATACGAGGAGCATGATGAGGTAGGATCCATTTTTGGAGTCCTTTCTTTGTTGCAGCCACCTCAGCCACGCCCAGCCTAAGCACATCTTTGTGTGAAATAATGAGATCTCAGGGGAACTTGTGTATTATTTTCCTGCTTCTAAGTTCTCCTCAAAATAAATACTGTTTTATATGTATACCCCATGGCACCGTATACCCCATGGCACCGTACTGTGTGTGTCCATACCTACCCCACATTGCACAACAGCTTGACTTCCAGGCTTGTGGGCATTTTTAATTCATTCTATGTGTTGGCTTTGCCAGCCACCTAAAAGTAAGTGAGGGACACAAAAATCTCTCAAAACCTCTTGGGATGCTGAGCAAGTGAAATCTACTTCAGGGTATTTGGCTTGAATATCCCTTCCTTCTTTTCTCCTTTGATCTTTCTTGAGTTCTTCCTTTTCCTAAGTGGAGGAATGGCAGGAAATCTGTCAAATTGGATTTAAGATTACCATGGGAAAAAGAAGGTGGAACTTATGTCACTTCCTCTTCTTTGCTCTCTAGTCCTGAAAAGAATTACAAAACACAACATACCCAGGAATATGACATTACACAAAGTTATGCCCATTACTAAGTGGGCACTATCTACCTTATTCATGACTATAAAAGACATAATTGATGGTTTCTGTGGTGATGTTTGATGTCTCCTTCCAGTATTCATAATCTGGCCCTTCACACGCGGTCATCTTTCCTCGATTGGTACCCACCTGTATCTGAAGCAGATTTCAAACCAGTGAAGAAAATTGATAACCTGCCAGGCAAGTGTGGAAAGACTCCAGCTCATTATCAACAGTAGGAATTTTGGCCAAAAATATGGATATTGTGGCTAGGAGCTTAGGTGATCTTTTCAGATGTTTTATTTTGATTTATTCTGCAAATATGTAGGAAATTTTATTATTTAAGATAAGATAAAGTTTTTACCTCTAGCTCTCTGGTTGCAAAGATAGCTGTTGCCCTGTAAATCAACATAGTATTATCTGCTTTCCTCCTAGTGTTCACTGAAGACAGATAGTTCCAACAATTCATCTTATTGTTGTGTACTTTAAGTCTGTTTTCCAAAGAAAATACACGGAAAAAGATATGATATTTACAGGAATAATACATAATTAAATGTATAGAAATAAAATCCTATATGTTTATCTGATTTGGCTTCTTAAATGTTTATTTTCTTGCATAATTAGTTTTTTTATGTTTATTTATTTTTGATAGAAAGAGAGAGACAGAGCATGAGCAGAGGAGAGACAGAGAGAGAAAGAGGGAGACACAGAATCAGAAGCAGGCACCAGGCTCTGAGCTGTCAGCACAGAGCCTGATGCAGGGCTCGAACTCACAAACCATGAGGTCATGACCTGAGCCGAAGTCGGGCACTCAACTGACTGAACCACGCAGGCACTCCTCATAAGTAGGTTTTATTTTGAAAAGTTACATGTTCACGTAAATAGGTGACCATTGTTTCTAAATGATCATCATATTTTTCCAAACAGAAAACAAATTGAATGTAAATATAGAATGCATTATTCTTGTCTTTCACATCAAGTTCTGATTTCATAATTGATGAAAAGTTAAAAATTGTAGCTGACCCATCTAAGTCAATAATTGGAGGAGACTGATATGATCCTAATATCAAGAAACATACTAGAAGACTTAATGAGAAGCCACAAAACTGACACATGCTGGACAGCTAAATCTGAACCTGGCTAGCATTCATAGAAATGGAAATCATTTAAGTTCTCAAGTAATTTTTCTGCTTCTCTATTTATTTTTTGAATCAATTACATTTTAAATAATTATTCTTAGATTGGATAAAACACTTAATGCTTAAACAAATAATGTGGGTCAGATGTATAGTGTAAAAGCAACAAGTCACTAAGTAAAATTATGCATTTGAGGATCTTTCTATTAACCTTGGGAACAGAATCGTAAACAAATTGCACAGAAGACAGATTTTCTCATTATTTTTCTTGCTGTAGGCTTTAACCAACCACTGATTCTTTGCCACTGATCTGCATCTCATGGACAAGGGTATTCTATTTGGAAGGGCTAATAGTTTCCATACAGCATTTAAAATACCTACTTATGTTGGCTATGGCCTGGCTATAATATCTAATTTATACATTTGTTTGCAACGTACACATATTAATAAGAATACTTATGCCTAAATATTTAAATGCTTTGGATTTTGGTATGGACATATACATTATTCCATTTCAGTGACACCAGTCTTGTAAATTTAGGTATTATGATTCACCAATCTACATGAAAAAATATAAAACAATAAAGAATAGAAATGAATATATTATTCAAAAGTTCTGAGTGACTGAGAAGCTTGAATAACTGACTAACTCATTTCCCTAGCAATTTTAACAAAAACTAGCAATACAACTTAGAAACTTTTTTTGCCCATGTGTGGCTAAATGTCACAGATCCAGATATATATTTACCAGTGCCTTGCCCTGAGGGTATGTACCCAGTTCTTATTTCCCTCGGGACACTGCATTCTTACATAATAAATTATATACATTCTCCCCTATGAACCTCTTTTGTATTTGAATAAGCTTTCCGTTATTTCATTCTCTTTTGACAAAAATAAAGGTTTAACAATCTTAGGAATGCTCAGTACCAATTCCAGGGTAGTCAGGCTGAGAATGAAATCTTTATCAGGCAAAGTAGAAAAGTAAGCCAATATCCGGAGAATAACTACTGTGTAGATAAATACTCTGAGTAATTCAGGCCTCAAAATTCTAGACTATATGAATAAATAGCTTATTCCTCTTGAACGTTTTTTAATAATTATTTTCAACTCTGTGCTTTAACATTAAAAGCATGGCTCAACAGTTACAGTAACATATTTCTTTCCTCATTTGGTGATTTTCTGACAATATAAGTTCTCCCATTTGCTATGATGTGAAAATATTTCTTTAGTCTTTATCATCTGTTCTTGGCAAATAATTGCTACTATTTGCCACTCATTAAAGATGGTGAAATAAATATTAAACATTATGCTCACACAAACACAGATAATACAAAGATCAGACATGAGGTCATGTTGATAGCATAAATATATAAGTTCATAAATCAGAAATATATTTGTAATCTATAGAAAAGGAAATTATATTTTGCTTTTTTAAAATATGTTTTGCTATTTTGACAAACTATGTGTGTTGATTATAAATGACAGAATATTCAACTGTTGCTTTAAACCAGGTTTTTGTGGGGGTGCCTGGGTGGCTCAGTCAGTTGAGTGTTCGACTTCAGTTAAGGTCATGATCTTGTGGTTTGTGAGTTCAGTTTATGAGTTCGAGTCCCGCATTGGGCTCTGTGCTGATAGCGCAGAACCTGGAGCCTGCTTCAGATTCTGTCTCCCTCTCTCTCTGACCCTCCCCTGCTCATGCACTATCTCTCAAAAATAAATAAACATTAAAAAAAATTAAACCAGGTTTCCTGGTAAATTATTGGATGTATAAAAATTAAAGCATCAATGAAGAAATGCAGACATTATTTTTTACTAAAAACATATGTAGCTTTAATCAAAGTGAAGGAATATTCCTTTCTTCCAAAAAAAGCACTGCAGTTAATAGATATGTAAAGATAATTGTGAATTATGAGTTCCATAATTGATTTGCATGTTTGACATAGTTAACTTTTCAGAGCGGGACAACAGGCAAATTTATTTCTGTATTCAGAGAAAGGAATATTGAGCACTAATGGTATACAGTTGCTATTCAGAAGGCACAAGACATAATGATAGCTCAGACCCTTACCTTGTCTTGAAGAGGATCATGGTCATATGCAAAACAATAGAAAGTCAACACAATGTGGTAGAAATTAAATGCTCAAACCATAGAAGATAAGAGATTATGAACTCCATATGACAGCATAGCACCCAATGCAAAACCATGTTTTAAAGGACATTAAAATTTATATACATGTGTTTCCACTATAATACCAATATAGTAACACAAAATTGAATGCTCAGTGTGAGGCTAGTTCTATCAGATAGGCAGGAAAATAGATGGAGAAAAGAGGGACGGAAGGAGAGAGAAGGGAAGGATAAAAGAGGAAAGGAATGAGAGGGAGAAAGGAGACAGAAAGGAAAGAAACAATTGGAAGGAAGGAAGCAATGTTAGCAGTGTTTATAACTGAATTGTGAAATTACATGTATTTTTATTTATTCTTTAGACTTTATTGTCTATAAATAATGCATGATATTATTATAAAAGCAAATTAAATAATAAATTCTACACAAATATTGCCTATAATACATTTACCAAACAAAATCAGTAGTTTCTGTTTTTAATCTTTTGTCCTTTCCATATGAATATTTAATTTTTACATATATGAAAAACATTAGAGAGTTTCACATTCCTCATTTTTATTTAACATAAAACTTGAGCTTTGTTTTTTCCTAAAGTTTTTTTTTTCTGTACCTCTTTTTTACCATCTCCATTTCCACCCTACCCCCACCAAACAATATAATATTCTATTATGGGCACTTCCATACCTTTCGCTCTCCTAATACAGACATGTACAAATATTTATGAAGTATATATGATTTCTTGCCTTGTTTTTATGCACTTCACATTTCTCAATTTTGTTGACATTATTCCAGGCCAAAACATATACATTTAACTCATTATATTAATAATCGCAAGAAGTATTTCTTTAGGGTTTACTCTACCTGGGGAAGTCTTGTAGCCTTGGGGCTACAGCACGAACAAAAGAAATAACTCCCTGCCATGATGATGCTTTCCACATCCCACTGCATGAATGAACCACAATTTATTCAATAATTCTCCTATTCATGGATACTTAACTTGTTTCCAAAGTTTTCCTTTTTGTTTTGCCTTTACATACAGGCCTACAGTAAACATCCATTTACATAAATATTCATGTTCTTACATTCTCCACTTCCTATTTTATCATGGATTTATATTATTTCCTGGTTCAGAAACAACGATTATTATTTTTAAGAAATACAACATGCAGCGTGTCCTAGAGCTATGAAGAATATGCCATGGGAGTTGGCAGGAAGAAATCAAAATAAATGTGCAGTTTTTGAAGTTATTAGGTTCTCATCTGCAAATGGTATCATCCTCAGCAATTTAGTATCAGTCAAAATAGAAAGCCTATTACACCCAAAGCTGACAGCATCCACTGGGCATGGTGAAGAAAGGGCCAAGGAGCTGCCGGTGAGCAGAATGATAAAGTAGATAAAGTAGATGCAGACATAAAGCTCAAATAATGAAATAAATAATTTAAATATATATGATATTTGGAGTTCAAATGTTCTTAATTTACACTGTGGTATATGAGTTGGGTAATAGTGCAAAATTAACATTCACCTCTATCAAAAAAGCGTATGTTATCATTGCATCATTTTAACTGTTGCTTAAGTGTTCTTTCTTTCTTTCTTTCTCTTTCTTTTTGTTTCTTTCTTTCTTTCTTTTCAGAAAGAAAGAGTCTGCACAAATGTGGGGAGCAGAGAGAGAGAATCTTTTTTATTTTATTTAATTTACATACAAGTTAGTTAGCATACAGTGAAATAATGATTTCAGGAGTAGAATCCAGTGATTCATCCTCTACATATAACACCCAGTGCTCATCCCAACAAGTGTCCTCAATGCCTCCTGCCCTTTTAGCCAATCCCCCCACCCAAAGCCCCTCCAGCAACCCTCAGCTTGTTCTCTATATTTAAGAGTCTCTTATGTTTTGTTTTTTTGAGAGGATCTTAAGCAGGCTCCCCACTTAGTGTGGACCTGACCCCGGGCTTGATCTCAAGACCTGAGATCATGACCTGAACTGAAATTGAGGGTTGGAAGCTCAACCCACTGAGTCACGCAGGTGCCCCCTGTTTAGGTGTTTTAAACATGACTACCAAAGGGAAAGAATGAGGTTGGTCCACTTTCCCTCCTGAGTGCCAAGTGCTTTATGCGTCCTTTTAATTTCATCATTTCATTAAGTACCACCAATTCTTTTTTTTTTTTCATGTTTATTTCTTTTTGAGAGAGAGAGAGAGAGAGAGAGTACAAGCAGTCGATGGGCAGAGAGAGAAGGAGACACAGAATCTGAAGCAGGCTCCAGGCTCTGGAGTTGTCAGCGAAGAGCCTGATGCAGGGCTGGAACTCACCAACTGTGAGATCATGACCTGAGCTGGTCAGACACTTAACCAACTGAGCCACCCAGGCACCCCTAATATTACCAATTCTGTTCTTATACTGTTATAATCACTGTCATCATTTTACAGATGAGAAAACAGGATCACAGAGGCTACCGGCTACAGAGAAAGAGTTGAGATTTAAAATTAAGTTTCATTGCAAATCCCATGTCCCTCAAAGTGCTTGTACTGAAAAAACTTTCCCCTACTGGGGAAGATAAATACAAATAATTCCCAGCGAAAGAAATAACGTGGTGCATGGCATTGTGAATAGCAATGCACATTTGTTCTTTGAGGAGTTGTGACAATGTCTTATGTATAAACCTCACTATCTCTTTCACTGCCTGTGACACATGCCAGGTATTCAATTGATAAGCATGGAGCCTGTTTTAGACTTCCCAGTAAAGCCTTAAAATTCCTCGGAATATGTTCCTTATCCCCACCACAGGAAAGGTTACAGTGAAGTTTTTCCTATATAAAGTAGATTCATTTTATTTGTTCATTACATCAAGTAACTACACACATATGCACACTTGTGTATACATAGACTAGACCCAGTCCCCTCTGCAAATGTAAAGAGAGGACAAGGTTAGGCATCTTCTCAAGCCACATGCAGCAGGAGGATTCTAGAACCTCTACCCTAAGTTATTAAAAAATAAATCTCAGAAATCTTGTGGAAGACTTCTTGATATTTAGATGAAGATAAACAGAATGCAGGAGATTAATAGGAGGGACTTGGGCTTTTCTCCTTCCCCACGGGCAGAGAAGCATCTCTGCTTTTCTAACACTATATAAATCCCTAAAAGTCAGAAACATTCTTCAAGTACTCATTAAATATCTGTAGAGAAAACCCCTGACATATGTGATGGGTACATCCTTAGACCTTTGCATATCATCATATTCAATAATGTCCCAAAATACGTCATTTTATTCACAAACTACAACAGATAATAGGAGTGAACTGTCAATAGTGGGAGGTCAGCTTGACTCAATAACCAAACACACATAAAATACAAACCTCAACCTTGAGAAGACTGTAGAAGCCTTCATTGGTGTGGGTTTTCTACAACATCATGAAAGTATGAAAGTTAAACACAGGACAGCTACGAGTTCACTGTAGTTGACTCCTTTCTTCCTACAAGTAATTGGTATTTTGTTGAAACTTGAGACTGTTTAAATTAGAATATCCTCAGCACAACACAGATTCTGGTACAGTGAAGAAAAATATTACTTGGTTGAACTACTAGAGATATCAATAAATTAAAGCATGTAATTCAATAAATGTATGGATACTCCTGAAATGTCTTAGGAAAATGCAAGGCGTATCATTTTAGGATAGTGGTTTTTTTTTAAATTTTTTTAACGTTTATTTATTTTTGAGAGAAAGGGACAGAATGCAAGGAGGAGAAGGACAGAGAGAGGGAGACACAGAATTGGAAGCAGGCTCCAGGCTCTGAGCTGTCAGCACAGAGCCCGATGCGGGGCTTGAACCCATGAACTGTGAGATCATGACCTGAGCGAAGTTGGATGCTCAACTGACTGAGCCACCCAGGAGCCCTAGGATAGTGTTTTTTAATTGGTGCACCAAAGTAAGCCTAACAGCTAGACATAGTAGAACACATATGCCTAGTACATTTTTTGTTTGATTGAATTTTTTTTTATTGAGATGGAGGAGGTAAAGAGTTAAAAGTGAGAGAGAGAGAAATTGGGTTTAAAAAGTCTGCTGAAATTTTTTAACGCAAATTCATGTAAAACTTATAATCTACTTCTTAATGTAGCCATGCTTGTTTTAATATAATTCAATTTTAAATTATATACAAGTTAAATGATTTAACAATCCCTCGCACACAAACACATGTTAAATTATGATCTACCTTTTAAGGTTTCCAGAAGATGTAATACATTTCTACATTGGAATGGATATTCAAGCTCTAACATCAGGGAAATATTGGCAGTGGAGTGTCGGGATCCTTGAAACAATATTAGAAGTACAGCATCAGAGTTAAAAGCTAGAGGAGTAGGACTACTGTTAACAATAGATGGTGGCCATCAGCACAGGGCTAGACTAGGCAGGTACTGGTTTGGCTAGGCCATTATGGTTGATTGATACACAGCTTTAGTATTTTAAAGAGTAAAGGTTTTCAAAGGCCAATGTGAGTAAGCCACTGCTAAAAATGTATATAGTACAACAACTTAGCACCTACAATCTAAATATCTACAATATTTAAGGTTAGAATTTCTCACTTACAATCTCCCACAAAAGAATCCATTCCATGCATATTCTTTAATAAGCTGAGAAATGTTCACTGAGTTCCTCTAAGGCAAGGCATAATCCTAGGCATAATGGGAGATAGAGTAAAATACAAGATATGACCATTGAGCAGCATCTAATACAACCAGCACAAATTAGAAATGCGGGCCAATGGCACAATATATAAATGATTGTTAAAAACAATCTTACAAGGGTATCACAAGATAGTACAAGTAACTCAAATCTATCTGGATCTTAAGTTGAGGTAATAAGAATTCAGAAAGCAAAACAAATAGTACAGAAGCACAATAATCCAAAATGAAAGTAAAAGTTCACATAAGTGAAATGTCAGCCAGGAGCATCAATGCTATGCTGAAGAAAACATCAAAAATAGAGTGCTCAGATACGAATGTTTAGACATGCAATGGTTAAATACCTTTAGTAACAAGTGGTGGGAAATTCAGTACAAACTGGCATCATAAAAAGAAAGAGAAAGAGATAGGGATAGAAATAGAGATGAGACAGAGATGAAAGTGGGGGGGGGGGATTATTAGCTCATGTAAATAAAATCCAAAGGCTTCCACGTATAAGCATGGACTGATTGAGAAATTAAATTGATGTCATCAAAACCAGATCCTGTGTCTATCCATCCCTGTGGTCTGTTTTCATTCTCAAATACACTTTTTCCAGTGATGTAAATAAGATGGCAAGATGAATAAAAGAACACCAGGTTTACACATTCACAAGTCCAAGTTCAGGGATAAAGGGAGTCATCCCTTTATAGGGAAGTCCTATAATTGACTATGATAAGCTCTGACTAAGCTTTTTTACCCATCCCCAGAATAAACACTGACACCTCAGGATTTGATGGGGCAGGTCTGAAGCACATAAATACCTGGGCAGGCACTAGAAGCAGAGTCAGTCATAAGAATGCAAACTCCATCAGCTGGAAGTTGAAGAAAATTAGTTCCCCAAATAGCATTTTTTTTACTCTTACAAGAAGAAGAAGGATTCTGGGTGGGAAAACCAATAAGTATTCACTGATGGCATCAAATTTTAGAAAGCCTTGAATGTCAAGAAAAAGGAGCTGTGATTTTTGCCCCACTTTTAATAATAGGGAAAAGAGAAATAGTATAATAAAAGGTGAATTAAAGAGAATGAATCAAATAGCAACTGGAATATTGAGTCACAGTGGAATTCATTTTTGTCACAGTCCATACACACACACAGAAAAAGATGGTAAATTATGGGGAATAAACAGTGTACAAAAGGGTATCATTGACATATCACTTCTGACGGGAGTAAGTCAAAGGTTATGGAGATAGTAAGTTTGGAATAAAATATTAAACTCGTTTTTTCTTACTTGATTTGACTTAGAGGTATGTCAGGCACAATGATTTATCTTTTGTCCTAAAGTAATAAATCAAATAATTATAATAGGATAGAAAAATGGAAAAAAAGGGAGATTCAAAGGAATCACACAGATATTTGTCAAAATGTGAACTTAAACAAAAATTCTACCCCCATTCGCTCTTTTGATTATATACTGCCAGAATGAAACACAAATCAGTGCAACAAAGTGAATTTGTGTCATTAAAACTGAACAATGATAAAAAAAAGAAAATTAAATTAAAAATTAAAATAAAACCAGAAAGTAATGGTGAGACAGAATAATTGTGGCAAGTCACAGAGAAACCTACTTCTGAGAGCTGACATAACCTCTAAGCTGAAAAGGCTTAGAGGGAAATGGAAAAATGAACTGCTGCTAACTTTACGTCAAACAGAGATTGGCTATTTTTCTTTGAGGCTTTTATCATATAAGGAGCTCAGAAATATATTCAATGTATGAGTCAATAAAAGAGGATGAGAAGACACCCGAAGGAGAAAATAGGCACAACAATACTGCTGACTGTTGAATTCCAGCACACTGTCTAGAGAGCGTTAAGAATTTCTTCTTATTCATACTTTGCTTGTAATTTGAAGGCATCATGGACTTTTCCATGTACTTCCTCCACCTTAAACAACTCTTCCATTCTATCACAATGTTAATGAATACCCCAATGCCACAAGTGGAACATTTCAGTCTTTCCCCTGACTGAATATCAACGCAGAAAAGACTTTTCATTCAAACCTCCGCTGTATGGGGGAAAAATAGATCATAGACTCAGAAATATTATGCTAATCTTTGATGAAAATATATTCTTTTTTTTCTTGCTGCATGGTTAAGTTCTAAACTTCCAAATCATTAAAAAAATAATAGTAATCATAACTAGTAAATTCTGAAGATCATCCACTAAGGTGATAGTAGGAAGCCAGGAAAACAAAGGAGTGCTCCAGAAACAAAAATAAGAGAAGTTTCCAATGAGCAAGACTCAAACATGTTGACTATCTCTAAGAGAGCCAACAAAGAGTAGAATAATCCTTATAAACAATCATGTGAAGTGAAGGTCATTGGGTTTTCACGAAAGTAGTTTCAATGGTAAGATTAGGGCAAAAGCCAGACTTTAACAAGATTAAAGATGAATGAAAGTGAAGAATTGGAGACTTTTTTTTTTTTTTTAAGAGAGAGAACTATTTCTACAAGTTCAGCTATAAGTAAAAGCTGAGAAATAGTGCAGGATGCAAAAAAAGAATATGGGCTCAAGGGAAGGGTTTATTTTGTTTCTGCTTTGTGGTTTATTATTGCTTTTGTTACATATTGAGGCGTAAAGGATTTTTTTGTATTTATAAATTTCAGGGATGTTGTACCAGGTGAATGAAGAAAAGGTGAGCACCATAAGGGAAAGTCTGGGAACTTGGTGGTAGAAAGCTATGGAAGGAAATGCGAGATGGTTGTCTCTTTGTTTAATTCAAATTTATAAGGAAAGCTGGAAAGGTGCCAGTGAGGAATGGGAAAGAAGGAAAAGAAAGAACTTAAAGACAGCCATATCTTCAAATGGTAAATCACTTTAAATAAAAATAGAGAACCCAGATAGATTCTTTAAGAAAAGATGATGATCTACTTTTTGGTGTCAGTAGTTGGCAGTGTCCGAGTGATATCCAGATAGTGCTAGCGGGTAAGTTCTTAGAAAAACACAACAATGCATGAGAATTAGCAGGACTATAAAGGTTCAGATTTGTGATTATCTGGGCAGAAATAATAGGTGAAGCCAAAGGATTAGATGATACAGACAAATAAGAACATAGGAAAGGGGCAGGAAAATTTAATAAAAAACAGAGCTTTTGCAAATTTCTATAGGAGCAAGAAGTTGATGGGAAGTAGACAGAGGGGTAGTGCCAGAAAGTTAAGATTACTAGAATTCCCTGTGACAGGAAAACCACACAATGGAACCCAAAGACTAAAGAAATAGAGAAGTAAAGCCACCAAGGCATTCCCACTGGATTAAAGCAAGGGGGGGGGGGTGGCTTTCAACAAAGTTCTTTCAGTAGATCAATAAGGGTAATGTGTCCAGGCCCCACGGATTAAATAGTAAGTGCAATTAAATAACAGCTGCAAACTTCTTTGGAAAAGCTCCAGCTTCAAGGGGAATTGGAGAGCTGGGGTAGTAGTTTGAGGAGGCAGCAGAATCAAGGAATTTAATTAATTAATTGGAATGAAAGACTTTGCCATAATAACAGGAAGAAGTGAAATGTCCCAGTGGAAAAAGAGAAACTGAAAACAACAATAAAAGCATTGACAATTGATACAAGGAGCCTTCCTTCCATCCGTACAAAAAGCGTTTGGCTCCATCATCACTGCAAGCTTGTGTCATGTCCTTTCTCCCATATCTGATGCCTCACTGATGTCCCTGAACTTCCCCAAGTCAGGAGAGACTCCAAACATATTTGCATGCGGTTCTCAGCCTGGATGATGCTCAGGTCTCATTTCTTCCCTAAAAGATCTTTTCTGACAATGCTCTCTGAAGCTGTCTGCCCAGGAATTATACCTTATCACAGATTATCATTTATTTCCTTGATAGAAGTTATCAAAATAGGAAACAATCCTGTTTTCTCAGTTATCTCTAAACCCCATGAGAGGGAGTCTGTTCCATGTAACAATGTAATTTCCCTACTTGGCATTATTGAACAGTAACTCAACATTTGTAGAATAGATCAACAAACAAAGGTAACAGATTGAGACTTAGAGAACAAAAGGAAGAGTTCCCTTTAGAAACAAAGAGGCACTTTATTTCCATGAGGTGGTTGGAGAAATTTTGAAAACACTCCATTTAATAAGGTAGGAGACGAGGTTATCTGCTATAATAATGTCCCAATACTGCCACAGAGCTAACACGCAAAGGGCACTTCATATTTGCCTCATATTATGTTCCCAGTACTTTACAGCAATGTCCCACTTAGTTCTCATGACAGCCAGGCGGTGGGCCATTGTACTCCACATTTTACAGCAACTGAAACTCAAAAGGGAGAAGAGATACAGCCATGGTCAGATGGCAGGAAAGGCAGTCAGCACTGAGATCCTGGCTTACTCTACATCTCTCCCTTATCCATGATGAAATACAACCAAATATGAGAAGAATCAGATTGGACTTTGAGATATAAGGCAGCAACAAACCTCTGATATAACAGCAAAGGAGTGCGCATTTGAAGTCAGGGTTAAGATGAAGGGAATGGGGCTCCTGGGTGGCTCAGTCAGTTAAGTGTCCAACTTGAGCTCAGGTCATGAGTTTGAACCGCATAGGACTCTGTGCTGACAGCTCAGTGCCTGGAGCCTGCTTTGGATTCTGTGTTTCCCTCTCTCTCTCTGCCCCTCACCTGCTTGTCCTCTGTCTCTGTCTCTCAAAAATAAATTTAAAAACAGTTAAAAATTTTTTTTTAAAGTTAAGATGAAGGAAATATTTTAAGTGGCTCTGGTGGAACAGGCACCAAGTTAGTAAACTGGGGTTATGTTTCCCAGAACCCTTTTCCCTGCATAGCTCTGGCCACAAGCAGACAAGTTATGCAAGATTTGGAAGGCAGGAGAGGAGCATCAGCCACATTCTTTTTTGTTCTGGCCGTCAGAGCTGAGTGGCGTGCAACCAGCTCATGCAAGCCCTCCTTGACCTGAGGCTCCCGTGCTTGGCAGGAGGGGCCCTGCCCTCAGTGCCTGAGCATCAGCCAGACCTCCTTCTACAAATCCTGGGCCACCGAGTACAGCCCCTGGGGCACCAGCCAAGCCTGCAGATCTTCCTACCATCACCTCTCCTTTAATATCTCCAACCCCTGGGCCAATGTGTTTAGCTGTATGACACAGAAAACCAGCCTCTCTCACAGGTCCGTGCAGCACTACAGTTGGAAGCTTCGACAGTGGCGAGAGAGGGACACAGACTCAGCTTTCCTCATTGGTCTGTGCCAGTCTGTCCTTACTCCCTGCTGCTTTTCTTCCACTATTCCTTCCTGACCACTCACTCTGCCCATTTCCATCTTGGCCGGAGAAAAAGGAACAGCAGGCACACATGACCTGTGTTGGGGAGGAAGAATTGCCTCTGCCCTTCCAGGTCCTTCTAGATGGACTAAGAATCAAATTGGCATGGTCAAGATTAGCAGGAGAAAATCAAATTTACTTTTATGCATACAGGGAATCCACACACACATGAAATTCCAAGGACAATGAGGCAAATTGACACCTATAAGGAGAGGGGTAAGGGTGTAAAGATACAAAAGGGAGGAAGACCACTAGCAGGAAAGTGAGAGGAGATGTTTGGATAACATAGGTAGCCCTATCATGCAGGCAAGTTTCTTAGGTAAAGAGGAATCTGTTAATAACTCTCTTCTTGGTACAGGCAGACAGTTGAGAAGGAGGTAAAGAGCTTTTCCTGAATCCTGTGAGTGTGAATTGCCTTTAATTCAAAATAATGTTTGTGCCCAAATGACCCATCTTGGGTGGCCTGCCCTTAGCTCCTCCTTAGTCAGCCCCATAATTGCATATATCAGGGAATTATAAGAAACTCCTTATACTATAGCACTCTTAGTGCTTTTCCTTTTCAGATTGAACCCTCGCAGGTTTTGGTTGATATAAGATAGCATCAGTATGAAACGGAGCCAGCTGTCACTTGTACTACTACCCAACAGTAATTTAAAACTAAAATAATAATAATAAAAATGAATGAATGAAAGTCCTCTGAGAGGATCAGGAATACAAGAATAGCTAAAGGACAAAGTGAGTTATGGAATTCTGTGTACATTTCCCCATAGCCCTGTATGGAATAAGCTCCCTCCTTATATCTCACCTTCTCTGAGAAACCCACCCTGACTTTCTGGACCGTATTAGATATCTCTGCCACATGCCACCTTGGGGACTTCTGTTCATCTCTACTGAAATCCTAATACATTAACTCAACATAACTCAAGTTGTGTATATACTTGTTTGCCCTCTTGCATATCCTCCTTCTCTAGCATCTAGTCCAGTACTTCTACAAGGAGGGAAGAAGGGGTGCACATCAATTATATCTCAGTAAAACTGGAAAAAGAAAAAGAAAGGTGGGGGAGAGAGAAAAAGGCTTTTTTTTCATTTTTTCATTTTTTTGAAAACTTCCAAGTCCTTCTGTATTCCTTTGCAGGACATTATGTGTTTTGTAGATATTTGATATATTTTTGTAACACATTAAATATATGTATGTACAAATTAAAATAACAATGGAGTTTTGTTACATATTTTATAGCTATCTTTGTGAAATGTATTATTACTTTCCACAGGACACTCTGAGCATAGTAGCTTTTTAAAAGCACTTTGTTATTTTACAAACTTTTTTCTTAGATGTTTCCTAATTCTCACTGAAAACCAAAGTCAATTATGTGTAACTCATTTAATTAACTTGGCAATAAAACTGAAGTGAATCAACAGCAGAAAAAATAAATATGCTATAAAAGAAGGATTTAAGTATATATTTTGTACAAAGTAAATATAATAAACTTTGTATACCTAGATGGGATATATGAAAAGCAAGGCATCTACAAATTTTATTAATGCCTTAAGTAAAACTAAGGAATCATCCATCACAACAAATGGATTGTACTTATATATGATATGATACATAATCACAAGAGTCCAAAGTGTGATAATACTATACCTTTAGCTTAATGATATGAGTTAACAGCCTTATGTATGAATTTTTAGTAGAGTTAGGCACAAAAAAATAGGTGATACTTTAATTGTATTCATATATATTGTCATGAACTTATTTATTGTTAAATATTTAATATACTATTTAAAAGCCAAAAATTGAAAATGTAGTATCTGCTTTTCCCTGATTTAGATCTAGATGCCACTAATGATGAATTCTTAATATCAGCAGTAATCATTTGGGATCCCTAAATGAAAATGAGCAGCTACGAACAGAGGACTGATGGGAACTTCTCAGGATGGTTCCCTAGAGAATTACCTGCAGGTTGTGCTATAGAATGTCCTCCATAACTGGGAAGACATTTTTTTCCTTTGCCTACAGAATTTGTTCCTAGTTGGTGACCTCAACAGAGTGCTCTCTAAGCACAGTAAATTATTTTCTTGGGAAGGATCCAGTGTGTTTGGAATGGAGCTGTTGAGAGAAAAGTGAGCCATAATAACTCCAAATCTACAAAGAGATTCAGAGAAGAAATAATGGGAACTCCGATGAGGAGGGAAATATATGAAAGCACTTCACTTAGAGAGAAAGTAGTTTTGACTTGTGCTATTACACGAGTCCTTAGCTAATCTTTCTACTCCATAGTCAACTACCATAAACAAAATTCTGTCAGTGAACCAGACTTCCCATTTACACAGAGACCAAAGCGACTGTTTCCCTTCAGCAAAGTCATCTTTTAGGTAAATAGACCTATACAAGTGTTTAAAACAAACCTCTACTAGTTATCCACAAAAATAGACATAAATGATGAATGAAAAAATTAATAAATATTTGAAGCCTGAAATTGAAATATAAAGAATACCAAGGACAATTAATATAAACAATAGGTACAATTTAACAAACAGAAGAGAAGATTCTAATGAGTATCTTCAGCAAGCTCAAGATCACATTGTCTACCTTAAAAAGAGCAGACTATCATGAAACTGAAGAAGTCATAGAACTAGAAATAGTTTTAGAAATTAAAAATTTCTGTGGGTGAGTTCTACTGCCAGCTATGATAGTATAGCTTGTGGCATATGAATTGTCCCAATGAAACAACTAGGAAAGTGCTATAAAATACAGAAATGAATCTTTCTGAAGGCATAGAAATGGTGCTAAAGCAGCCAGGATCTAAGAGGCCAGATCCTAGAGCAAAGGAAGGCTCACTGAGTTGAGCACAACTTTCTGTACACTGCTTTTTCCTTCGGGAGCATTTATCTGTTTTTGGTCATGGCTGAGAAACAGGTAAACAGATAGCTTCTAAGAGGCCATTAAAATGTCAAGTATTCTAGGGCTTGGAGATAAAAATTAGAATTCAGAGATATCAGGGTATCTCACAGAGAAGAGGACACAAAGTGGTTAGCCCAAGTACTGGCACATATTTTCTTATTGAGGCATTTACTGATTTTTAAGCTGTGCAAAGCAAAATGTTAAGAAGTAATGCTCAAAGTGGCTAAAAACCAAAGTGGCCTTTATGGCAGCCCCATGGTATTGCACCAGAAAAACTGAAATTCATTATCTACCAGGGAGGAGAATCCTAGTAAGTACCTCATGTTCAGATTTAAAACATCTAGAGATTTACATCCACAGATTAGAAATACGACTTGCAGGGGCTCCTGGGTGGCTCACTCAATTGAACTTCCGACTTCAGCTCAGGTCTTCATCTCACGGTTCATGAGTTCGAGCCCCACGTCAGGCTCTGTGCTAACAGCTCAGAGCCTGGAGTGGGCTTGAGATTATGTCTCCCTCTCTCTCTGCCCCCCCCCCCCACTGATGCATATTCTCTCTCTCTCTCTCAAATATAAGCAATAAAAAAAACATTAAAAATAAATAAATGTGACTTGCAAACATGGAAAATGGTTTAGAAACTTCCAAGATCTTGATTGGACTCAGATAATCTATCCATTTGTTACCTGCCAGATAATAGAATAAACCCTCTCTAAAGAAGGAGAGCCTCTCTAAAAAAAATCCTCTCTAAAAAATATCTAAAAAAACCTCTCTAAAAAAATCAATAACCTTTTTTATAATTTTTATGCACAATATCTGACATGAAAAATCACTAGGCATACTGAATGAGTGAATGCATATATATGCATAAATGCATGCATGAATGAATGAATACAGTTAGGGAAGAGAGTAAGCACAAGTAGAAATACAAGTGACATAGTCACTGTAGTTATCAGATTTTAATAAAATAACTGTCATTACTTCAAGAAAATAGATGATAAAATAAAGAAATTTGCTGAGAATCAGACTACATAAAAAGATCCAAGTGGAAACTATAGAAATGAAAACAAAACAAAACTTAATAAATGAGTTTACCAGCAGATAGCAGAAGTAATAAATGAACTGAAATAGAAGTCATCAGAAAATGTGTAGACCTAACATGGAAAATGAAAATGATGGAAGACACATAAAACAGTGTGAGAGACATATGAGATATAGTAAACACATTTAACACACATGTCATTTGAGTCTCAGAGGAGACAGAGGAGAAAGAATGATAAAAGTAACAATAAAGCAATGGCTGTAATTTTCTAAAACTGATAAAATATATCACCTTCCAGATTCATAAGATGCCAGAAGCCCAAGCAGAATAAACAGTAGGTAAATAACAATAAGACACATCATACTAATATTTAACACTACTTAAAGATAAAGAAGAATTTTTAATAGAGACAAAGAAAAATAATTCGTGACTTCTTAAGAAGCAACACTAAAACTGAGAGTTGACTTTTTGACAAAAGAAATGGAAGCCAAAAGGCAATAAAGTAGCATCTTTAACTGAAAAAAAAAAAAAAAAAAAACAACAACCTGACATTGAAAGAAATCCCCAAATCCATATTCACTAAAATAACAACATTTCTAGGCAAACAAAAAACAATAACAACTTTTCTTCATCAATCTTTTTCTATAAGGAAACGAAAAAGAGAGAAAAAAGTAAGAGAAGGAAGGAAGGAAGGAAGGAAGGAAGGAAGGAAGGAAAGAAGGAAGGGGGGAAGAAAGAAAGAAAGAAAGAAAGAAAGAAAGAAAGAAAGAAAGAAAGAAAGAAAGAAAGAAAGAAAGAAGAAAATTTCAGACAAAAGAAAATTATTCCACATAGCAAACCAGAAACACAGGAGGGAATAAATACTGATCAAAAAGATAATACTATATTGGTGCACCTAAATGAAAACTGACTATACAAAATGCTAATAACATCTAGTGGAGTTTAAAATATATGTAGAATTAAAATGCATGACAACAATGCCAGAAACGGCAGTGGGATGATAAATGGAACTGTCCTGGAAATGACTACTAATTTATATTATACTATACTGGTTCAAGAACGAACATTTTAGTATCTAGAAAGCCAATGAAAGAAGAGTAGAAATATATAAGTAACAGGAGAATAGAGGAAAATGGAAAAAAATAAAAATAGTTTATATAAAAGAAGGAAGAAAAAAAGAAAGAGAAAATATGAACATAAAATAGGTTAGAAAGATTGAAATGGACTAGTGAGTGTGTACCAGAAAGTAAATACTCCAGATAAAAGATGAAAGTGTCTTACAGGATAAAACAATAACAACAAAACATAAAAACAAACATTTTTCTTAGGAAAGATACTCTTTAAATATGAGGCACAGGTGGTTGAAAGTAAAAGAATATAAAATGATATGCCATGCAAATAAACACTAAGAACATCAACATGAAGCTGATTTAGCTATTCCAATATAAATCCAGTTGACATTAAGGTGAAAAGCATTACTAGAAAAAGAAGCACATTTTATGTAATAGAATATGTATTACTTTTTATTACTATGTAATACATTACCACAAACACAGCAGCTTAGAACAATACACATTTCTTTTTCTCACAGTTTTCATGGGTCAAAAGTTCAGGAATGGCTCAGCTGGGCTCTCTGGTTCAGGCTCCCACCAGGCTGCTATCATGAAGTTGGCTGAAATTCATTATCACCTCATCAATGAAATTGATGAAGAAAAATAGCTTTAGTTTTTGTTTGTCTGGAAATATTATTTCACTGAATATGGGTTTTGGGGTTCATAGGAATTTTCTTTCAAATAAAAGTGTCTTTCTCAGGGTTCTCCAAAGAAATAAAACCAACAGGATATATAGATAAATATATAAGAGGAGATATATTATAGGAATTGACTCACGTGGTTATGGACACTGACAAGTCCTGCAATATGCCATCCACAGGTGGAGAACTGTAAGAGCCAGTGGTGTAATTCAGTCCAAGTCTGTAGACTCGAGAATTGGAGAGCTGTTGGTGTAAGTCCTGATTGTGGTCTAAATGATCGACAAAGGGGAGTGCCTAGGTCCAAGGGCAAGAGAAGAAGGATCCCCCAGCCACAGCAAAGAGAGGAAATTTGCCCTTCCTCCACATTTTTTTTGCTGTATTCTATTTCTCAGTAGACTAGATAATACCCACCAAAACCTGTGAGGGTGATCTTCTTTACTCATTCTACTGATTCAAATGCAAATCTCTTCCCAGGGTACTCTCACAGCAGCATCCAGAAATAATGTTTTACCAGCTGCCTTGGGATCTCTTAGCCCACTTTAAGTTGACACATAAAAGTAACCATTACCATGTTATTTCATTATCTTTCTGGCCAGGTAAGTACCTGCTCATTCAGGTTGTTGGCAGAATTCATTTCTTTATGGTTGTATGGCATTTCCTTACAGCTATATATAAGGGCTCTGACTTATTGGCTGTTGGCTACAGGGCTGTTTCCTGCCATGTTATCCTCTCCATAGTCAGTTCATAGCATGACTATTTGCTTCCACTGGGAGAAGAAAGAAACTCTTACCTGCAGGGAGAGAAAGCAATTCAGTAAAACTGACAGTACATGAATAACAAAATTAATATACAGTCTCTCAGAGGCCACACAATATCCAGTAATAGAAAAGTGTGTATTTTTAAATATGAATTTGAATGTTATAAATTGGATTTCAGCTGGCTTATAAAATAATTCTTAACAAATACAAAAATACTGAAAATATTCATAGTATTGTCTCTGTGTGGACATGAATTAAGTTATAAGTCAATAATATGATCATTATCATCACTGTCCTAATAGTTATGATAAGGATGTGGTAGAGAAGGATGTAAGGAGAAAAAGAAGGGACTTTAAACAAAAAGGTAGAGAAAGGAAAAGAAGAAAAAGATCCCTAAATGCTTGAAAATGATACATTTCTAAAAAACACAGGGATCACAAAGAAATAAAAATGGAGGTGCCTGGGTGGCTCAGTCAGTTAAACGTCCACTGGCTCAGGTCATGATCTCAAGGTTCATGAGTTTGAGCCCTGCATTGATTGGGCTTTGTGCTGACAGCTCAGAGCCTGGAACCTGCTTGGGATTATGTTTCTCCCTCTCTCTCTGCCCTTTCCCCACCCATGCTCTGTCTCTCTCTGTCTCTCAAAATTAAGTAAGCGTTAAAAACATTTTTTTAAAAAGAAAGAAAAATGAAAGTGGAAGATATTTTGCTTTTGAATCAGATTGGATATGCAATGTGTCAAAGCTTGTAGGATACAGAGACAATCCTCCATAGAGGGATATTTATCACCTTAAATGTATGTATTATGGAGGGAAGACTGAAAATTAATTATATCAGTTTCCATCTCAGAAAATTACAAAAAGAACAGCAAATAAATCCATATAAAGTATAAGGAAATATATAATGATGGTAAAAATTGAAATTTATAAAATAGAAAATAATCATACACTAAAGAATATTAATACAGACAAAAATATTTTCTTAAAAAATAATAAAAAAGGGGGCATCTGGGTTGCTCAGCCAGTTAAGCATCCAACTTCAGCTCAGGTCATGATTTCATGGTTCATGAGTTGGATCCCCACATCAAGCTCCATGCTGACAGC
Source organism: Acinonyx jubatus (assembly GCF_027475565.1). NCBI lineage: Eukaryota > Metazoa > Chordata > Mammalia > Carnivora > Felidae > Acinonyx > Acinonyx jubatus. The sequence goes on from NC_069383.1 coordinate 118,496,551, forward strand.
TCAGAGCCTGGAGCCTGCTTTGGCTCTCTCTGCCCTCTGTCTCTGCCCTTACCCTGCTTGCACTCTCTCTCTCTCTCTCTCTCTCTCTCAAATATAAATACACATTAAAAAAAAAAAATAAATAATAATAAAAAAATTCGAAAACTACTAACAAGAATGACCAAGATAAAGAAATTAAAAAAAAAACACACATACAAAAAACACAAAAATGTAATGGTGTTATAAAGAATAAAGTGTCCTATGGAATGAATTAAAAGGGTAGTGACAGAGAAATGCTCAAGGATGGCTTGTGGTTCTAATAATATTCTTTCATGATTGGGTGGTAGTTTCATAGGTGTATTCACTTGATAAAAATTCATTAAGCTACACCATATTATTTTTTTACAGTTTTCTGTATATATGGTATACCTCAATAAAATAATTATTTAAAACAATATAATAAAAGAATAAAATTATAAACATAATATAATAAAAATGAAATAATTGCAATTAAAAAAGTTAACGAGTCTGTAGTTGTTCGATTCTTTTTTTTCTTTTTTTTTTCAAATTTTTATTTAAATTCCAGTCAGTTAACGTAAAATTAGTCTCAGGCATGGAACCTAGTGATTCCTACTTCCATACAACAACCAGTGCTCCTCACAAGTGCCCTCCTTAATGCCTATCACCCATTTAACCCATCTCACTGCCACCTCCCCTCTAGTAACCCCTCAGTTTGTTCTCTATAGTTGAAAGTCTTTTTCTGGTTGGCCTCTCTTTATCGCCCCATGTTCCTCTGTTTTGTTTCTTAAATTCTGCATATGAGTAAAATCAATATGGTATTTATTTTCAAATGTCTTGATTTAAAAATGAATCCTTTTAAATTTGAAAAATTAAACTAAAAGGAAATTACTAGAACATACAAAATTGTTCCCTAAAGAGATAGGAAACATTTCAAGAAATTGAGCTGGAATTAAAATCTATCTCCCACATGTCCCCTTCACCCACACAGACACAAAAATCATCAGGTTGTTTTACAGTTAAATTTACCAAACACTCCAAATTTGGTAACTGTTGTAAAGAATGGGAAAGGAAGGAAAGACAATTCTTCCCACATTCATTTTGTAAGTCTAGCAATACTTTGGAAGCAAAATTGCACAGAGGAAGCCAAGAAAAGATAGACCAAATTCACCTATGAAGGTTCATGTAAAATTTTAAAGTTTATCTGTGGGTAAGAAAGTTCAAAATCTTTACACCAAAAAGAAACAAACAAACAAAAATGTCAACTGAATATAAGGCAAAGTGATTTAATAAAAGAAATGTCCACACTAATGAACTGGAATACTGGAAAGAAGAAAAGCAAATTTCCAACAAACGAAAATATATATCGTCTGGACTGAATGCCTAAAAACATATATTTAAAAATGTTATTCAAAAAATTATTACTAACCTAGAATTCAGTTCTTAGGCATACTGGAAACCAAATTTGAGGGCAAGACACATATATTTCAGGAATTTAATGATTCGGACAGTTTAGCTTTTTAAAAATAATAGTTGAGCTTCCAGTGAGACAAAGAATAAGGGAATAAAAAGACAGGCATTACAGGGGCTCCTGGGTGGCTCAGTCGACTAAACATCTGACTTTGGCTCAGGTCATGATCTCATGGTTTGTGGGTTTGAGCCCCACATCGAGCTCTGTGCTGATAGCTTGGAGCCCGAAGCCTGCTTAGGATTCTGTATCTCCCTCTCCCTTTGCCCCTCCCTTGCTCGTGCTCTGTCTGCTAGCACCCTGTCTCTCTCTCACACACAAAAATAAACATTAAAAGAAAAATTAAGAAGACATGCATTACAAAGCATATATATATATATATTTTTTTTTTTTTCTGGTTGTCAGCTCTACAGTAGGCCTACAAAACAACAAATCCAAATTAAAAGAGGAAGACAGAAGAGAGATTCATCACGTAAGGGAAAGATAAATATCCTAGAAGATTATGTATACAATTAAGTCATTATTTCTTTGACCACAAGATAAAAGAAAGTTAACTAGGGGCTCAGGTCATGATCTCACATTTTGGGGGTTTGAGCCCTGCTATGGGGTTTGTGCTGACAGCTCAGAGCCTGGTGCCTGCTTTGGATTCTGTGTCTCTGTCTCTTTCTGCCACTCCCCCTCTCACACTCTGTCTCAAAAATAAATAAACATTAAAAAATTTTTTTAAAAAAGTTAACTAGAAACCACTATTAAAAGCAAAAAAAAAAAAAAAAAACCACATCAAGATAAAACAGAAAACCACAGGAAAGCCATGATCCCAAGATGAAACAAACTAAATTATAGTGTTAGAAATTATGATGAAACAAACATTTCATAGAGGTTTTGTAATTTAGGATTGCTTTTCAATTTTTGCAGGTACTATAATACTTTTTGTTTTAAACAATAGTCACAAAATAATAATACTCTCAATGCTGCCAATTTACTTCAATTTTAGAATCCGCTTAGAAAAAAACATCAAAGACTTCATTATAATTACAGGCAAGAGATGTGGAAAAATTTGTAATTTCCTTATTTCATATGTTGGTAAGGTGGCAGAAAGCATTTACAATGGATTGCCTGAGAAATAACTCTAACACTGGGGAAGTATATTACTTCAAGTTAAAAACAGAATTAACTACTACAAATAAAAACAACAATAACTGAAAATAAATACAGTATGGTTATCTTTCCCAGTGGGGAAATAATATATCTTGAAAAATATGGATCAATCACCAGAAACCAGAAGTTTCTTTGTATTTCTTATTCACGGTGACCACCAGAGGAAAATACAACTGATTATTTCTGGGCGATGGGGTGGAGTGAACTAGGTTTAATTTTACTTTTACATTATTTTTATTTTTGTAATCCTCAGTATTGCTTAAATCTCTTATTTTACTCTCCAAACAGTATTAATGAAAACAAATACATAATTATAATGTAAGTCTATTTCTTAAGTTTACTTATTTATTTTTGAGAGAGAGAGAGAGAGAGAGAGTGAGAGAGAGAGTGCATGTGTGTGCCAGCGGGAAGGGGCAGGCAGAGAGGGAGACATAGAATCTGAAGCAGGTTCCAGGCTCTGAGCTGTCAGCACAGAGCCCTAAGCAGAGCTGGAACTCAAGAACCGTGAGATCATGACCTGAGCTCAAGTCAAACACTGAACCGACTGAGCCAACCAGGCGTCCCAAGTCTATCTATTCCATATTCTCCACCTGATGTTTCAGTCCTCTCTAAGATATGCTAAGTGCTTGAATACCTCTGGTGAGTGACAGGTAACTAAATATAAGCTGAGGCAGACACAAAATTAATTGTTTTCCTTATATCCCTAAATAGCTTTACTGATACCACTTTTGTTTTCTGGCCATCTGGAGGCAAATTCCCTCTCAACCTTCTCTTCTTTGCACCAAACAGTCTCTCTTCAAATACCCTTTTTTGGTTAACATATTCTTAAAGCACTTAGAATATTCTAAACCTTTTAGATAGACGAAAACTCAATCCTCCTAGAAATCCTTGAGAATGGTACTCTACTATCCGTATTTTACAGAGGAGGCAGTAAGGCACAGAAAGTTTAAATGACTCACTTAATAACATCTCAAAGGGGAAAAGCCAGGATTTGAATCCAAGCAGCCTGGTTTCGGAAACCATGCTCTCAATTGCACTGCTTTTCTTATTAGAGAACAAAATCTAAATGTTAAATCTAAATATTATTATTGCCTAGGTACCTTTCCAATTCCCATCAGTTTGCTAGTGTTAGTAAAAGTGGTGCCTGAACCAGAGCAGATGCTATTCCAGGGATGGTCTAATTCGGAAAGATTAAAATTAAACACCGTCATCCCCATTCTGAGCACTGCTCATCTCGGATAGTACCTTTCTCTTTTTTTTTTTCTTTACTTTTTTTTTTTTTTTCCTGCACAACCATATCACACTTTTGATAGGTTTCACTTAATGTGAGTTCCATGTTGCTATTCTTTTGCATGTTTTGTTAAGCCCCACTTCTTTCATCTTGTCCCTTTGCAATATTTTATACTCAAGTGTGGTCATCTTTCCTCTTTACGTTTTTCCTTTTGCAGTATTTGTACTCAAGTGTGGTCATCTTTCCTTATTATACTTTTCCACTTCTAGTGGAGGAAATCAGATCAGCAATAGGTAAGCAAGACAGCAACACTTCAGTTGATTGGTTAAGAGTTTTGACTGTCAAGTTAAACTGATCTTGCTGAAACTCTAGGTCTGTATACCTCACTGAGCCTCAGTTTCTTTATCAGTAAATCATGGTCCTAATTTTGCATTAGTTCTATCTCATAGTTATTTATGCAATATTATAAGGTAACTACTAAATAAATTATATGTCTAAAATTGCATTGTTAATTAATCACTTCATTTGTCTATTTTTGTAGCACTTTGTAAATATTTATCGAACATTAAAGTGATAATATATTCAAAGGGCTTTTTTCATTATCATTTCTAAACTAGGAAATTGGTGCAGCATCTGAGACCAAGAACCATACTGTATAGTGCATAAAATAATGACTAACCATAGAAGATGCTCAGTGAACATGTCCCAAATAAACATGTCCCAGAAATATTTGGTTGATCTAACTCCCTCTCTCTCTTTCTATATCCTTACTTTTGTTCCTCAGGTTTATCATCAAGGAGAAAAGAACTGCCCTGTGTTCTTGGGCTGGCTTTATTTTGAACACATTTGGTAGGTCCAGGAGATTCTCCTTCCTCAAAGAACCATGGACTCTTTGCATTGGAATGGACCTCAAAGAGTTTTCTAGCTAACTTTCTAGTTTATGAATGAGGAAGCTGAGGCCTCCCTCAGCATGTGTCATTCCTGTGGTGTCACCTATAAGTGGCATCCCTATTTATCACTTTCTAATAGAACCCACATTCAGGAATATTAATTGAACTCTTAGAAGGGAAGCAAATGGAGTTTTGTTTGTTTTTTAAAAAGATGACAAAAGAAAGGAAATTTTATAATTTGAATACAAATTTGTAGTGATTATTTTTTTTTGGCTCACCCTTTTGAGGAATTGATGAGTGCTCTAGACTCCAGTTCCCAGAGAGAAAACTCAAACATGTTTACATACAGTTCTGCTTACAATTTCAGGAAGTTGGTGGAATCCCTTCAGCCTCCGGGTGGATCTCAGATTAAAAACCCAAGACCTGAACTCTTCTGAGAGTGAATGTTTGTATTCCCCTTTAACATCTTTTAGATAAAAACATCTAGTGCAAGTTATTACTTTGTACTAAAATACTCTATTTCTTTTGAGTTGCATGAAGAACTTTATAATATCTGGTTAATGGATAGAAACCTAAAGCTGGCTCTAAGGGGAAAACACATTAAAAAAACATTGGTTGATAAGAATGTCCTTGAAGAACTCAATACAAGAAAGCGAACGGTACATGCCCAATATTTCAGTAATAATACAATTATTCTCCCCCAACACTCTCCTTATGATATGAACCTCTTGCCTCATTTTTCCCAGTACACTTAAAAGCATCTTTATGCCCATATATAGTAGCCTGTCAATTGCGATTAAATACCTTAAATTTTACAGAAATACCAATGAGATTCAGAAGTGACAATGAACTTTATCCCCTTTTAGAAATTGTAGAAAATTAAAGCCACCTTGCCAGTGTTTGTTGTTGTTGTTGTTGTTATTGTTTTTCTTTTGTTGGTTCTAGAGGAGTCAGGGAAAACATAACGGGTTTACAGCCTTTGGGAAGAGTGCAATTTATAGGCAGATTGCTACACTATTTGACTTAGTATGCTGTGAGTCTGTGAGGGGAAAGAAAAGATAAGCTGAATATTTCTTGATATGTGGTAGCTAGGATGTGACTTTCCTCTTTGTGGTAAGAATATGTCAGGAACTCCTTTGGATCTTATCAAACCTTCCACTGCACTTATAATATATAAAGGTCAAGAGAGAATAATATGTAATATCAATCCTATACTATTGGATCATGCAAATTTACATGAAAACCATGGTATGTGCTCATATAAAAATCTGGCAAGTCGAGTCTGATACCTACTAGCTTATCACTCATCAAAGCAATAGTGCTTCAGAAACATCTCTGAGCATTTCTTCATCTCACCTCGGTCAATAGTGGTCACATAAATAAAAAAAATACTTTGCATTTATATACTTTCCAAAGTGCTTTCATTTCCATAGTCCCATGTGATCGTCACACCAGTACTATAAGGTTAGTGGTATGGGTTATATTTTTCTTTGTATAAATAGATAAGGAAGTAATACTGACCATGTGCTGAAATGTTCTAAAGATTCTCTTCTTTATGCCTTGAAGTCATACCAAATAAAATTATCATAAAATTATTTTATAACCAGTTGTTCTTTTCCTAAAATCATTGCAATAGAAATGAGAATTAAAAGAACTACATGGATGGGGGATTTTTTTAAGGTAATAGATGTTTCAGAAAATTAAAAATAGGACTAGAGAAGATATCATAGTAAACCTATCTATTTCAAGAAAAAAGGAGAATCATTTGTTAGTCTCCTTCCAAGGAAAATAAAAACCTAAATCCTACTTCTTAGTAAATCAGTTAGTCTTCATAATGAAGGAGTCCTGAAAGAATTAGAACAGGTATGTCAAACATTTGGCATGTACGCTGACACTATGTCTTCTTCATTCCTGGCAGTCACGTCGGATTCATCCAGGCACTCTTTCTTAAAGAGCCTAGATGTAGCTTCCTGGTTCTTTGCAGCAAAGGCAATCACCATGAATGGATAAGAGTTTTCAAGTGGAATGAAGCTACTTGGTCATTACTTAACTATATGCAAGTGTGTGAGTTCACATAGTGTAATCAATTGTGATTCTTTTGGGTAACCCATTCCCAGCCTGGGAAGAAGAAAAAATTTATATAATCAAAGTTGACATAAACATGGGTTTCATGAATACGAACATCTTTAAAATGGACATAAACTGACCCATTGATTAAAACAAAAGGAATAATAGGGAAAACTTTTCTTGGTGCATTTTCTAATTGAAGTCCTGTTGGACACTGGAACACAAATATGAGCAGAGGAGATATGATCATGTGCCTATCTGCATGTCCTACCACTCCATTTGCATACAGTATTCATAAATACTATGTGGCTTCCATAACATACTAAGTAACTAAGGTTAGGTCAACAAGACACAGCTTTTTCTTTGTCAGACCACACTGGATGGCTATCACCAACACATATTACAAAGTGGTCTGTTTTTTGCCATAACAGAAAAAAAGATAGGACTTTCAAAGGTGATCAGATGAATTTAGTCACCTTCTAATATTTTCATCTTAAAGTTTGGTTGTTTGTTTGCTTAAGTAATCTCTACATCCAATGTGGGGCTTGAACTCATGATCCTGAGAGCAAGAATCTCATACTCTTCTGACTGAGCCAGCCAGGCACTCCCTAATATTTTCATCGTAGAGACTTCCAACTGCAAATTTAATGCTGACACCTGTTGTCACAAAACAAACAAAACAAAGCAAAACAAAATGAAATCAACTATAGGAAGCAGATCATTATTTTTTGCCAATAGCATTAGTGATGCTGTCAGTAGTGAGCTGGACAAAAGATTATATTTTTATTGTATCCTTGAAAAAAATCCATGGAAATGGTTAATTCTAAGTGCTTTTAAGCACACGTGAGAATCTTCCACAAAGATAAATAATGCAGTGTGTTAATTTGCTTTATTTAATAAACTGTATTAATGAACTGATGTTCCTTGGATTGAGGTATTTCTTCTATTCTCTGTTCTCACAACACTCGACCCAATTAAGGAAAACCTCCTAATTCATGGGTTAACATATATTTTCTGTACAAGACAGTAAACACCAAAAAGGAAAAGATAATACTATGTTCCCTTTAGGAGTTCCAGCACTTTGAGCATTTCCAATACACAATCAAAACAAAAATATATATATGTTATATATTAGTTACATGAAAGATAAAAGAACATATTTAATAACAGGTTCTAAGACACTTCTGTTGTTATTTATTTTCTCCTCCATCAGTGGAAGAGCAGAGTGCTTCACCCAAAGAAAGAATTCAATTTTTTTAATATTGATTAAAATAATGCTCAAAAATTAATTATGAAAGAATCTGTTATTCACTGATAGCTACAACACACAATGCAAACTAATGCTTTAGGTTAATAGGAAGTGATTTTGCACTTTCTCTCCCACTGAGTTGTAAAGTTTTATTTCCTTGTATTATTATTAGAATATAAGATTCTGCATCTCTGTGTCATGGCAAGATGGATTATTGTAGGATTTACTTGTCGGGCTATGAAATGACCCACAGCATTAAAGCAGCCCAAGCGCCGACTTTTGAAGCGGCCTCATTGCTTTCAGTGTGGGATATGATGAATCACTGCTTGATACGTCAGTGTTTTTCCTGAAATGCTAATCTGTAATTCAAAATGCATACACATACATACATACATATACTCAGAGGGATAACATAAGCAAGAAAGGATTTGCTACACAAAGAGCAAACATAGGAAAGAGGACCAACTAGATGACCAGAAAAAATTTCAAGTGATTTGGAAATTTAGTGACAGCAACATCAAAGAAAATAAAAACAAGCACGATGAATTAGATGATCCACATTAAATATCTAGTGTCCCTCTTTCTTAGTATCTTCAATTCTAACCTTAGCTAAACTATCATATCAGGTTGGCTTTTCTATAGAAAAGCACTCATTTTAAAGTTATTTGTCAAACTTCTTGTTTATCACAGAGATGATTGGATTTGTGAAGAAACATAAGAAATGTGATCACCTTCATTTTTGTTATTAGCAGCAAAATGAACAAAGGAATGTTAGATTTTTTTTCATTTTAAATGGTGATATTAACTTCAAATGTATGAGCTAGAGATAGGGAAGGTCACTCATATATGTAACATAGTGATACTTCCATTTACTGTGGATAAAAGTTAGTTTATGAATCCCACATACAAATGTAGACCTTTTAGAACAGATAGTATATAATGCATCAGACTGTCATAATAGCTTTAAAAGATATTTTGGGACTGAGAAGGAATTGTAAACAAAGACATAAAAAAGGTAGAAAAAAGTGATAAATGGGTAAGAGATAACCAAAAATAAATAAATAAATAATAAAAATATACAAAACAATTTAAAAAGTAAGTAGAAAGAAAAGTGATAAGCAGGATGGCCCATAGGATTTAAAGAAGAAAGAGATTTGGAAAAGAACCCATAACACTCTCTTAACTGGGATCCAACCAGGAAGCTGGTTAAAAAGGAATAGTGGTAGGAGCACCTGGGTGGCTCAGTAGATTAAGCATCAGACTTCGGCTCAAGTCATGATCTCCCGGTAGGTGAGTTCGAGCCCTGCATCAGGCTCTGTGCTGACAGCTCAGAGCCTAGAGCCTGCTTTGGATTCTGGGTGTGTCTCTCTCTCTCTCAAAAATAAACAAATAAATATTAAAATAATTAGAAAAAAAAAAAGGAAAGATAGTATAGTAGAAAAAGTTCTGGACCTTGGGCAAGAAAATCTAGGTTTGGATTCTAAATACAATACTTGGAAATTCTGAGACCATTCAAAATTGCTTCTCTTGTCCATCTCATGGGAGATAGTTTATAGGTTCAAGTAAATTAATATGTAATTAAAATACTGGGAAAATTACAGGACATACAACAAATATAAGGAAGAGGAATATGGTGCAGTCACCAGAATGTGATTCTGGGGCTCATTCATTCCCTGCTCTCAACATATAAAAGTGATGAAGCTAGTTATTTAATCTCATGGTGCCTTATTTTCTCATTTGCCATCTTTACATAGGTTGTCATCAGTGGAAGTAATGATAAAATGAAAGTCATGTAAAACACATGGAATAATATCTAGTATAATTTCATACATGCTGGTTATTATTATTAAGTTTGCTATAGGCTGATAAAAACAAAAATGAAGGTGACTACATATTTTTATGTTTCAGTAAAAATCATTCATCTTTGTGATAAACTACAAAGTTTGACAATTAGCTTTCACATGGAAATTAACTTCCTGTAGAAAAGCCAACCTGATAATTTACCTAGGATTAGAATTGAATTTGTTTTGTGTGACACTTATTTTGTTTCATTCTGGTTTAACCAAATTTCCAATTCACTTGTAATATTTCTGTTGTGGTTGAAGGACCATCTAATTGAGAAACATCATGAGTGAGCAGTAGTTAGCTCAATCTCTAGCAATAGAGATATAGTAGAGAGAAGTTATGGTTAGCTTTTAGTCCTGTGTGTAGACTTGGGAGGGAGAAAAGGTAAAGGAGACGGAGAGACATGCATATAACAAAGAGCTTCAGGGAAGAGGCTGTAACTGTGCCATTTATTTATACAGTACTTAGTTTGGAAAAAATGAAAAAATCAGTGTTGCTGGGCCTTGTGTGATTAGAGTGGCATGCTGGCCATGGATCAGGCTTTAGGTTTCCACTCTGTGATCCAGCGACCCTAGAGTCTCACATCAAAGCTAGTGTGGGGCTCACAATGTCCTCCATGGTGATAGGCACACACACCCCGACACAAAACTCACGTGTACCTGTGCACAACCACATGCATTCATACACTTACACACGTGAACCCATATGGTCACATGGCAAAAGTGGTTTCCATTCCAAAAGACTTGTTTCAGTAATTCTATTCTGGTACCTTGACACTTATTGAGATGCAAACCAGATGACTTCTTTATTGCAAGAAGCTAGTACTGTGTAGGCAAATTTTAAGCAAATTGTTATGATCATTGCACTGAAAGTTGACACTCCTTGATTTCCATTTTCTTCATTTCTTCACAACCGGTTTCCTATTCACCAATGCCATACACTAGAGTTGCAGAATACCAAGGGGAAGAAAATTAAACACCTCAAGGAAATGGTTTGTAATAATGAGAATCAGTGGGAATCTCAGTCAGGCCACTGTGGTTTAGAGAATAAGAAAGGAATTCAATGCATTAAAAAAAAATCAAAGTGCCAAATAATTTTTTAAATTTTCTATTTTCTCATGTGGTATAATCGGTGAGCTGCAAATGACTGATTTATCAGCCCATCAGCAAGCTTCCTTTGTATCACAACCAGGGAAAACCAAGGCAGGACAAAGCTTTCCTACTGAAGTGGTCATATCTTTGAATTAAAAAAAAAATCATAATTAGGTATTTTGAAAGGAGAATTAAAATAAGACATTCCTAAACTATAAGACATATTAGAACTTATGATAACCCAGTTTCTTCCCTCTTTCCTTCCTTCCCTCTTACCTTTCTTCCTTTTTCCCTCCTTCTCTCTGTCCTTTTTTCCCCTCCTTCCTTCCATTTCTTCTGTTTTCTTCTCTTCTTCTCTTTCTTGTTAGCAAATGTGAAAGAATCAGTGTGGCAAAAGAGAACATGACAGGCATTATCTATGAAGTAAGAAGGTCTTGGATTAAAATTAGCTCCAACAGTGACCAGTTGTGTGGTCTCTGACAAGCTCCTTAAATTTTCTAAGCCTTGCTTCTGCAAGGTACTACCAACTGGGCTGTTGTGAAAGTTGGATGAGTCCATGTATATAACCTATTTAGAACATCACTTAGCACATAAGAAGCCCTCAGAACATTTCAGTCCATATTGCTGTCTGGATTATGAAATATACTCAAGGATACCATAAGATAATACTGCATTAACTTCGATATATTTGTGATCAGAGTAGACATCATCAGAATGGTTCAAACAACAGTTCTGTGAAAAGACACAGATATCAAAGGAAAGGAAAAGACACAGATATCAAAGGAAAGCCTTTTTTTAAAAAGGCTACACCTGAAATTTGGTTTCATATTTAGATAAAATATGACAAGAACGAAGAAAATAAAGGAACTCACAAGTTACAGAGAAAAATGAAGTCAAAATTTGGCAGATACTCAAGAAATTTCTAGCACCCAAAGTAAAATCCCATGAAGTCTGATTTTTTTTTATCATCCAAGCTCAGAATCCTCTGTATCAGAAGTATTATAAAGAAGATATTATATAGGAACAAAAGTCAAGAGAGCTCAAGTAACATCTTGGAAGGTAAGGGAGGGAGATATTGTTTGAACTCTGTACAATTTGGCTGAATTATTGAAAACAAGAAGATAGAAGGTTCCAGGGAGCTGAACAGGGTTTTGACCAGTGACCAACTAATGCCTACAACTGTATGCATCATTTCAAGACAATCTACACCCAAGTTTGCATTCAATGAGAAAGGTATGGGAGTTTATATTGATATCCTCTTGCTCATTCTGTTTTGTTTTGGGGATGTATTCTTTCCACAGTGTATAAATTCTTCATTTATCAAACAACAGAGATGTCCCCTTTTTATATTACATTCTACAGTCATACACACCCAATTGCAGAAAATTTGTCCTTCTTTCATCTGTGTGTCAGAGAATTCTATACCATTCTTGTTGATTATTCCCCTGACAAGAAAAGGAGCTATTTTTCCCCCATTTCTTAGTTCCCTAGTGCTGGACACTCCACCAAATGAGAATCATAGGATGACTGAATGGAAAAACAAATGAGATGTCAGAGGACATAGAATACCAAGTGTCCCCACAATCAAGTTCTAAATGCTCTCTTCTACTGTGGATTCCAGGATACCCATTTCTAAAATTCCCTTCCCTGTAGATGAAGGTAACCAGAATGACAAGACTCCTAACAACTTTCAAGGCATCTCATTAACATCTCCCTTATATTCTCCCTCAAAGAAGCTACTGCACCAGACCTATGCCATCTACAAATAGAACAACTCCCAATAAAATAACACTTGGCCTCTACTAAAGACCAGATTTTGTAAAGATTCATGAGGATTTTCAAGAAAGAGCAAGAATGTAGTACTTATAAATATCTGCCTATGGTCTTAAATGAAACAGTTCTACACTAATTCAGTTTGAATTATACAAATTCCACTGCCATATTTTCATAACATGTTCTATAACACAGCCTTGTCAATAAGCATAAAGTATTTATTAATCCAAATAATTGCTTTAGAGTCATTGTGCTCCTCAATTCACATGTATAAAACTAAATGAACTGACTCTTAAATACAGAGAACAAATGGAAGATTGCTGGACGTCTTTTGGGTGGCATGATGGGCTAAATGGGTGATGGGCATTATGGAGGGCACTTCTTGTGATAAGTACTGGGTGTTATATGTAAGTGATGAATCACTAAATTCTACTCCTGAAACCATTAAAAAAATAAATAAATTCTTTATCAGGCAAAAAAAAATTTAAAAAAAGAAAACTAAATGAACTAAAACACCATTGTCCTCACACCGGACATCAAAGCAATAAACAAAATAACTTGACATGGAACATAAAAACCCTGGAGTGATAATGAGAATTTGACTCTTCACTTTTACTTCAGTCTTCTCTAGATCACTGAATTTTTTGGGTCATTAATTTAAATTCCCTTTGATTAAGCAACAACCCCACCACCAATAACAAAAGATAGTAGAGATCTGTGATTTTTGAATAGAGTCTCTTAAACCTCATACTTGTCTAACATTTCTCTATAGTTATAGATTTTTACATGTGAACCCTCTCTTTTACTCAAAATATCATCCTAGCTTTGCCTTTATAGGAACACTGGATTCTGTGTCTGGCTGAGTAGCCATTTCCACTTGAGTTAACAATTTAGCGATCTGTCTTCTCATTGGCAAATATTACCTTTTTCTTCTGTCTGTTAAGTGGCTTAATGTTTCCTAACTCTAGCAATAAAGTTCATCCTGACTGCATTCTAGGAAGTAGAGGAGATAATTGGCAACTCTTCTTTGTGCCAGTTTTCTGATGAGTTGGAATCTAAGCTAATGGTCTCAGTTCAGGCTTTCTTCCTCCTTGCTGGTACTTTTTCCAGAGCCATCAATTAGCCTTCTCTTATCTCCATGGTCCCCTGAAGTTGCTAATTTCTCCTGTCTCAAGTTTTTGTAGATCCAAAGTGTTTGGCCATTAAGTAATATATACTGGCTTCAAGAGCTTTTCTCCTTGGTTAAACTCATGAGCTGCATACAAATTGACGACAAGGGCTGCGGCTTAATTCATCTCATTAAATATAAATTCAGTATCCAAATGTCCTTTTGCCCTAGTTTCTCTACATAAATAATTCTGCTTATGTCTTCATTGAAAATTAAAGTAGGTTTCCATGATTGGGTCTCATTTTGGAATGTCAAGGTTATTAAACACGTTATTAGGTTCAAATCCATTTTTTTTTCTCATGAGTGTGCCAATGAGATTGATTTAGTGATTCACTTAACAAACTACTATATTTAAATAATATTTAGGAGATTTTAAGTGAGATTGTGAAAGTGGAATCTCTCTCTTCATATATACATATACATATATATAATGACATATATATATGTATGCATATATATATATGTATATATATATATATATATATATATATATATAATGACTATACTGCTAAGAATTTCATTTCCTATTCTTAGATTTTTTTTTTACATATAAAATAATTTCAATGAGTTCTTGGTAAAATGGCTTCTGTTTGATTTTTATGTGCTCAGCTCAGCCCTGTACTAATGGAATGAATCAATATTCAAATATGCTACATCATATGTTGGTGGAATGATGCCAGAGGTAGAATCAGGAAACCTGGATTTCACCCTTAATTAATAATATCCTGGGTTTGTTTCTCATTAAAAGGTGTGTATGTCAGCGAAGAAAAATCTAGAACAGTTGTTCTCAAAGTGTGTTGCAGCTTTCTCTGTGAGCACCCAAGACACTTGCAGGGGGGCTGAAAGGTGAATGATAGTTTTATGATAGTGCTAAGAGGTTATTTACCTTCTTAGTTTTCATTGTCTCATGAGTACACAGTGGAGGCTGTGCATTATAGGAAGAGTACATAGAGAGACTGCACAGCATGTGACGATGACAATACTCTGATCCTGAAGGAATATGTATTTGGGTTTTTTCAAATTCCATTTTAATTTATAATGTAGGAGGAAGAGAAAGAGATCCATTTCTGTCATGACACTGTGAGGAACTCCTTTTACCTATTCCCCAGTGAATTCTTAAAAGTGACAACAACAGCAACAGCAACAACACAACCATTCAAAGCCTTTGGAAATGGTCTTAATAGCAAGCAGCAAATAAGAAATATCTATTTAGAAAAATCTATGAAAATTCAGTAAGGAAGGTTTGACTTGGTGATTTTTGAACTGAGACTGCTCCCTTCATGTACTCTGCCACATGCCCAGCTCAAGGAGGTGGAAACTCCACTCAGACTGTTGCAGTCCAAAACACAAGAGATCCTCCACCCCCGTCCCCCCACCCCTGCGCTCAGCCAGGGTGCTTTCTTCTGGGGAGGAGCAGGACTTCAGCATTTCTTATTCTGTCCCCAGGTGCCTGATACTGAGGCTTAAGTCCCACAAGATCTTATTTTTGAAAAAAAACCACAATGTTTATTTATTTTTGAGAGAGAGAGACAGAGAGCATGAACAGAAGGGACAGATAGAGAAGGAGACAAAGAGTCTGAGACAGGCTCCAGGCTGTGAGCTGTCAGCAGACAGCCCAACTCAGGACTCGAACTCACAGACTGTGAGATCATGACCTGAGCTGAAGTCGGCTGCTTAACTGACTGGGCTACCCAGGAGTCCCCAATAAAATTTTAAACAAGGAATGAAAACTCTCTTTTTCTATCCAACTCTTGTTCATGAAATGCAGGGTCTACCTTGGACACAGTACCACTGACAATACTGGGGCCCTGATAGTCCTTCCTAGGCCCCTAAACAAGTGATTCCATGCCAAAAGAGCAAGCTGAGAGGACCTCACGCTTCTATGCCTCCATCACTCAGTTCCCAAATGAGAGTGTCACTCAGGGAGAAGCTTGCTATTGTCCCTACTCCCAGCTTCAGAGCTCTGGCTCAGAGACTTTACATATGGGAAAAATAACCCTTATAAAATAGATACTGCCCACTCTCTTCCCAAAGGAACTGATTTCATTTGCAACAGATCGTGGATAAGTTTAAACTCCACTCAAAAACAGTGAAGGCTGTGCTAAAAGGCAAATGGAAGGATACATGTGGACCTAATAGAGTACATAGGAGCAACATTTCTATAAATAACTGGAATTAAGCTACTATAAATCTGAAACCAATTTTGATAACATGTATATGGTAAACCCTAGAATGACTAAAGAGTATATTTTTAAAACATAGTGAAAAAATCATTAATAAAATTAAATGATATATTAGAAAATGTTCAGTTAATAAAAATTAAGGTAGTAAATGAGGAACAGAGGAACAAACAAAATGTGGCATACATATAGAAAAAAAAGTAAAATTAAGATATGAAACCAAATACACCAATAATACTAAATATGAAAGGATTAAACAATAAAATTAAAGGCAGAGGTTGACAGATTAGACCTGCACTCCCAATAAAAGAGATGACACAATTATACCTTGTCTACAGGAAACAAACTTCAGATTAAAAAAGACAAACACATTGAAATTAAAAGAATGAAAAAATATACACCATGTGAACAGCAATCATAGGTAAGGTGGAATGGCTATACTAATATCAGTTAAAATAGACTTTAAGAGTAAAAAAGTCAGAGATAAAGAGGCACATTTCATAACAAAAATGTCAATGCACAGGAATTTACAATAATTATAAGCATACATGCACCTCAGAATAATGTATCCAAATGCATGAAGCAAAATAGACAGAAATGAAGGGAGAAATATTTAATTCAATAATGATAGTTGGAGACTTCAATATCCCATTGTCAATAAAGGAGAGGATAAATAGACAGAAGCTCACAAAGATGCAGAATAACGGCACAGCACTATTAACCAACTAGACCTAACAGACATCTATGCAATATTCCAACTTAAAAAAACCAAATATACAATTCTTTCAAGTGCACATGGTATACCCAGAATAAAACGTTACATTTAAAAGAATAGTAGTCATACAAAGTAAATTCTCCAACAAAAATATAATTAACTTAGAAATCAATAAAATAAAAAAATATTTAGTTTAAAAATAACTTAGAAAAAAATTAGGGAAACTCACAAACATGGAGAAGTTAAACAACACATTACTAAATAATTCATGGGTCAAAGAATAAGTAAAAAAGGAAGATATACAATTCTTTGAAGTAAATGAAAATAAAATACCACATACCAAAACATATAGGATGTAATGAAAGCAGTCTTCAGTGAGGAATTTATATCTATAAAATACCTACATTAAGAAAGAAAAAAAATCAAATCAATAAATTAACATGTTACCTTAAGACAAGGGGAAAATAATAACAAACTAAACCTAAATCAACCATAAGAAATAAACTAATAAAGGTTACAGTAGAAATTCATGAAACAAATAATAGAAAAACAATAGTTATAAGTCAATAAAACCAAAGCTGTTTCTTCAAAAAGGTCAACAATATTGACCAATCTTTAGATAGAACAACTAACTTTAAAAAAGACAAGAATCAACTTGCTAGATTCATAAATAAAAGTGGAAGTATTTACCAATCTCCAGAAGGAAAATAAGATTATAAAGGAATATTATTGACAATCATACTCCAACAATTTATATAACTTAGATAAATTGGACAAATTCCTAAAAATAATACAAAATACCAACATTGGCTCAGAAGAAATAGGCAACATGAATAGAATTATATTAAGCAAAGAGATTAATCGGTAATGAAAAATCTACCCATAAAGAAAAACCCAGGTCCAGATGGCTTCAGCAATTAATTCTATCACACTTTTAAAGAAAGATAAATTTCCACAAACTCATCCAAACAATAAAAAGGAACACTTATTCACTTCTTTTTATGAAGCCAGTGTTATCCTCAAAACCAGAAAAAGATATCATGAAAAGAAACCCTATATAACCCTATGAATGAACTTTATCAATACAGGTGCAAAACAAGCAAAACAAACAAACAAACAAAAAACAAAAACAAAAAAATAAAACACTAGCAGATGGAATTCAACAATATATTAAGAGAATTGTATACCATGATCAAGCGAAATTTATATCAGGAATGCAAAGTTAGTTTAAAGTCCAAAAACCAATTAACATAATAAATTACAATGATGTAGAAAAAATATTTGATGAAATCTAACACCCTTTCATGCTAAAAGTGCTCAACAAACTAGGAATAGAAATGAACTTCCTTAACCTGATAAAGGACATCTATAAAAAATACACAGCTGATGTCATGCTTAGTAATGAAAGACTGGATGCTTAATAATGAAATATTTAATGATGAAAGACTGGCGGCTTTCCCCCTAATATCAGGAACAAGAAAAAAATGTTCACACTACTTCTGTTTAATAGTGTCCTAGAAGTTCTAGCCAGGGCAATTAGGCAATATATACTTACTTACATACATGTGTGATATCTAGACTAGCAATGAAGAAGTAAAACTATTTCTATTCACAGATGACATTACCAAGTATTTAGAAAATCCTAAAAAACCTACTAAAAAACTACTATAACTGAGTTCAAAAAAGGTCACAAAATAAATGACTCATTTCATTCACAATACCATCAAAAAGAACAAAATATTCAGCTATTAATTTAACAAAATGAATGTAAAATTTATACTCTGAAAACTATAACACATTGTTGAATAAACTAAAGATGATCTAAATAAATGTAATCATATGCCATGTTCATGGATCAGAAGACTTAACATTGTTAAGATGGCAAATTGATTTGCAGATGTGACACAATCCATATTAGAATCCTACTTTACTTCTTTATAGAAATTAACAATTTGATTCTTAAATCTGTACAGACGTTCAAGCAGCCTAGAACAGCCAAAACAATCCTGCAAAAAAGAGAAAAGCAGAAAGACACACACTTCACATTTTCAAAACTTACTACAAAGCAATCATAATCAAGACAGTGTGGTACTGGCATAAGTCCATACATAGAGTTCAATAGAATAGAATTGGGAGTCCAGAAATAAGCCTATATCTGTGATCAACTGATTTTTGACAAAGATGGCAAGACCATTCATTCAGGGAAAGAATAGTCTTTTTAACAAATAGTTCCAGGATAACTGGATATCCACACTCAAACGAATGACTTTAGACCTTTACCTCAAACAATAAACAAAAGTTAACTCAAAATGGATTGAAAACTTAAATATGAGATCCAAACCTATTAAACTCTTATGGGAAAACATTGGAGTAAATCGTCAAGATCTTGGATTTGGCAAAGGATTCTTAGTTATCACACAAAAAGCATGAGTAACAAAAGAGAAAATAAATAGGACTTTACCAAAATTAAAACCTCTTATGGATCAAAAGACATCAATAAAGCGAAAAGAAAAATTTACAAAATAAGAGGAAATATCTGAAAATCATGTATGTGATAAGTGTCTTGAATCTAGAATATATTTTAGAAATCTCTTATAGGGGCGCCTGGGTAGCTCAGTCAGTTAAGCAACCGCCTTTGGCTCAGGTCATGATCTCACGGTTTGTGGGTTCGAGCCCCGCATCGGGCTCTGTGCTGACAGCTTGGAGCCTGGAGCCCACTTCAGATTCTGTGTCTCCCTCTCTCTCTGCCCCTCCCCAACATGTGCTCTCTCTCTCAAAAATAATTAAACATAAATAAATAAATAAATAAATAAATAAATAAATAAATTTCTTATAACTCAATAGTGAGAAAAAATTGTCCAATTTTAAAACTCACAAAAAAGCTGATAGACTTTTTTCTCTAAATTTTTTCTAAATTTTAAATTTCTAAATTTCTAAATTCTAAAATTTTTCTAAATTTTTTTCTAAATTTTTCTAAATTTCCAATAAGCATATAGAAAGATTCCCCATATTATTAGACATCAGGGAAATTAAAAACAAAGCCACATGAGATATGGTTTCACACACAGTAGAATGTCTAGAATCAAAAAGTCATAACAATCAGTGTTGCTGAGGATGCAGAGGAAACAAAAACCTTACACACTGCTGGTGGGAATGGAAAATGGTACAGCAGTTTCGCAAAAGTCATTCAGTTCCTCAGATGATTTAATATAGAGTTTCCATATAACACAATAATTTTATTTCTAGGTATATGTTCAAGAGAAATGAGAATATAATACCCACACAAACACTTGTAAATGAGTTTTTATAGTAGCATTAGTCATAAAAGGTAAAAGGTAGAAACATCATAAATACTTATCAACAGACAGATGGATAAACAAATTTTGGTATATCCATACAATGGAATATTATTTGGCCAAAGAAAAGACTGAAGCACTAACATATGCTACAAAAGTAATGAATCTTGAAAATACTATGTTAAGTGAAATCAACTAGCCACAAAAGACCATATGATTCAATTCATGTGAAAGTCCGGGATAGGAAAATCTATAGAGACATAAAGCAGATTAGTGGTTGGGGTTGCTGTAGGTGATGGTGAGAAATGATAGCTCAAGGGTATGGTATTTCTTTCTGAAGTGATAAAAATGTTCTAAAATTGGCTATGATGTTAGTTTTCTATATTTTTAAGCATATCTTAAAAATTGAATTTTACACTTTAAATTGGTGTATGCTACATGAATTATGTCTCAATAAAGCTTTTCAAAATTCCCAACTTCTAATCAGTAAATATTTACAGATATAACCTACATAAACAAAGGGTCTTTGAGGTACTCAATAAGTTTTAAGAATGCAAAGAGTTCCTGCGAACAAATAATTTGAGAAGGACCTAAATACCAATGATCCCTGTAACACTTGGCCTGAGTTTTGTGCAAAATTTCATTATCACAAGCGTTTCAGCTGGCCATTGTTAGAAACATGAATCAATGGCAATTCATAGTCATGATTTTCAAAAGTAGAATTTTGAATTTTCACTTCCACGTTTGTCAGCAAATTGTGATCATTTTCAATTGAGTTGAGAGTCACAGGTTCTGGCACCAGGATGTCCTCAACATGCTTTCTGATTTAAGGTAAAGACTTTTCTTCTCTGAATTGATATTTCCTCTTAAACAGTAAGAATGCTGAATTCAAAGTCTTCTAATACTCCTTGCTAGTTGTCACATGCTAAATAAATTATTGTTTTTTGGGATGCCTGGGTGGCTTAGTTGGCTAAGCAAACAACTCTCCATTTCAGCTCAGGTCATGAGATTTACCACGCATGAGTCTCCACGCTGAGCCAGGAGCCTGCTTGGTACTCTCTGTCTCTTCCTCTCTTTCTGTTCCTCTCCACTCATGCTCTCTCTCTGTCAAAATAATAAATATTTATGAAGGAAGGAAGGAAGGAAGGAAGGAAAGAAAGAAAGAAAGAAAGAAAGAAGAAAGGAAGGAAGGAAGGAAGGAAGGAAGGAAGGAAGGAAGGAAGGAAGGAAGGAAAGAAGGAAGAAAGAAAGAGAAGGAAGGAAAGAAGAAAGAAAGAGAAAGAAAGGATGAAAGGAAGAAAGAAAGAAAGAAAGAAGTTATGTTTCTAAAAGATAGGACTTTGAAAAGTGATCTCTCTAGATTTTCCCACAACCTCCATGTAATAAACATAGATCTAATAATATTAACTTCTTAGTTCTATGATCTATTCATTAATTACTATTCATTGATCCCAAATTTAATTTACATAATGAAGATAAAATTTCTAGCTCCATATCCAACAGATTATTTTAGAATATAATTAAGTAAAAAGGTCATGGTAATCACAACTAAAATCTAATTTCTGCACTGAAGAAGGGAAAATTCATATTCATTCTGAAAAGAGTGACTCATTTAGTATTTTCTTAGCTGTTCATGTCAGATGAGGTCCTTCAAAATCCAATGGAGAAATGTGCCATATGCATGTAAAATTACACTCAGGATAGTTTAAACAGAACATGGCTTAATTATAGGACTAGTTATGGAAAGATTATGATATAAATGCTTTCCATTTACTTGGTGCTTATTTAAATGTGTTCATGACCTGAAATGTATTCATAAAAATATATCATTTATTCACTGCAAGTTCTTAAACTAAGCATAAAATTTTTTCATTATCCATTATTTTATAACTGAAGATACAAAGATTAAAGAAATGGCCTATGATGGTAAGGACAGTAGCCAAATCTGAACTAGCCCTAAGTTTCCTGAAACCAAGATTTAATTTATGCTTCCTCTACAACACACAGAGCCATTTTTTTTTACTAAAAAACTAAATTATAATACACAGTATATGTCTGAAATTATAGCTAGTAGAGACTTTCCCAAAAGTAACTTATATGCTAAATTGATAGGCATAAGATAATGATGGCTCACTGAAGGATTTGGATTACATCTATAAACATTATTTTGCAAACAGACGTGGTTTAAATTTATGCTCTTATTAACTACTAATCTCTTAAAATTTAAGCAGAGACATTTTATTTTGGTTGTAATTGTCATTAAAAGAAAATAAGTCTGGGTGAATGACACATACATTGATATTCCTAGATATTCTTTAGAGTCAACATTTTTCTTAACATGGCAATACCAGTCATGAAAGAGTAGTATAGCACAATTAATTATGTGGCACTAATTATTCCTTTAAAATGAGTGTTGTCAAAAACATTTGGGAGCCATGGAGTTTCAGTGCAGAAGTTATTATGTATTAGCATTTTAAAGATTTCAATACATCTTGACTTCATAAATTATTTTACTTATATTCTTTATGTCAATATGTATTAGCATTTTAAAGATTTCAATACATCCTGACTTCATAAATTATTTTACTTATATTCTTTATGTCATGGTTATAAGACCCAGCACCAACTAGCTCCTGCCAACAATTATTGCCACACTTCTCCTTGCTAAAGTAGCAAGGATTGTATACATGGAACCCTTCCTATTCTCACTTTTGGCCAAAACACCAAAGGCCAAGTACATTCACATCCTGAAGTGAGATGTTAGACCATCCATGTGGGGTCTGTGCAGAGTGTAGTGTATCAGCCTAACTCAGCATCAGTGATCACAGTTCAAACTTACAAAGGAAAACTGGAGTTTTCAGTAGAAAGATCACTGGAGTGTTGAGACTCGCATCACTGTCCTACAATTAGGGAGAGAAGCGAGGTGCTTCCAGAGAAACCAAAGACTTATTAAAAACTGCACCTGCCATTACATCTCCCATGAGATATGGAGGTAGAAGAAA
Organism: Acinonyx jubatus; assembly: GCF_027475565.1. Taxonomy (NCBI): domain Eukaryota; kingdom Metazoa; phylum Chordata; class Mammalia; order Carnivora; family Felidae; genus Acinonyx; species Acinonyx jubatus. The sequence continues at coordinate 118,519,681 of NC_069383.1, forward strand.
GAATTGATAAGAAGATAACCATGCCACTCTGAACTGTTCAAACATGAGTCAGTCCAGAACTAGAAAAAGTGGTGGGCAGGACCCTAACCTGATTTTACCTTGAAGTTCCAGTTACTGCTCTGTGCTGGATCTTGTGATCTGAGTGACTGAGGTGAGACTTATGCTTCAGAGGAACAAAAAAAGCTTTGGAACCTGTCTGAGTTTTCATTCAGGGGCAGCATAAGGATGACAATGAGAGAGGGTGTTGAAGGACTTGGGAAAAAGAAAACAATTGTTTTATGCTTTCACTCTAGAGTCCAGCTTCCTTGGTAAGACAGTTGAGTTTGTGAAGGAGGGGTTGTTTTCTTAGAGTGTTTATCTTACCATAGAAGGTACAGACTCCACTTCTCTCAATTCCTAATGCACCAATATGCCTTGAGTCTCAGGGTCATTGCAGCTCATCATTGGATTGGAAAGCTTAATCTCCCTTTCCCTTCTTCCAATTCTTTGACTCATCAGTTCCTGCTTGGCCTTTCCCTCTCAGCCTTACTATCATTCCTGTGGGAAGAACTTTATCCATCCTTCTTGTCCAATCTAGGTCAGATTACCCTGTTAATTCATCCATTCTTACAGTGCTCTGTGTTTTTCTTTCACAGTATTTATCAAGTATGTATCTGATTGTCAAAGGATTCTTGAACACATATTATACTGGTGTAGTAGACCAAGAGAAATGTCATAAATAATAAACATAATAGTGGGTAATCATTATTAATAATTATTGTTAATCATCATTAATAATTATTAATGCCCACATTAACTCTGCAGTAAAAACCTATAGGTAAAGTATTAATCATTAAATAAACATGAACCATGAGAAACTTTTTTTTTTTGCAAATAGACTAGAGAAGAATGGGGTTAGTGTGTATAGACAATGACAAAAGCAAATGAAAGAATTAAGTCTACATGTGCACACATTCAAATAGTATCATTAGAAAGCATAGTTACTACTCACAATAATTATATTCAATTTCACCCCTTCTTTGCTCCTTCCAAAAGTTGCTGAAGTGATCTACATAAAACACAGATTGGGGCATGTCTCTACTTCTTAAAAACTATCCCTAGGTCCTTGGGCCCTTGCGAACTCCCTGACATGACAATGAATTTCCTTCACAGATTGGTTCCATGCCTCTTTTGTCCTCAACCTCTGTTACTATATTTAGTGTGTTTAAATATTATGAGATGAACACCACTGAACAATAACACTACTCCCATACTAATGACAATAATTCTAAATATTTGCATAATTATGTCCCCTATTATACTCTAACTGCAATTCAATGGATCCTTTTATTTTTATTTTTGTCTTTATTTTAGAGAAAGACAGATAGTGGGGGCAGGGCAGAGTGAGATGGGGGGAGGGGAGATAATCTCAAGCAGGCTCCATGCTCAGCATGAAGTTCAATGCTGGGCTTGATCCCATGACCCTGGGACCATGACATGAGCTGAAATCAAGAGTTGGGGTGCTTAATCAACTAAGCCACCTAGGTGCCCCTCAATGGATTACTTGTTAATATAACTTTTTTTTCGAGCCCCTCTGTAGATCTAATTTAACTTTCAAATATTGGGAACTGATGAAGAAAGTGGAAAGAAATTTGTCAAAAACAGATGGAGACCTCTTAATTTCCTATGTAGTTATGATGGCTGTCCTACATACTCAGTTGCTTTCCTGAATAACTCTTCCCTCCATGGTGTTTCTTGCCCTAGAACCATGAATATGCCTGATATACCCTATGATGTAACCTCTTTTGGAGAGGTGAGAAATGGTTCCTTTAACCTGACTGATAAAGATGAATTTTAAGACTTCATCCTTGGCTTCATAAACCCTTCAGGAAATCTAATTGGAACTTTGATATAATAGTGTAATCTGACTCCAATAAATCCGGTCCTCAAAGGAAGGAGTATGATAAAACTCTAAAAAGAGATACTGCCTTCTTCAGGCCTATTTGGCTGTTAGATTAAAAATAAAAGTCAAATATACATTTAGTGTAAAGCCTTTTCCTTAATCCTCCCCACTAGTTTGTTCTTATAACATACTCATTGCTTTGTCATAGTTAACGAAAAATAGCACATAACTTTATTAAACTGGTGGTAATTAACTAGATGACATTCTATTTAGTTTTCTAAATAATTCCTGGCAATACTGACTCAAATTTACATATAATTATGCAAAACTGATAAATAATTCTGTTGTAGGAAATGAGAAAAAAATTGGTTAAAATTTGTTTTGTAATTTATTACTGATATAGTTGAGGAGAATTTATATCCCTTCCGAGCATTAGTATTCTTAGGTGCATACAGTAAAAATTATTATTTTAAAACAGGGCTTCTCCTTGTTGGCTCTTTGGTTCTCTGGGCCAGATAATTCTTGGTTGTGGGGAGCTAATATGGGCCTTGAAGGATGATCAGCAGTATCCCTGACCTCTACCCACCGGAGGCCAGTAGCATTTCCCATAGTTGTAACAATGAAAAATGTCTCCCAACATTGCCAAAGGTCTCAGAGGGGAAAATTGACCATAGTTGAGAACCATTGTTCTAAAGTGTTGCGGTGAAGACTTGCTTAACTTGTCTACTTATCAATGAGAGTCTACCATTCATTAGACCTTGAGAAAGCATCAGTGAGTATACACAAACAAGGCCTCTGCCAGGATGGAATTTACAGTTCAGGAAGTTTAAAATCTACGATAAAAATATACACATCCAGCACATGGCTGTCATACAGTGCATACTCAATAAGAATGTGCTAAGGAGCACCTGGGTGGCTCAGTGGGTTAAGCATCCAAGTCTTGGTTTCAGCTGGGGTCATGATCTCACAGTCTTGTGAGTCTGAGCGTCAGGTCGGGCTGTGTGCTGACAGCATGTAGGCTGCCTGGGATTTTCTCTCTCTCTTTCTCTCTCTCTCTCTCTCCCTCTCTCTCTGTCCCTCCCTCCATAAATTACATTTAATTTAATATTTTGATTCCTAATGTTACAGAAAGCCCACTATCAAATATTAAATAAGGATGCATAGAATAGATGACAAAAATTCTCTTTCAGTCTTCAAATAGTGCATCATCTCCTAGGACACTAGGGTAAATATACAAGTAATTACAATTCAAGGTAGAACATGGTAGATGCTGCATGAGATCTTCAAAGTGCCAAGAGAGTTCAAAGGTTGAAAAGCTGACATCAAGTTTGGGCAAAACAGAAAATGAAAAGTACAACTTCAGAGCGCTTTTATGAAATTATATTTCAGAGAGTTGCTAAATGACCATGTTTCCTTCTTCTTATTAAGTTTAAGGCTTTTCCTATCACATAGATTGAAGGTAAAAGTGACTTTGTGTGTGTGTGTGTGATTTTTAAACTTATACTTTATTAAAAATTTTTATTTTTTAATGTTTATTAATTTTTGAGAGAGAGAGAGAGAGAGAGAGAGCAAATGGAGGAGGAGCAGAGAGGGCAGAAGACACAGAAGCCAAAGCAAGCTCCAGGTTCTGAGCTGTCAGCACAGATCCCAACACTGGGCTTGAACTGTGAGATCATGACCTGAGCCGAAGTCGGATGCTTACCAGACTGAGCCACCCAGGCGCCCCTTATTAAATTTTTTTAAAGTTCAATTTATTTAAACTAAATAAATTCTAATTTAAAATAAGAAATTATATTTCCAAATTAAAATAATAAGTTAAAGGCTATTTCAAAACATACAATAGGCTAACTTGAATAGCTCATGTGATTTAAATGCACTCTGCTTTTCTGGTACTGGAGAATAATTTACAAAATGAAGTAGCTATAGATTATATTTGTAAAGTAGATCATTTTTTTTTTCCCTTTCACCTCACATCCTCTTAGGGGAACCATATTTCCCCTACTCTTAACCCATGTGGTTTACAGGGAGCTAATCTTACTCCTGGCATGAAAGTTAGATATATAATCCCAGATTAGCCCATTAGACTTTTTCATCCTCCTGACCTTAGCAGTAAGCTTAGAAGATCCCAAAAAGATGTAATCAAAGTTGATCCCATGACATTTGCTATAATTTTGGGAGAAATTGCTCCCTTCCTGGAGTTGGAATATGTCCAGAGAGTTGTCCTGGGAATAAAGCTCGGAAAGTAGAGACAAGAGCTAGAGAAAAACAGCCTCTTGATTTTATGTAGATGATAAAGATCCTGGGTTTGTTATTGGCTGAATGGGAGTTATTCTTTGAACTGTCTAGTTATATAAAGTGATAAAGTCTCATTTTGGTTTGACTTCGGTTTCCAAATTTTGCAACTGAAAGAGTTCCAGTTAATAAATATCCTAATTACACTAAACATTTGTTTAAGTATGTCACTTTTCAATAAAATACAATGGCATGATTTTGATGAGACCCTAAACCTAAAAATAAAAAAATAAAAAATAAAATAAGAGCAAATAATATCTCCCAGTAAATCTTTGTTGAATGAAAGAACAAATGCCATCTGTGGATGAAAGAATGAAAAATAAATAAAGGAAACAACCGGCTTCTTAAACACTGTAAATCATAATTAACAGAAATTCTTAGAACTACAGCCCTCTACATACTACATACAATATAAGAATTATGGATGTGTGTTCTCTCTGGTTTGCTTGTTTTCGACTGCATAATTCAGTTAATAAACTTACATGATATTTTTCACATTCTGCATGATAGTGATAATGATATGAACTGAAATGGCCACATTAGTTCTTTCTCAGCTTTTCTCATTTAAAATTCTTTGCAGGAAGAACAATCCTAGGCCTTTTAGGAACTGATTTATCATCCTTTCTCACATGTCAATAGGTTATCCTTGCTGAAAAAGGTCTTTCGATTGCTCCTTGCATTTGAATCCAAGTTAAGTCAAATAGCTTCTTCTGGTGATAGGCTGCTTACAACGTTGCTACAAGTCTGCAAAACAGACTATGTATTCAGCGTATTGGAAGCATTTCCATTTTTATATGCTGGCATTACATGGCAAAAAGCCAAAAAATAACCAGAAAAGGATGTCAACTATCACCTGACCCTACTTCAGTGGGATAGATTCCATTCTAATGATAATAGATCAATCATTTATGGAACTCTTACCGTTTTCCAAGTTTTGTGCTGTGGGATAGGGCAAGAAAGGAGGTTAATAAAAATTGCAAAACACATTGTTCCATTCCTCAAAGATGTTAAAAACTCCTGGAAGAGAAGAATTTGAGGGATATTTTTGCCATTAGAATTACTTGATTAATTGTAGCTTGTTACTGCTGTGTCTCAAAGCTAGTAACTGGTGAGCATATTAAACAAAAGAGAAACTGCCTTCCTCAAGCCTGGGAAGGAAAAATGGAAATTTTCCACATTTTGGCACTTAAAATGCTGCAAGATAGCCTGGCAAATTGAAGAATATAAAACGGCACTTCTGTTTTTACTCCCTCCCTCTCGCCCTCCTTTTCTGATACCCATCTATTCATTTCTTTATGTATTCAAGGCATTTATGAAGCAACTAAGTGTTTGCAATGTGGTAGCCACTGTGATAAGTGCTAGAGAGAGAAGCAAGAGCGAGCCCAGGAATTTATATTCAAGGAGGAATAATTTGACTGGTACAACAATTATACAACACAGAGACAACTAATTATACTACAAAATGCTACAGGCTACCATAGAGAGGTACACAAAAATATCATGCCAGCACCAGGGAGTTAGTAACCAGATCGTGGGAAGATGAAGAGGTGGAGTAGAGGGGAAAGTGCTGAGGAAGACTTTAGACAACAATTCATATCTTAGTCAGGCTCTGAGGTCTTGAAAAATGGTCTGTGTGAATCCTAATAGAAGTTCAGAAAAAGGACAGGTCAGAACCTACTGGATGGATGAGATGGCATGTGAGCCAGCCTTTAAAGAAGGAGTGGACTACAGGCCACAGAAACAGGACAAGGGGAATTTCAGGCAAAGAGATCAAAAGAGTCAGGACAGGACCTTTTGTCCTAAAGGACAGGACCTTTAGGAGACAGCAGAATCTTCCTTTGGGCTAGGACATGGAGTTTGTGAAATGGAGTAGCAGAAACTGAAGACAAGGGTGCACGGGTGTAGCAGGTGGGCCTGTGAATGTCATTCCGTGTCTTTTGATGGAGTTCTCAAGGGCCATGGAGAGCTATGGAAACTTTTCAAGAAGTAGAGAGGCAGGTCCAGGTGTGTTTTACGTACAACAGCAACTTCAGTAGGAGTGAAGAAAGAGAAGGAACAGGGATGGGGGGACAAGCTTGTTGTATGCTCCAGGGAAAAGCTGATGGGAGCTTGGATGGAGTGATGAAGATGAAAGGAAGGGACCCCTTTGAGGATGAGATGGGAGGCCAGGACCTGGGACTGAATGAGTCTAGCAAGGGTGCAGAGAGTTCCAAGGTTTCTACCTTTGGCAGGTGGGTGGACGATTTTGCAGTTAAAAGATATGGAGCCCCATTACAGAAGTACCATTGGGGTAGCAAAAGAGGAACATTGGATCACTCACAGTCTAGTTGTGATGAGCACAAGAGGACTTCAGGGCACACATCCACTTTTAACTGGTATCTCAGAAAATTTGGCCTGAACATCCCAGGGCTAGTTTCCTCAGTCTCCTCTCATAGGGTGTAAAATAGCATTTGCAGGCACCGACTTAGTTCTTAGAATTTACTCTAACAACCCTCCTCACTCATCAAAAACTCATTTAAATTGCTTTAGAGTAGATGTCAGAGTCCACCAGCTTGCCCCAGCCCATGTCCCCATCCGTTTGCTCTGCCTTTCTTGGTCTTCCAAGATCCTAGACGTGAAGCCAAGAATGAATGCCTTTGTCTCACACCGGCAAGTTAGAACACCCTCTGGTTCCCTGAGTATCTCAACTTCTCTCCCAGGAAGTTGGTTAATAATTTATTTTGTACAGATGCCATCTAGAAAGCAGGCCTTGGTACATAAACGTCTTCATCCAGTATTCGTGAAGGAGATCCAGAAGGAACCAAAGCGATAATCCACAGGCAGTTTCTCCACTGAGAATTCCAAGCTCCATTTCTTAAAGACTCTCTTAAAGCTTTATGGGGCATTAGGTAGATTGATAGGTCAGAAGCATAAGTCTACTTTGAACCATTTCAAGCTATTGGTCAAATGTGAAAATTTTTATATTTTCAGAAAGCACCATTTTATTTATTTTTCTATTCTGTGCACATATATAATTTTACCATACCTATATGCCTATTTAATGGTGGAACGGGCACCCAGGGGCTAAAAGGTAGTGATAAGCACTCAAAACACATATATATACATTATATATAATATATATGTGCACATATATGTGTATATATATACAAATATGTATAAATATGTCTAAAACATATATATGTATATCCCAGAGAATATTACCTGAAACATCATAAGAGTGGAATAAATATTAGTGATGAAACTCAATAGTTCATAGGATCAACTCTGATTAGATTATACTAATTTTGAAAGTGATACGTTGCTAGGATTGTAGTGCTGGGCACTTTTTCTCACTATATATACTTAATCAGCATTTCATCCAAGTGAGTGTAAACACCAGAAGTTAAACATCCAAATTACACAGTTTTGACAGTCTTTTCATCATTTATTTTAGACTGCCTGATATCTGCCTCTCAGTTGATGCATTCTCAAAATTCAAGGCATATCGTCAGACTCTTGGAAGACTGGCCAGCTTGCAGTACATTACCCATTATTTTATGAAGTGACGCTGTTTACTTCTTACATTTGAAAAAGTCACCCGAAATAAAGGAAATTACAATACCTTTCAAAAAATATTTCATAGCATGTAGGCTACCTGAGTCCATTTTTCATAACTCAGACAAAATTTATACCCTTCCCTGCCCTTAACATCCTCAATGAGAAGATTTAAGATTATTTGATAACCAGCTAGTATTTATGGCCACCTGATGGAGACTATAGAGTCCCCCTTAAAGCCATGGCTTTAAGGCTGTGTGAACAGCCCCCTTAAAGCCATGGCTAAGGTGTGTGAACTCACCTTAGGTCATAGAGGTCATTAATCCATCCAGGATTTTAAATGAATAAGGATCGTGCCTAGGGTCAAAAACCCTACACTGTTTTAGTTACTTAACAACAAAAGGGCCTAGACAGCAGGAAACATCGTTCCAGTTTATGAGTTTTTATTGGTCCTCCCCTAATCCCACAATGAGAAGCAATTTCTTGACATATTCATTATGATATGGAGAAGACAAGTTTTTATAAGCTGGACACACTATTGAATAACATAGACCTTTGTAATCTTATATTTTAAGCATTAAAATATTGTTCTATTATTCTAGATGATCAAACACACTTATAATGTACATCTTTTTCTGATACATATTTTTGACTGATCTATGAGATATCTGGTATTGAGTCAGGAACACAACTCCCAATGTTAATACTATTTGGTAAGGAGGGGAGGGTGGGCAATGAAATTATGATCTGATGTGTAGCCCAGGAATTAGGTATGTAAAAATGAGAGAATTTCTACTATAGAAAAATAATAAGTTTTTAAATGACCTGTACGACTCTTCTTAGACAGATGTCTAAATATAGTTGGATTATTACAGACATCTGAAAAATTCAAAGAAAATCTGAAGTTGAAAAATACATTCTACCCACCTGACTTTTTATTCAGTTGAATAAACAGAACATACCAAGTTTCAAAGTGTCTGTGGAGTTAAAGTATTTATAGAATATAAAATAAGAAAAAGCAAAAGAAATAGTTTTTGAGGTATGCACTTAGCTACAGGTGATAAACAAATTATCAGTATTCTGTACAACAAGACAATAATATATTTATATGCTAAATGCATTTAGATGTGACAAAAATTACTCTCAATGGCATTGTGCTTTCTATATAAAAATACAATGCTACAAAACATTTCAGACCTTTAATTATGTTCATTGACACTAACACTGCAATTGCTCTGCCATGGAGACTAAAGGGAGAGGCAAATGAACAGATGGACAGAATCTCCTCTATTCTGTGTTCTACTGGCTGCTGTTCAGTGAATAGTAGTACGCTAATAAAGTGCTCAGAGGACTTCTGCCTCCATCTGCTCTTAATAAAAATAAATGAGGCTCTGAAGCAAGCACAGACTTTGGAGTTCTTGTGTGGAACCCGTCAATAGAGCATGAGGAAGTGAATGCGTTGATCTAAGACTACTGCTTACAGGTTGTGACAGCCCCACAATTTCAGTGGCCCTTATCTCCCAACTCCAGGTCCCTGAGAAGCACTCCTTTTTTTTTTCTTTGGCTATTTATCATGAGAAATTATCATGCTTGGACAACTTTAATAGCCTCTTAGCCCCATTGTTCCATGGCAAGTAATGAAATTAGATTAGTGCTGTTCAGTCTAGTTATTGGGGACTTTATGATTCTCTCATGTTTGGGGAAATAAATGTTTATGAAGTTTCTCTTATAGTCCACAAGTGTGCAGCAAACGTCATTAATAGTGTTCGTCTTGCGCCTCTGTTATGAGGTTTCAACTGCAGCCTCCCTGCTACGTCTCCCATTATGGCAGGAAACATACATATGAAGAAAGACAGAAACAGCAGTTTCTGCATTACACCAGGTCAGAAATTTAGGGCAGGGATTATAGATTTCCTTCTTCTGAGGAAGGTTCGGAATTGCCATCGTATGTAGGGCATTGATGTCTCCTTAATTTTTATCCAGCAAAAAGGGGGAATGAAAGTGGGGTAAAAAGCATTGCTCCAAAATAAACTGATTAAAATTTTTTTTGTTTTTGTTTTTGTTTTTTTAAAGCCATAAAGTATTTGGGGCAATTTCTGTTTTAGAGTTGCTGCTTTTAAACGTTCTATCTCCAGGGGCACCTGGATGGCTCAGTTAGTTAAACATCTGACTCCTGATTTCAGCTCAGGTCATGATCTCTTGAGTTCGTGGGATTGAGCCTCACAACAGGCTCTGTGCTGACAGTATGGACACTGCGGGCTCTGCTTGGGATTCTCTCTCTCTGTCTCTCTCTGCCCCTCCTCCGCTTGGGTTCTCTCTCTCTCTCTTTCTCTCAAAATAAACAAACTAAAAAAAACAATAATAATAAATGTTCTATCACCCAGGGATCATCCATGGAGGTTGATAAAGACTTGCAAAGATGCTTTTATGGGGATCCAAAGGTAGGAACTTCGGCTATTCAATAGGGACAATAGTCCTTCAGTTAGTATTCATCTGAATTAGTGCTGAATTAGTATAAAAGCAGAATAAGTGGGTAGAAGTTACAGAAAAAATAGTTGTAAGTTTCTGAGAGATACCTGAGCTAATAAGTTTCCTGTATTTGGGATAATCTAATGGAGTCAGTATTCACACAGAGAGTAGTGGAATGATGAGCTCTGTAAAATTAGAATGTGTTGAAGATAAAGTCTGAATCAACACAGCTGGGTGTTTCAATACATTGGGAAGGTGTTGACTCCAATTAGGGCTCAGATTTCACTCAGAAGGTAGAAAACTAGTAACTCTCTGTGATTAGGAGTCTAATGTGGTCTATTCATGTAATAAGAATGTGTTAAGGCCCATGATGTGTTATACCTACATTAGGGTAGGTATTGAATGTACAGATGTAAACATAATTATATTCATCACTTTCTCTCTCTCTCTCATCTATTTACTTATGTTTCTATATATTCAATGATTGTGATCTATCAATGGTCTAACTATATGCATACCCACAGCATCTATTCCTATGCAGATCCATGGAATCAGTAATAGGATACACAAATACAGAAGGCTGCCTTAATTGCTACTGGGAATCATCTTGATACCTGAGAGAAGTCATGCTAAAGTAAAAGTCATGGTAAAGTAAAAGATAATTTTGGTGGCTTTAAAAAAATGTTTATTAATTTTTGAGAGACAGAGAGAGAGAGTATGTTCAGAGGAAGAGCAGAGAGAGAGGGAAAGAGAGAATATGAAGCAGGATCCACACTGTCAGCACAAAGCCCGATGTGGGGCTTGAATCCACGAACCATGATATCATGACCTAAACTGAAGTTGGATGCTTAATGAACTGAGCCACCCAGGTACCCCCAACTAGTTTTGATTTGTTAGCATGGCGAGAAGAAACAACTAGGGACTAAAAAGGAACACTTAAATCGCATCCTCACATTTTGATATGCTTCAGGACACCCTTTATTATAGGCAGGATAAAGGAATTAAGAAAAAAAGAGAGGTGCCTCGGTGGCTCAGTCCGTTAGCATCTGACTGGCGCAGGTCATGATCTCATGGTTAGTGGGTTCCAGCCCCACGTCGGGCTCTGTGCTGACAGCTCAGAGCCTGGAGCATGCTTCAGATTCTGTGTTTCCCTCTCTCTCTGCCTCTCTCCTGCTTGTGCTCTCTCTCTCTCAAAAATAAATAAAAATTAAAAAAAAAATAAAAAGAAATTATAGGTGAGCAATTGGAAAATTGCCAAGAGTTTCAATACAAAGTGGTGATTGTGAAAAATTTTAGCAAAGGAGATAAAACATTTTCCCCTAACTTACTAAAGGATTTTTAAAAAAATATTTTTTTAAGTTTATTTATTTATTTTGAGAGAGAAGACAGAGTGAGAGAGTGAGTGCATGCCAGCAGGATAGGGGCATGCCAGCAGGAGTGCATGCCAGCAGGAGAGAGAAAATCCTAACCAGGCTCCACGCTGTCATTGCAGAGCCCCACTTGGGGCTCAGTTCCACAAACTGTGAGATCATGACCTGAGTTGAAATCAAGAGTTGGACATTCAATGGACTGAGCCACCCAGGCACCCCACTAAAGGTTTTTTTTTTAAAGGCATTCTCTTTCTTCTTGTTATTCTTTGTAGGAAGGCAAAAAGAGAGAACATGAGAATGAAAATGGAGAAGAAGGAAGCATGATAGAGGGAAGCAGTGACCATTTTTGGTGAAGACAAAGCCCCCCAAACGTCTGTGTTCTGGACTTTCCACCCAGCCCAATTTCCCCTAGTCACATGGCAGTCATGTATCCTCTAATACCCAAATCCCAGGAATTCTCAGAGACTCTGGTGAGACGCCCTCTATTAGATGCTAAGAAAGGAGAGCTGTTGTTGCATGGAGGACTGGGTTTGCACACCAACTTGACTCCAGTGGGAACTCAGATCCATAGGATCAATACTTCCTTAATAGAGAAATAAGAAAAATCACTTGGTTTTCAAAATAATCAACCATGCTATTTCAACCTTGCATTCCTAACAAAAAGGAAAAAAAAAACTTTAATTCTCGATGGCTTTAGGGTTAACTACACTACTGGATCACCCTATTGGTATGTATGTGTGCTAGTTGTATGCACCAAGACTAATATATAAGCCCATATTTTATAAGGTTACCATTCAGGTATGTGTGTTTTACCTTATTAACCCTATGATGTTTTTCAGATACAGACTAACTTCTTTTGCAAAGAATGCAATAACCAACAAGCTACTATATTATATACATATATTTAAAAAGTAGAATGAGGGGCACCTGGGTGGCTCAGTCAATTGAGTACTGACTTCGGCTGAGGTCATGATCTCACCGCTCATGAGTTCAAGCCCCGTGTCAGGCTCTGTGGTGACAGCTTGGAGCCTGGAGCCTGCTTCGGATTCTGTATGTGTCTCTCTCTCTGCCCCTAACCCACTCGCATTCTGTCTCTGTCTCTCTCAAAAAAATAAACAAATAAATGAATAAATAAATAAACATTAAAAAAATTAAAAAAGTAGAATGAAATTAGTTTCCAACTCTCTCATGTCTCAGATATGTGATCTCTAGCAGGTCACATATTCTTGCAAAATTTGAGATTCTTCATTCACGAAAGAGAGATAATACTAACTCCTTCCAGAAATAAAAAAAGAATGGCAAGCCAATGCCAGAAGTCTGAAATATGTTCTGCAAAAGCATACTGCAGTACATAAAAGCTTGGATTTGGAGTCAGACAAACCAAGTCATATGGTGGAATAACTAGCAATTTATTTAGCAGTCCTAGGTTAGTTTCTTCAGCCCTAAAAAGAGGTAAATGGTACCTGAATTGTAGAATTATTATGAAGATTTGATGAAGTGAATACTAAAAATGCCTAGTATAGTGCCAACGTATATAAAAGCATGATGAATGGTCACAATCATTGATGGGATTCTCTCAGTTAACTTTTATAATGCCTAAACAAAAGGTTGGAAATACTTGGGAAAATCAATCCCCAGAACATTTAGGATAACACGTTTCCTACAGCTTAGAGATATGTAATTTGAAACAGCTGAGATAGCAAAGCACGGAAATTGAAAATAAATTCTTGGCAGGCTTGTCGTTAGGACCTAATTATAAGTTCTCAATATGGCACCAAGGCCTGGAAGGAAGATGAGGGAAAGGAGGCTCTGCATATGCTTGATAGCAGACTTCTACCCTGAAATCCCTCAAGCATCCCAAAGCTGGTATTTATGTGTAAATAGTTAACTGGGAGTATATAGGAAAAGTATAATCCCTGTAAAATTTTGTATTTCAGAAATCATCCAGCCGTGAAAAATCCCACAAAGGTGACATATTGATTATTTTCCCATTATGCTACCAAATAAATAAAAAGTCTATTATTTAATGAATATTCTTTGGATTGAATACCAATTTGTTCTCATTTTCTGTAGTACTATGACTGAATTGTACATTAGGTTTCCTACCTTGAGTGCGCAGGAATGGTCTGTAACATCAGATCAGTAGGATGGAGACATTTAGACATACACACATAATATTTCTTAAATACAGGCTTCCTCAGGAAATACCTGGCTGTGAATGTAGAATGAGTTAGAGAAGATCGCATATATGAAGTTGGCTAAGAAAATGCATTTCTCATTCACTCATTTGATATCATTGGTATACATAATAGATTGATATTTATGAATATTATCCTGGGACTTTCAAAGACATGAGATAGAACTCCAGCTTTACCTTGCACTACCTGAGCAAACCTAGGCAAGTTATTTAACCTGCAAATCTCAGTTTTCTTATCTGTAAAATGAGGATAATAAAACCTGCACTATAGAGTTTTTGCTGTGAATATCAAAATAAATGATATAATCCATGCACTCAGCATGGTACTGGCATAGAAAAATCATTTAATAATAAATTCTCATTATAATTCTAATGACCTTTTTCCAAAGAAAAACATTCTTTCTCAAGCTTGGGTCTTTTAAAATCATATATATATATATATATATATATATATATATATATATATATGTGTGTGTGTGTGTGTGTGTGTGTGTGTATATATATGTGTGTGTGTGTGTATATATATATGTGTGTATATATATACACACATATATATATATTCTGAACTAAAACCAATAAGCCTATATATATATATATACACACACACACACACACACACACACACACACACACGCATTTTTTTTTCCCAAAGAAAAACATTCTTTCTCAAGCTTGGGTCTTTTAAAATCATATATACATACATATATATGTATGTATATATGATTACTTTTCCCCTTTACTATTTTGTGACATATTACATACATTCCAAATACCTGAAAGAATTTGAAGGTGAATAACTGACTTTAGGTAAGAACAAAATAAATGGCCAAAGATTGAAAATTAAGCACGTCAATAGATAGTAAGGCAGCTGGAAGACAGAACAAGGGAGGGGAATGGAGATGGGCCAGATCGTTCTACTTGTACATAAATGGGACTGAGAAATCACGTCTAAAGATAGTATAAGGGCAATGTGTATAGGACAAAACTACTAATGTAAAATGAAATGGTTTATTGGTTTTAGTTCAGAACTTCCTCCTAAGGGCAGACAGCTAAGTCCATATGGGCATTTACTCTTATTCTAGCTGAAGAAGACCTTTCTCTCTTAAACAGGAAATGAACATTGATCTATCACATGGCTATGAAGGTCACCAGCAACATTAATTTCTAAAGATCCTGCCTGGTTTGAGGATAAAGAAGACCTACCTAACAATGTTTTCTCTGAAAAAAATTAATCCACAGTGAATAAAGGAAGTTTGAATAAATAGTATGAATGAGTCTAGCTCTAATATAGATTACAAGCAATACATAGGAATGAACATGCCCTGTTGTGGGAAGTTGAGATAATGTAATTCGGGGTGTATGGGTATTAGTAGAGATGACCCATGGAACAGTTGTCACATATATGCAGAAATAATGTGAACAAATTAGGGATAGTAGATTCTGGGTCCTGGTGACCTGTCTCTTTAACATCCACAATTTAACCATTTAACATCCACATCCACACACACACTATACCTATTGTCTCTGGAGGTTCTGAGCACTAAGGAGGAGGTTCGCAAGATAGATATTTCTAAGTGTCTTAGCCTCAAGTCCTCAGGTTATCCCTAGCTGCTCCTGATAATAACTTGATACTGTTCTATAGATCAATGCTACTTTAAGTACAGATCCACCAATCACTTGCTACTTGTCTTTGACAGGAAGAAGCTCCAGTGAGAAGGTAAGTCAACATTATCACTAAGCACACTACTTAGTTCAACTGGCATTTTTCCTGATGACAGAGGAAGTCATATATATATATATATATGGCACTGATTTCAATTTTGACTCAAGTATTTTATCTGGTAGTAGACCAGCAACAGTTTAAGGACCAGCACTTTGAATAGCAAAACACTAGATTATTTAAGCAGAAGTCAGAGAAAAAATAGATTTGAGGATAAATGATCCACATTGTTATTTATGACGATTTGGGGAATGGTACAAAATGAACAGTATGGGATAAAACAAGTCTAACCTTTGATCTCTTTTTAGTCTCAAGAAAGCAATCAAGAAGGAATGAACACTAGGAGCTCAAGCATGGAAGTTATATTCTGATCATTTACTATAAGCTGCACAGTATACTTGGCAATGTACTTGTATCATTTGTTTTGAAAAAATACCTATCGGCCTCCAAATGAATTAGAGATTCTGGTAAAATGCCACTTAACATATTATCTTTGGATATTTCTCAATTACTTCAAATAAAATGAATCACACCATCCTATACACTCTTCATTGATCTATCTCTCTCCTACTCAAACATTAAAAATACATGCAATTCTTTTGTTCACCAAAACATTAATGGAGTCATGACTGTATGCCAGGTTCATTGTATGCTGAGCACATATATAAAAACAGATAACTAGTTATCACAACTCTCATGACCTAACAATTTATTAGGTAATGTCCATGTGTAAAAGAAAAGTTAGTTTGAAAACCAGTCCTTTTGAAAATAGAATTGACTTTCCCCCATGCAGAGATTGTTGAACACATTTTTACATCCGATTCTATATTAGTCAGAATGCCTTGTTAAAAAGAGAGAAGAAGAAGGAGGAGGAGGAGCAGGGGGAGAAGGAGGAGGAGGAGGGGGAGAAGGAGGAGGAGGAGGGGGAGAAGGAGGAGGAGGAAGGGAGGAGGAGAATGGGGAAACAAGGTCAAGTGCATTTAAACAAAAAGGAAATTTATTGTTTCATATAATGCATTGGCCAGTGTTGGTCTAACCTTCTTGAAGGCAGGATTCACGGTGCAAAGGATGCCTTTAAAGCAATTGCTTCCTCTTCGTCCTTCTTATACGTAATTGACTTCATTTCCCCATCAGGCTTTTCCAATTGCTATATAAAATGACAGGTAACACCACCAGATAAATATACTCCCAGTTAAGAAAAGCAACCGCAAAGCACCTCTCTCTCTCCTAGAAGTCACATACAATCTCAGGAAAAGATCTAAATAGATTTGTTTGGTTCATAAGCCCATCTCTGGATCGTCACTGTAGACAAGGATAGGGAGACTCTGACTGGACAGCCAGAGTTATATAGCTCTACTCCTTGGTAGCAGAGTGTAAAGGGAGAGAGTGGGAATTGGAGAGTAGAGACTATTATTAGCAGCCTTGAAGCTATGTAATTGTGAATTTGTCCTCAAAGTCAACCAAAGTAGATATCATAGATTTACTTTAATCTTGCTTTTATTATTTTTATAAGGTAACAAGTTAT
Source organism: Acinonyx jubatus (assembly GCF_027475565.1). Classification (NCBI taxonomy): domain Eukaryota; kingdom Metazoa; phylum Chordata; class Mammalia; order Carnivora; family Felidae; genus Acinonyx; species Acinonyx jubatus. Next base: position 118,536,670 of record NC_069383.1, read on the forward strand.
TATTATTGTATATAAAAATAAACATCTATGTATTCTTGGATATCTTATTTGTTTACAACTTTATTTTTGACACTATACCTATTAACATCCCAAGGAATTCATGTTAAATGGTCACTGAGCCAACCAGATATCCCTTTACAGATAAATAATTAAAGCTCAAAGGAATAGCCATATTTCTTTGATTTTTAAGACATTTTAATTTTTGTAAGTTTAGCATTTCAGAAATTTCACTTTACAATTGATAATGCGCTAAGGTTTGTCAGGGTTTTTTTCTTAGTGGCACATGATATAATGGTGCACCTTACCTTTAATGGTGTCTTTGGTGAGATAAAATTCACTAAATACCTTGCCCAAGGTCCTGATAAGAGCAGAGCTAAGAGACAGAGCCTGGGGCATGACATGGGATTTGTGACTTTCATCCAGTGCTCCTTCAATCTCCCCACTGTGGGAAGCAATGCCATTTGATAAATGCTTTTTGCCAGAAGCTAGGTTCTTGCTAAGAGCTAATGCTGACAGGGTATTACCCTAAAAGACCTGCAACCCCATGCGTGAAGCTTGGCAGGTTTAAGTGTATTTTTTGTTCTTTGAGATTTTAGGTGAGGTGAATTTACTTAAAAAAAATGCTATTAACTGACTATCAATGTCTGTACTTGAAATCTCAAGTATACATCCTTATGCCTTCCACTGGCAAATGATTTCTATTCTTCTGGCTCATTCCTTTTGGAAACCACTGCATTTTCTTCTCCAGAAAGGACTATTTAAATAAAATGCTGTTGTGTTCTGTTCTGTTGACTGTCAGTATATTCTTTGGTACCTTTTGACAAGTTTTCAAGAGGGCCTCAATTTGGGTGTTACACATCCAAATGGATCCAATCAATATCCAAATTGCTTAAGTGACAAGCGAACGTAGAAACTTGTTTGCGAATAAACACGATAATTAATGACAATCAATGGGACAGTTTCGGTCAAGTAAATCTTAAGAGTATAGCATTTACTAATAAGCATTTGTCAAACTGTATTGCTCAGCAAACTAGCTTACTTTAGGGAGTTATTAGCAACCTGGTTTTAACAAAACCATTGTCCAAAGAAAGCAAACATAAAATATAGCTTCCCAGGAATGTTAAGAAAATGGTGCCTGCTTCAAAGACATAACTATAGAATTAATGACAGACCCATTAATACACATCCATTCTTCTTAAAGGTAAGGTGCATACATAACACTCATCAGCTTAGAGAAAAGAAAAAAAAATCCATTTTCCTTGCTCTTTTCTATCACCAAAATCAATATAAGTACCAGCCTTAACAGTTTTTGCAATATGTATCTTTACAGACCACAGTGTTTAGAACTGTGGGCCCAAAAGATGCTTTAAAATAAAGACGGTACAGAAATGAACTGTGTTTGATAAATTCAATTGATTCTAATTGGGTTTAATTAGAAATCAGCAAGACACTGAAATAAAATTATCCAAGAATTTTTTTTTCCATAATGAAAGACACTTATGTGTTTTTCTTAAACACATCTATTTTGTTTCTAATGGATGTTCACCATAAGAATAAATTCCAGCTCTTTGATTGAAGTCCTTTTTTGAAAAAGTCTTTTCACATTTATGATAGCTTTTTTTTCAGTTGGTACTTTAAGGAACAATTTGTTTTTCACATCTCTAATGTTAGTAGAGGATTTTAAATTTGAATATTTGATTTAGTAAAACTAATCTCCCCTAATATTAGACATCAGAAAAGAACTCTCTGGGTCCAAATGTACTTTTCAAATTTTTTACAAAGACAAAGCAGTGACTGACAATTACTATCATAATTATTCAAAAGCAATAAAGGTTTCCTTTTGGTTCCTTTTTGTCTAAGAGTTGGTGTTTTTCATGCAAAATGTGTATTTAGTTATTATGTTTAAGTAGCCCGATATCAATGATAACTTCATTCTCAACAAAAAAAACCTGAGACACAAATTCTGGCCACAAGATAGAGTGTTGGCTAGGGATCAGTCGGTCTACATACAGAATATTGTTTCAGGCTCATAATAACTTCTAGAGGTTAATAATATTATCCCATTAAGAAATAAAGCTCAGGGAAGATAAGTAACATATTTAAAACAAAACAAACAAACAAAAACATTTAAACACAGAAAGCAGTAAAAGCTAACTTTTATAGCATTTTCTAAATCTTCTGAGAAATAATAATTTAAAAAAAGGTCAAAATAGCATGTATCAATATCAGTATCAACCTCAGTGAAATGATTGCTGGAAACAGTGGTCTGTATCTGTAGGCAACTGGCCTCCTTGTAAAAAATCAGAATTTGCATCACCTGCAGGCAACTTCACAAGAAAAAAAAGGGGGTGGGGATGGGTTCATATACATATGTCCAGTTTCTCCTTTTCAAAATTACCATTCAGACATATATATACTTTCACTGCTGCTATGGTATACTATGTAAGTGGGGGGGGGGGGGTAGGGAGCGACGCAAGGCCAGGAGTTTTCTGCTAAGGGGACAAGTCACAGGAATGAAACAAGAGGAGTGGAGGAAGACTATGCTAAGCTTTTATACCATCCTTCTATATAATCTTCACCAAAGCTCCATGAGGTATTACTAATATTATCTCACTCATAAATTAGAAAAAAGAACTTTAGAGAGGTTAACTAATTTACCCCAAGTAATACTACTGCTAAATAATGGGGCTGGATTTTTCAATTCAGTATCCAAAGAAGTATTTAAAATCAGAGAATGTGTGGAATAACACTAAGTAGCATCTGGAAGAAGCATCCATCCACCCACAAACCTATTGTTAGGTATGTAATCAACACTATAGATTCTATAGAGATACATATGAAAATAAGTGCTCCCATATTTCATCACATGGGTACTAGCATGTGATGTGAGGGTACTCGGTAACATGGTATTGTATTATACTTCCTGATGATGCTTCAGGGTGATAGAGAGTTCATGGGGTCTGGAGCTGACAGCCAAGAAAGAATTCCTGAGGACATCTTTGGTGCAAAAAGGTGATTTTACTGGGGTGCTTGGGTGGCTCAGTTGGTTAAACATCAGATTTCAGCTCAGGTCATGATCTCACCTTAAGAGGGTTAGAGCCCACTTTGGACTCTGTGCTGACAGTTCGGAGCCCAGAGCCTACTTCAGATTCTGTGTCTCCCTCTCTCTGCCCCTCTCCTGCTCACACTCAGTCAGTCTGTCTCTCTCAAATAAACAAACAGTAAAAAAAAATTTTTGTTTTGATAAATAAAAAGTGATTTAGTAAAGCACAGGACAGAGCCTGTGGGCAGAAAGAGCTGCATTGCAAGTAGGGGTGGGGTGACCGTTTTTTATGGAGTCTGAGGAGATAAAGTCAAGAGGGAGTTTCCAAAGAGACTTTCACATGCTAAAGACACACTGGAGGCCTAGTTATTGTCAAGCAAAGGTTGTTTTTCCCCCTAGCAAACATTAACATTAAGACAGTGAGGAGTTTCAGGATTTTAGGCCATTGATTGGATTGCCTTTTCCTGGTATACCGGTGGAGACTCTTATCAATTCAAGCATTTGTTTTTGTCCACTCCTAAACAAAGCATTTTGTTTTAGGGTAGCCCGGAGCGTGCAAGGAATATCATACATGTTCCACCTGGTGGTGGTGGTGGGGTTAACCATGCATTTTGATCTCAGCTTGCCTTCTTCCCACCCGCGCCCCCCCACCCCAGCTCCATCATCACTTACCATCAAACGCAAAGAATTGAAGCAGAATCTCTGATCAGTTTCTCTGCAGCCCTCTATCAATGAGCTGACAGTTTAAGTGATAGTGTGGAGGGAGCAAAAGGAACATGAATTCAAATCTGCCACTAACTAGAAGACTTTTATTTTTTTTAATTTTTTTTTAATTTTTTCAGTTTATTTATTTATTTTGAGAGTGACAGAGATAGAACAAATGGGAGAGGGGCAGAGAGGGAAAGAGACAATCCCAAGCAGGCTCTGCACTGCCAGCACAGAGCCCAATGTAGGGCTCGAACCGTGAGTTCATGACCTGAGCTGAAACCAAGAGTCAGACCTTTAACCAACTCAGCCACCCAGGAGCCCCACTAGAAGACTTTTAAAGAAAAGTTTTTGTTGCAATAAAATATTCAAAACTTGCAAATAAAGGGAAAAGATCACTATCCACGTTTTTATTGTCCTACAGGAGTATTGTTGGTGAAGAACAGAATATGCCACCCTCTAAGAGGCCACTTTGGCCTACTGATTACATTGAATTAAAGTTATTTAAGACATTCCCAGTGCAGAAAGGACATTCTGACTTAGCTCTAGCCCCCAGAAACCAGGAAATAAGTATCCCACATGAAAAGTACCGTCCTTGGACTTGGCTGGTAGAAGGTATCTTTATCACAGAGATAGGGAAATTAGGGAAGGCTGTATAAACCAACCTTGTTACTTCCTCACTGATTTACTACCCCAAGCCCAAAACCTGTGTCTTGCCAATTCCTCAAATATTTGTTTCCTTATATAAAAGGTATAAATACTGCCTGCTTTGGCCACTTCTTTGAGTCTCATATTTTTATGGGGCTCCTCTATATACAAAATTAAATTGGATTTTTTAACCTTAGATCAATTTAATTATTAGACCAGCAAAAAAACAAAAAACAAAAAACTAAAACAAAAACAATCTAAAAGGGAAGAAGGGAAAATTTTTCCACACCTACACCCAACAGACCTATGTAAGTGTTATGTTTTCTTTTGGTTTCCTGTCTACTTTTGGTTGCAGCTCATACTCTGCGAAGTCGATTTAAACTTGTAGAATATCAACATGTTGGAAATAATGTTTATCCAAGAGAAAAGGAAATGACTTCTATTGTTAGAAAAGATTCGCTGAATATTGCTGTCTTGTCCTACAGTCTTGTAGGATACTAACCAGTTTTGTATCTCTTTTTACAGCCTTTTTTTTAACACTCATCGATTCTAATGACTTTGCTCTCTTGAATCCTTTTTTGCACTAGCTTTATCATTCTATGGGTTCTTTTATTAACATATTAAAAATCTTTAACAGGTACTCATACGTGTATGAAAGACATGTATTTCAAATTTTTGAAAATTTTACATTGACATGATTTGACTTTCTGAGTCTCAGTTTCCTAATTTGTAGAGTAGGAATAATAATAACTTCCTCAAACTGCCTGGGATTTTTAATGAAAGACGTTTCTGATTCAGTAGTAGGTGCTCATTAAATATACTAATATCATTCAAATTACAATATTAACAGCAACAGTTATGACTGTGGTTTTAGTTGTTCCTGTTGCTTTTGTTATTTTTCCCATGAAAACTTACAGACCAATATATCAAAAATGTGTATACTGATGGTTTGAATGAATACATCTTTACTGAGAATTAATTGGGTGCATAAAAAGACACTAAATTTAAGTTCTGTGATAGTTCAGGCAGGACATCTCAAATGCTTGGTAGTAAAAGATCAATAATAATAAATCCTCTATCTTTGGTGATTTTGGAGAAATACAATAAAAATAAATGACTAGGAAACAAGATAAAAACAAACACAAACCCATGTTCCTATTTTTTTAATTTGTTCATTCAACATAAGACCATTGTCAATTTGTTATACATCTCTAAACATTTTCTTTCAGTTTCTTCATTTCTCTTGCCCTAGACCGGAAGCAAACGGCTTGGGAACTAGGACTGGTTCATAGAATACACTTGGAGTAGAAATGGCATATGAAGCATGGGATGACAACAAAGTGGTGTTCCTTAAGAAAAACTGATCAGCTATATGACATGGTATCTATCTGCAGCAAACACTAACTCAATATGCTAGCATCATTATATTGTTTCTGAATTTCAATACTGGCACAGGCAGCTACTTTAGAAGCCTATGATGAGTAGAAATTAGCCCATATATCAGCAGCAACATATTCTCCAGTTTGAAACTACAAAGTTGGAATAGAAAGGAAGGTGGTTGACATATGCTAGAGCAAAGATAAATGCAAGGTGTTGCTCTTTAAAGTCCTGCAGGTCTGAATGACAAGCACACCACTTTCCCCTGGAGGATTAAGTTTTGAAGACCACAGATTCTTCCAAGAGCTAATTTAAGAGTCTCCCTGTTTTATATTCTCCTTTAAACCTCAAAAGGAGATTAATCTGGAGCCAATTTCTGTTTGCATGCCTTCTTTGTCATGCAAATTTAACTCTGGCCTACTTTACCTTTTCTTAATTAGGGGTAGAAGAGCAAAGTTTTCATCCATTCTAACGCTACCAGCTTGTCATTCACTTTTTCCCCCTTTAAGAGATTTTTCTACTTTGGGCAAGGTTTTTAGTTTATATGTTAATAGTCACCAGTCTTTAAACAAACTGCACTTGTACAATGTGTTTGTGAAAAGAGCAAAGGGTTTTTGTTCCCTGGCCAAGAAGTGAACCTGGTTAGAATCCTAACAGGAAGCTTTTTGGTCAAGGCAATGAGCCAGACCTTCAAGGGCCCCTATTTTGTTTGAATTCTCCAGGGAAAAGCAAGATTGACTACAGCATTCTGTGAGTTTGGAGACTGTTGACTGTCTATTAACTTCTATTCTAGATATTAAACAAAGGAGACCCAGGTCTCTCACAGCTGATATTAGAAGCTAAGTTCCTAAATCACAACCAAGTCTATTTTTATTACATTAGAGAACAACCATATACGGTATTTTATCTTTCCTTGGAAAGTACCCATTGATTAAATAAATAAATAAATAAATGTAAAAAAAAAGAAGAAAATCTTTGTATTGAGTTAAAATTGATTCCCAAATACCTCAATTCCTGTCCACTGATTTTATTTGTGTTCCACAATTAGCCATAATAGCCTAATTCCGATGAGAATAAGTTTCAGTACTATATTGCCCTCTGCCATTAAGTCATTTTCTTGCCTTAGATAAATCAATCATCCCTTTCTCTGGATCTCTCTGTTAATAAAGAATTATAATCCAAAGCAATCTTGGCAGGTCTGCCTATATAATGCTGGAAATGAAGGAGAAGTGATTTAAGTAGGAAACAAATAAATTCTTAGGATAGGGTACTGCAAACAAAATCTGTTCAAATTTATAGCAGGAGACACATCTTAAGTTCTCCTTATAAATGTTCATGTATTATAGACAGTAATTAACATAGCAGCTCATAGCAATTTTCAAGTACTTACCTATCTATTTCAGAATAGATTTTAGGTCAGATACAAAGATGTTGATTGTGTTTTTTTGTTTGTTTGTTTTTAACAATATTAAAACTGTTGGATTTTAGAGCTAGAACAATATTATAGATCATTTATTCTCTCCAACTTTCAGTATCTGTAAAATAGGGTAACCTATAATTGAGACCTTCAATTTCACATAAATATTTTGACAAAGACTTGGATGAAGGCAGAGCCTTCTGGTGTGTCACTAGAGAGCTCTATCCTTGATAATGTACTTTATTTATTTATTTATTTATTTTTTATTTATTTACTTTTTGGATTTGATCATTCAGGGAATCTTAGAAACACCTACATGTATTTTCATATAGCCTGGATTTCTTCAACCTTGTCCCAAAAAACAATGAGAGATTTAGGCAAATGAATTTTGTGGGTTAATAGGGAGGACTTCCACTGTATTCTTCTCTGTCTTCAATATCAAGTTATTTCTCATCAAAGTCCATTCTCTTTTCCCATGTGACAGTCTTTTGAACAGAGAAGGCAGAAAATGAAACAAGTTGAATAACTGTGGTTTATCTCTGTTTATTGCTCTAAATTTACCATCTGTTCCAAGCATTAGGGCTCCTCCTTTTTTTTCTAAGGTCTGTTTGGTTTCAATCACAATTAGGACATTGTTTTCTCTGCTATACATCCTTCTCTTGTGTGTGTACCCTTTAGAGTTTATAAGGTCCTTTTCTACCCTGCAACCAACTGTATCCCCAGCTTGATCCTATGCAGTAAGCAATTGTTTTATCGAAAAACAAAACAAAGCAAAACAACAACAACAAAAACCCACCAGGCCCAAAGAGGGGACAATAACACACCATTACAGGCAGCTGTGAAGATAACATTCCTTCATTACTTTGTTAAAGTTCATGCCCTTTCCATATAGTGGGCTGGGAAACAGCTGGTCCATGAACCAAATCCATTCTGCAGTGAACTAAGAATGGTTTTTACATTTCAAAATGATTAAATTACCAAAGGATTACATTTTAAAAAGCTATATAAATACACAATAGCCTCAATTTTGCATCTTGGCCTAAAGTCTAAAATATTTACTATCTTGTCCTTTAAGCAAAAGTTTGTTGATGCCTGCTCAATATGATAAAGTCTAGGAGAGAAGGATCTTCAAAATAAATACTAGTGACAAGTTAAGAAACATGGATAGTACTAACTTTGAAAAAAAGAGGACAACTAATTTAAAAAAATGGAGGAACCATGAGTAAGTTACTGAAAGTCAAGGACTGGACAGAGCAGGAAACTACAAAACAGAAGAAAAATATTAGAAGAGATTGGAAGAACTTAAAGTGGAAAAGTACAACTTTCTCCTTTAAAAATGTTTTTGAATATGTTTGTTTAATCAGTTTTCTTTCTAAATTTAGGTTGCTAAATTTAGATAACATTTCTTGCAGAAAACATACCATCTTTTAGTTTAAACTGCATATGATCCTCAGCTTGTGAGCCCTCAGTAAAATGCATCTACATTTGCAAGGAACAGGCTGGGCTTCAGAGAAGCTCCTGGGCCAGAGGCAATCTGCCTAACTCCCACCCCCATGCTGCACTTGAGATGAAGAGAGAGAACAAGACAGGATACCTGGTGATCAGGAAGCACAAGTTCCTGAGAAATCCACCCATGATCCCTTAGCATCAGGAAAAACCAAAAATGCTGATACTATGGACTCATGCTTAATTAGGGGAGCTGAGAATCTTGTCTTTCACTGTATTCCCTCAGAGATGAGCCCAGCAAAGCCACTTTGTTTCTTAGTGTCAGGTGGATGTGGTGATGACCTAATTCTCATTTTACTCCTGTTTGGGATCAGCAGCTTCTCTCTCTCCTGTGACTAGAAATTTATAAGCCTCATAAGACCAGGAACAAGTGGCCTGATCATGAGTTGACAGTGATTACTATCTATCTCATAATTGGGTAAGCTTTGGCAAGGACAGTCTGCAAATAACAAACAAATGGAAGAAATTATTAGGAAGTTCTTCCCTAGGTGAGCGCACACTGAACCCAGCCTAGAGGGTTCCATGTGAAACTGATAATAACAACCAAGCAAAATACATTATCAAATGTGTTATAACTTGTCCCTGGACCCAAAATAATTTTATAAGTCAGAAGAGTCATAAATGCCAAAACTATTTTTACTTACTCTCACCGGTATAAGAAGGAAAACAACAACTCTGTGATGGTTAATTTAATGGGGCAACTTGGCTATGTTCTGGAGTGTTGTTTGGTAAACACTAGATGTTCCTGTGAAGGTCTGCAGATGTGATTAATATGTACAATCAGTAAACTTCCATGCAGATTACACTCACAATGTGGGTCTTATCCAATCAGTTGAAGGTCTTAAGATCAAAGACTGAGGTTTCTGGAAGAAGGAATTCTGCCTCAAGACTACAATACAGAAATTCTGCCCATTTCCAGCTTTCATATTCAACACTGCAACATCAACCCTTACCTGAGTTTCTGTCCTGTCCTGTAAACTTGGCCGCTCCTACAATTATGTGAGCCAATTCCTTAAAACACACACACCCACACACACATACATACACATTTTATTGTTTCTGTTTCTTAGAGAACCTTGCTATCTCTTGAGTCTCTTAAAATTCAGTTATGAAAATAGGGCAGAAATGCCCCTAAAATAGGGGCATGTAGTAAAGACTTCAAGAGAGCAAATCTGACTAATCAGAGCCAAATGGTGAAGAGTGGAGTCATTCTGTTAAATAGTCTTTCTGCAAGCTGGCTACATTCAGTTGAGTTACTGTACTTTGTGTTACACTTCTATAGATCCCCTATTTACCAATGCCATATTTATGCTTATTTGCATGTAGAAACATGTTGTAACAGAGCATTCTGCATACTATATGTTGTAGATGGTACTGTGACAAAGTTCGGGTGGCTGTGAGACATCAAATATGGGTATCTGACTTGGTCAGCAGTTTTGGCAAGCTTCCCCAAGGAAGAGAAATTTGAACTGAAATGTGAAGGATAAACAGGAGTTCCTTAAGTGAAATTGGTTCTCCTATATGGATGTTTCAAATCTAAGTAAGAAATGCTGACTGTGCTCTTGGCTTTCAGATCTACAGGATGAATTTCCTGCAAGGCTTTCCTTTTAGACCTTAAAGTTCTAACCCCAAAATGACTCTTCATACAGGAAGGACAGCTCCCACCTCACTCATCCTCCTTGTCATACCACTCCTGACTACTTACATCTCGGTTCCCAAAGTTTGCTGCATGCTATAGTCAACTGGGGAGGGTTTTTTAAATTTATTTTTAAATTTTATTTTTTTAAATGTTTATTTATTTTGAGAGACAGAGTGTGAGCAGGGGAGGGGCAGAGAGAGAGGGAGACCCAGAATCCGAAGCAGGTTCCAGGCTCTGAGCTGTCAGCACAGAGCCTAACTCAGGGCTCAAAATCACCAATGGCAAGATCATGACCTGAGCTGAAGCCAGATGCTTAACTGAATGAGCCACCCACGTGCCCTGGGAGGGTTTTTTTTTTTTTTTAAGTTTATTCATTTTGAGAAAGAGAGAGTGAGTGGGGGAGGGATGTGCAGAGAGAGAGAGAGAGGGACGGAGAGGATCCTAAGCAGGCTCCGTGCTGTCATCATAGAGCTCAATATGAGGCTCAAACTCACAAACTGTGAGATCATGACCCGAGCCAAAATCCAGAGTCAGTGCTTAGCCGACTGAGCCACCCAGGCATCCCATCTGGGGAGTTTTTAAGACTCTCAGTGCCCTTGTCACATCCCATACCAGTTAAATTAGAATATCTGAGGATGGTAACCAGGCATCTGTTTTGTATAGTGATTATCAGGGATTACAATGTATAGCAAAGCTTAGGAAACACTGACTTTAGCCTATGATTGAAGTAGAAAGTTTTCATTTGGACATTCAAGGCACTGTACTTGGCATCTCTCACTTAACTTTGGAGATTTATTCTCTATAATCTATGTGCAGATAAATTGAACTATTTACTTTTCTATGAAGATATTTCTTGCAATTCTGCCAATCAAGCTGATCTCTCCATGTAGGTGCTCCCATCAATGTACCTATTGGCATTGTCTTTTTTTTAAGCTTATTTATTTATTTTTGATACAGAGACAGAGAGTGCAAGCAGAAGAAGAGCAGATAGAGAGAGGGAGAGAGAGAATTCCAAGCAGGTTCCTTGCTGTCAGCACAGAGCCCAACGTGGGGCTTGATCTCACAAACTGTGAGATCATGCCTGAGCCAAACCAAGAGTCGTATATTGAACAGACTGAACCACCCACGCCCTGCATTCTGTCTTTCAAGAACCACCTTCTCTAAAAGCTCTCCTGGGGTCCCAAGTAGATAAGAATGCTCTCTGGACACCACACACACCTTTCTGCATTTCCCTTAGGGTCAGTACATTGCCTTGTAATCCAGGTTAGTAGTTTTCAACGCAACAACCATGTACTGGGCACTTTTTGCCAGACACTTAGTTAATCCAGAGGGGATGCCACCATTACTAAGACTTCAGTAAGCACATGCCTATCCCTGAGTTGCAAACTCAAGAGCTGGGTCTTTCTAAAATTCACTTACACTGTACATTGATCCCAATGTTTCTTTAAACAGACACTAAGTAAACATTTTTTTTCAACTGAGGAAATGATATGAATCTAAGTGTAAAGAAAGTAATACAGCACAGCATGAACATGAATATTATACTTGAAGTTTAACATAGTAATCTTCATCAGAAAAGTCAAATATGATACATCAGCTTGAAATATGATAACCTCAACTCTGGATTCCAGTAACTGAAAATATTTCAGTATCTCTCTGTAAGCATATTGCCTTCTGAGCCAAGGTATGATTACTCTTCTAATATCTGCATTAAAATATAATCTCTATTTATTCTTTAAGTTATTTAACAATTATTAAGCATGCGTTTTCTTTCAAGTACTAGGCTAGAAACTGAGATACAGTAGTGACTAGGGAAGTTACTCATTTATTCGCTTTTTATCAACCAGTATTTGTTGACTGCTTACTATGTGTCAGGCACCATTCTAGGAAGGGGGGCGAAGCTCGGGGAGTGGTACCTCAATGAATGAAAGAGAAACAAAATATCTGCCCTCATGGGACATGATCACAAGTAACTCTGTAGTCAGACCACAAGCAACTATTTTTTCCTAATTTAATCACAACCAATTGAAAGAAGTAACTGCTTCTGCTAAATTTAACAACACTGCTAAATTTAAATGTACTAGCCTCTCAAGTATAATTCTAGATTTGGATGTCATATAAAGAATGGTTAGGAAAAGAAAACTCGAGGATAACTTCATACTCATTGTTCTTCTATTTTCAAATCCGCAATGTTCATCGCAGGCACACACATGCCTTGTGCATAAGATTATGTGTCTATGGGCAGTGCATTTTGTGCCCCTTCAGGCACAAACACAATCTATTTCTCTGCATATTCCTCATCTGTCAAGTTGGAGACAGAAAATGAGAAGACACTTACAAAAACACCACATCAGCAAGTTTTCTAAATGTGGTTGCCCTTCTGCTGGAGGCAAGACATATTTCAGTGTTGTCCAGAGACTATTTGAACAGTTGGAGTGGATGGTGTTTGGGGTCTCTTTCTATATCAGAAGTCTATGATTTGTGTTGTTATTCTAGGGTTTTTCATAGTGTATATTATTATTCCCCTCCTATGAGATAAAGATGATAGGATGCTTTCAGCCAAAAAGTAAGAGAAGACTTAGTGAAAGATGTCTTAATAAGAAAATCTAATCTTTCAGATAAGAGATCAGATAAAAGAACAATTATCAGGGCAGGTTGAGTGGGTCAACCGTACACAATTTCTTTGCTACCTTCTGCTCTGAATTTCTCTCCCCACAAATCCCCAAATTCTCATCTTCATGAACTATTTGCAATGGCTCCAGGTATCACACAAAAACACTTAAAGGCTGGAAAACAAAACAAAACAAACAAACAAAAAGCAAATAATGCATCCCTTCCTGATGTTCCTCTTTAACAGTCAGGAAAGCTTTCCCAGAGATCTCGAATCTATATCCCCTATTTCACTGGGGCCAGAGGACACCATGTATCAATCTTTAAGCCAGTCACAGGCAGAGGAATAGAATTACCACCATTGGTTTAGTGTGTGAATGGAGATCCAGACTCTAGGCCTCTGAATACATTAGAAAGTTTTCTGGGTATTGGCAGGGAAATGGGAGGACCGGTTGCTGGGTAGCAACAGTGTTTTTATTTGAATAACATGTGTCCTTAAAAATGGATATATGTGGGTATTAAGGAGGCAATTCCTTGCAAGATGATTGGTTCTTAGAGTTGGCAACACCAATAGTGGATCCACCTGGGTGGAGGTAGGGGCCCAAAATCAAATACTGAGGTTGGGTGGGACCCACTCATAGAGATGCTAATTCAATAGTGCTTGAGCACAGCCAGGATGTCAAGAATTTGAAGGCTTACAGGATTCCAATATGAGCAAAGTTGGAGAAGTATTGCTCTAAAGCAGCGGCTTCTCAAACCTTAACATGCACACAAATCACCTGGGGACCTGGTTAATCACCTGCAGCTTCTGATTCACTTAGTAGCATTTCTACCATCTCCTGATAATGCTAATAGTGCATGTCCACGGACCACACTTTGATTTACAAGGCTCAACATCATGGGCTCCAGAGCACATGTTTCCACTACAGCAATTTCGATAGCGGTTGTAATTTGGTGCATGGCTGGTTTCTCAACTGGCCCTGGACTTTTTTTTTTTTTAATGTTTATTTTTGACAGAGAGAGAGAGAGACAGAAACAGAGACAGAGAGAGACAGAGAGAGAGAGAGAGAGCATGAGCAGGGGAGGGGCAGAGAGAGAGGGAGACAGAATCTGAAGCAGGCTTCCAGCTCCCAGCTGTCAGCACAGAGCCTGATGCAGGGCTCGAACTCACAGACCCCGAGATCAAGACCTGAGCCGAAGTGGGATGCTCAACTGACTGAGCCACCCAAGCGCCCCTGGCCCTGAAGTTTTTATGAAGAACTAGAAAACAGCTCACCCCAGAGTAGGTATTTCATAACTGTCCATTCAACTCAGATTGTTGAGTATTACAGAGAGCCTATTTCTGGGCAATAGCGTATGAAAGTGTATGATAGGTGGACCACACTAGAAAAATCTGAGGTTCACAGCTGAGAAATTCTAGAATAGCCATAAAGGTTTATTCCATTTGACTGCCTATGGGCTGTTGGTAGGGGACATTTGGTTAAATTCAGAGTGATATTATTTGCAAGGCCAACATAAGTGTTCACACACAGATCTCACCTTAGCTTAGAAGACAGGCTGCCAAAAGTGATTAGGTAAGAGGTAGCAGTTAAAGGAAAATCTGGAATCAGACAGCTGCCTCTCCTCCCTCTGGAACTGTTACAGGAGATGACTTTTTTTTAATTTTAATTTTTATATTTGAGGGCATGGCACTAGCCTGCATGGGACCCAGGAGAGACAACGAAAAGCTATTTTACTTTAGGATGCCCACGATCTTCTTCTGTAGCACAAAAGAGCAAGGCTCAGCTTTTAAGGATAGGGACTCAGCTCCTTTTTGTAAAAAAGCATAAAGTTGTAGACCACAGTGCAGAGAAGCCAAGGAGACTACAGCCATTAGAGAGAGAGACACCTGTGAATGGCAGTGAATTATTCTCCTACATTACAAATGATAATCATCCCCAAAAGCCGGATCCTTGCTGTTTGTCTTTTTTTTTTTTTCATTCATAGCAATGTAGTAGGGCACAGGATATCCATATAATTCATTCTCACAGGAGTATCAAGGAATGCGATGCTGTCCTAATATGTAATTTTGCCACCTGCACAATAGGCTATTCCTGAACAATGCTCGGCCGACATAAACAAATCTTGAAGCAGGCTGTGTGCATAAACGCATAAACACTTGAATGTACAAGTGTCTTCAGCTCCCTGGTTATCATTCCAAACTGTATTTCTCCTGGCCACTAGATACAAGTTTTCTCTTTCTTTTGTCTTTAAGAGGTTTCGTTTTCAAATCCCTGGGTATAAATAAACTGGGATACCGGGCAAAAGTGAAATGACAATTAAACAACAGGAGCATATTTACTTCTAATGTTGAGCTGAACCTTTCCCAGAAGTAGTTGGATGAGTTCATCAGGTTGGCTTCTGCCACACCCATCAACCCATTCATTCTGCTTTGCAAAACTGCCATGATTCTCTCTCTCTCTCTCTCTCTCTCTCTCTCTCTCTCTCTCTCTCTAATCTTGCTTCAGTCTTTTGCTCATTCTACTCTCCCCCTGGAATGCAATCCCTCCATCTTCATTCATCTACATTCTACATTGGTATAGTGATAAATAGAGACCAAGGGGCAATAATACAGATGAGAAGGAAGCACAGTGTCTGAGTTGGTCAGAGTGGTTATACAACAAAGTGGTTGAAGATACTGCTGTGGGAGCCATTCTTTCTGAGTTTGATTTCCATGTTTAGAATCTAGCTAATAATCTGTACAGGGCCATCTAAGTATTAAATTCTTTGATGCATCTGATTTTTTGAAAAATATCTGATACATAAAAACAGTATATAAGCAGTATAATTTTTACATCACAATGTTTACTTCAGGTATGTGGAACTTGTTTTTTTTTTTTTCTTAATACATACTTTGCCTCTTTCCAATTCTCGAAAAAAAGTAACTACATGTTACTTTTATGTTAAAATAGTATATATGAAAAATATTTTGGGGCACTTGGGTGGCTTAGTTGGTTGAGTGTCCAACTCTTTATTTCAGCTTAGGTCATGATCCCAGGGTTGTGGGATCGAGACCCACTTTGGGCTCTGCACTGAGCATGGTACATGCTTGGGATTCTCTCTCTCTCTCTCTCTCTCTCTCTCACTCTTTCTCTCTCTCCATACCTCTGCCCCCCCCTTTAAAAAAATGTTTTGGGGCACCTGGGTGGCTCAGTTAGTTGAGCATCTGACTCTTGCTTTTGGCTCAGGTCATGATCTCACAGTTTGTCAGTTCAAGCTCTGCATCAGACTCTGTGCTGACAGTGTGGAACTTACTTGGGGTTCTCTCTCTGCCCCTACCATGCTCTCTCTCAAAATAAATAAACAAATAAACTAAAAAAAATAATAAAAAATTAAAAAAAAATTTTTAATCTTTATCAGTTAGCTCTTACTGCCTAAAAAACTATCCATGTTTTAGGACTTGAAACAAAATGTATTATCAAGCTCATGAGTATGCTAATTGACTTCTCTTAGCTAGGTTCACTCATGCATCTGTGGATTGGCTAAGGGTTCTTTCCAGAAGTGGCTTGCTTATGGGGCAGCTCTACTCTACACTTTTCTCTTCCTCCTCAGGAATCAGTGGGATAGCTCAAGCTGTCCTTCTCGTGGCAATGGCAGAACACAAGAGAGAAAATAGAAACATGCAAAGCTCTCCGAAGCCTAGCCTTGGAGGAGGCAAAATGTTCACTTCATGCTATTGACTCAAGCAGAGCACAGGGCTGAAATCAGACTCAGGAGTTAGGGATGCGTACCCTGCCTTTTATATGATAGAAAGTATAAGACACATAGCAAAAGTGGTGGATTGTATACATAGAGGAGAAAAAAAATTGTGATGGGGCTGCCTTCTTCCTGTCCCATCCAAGCATCAGTTCCAGTTTACTACCACCCTATCATGGTACCTGGAATCATGATGTTTGGAGACAAATGCACCTGGCTTCAAATCCCAACTCAGCTACTTACTAACTATGTGACTTTGGAGAGTCACTTCACCTCCCTGGATCTCAGCTTCCTACTTTTAAGGTGAGGACAAAAATAGTGCTGGCCTCATTATATTTTTAATAATTAAATGAGGTAATCAATGTAAAGTTCTTAGTGAGTGTTGGGCGAATACATAGTAAGCACTCAATAAATGTTTGTCAATAATCTTAGTTTGGTTTAACATCTTCATCTTCCATTAAAGCGGTCATAAACTTCCCAAACAGAAGTGATCCCTTCCTCTGAAGTCCTTTACTCCCATAATCATGTCTATTATCCATTGGATGCTCATCACATACAGCATGGCATTGTGGCCATTTATATACCTCTTTTACTTGACTGTGAACATCTGGGTGGGCAGGAAGCATACTCTATGTATCTTTGCCTCTCATAGCACCCTGTATGTCTTTATCACAGTTAGAGTACCAAGAACTTCCTATGCTTTTATGATGCTTTATAGCCAATTAAGTGTTTTCTAATTGTTTTTTAATTATCTCACTGTGACATAGTAGCACAGACTTTATCCCCCTTTTACAGATAACAAAATTGAGGCTTAGAGACTCTGACACTTGCCCAGTATTACATGATATGGGATACATACTTTTTAAAAAATGTTTATTTATTTATTTTGAGAGGAAGAGAGAAAGCAAGCACGAGTGGGAGAGGGGAAGAGAGAGGGAGAGAGTAAGTAAGAGTGAGAGAGAGAGAGAGAGAGAGAGTAGAGAGAGAGAGAGAATCCCAAACAGGCTCCAAAGCAGAGCAAAATCTCATGACTGTGAGATCATGACCTGATCTGAAAAAGAGTTGGACACTTAACAGACTGAGCCACCCAGGGGTCCAAACATACTGTTTTTTTTCAATTGTACATCTTGGACTATGACTCAGTTAGCTTCCATTGTATGTATATAATACAGATTTATTGATGGGAAAAATGAGGTAAATTCAACAATTCTGTAAAAAAGAATTTTCAATAGCCAACACTAAAGAGTGCCATGAAATTCAAGGTATGAGTTACTCTGATTCTTAATTTTTTTTCTAACAATGTGTTTTTTTAATTTTTTTTTGAATATTTATTTTTGAGAGAGAGACAGAATGTGAGTGGGGGAGGGGCAGAAAGAGAGGGAGACACAGAATTTGAAGCAGGTTCCAGGCTCCAAGATACCTGCACAGAGCTGAAAGTGGGGCTCGAATTCACAAACCATGAGATCATGACCTGAGCCGAAGTTGGACAATCAACTGACTGAGCCACCCAGGCACTCCAGCAATGTGTTTTAAAAAAAATGAAGAAAGCAACAACCTAAGTTTTATTTTGGGTTTTCCTGCTTTTTCTTTTTCTACCTTGTACAAAATTACATAATGTATATAAATTTATATAAATGAAAAAGTTATGGGTAAGTTTCTAAATGACATAGTTTTCACTTGACTCAGGGTAGAAAAGCATGACATAGTTTTAAAATGTTCTTTAAATTACAGGTGTCATATTTTTAAAGTATATCATCATCCAACTGAAGGGAGATAGAGGGAGAGTGGGGAAAGCTGAAACTTCACATTTGAAAGGTCAGCACATCATCTTGAGTCATTAATTCTCACCTTTAATTTCATGATTTAAAAGTCTTCACTCTCTATGGGTCCCTGGGTGGCTCAGTTGGTTAAGCGTCTGACTTTGGCTCAGGGCATCAGAGTTCAAGCCCCACATTGGGCTCTCTACTGTCAGCATGGAGCCCACTTCGGATCCCCTATCCCTCTCTCTCTGCCCCTTCCCCATTTGTTCTCTTTCTCTCAAGATAAAGAAATAGACTTTAAAAAATAAAAGAAATAAAAAATCTTAGAAGGCTTCACTTTCTAAAAAGTGTCACTCTTTCTAGGGTCTCTCTCTTCCTCTCCCTCTGGAATTTGCTTTCATGTTTACCAAAAATGTGTTCACCGTTTAACTGTTCAACTGTGGGCAAACCCATATGTGTCCAATTGTCTGTTCATAGTTTCACAATAATTCCTCCAAAATACATACCCATTTCCTCAATAAGACTTTCATTTATACTTAGGGCATATAGCTGAAGTCTAAAGGATCCTAAAACTCAGGATTTAAAAATCACCAAAAAAGTTTTGTATTTTTATAAATTTTAGTATAACCAAGAATCACTCTGACAATCAATGAAAAGGTAAAGAAAATATTCAGTATATATTTTCATGTGGAAGGACCTGTTCACTAGAGCAATGTCTACATAGGTTAAATAAATTAGCAAGTTAAATATTTATCTCCCACCACATACACTCCCAAAAGTTGATAAAACATGCATTTAATCCCAGAACCCCAGAGAGAATCAGAGGAGGGAAAAGAGAGAAAGAGAGAGAGAGGGAGAGAGAGAGAGATTTACCCTACGTAGCTAATATTCTAATTTATAAAATAATACTTCCTTTTAAGTTATGATTCACACTTACACTCTTTTAAAGAGTTCTACTCTGCTGGATTGGGGAAACATCTGCAAAATTACTGAAAAATAAAAACCCAAAAACTGCTAAAAAGCAAACTATACAACCTCAGTCTAAGTCACTTACTCAGTATGATAGATGATCTTTATTTACAACCACACAGTTTTCTTTCCACCTCTTCTTTCCCCTACACTAGTCACTGACAACCTCTGAGTCATGGACTTCTGGTGGCCTATGGAATTATGATAAGTAGTTTGTGAGTCTATTCGCCTACATGTAAGATCAAAAAGAAAAATACGTTGTATATTCTGCTTATACAAACGAATCTTTATGACTAATGAAAATTTTCTTTTAAAATGAAAAATGATAATCAAAGGGTATCTATGAAATTATTTGATATTAAAAAGTGGCTTGTGGGGTTCCTGGGTCGCTCAGTCAGTTGAGCGGCTGACTTTGGCTCAGGTCACGATCTCATCGTTTGTGAGTTTGAGCCCTGCGTCGGGCTCTGCCCCAACAGTTCGAAGCCTGAAAGCTGCTTTGGATTCTGTGTCTCCCTCTCTCTCTGCCCCTCTGCTCACGCTCTGTCTCTCTGTCTCTCAAAACTAAATAAAAGTTTAAAAATTAAAAAAAAGGGGGGGCTTGTGATGTTGTTGTCCAAACCTTTAGAGGTTAACTACTGCCGGCTCCACTATCTCCTGCTATAACCAACTTATGATCTATGAGAATGAGGTTAGGGTAATGGCCCTACATTATTAAATCATCTGAGTTTTCTATTTCTTAATCACATAATTGTATTCTTCACTGATTATTAGTTTTCCTCTACCCTTTTCAAGAAATATATGGGTTTCCCCGCCCCCCCCCAGCTAAGAAGCAATAGGAACTTGCTACTTACCACATTTTCCCAGTGATGTCCTGAAACTTTAATGATGTGGCCTCAGGGATGATGAAATTTCATAATACCTTACATTCATCTTCAAAAGCACTTTTACCTTATATAGTTTTTAATAATCAAAACTTGACGATTTTCATATGACACTTGCATTACTTACAGAATAGAAATATGTGCTCCTCCTTTAAAATTTTTATTAGGCATTCATTGTTTTACAGTATTGCTCATATTTTTTTCAGACCTCCTAAATTTATTATGCTCTAAGTACATATAAAGCAATTTTTTCTTGACGTGTTTTTCAAAAGATTTTGTAAAGCTATATAACAGATAACAACTTTTATCAAAGCAAAAATTAGCATTTGCCAAAAACACCACCACAAACTGAGCATTTCTATTGAGATTTATAGATAAGGATAATCATATACCCATGGAGTTCATGGAAATATGTAATAGTGGTAGCAACAATTAAAATAACGGCCATTTACTAAGTAGCTACTATGTCCCTCACACTATGCTACTTACTTGAGTCATTATCTCATCTAATCCTCGTGAGTATGGAGAGGCTAAAAACTTAAAGTTGTCAGCCTTCACAATCACGTGAACCAAGTCCTTAAAGATCTGCTCTCTGTGTCCTCTCTCTCTTGCTCTGTCTCTGTCTCTCTCGTTTCTCTGAAGGACTCCAGCTAATACAACCCCATTCTGTATATGTGTAAACTAAGACTCTATGGCTAAGAAACAAAACAAATACGTACAACTAAGGGATGACACAACCAAGACTCCACAATCTTTGACCTTGTGCAGCCTCTCAGCACAGACCCAGTCCCAAATGACATCAAGATCCTCACAGGTCTTATTCTTCTGCTAAAGCTGAAGAGACTGCGGAGAGCGAGGACTCCTAGGAACAGTAATGGCTTTAGATGTACATGACTGTTAAGTTTTGAGATAATCTTCAGAGTTTAATCTTAATTTTTATCATTTAATTACAGTATGACTTTGTTTTGTTTGTGTGTGTGTTTGTTTTATTTTTTAAAATTTACATCCAAGTTAGTTAGCATATAGTGCAATAATGATTTCAGGAGTAGACTCCAGTGATTCATCCCTTACATATAATATCCAGGGCTCACCCCAACAAGTGTCTTCCTTAATGTCCCCTGCCCATTTAGTTCACCTGCCCACACATAGCCCCTCTAGCAACCCTCAGTTTGTTCTCCATATTTGAATCACGTATGTTTTGCCCCCTCCCCATTTTTGTTTCCCTTCCCTTATGTTCATCTGTTTTGTATCTTAGATTTGACATAGGAGTCAATTCATGATATTGTGATATTTGTCTTTCTCTGATTGACTCATTTCACTTAGCATAATACACTCTAGTTCCATCCACGTTGTTGTAAATGACAAGATTTCATTCTTTTTGATTGCTGAGTAATACTCCATTATATAGATATGCCACATCTTCTTTATCCATTCATCCATTGATGGATATTTGGACTCTTTCCATACTTTGGCTATTGTCAAAAGTGCTGCTATAAACATTGGGGTGCATGTGCTCCTTCAAAACAGCACACCTGTATCCTTTGGATAAATAGTAGTACAATTGCTAGGTTGTAGGGTAGTTCTATTTTTAATTTTTTGAGGAACCTCCATACATTTTCTGGAGGGGCTGCACTAGTTGGCATTCTCACAAGCAGTGTAAAAGTATTCCTCTTCCTCCATATCCTTGCCAACATTTTTTGCTGCCTGAGTTGTTAATATTAGCCATTCTGACAGGTGTGAGGTGGTACCTCATTGTGGTTTTGATTTGTATTTCCCTGATGAGGAGTAACATTGAGCATCTTTTCATGTGCTTGTTGGCCATCTGGATGTCTTCATTAGAGAAGTGTCTATTCATGTTTTCTGCCCATTTCTTCACTGGATTATTTGTTTTTTGGGTGTGGAGTTTGGTGACTTATTTATACATTTTGGATACTAACCCTTTATCTGATATGTCAATTGCAAATATCTTCTCCCATTCTGTCGGTTGCTTTTGGTTTTGCTGATTGTTTCCTTCACTGTGCAGAAGGCTTTTATTTTGATGAGTTCCCAATAGTTCATTTTTGCTTTTGTTTCCCTTGCCTTGGGAGACATGTTGAGTAAGAAATTGCTACATCGAGGTCAAAGAGGTTTTTGCCTGCTTTATCCTCTAGGATTTTGATGGCTTCCTGTCTTATGTTTAGGTCTTTCATCCATTTTGAGTTTATTTTGTGTATGGTATAAGAAGGTGGTCCAGTTTCAATCTTCTTCATGTTGCTGTCCAGTTTTCCCAACACCATTTGCTAAAGAGACTGTCTTCATTCACTGGATATTCTTTCCTGCTTTGTCAAAGATTAGTTGGCCATATGTTTGTAGGTCCATTTCTGGGTTCTCTATTCTGTTCCATTGATCTAAGTGTCTGTTTTTGTGCCAGTACCATACCGTCCTGATGATTACTGCTTTGTAACACATCTTGAAATCTGGAATTGTGATGCCTCCAGGTTTATGATTCTTTTTCACGATTGCTTTGGCTATTCAGGATCTTTTCTGGTTCCATACAAATTTTAGAATTGTTTGTTCCAGCTCTGTGAAGAATGCTAGTGGTATTTTGATAGAAATTGCTTTGATACGTAGATTGCTTTGGGTACTACTGACATTTTAACAATATTTGCTCTTCCAATCGAGGAGCATGGCATATTTTTCCATTTTTTAAAGTCTTCCTTGATTTATTTCATAAACTTTCTATAGTTTTCAGTGTATAGGTTTTTCACCTCCTTGGTTAGGTTTATTCCTAGGTATTTTATGGTTTTGGGGGCAATTGTAAATGGGTTTGATTCCTTGATTTCTCTTTCTGCTGCTTCATTATTGGTGTATAGAAATGAAACCAATTTCTGTATATTGATTTTATATCCTGTGACTTTGCTGAATTCATGGATCAGTTCTAGCATTTTTTTTTTTTTGGTGGAATCTTTTGGGTTTTCCATATAGAGTATCATGTCGTCTGCAAAGAGTGAAAGTTTGACTTCCTCCTTGCCAATTTGGATGCCTTATATTTCTTTGTTTTGTCTGATTGCTGAAGCTAGAACTTTAGAGTGGACATCCCTGTCATGTTCCTGACCTTAGGGGGAAAGTTTTCAGTTTTCCCCCATTGTGGATGATATTAGCTGTGTGTCTTTTATATATGGCTTTATCATCTTGAGGTATGATCCTTCTATCCCTACTTTCTTGAGGGTTTTTATCAAGAGAGGATGCTATATTTTGTCAAATGCTTTCTCTGCATCTATTGAAAGGATCATGTGGTTCTTTTCCTTTCCTTTATTAATGTGATGTATCACATTGATTGATTTGTGGATATTAAACCAGCCCTGCATCCCAGGTATACATCCTACTTGGTTGTGGTGAATAATTCTTTTTTTTTTTTAATTTATGTCTTTCTTTTATTTTGAGAGAGAGACAGAGTGCAAACAGGGGGAGGGTCAGAGAGAGAGAGGGAGACACAGAATCTGAAGCAGGCTCCAAGCTCTATGCTGTCAGCACAGAGCCCGATGTGGGGCTTGAACTCAGACTGTGAGATCATGACCTCAGCTGCATTTGGACGCTCAGCTGACTGAGCTACCCAGGCACCCCGTGAATAATTCTTTTAATGTATTCTTGGATCCTGTTTGCTAGTATCTTATGGAGAATTTTTGCATCCATGTTCATCAGGGAAATTCATCTGTAGTTCTGCTTTTTAGTGGGGTCTTTGTCTGGTTTCAGAATCAAGATAATAATGGCTACATAGAATGAATTTGAAAGTTTTCCTTCCATTTCTATTTTTTTTTTTTTTGGAACAGCTTCACAAAAGTAGGTGTTAACTTACTCTTCTTTAATGTTTGGTATAATTCCCCTGGAAAGCCATCTGGTCCTGAATTCTTCTTTTTTGGGGAGATTTTTGATTACTAATTCAATTTCCTTACTGGTTATGGGTCTGTTCAAATTTTCTATTTCTTCCTGTTTCAGTTTTGGTAGTTTATATGTTTCTAGGAATTTATCCATGTCTTCCAGATTGCCCAATTTACTGGCATATAATTGCTTATAATATCTTCTTACTACGCAGTGTGGGTTAGGAACAGTCCTCTTTCAGTTTTGATTTTATTTATTTGGGTCTTTTCCTTTTTCATTTTGATCAAACTGGCAAGGGGTTTATCAATTTTGTTAATTTTTTTTCAAAGAACTAGCTCCCGGTTTCATTGATTTGCTCTATTTTTTTTTTTTTTTGGTTTTGATAGCATTGATTAATTTATTATTTCCCATCTTCTTCTGTTTTTGGCTTTTATTTGTGATTCTTTTTCCAGCTCTTTAAGGCACAAGTTTAGGTTGTGTATCTGAGACCTTTCTTCCTTTTTTAGGAAGGCCTAGATTGCTAATTACTTCCCTCTTATGACCACCTTTGCTGCATCCCAGAGGTTTTGGGCTGTGTGTTTTTTTTTTCATTTTCATTTTCTTTCTTTCTTTTTTTCAATGTTTATTTATTTTTGAGAGAGAAAGAAACAGAGCATGAGGGGGAGAGGGGCAAAGAGAGAGGGAAACACAGATCTGAAGCAGGCTCCAGGCTCTGAGCTGTCAACACAGAGACTGATGAGGGGCTTGAACCCACGAACCACGAGATCATGACCTGAGCTGATGTCAGACGCTTAACCAACTGAGCCACCCAGGCACCCCATCATTTTCATTGGTGCCCACGTACTTTTTAATTTCCTCTTTAATTTTTTGGTTAACCCATTAATTCTTTAGTATGATGTTCTTTAATCTCCAAGTATTTATGGTCTTTCCAAATTTTTTCTTGTGGTTCATTTCGAGTTTCATAGCATTGTGGTCTTAAAATATGATGATTTTTTTTACATTTATTTATTTTTGAGAAACAGTGTGAGACAAAACATGAGCAGGGGAGGGGCAGAGAGAGAGAGGGAAACACAGAATCTGAAGCAGTCTCCAGGCTCTGAGCAAGTGGTCAGCACAGAGCCTGATGCAAGGCTCGAAACCACAAACTGTGAGATCATGACCTGAGCTGAAGTCAGATGCTCAACCGACTGAGCCACCCAGGTGCCCCAAAATATGACGATCTTTTTGCATTTCTTGAGGACCGATTTGTGACCCAATATGTGATTTATTCTGGAGAATGTTCCATACACACTCGAGAAGAATGTGTATTTTGCTGCTTTAGAGTGAAATGTTCTTAATATATATATTAAGTCCATCTGGTCCATGTGTCATTCAAAGCCATTGTTTCCTTGTTGGTTTTCTGTTTAGATGATCTGTCCATTGTTGTAAGTGGGTGTTGATGTCCCCTATTATTATGGTTTTATTATCAATGAGTTTCTGTATGTTTGTGATTAATTGTTTTATATATTTGGGTTATCACACATTGGGGCATAAATATTTACAATTGTTAGATCTCGGTGGATAGAGACCTTAATGATGATATAATGCCCTTCTTCATCTCTTATTACAGTCTTTATTTTAAAATCTAGATTGTCTGATAATAACTATGGCTATTCTGGCTTTCATTTGGTGACCATTAGCATGATAGATGGTTTTCCATACCCTTACTGTCAATCTGAAGGTGTCTTTAGGTCTAAAATGGGTCTCTTGTAAACAGCATAGATGGCTATTATTTTCTTATCCATTTGGTTGCCCTATGTTTTTCGACTGGAGCAATTAGTCCATTGACATTTAGAGTGAGTGCTGAAGGATATGAATTTATTGCCATTGTGTTGCCTGTAGAGTTGGAGTTTCAGGTGATATTATTTGGTTCTTTCCAGTCTTTGTTGCTTTTGGCCTTTTTTTTTTTTTTTTTGGTTTGTTTCAACTTTTCTCCCCTTTAGAGAGTTATCCTTAAAATTTCTTGCAGGGAAGGTTTAGTGGTCATGAACTCCTTTAGTTTTTGTTTGTCTGGGAAACTCTTTATCTGTCCTTCTATTCTGAATGACAGCCTTCCTGAATAAAGAATTCTTGGTTGCATATTTTTCTAATTCAGCACATTGAATATATCCTGCCTTTCTTTTCTGGCCTGCCAAGTTTCTGTGGATAGTTCTGCTGTGAACCAGATCTGTCTTCCCTTATAGGGTAAGGACTTTTTTTCCCCCTCCTGCTTTCATAATTTTTCCTTGTCTGTGTATTTTGTGAATTTGACTATCATGTTGCCTTGGTGATGGTCCATTTTTGTTGAATGGGAATTCTCTGTGCTTCCTGGATTTTGTTATCTGTGTCTTTCCCCAGCTTAGGAAAAATTTTACTATGACTTGTTCATGTAAATCTTCTACCCTTTTTCTCTCTCTTCATTTTCTGGAACTCTTATGATTTGGATGTTATTCCCCCCCCCCCCCATTTTTTTAATGTTTATTCATTTTTGGAGACAGAGAGAGACAGAGTGTGAGTGGGGGAGGAGCAGAGAGAGAGAGGGAAACAGAATCTGAAGTAGGCTCCAGGCTCAGAGCTGTCAGCACAGAGCCCAACGTGGGGCTCAAACTCATAAACTGCAAGATCATGACCTGAGCCAAAGTTGGCTGTTTAACTGACTGAGCCATCCAGGTGCCCCTGTTATTCCTTTTTAATGAGTCACTGAGTTCTCTAATTCTTATATCATGATCTTTTGCCTTAGTTTCCCTCTTTTTTTCTGCTCCATTATTCTCCATAATTTGGTCTTCTATATCACTGGTTCACTGGTCTGCTTCATCTATTCTTGTCATCACGAAATACATTTGAGATTACATCACAGTTACAACATTTTTAGTTTCATCATAACTAGATTTTATTTCCTTTATCTCCACAGAAAAGGATCCTATGTTGTTTTTCAACCCCAGCTAGTATTCTTATTATCATGATTCTAAATTCTAGTTCAGACATCTTGCTTATATCTGTGTTGATTAAGTCCCTGGCTGTCATTTCTTCCTGTTCTGTCTTTTGGGGTGAATTCCTTATTTTCATCATTTCGGATGAAGACAAAGAATTAATAAAATTAAAAATTAATATAAAAAATTTGAAGAAAAAAACATTTTTAAACAGCAAAAAATCAAATAAAGGAAGCTAGATCCTAGGTGTATTTTGGTCTTATTGTTGAAAGAAGCTTGACAGAATAGAGATAAAAGGAAAAGAAAAGAAAGAAAAAAAGAAAAAAAAACCTAACAAAACATTTAAAAATTAAAAAACATTTACAATAAAATAGAATACAATGAAATGACATAAAATAGAATATTTACCAAAAAATTCAAATATAGTAATTTTTTTAACTTTTAAAATGACAAATAAAAATAATTTTTTTTCTATTTCTGTGCCCAAGAATAAGAAAAGAAAAACAAAAACAATAAATAGATAGGTGGACCAGTGAACAGAATGTAATCTGAATGAAATTCCATCTTAGAAGTCAAACTATGAAGCAATTTATAGTCCAAACACTAAGCAGGCAGAGAGCCTTGTGATTGTCCTTAGGGCTTGGTTGGTGCATTTGGATACACAGGAGTGGGAGAGGTGAAATGGTGTCACCCAGCTTCCCAGTCTCTAGCATCAGAACTCTGTGCTCTCACCGACTGGCCATCAGGCACCCCTCCTTTGTCTCCAGCTTCTGTTCATTTTCAATTCTACACTGTCCATGACCAAGCCATCAGCCTGTAGGTGGCACCTCTCTCCCTAATTTTATCTCAGATGGGGCTATGTTTCCAAACCCCTTACTTCTGAAGGTCCTGTGACTTGGGCCCACTCTGACCCTCTAAGGGAGGATCTTTCAGAGCAATGGCCAGGTACTGGCTTGCCCCCAGGAACACTCGCACAAAAGCACTATTGCAGAGGCCCAGACACTGCGTCTGGGTGCCAGACTGCCCCAGAAAAACGTCACAATATCGTGTAGCAGCAGCAGTTCCAGGACTATGGCAAATCACAACACACAACTGGTGCCAGACTTCACCAAACCCTAGTGTCCTTGTTCCAATACCAACAAACATGGCTGTTTTCCAGGGTCTGCTGGAATCTTTGTCTGTGGGGAAGCTGCCCAGCCTCTCCCAAATGTGCTCCCACTAGAGGAACCACCTTTCTCTGTATGTCTTGAGGACTCCTTGGACCTAGCTGTCTGCTCCTGGAGTTTCGCCCTTCCCACCAGAGCACCTCCAGGTATCGAGCTCAGAATTTCCGACTCTGCACTCCCCTGGTTATTTATTTATTTAATTATTTATTATTTTTTAATATGAAACTTATTGTGAAACTGGTTTCCATACAACACCCAGTGCTCATCCCAATAGGTGCCTTCTTTAATGCCCATCATCCACTTTCCCCTCCCTCCCAGCCCCATCAACCCTCAGTGTGCTCTCAGTTTGTAAGAGTCTCTTATGGTTTGGCACCCTCTCTTTTTTTTCCTTGTGCTCCCCCATGGTCTTCTGTTAAGTTTCTCAGGATCCACATAGGAGTGAAAACACATGGTATCTGCCTTTCTTTGTATGACTTATTTCACTTAGCATCACACTCTCCAGTTCCATCCACGTTGCTACAAAAGGCCATATTTCATTCTTCCTCATTGCCACATAGTATTCCATTGTGTATATAAACCACACTTTCTTTATCCATTCATCAGTGGATGGACATTTAGGCTGTTTCCATAATTTGGCTATTGTTGAAAGTGTTGCTATAAACATTGGGGTACAAGTGCTCCTATGCATCAGCACTCCTGTATCCCTTGGGTCAATTCCTAGAAGTGCTATTGCTGGGTCATAGGGTAGGTCTATTTTTAATTTTTTGAGGAACCTCCACACTGTTTTCCAGAGTGGCTGCACCAGTTTGCATTCCCACCAACAGTGCAAGAGGGTTCCTGTTTCTCCACATACTCGCCAGCATCTATAGTCTCCTGATTTGTTCATTTTAGACACTTTGACTGGTGTGAGGTGATATCTGAGTGTGGTTTTGATTTGTATTTCCCTGATAAGGAGTGACGTTAAGCATCTTTTCATGTGTCTCTTGGCCATCTGGATGTCTTCTTTAGAGAATTGTCTATTCGTGTCTTCTGCCCATTTCTTCACTGGGTTATTTGTTTTTCGGGTGTGGAGTTTGGTGAGTTCTTTATAGATTTTGGATACTAGCCCTTTGTCTGATATGTCATTTGCAAATATCTTTTCCCATTCCGTTGGTTGCCTTTTAGTTTTGTTGATTGTTTCCTTTGTAGTACAGAAGCTTTTTATCTCCATGAGGTCCCAATAGTTCATTTTTGCTTTTAATTCCCTTGCCTTCAGAGATGTGTCAAATAAGAAATTGCTGCGGCTGAGGTCAGAGAGATTTTTTTCCAGCTTTCTCCTCTAGGGTTTTGATGGTTTCCTGTCTCACATTCAGGTGCTTCATCTATTTTGAGTTTACTTTTGTTAATGTGTAAGAAAGTGGTCTAGTTTCATTCTTCTGCATGTTGTTGTCCAGTTCTCCCAGCACCATTTGTTAAAGAGACTGTCTTTTTTCCATTGGATATTCTTTGCTGCTTTGTCAAAGATTACTTGGACATACTTTTGTGGGTCCAATTCTGGGTTCTGTACTCTATTCCATTGGTCTTGTGTCTGTTTTTGTGCCAATACCATGCTGTCTTGATGGTTACAGCTTTGTAGTAGAGGCTAAAGTCTGGGATTGTGATGCCTCCCACTTTGGTCTTCTTCAGAATTACTTTGGCTATTGGGGGTCTTTTGTGGTTCCATATAAATTTCAGGATTGCTCGTTCTAGTTATCCTAAAGAAGAATGCTGGTGCAATTTTGATTGGGATTTCATTGAATGTGTAGATTGCTTTGGGTACTATTGACATTTTAACAATATTTATGCTTCCAATCCATGAGCATGGAATGTTTTTCCATTTCTTTGTATCTCCTTCAATTTCCTTCATAAGCTTTCTATAGTTTTCAGCATACAGATCTTTTACATCTTTGGTTAAGTTTATTCCTAGGTATTTTATGACTCTTGGTGCAATTGTGAACGGGATCAGTTTCTTTATTTGTCTTTCTGTTGCTTCATTGTTAGTGTATAAGAATGCAACTGATTTCTGTACATTGATTTTGTATCCTGTGACTTTGATGAATTCCTGTATCAGTTCTAGCAGACTTCTGGTGGAGTCTATTGGGTTTTCCATGTATAATATGTCATCTGCAAAAAGTGAAAGCTTGACTCCATCTTTGCTAATTTTGATGCTTTTGATTTCCTTTTGTTGTCTGACTGCTGACCCTAGCACTTCCAACACTATGTTAAACAACAGCGGTGAGAGTGGAAATCCCTGTCATGTTCCTGATTTCAGGGGGAAAACTCTCAGTTTTTCCCCAATGAGGATGATATTAGCTGTGGGCTTTTCATGAATGGTTTTTACGATGTTTAAGTATGTTCCTTCTGTCCCAACTTTCTCGAGGGCTTTTATTAAGAAATGATGCTGAATTTTGTCAAATGCTCTTTCTGTATCGATTGACGGGATCATATGGTTCTTATCTTTTCTTTTATTAATGTGGTGTATCACGTTGATAGATTTGCGAATGTTGAACCAGTCCTGTAGCCCAGAAATGAATCCCACTTGATCATGGTGAATAATTCTTTTTATAGGCTGTTGAATTCGATTTGCTAGTATCTTGTTGAGAATTTTTGCATCCATATTCATCAGGGATATTGGCTTGTACTTCTCTTTTTTTTTTTTTTTTTTTGCTGGGTCTCTGTCTTGTTTTGGAATCAAAGTAATGCTGGCTTCATAGAATAAGTCTGGAAGTTTTCCTTCCCTTTCTATTTTTTGGAACAGCTTGAGAAGGATAGGTATAATCTCTGCTTTAAATGTCTGGTAGAATTCCCCAGGGAAGCCATCTGCTCCTGGACTCTTATTTGTTGGGAGATTTTTGATAACTGATTCAATTTCTTCACTGGTTATGGGTCTGTTCAAGTTTCCTATTTCTTCCTGTTTGAGTTTTGGAAGTGTGTGGGTGCTTAGGAACTTGTCCATTTCTTCTAGGTTGTCCAGTTTGTTGGCATATAATTTTTCATAGTATTCCCTGATTGCTTGTATTTTTGAGGGATTGGTTTTAATAATTCCATTTTCATTCATGATTTTATCCATTTGGGTCATCTCCCCCCCCCCCTCTTTTTTTGGCGAAACCTGGCTAGAGGTTTATCAATTTTATTTATTTTTTCAAAAAACCAACTATTGTTTTCATTGATCTGCTCTACAGTTTTTTTTAGATTCTATATTGTTTATTTCTGCTCTGATATTTATTATTTCTCTCATTCTGCTGGGTTTGGGGTGTCTTTGGTATTCTGCTTCTATTTTCTTTAGGTGTGCTGCTAGATTTTGTATTTGGGATTTTTCTTGTTTCTTGAGATAGGCCTAGATTTCAATGTATTTCCCTCTCAAGACTGCCTTCGCTGCATCCCAAAGCGTTTGGATTGTTGTATTTTCATTTTCATTTGTTTCCATATATTTTTTAATTTCTTCTAATTGCCTGGTTGACCCATTCATTATTTAGTAGGGTATTCTTTAACCTCCATGCTTTTGGAGGTTTTCCAGACTTTTTCCTGTGGTTGATTTCAACTTTCATAACATTGTGGGCTGAAAGTGTGCATGGTATGATCTCAATTCTTTTATACTTATGAAGGGCTGTTTTGTGACCCAGTATGTGATCTGTCTTGGAGAATGTTCCATGTGCACTCGAGAAGAAAGTATATTCTGTTGCTTTGGGATGCAGAGTTCTAAATATACCTGTCAAGTCCATCTGTACTCCCCTGTTTATAGAGTTTAATGGTGTTGAAACTCCTTTCTCCTTTCTCCCTTTCTTGTTGAGACCCTTGTGGGTATTTCCACTTTCTCTTTCTCTCCATCAGCTTTCAGGGGGGGATTGCTTTTCCTGTACTCTCCCTGCTGTCTCAGTCCTCTCTCCACAGACAAAAACAGCTCCCAACCCTCCAGAACTTCTCTCTCCCCCAGTTCACCTCTCTGCACTGGGTACCTGCTGAGTTCTGTGGCTCAAGTTATGTAATCTTCAGATCAATTTTCTAGGTGTGCAAAATGGTTTGTTGCTGATCTAGTTGTACTTCAGAGGTGAGAGAAGCAGAGAACTTCCATGCTGCTCCACCATCTTGGCCCCTCCCCATTACAGTATGACTTTGAATACAATGGATGGCTTGGTCTGTTTATTCACCTGTCACATGAGGAGGATTGAACATCATCAAGATGGCAACATGGGTCATTCCTGACTTCAGTTACCCTCACAAGATCAATTAACAACTACCCATAGACAAGACACCATTGTTAAAATCGCAGAAACTAGGGATACACTGAAGAACCCTCTTGGATAAAGAGACTGAGAAGCATCATGCTAGAAGGATAAAGGGAATAGCTATACTTTGATTGCATTGCCCCTCATCCAGGCTGGCAAACTGCAGCACTGAGGGGTCCTTCCTGAGACTGTAGTTTCTCTAGAGGAGACACAGTCTCCAAGGTGGACACAGCTTCCCTAGAATTGCAGGATACTCTTTAGGAAGTCTACCAGGATCTCATTTCACAGAAATCACTGGAGTGATCTGAAAGCTTCACCACTGGAGGCCAGATAGAGATGGAGAAGGGGGCCAAGGCTTATAGCAATTAGCACTCAGATCTTGATCCTTTCCTGCTTACAGCAGTATGGAAGCAGAGATCCCAGCCAGCATCTCTGCTCATCTATAAAGCCGAGTGATAGCCTCATCTGGCCAGGGAACTAAATTGTCAATTCTGTCTGATTTAACATCCCAGCCAATGGGCTACTAGGGCTATACCAGCCATGAAGACCATTTATGGCACTATCAAAGAAGGGGAGCAAATTTCCAGTTCTGCCCAACTGCTGAGCATAGCTTCTATTGTCACCCCTCCAAAAGCATAGTAACAGATGCCTAGCAACCACAAAGCACATCCTACCTCCTCTCTGAGTAGGGAGACAAAGCAGCATGTCTACCTATTGAGCATAGCCTCTGGCCCTGCATAACCAGAGAGCCTAAACAGTGTCCTACAGGACTTTAAAGCCAAGCCTGTTGGATAAAGGATGGTTCAACACAGGTAGATCAATAAATGTGACATAGCACATGAATAGAATAAAAGATAAAGTCATATAATCATCTCAATAGATGCAGAGAAAAGATTTGACAAAATTCAACATCTTTCCTGATAAAAACTCTCAACAAACTGGATAAAAGAGGAACATAACTCAACACAATAAAGGCTATATATGACAAGTCTACTGCTGCCATCATATTCAATAGCGAGAGACTGAAAGCTTTTTCACTAAGATTACAAGCAAGACACATATGCCCATTCTTACCACTCCTATTTAACGTAATAATGGATGTCCTAGCAACAGCAATTAGGCTAGAAAAAGAAATAAAAGATATTCAAATCAGAAACGTAAAGCAAAATTTCTGTTTGCAGATAACATATATATTTTTCTACATATAGGAAAAACCTAAAGATTCCATACACGCAGAAGAAAAACTATGAGAACTAATCAGCAAATTCAGTAAAGTAGCAGGATACAAAACCAACATGTAGAAATCAGTCTCATTTGTATATACTAACAACAAACTATCTGAAAAAGAAATAAAGAAGACAATTCCACTCATGACAGCATCAAAAACAATAAAAATTTACAGAGAACAAACTGAGGGTTGCTGGAGGGTGGGGGTGGGTCAGGTGGCTTCCCAGGGGAATTCTACCAGACACTTAAAGAGGAGCTAAAACCTGTTCTTTTCAAACTGTTCCAAAACTCAGAAGTAGAAGGAAAACTTTCAAACTCTTTGTATGAAGCCAGCATTACCTTGATTCCAAAACCAGACAAAGACCTCACTAAAAAAGACAATTATAGGCCAATATCTCTGACGAATATGCATGCAAAAATTCTCAACAAGATACTAGAAAATTAAATTCAACATGCATTAAAATAATTATTCACCATGGTCAAGTGGGATTTATTCCTGGCTGCAGGGCTGGTTCAATATTTGCAAAAGAATCAACATGATACACCAAACTCAACACCCTAAAAACAAACAACCTAGTTAAGAAATGTGCAAAAGACATGAAAAGGTGTCCAAAGACAACATCCAGATGGCTAATAGACACATGAAAAGATGTTCATCACCACTCATCAACAGGGAAATACAGATCAAAACCATAATGAGATACCACCTCACACCTGTCAAAATGGCTAAAATGAACAACACAAGAAACAACAGGTGTTGGTGAGGATGTGGAGAAAGGGGAACCCTTTTGCACTGTTAGTGGGAATGCAAACTGGTACAGCCACTCTGGAGAACATGTTCCTCAAAAAACTAAAAGTAGAACTACTCTATGATCTGGCAGTTGCACTACTAGGTATTTACCCAAAGGATACAAAAATACAGATTCAAAGGGGTACATGCACCCCACTGTTTCCAGAAGCATTATCAACAATAGCCAAACTATGGAGCAAGCCCAAATGTCCATCAACTGATGAATGGATAAAGAAGATGTGGTATATATATATACATATATATACACATATATACATATATGTGGTATAGATATATATACATATATACATATACATATATACAAAAAGAATGCAATCTTGCCATTTGCAATGACACGGATGTAGCTAGATTGTATTATGTTAAGTGAAATAATTCAATCAGAGAAAGAAAAATACCATGATTTTTAAAAAATTTTTTTATTGAAATTTTTTTCTAATGTTTATTTTTGAGAGAGAGAGAGAGAGAGAGAAAGAGAGTGAGAGGCAGAGAGAGAGGGAGACACAGAATCTGAAGCAGACTCCAGGCTTTGAGTTGTCAGCACAGAGCTGGACACAGGGCTTGAACTCACCAACCATCAGATCATGACCTGAGCAGAGGTCAGACACTCAACCATCTGAGGCGTCCAAGAGCCCCTAAGTGACTTGAAGCCCCTAAGAGACTAGAGAATAAACTGAGGTTCAATAGAAGGAGTTGGGTAGGAGACAGGCTAGATGGATGATGGGTATTAAGGAGGGCACTTGTGATGAGCTCTGGGTGTGGTATGTAAGTGATAAATCACTGAAGTCCACTCCTGAAGCCAATATTGCTCTCTATATTAACTAAAATTTAAACTAAAATTTAAAAAAAGTAACTGGAAAGAAAAGTAGGACCACTATATGACCCAGCAACCCCATTTCTGGGTATATAACCTAAGGAGATGAAATCACTATATCAAAGAGATATCTGAATCCTCATGTTCATTGAAGCATTACTGATAGTAGCCAAGACACGGAAAAACCTAAATGTCCATCTACAGATGAATAAAGAGATGTGAGATATATATATATCTCATATATATATATATGAGATATATATATATCTACGTATATATATGAGATATATATATATATACGTATATATATATATATGAGATATATATATATATATATACGTATATATATGTATATATATATACGTAAATATATATATATATATATATATATATATATATATTTGTGTGTGTGTGTGTGTGTGTATGTGTGTGTGTGTGTGGTAATGTGAATGGACCTCGAGGGCATTATGTTTAGTATAGTAAGTCAGATACTGGAATACAAATACCACATGATATCATTTATATGTGGAATCTAAAAACATCAGACTCATAGAAATGCTAGAATGGTGGTTGCCTGGGCTATGGGAGGGGGTGCAAGGGTTGAGGAAATGTGTGAAGATGACCAAAGGGTACTAACTTTCAGTTATAAGATGAATAGGTTTCAGGGATTTAACTTACAGCATGGTAAGTATAGTAAAAAATACTGTGTTTTGCACTGGAAGGTTGCTAAGACAGTAAATCTTAGCAGGTCTCAACACACACACACACACACACACACACACACACACAGAGTAACTTTGTGAGGTGATGAATGTGCTAACTAACCTTCTTGTGTGGTCATCATTTTGCAATATATACGTGTGTCAAATCATCAGGTTGCACCCTTTACACTTACATAATATTATATGTCAATTATATCTCAATAAACCTGAAAAAAAAATGAGGAGGACTGATTTATACAACAAGTCCCAAACCAGAAAGCTCCCAAATATGATGGCAACTGGCTGAGACTGGGAAAATTTGGAACGCCCATTTCCCCACAAAGAGCTGAGTCCTACTCAGTTATAGTTAATGGGTTTTGGAGGTTTTGATTCCTAGGAAAGTTCAAAATCCAGTTTTCATATGGAAAAACAAAAACCTTCATTAAGGCAAAATCAGATCTATATGATTCAGGCTGCAGTTCACCAATTTGTAGCTCTTCATTTCTACAGGGAAATCTCCAGGATTCTATGTAGGACCAGCTAGCTATTCAGATACATGCTCACACAGATCACCTCACCACAGGAATGAATCTGGACATTTTGGAAAAATATTTACCCTTCTAAAAGTTGTAAGAGGAGTAAGTCTATAGACCAAAATTATGCTTAGAAAAGATTTTGAATGCTTTAAGCTTTAAAATATTTTTAAAGTTTATTTTTTGAGAGAGAGAGACAGAGACAGAGAGACGGGGGGAATCCCAAGTAGGCACTGCACTGTCAGCAAGGTGCTCAGCGTGGGGCTCAAAACCACAAACCATGAGACCATGACCTGAGCCAAAATCAAGAGTCAGACGCTTAACCGACTGAGCCACCCAGGCCGCCCAACACTTTAAGCTTTGACATCACTGAGTTACATAGAATTGTGTGGGTTTTCACTTTTGCTCTATCTGGCTTACCTCTGGTGATTTTGGCTAATCATTTTATCAATTTTAGTTTAACTAGGTGGTTTGGAAATAAGAGTTGTGTAAACGTAGAGTAAAAATGTACAAAAATGAATTAAACCAATACTTTCCAAAATGTGCATGACATGTATGCCTCTTCTTCCTATAGATATAGTCAAACTATTGTGGCTTATAAAATAAAAGCCATCTTTGTAACAACCCTTAGAGATCACAGATATTATTCAAGAAGGACTGCCTTGGTATGTTGACAAATGATGTATTTTAAGTCTGCTCACTATAAACAATTATAAAGTGTTAAAAAAGTTCGTTTTTAACACAGTAAATACAGTCATAGAAAATAATTTTTCTTATCAGTGAAGAAATTTTAAGCGAATGAACAATAATGAAAGGTTCGGTGACCCAATGAAGCATTTGCTCTACCTATCATCAGATAATAATATTGTTGTATTTTCCTTGAAATGATTAGTTGACAAATCACTCAAATTAACTTGTATTTATGTTGTGAACTAAACTTGTTGGCATAGAAGTGAATACTGTACAAATGATGGATTCTTCACTTTAAAATGAATATTTTCCAATATTTTATAGCATACAAAGGGAAGAGCAAAGTTCAGAATCATTTAAAAGTATCCGAATCTAATTATTTGGAAGGTTCTATTGTCACTTAATAAATTGTACATCTGTCATATCTCCCAAAACACCATTGGATATAAAGATATTCTACACAAACTTAGACCCAGAAAAATAAACAAGAAAAAGATGATTTATGAATGACAGAGTTGCTTCCTTAGTGTTTTTATTAGAAGTGAAGGAGATGAAAATCTTTTATCTTCTAGACATTTTTTTTCTAAATCCATATGGGAAAAATATTTTAATAGAAAATATCTTTTACAGAGGCACTTCATGACAATATGTTTTGGTTGTGTTTTTTTTTTAAGTATATGGGCAAATGGAAAAATGTAATACATAAAACTGTGATTTTTGATAAATAATTCTTTGTAGTTGTGCTACAAAGTAATTGCTATAATAAAATTTCATAGAAATTGTCAGTTTATATATTAGAATGTGAAAGCTATTTTACCACTTTATTTAATTGTAGTAGAGAAAAACATTTTTCTTCAGGGTAAGCAATGATATCTTCTTATTTTATCTACATTTGTCAAATTTATGAATTCATGAATGCATTAGAGAAAAAAATATTTTTCAGAGAACACACCTCTGTTTTAATAGATCTATCCACAGGGTGCCTGGGTGGCTCAGTCATTTAACCATCCGACTTCAGGTCAGGTCATGATCTCATGGTTTGTGAATTCAAGCCCCGCATCGGGCTCTGTGATGACAGCTCAGAGTCTGGAGCCTGTTTCAGATTCTGTGTCTCCCTCTCTCTCTGACCCTCTCCCGTTCATGCTCTGTCTCTCTCTGTCTTAAAAATAAATAAATGTTAAAAAAATTAATAGATCTATCCACTACTACTGTTACTATTAATAACAATAATATTAATAATAATAGAAGTTAACTTTTACTGAGTGTTAAACAGCACTACAAACAATTCCAAATGCTACACATATATGAATATTTAAAAGAGCTCTATGAAGTAGTTTATTTTTAGTTACTAAACTTTATTTACATTTATTTATTCATTCGTTTATTTAAGATATTATTTTTTGTTTTTTATTTTTAATTATTTTTTAATTTATTTTTTAAATTTACATCCAAATTAGTTAGCATAGGGTGCAACAATGATTTCAGGAGTAGATTCCTTAATACCCCTTACCCATTTAGCCCATCCCCCCTCCCACACCCTCTCCAGTAACCCTCTGTTTGTTCTCCATATTTATGAGTCTCTTATGTTTTGTCCCCTCCCTGATTTTATATTATTTTTGTTTCCCTTCCCTTATGTTAATCTGTTTTGTCTCTTAAAGTCCTCATATGAGTGAAGTCATATGATATTTGTCTTTCTCTGAGTAATGTGAAATTAGCATAATACCCTCCAGTTCCATCCATGTAGTTGCAAATGGCAAGATTTTATACTTTTTGATTGCCAAGTAATACTCCATTGTATTACATATCTTCTTTATTCATTCTTCCATTGATGGACATTTGGACTTTTTCCATACTTTGACTATTGTCACCAGTGCTGCTATAAACATTGGGGTGCACGTATCCCTTCGAAACAGTACACTTGTATCCCCTTGATAAATACCTAGTAGTGCAATTGCCGGGTCACAGGGTAGTTCTATTTTTGGTTTTTTGAGGAACTTCCATACTGTTTTCCAGAGTGGCTGCACCAGCTTGCATTCTCATAAGATATTATTTTTAAGCAATCTCTATATCCAGTGTGGGCTTAAACCCACACCTCAAGATCAAGAGTTGCATGCTCTGCTGACTGAGCAAGCTAGGTGCCCTGAGACTTTATTTTTAGAACTGTTTTAGATATACAGGAAAATGGAGCAGATATGGCAGAGTTCCCATATACTCACACCACACAGATAGTTTCCCTGTTATTAGCATTTTTCATTAGCATGTGGTACATTTGTTACAATTAATGGGCCAATTTTGATACATTATTATTAACTAAAGTTCATAGTTTATACTAGGACCCACTCTTTGTGTTGTACAGCTTTATGGATTTTTGACAAATGCATTATGTCATGGATGTACCAATATAGAACTGCCTGAAAATAGTTGCACTGCCTTAAAAATTCTCTGTGTGTCATTCACTCATCCTCCCTCTCCCAAACTCCTGGAAACCAATGATTTAATTTATTATCATCATAGTTTTGCCTTCTCTAGATATTATATTGTTCAAATAATATAGTGTGTATAGCTATTGTGTTCAAATCATATAGCCTTTTCAGACTGGCTTCTTTTATTTAAGTGCATTTATTTAAGTATGCATTTAAGGTTCTTCAATGTCTTTTGGTCACTTGATATCTCATTTCTTTTTTATCCAAATAGCCATTTTATGTATAAAACAAAATTTCTTTATGTACTCATCTATTACAGGACATCTTGGCTACTCACTCTTTTTTGGGTTTTTTTTTTTTTTTTGGTAATTATGAATAGAACTGTTACAAACATTCATGTTCAGGTTTCTGTGTAGTTATAAATTTTCACCTCAATTGTAAACACGAGGAGTGTGATTACTGGATTGTATGATAAAACTATATTTTGCCAACCTTTCTTCCAAAGTGGCCAGAACATTTTGCTTTTCCTGACCAGCAATGAATGCGAGTTCCATTTGCTCTGAATTCTTGCCAGCATTTGGTAATATCATTTTTTTAGCCATTCTAATGGGTATACAGTAATAGCAATAGCTCATTGTTTCAATTTGAAATTATCTAATAACATGATTTGAGCATGTTTTCAATATGTTTATATCCCATCTATGTATCTTTTTTGGTGAGGTGTCTGTATAGATCTTTTGCCCATTTTTTAAATTGGGTTGTTACCTTACTTTTGAGTTTTAAATGTTCTTTATATATTTTGGATACAAGTCTTCTATCAGGTATGTGTTTTAAAAATATTTCCTCCAGTCTGTGACCAGTTTTTTTCGTTCTCTTAACAATGTCTTTTGCAGAACAGGTATTTTTAATATTAATAAAGTTCAACCTATCAATTTCTTTTTCTGTAATTGATAATGCTTTTTTTTACTGTATCTAAAGACTCATTACCAAATTCAAGGTCATATAGATTTTTCCTGTTATTTTCTAGAAGTTTTATAGTTTTACATTTTACATTTATGTCTATGATCCACCCTGAACTAATTTTGTGAAGGTATTAGAACCATGTCTAGAAGTTGTTTTTTTTTCTTTTTGCACAAGGTGATCTAATTATTCCTACACAATTTATTGAAAAACTATCCTTTCTCCATTGAATTTCCTTTGCTCCTTTGCCAAAGATGAATTGACTATGTGTGGGTCTATATCTGGGATCTGAATATTTTTCCATTCTATTTGTGTATTCTTTTACCAGTATGATGCTATTTTGACAACTATTGCTTTATAGTAAACCTGAAGTTGAGTGGTGTTAGTCTTTCAATTTTGTTCTTCTTTAGTATTGTATATTCTGGGTCTTTTACTTTTTCCTAATGATTAAGAATCGGTTTTTTAATAACTGGATAGGATTTTCACGGGGATTGTATGGAATGTACAGAACACATTTGGAAGAAATGACATCTTAACAATATTGAGTTTTCCTAACCATAAGCATGGAATGTCTCCCATTTGATTAGATCTTCTTTG
The DNA here is from genome assembly GCF_027475565.1 of Acinonyx jubatus. NCBI lineage: Eukaryota > Metazoa > Chordata > Mammalia > Carnivora > Felidae > Acinonyx > Acinonyx jubatus. The sequence goes on from NC_069383.1 coordinate 118,577,929, forward strand.
AATTTTTTCATCAGTGTTTTGTGGTTTTCCTCATAGAGATAGATCTTAAACATATCTTGTTACATTTATGCATAGGCATTTTATTTTTTTAGTGCTAACTAAAATGGTATTATTTTAAATTTCTGATTCCAGTTGTTTATTGCCAGTATATAGAAATGCAATTTACTTTTAAATATTAACCTTGTATCCTGAAACCTTTCTAAAATCACTTGTTAATTACAGGAATGATATTTTTGGTCAATTTTTGAAGGCTTTTAATAGAGACAATGCATCATTGCTGCTTTTACTTAGATCAATTTTCTACTAATCAATCAATAAGAAGACAAAAGATATAATCTTACCTTCATGTATTCCTCCTCCAGTACTCATCCTTGCTTTATGTAGTTCTGATTTTCTGACCTATATAACTATATTTTTCCTCTAAAACTTTTAAAAACATTTCTTATAAGGCAGATCTACTGGCAACAGATTCCTTCAGTTTTTATCAGCTTGAGAAAGTCTTTCATTTACTTTTGAAGCATAATTTCACTGGATACAGAATTCTAGTTTGCTGATTTTTTTTTCTTTCAGTGCTTGAAAACTTTCACTCCACTGTATTATTTTGGATGAGAAGTTCAATGCAATTCTTTTCCTTGTTCTGTAAAGTTTTTTTTTCTTTTCATTTCCTTCAAAACTTTCTCTGTGTGGCTTCCTGAAAATTGAGTATGATATGCTACATGTGGATTGTTTTGGTATTTACTGCTTGGTTTTCTCTGAGCTTCCTGGATTAGATGGTGGTTTAGTACCTGTAATTTATTTTGCATAATTCTCAGTTATCATTACTTAAAATATTTCTTCCATTCCCTTCTATGTCTTCTGGTATTCCATTATGTGTATGTTATACCTTTTTAAATGTCCCACAGTTCCTGAATATTTTATTATATTTTTTCCATCCCCTTTTCTCTTTGAATTTTTGTTTGGAGAGTTTTGCATACTTTCTGAGAGTTTTCATCTCTTTGCTTACATTACCTTGTTCATGAGTAATTCTGTTGTTTTTTTTTTCCATCAGAGACTTTAACCAATTAATCATAGTTATTTCAAAATTCCTATATGATAATTCCAAAATCTATGTGATGTTTGAATCTGGCTCTGATGCTTGCTTTGTCTCTTGAGACTGTTATTCTTGACTTCTATCATGCCCTGGATTTTTTTTGTTGTTGTTAAAATCGGGGCAGAAGGTGTCAAATAGTAGGAAATGAGATGATTAGGAATCTTGCTGAGGTTTTATTTTAACCTGGCTAGCAGCAGTTGGGCTGTATACACTGTTTCCCATAGTTACAGATCCCAGAGGCTTCATTTCCTTTAGTTTTCTTATTATTTCTCCTCTATTGTTTTTGAGTGTCCTAGGAACTCCTTCTTAATAGTACAGTCTTTGTCTTTTAGCCCTCTTAGCTATTATTCACTGCTGTTATGTTGGGGTCCATTTATGTGTTGACGGTAAGCAGGTTGAGAGAGGATGTATTCTATACTCTTATGATTAATTTCAGTGTTTTAGTACATCTAAATATTTGACCTATTATTTGCCTTTGTATATCTTCCATTCAATGAAACAGGAAGGCTAGAAGGGGTTAGAGTTGTCTAATTTGCCCTTCCTCTATGGTAGAGCAGTTTTCCCTGGAGGGCAGCCCTCTCTTATACAGTCCTCTCTGGGGTATTTCAAAATGGTGACTTTCTCCAAACACCATCTCTCACTGAGTCTAGACCTACAATAAACTCAATTCCTAGAAAACTGTGGGGGAACAGCAATAGTCATGACCCTTAAGTAAGTACCACTTATTCCAGAAGAATCACAAGATTTTGTCAATTTATAGCAACATAAACCTAGAAGATAAGTATGGGAATGGCATCGAAGAATGTTACAATAGGGTGAAAGGGAGTTAATGTTTGATTGGGATAAATTTATTGCTGCAAGTGCACTAGGAAGAGATTTTGCATTAGTATGATGTATCACCTTGAATGGCTGAAAGTAACTCTGTCTGAAGTGTGGTCTGCAGGTGGCCTTTGTTAAATGAAACTGAAATGTTAGAACCTTTTCTTAGTATCTGAAGACTTATAGAGATCAAAATGCTAGCATGGATTTACTGTGCAAAACTTGCTCGCCCACCCTCTAATTATGTCCTTCAATAGGGTCCAGAGATGCTCCCTTCATCTAGCAGCTGAGATTTACACTGATGAGGAGAGGACCATCATCCTATGGTGGCTATTGCCTGCCTACAATCCAGATATGGCATTTACTGCTGCCATAATTTTAGTGAGAATAGAGTGGTATGGTCCAAGTAGTGAAGTTTAACTTCCCAAGACAAGCTGGTCAGTGTTATCATAATGGATGGTGAAGCGGAAGCCTTAATTAGAATAGTGTGACCCAAAGAGATCTCTGGTGTTGGCTAAGTGATGAATGGTGGCCTAGGATTGAAACACATGAGCCAATGCTTAGCCTCTGCTCACTCAAAAATTCTCAGGTAAGACAGTGGCTTGGCAGTAAGGATTACCTTTGCATTTGGGGCTCATTCCTACTTAAATCAAAATATCAGCCCAGAGGTTCATCAAAACCTTTACTGGTCCCACCTATATCCAACAAAGTATGTCTATGTCTGACAGGTTTCCTTTTCTATTTGCTCTGCCCCACAATCTGTATGTACCAAAGCTTCCTCCTTCTCTTGCTCATTTAGGAATGGTTTGTCCCTTTGGATTTTAATTCCTTTAGGTTTCTTTTTGTGCACAGCTCTTTATAACCTTTAAACAAAGGTATGATTTTTGTTTCATCCAATGACTTATTGTTTCAGGAAGAGTAAAGTTCTCTAGCAATCTTCTCTATTCCAACTAGAGGCAAAACTTCTCTCTCTCTCTCTTTTTTAAAAGTTTTTAATGTTTATTTTTGAGAGAAAGAGAGACAGAGTACAAGAAGAGGAGGGGCAGAGAGAGAGGGAGACACAGAATCTGAAGCAGCATCCAGGCTCTGAGCTGTCAGCACAGAGCCTGATGTGGGTCTCAAACTCACGAACTGAGAGATCATGGCCTAAGCTGAAGTTGGTAGCTTAACCGACTGACCCACCCAGGCGCCCCAAGACAAAACTTCTTTTTATTGATTTTTGTCTTATGGGATTTTTGAAGAAATTTACACATCATTTTAAAATTTATGTAAAAATGCAAAGTTCCAAGAACAACCAAAGAAAACTTGAGGAATAACAAATCTAACTAACACATCTGGGATGATATACAAAACTTTTGATTATGTTTGTTAATTCCAAAGGCCAGAAGAATCCTTTCTGTCATAGTGTGAAACTTGTCTTGCCATCAGGGACCCATTGATTCATAGGACCATTCACTTTGGAAATCCCCAGAAGAGCTAATATTGTTATAAAATCAAACCTTCAAGTTCTCCAAAGACCATCTGCTCCACTCCCCTTACTTAACTAAACCTAATGTCTCTTTTACCTACTCAAAATTTTTCAGAACATTGGAACAGTGTAAAGCATGTGCAGGGAATATGCTTAGGAATTCCCTGAGCTTGCACCCATGGGTTAAAAGGTATATAGGAATAGGAAACCTCAGGATGAAAACATCCAAGATTAGGTAAATAAGATTAGGAAAACAAGGCAAAGTGCCCCAGTATAGAACAAAGGTAGAGGAATAGGAAACCCCAGGATGAAAGCATCTAAGAATAGGTAAACAAGATTAGGTGTTCAGAGCAGAAACAATCCCCCAAGTTAGTACAATAGCAGAAAGCTGCTTTCACAGGAAGGAAGGGCCAATATAAGTAGACAGGTAAACAGGGCTATAGGCTTCAGCAGGGTGAAGTTGCTCAGAGAGGAGCTAATTAGCAAAAGAGAGGTGCTTGTTGACCCTGAGGTAGGATGCTCTGTCTTTCTTTTCCCCTAGGCAAGTTTAGGTAAAGAAACGTGGTGCCTTTGTCTGCTGTAAACACCATCTACCTGGTGGCAGGATTTTGTTTCCTATTGACTCAAATACCTAACACTGCATATCTTCAAATCCTCTTTTCCCCCACGCCTTTGAGTTACTGTTCACGGTTTCATTGTCTCTTTGTGCATGTCCATCGCTTGTAAGCCTTCTGATCCTAATAAAAATGGGGCAAGGACCCTTACTGAGGGCTCTTGTCTCCTCCCAGACATTAGCCTCTCTTGCATTTCAATCCTGCATCCCCTCTCTTGCTGGACAAGATAGAACTCCAGACCCAGAGTATAGAACAGGCAGGGACACATACACTCTTATTGCATTTTAGATTTCAGTGTTTCCCAAAAAGATTTCTGTAATTTTAGTCATGTTTTAGATCAGAGGTTCATACAAACCCAGTAGAATCACATGAAATCATGCCCATTATTGGTCAGTACAACTTTCGCCCTTGACAAATTGCTAAGCAAGACAATTCAGACTGTGTTCTAAATTCTTATTGTCCCTAGCAACACACAGTAAACAAAATTCTTACTTTATAACCATTAATTTTAATGACAAGATGTGTCACTGCCTTACATATTAGCACAGAAGTATAAGAGATACTGATAAAAATACCCTAAAATTCTTTGGCTTGACAATAGAAGAGAAAGCTACTTTACAGACATATGGAATGACTGTTGATGAATTTACTTGAACATCTGTACAAACATATTGATGCTATTATATTCTGATTATAATTTTGCTTTGCATTTGTTATAATAAAAAATGATGCAAGTGTCTTGTAAGCCTGATGATTTATAGTGCTCATGGAAAGAGAGAGTGGAAAAGGCAATTAACTTAAGAATTAAAAATCACAGATTAACATGTGATTCAAGAAAAAATGAAATTGTACGTCTATCCTCATTACAAAAATTTTACAACTACAATCACCATTTAAGTAGCCCAATAAATAAAATAATCAGAATCAAATTTAAGATCATAAGTCAAGGGGTGCCTTGCTGGCTCAGTCAGAAGGGGATGAGACTGTTGATCTCAGGGTCATGAGTTTGAGTCCCGTGTTTATTTATTTATTATTTAATTATTTAAATTTTTTAAATAGATAAATTATTTAATAAATAAATAAACTTTAAAAAGTGAAGTTAGTATTTTGCTAACTTTCAAGAACACATTAAAAAAAAAAATCCTGAGTCAATAAGTTGACCTGGAGAAAAATTTATATTTTAGATATGCCTCTATTTGTTGATATATATGCACAAATGTAAAACTTTAATTATGAATGAAGTGATAGACAACTAACTCAGGCTTGAGTTACAAGTTGGTTTGTACATCTAGTCAATTTAGATAATTGGTACATAAAAAGTAATGAACAACATGACTGGGTATTATGTAAACTAAGGAATAAGCTAGTTCACTTTACAGGTTAGCACTGAAACAACAAACCATATTAAAGCACAGGTTCAGCTTAAGTTACAGAAGATTATAGTTAGAGAAGTATGACCTTGAGCAAATCATTTATACTCATCAGGACTCAGTCCTACCATCTGTGAAAGGGGATGGTAGAGATGAGACTAGACATATTTTTATTAGGAGGAGTCTCGGTTGTAAGTGAGTTGCATTGCTTGAGTTACAAAAGGGAATTAGTTACTTTTTTAACAGAAAATTCCAAGGTCTAGCTACTTTCAGATTCAATGGGCTCAAGAGCCTTGAATAATTTTATGAAGAATCTGGTTCATCTCTGTGGATTGGTTTGTAGTCCCTTACATGTCATCCTACTGCCTTCCCAATTTCACTGAAGAGACACCCTTGCCTCCAAATGTCCCACAAAACACATGAGGTTGTTTCTTACAAAACATTTCTTGAGTCCTGAGCCCATAAGCTACCAAAATCACAGTAGCCAGGAAGATTATCTATTCTAATGGCCTTTGCTCTTTATATCCTTGGAAATAAATGGGGCAAATGGAAACAAATGGGGAGTGTGCTCTCAACATATTGGAAGAGTGGCAAGATGACTTTTTTAAAGGAAGAGAGGTGCTCCTTGTCTACAAGAAGGGAAGCTCAGGAGGCAAAAGAGGCTATAATCCACTACTATCTCTAAGCACTCTTCCAGATTTTACATTTTATTCTGAAGCTCCTGCCTCCCTTCCCAGCAGCTGAGTAAGGAAAACAAAGGGAATGATATTGCCATAACTTTTCTATGTAATGTTAACCATTCCAGGATTATCACAAACACACTGATGTTGCTACATGTTGAGTAAATCAGATTTTCTATCAAGGTATAAGCCATACAGCACTATACACACTATCCAAATCCTTGTACAAGTACTCAATCCCTCCTTTAGTGAAGTACTAGGAATTTTACAATATCAACCCACAAACTTAATACCAGATTCATTCTGGTTTAGAATGAATATTTCTTCTATGCCTGCTAAAATTTTTGTAATATACCTGGGAAGAATCTAGGAGAGCAGCATTTAGGAAAATACATTAGACTTAAATCCACTAAACTTGCCCATTATTTGAAGACTGACATTCTTTAGGGAACTACTTTTAATATTCCTGTTGGTTCTTACTTCACCTTACTGGTTCATATTGAGATGGGGGTGGTAAGGGCAATTGTAGCCCTCGGGAGGAAATTTGGCAATGTCTGGAGAAATGGCTGTTGCCAAAGCTGGAGGGTACCATGCCACTGACATCTAGAGGCCAGGGATGCTACTAAATATTCTGCAATGTATAGGACAGATCCCCACAACAAAAAATTTATACCACTCAAACTGTCAATAGTGCCAAGGTCAAGGAACCCTATTTACTACTCTTTTCTTTAACCTTTGAGATACTTCTCATGGTTCCAACTCATTTTTCCTTTCATCCAGTACTATTAATTCTGTCAGTGGAGGATGCTTTATGATACTGTTCATGCGAACAGTATAAATGAGTGATAAATGAGAAGGAATACTATAGATTCCTGGTATACAAGGAATGTTTTTATAGCCAGAGAAACCTCTCAGCTCTTGATTATCTATATATCTATACCTATATCTATGTCTATATAGATATAGATATCTATATATCTATATAGGTCTATATATTCTCTACACAGTATGTAAGTGGCTTACAGGGAGGGAGATGCTTATACAGATCAAATATCTTTATTTTAAATTCGCATAATTTCTCAACTCTCAATATTTCAGACAGATTATAGTCTGGATATACAAATACTCTCTCTGAAAGCAAATTTTTTAAGAGCTCCGAAATCTATTTTGTACTAAGTCCACCATTGATTTCTTCCTTTTGAAGGAAAGTTTAAAAAGTTAATAATTAAGAAAACAATGCTTCAAACAACTTACTTTTAAATACCTAAAAATAAGAGTTAATTCCAAGGGAATTTTAACTTAACCTGTAAGTCCCAATATCCACATAACTCACCACATGGTCTCAGTAGTGATTCCCCAAACCTCATCAACACAACCCCTCAAAATCCCATGTGCACTGAAACATTTTTTAAAGAAGTAAATAACATTGTATTGGGAAACCTACAATTTTAGTTTATGTTCATATTTCTCAAGTAATGGGACCAGGGCTTAGGAAAATACCTTCGCCACCCTTGTATGGCTGTGAAGACTGAATGGGCTCCTAATTGTTGAAGGAGTAAATGAACCCAAATTATTACCAAGAACCTGCCTTGGCTTGGTGCATCTAAGAATTCTCTCACTTTCTCTTTAATACTTGTGCTCTTCCAAACCTTTCAAATGCATCTAGATAGTTTATGGGTGATTAATGTTTACTCTTAATATAAATCTAATAACCAGTTACATCCTACAGTAGAGACACAATTATCTTTAGAAAGCAGTGAGTATAAAATTTAGTGATAAAATGTCACTTACAAAAGTATTTCTCCATATATAGAAAATAATTACTATACAATTTGCTTTGTCTAACCTCACTTAACCAGGACACCTAGAAAGTTAAAGGTTATCTTCCTCAGGAATTTCATAACTGAAGAAAAAGTCTGCTTTCTTGTATAGGCATCTATTTGACTGTTTAAAACTTGTCATGAATTTCTTAGAAATGTGTTTCTTAGAGGTGTTTTCATAGGTAGACCAATCAACCAAAATATAGAATATAAAATAAATATTTGCTCGTTCATCAAATATATTTTGTTATAGTCTTTAAAATGAGTACTTCAGGATATTATGTTTAAAAGTATTTGAAAGAAGACCCTAGGATTAAGGAGTATACTTATTATGATGAACACTGACTAATGTATAAAATTATTGAATCACTGTATTGTACAACTGAAACTAATATAATGTTGTATGTTAACTACACTGAAATCAAAATTAAAAAACTTAATTAAAAATAAAAAAGAAGTCCCTGTTATATAAGGTGCTCAAAGAGAGACTCAGTTCATCCCCAGCTCCCTAATTCTCCAACTTTGCTTTTGAAGGCATATGAAATAAAACCAGAAGTCTTATTTATTCACACTCCTTAATTGCTGTAGAAAACAAATCACATATTAAACCAACTATTCACAAATAATGAAAGGTGAAAAATCTGTGATATTCTGGATGAAAAACCCTGCTCCTTCAAAAGAACATGCACAGATGGGACATTGCCAAATTGTCTGGTATGTTTCACACTGTAAACATTGAAAGAGAAATTTTATCCATTGGAGTGTTTCTAATAATCCAATAAAAGAAGAAAAAAAGAGAAATAAAAGCTAAGAGAATGGCGCTTTAAATTAAGAATCCATTAAGTCTCTTGCAGTGATTCAAAAACCAAGTGGATAAATAGATAAAACTGTTGGTCTGTGCCCCTACCCAGGAGAATTCAACAATTACAGCTGGATTAATCTGGTTTCTAAGAAAAACATACAATCCACACTCCAGTTGTGTTTAATTGATTTTGGGGAAAGGAAAATATCTATCCCATTAACAAAATGATTAAATTGTTTCACTGGCCAACATGGAGTAACTGGCATTATTGATTTAACCACTGCATCCCTCATTCGTCCCCTGCATTCAGCTGACCTGGTATATTCACACAGCAGTGAGTATTGTGGTATCTGAAATGGAGGTCTCAGCAGGGGACATCTTTCTCTTCTTCCACTGTGGAAAAATATATGTAACTGTGGGAGAGAATGAAAAATAAAGCTGACAGTACCAGCCAGCTACCATTCTGTGTGTTCAAATTTAGTAACCCATTACTGTGATAAGTAGCATAAAAGGCACTCGATTTTTTTTTTTTTTTGGACATTCAGTGTTTCTGTGTCTTATTTTTGGGAACAAAACTAAGAAGCAAAATATAGAATGATAATTTAATTTTCAGAGAATGACATGAGGACATGATCCTACACACATTCATGTTGTCAAACCAGCAACATTTGTAAAAAAAAAAACAAAAACAAAGAGAGAGAGAGAGAGAGAGAAGAAAGGAAGCAAGCAAGGAAGGAAGGATAATAGGATAATTCTTCAATGGAGTCCAAGGATGATAATGGTGAGTGATTATACAAGAAAGGAAATAACAAATAGGAACAGGTCTACAGACTGAGTATCTGTGTGTTAATAGTGCCAAATGCTCCTCTCACTCTGGAACTTGCTACCTAGAGTTGTCCAGGTATAAAAGCAGTTTAATAAGAAATCAACATGGCAATTGAAGTGTTTATTCCTGTAATTTTTATTTGAGATCCCTATTTGAAACCACTGATTGTTTTATTCTGCTTGTAATATATTCATATGACGCTGCTGTTCCTTTGTAACAGTCACATAGACCTTCACTTGTATTTGAGCTTCAGTTTCCATGGAGATGGCATGCATCTCTTTAATACTGGTATCCCCATGACTCCAAAAAGTGAATCTTGCAAGTTGCATCACTGTTTCTCCAATCCATCACAGACCAATATATGGTCTTCTGTTTGTGACTATAACCCAGCCAATACCATATAGGACTTATCATGGAAACTGCTCTGTGTACTCTGTTCAGTGAATTGAGTCAATTAATCATGTGCTTAAGTGTCACAGGAATGTCATATTTCTGTGAAAATTTCTATAAAATTAGTCTACATTTTGGTTTTTACCTTGTCATGGGCCAGTAACAAAGAGTTTGCTTACTAGCCACAGTCCAGCCACACTTTGATGAGCACTGTATTATATGGACTATATTTTAACCTAGATCATATAAAAATAGTAAACTCATTTAAAATAAATAAAAATCTCTCTCTCTTCAAACTTTGCTGAAAATATATCTGGCTTTGAAACAATTATATACTAGACAAAAAATTTTCTTTGTATACATAAGATTTGCAAAAATTATAGAGTTCAGGAGAGTTAATAAGTTTTTTCTTGCAATACCCTTCACAAGGGGTTACTTGGCTGGTAGATACAAGTTGTTACATTGATGTAAGCTGGGATTGCTATCAACTACCTAGTACTTTGTTGTTGCTGTTATTGTTTATTTATTTTGAGAGCTAGAGAGGGGAGATGGGCAGAGAGAGAGGGAGAGAGACAATCCCAAGCAGGCTCTACACCGTCAGTGAAGAGCCTGATGTGGGGCTCTATCCCACAAAATGTGAGATTATGACCTGAGCCGAAATCATGAGTCCGACACTATACCAACTAAGCCACCCTGGTGCCTCAAGTACCCAGTACTTTTATTTCTATGTCCCCATATGTTTACTTTTTTTGTTGTTTCCTAAAATAATATAATTTGCTAACAATTACATATCTAAAAAAATTTTATTTTTAGTGAAATAATCAAATATTGGCACAACTGTAATAATATATGTAAATGACAAGGCTAATGACCAAGACCAAATGGTCTCAGAACAAAGAGGCTCAGAATTATCAGAACTATACTATCATAAGATCATACAGAATAGTTTGTGCTAAAAATCCCCTGTGCTCTACCTATTTATCTCTCCCTGTCCCTGAATCTATAGAAACCACTGATCTTTTTACTACCTCTATGGTTTCCTTTTTCAGAACATCATATAGTTGGAATTATACACTTGTAGACTTTTCAGATGAATCCCCACCTGAGTGAGCAAATTTACTTTCCTCCAAAGTTATGGGTAGAGAAACTTGGGAATCATACCTAATATTTCTCTCCCTCACCATCCACATAAAATGCGTTACTAGACTTGTCTGGGACACCCTCAAAATATTTGATAAATCTCTTGACATATGCCATTTTCTACCATAGTCCAAACTACTGGAACATTCCATTTGTACTAACACAACATTGTTCCAAGAGTCTTCAAAGTCTCCCTAACTCAAACTTAGCTCTGTCTCTAATATTTTCTCTACTGAGCCTCCAGGATAATCTTCCTCAAGTGAAAAATGAATCTTGTCCTTACTTTGCTCAAAACACTCAAAATAATTATATGCCCCCACCCCACTTGCACTTGAAATAAAATGTGAAATTCACAACACCATCTACAAGCTCCTGCTTGAGGTAACTCCCCTCATCCTCTCCAGGCTTGCTTCTCATCAACTTTTCCTTCCTTTTCAACATCCCAAATCTCCATTCCTCTTTCTTTTCTTCCATAATCATTCCTTTTCCTGACATGGGCCTCTTCATGGAGTGGAGATCTTGAATGACTCAAGACCAAATAGGAGTGAAATTATGCTAAAATTCAGTTTAATTGGTCCTGATTAATCAATTATCCATTCACAGTGATACTGGTTGGATGACATGGTAGAAATAAAAAAATTCCAAATGAAAGTGGGAAACATGAAGGAAATTAGGTCAGTGAAAATTCTTTCAGATTAAAACACTAATAATAAAAGAAAATTGTATTTTCTTGCACAATGGTCAGCATGCTAAAAATTCCAGTATTCTCAATGAAATTAAAAGGCAAAGATGAATACCATACAATTACCTGTGAACTGTGCCAATATGGTTGACATGAATAAATGAAATAGAATTAGCTTGCTTAGCCATGGAAATTAACTGTAAGAAAATGGTGAAATGTGGAAAGCCAATTCAAAATTTATTTCACGTGGACACTCAGAGAGAGACTTAAAGATTAATTTCCTTTCTTTTCAACTTCTGACTGATAAAAGGACTATATTCAGGATCAAAGGCTAAAATAACCAGCTTTAGCCACCCAGTTGGTGAGGTAGTTTTATCAGTATTAACAGAATAGAATCTTGGTGAATTGTGTTTCAAATTCATTTACTAAGTCTTAACATGGCATTATTTTTTCAACATTCTGCAAATCCATCCACTTTGTACTGACTGTTAAGACCCCATTCCAGGGTAGTTTCACATACTGATTGGGACAAATGTAGTCTTCTGACTGCTCTGAATTCTTTATTTTTCAGTGACTATTCTAAAGCGAAAATCTCAATTTCTACCTGAAAATCATTCAATGGCCTTTTCTATTTCCCTTGCGATACAGTTAAAAATTCATGGCCTAACCCTAAAATCCTTTCTTAGTGGCATCTGAATGTCTTAGTTGGTTAAATGTCCAACTTTGGCTCAGGTCGTGATCTCATGGTTGGTGAATTCGAGTCCTGTATCAGGCTCTCTGCTGCCTATGCAAGACTGCTTTGGTTCCTCCATCCCCCCCTCTCTGCCCCTCCCCCACTAGTTCTCTCTCTCTCTCTCTCAAAATAAAGAAATAAACTTAAAAAAATCCTTTTTGAGACCTGGTCTTTTTGTCTCTCTCCTCTCCTGTATCTCCTTCACTTCTCACCTTCTGCTCTAGCCAATCTGCTTTACATCCAGTAGCTATACACTATATATATAGTGTTTATATACATATACATATACATATACATATATATGTATACATATATACATATACATATATAGTTTTTTCTGCCACCACAATGTGCCCCTCATTTCCTTTCCACCATAATATTTGGCCATTCTTCAGGATTCAGCTTAGATGAAGGCTTTCCCTGAGAACCCAGGGTCTAGCCTGGTGTTCTGCCTCTGTGCTAAGAAACCTGCCAATGCCTATTCGTCTGTCTCTTCTGCCTTCTCACTACTCCACTGAGAGTTCTCTGAGAGTAGGACTCATGTCATATTGATCTATGTGGTCAGGGATTTAGCCTAATACCCGACAGAGCACAGATTTCTCATTATTTAAATTTTTTTAATGTTTATTTATTTTTGGGAGAGAGTCAGAGCGTGAGTGAGGGAGGGGCAGAGAGACAGGAAGACATAGAATCAGAAGCAGGGTCCAGGCTCTGAGCTGACATCCCAGAGCCCGACACGGGGCTTGAACTCATGAACCACGAGATCATGACCTGAGCCAAAGTAGGAAACTCAACCGACTGAGCCACTCAGGCACCCCAGATTTCTCATTATTAATTTAATAATAACATAAACATAATTCCAGCAGGTACTACAAATTGAGTACTTAGTTTGTGCCAGTATTTTGCCAAATATTTTAACATTCTTTGTCAATTTCCACTTTTAAAACAGTTTTATGAAATAAATATTATCTGTTTTTCTTTAGAAGGAGGAATTCAAGTTCAGAAAATTCAAAACTTCCCCAGCACCAGGTAACTAAAATTGATTACACTGGACTCTACTCAAGACTGTTGAACAGAGAATTCTAGTCTTTTGGACTGTGTTATACCTCCTTTAATCATATTAGTATAAATAAAATGTAAAGAAATTCACCTTGAGCACCTCTGAAATAGCTGAGAATCAAGCAAAGGGTGAGGTTGTAGATCTTGAGGAAATATGCCAAAATGGCACCCGTAGATGTGCAATGTTGACTGAGTGTGAGGTGCCAAAGACATTCCATAAAAAAGTCATAGATGCTATTTACATTGTCTCTATTTCTTAGAAGCATTCAAATACGTGATTCAGCCTAATAACAATATTCTGAATTGTTTATGTTGAGACATTTTAGCCCCATATTTTCACAACTTTCAAAAAATACCATACGAAGATGTACTTTTTACTTTTTCATGTCTTGTGTGTTGAAGGATTGGGACCCAAATAAGTGAATTGATAATGTGAGTCCTTAGCAATCAACTTGTCCAAACTATACTATCAATGAATGAATATATAAATCAACTTTTATTTCAGAGGATGTAGAAAACAGCTTGTCAAAAGTCTACATTCATGAATAAATAATCATTAATTCTCTGCATTTTTTCTTCAAGCATCTGCAAAATCCGAATTCTATTCAATCTCATCCTAGGTGTCGTAATTTTTCTGATTCCTGTATTTTCTGCCTTTGCCCTCCTCCTTCTCTTTCAATTCCCCAGAACTTCATTTGATTTCTTACAAGAATCATCAGAAGTGATGTAGGAGAATGGAGACAATTTTCAAATTCATTTTAGGACATGTATTTTGAATCCTGGGAGTGAATTTGTCATGTTGAAGGCAGATTATTTGGCAATTGTTTGTTCTGAATTAATAATAATACTAACAAAAATAATATCAATAATAATATCTATCTTTGTTGAGTTCTTACTATAAACCAGTTGCTATGTTAAAAATTTATATATATTATTACATTTAATTGTAAAATATGAGAGTTAAGGGCTATTAAAATCATCCTTATTTGCCAGATAAAGAGGCTAAATATTTTGTCCAAGGTCACAGAGCCCAAAAGGGTGGAAGTAGTATTCAAAACCATGTTGAGACTCTAAGGCTCTTTTTACCAAGTCAAACTGGTTAGGGTTTCTTACCTGATCTCTCCAGGAGGTTATTGTGCCAACAAGATTCCCTTTCAGTTTTCAAATAAGTTACATTGCTCTGAAAAAAAATATGACCAAGAAAACGAATGAATCATGGATTAGAAATCTTTGAATGTGAATGCATAAAAGGACTCACTCCTCTTTGGGCAACATTTGATCCTCACTGATTTAAATGTCCAATAGTTTTTCAGTGTCCCAACCAGGGCTGGACTAGAGCAAGGCAAGCAAGATGCAATGGTGCATAAAATAGGAAGGCTCTCACTTTCCTTGTGGTGCAAGTACAAGGCCTGACCTTGCAGTGAGCACCACCTTGAAGTTTACTCCTTGGCCCTCACTACTGTTGCCTGGTTCCATTTTGCTCCAAATCATTTAAATTTAAACTCTGGGTTTGGCTACTATGGCTTAGAGGCCCAAATTGAGATTTATTTGTTACCACTGAAAAACGGAAAATACTCTATCGTTTATTAATAACTTCCCCCCCTACCCTTTTCAGACTATGACTTACAAATGCAGAAAACTCTCTGGGTCTTCACCAAAACATCTTATAAAATGTTTTGAAATCACAACATCTTAAAAACAAAAATGTTTTCAAGAAAATAAGAATGATAATTGTCTTAGTACTGGAAGAGTGACTGATAGGTCATAGAGATATTAATCAGCCACATGGAGGTTAACTACTCTACAGTCTGCTCTATTCCATGCACAGTGGTAATTACTGAAGCTATTCTTCAAGGTTTCCTTACTCTGAAACCTTCCTCTACTATGAAGCCCATAGAATTGGGATATGTATTTGGAAGGAATAGCATTTCATTTTATGACATGTTTAAGTTTACAAAACATCTTCAGGAACAGAGATCTTCTTGAGACATCTTTATAATTGACAAAAAAAAAAGGTTTTGTTGCAATTTTCCAAAATAGAAAGTGGAAGTGAGAGAGATCATGTGACTTACACAATGTAAGAATGTAGCCCAATCAGGTCCCAACTAAGATCTTCTTTTTCTTCCTTCCTTTCCTCCTTTCTTTCTTTCTTTCTTCCTTCCTTCCTTCCTTCCTTCCTCCCTTCCTTCCTTCCTTCCTTTCTTTCTTTTTATTTATTTTGAGAGAGAGAAAGAGTGAGCAGGGGAGGGGCAGAGAGATTGGGAGAGAGAGAATCCCAAGCAGGCTCCATGATGTCAGCACAGAACCCGATGCAGGGCTCAATTTCACAAACTTGACCTGAGCTAAAACCAAGAGTTGGACGTTTGACTAACTGAGCCACCCATTAATTTAGTAATTTAAACATTTTCTCTTAGGATTTCACAATAGTGAAAGTAGGCACCTGGAAAATCCTCTTGGAGAACTTTCTGAATTCTTTAGGTGTCCTGGATTTTAATCAATGTAACAAAATGGTCTGGGTAGATTGGTATCAATCTATCCCTATAAATTGTGCCAGCACAACTTGGCCAAGTAATTCTCTCCCTCTCTCTCTCTCTTTCTCTCTCTGTCTCTCTGTCTCTGTCTCTATCTCTCTCTCTCTCTCTCTCTCACACACACACACACACACAGAGGATTTGTCTCGTTAGGCAAATCTCCCTTATGCATATCATCTGTTTAGGTGTTTTGAGTCAGTTGGGCAAAAGATACTAGAGACAGAACCAAATATTAGGCTTGGCACAGGTGACGCCAGTTGGAAAAAAACATGGCTTGAACTTCTGGCCAAACTGTAATTCCTGCAAACAATCAATGCATCCAATTTCTATTAACTTAATGCACCTCCCTGAATCTTTGTCCTTTGATCATGCCCTCCCACAATGTCTTTAAGGATGCACATGTGGGACAGACTTACTTTGGTCAGTGGGACAGAATCAAACTTGATACAAGCAGCTAGTACATGCCTGTTGTTTTAAGAAATAGGGGCACCCGGGGGGGGTGGCTCAGTTGGTTAAACGATGGACTCTTGATTTCAGGTCAGGTCATGATCTCACAGTTATTAAGTTCAAGCCCTGTGTTGGGCTCTGTGCTGACAGCATAGAGCCTGTTTAGGATTCTCTCTCTGTCCCTCCCATGCCTTTCTTTCTCTCTTTTTTCTCTCTCTCAAAAATAAATAAATAAGTAAATAAACAGTTAAAAAAAGAAATAATAATAAGTGATTATTGTCTTAAAATGCTTAGATTTGAGGGTAGTTTGTTATATAGAGATACCTGATACATTATGTTTCCCCTAAATTAAGCTTATCCTTCAATCACAGGGAAGCTAGAAAACTCCTTAGTCATGAGTTACCCTTTCCCTACCCTACTTGTGAAAGGACAAGGAGTATCCAGAGACATTTATCACAAGGAAAGAAAAAAATAGAATTCCTATAGCCATAGGTAGGCATCCTAAAGAGATAGCCACAGGTAAGTCAGGGCATATGGAGGCATTAGCTGTTAATGCACTAATCCCACCCCATAGAGAAACATAATTTTGATGGATGTTATCCTCTTACAACATTACTCAGGAGAAAAACCATCTTACATTGGGAAATGTCAGAGAGCATGGGGAGAAAGTTATAGCTTTATGAGGACTGACTTTCCTAGGACTACAAAAACAGAAGAATTTAAATTTCTACTTGATGAGTTAGCATCAATATGGAAGAAGGGAGAGAATATACACCAACACCATGATCCATTTATGGAGTACTTTCTGGGTGTGAAACAGTATGCTGTGCTAGGAGTTGAACAGATAGTCTGGCATTTGATCATCACTTTACACACAAATTAGGTCTTACAATGACTTGAAGTTGAAACTATAATCCCTATTTACACAGGAGAAACGAAGTCTCAGCAGGTTTCAAATAATTGATCCACAAACACTAAGGGAGTAAATGTTAAGAAGCAGACTTAATCACATGCTCTTTAAGTGTAAGTCCTACCTTCTGGCTTATACTGTACTTGAGAAATATAATCCAAGGGCCAATGTACTCAAGGGTTTCATCATGTTGTGTGTGTGCATGTGTGTGTGTTTCTAGGCTAGGTGCTGAAGGAGAAGAGATGTAGGAAATGTCTCATTGGTTTGAAAGAGAAGGTCTGTTGAAGAAAGTGAGACATGAGCCCAGGTCTATAAGCTTGAGCTAGAACCACATACTTGTCCTTTACAGCGTCCGTCTCAGATCCCTGTTGTGTGACGACCGCAAAGTTATCACTGCCCTTTCATTACATACTTTCTAACCTCCTCATTAACTTATTACACATGGGTTTTCACCCTCAAGTAACTCCCTTTTACTTCAAGCTCTTCCATCAAAACTTCACTGCTCCCCTTTCTACAATTGTCTGAATAAATAACCTAACAGTTTTTAAACCAAACTTACACATTGTGTCTTGCCTTTCTTTCTTTTTTGTTCAAAGGAAGCAGTCAGCCTGCTGATGAAGAGAGTTTGCCGAAAGGCCAGTGACCTGCAGTTTCTGATCAGAACAGCAATCATGATTCGCAAAAGGCACAAAAAGCGAGTGATTTTTTGCTGTTTATCAGGATAGAGGTGCTTCTTCTTGGGCCTTATTTCAAGTTGTTCTGTGTAAACTGAGCACTCAAAACAACAGAGTCAATAAAGCAATAAAATTAAGGCTAAAGAAATGAGCAGTTCCCTTTGATAGATGTCATCAGGGTCACATGTAACACTGGGATAAACTAAATTATTCTAACTAGAAATGGAACCTAGACAGACTACACAAAATTCAATAAATATATTCTTTAAGGAGAATATATCCTTAATATTCTTCAAAGATGTAAAAGGCTCATGCTCTAACACTGAATCATTTCAATTTCCTGACATTGTCAGCTGTTAAGGAAAGAAAGGAATTAGAGAAAAAAGTATGTGAAATTCTTCTCTGGCATCTTTCTATCTTAAGAATTAAAGGTATTTTAATATTTGTAAATGTTACATAGAATTATTTTAATAGGCTGATCAATGTTCTATATTACACCCAAGTTTTTAACCAAATACTAAATATGATTTCCTATTATTCCTTTATTTTAAAACCTACTTTTATTTACTAATTTTTTAGACATTTTGTGTTTATTTACCTTAGAGAGAGAGACACACAGAGAGAGAGAGAGAGAGAGAGAGAGAGAGACAGAGAGAGAGAGAGGACATGACCGGGGAAGGGGCAGAGAGATAGGGAGAGAGAGAATTCCAAGCAGGCTCTGCACCATCAGTGTGGAGCCTGATGTGGGGCTCAAACTCACAAACCATGAGATCACGACCTGAGCCGAAACCAAGAACCATTCACTTAACTGACTGCACCACCCAGGCGCCTTGAATCCTATTTTTAAAACTTAAAAATTAGAATACAAAAAACTACTACTGTCTACTCAAGTCCTATTTAGGAACAGGGAAGATTTTGTTCTTCATCTAAAATCTTGTTTTAAAGTCAATAGAAATTTAATAGCAAATATAAAACAAAGTACAGAG
Source organism: Acinonyx jubatus (assembly GCF_027475565.1). Taxonomy (NCBI): domain Eukaryota; kingdom Metazoa; phylum Chordata; class Mammalia; order Carnivora; family Felidae; genus Acinonyx; species Acinonyx jubatus. Next base: position 118,596,970 of record NC_069383.1, read on the forward strand.
CAATTCCTTTTATATAGGACTTGCATTCCCCAAACAGCATAATGTATTATTTCATAACATTCTTTTATTTATGCATTTATGTAAATATTTTAAATTGATTTAAACAACACTTTATACACTGGAGCTGGGGCTACGGAGAGCCCTGGAGAGCTTCCCAGCACTTTGTACACATCAGAAACAACTGAGTCAAGCTGATTTTCTTGTTATACAAAAGAAATAAATGTTACCCATACATACACATTAGACGTATTTGTTAACTCATTGATTTCTATGCCTGATTCTTATCAGAAAGAGGATAAAGCTGTACCTTAGCCAGTTGGACACTGTGTGAATGTCAGTATGATAATAAGCTTGCCCAGATTAAAGCCAAGTCATTTGAAAAATAATTTGTCAACGGAAATTAAGCCAACTATTGATTATCCAAGGTGATATGGAATAAGGAAAATATGAATTGTCAGACTAACTCACTGCCAAATGAATTTGATAAAAATTTTCACATTCAAGCAAACGTTTGACAAGGTTCTTTTAAACAAAGCCATTTTAAAGCTCTGAACTGTCTTTTTTTCAAATAAACAAATTCTATTTCCCTTATAACTGTAAACATCCAATAGTACCATATTTACTTCAGAAAATATAGTTAAGGAGGGTGCTTGGGTGGCTCAGTTGGTGGTTGGGCAGCAGACTTCGGCTCAGGTCATGATCTCACAGCTGGTGAGTTCTAGCCCCGCATTGGGCTCTGTGCTGACAGCTCGGAGCCTGGAGCCTGCTTCAGATTCTGTGTCTCCGTTTCTCTCGGTCCCTTCCCTGCTCTGTCTCTCTCTCGCTCTCTGTCTCAAAAATAAATATATTTTTTAAAAAATGTAAAGAAAAATATAGTTAAGGATAATATACCTGGGGAAAAGGGCATTATTTGCTTATAAGCAGCTATGAAATGTTTACCAGGAGAAAAAAAATGAAAGTTATTGGCCAATTTATATTATGCCAGATGAGTAACATGGAAAATCTTACTTTAAGAGAGTCTAATTGAGTTTTGTGTGATATATTCTTTATAGCATAATAAATCTCTCTCTTTAATAAATGCTATCTTCTCTAGTTTGAATCGCTATGAGCCAATGTGCAAACTCACATATTTACAATATTATATGACTTTCCACAACTAATGTGAAAAATCATGACATGTTTAAGAGGGAAAGAATATATATTGTAAACTTTGCATTGGTTTTTCATTTTTATCTTCAGAAGTATTTAAATCAAACTTTATCTACAAAAGCAAATTAAAGTGGAGATTTGGGTAAGCAGTTAACCAGATAATTCTTCATCAGAGAAAAACTTCATTGTTTTTAAGAAAATAATAAGAACTTTGGGGGAGGGTAGCTCTTGATGTTGACTAATTTGGTATCAGATACACTCTCGCATTGTGGACCTTTGTATTGGAATTCCCTTATGCCTGGAACACTCTTCTCCCATCTATCTACCTGGCTGACTCCCTTTCAATGTTACTTTCTCTATGTGCCCTAACCTGAGCACCTCCAAATATTGTAAACAGAAAATCTGATGTCTCACACCTTGCTACCCCTTTTCCCTCAGATATGAATATCCACCTAAAAACACGTTTTTAAAAAAATGACTATCTCACTTTTCCAAAGAAGACATCCAGATGGCGAACAGACACACGAAAAGATGCTCAACGTCACTCATCACCAGGGAAATACAAATCAAAACCACACTGAGTTACCACCTCACACCAGTCAGAGTGGCTAAAATGAACAACACAGGAAACAACAGATGCTGGTGAGGATGTAGAGAACGGAAACCCTCTTGCACTGTTGGTGGGAATGCAAACTGGTACAGCCACTCTGGAAAACAGTATGGAGGTTCCTCAAAAAATTAAGAATAGAACTACCCTACTACCCAGCAATTGCACTACTAGGTATTTATCCAAAGGATAAAAAAATGCTGATTCAAAGAGGCACATGCACCTCAATGTTTATAGCAGCACTTTCAACAATAGCCAAATCATGGAAAGAGCCTAAATGTTCATCAACTGATGAATGGATAAAGAGGATGTGGTTTATATATACAATGGAATACTACTTGGCAGTGAGAAAGAACAAAATCATGATATTTGCAGCAACATGGATGGAACTGGAAGGTATTATGCTGAGTGAAGTCATTCAGAGAAGGACAGATACCATGTGTTTTCACTCATTTGTGGATCTTGAGAAGCTTAACAGAGACCATGGGGGAAGGGAAGGGGGAAAAAAACGATAAAAAACAGAAAGGGAGGGAGGCAAACCATAAAAGACTCTTAAATACAGATAAAAAACTGAGGGTGGAATGGGGGGGCAGGAGAGAGGGGAAAATGGGTGATGGGCATTGAGGAGGGCACTAGTTGGGATGAGCACTATGTTGTATGTAAGTGATGAACCATGGGAATCTACCCCCAAAACCAAGAGCACACTGGACACACTGTATGTTAGCCAATTTGACAATTAATTATATTTAAAAAAAAAAAAAAGGGAAAAATTGCTGTCTCCACTTACTAGAATGCAAATTACATCATCAGATTTGCATTTTTAAATAATCAGCCTGGCTGCTAGTCCTGCTTTGCATTTTCTAATCAAATGACATTTGAATTGTACAATGCTGAGGTTGGAAACTGACATCCGTGTTGTTCCTAAGTCTTTGTTTATTATGAAACCTTTGATTTTCTTTCCAATTATCTTGCACCCAAATCCAATCCAATAAGGCCAGGTGATTCAGTTAAGTTTTTATTTGACAGAATAATCTAGTCAGATAATAATTTTGGTTATTGTTTTATTTACTTACTTACTTATTTGGTTTTGGTTTGTTTGGCTATGAACACTCCACAACTATATGAAAGTATTTTCTCACCTCATCTATCCCTACACCTACCCTCTACCAAATTAGGAGACCATGGAAAGCCAGCTAAATTTGGAGCCCTTAAAATCTAGGGTTAAGCAGCATGAAAGTGCTGATCTCAGAAGGAAATGTAAGGGCTGAGGAGGATATAGGACTGGAGAGAAGGGGATGAGGTAAAAAAAGGGAAGTTTGAGCATATCAAAGGTAAATTTTGCCACCTTGGCACAAAATAAAAGATTTTTTTATTCTAAAGTCATTGATTTATTAGGTTGGAATTGCCAGTTTCAGCCTTTGTGACTTCTGGCCAATTATAGACCATTTCTGAGTCTTTACTTCCTGGGAATGAAATAGGGATAGTATTTCCCACTTCATAGAGTCATCTTCATAGCATGAAATGGTATTACAATGTGAAAACATCTAGTGGTTGCTGGCATTTGTTAGGCACTAATAAGCGGTAATTCTTCTTATTATGATCTTTATTACCAATTTTCTCAGGAGTGGTTGGAGCTAGTAATGTGACTCACTACTCTTCAATCATTTCTCCATTATTCATTGTTATTATATAACCAGCAACTATAAAATCTCCTTGGCACACAACCACCTGCATTTATTTCTTGTTCACAAATGCAGACTAGACATTGTTTCTACTGCACACTCTAGTAGCTGGGATGGGTGTGATTTATAATCCAGTTGGTTACCATAGCTCTGCTCCAGGGATCTCATGTCCTCCTGGAGCAGGGGGCCAGCTGGGCATGTTCTTCTAATGGCAATTTAGGAAACAGAAAAGAGAGCATGCCCAAATAGGAAAACATATTTCAAATATCTATTTGCAGTATGACTACTAATATACCATTGACTAAAGCAAGGAATATTGACTAGAAAAGGACACAAGACAGGGCTCTGCCTTTTGTGGGAAGGACTAAAAGTTTATATGACAAAGCACATCAACATGAGGGGGAGGTGGAGGAATTTGAGCCAATGACATAACCTTCAACAATATCCTAGACTCAAAAGAAGACAGATGGTGATAAAAGGTCAATCCTTGCTCCTTAGACCCACACTTAAGAAGCAAACTGGAATGCAATATTTGGATAAAATCAAATGAGTAATATGCGTTAATACATTTTTTAAGTGTTTATTTATTTATTTATTTTGAAAGAGAGAGAGTACACTCATGGGAAGTTGGGGTGGGAGGAAGGGGAAGAAAGAGAGAGGGAGAGAGAGAATCCCAAGCAGGCTCCATGCTGTCAGTGCAGAGCCCAATGCGGGGCTCAAACTCATGAACCATGAAATCATGACCAGTGCTGAAACCAAGAGTTGACACTTAACCAACTGAGCCACTCAGGAGGCCCATACATGAATATTTTTTTAATGTTTATTTATTTTTGAGCGAGAGAGAGACAGAGACAGAGCATGAGTGTTGGAGGCGCAGAGAGAGAGAGAGAGAGAGATAGAATCTGAAGCAGGCTCCAGGCTCTGATCCATCAGCACAGATCCTGATGCGGGACTCAAACTCATGTACCCTGAAATCATGACCTGAGCCAAAGTCAGACACTCAGCCGACTGGGCCACCCAGGAGCTCCTACATTAATATTTTTAATTAGAATTACTGAAACACTTTACCATGTAAAATTAAGATTTATTGCAATGAGAAAAACCCATGGGAGGGGTGGCTATGTGGCTCAGTCAGTTAAGCATCTGAATTTAGTTCAGATCATGATCTCGCAGTTCATGAGTTCCAGCACCACATGGGGCTCTGTGCTGACAGCTCAGAGCCTGGAGCCAGCTTCAGATTCTGTGTCTCTCTCTGTCTCTGCCCCTCCCCTGTTTTTTTTCTGTCTCTCTGTCTCTCTCTCAAAAATAAATATTAAAAAGAAAAAAGAATAAAAAAACTCATGGGCATACTTCTGTCATTAGGATTATTTTTGTGGGATATAAAAGAAAACATAACCCAGTAAGGTATTTCATTTTATTACGTATTGAGTTATTTGTCCAATAAAGATTTACTGAAACCTACTATGTGCTAGGCAGCATGTCGTATCAATAACCAAGTATGTGTTAGCAGGAGGTTGCCATGAAAAATGAAAAACAAAGATTTCATTGAAGTAGGGAAATTAAGATATGCTGAGATAAGAATAATACAAAGTGGAAACGGAAAAATCATATCAGAAAGATACCAGGGGATGGAGCAATTATTTCCAACTGAGAACATGCATACATACATATTAAAGAAACCAGTTATAAAACTCTATGAATGTTGATAGAAAATCAATAAAACATGAAAAAGTTCCAATGGAAATTTATTTGATTTTGTGTCAAAATATGATGTTGCAACATAATTTCTTGATATATATTTCTAAGTAATCAGTTACGATTAGGACTCCAAGCTTTGTAAATAAAAACTGAATCTGGCCTGTGAGAGATGAGTTCCTTTTAATGCAAAACTGGAAAGGAAAAAGAATCAGAACAGGGCTCAAATGGTTACCAATGAGAAAAGATTTGCATAAGTCATCTGATTCAGTACAGCTATTATCTCTAAGTCATTATTTCCTGCCTGCCAGTAATAATTTTATTTGGTTGGATAATCACACACAAGTCCATGTTTTAGATGAATATTTTTCATTTTGCCTAATGAGGAACTGGAGAGGAAATACATTTTTGTCCAATGAAAAGCACTTAGAAAAACATTATAACTTTGTTTTTCTAAAGTTAATCTAACTAAAATAGACAGAAAATTGTGTATTTTACTTAGTGTTACTTTGCCATTAGAAATTAACCAAACCATGACAGATTAGGCTCCATCCTAAGAATTATTTGCCATTTTCTACATACTAGTTAAGTTTTTGTTATTCTGATGTACAGACAGACTCACTGCATGATAAAGTTTTAGCTAGGAGGTAAAATACTGAAGCTATGAACACCTTTTTTTTTTTAGTTCTGTCCAAAAAATTTTTGCCTTTAAAAAATGAATAAAACTTCCTTACTTTAATTTAAGCAGGTAGTATGATAGCTAGTGATACTTTTTATAAAGGGAAGAACGGTTCTTAACTTTCCAAACACAATAGTATGGTTAAATTATATGAACCTCTTGAAAAAAAGAGTATGAAAATCATTTCATTGGAGATCATATAATTCTGATACTCATGAGTATGTCCTTCAAATTTAAACATTTCAATTTCTTTGGCTTATAAAATTTATACATTCCTAAATAGATTTATATAAATCAAATTTCATTTTTCCCAGCAACCTATATAATCAATTTAGAATTATTTTAGCTTCATTGGAAATTACCTATCATTAGCAGGCGTTCTCAACATTTTGAGGGTTGAAAATATTTCTCCCCTGCCATTCTGCTATTCATTGTATATATTTAGTTAAGTTGTTTTATGCAAAACTGTAAAATAACTGGAAATCATGAATACTTTTAGACATATGAATACTTTCTTGGCAATTCAAAACTAATCAACATTGTCCACTAGCCTAGTTCTTTGGGATAAATCATCACCTCTGTAGTAGTCACTAATCACCATGTAGTCAGACTTATTAATATCTTTTATTCTTATTTTAAAATGTTACTTTCACTATCAGTACTTGCGTTAGCCCTGGTTCTCAGCTGCAATCAACAAAAGGTGGCTGTGCCTGAAATACGCTGAACAATAATTCATTAAAAAGTCTTTGGGTAGTTCACAGAAACATTAGAAAGACTAGAGAACTATGTTTAAGGTTGTGTGGCCATAAGAGGACCTCCAGATTACACTTTAGTTCATATTTAGTGAGGGGAAAAAAACCTTCTCTTCCCCCTGAGAGAGAGAGAGGGAGAGAGAGAGAGAGAGAGAGAGAGAGAGAGAGAGAGAGAGAGAGAAAGGGAGAGAGAAAAGGACGAGAAGAAACAAAGAAAGAGAAAGAAAGAAAGAAAGAAAGAAAGAAAGAAAGAAAGAAAGAAAGAAGAAAAAGGAGGAGGGAAGGGGAGGAGGGGAAGAACGAGGAGGAGAAGGGGAAATAATTTATCATTTCTTTCTTCTTGGGTCACCAACTTTCATGTCAAAACTATGTCTGTGACCTAGCTACAAGGCAGGCTGAGAAAGGAGGTAAGAAGCATTCCTATTGTCTTACTGAACTTTTCTTCCCACCAAACTTCAAAAATTATAGAATTTCTCATACATAGAAAAGGATTCAAATTCTAGGAGTTCAAAAGGGACACCACCTGCACCCTACAGCTCTGTACTATTATTTCATAAACCATGGAATGTTATTACCTGAGTTTATAACAACATAATAATGTAATGAAATAAATAGAAACAAACACATAAACAGAACAGGAAGGGAACTGCTACACATTATATTCCACCTTAAAGGTTCATAATGCACATGAGCATAAAATAACATAAAATTTTCACAATGAAGAAAATTTGAAATAAAATTAAACTCAGAATTTTCTCAACTTACTTGACTTTGGCATGAGTATTTTCTATGGTATTCACTGTTAGGTGTATATCTAACATATATTTCCACTCTCATTAACCCTCTTCCTAACCATACTTTTGTCCAGGTATCCACAATCTTCCTCATGACTTTGTTCAGGTGAGGCCAACTTCATTCCAGGCCTAGGCATATGTCTTGCTTCACAGATAATCATGAACATGCAATACATTTCCATCCAATGAGATGTGAGTGGAAGTTGGCTAGGGTTTCTGGGAATTTTCTTCTATATTACAAATAATTACAAATAAAATTGGACTCTTTATTCTCTTGGACTATGTCACATTTAGATGCAATGCATTTAATTGTTATAGCCATCTTAAAACCAGTAAGGGGTCCAGCCTGAAGACAAAATTTATACAAAAGAAAGGCATACATAAGATCACCAAAGTAGTGCCAATATCTGTACCATATTGTTATTTCTCACTCTGTGAAATTATAAATTTTATTTTTTCCTAAGAATTTGAAAAACATCTCAAATGAAATATGTCCATCTTGAATATACTTCTTTGGGATATTCATTGGAAACTATTAACATATGAACTTTTGAATTCTAATACTTGTTCAGGACACCATCTTCCTGGTATTTTTTCCCCTATTATTACTGAACAAAATATTCTCCTTCCTGCATCATACTTGACAGCCTCCTTCTTATTTGAATGTATAATTATAGCCGATTAATCAGGCAAATAAAAACATTCTCGAAATGTACCATGTTTAAGTTCCTTGCACAAACGGATAAAACGCCATTCCTTCACCCAAGAAACATAGAGCCCTTGCATTAAACTTAGCATGGGAGAGGTAATATTGTTGAACTCATAAAGCAATGTCGGATTATGCTATCTGAACATTCTTTGGAGACTGAACTTACAAACTCAAGTAAAAATTCACGCATATTATTGAGCAGTTTACTTTCATGTTGTAGATATTATCTCAGAATGTGCTACCTTTCCTTAATTCTAATGTTATAGAGTCAACCCTTACACCAGCCAAATAATGGTTTGAGAACTAATTGTAATTTACAAAGAGAAAAAGAAAAAAAAAGAAAAGAAAAAGAAAAGAAATATTGATGTATTTGTAAAAACAAAGACATATTTAAAGGATTAAAAATCAAAAGTATTAGTTGTTTGCCACAACATAGTAATTGACAGATATGGTGTGTATTATAAGATGAGAGCATCAGTCTGGCTCCCCATTCCTATACACAGCCTGCCAGAAAAATGTCCTTGCCTCTGCCAGCAACTTCTCCTGTGGATGCCATAGCCTGCAGCTTAGTATGAGTGAGGGAGCTCTGCATAGCTTGAAATCCAACACAGTACTTAGGGTTATGTGGGTGGAGAAATGAGCCAAGAAGGAGAGTGTGGGGGTGGGTGGGGGTAGAACAAGCAGGCAGCAGGGACTCCTCCCATCTCCAACAAATCATCTGCAACCTAAACTTTCTTCTAACATTCATGAAAAGATATGAAGGGAAGGAAGGAGAGGAGAGAGGGAGGGAGGGAGGAGGAGAAAGAGAGAGAGAGAACTCCATAGGTTTCTGTTGTATTAACTGCTTAAAATTCTGGATTTCTCTTTTTTCCTTTTCTCAAGAGGTTCTAATTTCTGGATGCAAATAATTCAATCTTATATCTATTCAGTGTTATTTTTAAAGAGAGTCTATGAATCTGTCTGTACATTCCTTCAGCCTCCTTACTTGAGGTGGGGGTCAATTGTGTTCCGAATGGAACTTCTGCTAATTCATACTTCCTTATTGATCCCCAAAGTTTCACCACAGAACTTAATCCTAGTTCAGTCATCACTGTAGAGACATAAAATATTATATAAGCATAGTTTTTTTTTCCTTTTTTTTTTTTTTTTTTTTTTTTTTTTTTTTTTTTTTTTTTTTTTTTTTTTTTTTTAGAGAAAGGGAGACAGAGAGCATGACCGGGGGAGGGCTAGAGAGAGAGGGACAGAGGGAGAATTCCAAGCAGGCTCCATGCTCAGAGCAGAGCCTGACACAAGGGTCAATCCCATGATCCTAGGATCATGACCCGAGCTGAAATCAAGAGTCAGACACAACCAAGCGAGCCATCCAGGTATTACTCATGACTTGTCATTCAACCAATTTATATTGAGATTTTAATCTGAGATATTGAAGCTTGAGTGACATTTTCCATATGTTGTTCTTTGTCATTTCATTCTTTCGTTCCTTCACCCATCCACCCCTTCATTGAAGGAATATTTATTTAAAGAGAATTAAGAATGCTTTCTTCTTTTTCAAGTTTAGAAGTTTCTATGGGAAACTCGAGTGAATATATTTAATGACATAGTACAGATCTGCTTATGCTAAGCTAATGTTCAGAACCCCTGTCACGTCCCTCAGAATTCCAGATACTATGCATACGAGTCATTTGAGAAGTTAATGGGCTGGGATGCTGCCAACCTGAACAGGCACTCAGGATTTAATTTATCTTGGGGATAGATCCTTTATTGAATCCTTACAAGGTGCAGTAGGCTGAGAGGGGTGCCAACAGTGCTCAGCATTCACCTCCTGCGGAAGCTCTCTTCCAAGTCCAACAATCAAATGATGAGAGACTCTGACATGAGCTGCTTTCCAAGATGGTCCCTAGTGATCCCCAACTCCAGGTATTAATGCCTTTGCTTGGGTATGAGCTGGACCTAGTGATGATGCACTGTTGAAGAGAATACAGCAAAAGTGACAAGATGTTTATCATCACTGTACTGCATACAAGAGCTCCATGATTTATTTACTTACTAAATATGTTGCAATATAAATGTATCAAATGAATATGTTGTACCCTTAAACTTACACAATGTTCAACTACATCTCAATTTAGAAAAAAGGGGATACGATGTTAGTTCTTAGACTGTGACTTCTGATTTGCTTATCCATTGGCTCATTTAATGGAACCCAGCTTCCGTGCTGTGAGCTGCCCCATGGAGAGGCCCATGTGGTAAGGAACTTAGAGCCATGAACATGCTAGGAACTGAATCTGCCAACAACCATGCAAGTAAGCCTAGAAATGGAGTCACCTCAGCTGAGCTTCAAAAGCACTGTACCCCCACTTGACATCTTGATTGCAGACTTGTGAGAGACCTTGAGCAGTTAAACTGACCCAGTTAAGCTTTACCTGGATTCCTGACCCATAGAGGTTGTGAAATATTAAGTGTGTCTTGTTCTATGCCACCAAATTTGGGGATAATTGCTATGCAAAGACATATAACTGATGCATATAAACTAACAACTAAAACTCATTCTCAAAACAGAATATATAGTATATATTACATATAGTATATATTAATGGCATAATTATATATAAATATATAATATAAATGTGTGTAAGTACACTTAGCTGATCTCTTTCTTTCCTTCTTTTTTCTTTCTTTTTCTCTTTCTTCCATCCTTCCTTCTTCCTTTCCTTTCCTTTCCTTTCCTTTCCTTTCCTTTCCTTTCCCTTTTTCCTTCCTTCCTCTCTCCCTTCCACTCTCTCTCTTTCCCTTTTTTTCTTTGTTGTTGGTGTATTTTTCCTATTTAGACTGAGGGAATGAGGGATCTTTGGAGCCATGATACAGAGTGCCTGACACAGAACAGGTACTTAAAATATTTAGAAAGATAGGTTCTCTTTTCTTTTGAATCTTGGAACCTCATTAATTATATAAGATATATCTTGAAAGATATGACTGTATTTACAACTAACTTGTCTGGCGTGCTGTCAGCTTTAATAGTGTTGGAGGAGGTAATTGAGAGGATGTGATGGATGGTTGACCCACAAGCCGGACCTGGACAGTCAGAGGCGCTGCATCCCCTCCTCTGTCCTTGGGATATATGCTCTGTCTACTGTCCCTACAGTGGGAGCTGTTCCAAGGACATAGCTCTGAGAGAGTAAGGCCCTTGTTGAGGCCACGTGTCTAATGTGTTTATTTGAGTAACTGCACATTGCACATTGAAGACAAAGAAAGGAAACTAAATGGCATTTTGGTCACTGAAGCCCAATATGAGGCTGGAGCTCTAGTTAGAAAGTTGGAAGAAGGGAAGAGGTTAGAGAAGGATGTGCAGGTTTCCGCTACTCTGCTGGCTTCAGGATGGTACATAAGGTGGAAGAGAGGAATGGTAAACTGGAAACTTCAGCATGCCATTTTGCAAAGCTAGGAGGACCCAAGCTATAGTGAATTAAAGCCACAGCACTGTGACAAAGCCTGGTTCGGACATTAAAATGTGGAATCCCTGGGACAGTGAGGAGAATGAAGGGGAGGATGTTATGGTGATTGACAGTGAAATGGACAAAAGGCTCCCCATGCAGTGCCATATGACCCCTAACACAAAGAAAAGAGAAACCACAACAACAACAACCTTAGCTGGCAGGGAAGCCCCCATGATCAAAGCATCATGATGAGAGAATATACTCTGAGTTTATTGATATAACTGCCAAGTTCCAGTAAAAGTCCAGGGAAAGGATCCAGGCATGGTTAGTGCAGCTATGAGATACCAGGGTGATGGCATTTCTCTGACCTGGCATGAGGCAGAGAAAATGAGCAACATCCACACACCCTGCCCCTCTGGCAGCACCTGTATGGTGCTCAGGGGATTCAAGGTGCTTGTTCTCTTATGGATTGGATTATTCCATCCTGCAGGAAGGCTTGGCTCAATAAGGAGGACCTCCCTGGGCAGTGGGGTCCTGGAAATCAAGAGAGGAGTTTCAACAAATTCTTAGAGATTTGAGAATGATACAGGCAATCTACGCCCCTGTCATGCAAGGCCCTGATTGGGCCTCATTCATTGCAGGAATTCCCCAGGCAGTCCCAGCACCTGATATAGGATGATGATATCCTTGCTGAGTCTAGCTGTGGAACGAGATTTTTGTGATACTGGACAATGTAATGCTGATTTGTAGGAAACTGAAAACTCCTGGGGATGGGGATTGGCTATAGGAAAGACCTAAGGTAGAGAGGGAAATTGGAAAATTAAAAGGCTACCCCAATCACCTATAAAAGGCCCAGCAAAAATAACATGAAAGCAAATGTGGTTTGACATCATTGCTGTAGGAACTCCATGTGAACAGATACACAGACAACCCAATCCTGTCTTGGTAGGCCTATGGAAAGCCTTAAAACCTGAACAACAGTTCAGAACAATCCCCTCTGCCCCTACCGTCCTTAATGCCCCACCTGTTCCAGCAGAGGCCTCAGAGATACAGCCTTTTTGGGGTGGGTGGCTCCTGTGCCTTAGTTCTAGTATTTAGGCCAACATTGCCTCCAGGTGAGAGTTTTCGGATGCAATCACAGGCCTTATGTTGAGCTCACTATTTACTGGTTCTCTAGAAATAAAAAGTGACAGTTCCAGTGGTTACAGAAGCCAAATGGACTGTAATAGATGGGAACCCTCAGAAGTTTTCTGGCCTTCTCAGCACTGTCAATGGTTACAGAAGTCAAATGGTTGTGTTTAGAAAGTCCTTCTGACACTGTAAATTGGGCATTCGCCCCTCCAAAAAATGACTTTTTTTTTTAAGAGAGAGAGAGAGAGAGAGAGAAAGAGAGTGCAAGCAGGGAAGGGGGACAGAGTGGGAGAGAGAGGTGATCTTAAGCAGGCTCCATGCTCAGTGCAGAGCCCAACTCAGGGGCTTGATTCTGTAACCCTGGGATCATAACCTGAGCTGAAATCAGGAGTTGGATGCTCACCTGACTGAGACACCCAGGCACTCCCCAAAATGAGTTTATTTTTTAAACTGAAGTATAGTTGACAAACAATCTTATATTAGTTTCAGGTGTACAACACAGTAAGGATTTTATTTCTCCAATACCAGAAAATGTATTGGGCACTGATACCCGACAGGGTCAAACTCTGCAAACTGCTACTGGGAAATTCTGCCTTTAGATTTGACTAATCAAACCAGTGCTGAGGGGAAATGCTAACTGGGAACTGGTAAGACTGTCCCCTGTTGTGAAGAGTGATAACTGTCAATAAAATCGCAAGGGGGCATAAAGATATAGGAGAAACTAAGAACTGTGCCAAGTGGGTATTTTACACATTGCCTATAGTGTTTTCACCAGCTTGGTATGACCTGTAATAAAGTCAGATGGCTCATGGTGGATGACTGTGGACTACTAAGAATTGAACAAGGTAGTGCCCCCATCCATGTGGCTCTGCCCAACACTGCCACCATCTTAGATATTTTGTTTGTGTTCCTACAAATATACCATACAGTGGCTGGACTTTGCAAATGTCTTTTTTGGTATACCCTTGGCCACTGAGTCACAGGATATATTTGCCTTCATGTGGGAGGGATAATAACAGACTTTTCAAATGCTTTCACAAAGTTACCAGCACAGCTCCACCATACATCATGGGACAGTAGCCCAAGACCTATTCCTGTTCTCCTTCTCCACATAGTAAAATGGGCCTATTACATAATGTTAACATGTGAAGATCTGCCTCTGCTGGAGGGCACTCTGAGGCTTTGCTAGAGCATTTGTGAGAGAGAGGATGGACAGTGAACTCACAGAAAATTCCAGGTCCAGGCACTGCTATACAATTTTTGGGAGTCATTTGGTTGGGCAAGAGGTGCAGTATCCCAGAATCTGTGATTGATAAGGGGCAAGCCTATACAACTCCTAAGAACATAAAAGAAGTGCAAAGTATATTAAATTACCAACAAGTAAAACCACCTTGGTTGGGTGGACTAAGGTACTGTCCCAGGGTTTAATACATTTGAATGATTAAGCCAGTTGCCCCAGGGTGGGGGTGGGGGAGCCTGGGTGGCTTAGTCAGTTAAGTGTCTGACTTTGATTTGCATCATGATCTCGCAGTTTGTGAGTTCGAGCCCCACACGGGGCTGTCTGCTGTCAGCATAGAGCCTGCTTCGGATCCTCTGTCTACCTGTCTCTCTGCCCCTCCCCTGCTCATGCTCTCTGTCTCTCTCTCTTTTTTTCTCAAAAATAAATAAACATTTTTTAAAAAGCCAGTTGCTCCATATGTCGACCCCTGCCAAGACCCTCAATACTGTAAAGTAATGGGAGTTGCAGAAACAGCTGTTGCCCCGACTCTCACCATGGATAAACACTATACTGCTGAGAACACCAAGACCCTAGAAAGGAGTTATCTACTGGAATTTGCAATGAGATGTTTTACCGGGATGGGTGAGTTACTTCACACCCCTGGGTTGTGGGGGGGACTACTCAGTCACCACTGGGATCCTATTGTCTTGCTATAAGCTAAACCTGCTGAAATGTACTATACCTGGAATGGAACACTCACTATTGAAAGAGGGGAGAAAATGGGGGTCCTGGTCTGGTATATCCCATACCCAGCCCAACTCCTCACACCTGACAGTGCTGCCTCCCTGGTCATCATGTATGGAATCCACAACCTAGTCAAATTTCTAATGCTGCAGCCACATTAACATCTAAGGTCAGGTCACAAGTGCAATTCTTGCAGAAGAGGAAGACCTCCCTATATAATTTCTACTACATGTCTGTCTTTTCCACATTTGACTTCTGTTCCTCCTATGGTGGTTGGTCATGGGATGGGCACTTGATGGATATACCTTTATACAGTGCACCCATTACTGTCCCTGGCAAAGAAATCAATCCATCAGTTGAATATTGGACAGCTGCCCCTCTCTAATTTGTCAGAATTGCCACGGTGGGTATCACCACACCAGGGAGGGGATTGGAAGGCCCAAATGCAGTACATAAAGAAAGAAAAAGCTAGGACAGGTACTTTTAATTCATGTGCCTTTACCAATATTGAGCCAGAAAATTGGCCTATAGCACACACTATCAAAAACACTGGGCCTGGGTATTCTTTTTTTTCTGTCAATCAAACTACATAGGCAGCTAACTTAACTACTGACCAGAAAAGTCCTAAAAATACCACCATCAGAGCCATGGGTGATTATGTTCACATTTGGGATGGGTTTATGTGGCTTACTCTAGGTTATGCACATTTGCAAGCCTGAGCATCCCTATGTTGGGAACTGAAAAATGACTCTAATCAACTAACTCATTTGTATCATGAGTATGGGATGGATACCACTGGAAATGTGTAGCTACTCTGTCACTAAAGGACAGTGATTGGTTTGGCTCTGACTAGTCTTGCCATCCAGGTATTTATTGGTGGTCCCAAATAGGACTCAATGGTTATGTTGCCCAAATATTTAGCCATGGCTTCCACCTGGTGCTTGGGTCACTGCATGTGGGATTTCCCTGGACACAGGGAAGAATCCACCTCATGGTTACAACAACGTCAAGACTCCTTCTCCTCAAGACCAGGTGGGCACATTCTGTTTTACACTATCTGATTATTTGGCTGCCATATTTGTTCTTTCCATTGACCTGAAGGATGTTACAGCACACAGTGAAGCTTTTACAAAATTCACCCAACAAACTTTAAATGATAACCAGTAAAGCCTGCTCTTATTGAACACTGAAATGTCTTTAATGGAAAAACCTATTCTCCAAAATACGATAGCCTTGGACATTATCAGCCTTGCAAGGGGGCCCTTGTGCAATTATCCAAATGGAACATTGTGTGTTCATACCTGAGGAGTCTGCCATAGTCTTGGCTTTAGTCATCTTGCCCAGGGGACAACGTTAGAGTCAAACTGCTTCAGTTAAAAGAGATAATGAATAAATAGGGCTCTCCTGATCCCTGTTGTGTATTCACTTAATGTTAGCTGGTATTATTGGGGTGTTAAGACAAAAACCTGGACTTGACTCTCAGTTTAGTGGCCTTTCCACAACATAAGGCCCACTTCCATTCATTCCCTGTTTGTTTTCATTTTTCCAGCTGTCAACCCTACCAATGGCAGTAACCAAACTAAAACATGGAAATAAGATCAAGGACAGCTGAAGCACTGAAGAGCTTCTTCTTTTTCTAGATGTCTCTGCCAATATTCTTCATTAAAATATGGTTCTGATAACATGCAATCCTTCAATTCTTTATTAGATCAGAAGTATATAAATTAGTCATATTTGACATTCTTATTCATTCTTATCATCTAATTATACACATTTGCATTACCAGAAAAAATGTTGTATTTCTTATAGATAAATAAGATTTGGGAGATTACAAAGGAAGATAACTCACTAAATAAAAAGATTTGAATCAAAGAAAAATATAGAGTCTATTTACTACATTCACTGGTGGATATATTATACTCACAGTTATTGAGAATATAATAATTTTTAAATAATAAATTTTAAATTTATTTAAATTTATAAATAATTTTATAAAAAATTTTAAAATATATTTAAAATTATAAAAATAAAAAATGGGGATGTTACCCATGTATGGAAACAATGGTTTACTTTAGCCCATCGTAAAACCTTTCTGCATGAAAATACAAATCAATTCATAAAATTAATACTGGTCATGCATCAAATATTATTTTCAAGTAATTGTGGTAAAAATTCCATTGGAATACTACTCACATTTAAAACTTATCACATCATTTGCTTACTTAAAATATCCAATTCCTCTACTCCATCCTCTCTTTGCTACCCAAGAGAAAAACTGCCTACATCCTGTATCAAAGACAGGATATGTCATCATTAGGATTAAAGGTAGGATTGGGATTCAGTTATGAACATCAAAGTAACTTTTTATCATGTGTGTAATTTTCTGCATAAGTTTTATTTGATATCAATATAAAGGAAAATACCTGACAATTATTGCTAAAGACTAAAGACTATGTCAATCATGATTGTAAACTCTCTAGAGGTATTATCTAATTTATTTCTTATGGAAATTTTGTGTGGCAGATGTTTTATTTCCCATTTTTCAGATGAAAACACTGATGCACACAGAGGTTAGGTCATTTGCTCAGGGGCACATGACTATTGCATGTGGAGTCAGGATTTGAACCCAGGGTATCTGAACCCCAGAGCCCACGTTCTTTACCTGTCACATTCTACTACATGTGATTCTAATTATTTTCAAAACCATGAAATCTTTAGTCCAAACCATAGAGGCAAGAATTGAAGAAGGCAGTCTGGTGAAAGTCTTGGCAGATTTGTTCAGTGGGTGGAAAATTCCTCTATTATCCACAACCCACAGATATGGACATGGCCATACAACACTGCTCCTTCCTAACTCCAAGCCTCCCAGAGCTAGAAAGTGTAGAATCAGGTCCTGGATGTCCTAGTCTTCAATATTTTAAGGCATGAATGTGGCAGAAAAAGGTTATCAACAAAATACAAATCCATGGGTATAAAGTCATATACTATAACAAATGAGCAGCTACTTCTATTATAAGATTTTCCCCCCTCCAGGTTTTAAAAAATATGGATGTCAAAGAAATTGAGTTTTGTTGACAGAGTGATAGAAGACATTGTCTAAGATGTCGTCGCAAGAGTAACAAAGTGACACTATCTTGGCCATGGAGAGCCAGCACTCACAAGCAGTGGTAGAGGATGTGTGCAAAGGAGACAACTGGGGTTGACAGCACAGTTTTCCAAGTTATCAAAGTCCTCCGGCAGCATGCTTCTGTTCTCAGCCCCCACGAAGCTTTGGCAAAGCACAGAATAAAAATAATTTCTTAAAAGAATATAATGAATTATATCAGCTTTTGTGAATTAAAGTAGTCTGTAGTGAAGTCAAAGCCTGTGCTGCATAGGCTTTGGTTAAGACTAGGAAAGAATAAAGACTTGATTATGGTTTCTGTTTTCTTTCAACTACCACTCACACATTTCTTAATGTGAATTTGCCTCTCATATTATTCCTGGTAGTTGATTTGAATTTAGCATTAATAAACCTGACAGCCAGATATAATAGCTTATTGCTTCAACATGTTCTTTATAATCAGACATTTCTTTCTTTTCTTTGGGAGGGGGTGAGTATAAACCTGAGAAAGACCCTTATAGACACCACCCCTTATATCCTAGGAAAGATGAGAGATATTTTTGCAGTTGTTAGAATAAACAATTCCAATGTCTATTATTCTCAAGTATATTAAATGCATGGAGAACAATCTCCATTTTTAAGAAAGTTTACTAATTTAGTATTTTTTTATTCACCAAATACCTATTGGGTACTTACTGTGTCCTATGTCCACTTTTTTGGTTATAAGGGCAGTTAGAAATAATCTAGATGCTCCTTAAGCTTACATTCTAATGAGTAGGAATAGATGATAAAATGAGTATAACTAATCAATGTTAATGTAAACTTATCAATTATAATGCAGTTTCAGATAGTGAAGGTGCTATTAAAAATCATCCCAACAAAACAAATCATCCCCACTTGACTTTTCATTTTTTCCCAAGGAACATGCCTTCTTAAATGTAAATTGAAAGTTTTAAAAGGCCATTTAATTTCCATATTGTGTCTAAATAAATGGTGATATATTTCCACTAGGATATTTTAAACGGGGCAACTAGGGATAATTAACCATTGGCTAGTAGGTATCTGACGGTAGTTTCCTTACTCTTGGTGTCATGGTCTGAAACGTTCTGGAATGACTTCGTTGGCAAAGAGCATGCAACAGAGATCATTAAATTCCCAGACTGGCAAATGTTAAATGTTTGGCATTGGAGAATATGAACTGTAGCTGACACAGGCAAGGAGGTCTAAATGTAGAAATTAGCCCATTGCATGTTTTAAAAACAATAATAACAGATAAACTACATCCTCAATGAAACTTTCCCTGATGACATTAACCCATTTTAATATGGCTAATTTCTGACTTTTTGAGTGCCTTTACTATCTCAATAACAAAATGAAGAAAAGTTAAAGTGTATTGGCATTGCACATGTAGTACTTTATTATTTTTGTTTCCACTGTATGTGTTCCCCACAAGCATATGGGGGAAGTTCCTCACAGCATATATGGCTTTCAATAATATGTATGAGGTTATTAGCAGCTGCTACATTTAATATGGTTGATGGATACATGCAATATCAAGGTACATGATTAAGCGAAAAGGTTCAGAGAAAAGAGTTTCAACCATTTATATACTGTTGCATAAAATGAAACTTGGTCAGTTTGATGTTGATTGGTGGGGAAAAGACTGTAGCTCTCTAACCCAAGTCACCATACATACATGGGGGAGAGGTGTGTGAGATCATAAGTGACCAGAGCAAACACAAACAAACAAACAAACAAAACAAAGCATATATGAAGTCAGGTAGGAAATGGGAAAAGCACCAGAAGTAGAGGGCACAAGGAAGCAGAACAGGCATGCAGTGGGTCCTGACGACCGAGAACTGAGAACTAGCTGCTACTGGGGGGTCATCTCCATCACAGACACTACAGGAAGTTTCAGCAGCATCCCCTGTGGCCAAATGAGTGAGGCAGTATAGTGGCTGGAGATTCTGCCCTATGAAACTAGATTGTGTGGACTAGAGCACTGGCTTGCCACTTAACAGCATTGCAAGCTAAGTTGCTTGAGGAAGTCACTGAACTTCCGCGTGCCTCAATACCTCCCGTTAAAAATTAAGAAAGCAACGTTGATTGCAATAGTATATAGTTCATTGGGCTATTGTATGGATTAAGCAATACAATTTGTGCCAAGTTCTTAGAAGTGTACCTGGCACATAGGATATAATACTACATCTAGGGAGACTGGGTAAGGTCTAAGAAGCCTTCAAATTTGTGTTAATAAAGTTAGATGGGGGCCTTGAGGTTAAATCTGAAGTCCTACATTTCAGGGTCAGGATGGAGCTTGAATCTTCTTCGAATGGACATCATTTCTAGTCCAAGGAAACAAAGGAAAAATCCCATACTGTAACGATAATATTACAATATTCTAGATGACAAAGATTTTTTGAAAGTCCAGTTATTAAAATATAGGTTCAAGGATGAGGAAATCTTGGGAAAGGAGTAATTAGGTGGACATGACTTTACTCTGAGCCATAAAGGTAATGGTAGAGGCTTTGTAGAGACCCAGGTGGGCCTGGATGCAGAGTTTAAGTGGCTTCATTTGTGGAAATTTGCAAGGGGAAGAATCCAGAAACTGTACAAGAGCGCTGTGATTTCCAGAGGGAGACAGCTGTTTCTATATTACTATCAGCTACATGTAGAATCATGACATATTTGCAGAGAAGACTCCTTCAGATACTTTATAAACAATAAAGCCAGTGGGTGGGTCTCATCTTGACCTTGGTGGTAATCACCTACTCATTACTCTTTGTGCCAACTCAGTTACTCTACAAAACCTTCATATGAGCTCTCTCACAAAGCAAATGACCACTTAGGTCTTGTAGCAAACATTTGGCAGTTTGATTTTTTTTGTTAAGCATCTTATTAATAAATTTTTTAGGTAAATTTTAGAATTTGACCATTCATTTACACACCCGTAAAACACTTTTTCCCCAAATTTATTCAGATATAATTAACATATAACATTGTATAAGTTTAAGGTGTACAGTATGATTTGATTCATGAATATATTATAAAATGATTACTGCAATAAGGTTAGTTAACACATCTTTGACCTCACATAATAATCGCCATTTTGTTGTTGTTACAGTAAGAACATTAAAGATCTAGTGTCATAGCAACTTTCAAGTATGTAATACAGTATTGTTAACTATAATCATCTGGCTCTACCTTAGATTCACAGAACATATTCATTTTATAACTGAAAGTTTGTACCTTTTAATGAACATCCATCCCTCATTCTTCCACCCCTGGAAACCAATATTCTGTTTCTTTGAGTTTGATGTTTTTGGATTCCACATGGAAGTGATAGCATGGAGTATGTATCTTCCTCTGTCTGACTTATCTCACTTAGCACAATGCCCTCAAGTTCCAATCACGTTGTTGCAAATAGCAGGATTTCCTTCTTTCTCGTGGCTGAATGATGTTTCATTGTAAATATATGAAATTTTAGGTTATTTACATATCTTGGCTATTGTGAATAATGCTAGATCATGATTTCATTTCCTTTGGACTCCCAGAAGTGGGATTGCTGGGTAGTTCTATTTTTAATTTTTGGAGGAATTTCCATTCTGTTTTCCATGGTGGCTTTACCAATTTATCTTCCCTCCAATGGTGCTTGAGGGGTTCCTTTATCTCCACATCCTCACCAACACTTGTCACCTCTTGTCTTCTTGATAATACCCTTTCCAACAGGTGTGAGGTGGTATCTCATTGGGATTTTTGTTTTTATTCTGATGATTAGTGATATTGAGCATCTTTTCATGTACCTGTTGGCCATTTGAATTCCTTTTGTTGAAAAATGTCTCTTTTCAATATTGGAATGCTTATTTTTTGCTATTGAGTTGTATGAAGTCTTTATATATTTTGCATATTAACCCCTATCAGTATATGTCTTAGAAATACTTTCTCCTCCTTTGCAGGTTGCCTTTTTCTTTTATTATTTCTTTTGCCATATAGAAGCTTTTTAGTTTGATGTAGTCTCACATGCTTTTTTCTTTTGTTGCTGTACTTTTGAATTCATATCTAAAAAATCATTGTCAAGACTAGTATCATGGGGGAATTTCCTGTATGTTACCTTCTAGGAATTTTACAGTAAATCTTACATTAAAATCTTTAACCTGGGTTGTCTGGGTGGCATAGTCAGGTAAGCGTCCAACTCTTGATCTTGGCTCAGGTCATGACTTTACAATTTATGAGTTCGAGCCCCATTTTGGGCTCTGCACTGAGGGTGAGGGGCATGCTTGGGATTCTGTCTCTCCTTCTCTCTGCCCTTCCCTAGCTTGTGCTCTCTCTCTCTCTCTCTCTCAAAATAAATTAATAAACTTAAATTAAAAAAAAATAAAAAAAATCTTTAATCTCTTTTGAATTAATTTTTGTGAGTGGTGTATTATAGATGTCCAATTTCATTCTTCTGCATATCATTACCCAGATTTTCCAACACCATTTGTTGGAGAGACTAAACTTTCACCCATTGAGTGTTCTTGGCTCCCTTTTCAAATATTAGCTGACTGTGTAGACTGTGTATGTGAGGGTTTCTCCTGGGTTCTTCATTCTTCCATTGGTCTATGTGTCTATTTTTATGCCAGTACTGTACTGTTTTAATTACTCTAGCTTTGTAATATACTTTGAAATCAGGAAGAATGATAATTCCAGCTTTGTTTACTTCTCAGGATTGTTCTGGTTATTTGGGGTATTTTATGGTTTCATATGAATTTTAGAATTTTTTTCCTACTTCTGTGAAAAATGCCATTGGAATTTTGAAAGGGATTACACTGACTCTATAGATGTCTTTGGGTAGTATGGACATTTTAAGAATATTAACTTCCAGCCCTTGAACATGAGATATCTTTCCATTTATGTGTGTCTTCTTCAATTTATTTCATCAATGCCTTATAGTTTTCAGTGCATGTATTTCTCACCCACCTGATTAAATTTATTATTTTTTTTTGTTTTTAATGCTATTATAAATGGGAATGTTTTATTTCTTTTTCATACAGTTAGTTGTTGGTTTATAGAAGTGCAACTGATATGTGGACGTTAATTTTGTATCCTACAACTTTACTGAATTTATTGATTAGTACCAACAGGTCTTTTTGTTGTAGAGGAGACTTTAGGATTTTCCATGTACAAGATCAGGTTATCAACAAACAGATAGTTTTACATCTTCCTTTCTGATATGGATGTCTGTAATTCTTTTTCTTACTTAATGATCTAAGTAGGATTTCCAGTCCTGTGTTGACTAGTAATGTTGAGAGAAGGCACCATGAAAAACTTTCAGCTTTTCACCATTCATTAGGACATTAGCTTTCAATATGACATATTGTTAAATGGCCTTTATTATTTTGAGATATGTTCCTTCTATACTCAATTTGTTGAGAGTTTTTATGAGGAAAAGATGCTATATTTTGTCAAATGTTTTTTTTTCTGCATCTGTTGAGATGATCTCATGATTGTTGTCTTTCATTCTATTGATGTGGTGCATCATATTTATTGATATGCATATGTTCGACCATCTCTGCATCCCAGGGATGAATCCCACTTGATCATGGTATATGATCCTTTTGATGTGCTTTTGAATTTGGCTGCTAGTATTTTGTTGAGAATTTTTGTATCTACATTCATCAGGGATATTGGCCTGCAGTTTTCTTTTCTTGTGGTGTTCTTATCTGGCTTTGGTATCAAGCTAATTCTGGCTTCATAAAATTAGTTTGGGAGTGTCCTCTCCTTTTCATCTTTTAAAATAGTTGGAGAAGGCTTGGGGTCACTCATCATGAAACCATATGGTCCTGAATTTTTCTTTGTTGGGAGGTTTTTGACTACTGATTCAATCCCTTGTTATGTATCTGCTCATATTTTGTACTTCTTCCAATTCGGAGTTGGCAGGTTGTATGTTTCTAGAAATGTTTCAATTTCTTCTAGATTTTTCAATTTGTTGGCATATAACTGTTCATAGTATTTTCTTACAACTCATTGTATTTCTGTGGTAGGTTTTATAAAGTCTTTTCTTTCATTTCTTGTATTTATTTGAGTCCTTTCTCTTTTTTTCTTGGTAAGTATAGGTAAAGGTTAGTTAATTTTGTTTATATTTTCGAAAAATGAATTCTTAGCTTTGTTGACCTTTTCTATTGTTTTTCTATTATCTATTTAAATTATTTCTGCCCTAATCTTTATGCCTCCCACCTGCTAAATTTCGGCTTAGTTTGTTCTTTTAATGTTCCTTGAGGTATAAAGTTACATTGTTTACCTGAGATCTTTTTATTTACATGTATGCATTTATCACTATAAACTTCCCTCAGCACTACGTCTGCTCCATCTCATGTTCTGGTATGTTCAGTTTCTATTTTCATTTGTTTCAAGATATTTTTTTAATTTCCATTTTGATTTAATATCTGCATATCAGCTTCTAGGAGTGTGTTGTTTCATTTCCACATATTTGTGAACTTTCTAGTTTCCTCCTGTTGTTGATACCTAGTTTCATTCCATTATGGCTGGAAAAGACACTTGGTATGATTTCATTGTTTTTAAAAATTTGCTGAAACTTGTTTTGTGGCCCAACATAGTTCTATCCTGAAGAAAGTTCCATGTGTGCTTGAGAACAATGTGTATTCTGCTGCTGTTGGATAAAATGTTCTGTAACTATCTGTTAAATCCATGTGATGTAAATAGTACTTTAAGTCCCATGTTCCTTTACTAGTTTTCTGTCTGGGTGATCTAACCATTGATAAAAGTAAGGTTTTAAAGTCCCCCACTACTATTGTATTGTTGTCTCTTAACTCCTTTCACTATTTGCCTTATTTATTTAGGTATTGTGATATTGGGTGCATATATATTTATATTGTCATGTAATCTTAATGAATTGACTACTTTATGATATTATATTCTTTGTCTTTTGATATAGTTTTTGACTTAAAGTTTACTGTGTCTGATACAATTATATCTACCCCTATGCTTTCCTAGTTTCCATTTGCATGGGATACCTACTTTCACCCCTTCACTTATGTGTGCCTATGTGTGTCCTCAAAGTTGAAGTGAATCTCTTGTAGGCAACATATAGCTGTTTTTTTTTTTTTCTTTTTGTTCATTCAACCACTTTTGTTTTTTGACTTGAGGATTTAATTCACTGACATTCAAAGTAATTATTGCTGGGTAAGGACTTACTATTGCCATCTTTTTAATTGTTTCTGGCTATTTTGTATTTCCTTTGATGCTTTCCTCTTCTCTTGCTGTCTTTCTCTGTGAATTGATGATTTTTCCCCAGTAGTATATTTGTATTCTTTTATCTTGTGTGTATCTACTATAGGTTTTTGTTTCATGGTTATCCTGAGGTCTACTCTAAAGAGCTTATTGATATGTCTATTTTAAGATAGTAACAACTTACTTTGACTGCATACAAAACTGTACTCTTTTACTACCACCCACCATTTTATGTTTTTGATGCCATAATTTTATCTTTTTATATTTTATATCCATTAACAAATCATTTTAGCTATAGCTATTGCTAACAATTTTGTCCTTCAACATTTACACTACAGGTAAGTGGTTAACACACCACCATATTATAGTATTAGGGAATTCTAAATCTGACTATATACCTACCTTTACCAGTGTGTTATGTATTTTCATATATTTTCACGTTTCTTGTTTTTTAAGTTTATTTATTTATTTTGAGAGAGAGGGAGAGAGGCAGAAAGAGAAGGAGAGAAAGAATCTCAAGTAAGCTTCAACTGTCAATGCAGAGCCCGATGTGGGTCTTGAACTCACAAACTGTGAGATTGTGACCTGAGCTGAAAATCAAGATTTGGATGCTTAACCAACTGAGCCACCCAGGTGCCCCATCATATATTTTCATGTTTCTAATTAGTGCCCTTTTGCTTTAGCTCGAAGAACTCCTTTCAGCATGTACTTCCTCAGCTTTTGTTTACTTGGGAAAGTATCTCATCTTCATTTCTGAAGACCAACTTTACTGAGTGAAGTATGTTTGCTTGGTAATTTTCTTTCTTTCAGCACTTTGAATATATCATCCCATTTTCTCCTGGGACTTGCAAGGTTTCTGTTTAGAAGCCTGCCAATTAGCTTTATATTCATTCCCTTGTATGAGATTTTTTTTCTCTTGCTGCTTTTAAAATTCTTTGTTTTGATTTTAGACTGTTTTACTATAACGTATGTTGGAGATCACTTTGGGTTGACATTATGACATGACCTATTGCTTCATAAACCTGGATGTTCAAATCTCTGAACATGTTTGGGAAGTTCTCAGTCATCATTTCTTTTAATAAGCTTTCTTCCCCTTCTTCCATTATTCTCCTTCTGGGACTCAAATGATGCATAGCTCATTTCTTTTCATGATTTTCCATAAGTCACACTGGCTTTCTTCTTTCTTTTTCATTCACTTTCCTTTTTGTTCCTCTGATTAGATAATTTCAAATGATCTGTCTTTAAGGTAATTGATTCTTTCTTCTGCGTGGTAGAGACTGCTGTTGTAACTCGTTTTTTATTTCTTCAGTTCAATAATTGTATTCTTCAACTCCAAAATTTCTTCTTGGTTCTTTTTAGGTCTTCTATCTCTTTTCCCAACTGCTTATTTTCTTCTTATATGGTTTTCTTGATTTCATTATGTTGCTTATCTGAGTTTTTGTTTTGTTTTGTTTTGTTTTTAGCTCTCTGAGCATCTTTAGCATTATTTTGATTTTTTGGTTGGGCAATTCATGTATCTTTGTTTCTTCAGGATTAGACACTGGGGGGGTTACTGTGTTCCTCTTGTGATTTCATGTTTTCTTGTCTTTATGACCCCAATAGCCTTGTCTGTGGTATCTGCACATATTAAGAAACATTTAGCTCTTGCAGACTTTGTATAGGCTGACTTCGGCAAGGAAAGACCTTTACCTGTGGGTAAAAACATGCTGGATCATCTTAGGACTCTGGTTCTAGTGATGCAGGGTGCCATGTGCAGGGATGTGTGGTGGCTCTGGGTCTGGGGTCTATAATGTCTCATTGACTCAGACTGTTGGCTTCCACAGCACCAACAACTGTGTAGTCCCTGGAAAGCTCTACAGGAGCTCCACAGTAGCTTCAAAGGCTGTTGCAGTTCTCAGTGTCACCTCTAGGACCAGTGGCTAGGGACCAGAGTAGGCAGCATGTTGGCCAGAGCTGATGGTGTGCACACAATCAGCTGTGGAGAAGTTCCTGTGTAGTGGACAGGGGCCAGTCTTAGATATGGTAGGTACCAGGACTGATAGCAAGGACCTGGACCAACTGTGGGTACCAGATGTCAGCTTCAGAGATTCTGGTTGTCAGCATGTACTACTATGACTGCAGGGTGCCTCCATGGATGCATGACAGTAGATGCTGGTAATAGCGGTCAGTATGGGGGGTATTCTGGATCATGGCAGGAGAGGGTATCAGCAGATAAACTCTGTGGTGCAGATCAATGTCAGGAGATAGGTTCAGATCCAATCCTATTTGCAGCTGTTGGGGCCCTGGCTATTGGTGTGCACCCCTGTGGCTGTAGGATGACCCCAGCAGGGTATGCAAAGCACTGGAGGCTGATGATGGGTTTGGCCTAAGAGTGTGCAAATGCACAGATAGGAAGATCTAGCTGAAAGTGAGCCTAGTGGTGAAGGTAAGTGAATGCAGATAAGGCTGGATCTGGGCCCACAGCAGGTATGGGGTCCTTAGTTGTCTGCATGCATTTCTGTGGCTGCAAGATCTTGCAACAGTATGCACAGGACAGTGGAGGATGGTGATGAGAGTCAGGCCAGTAGTGTGCAAGTGTGTAGCTGGAAGAGCTAGGCCCAACACTAGACACAGCAGTGGGGGGCAGCTGGGAGAGTCTAGGCTGATGTCTTGCACTTGCTTAGCTACATAAGACTGGGCTGGTTGCCTGTGCAGATTCTAGGCTCTGATGGGTGCAAGGGTGGGGAGGGTACAAGGAAAGACTCAGATTATCTGGCATCTTCAAAGGTAAATAACTGTGAAGTGAAAACTCTGGTAAAATCCATAGAAGGTCCATGGTGGGTGTGCTGGCCATTGGTTTCTTCAGTGATAAAAATGCTGGTCACTAGGAAACATAGTTGCTCCTAATTCATAGCTGATACTGGTAACCCCTGCTCTTCATCTTGCTCCTAGCTATCTCTATACACCTCAGCTTTGCCAGTCTCTGGATGGCATGGAATGAAGCAGGCCCATCAGTTTCCTTTTAGCTGAAGTTTAGAACTGCACTCTACATTTTAAACACCAGTGAAGCTAACTATTTAACTATGGTCATGTCCTCTCTCAGATGTGGGTTATGTGTCTCTGTATGTGTCCATTTGGGCACTACCCCTGACCACCACAGGATCTAGCAGGGGCCAAGGACAGACAAGTCCCAACTAATGACTACTAAATAAATGCATGAATTTATAGAGAAGATCCAGGGATGATTTTTTTTCTGTTGCTTGTTCTGTGACTCATGGACTAGTGGGATTTGCTAGACAGAGTGGGATTTTCTGGTGACAATTTCTAATCTCTGATTCCCCGCCCACCCCCCCCCCCAAACTAGCACCTCTATTTTAAGTCTTTGTGCTGTTTTGAAGCTTTTGAATGAATTATTAATATGAAACTTGAATATCATATTAGAGAAAAAGAAATCCAAAAGGGCTCTTTTGGTTTTCATTTTTAAAATTCTGTGCCTTATTTGAAGGTCTAGGAAATGACCCATAGGTGCCAGCCCAGGCCTTATCAACTGATCCAGAAGCTTCAGTCTCTCTGTTTTACTGGCCTACAACTCTTTCAGTCCCATGAAAGCAGCATATCCATCCCTTTCTAATTTTACATGTCATTATACAGCAGACTTCAGAGAATCACCAGGTATTCAGGACATCAGGAGATCTACATATCACCTATTCCTGATGGAAGATCGTTAGTCTCCTGTGAACTGACATTCTACAGCCACAATAAAGTAAAGGGCTAAACACAACATATCTGACTATCTCAGTCCACTACTTGGTTTTTATTAGCTGGATATTTTATTGAAGTCTGTAGTTTGGGATTTTTTAGTGTTTATGTACAGCTATTCTTTATTTATGTTTATTTATTTATTTTGAGAGAGAGAGAGAAAGAGAGTGCAAAAGGTAGAAGAACAGAAAGAGAGGGAGACAGAGGATCCAAAGCAGGCTCTGAGCTGACAGCAGACAGCCTGAAGTGGAGCTTGAACCCACAAACCATGAGATCATGACCTGAGCCGAAGTCAGATGCTTAAGCAACTGAGCCACCAATGTGCCCCTACGTACAGTATTCTTTAACACTGTAAGTGAAAATGTGATAACTACCCAGGCTTTAACTTTATTCCAGGCAGTTCAATTCTAAAACCATTTCTTAAATAGCTACTTAGTACCTGGAACTTTTTTTTACTCTTTTTATCTTGAGGTTAAAACTCAATAAATGTTAATTCTACAACATGACATGCAGGTAATGAATGAAATACAGGTCCCTGAGGTATGATCAACACAAAAGCCTAGGAAACTGTGGATGAAGACATTGTGATTTTTAAAGTAAAACATGCAATTCTTCCTTTGTTAGGAAAAAATGCAAGACAAAAAGATGGGGTTTAAGTAAGTTTAAGAAAGATGGATGATTTTATCTAAACAAAGCAGCGCTTTGAGCATCAACACTACTGGCCTGTTATTATCTGTCATGAGGCCTTGAAAGATGGAATTGTGCTGGAGATCTGATGAAACAACCTCAATTCTAATCCCTTGCCACTGAGCCTGGTGGAAAGGTGACCACAAGGGTTTGGAAGAATACAGGATTAGAACCCAGGTTCTCCATTATTCAGTGTGTGATTGTGGGAAAATTATTTAGACCTCAGCTTTGGTTTCTCATCTGTAAACAAGTATCTGTATTTCTCTTTTGGGGTTCCTGAGATATTTAGCAATGACATTTGCAAGGACTTAGCATGTCATCTAGTACTTGGTTGTTCTTATATAATGTTACTTATTTAAAATATGTATTAATACATGTTATTTTTTTATGAGAATGTTAAACATTCCTGGCCATTTATAAACTCTTTCCTGTGTATTCTCATCTTTTTACATTTTTTTCTTGATCTCATTTATTTTCTGTCAAAGTACAAGAGATGTCACACATTCTGGAGAGACACAGTTCACTTTAAAATTCCTCGCATGTGTCTACATTATTGTTGCCTTGAATGTATGATTT
Organism: Acinonyx jubatus; assembly: GCF_027475565.1. Taxonomy (NCBI): domain Eukaryota; kingdom Metazoa; phylum Chordata; class Mammalia; order Carnivora; family Felidae; genus Acinonyx; species Acinonyx jubatus. The sequence continues at coordinate 118,626,899 of NC_069383.1, forward strand.
ACGATGACATGAGAAGATAAAGGGACTATGGTGCAATTGTAAGGCATCCTTGTCTTAGGAATCAGACAGATTGGGTTAAAAAAATTTTTTTTAATGTTTATTTTTGAGAGAGAGAGACAGACAGAGTGTGAGCAGGGGAGGGGCACAGAAAGAGAGGGAGACACAGAATCTAAAGCAGGCTCCAGGCTCTGAGCTGTCAGCACAGAGCCCAAGGCAGGGCTCAAATCCATGAACCATGAGATCACAACCTGAGCTGAAGTTGGATGCTTAACCATGCAGTGCACCAAGAAAAATTGTATTTACATACTACCTTCACTTTTAACTAGCTGATTAGTTTCGAATAAACCACCTTACAGGGCCTTAGCTCCTTAACTACAAAATAGGAATAAATGAAGGAACTTGACTATCCATGAAAAGAGGAATGGAATAGTAAATTTATAAATTAAATTAATTTATAAAAAGGAATATTATGCATCAGTTAAAAGGAACTAACTCACTGAATGACTGAACATATATACATACATACAAATGTATATATACATACATATTCTTATATATTTATTTATAATATGGAGTATGTAGCATATATATATATATATATATATATATATATATATATATTATATACACATCTCATTACAACTATATTCCAAAACAATATTGAATGAAATATTTAGGATACAAACTAGTGCATATGGTTTGACGTGATTTGTATAAAACATCCATGAAAAGCAACACAATTTATGGTGGAAAAAACTACTATATAAATGTTTTACAATTATTACAAAGTGGATGTTTTTAAAGTATCAGAGCATATTTTAATTTTAACAGTTTATGAAAATTGTTGCCTCTAAGGAGAGTGCTGGAAAGGGAGCAAGGAGCTTGTTAAAAATAATTTAGCTTCATGCCAAAAATTTTACATAAAAAAATGAAAGCAAATAATGCGAAATGCTTCAGGATACAATTCTGCGTATGCAATTATACACTTTTTCTTTAGTATTCTTCTTGTGATCTCAATTGTTAAACTTGTAAAAAAAGTTTTTTTTTAATGAGCATAAATTGGAAGAGTTAATATATAATGGTCAATAACTTCTACTTTTCAAAGAGTGCCATTGTTCAAAATTGAAGAAAGCCATTAAAGTTAGAAGCCTGTAACCAGTTATTAGGAATCAGAGATTTGGATTATCTTCTACTCAGCATAAATGTTTCTTATCTTATTCACCTGTCAATCGTATGCCAAATCTACATCTAAAAAATAAAGATTTCTTCCTCTCTTCCTCATCCTCTATACTCTTAAAATATAAAATATGTTGAGATTCAACCAAACTAAGAATAAAAGACCACATCATTTTGATGTTCTACCATCTCAACTGAGCCAAAGCATCTCAGATAACATGACTTAGTACGAAAACAAAAGCAAAGTTAAAAAATGTTTATAGGTATTTACTACGTAATTATAAAAAGTAAATCTAAGCCTAATATCTCAGTTACTTTAAAAATTTTTTTAATGTTTATTATTTTTGAGAGAGACATAGTGTGAGTGGGGGAGGGGCAGAGAGAGGGACACAGAGAATCCAAAACAGGCTCCAGGCTCCGAGTTGTCAACACAGAGCCAACACAGGGCTCAAACCCATGAACCGTGAGTTCATGACTTGAGCCTAAGTCAGATGCTCAACCGACTGAGTCACCCAGGCACCTCTCAGTCATTTCTAAACCACCTCCATGATTTGGCCATGTTCAGGTATATTAGTTTTTTTCCCTTCAACTTGATACCATTTTTACTAGCATAAGTGGGTTTTTGATGATACTAAATTTCTATTACATAAATAGAAAATCTTATCTTGAACAGAAGGTAAAACTTAAATAAACTAAATAAAAAAACATTATTAAATTATGGTTGGATGCTATTTCCTGCATATGGCTCTGAGCATGAGGCCTCTTGATTCTTTCAAAAAAATGAGATTATTAAATACTGCCAAATTGACTCTTTTTGGTATTAGTAGAAGGAATGCATACTGAGAGATTCAAAGTAATTTAGCACTATATCCACATATTGTCTAAACTATTATTCATGCTTCCAAGGCAAATCCACATTTGGGAATCGCTGCTGTAGTCTAACACACCAGAGGATTTACATTTCTCAACATTTCCCTACAACTTTTAAAAATTGCTCCTATGCAGTTCTTGCAACCTAGAATAGTCTCTGTAGTCTTTTCCACTTAAAGAGAAATAGAGACTAATGTCTCTACTATCTGTAAAACTCTTAAAAATTGGAAAAGGGGAAAAAATGCATAAACATACAAATTCACACAGAAAGAGATACAACTTGGCTTTAAATACATAAAAAGATGCTCAAATTCACTAATGCAAATGCAAATTAAAACTACACAGAGATACTTCATATCTATCAAATAGACACAATTTACAACAAACTCCTCTAATTACATATATTTTTGCCAATGTCTACATACACTTATATTGTATTTTTCAGTAGTCTCTTATGTACTTTGAGAGCATCACAAACTATAGTTACGGGAATAATTTCTGCTGCTTCTCTGCCTGTAGTTCAGATGTGCTCAAACACCAGTGTGCAGGAGACACTGGAGGAATTGCAAAATTACTGAAGCTGGATCACATTATACTTCCATAAACTTGAGCCCCTGAATTCTTTCTTAACTCTTCAGGTGGTTCTTATACATCATGTTTGAGAACCACAGCCATAGCCCTTAGAATTTCCTGTGAAAGAAACAACTTGACACCAAAACATCTGAAATTAGAAATACCTTTTTGGAGATTATTGATATGAGATTCTTATTTGAAAATGCTCCATGTTTTTTCCCCTCTACGTCCAAAGCATTAATGTATGCCAATCTTAGAAGCTAGTCTTTATTGCACAGTTTCTGAAACTCTACTATAAGGTGACTGCTGAGACTCTCCCAAATGAATTTTATATATATTATATTTTAAGAAATAATTTGGATTATCTCTAGCTACGCTTGCAGTAAGCAGAGCATAACATATAAGCATAGAGAATCTCTATGCTGCACACCTGAAACTAGTATAACATTGTGTGCCAAATATATATAGCCAAATGTGTGTGTGTGTGTGTGTGTGTGTGTGTGTGTGTGTGTGTAAAATTCAGACCACCTCAAGCATGTACTCTATTTTTGGTGAATATCTTTCCCAAGTAATAATCCTGGACAGAAAGAAAATTCATCTATGTAGTAGTATGTGCAGATACGCATTCACATACAAACTATGTATGCACATATACATACACACATGTCTCTATGAATTAAAAGATTATATTTTGGGTAACAGAATACTATCTAATGCACCTTTACATCAACTAAAATGCCCAGCAAACTGTCTTCTATGTAGACAGATACATAGATCTATGTATATATATGCACACAAATATATATACATGAATGTATAAGTACATGTATATATACACATAAATGTATATTAATATGTGGGCATATATACTTAAATGATTCCTGAATATCTTTTTCTGACACACAAAGAGATTTCTGTTTAGATTCAAACTCAGTATTTCTCAAAGTAAAATCATGAAAATATATTAAGCCTTAGATACTTTATAAAAATTCAAACTACAGTACTCCATCCAGATCCTACTAAATGAGAATTTCTGTCTGGAGCCTGAAAATTGATAATTCTATCATGCTTTCCCTACTAGGGATAAATTCCAGAAACATAGGTTATTTTTTCTCTTCTTTCTCCTCTTCCCTCAATGTCTAAACATGCTTGGCACAGGGGGAGCACTTGATAATTATTTGTGGAATGAATGAAGGAATGAAAGACACTGTCAGGATCATAAGGAGATTTGAATGTGCATTGTAGTTTGAAAACTACAGCTCAATCCTATTGATACTTCAACCAAAATGGAAGACATTGTATATATATACAAGTTTCCATATCTGGGATGTGTGAAACTTACCCCATTACAGAAGTCACAGAGGCAGAAGACTTTCTCTACTCTGCTTGCCAGATACCATTGGAGCCCTCTGTTCTGAAACTGTTTCCCCTGCTTCTCTGGTGTGAAATGTAACATTTATTTTTGTTCCCATTCCCAGTTTATTTCTCTTCCACAAATCTAAGAGTAACCAATCACTATAAAGAAGTGGTTTTCAACTGGAGATTTTGCCCACCAAAGGACATTTGGCTATGCCTAAACTTATTTTTTTTATTGTCAAGACAGGTGTGTGTGTGTGTGTGTGTGTATGACTGGCATCTAGTGCATAGAGGCCAAGAGAGCTGCAACGCACAGGTTGACCCCCCCACCCCCATATCAATCAAGTGTCACATACAAAATGTCCATAGTGTGACTGGTGAGAAACTCTGCTGTAGAATAATAGCTCTACACTGGATATCCTGTCTTTAAATAGGACCAAAATTCCCTGATATTATTTATTTCACATCACAGCTCAAATGTATTCAGTCTTCTTTTTAGAAGAACTATAACTATGGAACCACTGTCTTACTTCATCTAAACTATTACTGGTGCATACTATAGAATAGTATAACTGAGGGCATGCCCCTGCACAGTTAAAAACAAAACTTCATGAATAAAATTCAAACTTTTAACCATGATTTGTAACATGTTTTGTGATTTGGCTAATATCTACATCACCAACTTAAAACAGACCATTCTTTTTATGTTCTCTGTATTCTATCCACAATGTCCTTTGTAAACTAATAGAAATGCAAAACATTTTCCTAATTCAAAGCATTTATATGTATCCTAGTAAAACCATCCATCCCCACTTTTGCATAACTAATTTATAGCCAACCATCCAGTATCATGTTAATGCTTCCCAAAGGGTTTTTCTCCAGCTACTCAATTTAAAGTGACCACCTCCAATAGTTAGTTATCACAGATTGGTTTTGTATCTAATTATACTTTTACTTAAGTCACTACTGGCACCCTTACTTCAGTACAAGCTTTGTGAGGAAGGATACCACATATATTTTCCCTTCCATTGTGTCTACTACATCTAGCAGTGCTTGGCATATCTTAATAAATAATTATTTAATGAAGAAATGACCTAGAGAATCATTACATATATCCAGACTAAAATGGCAGTGTTAAAGAAAATCATCTGCTCAGACAAAAATAAATAAATAAATAAATAAAATGAAAATACAGACCTTTCATTGGGAACCAGATTAAAGGTGACTCACTCTCAGAGAAGCACAATTAACCCCTCCTATAATGATTCCATTTTGAAAATCTAGATCAGTGTTCGACAGTGCAAAGGCTCAAAATTACAACTCAAAACAAATCAAATCATTGGAAGTAGTCCCATTTTTAATTAAACATCATCTCTACACCTGGATCCACTGCATACCTTGTTTAGTTTGTTAATTATGTTGTGTGAAGAGGAGAGCAAGGCACTCATACTGAATGATTTATTGACTCAAACAATGTGAATTCTGTGTTTTTGAGGACACTTTGGGCATGCTTGAGACAAAAGAGATCATTGGTTTGCTCAAGCATTTTAGCTTCATTTGTTCTTTACTTTCATATATATGTGAACACAAAAGAAATCATTTTGTTTCGTTTCTAGAGTAAGCTAAATTATGTTCTTTGTTCCTTGGAAAGAAACAATGTTCTGATCATTGAAAGAAGTTTGTCTTGTGCAGTTGATGCAAAATAAAACGTCCAGCTAGGACAGGAAAAAAATCATATAACAGGGTGCCTAATGGTGGTAAGTAGTAATACTCAAAATGGTCAATTGAGGCTCAAGAATAGAGATCAAACAATGCCTTGACTTAAAATTATTGATACTTAGTATACAATGAATTGAAAATGAATATACTTTTGCCCTTTTACTAAGAAAGGAAAATTTTGGTGCATAAAAGCATGCACACTTTTTAGGGAGAGAAAACGACTTCAATTCCATTTAGCTTATGTCCTCTTTAATCCTAATGATTCTATTAGAACTTTTGGAAATAAAGTTGTACTCATTCCCAAGGGCATGAATTCAGCAACTACTAGGAAGCAGTTTAACTGGTGCACAAACATTCACTACTTCCCTCTTACTAAGCAGTGATTAAAGCTAAGTCTCTACATTCTCTTCCTTTTCTCTGTCTCTGAGTGGGAGAATTTTTCTTGGAACAAACTGGTTTAAATAATCTTTAGGGATTCCTAGAATGTGGATTGAAATATGATTCTATTACATGTTTTAGCAATTTCTTTAATGGTTATCAAAATCATAAGTGATTATTTCCATTTTAAAGGATATGGCTGGGGGTGCCTGGGTGGCTCAGCTGGTTAAGTGTCTAACTCTTGATTTCACCTTAGGCCATGATCTTGCACTTCGTAAAATCAAGCTCCACATCCACAAGCTGCACTGACAGCGCGGATCCTGCTTGGGATTCTCTCTGTCCCTGTCTCTCTGCCCCTTCCCTACTCATTCCCTCTCTCAATAAATAAATAAACTTAAAAAAAAAATTAAAACAAGGTATGGCTGGCTCTCTTCTTACTGGTTTGCAAAATATTTCTTCATATGCATATGTACAACTGAAAAAAAATTATAAGTGTTCTTACCATTAAATGGAAACTTTTCACAATCCAACAGAACTGGGGTAGGGAGTTTTGTACACCATGGACATTATAGCAAATAAATGCTTTTCCTCCCCTAATGACATCTGACAACTTTATTTCCACTGAATATTCCATCGTGAAGCAATCACTGAAGTGATATTATAGTAGCTATGTTACATTCAGAGGCATGTATTTTTCTGCTAATTAATGGTTAAATATTTCTTTTTCTTCAAAGTTACTTTATGGGGACTTACTTTTTTTCCCCTTTACTTGATTGCTTGAATTTTTTAATAACTTAACTGATTTGAGAATAAAATACACAATTCTCTACATTATTTTCACAACCAATATGGAACAAAGATATTTTTCTACATGTGAAAAAGAAAAGGGGCGCCTGGGTGGCTCAGTCGGTTAAGCGTCCAACTTCAGCTCAGCTCATGATCTCACAGTCAGTGAGTTTGAGCCCCACGTCAGGCTCTGTGCTGACAGCTCAGAGCCTGGAGCCTGCTTTGGATTCTGTGTCTCCTTCTCTCTCTGCCCCTCCCCTACTCATGCTCTGTCTCTCTCTGTCTCAAAAATAAATAAAAACATTAAAAAAAGAAAAAGAAAAAAATTAGAACACTTCTTCAACCAATACTCATCATTATACAGATGACTCCACCAAGCATCAGAGAAGTTGAGTGAAATCATTATGTTCTTTTCTCTAACATATATCTATTCTGTCACTGCTCTTCACAAAGTTCAGTAATATTCAGACATACCATTTCCACAGTTATTAAAAAAATTAAATGAAACAAAACAAAACAAAAAAAAGCTTACAGGGAGAGAAATACTTGGAAGCAAAACAGTATTTATCATTCACAGCAAGTGAATAGAGTACCCAGAGATTTTTCAGGCAATGGGGTGATGTAATATAAGCTTGCTTAATATACCATAAAAGCGCCAGTTAATGCTTAGAATATGTTCCCATTGGCATTATTCCCACTTGGTTCCACTTCACAACTTAAACATGATTTTCTATGTAATCCTCTTTAGCATATGTATGGTTTTTCTTTTTTTTGACTCATATAAGACAGTAGTTATATTCCTTTCTAGCTTCTATTTACTAGAACTTACATTTTTAGTCTTTCAAATATAAAATGGCAATTATTTTTTCCACAGTTTTGAAGATCTGTGAGCCTAATTTGCTACTGTGCTATCAAGGGTAGGGTACATTTCTTTTTTGTTTGTTTGCAATTTTTTTTTTACAGTCTTGGTATCTGTATCCATGTTTAAAAAATAACACTGCATATGTTTTATAGTTTTTAGTCAATGTATGGTGAATATTTTTTCATATTATAAAATGTTCTTCTACAACATTGTAAAATCATTTAAAATACTATCATAGAATGGCCAACACATAGACTCTCATACTTCTCTTAACTGTTGAGAATTTATGAGCATTAATTTTTTTAAAGTGTTGTGATAAAAAGTCTTTTAAATTTGCCAGTTTTATCAACAAAATATGTTGCCTTGTTTTATATATATATACAAATATATATATGAATATAATATATAATATATATATATAAATATATAAAATATAAATATAAAATATATATAAATATACATATATATTTTTTAAGATACATATATATTTTTTTGAAAATATGAAGTATAGCCATCATTAATTGAGGAAACCAAGCAGTGTGTTTTGGAGATGGATCATCTCTTTTGTTCCTCACATTAACTTCATAAAATAGACATTACAGTTCACATTTGATACAGTGGATCAAGGCTGGTAGACAATGAGTCCTCTGCCCTGTGACACAAAATTAATAACTAATGGAGTAACTTGCATTATGTAGACATCTCTGGCTTTTTTTTTTAAAGCTTATTTATTTATTTTTAGAGAGAGAGAGAGACAGAGAAAGAGAGAGACAGAGAGAGAGAGAGAGACAGAGAGAGAGAGAGAGAGAGAGAGAGAGAGAATCCCAACCAGGCTCCACACTCAGTGAGGAGCTCAAAGTGGGGCTTGATCTCATCACTGGGAGACCACGACCTGAAACGATATTAACAGTTGGATGCTTAAGCAAGTGATGCACCCAGAAGCCTCTCTGCTCCATTTTTATAACAGGTGCTGATATAACAGGGTGTTATCCCATTAATTTATTGGAACACTTTATATATTAAGTAGCTTAACTCATTGTCTATACTAATACTATACTATTATATGAACACAATAGTGTTTTTAATTAAACTTTTTACTTTTGAGATAACTGTGTGTACACATAAAGCTATAAAACATTATTTGGAGAGATCTCATGTAATCTTTAACCAGTTTCCCCCCAGTGATAACATCTTATAAAACAATAGCAAAATGTGACAAGTAGCATATTAGCATTGATACAGTCAAGTTACAGAACATTTCTATCATCACAAGAAACCTTCATGTTTTCTTTAAATAACCACACACTTAGTGGGAGAAATAGGGAAAAGTATATCTACTCCATTTTTCTGAAAAGAGACGTCTTTCAATATTTCTTTTTAGAAAGCCTTTACCACTGCTTATAATGGACATGGAACTAAAAAAAAAATCTGTATAAATTATAAGTTTTGCTACATTTCAAACTAATCTTGAGGGCCCTTACCAGGAGTCCTGGTCAGAAGTCCTTCTCTGCATCCATACATCAGAAAGCACTTAAGTATTCTGTTAGCTAATGGGAGCTAGTGTAAATGGCAGTCAAATATTTTGTAGGTGTTGCCACTGGAAAATGAACCACATAAATGGAAATGAATATCCTACATTCATAGTATTAAACTTGAAAACTGAACAGGGACATTTATATGTATCATCTACCATCCAGGAGACCTGAGTTAAGTTTCTTCATATGTCTGAGTCTCAGTTTCCTCCTGTGTAGAATTGGAAAAAGAACCAACTGTCAAATTTATGAATATTAAGTTATAACAATAATAGTAAAATATTACTGACTGTGGCAGATATTCTACTTATTTAGTAGATTACTAGATGGAGAAATTGAGGCACTAAATGACTTTGTTTAATATCAAATAGATCTTATGTGATGAGAATAGAGAATGAATACAAGACTGTCTTCCTTCAGAGCCTTAGTCTTCTCACTTGATAAATGAGAAAACATTTTGCTAAATGGATCCACTAAAAAAAGATATCATTCACTGAGTTAAAACCAATGCAGGAAGGGTTATAAGAACCTGTTTCCAGAGAAAGGGCAACAGGTATATTTATACATTATAGACCTCATCACCAAGAATAGAATTAAGGAATAGAATCCATTTACTCAACTATACCATTGACTGTCTAGTACATGCCAGTGACTCTTATAAGTATTGTGGCTACAGATAATACTTCCAGGCTTAAGAAGCAGCAAATGCAAAAGCTTGTTGTTAGGAAAGACCTTCTCATGATGCAGTCTTTTGAGCTCCGTAAGAATGGGCCTTGGGCCTGGAGTACTTCACAAAAGAGAGAGAACTCACAGCCTGTGCTGGGCTTGTCGCCCTGTGTGGGAATGTCTTTCCTTGTTTCACACTCAATGTGTATCCTTTGTTATTCTTATGTATATCTGTGATACAGCCTTTACACAAACCCACTACTATATATGCCCCTGAGATGAGGGAACAGGAGCCTTTGTTCTGTGACACAAGAGGGATGCATACAGGCCAATGGTTGGCCACAGGGGATCAATACCCACCACTGAAGCTGATCTTGCTCTGCTCTTCTCTGTGTGAATAAGGTGTTGTTCCTTTCAGTGCTTGACTGTGTTGTGCTTTCCGTGGTGACTGTGATACCAAATGGCAGTAGGTAGAAGTGCTTCGACTTCTGATAATGGGTAACAGATGCTACTTGCTCTACCTCTATTCAGAGAGGAGAAAAGGAAATGCCAAAGTGAGTGGACTGCCATTAGCAGTGGGGTGGGTGGTGAACTTGGAGAGTAGGCAGAGGTCATTATCACGCAGACGGTAGTAGGGCATGGTGAGGCAATTGGATTTCATCAAAGTGTGTTGGAAAATTATATTTGAGTGTTTTAAGCAGGAAAATTACCTTCACCTGATTGAATTTTTGAATGACTACCATTGGCTGTGTGTAAAAAAAGGGGCTAAAAGAAGAAGCACATAAATAATTTAGGAGGCTGTATCCCAGTCATACTAGTAGGTGTTAGCCTTTTCTGTTGAGCACACAGTATCAGAAGGAATTACATTTGTCTACTTACATGGGAAAATTTATATTGCATGACAGTAAGCTACAACTAACATGAGTGAGCACTCATTCACTTTGTGATATGGCACTATTGTAAGAGCTCTGTGTATATTATCTTATTTAATCCATGCTCAACCTGAGGTAGATGCTATTATTATCCCATTTGATAGCTAAGAAATCAGACACGCAAAAAAGTCATGTAATTTTCTCAAAGTCACTGATGCTAGTAAGTGGCAATGCTAGGATTTAAACCAAAAATAATAATAATAAAAATTTTTAAATTAGGCTCCAGAGCCTGTTCTTTCAATTGAGGCTGATTGTTGGCAAATGATGGGCATTTATCAGGAGAGAATAAATGTGATTTCAACTTAATAAACAAAGTTGTGGGGCACCTGGGTGGTTTAGTCGGTTAAGTGTCCATCTGACTTCAGCTCAGGTCATGAGCTCCTGGTTCACGAGTTCAAGCTCCACATTGGGCTCTGTACTGACAGCTCGGAGCTTGGATCCTGCTTCAGATGTTGTGTCTCCTTCTCTCTCCACCCCACCCCCGCTCATGCTCTGTCTCTGTCTCTCTCTCTCTCTCAAAAACAAACATAAGAAAAACTTAAAACTATATAAATACAAACCAAAAAAAAAGTGCAAAAAGGTGATTTTTAACTTTCTAACTCTTAGAAACAAGTGAAATTTAAAAATGTTATTTCTCTTTTTAAATTTTTTTTAATGTTTATTTATTTTTGAGAGAGAGAGAGAGAGACAGACAGAGTGTGAGCAGGGGAGGGGCAGAGAGAGAGGGAGACACAGAATCTGAAACAGGCTCCAGGCTCTGAGCTGTCAGCACAGAGCCCGATGCAGGGCTCGAACTCACAGACTGTGAGATCATGACCTGAGCCGTAGTCAGACGCTTAACTGACTGAGCCACCCAGGTGACCCTAAAAATGTAATTTCTCAAAGTAGATTTATAAAAATAGATTTTTTAAAAAAATATGTGTCGGCAACTTGAAAAATGACTGCTGATTTACTTAACTTGGGTAAAAATTACTACTTTTCTAAGTAAACAAACTTTAAACTACATTTCTTGTCAAGCTAATATAAACAAATGTAATAAATAAAAAATATATTATAAATAATCTTAAAAGATATAATTTATTTCTCACATTGCCACTCATGGGACCACAACATTCCACACTTAATTTTTTTTTTTTTAATTAAGATAAGAGTTGGTGAGAATGACAAGAGAGTTAATGCTTGAGTAATGATTTTGGCTTCACTTGCCTTCTTTTTGCCTAGATAGGTACATGTTTTTCCATGCCATTCTCTTTGGTTCTTGGTGTAGATTATATCACCCACGTCCTTAGCAGCTGATAAAGAGGTGGAGAATTAAGGGCTATCAAATTGTCACCGAGCACCAATTCCATTAGATTTCCTTTCTACAGCATACACTTTTCTAGAGAAACAAGCATCATTATATAATCAATGATCACTCTTTGTTCTTATATAATTCTGTACTTTTACAGAATACATTATACTTTGGATATATGTTCCTATGTTATGATTTTATTAGTATATGCATTATAAACCTCATGGAGCCAGAGATAATATCTGCTTTTTTTTTTTTCTGGATATCCACAGCAGCACGGTGTTATATTAACAGATTTCAAAACCAAAATTAATGAATAACTAAGAAAGTAAGTGGTCAGACAGAATACAGGTAACTAAATGCTGGCATGGGTGAGGCAGTGTCAGAGAAATTGTTTTGAGTTTTAAGTCTGTGACAAGGAATTATCTGTAACCAATTTAGACAGGAAGATTAGGGGAAGCAATGTAGGATAAGGGCTAGATGGATAACAACATCCAACTATATACTTCAGGGGCATGTATCCGGATATCATAAAGCCAGGGAGAGATGTAACTCAACAAAGAACTTTGACAGATAAGAAACGACTAATTAATAGCGTGAATTAAGAAGCTATTAATTATGGTTAAAGCTAAAATGTAGAATTCCTACCACATTAAATGAAATCCAACCAATAAATATTCACAGATTAACATGTGCCCAGAACTTTGCTAAATTGTGTGAAAACTACATACATAAGATTTGCTTCTGGACTTCAAGAATGCCATAATCATGTACGAAAGATAGAAACAGCATCTGTAAATGTATAGGAACATGTAAAGTCAGACTGAAGGGATCTAAACCCATAGGAATTTACCATAATAAATGAGATTTAGTCTGATGGTGCATCAATAAAACCAACAGCCAATTTATTAAGGTAGAAAAAGCCCATAATTACTTTGTTTGAGACCATATTCATATTACAAGAATTAATATATGAGGTCAGAAACTGAATGTTACAGTGAAATGTTAGGTTCAACAAATTTTTTTCTAAATATAAGGTGTGATTGAACAAATATTTATACACTAATTATTTCTCATAATTTGGAGTAATATAATTTAATTTTCAAAATATCATAATTTTAAAAGGATAATATAAAGATTAATGCATTTAGGTTTACTTGTTAAATTAAAACTTTGCTTTAGGGGCACCTGGGTGGCTCAGACAGTTAAGTGTCTGACTTTGGCTCAGGTCACAATCTCATGATTCATGAATTTGAACCCCAAGTCGGGCTCTGTGTTGACAGTGTGGAGCCTGGAGCCTGCTTCAGATTCTCTGTCTCCCTTTCTCTCTGACGGTCCCCCACTTGAGTTCTCTCTCTCTCTCACTCTCTCTCTCTCAAAAATAAACAAAAAAAGCTTTACCTTAAATTTTGACTATTTTAAAAACCATATTACAGCTACCATATATAGATTTGTAGCTTTGTTATACACCATATAGTGCACATATTCCAAATATTTCAACTGAAATTCTACTTGTTACAAGCTATTTTTCCTGTGCATTTTTCCTATTATTCCTGTGCTGTTTCTCCTGTGCTATTTTTTCTATGGCTCCTTTGCATCAATTTAAATCATAAAAATGAAAAAAGTATAACATGTAAAGTACTCATCATTTAGATTATGGGATTAATTTTTCTAGGAATGCAATATAAATCATATTTTTCTCAATGAAAAAATATAATTTGGTTCAGCTTAAGATAAATGTGTGGGAAAAATAAATTAATCTTATACAGAGTATATCTATGTGGAAAGGAAAGGAATCATTAGCAGTGAATTCTGCTTTGGTGCATCTATATCCTTAGAGCCAACATCTGCCTGACTTTGTACTGATGTATACTTAGGATTAGGTAATACAGTAGACACAAAAAATACTGTTTTATTTTTTAATTTTAAAAATTTTTTAATGTTTGTTTATTTTTGACAGAGAGAGAGAGAGAGAGAGAGAGAGAGAGAGCATGAGTGGGGGAGGGGCAGAGACAGAGGGAGACACAGAATCTGAAACAGGCTCCAGGCTCTGAGCTGTCAGCACAGAGCCCGACACAGGGCTTGAATCCACGAACTGTGAGATCATGACCTGAGCTGAAGTCGGATGCTCAACTGACTGAGCCACCCAGGCGCCCCTCAAAATACTTAAAAATTAATTATTATTATTTTATTTTAGAGAGAGAGCGAGAGAGAGCAAGCAGGGCAGAGGGGCAGAGGGAGAGAGAGAATCTTAAGCAGGATCCATGCTTAGTACAGGACTTGCTCTCAGGACCCTGGGAATATAATTAACATTCAGCACAGATTATAACAATATAGGTTAAGGACTTACAAAAATATAAACATATATGTAAACATAATTCAAATTAAGACACAGAGCATTGCCAGTACCCAAAAGTCCCTCTTCTGCCCACCTCCAGGTAATATGCTCAGCCTCTTCCACAAAGCTAATGACAACAATGAATAAAAGTGGTTTAAGAAATAAGATAAAGTCTAGGTTTTCATAAATGACAACATAACTGTCCCCAAACTATTTGCCTTACCAATTTGAAATGCTACATGTGTTAGTTAGTATCCTTTTAGTAGCTATTATTTTAAATGCGTTTGTTTCTAGTATCAAATACTGCATTTATTAATTAATCAATTTAAAAATATTTTAATGTATGTTTTGGAAAATCTTCATTCATAAGTCCTTTTACAGAAGATGTCTGAGTGTTCCTGTACAATGAAGAATCTCACTGAAATTTGTTAAACAAATAAAAAAAGTATGAAGTTTTTATCATTGTCTAATAAATGTATAAATATGGATTAGATTCATTAAAAGGAACATCAATTTCTTTTCCAAATCCCCCTAATACTAACCTTACATATTCAATTTTTTTCATGTGCCTCAACATTGTGTAGCTTGTTTCACTTACACTGTTTAGACTTTTATTATATTTATTTTTAGAAATTTTAAACTTGGATTTTACTTCAGATGAGATTTCTTACTGCCATTTTATTTTCAAGCTAGTTATTGTTGCTATCTCAAAATTATAAGAAGTTAATAATTGGAGTTTTAATTAATTCTAATAGTTTTAAAACTACTTAATGAATAAATGGGATTAAGTTAATAACTTTTATCAACTGAATAAGTGACATTGATTTTTAAAGGAAACTTGATGCCCATCGTGAAATATACACAAAAAATACCATACTCTAGGAACAATACTCCTTCTGTCATATGCCTCATTATCTTCATTCATGCTGTTGGTTAACATCTCACTAAAACTCTGAAGGTTGAGATCAGACAACACAACATTTTCATATTTTTCAGTAACATTCCTCTTTAGCTATCTAGTAAACATCCTTTTTAGTGATCTAAAACCACTTTTTGTGTGTTCAGATATGAATAGAAAGTTTGAACAAAAACATTTAAGAGAGAAGTAAATTTCAAGTAAGACTAGACAGAGTTAAAGGGTGGAATGGATTAGAAGTTGTCTGGTCAAATGAATTAAGTCAGTGTCCTGAGAATTTAGAGATGAGAGATTTGACTTGGATTGGATAACTGCTCCAAGTTGAATGCCCTGGGAAGCAGACTGTGAGATGGAGAGTAATGTGAAAAAAGTTTATTAAGGGACGCCTCGGTGGCTCAATCGTTAAACATCCGACTTCAGCTCAGGTCATGATCTCGCCATCTGTGAGTTTAAGGCCCCCGTCGGGCTCTGTGCTTACAGCTCAGAGCTGGAGCCTGCTTCAGATTCTGTGTCTCCCTCTCTCTCTGCCCCTCCCCCACTCATGCTCTGTCTCTCTTGCTCTCAAAAATAAATAAAACATCAAAAAATTAAAAAAATGTTTATTAAGGGGTCTTCTTGGGATCAACACAGGAAGAAGAAGAAGAAGAAGAAGAAGAAGAAGAAGAAGAAGAAGAAGAAGAAGAAGGAAGAGGAGGAGGAGGGGGGGAAGGAGGAGGAGGAGAATGAAGGAGGGGTAGAGGGAGAAGGAGAAGAAAGCAGGAATGGCAGAAAGAAGTTGGCTGTACCATAGTTACAACAAAGATCTCAGCTGATCCCAGCAACACATCTGTGGCTGGGATGGTTACTTTGTTGTCACAAGAGGGTGTATCTTTTTTTTTTAATTTAAATCCAAGTTTGTTAACATATAGTGTAATAATGATTCCAGGAATAGAAATCATTTATATACAACACCCAGTGCTCATCCCAACAAGTGCTTTCCCTAATGCCCATCACCCATTTAAACCATCCCCCAACCCAATACCCTGCCAGCAACCCTCAGTTTGTTCTCTGTATTTAGGAGTCTCTTATGGTTTGTCTCCCTCTCTGTTTTTATCTTATTTTTGCTTCCCTTCCCCTTCATCTGTTTTGTTTCTTAAATTCCACATATGAGTGAAATCATACAATATTTATCTTTCTCTGATTTCGCTTAGCATAATACACTCTAGTTCCATATTGTTACAAATGGCAAGACTTCATTCTTTTTAATCACTAATATTCCACTGTGTGGGTATATAAATATAAATAAATATATATATATATATATAAATAGATAGATATAAATATATATATTTATACATATATATACACATATGTATACACACACACACACACATACACACATCACATCTTCTTTATCCACTCTCCACTCATCAGTTGATGAAAGTTTGGGCTCTTTCTATACTTTGGCTATTGTTGATAGTGCTGCTATAAACACTGGGGTGCATGTACCCCTTTGAATGTGCATTTTTGTATTCCTTGGATAAATACCTGCTGGGTCATAGGGTAGTTCTATTTTTAATTTTTTGAGGAACCTCCATACTGTTCTCCAGAGTGGCTGCACCAGTTTGCATTCCCACCATCAGTGTAAAAGTGTTCCCCTTTCTCCTCATCCTTGCCAACATCTGTTGTTTCCTGAGTTGTTAATGTTAGCCACTCTGACTGGTGTGAGGTGGTATCTCAATATAGTTTTGATTTGTATTTCCCTGATGGTGAGTGATGTTGAGCATCTTTTCATGTGTCTGTTAGCCATCTGGACGTCTTATTTGGAAAAGTGTCTATTCATATCTTTTGTCCATTTCTTCACTGAATTATTTGTTTTTGGGTGTTGAGTTTGAAAAGTTCTTTACAGATTTTGGATATTAACCAACAGGATGTATCTTTGTATGACTTTATGAAAGAGTCTTTGGATGAAACCTGCCCCAGGAAAAGGGGCTTGCCCATGGCTTTTGGCAAGGCTGCTCTCTACAGATGAGGGAAATTTCTAATCAGAGCTGAAAACTAAAGGCTGTTTGCCAGCAGCAAGTGCAACAGCTGTGGGAATTAAGTTCATCAGTACCAAAAGCGGATCTGGGCAGGACATTGCAGCCTCCACTAGAATAACTTCTTTGTCATCACGGAAAGCCAAATAGATCCTAGAAGAAGAAGTCAAATAGATGTCTAGAAGGTAGATTCTTTAAACCATAGACTAGAGATCCAACATCATTTCCCAGCAAATAAACTGCTAAGTAGACATTTTGTAAGCACCTAGAATGGAGAGTGGTAACTGAGAACTAGAATGTCATATTAACTTATTTCTATTTCCTCTGAATCAAAGAGCCTAAATTGTGCCAAACGGGAAACTTAGGGTTATAAGCAATAGTAAACCCAATATAAAATAAACCATATTTTCCATCTGAAAAGCAATATATATATATATATATATATATATATATATATATATATATATTTGTACATAACTATATATGTACATATATAGAAAAGGAAATGTTTGTAAATTGCATGCATGTGTGTGGTTTTGTGTGTGTATCAGTGAAACATTTTGATAAGTCTTTTGCTTCATCCAAAACTGGCAAAACAAAACCTGGATAAGACTATATGTTGATGGTCCAATGATTAGTTGAATGGCACATTGCCATTTTACAAGAGAAAGTCTTATGGCAGAGTCTTGTCTTGTATTCTGTACCATTCAACCATCTTAATAATGGTTTCAAAAAAGGTGTGGCTTGCTTCAAATGTTATTGGAGCATATATGCAGTAGGTGCAATGTCAGATGATCTATATGCATTATATCATTTAAGAATATAAATGCATAGTCATAAAATCTATAGATGATCTAATCCAGAGATAAATAGCTAATGTATTGGATGGCAGCATGAGAATCCCAGAAGATATTTATCAGCTATTTTCATGCTCTATATTAGACCAGATAAAGTGTAATAATTATAAATCCCAGAATTTGGTTCCCAAAATACCACAAACAAAAGTTAAGATTGATATAAGTAAGAGGGATACATGAAAAAAAAAAAAACAATGTAAGGGGTTTCATAGACTGTTTATTCAGTCAGTACAGGAGTGTTGTATAAAACAGCTAAAACTATATCAGACATAAACATTTTTTCCATAAATAACACTGCTATTCCTCACTGAGACAGCTCTCCAGATATAAAGTCAAAGCCCTAGGTATGCCATACATGTTAGGACCAAACTTCACTTCACCAGTCCTGCCATGAGCCAATAAATTATCTCTTTGCTCAGTAGTTTGTACTGGTTTACTGTAGCTTGCAGTGATTGATTTCAATCTAGGAGGTAGGATAATGAGGAAACTTATTCCAAATCACCCTAAAAGGTAGGACAAAAATTAATCACTAACATAAAAAAGAGATATAGTAGGATTTAGTTCTCTAGAGGGGATTTTCTAGAAGGTAAGCCACATGATTCAAAGAATACTGCCAAATAAGATACTATGTTCTAGGTCACACAGAGTGTTCAGGGAGATGTTAGAACAACTTGAAGATGACTGAAGCATCAGATGGGGAAATATACCAGATAACCTCTGAGGTCCCATCCAATTCTAAAGATCTGTTATTGCAATTAACAATTTTATGATCAAACAATTATTCTGCCTTTAAAAAAGATTATTTAATATATAGACAGTCAAATAGCTATTCTATAACATGCCTTTAAAGTGTCCCTCGAAAATAAAGTGAATGTAAAAATTCAGTGTTATAAAAATGCATAATCATAGTTTAAGCAATTTCTCTTACATTAAGAAGATACATTGCAGATATATGACTCTATTCTCAAAAATTTCCAAAGGTTGAAATGAAAGGAAACCTATAAAAAGGTATAAAATCTCACAAGAGATGATACATTGTGAATGACCAGAATCTTTTGCCCCTAGTGTCTTTAAACAACTGGCAATTTGGAATGAGAAAGCTTCTCATAATCCAATTTGGATTACACAAACCAGATTGTCTATAAAAGCCATACAATAAAAATTCCCCTTCAGCAGAAAACTTTGAGGACATAAAGACCACTTTTCCCCACCTATAAAGTATTGGAGAATTGAATCTAAATCATACATTAAGGATGAATATTTGCATCCCCTACAGCACCAGCAGGATACCTGCTCAAGATAGATGAATCAAAAGACTTTTTTTTTTAATTAGAATAAAATTCCCTGGATGGATGGAATGTCCATTACCCTCAAGAGAATCTGGTGGTGGTGAAGATTATGTTGGAGCTATTGTATTTTATATCATGTATTTAAATATATTTAAATTTAAACATTTATTTTTCTAATATAGGGTAAAAATATGGTCATTTTAGAAAACCTAAAAAATTAAGAAGTAAATAATAATAAAAATCACCTATGAACAGATGAATACTATTAACATTATGGCATATCTTAAGTCTTCTATAAATTCTATTTTGTGGAGGTGAAACTTCTTAACATACACTTTTTCTTCTTTTTTTTAAATCAACTTTATTTCAAAAACACTCTCCAAAGTCATTACATATTCCCACAATTTCAGTGGCAGTACATAATTTCATTCCTTCATCTTTAGTTCTTAGTTGAAAGAGAATCACAGCTTTCTTTGACTATCTGATGAAAGGATGGACCCCATTCTCAAAAAAATCCAAAGATATATAAAAGTTTAATAATAAATCTAGGATGGATGGATCTCCTGGCTTTAGAAGCTCTGGTTTAAAAGAGTTTCTTGTTAGTACTCTGATTTATAATTAGCACAACATAGATCTAGGTGCTACTAAACTTTACTAAGGTAGATTTAGGAATAAATTAAGAAAGTTTATTCTGTATAATTTACACATAGTGCATATTCAATGTATTACACTCTTCATTTTTATTTTCACCATTATTTTAAGCATTTATATTTGCCTAATATTCTGAAACATACTCAAATTTGTGTGTATGTGAACATTTCTGGGGAGTAGGTTCATAGCTTTCCATTAAAAATTTGAAGGATTGAGGGGCACCTGGGTGGCTCAGTCAGTTAAGCATCCGACTTCAGCTCAGGTCATGATCTTGCAGTGCAGTTTGTGAGTTCGAGCCCCACGTAGGGCCCTGTGCTGACAGCTTGGAGCCTGGAGCCTGCTTCTGATTCTGTGTCTCCTTCCCTCTCTGCCCCTCCCCCACTCACACTCTATCTCTCTCTGTCTCTCAGAAATAAATAAATGTAAAAAAAATTTGAAGGATCGAGTTGCCTGGGTGACTCAGTTGGTTAAGTGTCTGACTTGACCTCAGGTCAACCCACCATTGGTGGGTTCAAGCCCCATGTCAGACTCTGTGCTGACAGCTTGGAGCCTGGAACCTGCTTCAGATTCTGTGTCTCCTTCTCTCTCTTCCCCTCCTCCAACTCGTGCTTGCCTGCTCTCTCTCCTTCAAAAATAAATAAACATTAAATTTTTTTAATTAAAAAAAATTTAAAGGATCTTGTTCTCCAAAATAAGAACCCTTTCACTGCAAGAAAAAAACTAAGACTTTTGCAAAGTTTAAGCTTTACTGCCACAATGATCTTTATTCAATAAAAAGTGTTTCTACCAAAAGTGACATCTTTGCTACAAACACAGAAGTACAGCTGGTGTACTTGATAATTCTAGGAGCTTTAGTGTTGTTTACTAATTCAGATTAACTTTATATTCTAAAAACTTTATATTCTAAAAGTAAACAAGAATGTTATGGGGACAGACTTAATTAGACAATAGTTGAAAAATAAATTGTGGATTTATCTTCTTACTCCTGAATCCAGAGTAGAAAAGGGTTCTGTACACTCAAGGGTACGATGTAGCAGGTTGGTAGGGAAAAGTCTGGCAATCTAGTTGGATACCGGTCATGCTACCTGTTAGCTGTTTAAGAATTTTGGATTTTATTCCTAAGGACAGTGGAGAGTTCCTGCAGAGCTCTAAGAGGAGTGTGAGGGTTTGTAATTGCTTTACTTAAAGTACCTGCACTAAAATACATTTTGGGGGCTGTATAGGAGTACATGCATTAGTTTCAAGAAAGACCTGGGATCAAAATTCAGCTTTCCTACTGGCAGACCTCATCTGGGTCTTTGTGGCTTCATCTGTAAAATGGGCACAGTGATGTCCAGTGCAGCATGGTTCTACAGTTAAATACTGATAATGCATGCACTGCACTTAGTACTGTGTCTGGTCTGACCCATTGAAAATGTCCAATAAGTGTACCTAATTATTGTTGAGAAAGACAATGACTCAAAAAACTCAAAAAACTAGAAAAAAAACTTTTAGTGCCCCCAGGAGCATGATGTAACAAGTATGTGAATAGCTGAAGTGTATTTTAATCTTAAACCTGTGAATTCAAAAGATCATGTTGTATCTGCCTATAATCCTCCAGTCATAGTATGTGACACATAACTCTAATCACTTCTTTTTTCTTTTTTTCATTTTACCCTGAAAGAATGGATTGAGGAATCTGTGTCTATTTTACCTAATTGCCCTCTAGTTTTTCTCTAGATATTTCAATAGGTTGTATTAAGTGCTGGAAGGCATGAGCTGAGTATACAGGCTGTTAAAAATAGAAATATCATACTAGGGAGGTGGGTACACTTATCTAGAAATCTCTGTGAAAGATAGAAAAAAAGGGGCACCTGGGTGGCTCAGTCGGTTCAGCATCCGACTTCAGCTCAGGTCATGATCTCACTGCTCGTGAGTTCAAGCTCTGCACTGGGCTCTGTGCCAACAGCTCAGAGCCTGGAGCCTGCTTCGGATTCTGTGTCCCCCTCTCTCTCTGCCCCTAACCCACTCACATTCCGTCTCTGTCTCTCTCAAAAATAATTAAACATTAAAAAAAATTTTAAAAAGAAAGAAAGAAAAGAGGGAGGGAGGGAAGAAAGAAAGGAAGAAAGGAAGAAAGGAAGAAAGAAAGAAAGAAAGAAAGAAAGAAAGAAAGAAAGAAAAGAAAGAAAGAAAAAAGAAAGACCTATGCATTCCTCAATAAAGATGCTCTAAATGGACACTAAAAATTTGTAATTAATGCCAGATTGCATAAGTGCCAGTTACTTGCAAATCCTTTATCCCGATATGACTGAAACACAATAATGAAAACAGATCCGTAGGGGTTTCTGGGTGGCTCAGTCAGTTAAGGGTCCAACTGGCTCAGGCCACAATCTCATGGTTCAGTTCGTGAGTTAAAGTCCTGTGTTGGGCTCTGTGCTGACAGCTCAGAGCCCAGAGCTGCTTCAGATTCTGTATCTCCCTCTCTCTCTGTTCTTCCCCAACTCAAAAATAAATAAACATTTAAAAATAAATTAACATTAAAAAATGTTTTTTAAAGAAAAAAATTTTTAAAAGAAATAAAAACAGATATGTAAGAGGAGCAGACAGCAAAGAAGCGTGCCTTCCAACACTTGTTAATGAAATTGATCATTCCTTCTGTGGTGCTGCATATTTTTAAGCCACTGATTTATCTAAATTTTCCTCTTTACACCTAGGGCTTCCATCAAGGGTTCTATGTTGGGTTGTTAATTTTTTCAAGCCTTCTTCTGCTAGGTACTGAGACACAGGATCAATGTCTGACATACACTGGACACTCAAACACTGTTGTCAAGAATGTTAGCATAGATTAGGCAAAATGTTTGGTAAAAGGATAGAGTGGTAGGCAAGACAAAGTCTTGGCCCTCATAAAACTTACAATCTAGTATGGGGACATATATATTAAAACAATTCCCCCTCAAAATGACTTTTTTGCAATTATGCTAAATATAGTGAAGGATGTTATAGGCTTTGTGGATGGAATATTTGGGAGGTACCCATTCCAAGGGTTCCAGAAGACATTTCTGAGTAACGAAAATTTTAGCTACAGGTTGCCACCTCTTAACCCCACATGAAGAAACAAGTGATATGTCACAGTGAAGCTGGGTTCCAAGTCATGTGAATATATGTATTCATGTGAATATATGTATTCTGAGATCTCAGAACCTATCTAGGAGGGTTATTCATCAGCTAATCAGCTGCCAGGTACAAACATGGACAGAAATATTGCCAGATCCTCATTTTAAAAGAAATTACTGAGGGGAGCCTTGGTGGTTCAGTCAGTTAAGAGTCTGACTCTTGGTTTTGGCTCAGGTCATGATCTTACGGTTTGTGAATTCAAGTCCCACATTGGGCTCTGTGCTGACAGTGCGGAGCCTGCTTGGGATTTTCTCTCTCTCCCTTTCTCTCTCCCTTAAAGTAAATAAATAAACTTCAAAAAATAAAATAAAATAAACTACTGAACATGGTTCTTCCTGTAAAATCTTGTTTCTAATGCATAAAACACTGCACACTCAACACAGAAGTTGGTAACGTATATATTTAAGTTGATGCTTAAGGGATAAGGTAGGGGCAGGATTGGGTCACATGAAGAGAGAGAAATTCCAAGAAAAGTGAACAGCATTACCAGAAGTCCAGAATGGAAAAGGGCTGTATGCACTCAAGGGTAAGATGTGGCGAGCTGATAGAGGACTGGCAACTGAGCAGGGGCCAAGTGATGCTGCCTAGCTGTAGTTTTAAGAACTTTAGATTTTATTCCTAAGGACAGTGGAGATTTACTGCATAGTCTTGAACAGTGATAACTGCTAGATGCTACTGTGTCAGACCACACGGACAGTTATCTTCCCCAGGAAGTAAACTAGACTCTGCCATTTGGTGTTAGAATTTTAAGACAACACTTCTACTATACACACCACACTTACAAATAATCATAATTATGAAGTTATAAGTTATTAAGACAGAATATAAAATGTCATAGCTGGTATTTGGAGATCACCTACCCCAGACTTACCATGTTAACAGATAATGAACGGATTTAAATATATTAAACACATCACACATTTAGAAGCAGGTAGAATTAGAACGCCAGCATCTACTAGCCTCTTTCTCTTTTTCCAAGCCCATCCCAGTCTCTGTATTTTCTCTATATTTAAGAAAAATCTTCTGTACAATGTCATAATATTATCATAGTACTTTCCTATCAAAATTAGCTTTTTCAGACATTCTAAAGAGTGCAACAATCATGAAAACAAACGTGTTGATGAAGAAATAATATACACAGGCTATATATAGGCTATGCATTGACGACATCATTATAACTGATTCATTATGTTTAAACATCTACATATACACTTACCATTTACAGCTGCAGGGACACTAGAAAAATATAGTAAAATTTTTGACATTCACTCTTAGCAGAACTATCATTAGTCACTGGAAGACAGCTAATACAAAACTGTTCAGTGAAAAGCACATTGGTTTGGGCAGGAAATAATCTTTATCTCCATATTTAATGCTACCCAGGAAAGCTATCTGATTATCTTGTGTCCTATTTATCATAATAGTAATCTTGGTTAATATTTTCCTAGCAAACATTATGGGCTAAATACTTTAATATTTTAATATTAATTTTTAAAATTAGTTTTAATATTAATCTTTATTAAATATTTTAATAAAATCTTGAGTCTTTAATCATTTCTATAGTCAGAGGATGTATTATTATCACTTTTATTTTATAGACAGGGAAACTGAGAATCAGACAAAAGTTACACAGCTAAGAAGTCTCAGAATTGGGATTTGAACTCAAGCAATGGAGCTCCAGAGATGGTAATGTTCACTGCTACTCTATTTTGCTGTCTTTTCCTCTATTACATGTGAAAAACAGGGGCAATTTAAATGGAGTATATTTAAAGAAAATACAGCTACTTTGGGATTTAAGAAGATAGAGTAATGCGCTTGTTTTCAGATTATATCATGGCTATGATGGAAATTAATTTGGAGAAGACAGAAGTATTGGAAAGACCTTGAAAACTGAATGAACATGATATTCAATATAAAGTAATATGGGTGGCAAAAAGATGATGTGTCAATCTCATTACAGGCTGGAAGAGATAGCAGAAAAACACAAAACCAACAGTTTACGATGGCTATGCATTCTCTCAGGAAAGTGCCTGGGATTTGAGGTCCAGAGGCTCGCAATATAGTTTGGGAACCATCGTTTCCCCACTATTTAATCCTTGTAACTTGTAATACCTTTGTCTGTTAAATTAGAATATTTTTACCCATTTCACAGCATGACAGTGGGCACTACATGAGATAATCGAAATGAAAGACATTTTGGAAACTCTAAAGTGAAATGTTCATGCCTTATTTTACTATTAGCAATTAATTATTTAAGGTATACAGGAAACTAGTATCGATATGAAGCAAAAAAGAAAAGGAAATTGCCTAAGGAAAGAACATTAATTATTCATATAATGCATGAATATTATAAATATATGTTTAAAATGAAAGTACAGGTGCAAATAATTTATGCCTATAAGCATAGCAAAATGACCAGCCAGATTCACATAGTTTTCTCTTGGTTACAACATTGGAGGGTTAGCAGAGCTATCCTTCTGTAGAGTGATAGCTTTTTACATAAATGTAAACATTAAGTATAATTGGCATATGCATACATACACATATGTAAATCTTTTATAGATGCACATACATGATAAAACGGTGGGTGATTTTAACTGTTTTGTTTTCCTGTATTTTTCAAAAGCTTTATAAAAAAAGAAGGAAAGGTTATATATTATATAAATATCTACTCATGAAGAGTAGAAATACATACATACTTAGATAAGAAGGCACTAACAGCCCTTTAAAAATCTAAATAGATAGGTTAAAAAGGGCAAACGAAAACATTGTTATGAGAGCACGTTTCATTTGCTCAGAGAAATAGAAAGTGATATATTGGAGTAAGCTCAGGATTCACTTGTAAAAATTAATAGGCAACATTCATTAAATACTCTCCATGTGTCAGAAATAGTTATAAACACAGTCACATAAAATCCTTCTACTAATTCTATGACTGTAATACTATGATTATTTCCATTTTACAGGTGAAGAAGCTAAGGATAGGAGCAGTTAATTAACTTCTGAAGGTAACCCAGCCTATCAGTGCCAAAACTAGTATCTGCATTCAGGTCTGCCAGAGTCCAAAGACCCCAGTTGATCCAACTTCCTTATTGCTATAATGCTACGGACTGGAGATAACACCAAATACATGAAAGCACACCTTTTGGGGAAAAAGCAAAAAATAAAATAAAATAAAATAAAATAAAATAAAATAAAATAAAATAAGGCTTTTAAAGCAAGGTAAGACTGCTTAAAGAAAAATTTCCTCATCACCATACATCATACAGAGTTTGTAGTGTTTAAGCAAGCTCATGGCAGGTCTTTTCAAAAACAAGGGAAATAGCAAAGTCTTTGAGACAAAGCCAATGAACTATATAAGAACTCCAGAAACACCAGGTATTGGAAAGCATTTCTGCCGCTAAACTCAAACTATAAAGCCTTTGCAGAGATTTGCTTTATGACAGTCACTAAAAGAATGGCTACATGTGGCAAATAGAGCAATGGTTTAAAAAAAAAAAAAGAACAACAAAGCATACTCTTTTTTGTTACACTCTGAGGAAATATGCCAAGTGTAAAGGAGGTAGACAGAAAAACTAGGAGGATTATAGAGCAAAGCAAAGAAAGCAGTAGAGGACTATAAGCAATAAGTAAGCTGGGGAATAAGACACTGGTAATAGCTGCAAAAGTATTTCAGTAACAAGATCACTCCTTAGAAGAAGGCAAGATAAAACAGGGAATTGAGGCTTTTAAAGAAAAAGAAGTAGTAACTCTTTCCTGAAGCAAGTGGGCAAAAAGTAAAGAAGGTGGAGGCCCAACAAATAAATTCTACTCATTACTTATGCTTCTGGTTCAAAGGTTAAAACTAGAAAGAAATATACTGAAGATGCTTCCAAGATTTTTATCTTACACATTCTAATCTTAAAAATCTCTCGCTCATGAAAGAGCTTACAGAAAAAAGAAATGTGTGAAGGAGCAAGGATATTGAAAAAATTCAAGTATCATTACAATATAGGAGGTAGAATCTGTCACAGTCTGAATGCAATTGGTCTGAATAAGACATGTCCTTTAGCACTTGAAAGGTAAAATTGCATCCTATTTTTTCTACTGAAAGAATTCTATGTTCTCCCGTGGAAACAATTTCTCCCTTTCATAAAACCAAATGTCTGCCACCTGTTGGTTCTTTCATATTATCTCTTTGGGCCAGTAGGCTCAGTTATTAAGAGTATCATTAATAATGAGGTCATCTGAAAGATAAGGAGGACAAAGAAGTAATTTCCCCTGGGCCTATTCTGTAAAGATAATCTATAAGTGAATGTGACATTACTGAAACGTTCAAGTCCAACATATCAGTTGAAACAAAGCATAAAACATGGAATGATTGAACATCAGTGGAAGAAAAAAGAAGTAAATGAGATAAATTGACAATGGTAGTAGGCTAGATAGCTCCCATATAATTCAAAAGGATGAATGAGAGAGATTAGATCAAAAGTGGGGGGCATAAATGGGGGAAACTACTGTTTGATAAAGGGAGAAGTACAATAACCATGAAAGAGGGAAGTCCAATGTAGTATTGGGAACCTACTCATGAGAAAGAGGATGAAATAGTCAAATTGAAGAATATACCACAAGGACTGTAGAAACTGAAAAATAAAACTTATCTACTTAATAATGAAGGCACACGTTTCTCCACACTATCTACCTAGCCTGCATTCATGACAGTACAGTAAGAATTGGGTTACCAAGGTGCATGGGAAGTTACTGAATGGAAAGTAAAGCTGTGTTCAGACTACTATTTCATAGGCTGAAATGAATGGTAGGAACTTCAAGATGCCAGACTGAAAAGACACCTGTGATTGTAGCTGATGTAGTCAACCCTATTCCCTCTGCAAGTATCCAGAACAAATGACTGGTTCCCCTTTGAGAATGAATTTCAAGGGTCTCAAATCAGGTCAGTGTTGAGTGCAATGCCAAACTCCTGATGCTTTTAGGGGCAACCAAAATGGAGTAAGAGAAAATAAAAGTCATTCAATTGCTATCACTTAGGTCTAGAGCACGGAGAACTTCAGAGGATGAAGGAGCAAATTGTGACACATGAATCATACTACATAACCCTTCCATGCACTGCTCTAACCCAACCCTTACTCCAAATGGGAGCCTCATGTCCCACTTGGTGTATGGACTTTTGGTGCTCTGCATACAGAGAACTCTCAGAAAACTTACTGCCCTGTATGATACTAGGTAAAAGTAAGACAATGAGGGGGAAGAGCAGGGAGGGAGGGAAGCACTGGGAGAGAGAAGGTGTAGTAGTTGAATTACATCCCTCCAAAAGACATATTCAAATCTCAATCTCCAGTGCCTGTGAATGTTACCTTCTTTGGAAATAGGTTTTTTTTGCAGATGTAATTAAGAATAGGCCATACTGGATTAGAGTGGGCCCTAAATCTAATGACTTGGATACAGAGGCACATAGGGAAGAAGGTCATGTAATCATGTAGGCAGAGTGAAACGCAGAATATCAAGCCAAGAAATGTTAGGAGTCACTGAAAGCTAAGAAGAGGCAAGGAAGGATACTTCCCTAGAGGCTTCCCTTCAGAGGGCATGTAGCCTTCCTGACACCTTAATTTCAGACTTCTGGCCTCCAGCATTGTCAGAGAGTAAATTTCTTTCTTTTTTTTTAAACCACCCTGTCTGCAGTACTTTGTTATGGCAGTCCTAGGAAACTGATATACAGGGAGAGAGAGGGAGGGAGGACAGACTCATAGCAACACAAAGGCATTCTACATCACTTGATCATTAATCTGTCTTTGCTGAAAAGGAATTCATAAACTGTCTTGGTGTAACCTTGACAACAACATCAGTAATGATCATATCAACAGGTTGTTTTGGAACATTTTTGGGTTTTCTTTTCTTTTTTTTTAATTTTAACGTTTATTTATTTTTGAGACAGAGAGAGACAGAGCATGAACAGGGGAGCGGCAGAGAGAGAGGGAGACACAGAATCTGAAACAGGCTCCAGGCTCTGAGCTGTCAGCACAGAGCCTGACGCGGGGCTCGAACTCACGGACTGTGAGATCATGACCTGAGCCGAAGTCAGATGCTTAACCGACCGAGCCACCCAGGCGCCCCCATTTTTGGGTTTTCAAACTAATCACCCATAAAAATGTTTGAGTAGATATCTGCCATCTATGTATACTCATCTATCTATGCAATAGACAAATGTTCTAATATACTAACACTTATTAAACATTATAACTAAATTAAAATAGTAATTAATAATGGATAAAATAAAGGAGAACAAGGAAATGTCTTAAATAGAATTATATTTATTAATGATACATAAAATCATTTTTCTCACTAAACTATTCTACAAAATATTATTAATAATAACATTTTCAGGGGTGCCTGGGTGGCTCAGTCAGTGAAGCATCTGACTTTGGGTCAGGTCTCATAGCGTGGGTTCAAGCCCCGCTTCAGGCTCTGTGCTGACAGCTCAGAGCCTAGAGCCTGCTTTGGATTCTGTTTCTCTCTCTCTCTCTCTCTCTCTCTCTCTCTCTCTCTCCCCCACTCAAGCTGTGCCTTTCTCTCTCTCAAACATAAATATTAATTAATAATAATAATAGCATTTTCAGAGAAAGCAATCAGATTGGATATGCTTTATAATTTTTTTTAATCTTGCTTGCACATTTTGTCATAAAGCTTTGAAAAGCCCTGATAAAAATTCACTGTTTTCCAGTATTAAAAATAGGCTAGTGAATGCCCTCTCCCTTGCTATCTATCAACTGCATTTACAAACCAGGTAGAAGGTGTGTTTTTTCCAGTTTAATCAAAGTGATAAAAATCCATTAAAATTTTCATGTAAAGGATATTGAAAGAGCTTACAAAATTTCAAAACCCCTTTCCTGAGCATAAGTATCTAGGTACGAGAATTTTTACAGGTGATATACTTAATGTTAAAAAAAAAAAACTCACACAATGGTAGAAATATTCCCACACATCTGTTTTTAAAAGCTTTCTCCATTCTATGATTTTCCTCCTAAAGGTAGTAATTTTTCTCACTCACTGTTAAAACATCATTTTTACTGTGAAGATACAAATTAAGCATGACAACAACACAATAGAGATAGCTTCCTTTATGGGAGAAAGCTTTATAAGGTGTGCTTTTGGGGATACTGCAAACAGGACTGATCTCTCCCAATAACAATGAAAAAAAACCCCTTCCACTTAATGGCCAGTCAACATTTGTTAGGGGAAATGCCAAACCCTTTTATTCTAACATAAGCAAGATATGCATATATTCATAAATATGTATGTGTATATCTATCTATATAGGTGTATATATATATCTATATAAGTAGATAGATATACACACTCATATATATGTGTATATATATATACTATATATAGTTTACATATATATTCATAAGTATACATATCTAC
The DNA here is from genome assembly GCF_027475565.1 of Acinonyx jubatus. NCBI lineage: Eukaryota > Metazoa > Chordata > Mammalia > Carnivora > Felidae > Acinonyx > Acinonyx jubatus. The sequence continues at coordinate 118,657,684 of NC_069383.1, forward strand.
ATGAATACATATATACAAGTGTATATTTATGTATATAAACATATATATTATATACACACTATAGACACATATATATTCTTTTTTTTAATATAAATTCAAGTTAGTTAATATATAGTGAGTATTGATTTCAGAAGTAGTTAGTGATTCATCACTTACATATGACACGCAGTGCTTGTCCCAACAAGTGCCTTCCTTAATGCCCATTGTCCATTTAACTCCTCCCCCACCCACCTGCTGCTGTAAACAATGGGGTGCATGTACCCCTATGAATCAGCACTCCTGTATCCTTTGGGTAAATATCGAGTAGGGCAATTGCTGGGTCGTAGGGTAGTTCTATTTTTAAATGTTTGAGGAACCTCCATACTGCTTTTCAGAGTGGTTGCTACAGTTTGCATTCCCACCAACAATGCAAAAGAGATCCCCTTTCTCTACATATTTGCCAACATCTGTTGTTGCCTGAGTTGTTAACGTTAGCCCTTCTGACAGGTGTGAAATGGTATCTCATTGTGGTTTTGATTTGTATTTCCCTGGTGATGAGTGATGTTGAGCAGCTTTTCATGTGTCTGTTAGCTGTCTGGATGTTTTCTTCAGAAAAGTGTCTATTCATGTCTTCTGCCCATTTCTTCACTGGACTATTTGTTTTTTTGGTGTTGAATTTGGGCATATATATATATATATATATTCTCTCTATATATATAGAATATATATATATAGAATATATATATATAGAATATATATATATAGAATATATATATATATAGAATATATATATAGAATATATATATAGATATATATATAGAATATATATATAGATATATATATATAGAATATATGTAGAATATATATATATATATATATATATATATATATATATATATTCTACAAGAAGGAAAACTGGTTAGAATGAAATCTATCCCCCACACTCCTACCTCCAGTATCTGCTACATTGCATATACTATTTCATGCAATCCTCACAACAGTTTATTAGAAATAGATACTATCATTATCCCCATTTATAGAGGAGGAACATAAAATAAGAAAGGACGTTAAATAAGTTAAATAGTGAGGGTTAAATAAGTTACTGCGGGTCATATCAATAGCAATCATCAGGACTTGGTGTTGAAATTGGAAATATCTGATCCCAAAACTAATGTTCTGTTATCATCCCCATTCTTCTTTCAGGTTTTAATAGGTTTGGAGGTAAGGAGATAAATAATTCAAATATACTCAAGTCCCTATGAATACTCAGTATGTGTCTCAAATGGGGTAAAACTGGGGTATGTAGAAAAATTAGTAGAGATTAGAGGCTCTTAGTAAAAGCCTATTGCAAACTTTTGCCTAGGGTTTGTTCATATTTGTGATCTCTTAATATAAACAGTTAAAATGGACAACATTACATAAGAATATGAGTATAAAAAAACACAACATCATCATGCCTTGAGACTTTTTCAATACTTAGAGTGGATATATACAAGACATGTCAAAGCTTTATAAACAAGAGCAAAATAATAATGTAGGAAAGAAGGTTAAGTGCAGCCAAATCACTTTTTTCTCCCCTTTTAGTTATTCCATGTCCTGATTCAGTAACTCCTGGCATACTCTTTGGACATCAATTATGCATGTACAAGCAAAATGTCTCTGGCATCTACTCACAAAACAGCCTTCTTCTGTTTGGTTCTTTATAACATTTGGTGTATTATGAACATGAATAGTATACTTAGGAGAGAAAAGAAAAATTTTGTTTAAGAAAAGAGAAGGGACAGTGTTTCTCATGTAGGGCTCTCAGTACTGGTTGCCAGGAAAGCAGATGAGAAAATTAAAAATGGCTGGAGAGCTTTTGTTGCAGAGCTGGGCCCAATTTATAATGAGGAAAAAAATAAATAAGTAAAACATACACACACACCATAGATTGCAAGAGCATTATAGTCCAGAGCACAATGTAGGTACAGAAAAAATTGAAACCAATAGGAAAGAAAAGTCCTCAAGAGTAATAGGAAGATCTAGGAGCCATACCAGGAATGACAAGAGAGGAAGGCAATAGGCAAATATGGAACACCAAGAGTGACGACAGAGAAATCAAGGACAAAGATTGGAGACACATGTTAAGGAGAGACACGGGGCACTCATATGAAAAATCCTATAGTTCTAATAGACAGTCTTTGTTTAGTTTTAGCTAGTTTGATGTGGGATGCCTGAGCTTGCTTTTGACCCTGTCCTTTGACTTAAAATGGGAAAAGAAAATAGAAGATATTTAAACAAACATTTACTTTCTATTCCCTCTCTCTTCAATTTTCAAAGTAATTTTTTTTACTAAAAACAGAAAATAAGTTTGGGGGTGCCTGGGTGGCTTAGATGGTTAAGCGTCCAGCTTCGGCTCAGGTCATGATCTCACAGTTCATGAGTCTGAGCCCCGAATCGGGCTCTGTGCTAACAGTTCAGAGCCTGGAACCTGCTTCAGATTCTGTGTCTCCTCTCTCTGCCCCTCCCACGCTTGTGATCTGCCTCTCTCTCTCAAAAATAAATTAAAAAACGTTAAAAAAAAACCCACAATAGCAGCACTCTCAACAACAGCCAAATTATGGAAAGAGCCTAAATGTCCATCAACTGATGAATGGATAAAGAAATTGTGGTTTATATACACAATGGAGTACTACGTGGCCATGAGAAAGAATGAAATATGGCCCTTTGTAGCAACATGGATGGAACTGGAGAGTGTGATACTAAGTGAAATAAGCCATACAGAGAAAAACAGATACCATATGTTTTCACTCTTATGTGGATCCTGAGAAACTTAACAGTAACCCATGGGGGAGGGGAAGGAAAAAAAAAAAAAGAGGTTAGAGTGGGAGAGAGCCAAAGCATAAGAGACTCTTAAAAACAGAACAAACTGAGGGTTGATGTGGGGTGGGAGGGAGGGGAGGGTGGGTGATGGGTATCGAGGAGGGCACCGTTTAGGATGAGCACTGTGTGTTGTATGGAAACCAATTTGACAATAAATTTCATATATTGAAAAAAAAAGAAAGAGATTAAAAATCTAAAAAAAAAAAACCACAAAGAAAATAAGTTTGAAAAATGGGCCATCAAATATTGCTCAATTTTCATTCCTGAACATGAAATTAATTTGATTTGAATTATGTACCTAACATATGCCAGGCACTTTTGTAAATAACTTTAAGAGAATTATTTAATTCTGAAACAACATTAATTCTGAGGATGTGAAGAACAAAATTGACAAGGAGTTGATCACTGTTTAAACTAGGCAAGGGGCAGATGGACATATGTTAGATCTTTCTCTTTAATTTTATATATGTTTAAAATTTTCCGAACTTAAAAAAGTAAATGCTAAAAAAGCAACCTTAGTTATAAGTTCTTAGCTCCATTATACTGATGAGACAATTGAATTAGAAAGACTTTAAATGTCTTAGCCATGATCAAAAATAAGGAATGAGTGATATATAGGTGGAATTTAGACCCAAGTCTCACTGGTTTCAGAATAAAAAGTTCTAAAACCACAGCAGCAATAACAGCACCAAATGCAAATGCTCAGCTATAAACCATTAGACAGTTTCCACCTCAAAATTCTCATATCAAGTCACAGCATAGGAGAGAGTAGGTACAGAAAACAAAGACATTCAGTTCCTCTCTAGATAATGTGAAAACAGTATATTGATATCAGATTAAACAATATTTGTCCCATGACATAAGTTTTATTGGATATGCAGTGAATAAAAAAGTTTTGGTCAATAGTGACATCAACATGAGTCTCTCATTCTCCAAAATTTGAATTACTGTTTCACAGATCCCAAAGTAGGGAGTTTGGAGTGCAAACTCGAATCTGGTAGACCTGAATTTGAATCCTTTGTCTATCATTATAGTGCTCTGAACTTGGTAAACATATACTAAACTTAAACTTAAGCCCATTTGCAAAATGGGGACAATAAAGACTAAGCACAGAGGGTCATGATGGACAGCTTAATAAAACGTGAGTAAAGTACTTAGCAAGGAATGCAGACCATAGTCCATAACAACAACGTGAACAGTTATTAACTATTACTATGAATATAGACACAGTACTGCAGGCTCAGTGAAGTCTCCCAGAGGGTTCAATATTTTAATGGGGTCTAAAAGATTGCAAAGAATTTGATTAGTGAGGAAAGAAAAAGAGGTGGCCATTTTATAAGAGGAAATATCAAGTGATATAGGTGATAAAAAGATGGTGTGTAACTCACATGACAGGCAGTAAGAGATGGGGAAACACACACAAAAAAACAACAGTTCAAGAAGAAAAAGAGAAACCTCACCAATAAAGGATTATATCTGATCATTGAGTGATTTGCCAAAAAATTTCTGAAAATCCTTACTGAATGTTGAGCATTATTAATTACCACTCATTAACTCATCTAAGGGATACACAGGATATAAGGCCTGCCAATGAAAAGGAAGTCTTCTCTGATTTTTTGTCAAAAAATTCCTTTAAACGAAATGGCACTTATCTTCTCAATTGAATTGTGAATTTAAGGAAATAAACTACATTCCTTTTATGACCCACAGAAGCTAGTATGCACTAATGAATAAACACTGATTAGCAGATTAGCAAGAGAAGAAGGGAAGCATGCTGCTAGAATGGTCACACAGGGTCAACCAAACATCTCCAGGGCTGGAAAGTGTTTTCCCAAAGAACTTGCTATGCATGCAGCCTTACAAATCAAATGGGAAAAAGTCAGGTTTAACTTGTAGAAACCCAAGGCAACAAGATGGGTATAAATATAACAAAATTGAAATGAAGAAAAGCCACAACTCCCAAAGCTACAGAAGCAGTCAGATGATAAGCACTGAAAGTCATCAACATTAGTTCCCCTTGAAATAACTGCATAAAAACATCAAAGACGTGTGCAGAGATGTTTTTGTGCTCAGTTTAAAAAAATGTTATTTCTTGAAGACAGTAATTTTGTGCAATTTCATTATAGAAGGAACCAGCTTTAAAACAGAATTTCTTGGACAAATTTTAGTACTAAAACATAGCCAAGAAAAGACTAAAGGTATGTGTTGCCTAGAGGTGTCTTGTACGGGGATGGTCAGCAGTGCCAGAGAAGAACACCTATACAGGAGCAAGGTTAAGAAAAATTCCTTGAAATTGATCAGGAAAAATGAACTTCAGCATCACTCACAGAAAAACACAACAATCAGAAAGTACTGGTGGGGGGAGAAAAGAGGAAACTTGCTTCACAGTCTCTCCTTTTACAAAAAAAAATTACTTAAAAAAATAAATTATTCTCTTTTAACTGACAGTCTCTTCCATGTCTAACATTATCAAGTGTGGTAAATTAGCTTTCCATATCCCCTATTATTACTCTTTCTAGTGACTGAGCTGTGGTTTTAAAAGGGAATGGAATAAAAAAAATTGTGATGTCAGTCTATATGCAAAAATTTCAATATGTCTTCAAATAGAGGGCAATGTCAGAAACATAGCTTTCCCAGTTCAAAAATCTTAACATAGGAGAAGGAATTTATGTATCAACTCTTACATTAAAAAGGGAGGAAATTTCATTCCACATTATAAAAGACAGCTTTCTCCCACCTTTGGGAAAAAAGGTCATCATTTCGAAACCTGGGAAAACATAAATGATCAATGGAAAAGTATACAAAAAGGAATTAACAACTATATTTAGGCATTGTACAAATCACTTAAGAAAAGGTGAAAAAGGCTTTCAAAATGAATAAAATTTAGTTCTAGAATTCTCTACATAAGTTCAAATTAAAAGTGGAAAAAATTTTTTAAAAAGATATGAAGTTGGAAAAAAATGACAAAAAAACATGCTTTTTAATGTTACACAAAAAGCCAGAAAGAAGTTAGTTCTGCTTTTGATGTGTAATCATGAGCATGACAAAAATAAGTAAATCAATAGAAGGTCTTGTCAATTAAGTTCAATACAATTTAGCACTGGGCCAATGAAAAAAACAATATAAAGTGCACCTGTGAGGTTTCTTGAACTGTAACTATGAACTGGGGCTGTGAATTGCTGAACATGATTAAATTGCTAAAGATATCAATTGTCTGACACATTTAAAATAAAAAGAGTCAAAATCCTACAAACTGGAAAATTAGTAATGGATCTTTAGAACCACCTGGATATTTTCCTCATAATACATAAATATGTGATGTTCAGATAATGTATATCATGAGAAATGTCAAAGCAGGGACCAACTTTGACAACAGGAAAAATACTGAAGAACTATGCTATTAAAAATGATAAAGCCAAAACCAGTTATTTAGTAATAGGCATATTTTGATCTTATGCCAACAACTATATTCATTAGATACTTAGGCCAACCAAATTCATATCATTATAACAAATTTATGCCAAGTACATCCAGGCTTTTACATGAGGTAAGCAATAGTGAAACACCCTATTTCTCATGCTGTATGTCTTTGAAAGCATGCCTTGATTTCCCCACTTCTTCCCTGGTGTGCTCCGACTCTAGGTGATTCGTGGCCAGGCCAGTAGGACATGATAGGCCGATGCTCTGTAAAGGTATGTAAAGCAATTATGTAATAACTCAATAAATTAATGATCTCAAACAGCATAGTCCATTGATGCACACTACATTATACCCACATTTCTGGCAGAAACATGAATTACTGCCTTGCAATCACTTACTGTTTTAATTTTTTATAAGCCATCTATATTCAATGTTTGTTAATATATAAAAATAATTCAATGATACAAAAATGCTAACCATTTAAACAGAACATTTTCAGCTGAAAGCTATTCTCAACTGATTGTAAAGGTACTTTTTTCTAAAAATTTTTCAAACAAAATATAATTTTTTCCCAGAACTGGTTATCATTGAAAGGAAATGCATACATTGCATATAATGTAGCTGACCAGACACTAATCATATGCCATAATATGTTATATACTAGTCGAATACTATACTGCATCCTAATCATAAACCATAATGTAATTTATATTAACATCCAAAGACATAAATGAAGATTTTTACACCTGTAATGTGATAGAAGTCTATTTTTTTTTCTGACATCATATTTGACATTGTAGAAGAAAAATCAGATAACGAGAAAACATGGGGTGCCTGGGTGGCTCGGTCGATTAAGTGTCTGACTTCAGCTCAGGTCATGATCTCATGGCTAGTGAGTTCAAGCCCTGCATCAGGCTCTGTGCTGACAGCTCAGAGCCTAGAACTTGCTTCAGATTCTGTGTCCCTCTCTCTTTGCTCCTCCCCTGTTCATGTTCTCTCTCTCTCAAGAATAAATAAACTTTGAAAAATTTAAAAAAAGAGAGAGAAAATATAATAAAGAATTTCCTTGAATATATAGTCTACTTTTACTCTGCTAACCAATGATTAGCTAATTGATGTTTGAAGCAATTTATATATTTTTTAAATTTTTTAATATTTATTTTTGTGTGAGAGAGATAGAGCATGGGGGAGGGGTAGAGAGAGAGGGAGACACCAAATCCAAAGCAGGCTCCAGGCTCTGAGCTGTCAGCACAGAGCCTGATGCAGGGCTCTAACTCATGGACTGCAAGATCATGACCTTAGCCAAAGTTGGACGCTGAACCAACTGAACCACCCAGGCACCCCTCTATTTTTTTTTTAAATAAAAATGTTCTTCTTTATTTTGAATATTGGAATTTTATAAGTGATTAAAAACAACTTTTAATTACTCATGTGTATTTTTGTGAACCATGGCAATGATTTTGATAGTTGAGGATGACAGGACAATAAAAAAGAAATACTCAGGTTTTAATGATAATACTTTTTCTACTGCTCAAGAACAGGGATGTATTTGTGCCTCTCTTTCTATTTATCTCTCTATCTCTCTACCTATCTATTTATGGAGATAGAGGAGGGCAATTACCAATGCCCTTCTTGACAATTTTACTCACATCTTGTCATGTAAGAGACAATATTTCCATTTAAATCAAATTATCTTAAATAAGTGCAATTTCTAAACATGTTCACCTTGTAGGAAGAAATTACCCTGAGTATATGAGCTTAAAAGTTAGTTACAACTCAATGTTTCTAGTTATTTTGCAGTCAAATTTCAAGATCAAACATTTCAAATTAACTAAAAATTCTCTATGCCAAGATCTCTCTAGTTCATTTTAGATGAAGAAATGCAATATGATCAACAAATTAAATACCCTCTCAGAGTTACATAATATAATGTGGTTTCCTTATTCTAGTCCTTTATTGTGATGTTAATCTCATCATGGCCAAAATATGTGTTTATTATATTACCACTGTCATAATAAATAATAACTTACAATTCTTTATTGTAGCTCTTAAAACTATATATTTCATTAATATTTCACATTGTGATTTCAAGAAATAATTTATGAAGAATTATATCTCAAAAGGTACAAGTAATAAAATATTTTCAGCATCATAAGCAGAAAACACTTCCTATAGATTATGATAGTCACAATGGCACCTTTTATCTACCTGTGTCATATGCCATATTGAGTGAGGAAGACAGGTGGAGTGGCCTAGGAGATTAAGAACATAGTCAAACATCATCTGAATGGGTTTTCAACTGCTTAAGTATTTACACAATGACAAAGTTTGAATAACTTAACAGCATTAGTATTCAATAAAAGCAGATACATGTAGATCCTGTATTTGAATGAGTGAATAGAATATAAAAAACTCTCTCCAAAGGTTCTGAAAAATCAAGATACTTTGTGATGACTTAATAATATAATAACCTTTTGCAAGGCAGAGTGGAGACTGAATCATCAGAGAATGAAGGACACAGTAACAAATTTAAAATCATGAGTAAACTCAACAAAAATATTTTTTATTCCAAAGAAATAATGGATAGTAGTTGCTTCTGTATGTATAAAGTTGAATTTCATGAATGGAAATGTTGAAATTAAAAAGTCTTACATCTGCCCTACTTAACTTGGGTAGTCATTTTGCATGTATAAATTCCCACAGACCTTGCTATACATTTTTGTCATGTAATAGCCATGACACATTGTTCCAAACTATGAAATTTCTCTTAAAGAGTACATTATCACTTTTTGAAAAAAAGTCAATGTTGGAGGAGTGCTGTCACCAAGATGGCAGTATAGGCCATTCCTGACTGTGGTCCTCTTCCTCACAAGAAGAACAACTAACAATTCAGGGACAAGATGAGAATAAGAGAATCCTAGAACACAAAGGTGAGAATGAAGCACTCTCCCCTGCACCACAGTGACCAAGACAGACTTCACTAGAAGGGTAAGAAAAACAACTACACGCTGACCACATTTCTCCCCACCCAGACCAGTGAAGCACATCACAGTGATGTCTTCCCTGAGCCTATGCCTACAGTTCTTCCAGTGGAAAAAGAGAGCCCAGGAGTGACAACCAGCTGCCCAATTTTGTGGGAGTCACTACTCTGATTTTGCCCCATGGGAATCACAGAGGAATATGCAGGGCTAAACAACTAGGAATCTGACTGTTGAAAAAGTCAGATTGAAAGGGGGAGGGGTTTCCAGCAACCAGACTCAGATCAAATTCCTACCTGCAGAGCCCAGGTGGTAGTACCAACCAGTGGTTTTGCTCATCTGCAGAACCATGTTGTGGTTACTGTCAGACCAAGGAATTAGGTAGGTTGAAGGCCCATCTAATTTGCATCCCCAGATGAGGAGTTTTGCCTACCCTGGAGTCTGGTCTGTCCATGCCCAAGAGAATATCCTCCACCCACTGTGGTTTTGGACCTCCTGTTGGCCAGAAGGCCTGTTCAGAAAAATTTGAGAGTTGCCTGAAATGGTCCCTCCCCATCTCACTAAGGCAGGAACCTGAGTCATAGTCCCACCTATTGTGGAGGATGGTCCCTAGCCCCATCTGACAGGAAGGGTTGGCAAGAACACCTTGAAGCTGCATAACCCAGCAACTGTTGAGTTGAGAAGCAGCTGGGCAGAACTCATTACCCCAAAGCAACACAGTTTAGCTCTTGGAACACAGTTTAGCTTGAGTCAAGACCACAAACCAAGAGAATTAGCAGCCTTAGAGCTGCTGTTCCTGCTATGCCAGAGTTAGAAAAATGAATTCATAGCTCCACTTATTACCTAATAGAGCCTTTAGATTACCTGACCAGGGAACCTCTCCAGAGCACATGTGAAGTTGTATAGACAATCCAACAACTCTGCTCATATTGGCACTGGAATAGGGCATGGTTTTCACTGTCTACAGAGAAAAAAATGTTCTCATATAACCAGGATATTTAGTATACATTCTAGCCTGATTTTTGTCGTTTTGCAACCAGCCATGAAGGCCTTAGGTCCTGTCCTGCTGTCCTGCCAGGGAAGATAATCCATACCCGTGACTGAATATAATATCTAGCCCCAAATAACTAGTAAGTCATACCAAAGAATCCAGGTAACATGAAGTCCATCCTACAGCCTCACTTGGGCAGGGAACAAAGCCAGCAGTCCTACCAGCTCTTCTCAGCCAGTGGAACATCCACCATCCGATTGCCAGAGTTCAAACAGTTGCTTCACTCAAATCAGACCCTAATGGCAAACCGTATCTTCCCAAGAACATTACCAGAAGACACATTCATAAACCCAAACTGAGCTGAATGGTGAAGAACTATTTCTGCCAAAGTGAATCTTCAAAGTCTGGAAGAAGAGCTCGGTTACTCAAATGCAGAGACATCAATGAAAGAAATCAAGGATCATAGAAAAGCTGATAAATATGATACCACCAAAGGAAATTAATAAAGCTCAAATAACTGATACTAAAGAAATAGAGATCTATGAACAGCCAGACAAAGACTCCAGAATAATCATCTTATTTAGTAAACTGCAAGAACACAAAGAAAGACAACTAAACAAAATTTAAAAAATAACGTGTGAATTAAATGAGAATTTCAACAAAGAGAAAGACACAATTTAAAAAAAACACTGAAGGTGGCTCAGTTGGTTAAGTGTCTGACTCTTGATCTTGGTTCAGGTCATCATCTCATGGTTTGTGAGTTCAAGCCCCACATCAGGCAGTGTGCTGACAGCATAGAGTCTGTTGGGATCCTTTCTCTCTCTCTCTCTCTCTCTCTCTCTCTCTCTCTCTCTCTCTCTGCCCATCCCCTACTCTGTGTCTCTCTCAAAATAAATAAATAAACTTAAAAAAATAGTGAAATCCTTGAACTGAAAAATTCAATAATTGAACTGAAGAATTCAATGGAAACCTTCAAAATCAGACTTGACCATGCAGAAGAAAAAAATCAGTAGATAGGACATTTGAAATTATCCAGTCAGAATATTAAAAAGAAAAATGAATAAAAAAGAGTGAAGAAAGCCTATGGGAATTAAGGGACACCATAAAAAGAAAGAATATTCTTGGGGCACCTGGGTGGGTCAGTCAGATAAGTGTCAGACTCTTGATTTTGGCTCAGGTCATACTCATGGTTTGTAAGACCAAGCCCACATTGTGCTCTGCACTGACAGTTCAGAGCCTGCTTGAGATTCTCTCTCTCCCTCTCTCTCTGCTCCTCCCTTGCTCACGTACTCTCTCTCAAAACAAAACAAAACAAAATATTAAAAAAAGAAAGAATATTCTTATGATGGGGATTCAAGAAGATGAGAGAGAGAAAGGGACAGAAAGTAGATTTAAATCAGTAATGGCTGAAAACTTCCCAAACCTTGAGGGAGAAATGGACATCCAATTCTAAGAGGCCCAGATGACTTCAACAGGTTGAAACTGAACAGGGCTACACCAAGATACATTATAACTAAATTGTCTAAAGTCAAAGACAAAGCAAGAATTTTGAAAGCAGCAAGAGAAGAGAGAATTTACATAGATAGGAATTCCCATAAAACCATTTATAAACAGAAATTTTACTGGCCAGAAGACAATGGGATGATACATTCAAAATATTAAAATTGAAAAAAAGTCAATGAAGAACATTGTACCTGGTGAAGAGATTCTTCAGACATGAAGGAGGGATAAAGACTTTTCCAAATAAACAAAAGCTGAGATGAAACATTACTACTAGACTTACTTTACAAGAAATGCCAAAGGGAGTTTTTGAGTGGAAATAAAAGAATGCTAAGAGCATAAGAAGGCAGTATAAAACTCACTGGTAATATTGAACATATAGTCAAAGTTGGATTCTGTAATATGGTAATGGTAATGGTGGTGCATAATTCACTTACAACTCTAGTTTAAAAGTAAAAAGAAACATGGGGTGCCTGGGTGGCTCAGTCAGTTGAATGTCCGACTTCAGCTCAGGTCATGATCTCACAGCTCACGAGTTTGAGCCCTGCATCAGGCTCTGTGCTGGGAGCTCAGAGCCTGGATCCTGGAGCCTGCTTCAGATTCTGTGTCTCCCCTCTCTCTTCCCCTAAACCACTTGCATTCTGTCTCTGTCTCTCTCAAAAATAAAATACACATTAAAAAAAATTAAAAGTAAAAAGAAGCAAACATAGTAAAAATAACAATAACTATTAAAATCTATTATTAGTTACACAATATAAAAAATAAGGAATTTATAAGATCAATACCCTAAAATGTGAGGGGAATGAGAAGTAAAGTGTGAAGCTTAGGAATTCTGTTGAAGTTGTTATTAGGTTAGAATAGGGTGTTATAATTTTAATATGTTTCATGCCAGCGTCACAGTAAACCATAAGAGAAAAACCTATAGGAATCACACAAATAACATGATAATGAAGTCAAAGCATGCTGATACCACAAGACATCAAAGCACACAAAAAAAGATAGCAGGATAAGAAACAAGGAATAGTAGATATACTGAACAATCAGAAAATAATGAACAAATGGCAATAATAAGTCTTTACTTATCAATAATTACTTTAAATGTAAACAGACTAAATTACCCAATCAAAAAACAGAATGGCTGAATAGATTTTTTAAGAAATCAGAGAGAGAGAGAGAACCAATGATATGCTGCCTACAAGAGTCTCACTTCAACCTTAAAGACACACAGAGACTTAGAGTGAAGTAAAGGAAAAGGACATTTGAAACAAAGGTAACCAAAAAACAACAACAAACAAATAAACAAAAAACAAAGAACAAAACAAGAAACAAACAAAAAAAATGAGACTCCAAAAAACAAAGAAAAGATAAACACAACTCCTCCCCCCAAAAAAAAACAGGGGTAGCCATACTTACATTAAACAAAATAGACTTTAAACTAAAAATAACAAAATGAAACCAAACAAAAGGCCATGATATAATGATCAAGGGGTCAACCTATCAAGATAAAACAATTGTAAATATTTCTGCACCTCAGACTGGATAACGTAAATACATAAAATAAAAATTAACAGAGATAAAAGGAGAAGTAAACAGTAATACAGTAATATTGGGGATTTAATACTCTCAAGAATGAACAGATCATTCACACAGAGAATCCATAAGGAAACAGAAGAATTGAACAATGCTATAGACTAAATTAACCTAACAGATATATGTAGAAAATTCTACCTAACAAGAGCAACATGCACATTCTTCCAAGTGCACATGGGGAATTTTCTTAACTATATTATATGTTAAGCCACAAAGTAAATACTAGCAAATTCAAGATTTATATCATACCAAGTATGACCATGATGGCATAAAACCAGAAATCAATGACAAGAGGAAAACTGGAAAATTCACAAACATATGGAAATTAACAGCGAATGGATCAAACAAGAAATTAAAGGGTAAATAAAAAATAATCTTGAGACAAAAGAAAATGGACCAGAATACCAAAACTTTTGGGATGCAAGAAAAGCAGTTCTGAGAGTAGAGCTCATAGCATGCATCAAGAAGCAGAAGAACCCAAATAAGCAAACTAGCTCCACATCTTTAGGAACTAGAAAAAGAAAACCAAGTCTAGCCTAAAGTTGACAGAAGGAAGAAAATAACAGACTTTAGAGCAAAAATTAATGAATACAGAACAGGAAGACAATAGAAAAGATTAACCAAAGTAAGAATTTGTCCATTGGAAAGATAAACAGAGTTGACAATCCCATCTAAAGGATTTAACTAAGGATAAAAGAGAGAGGACTCAAATCAATAAACTGATTAATAAAAAACGAGACATTACAGCTGATACCTCAGAAATACAAAGAATCATAGGAGGCTATTGTGAACAACTACCTGCTGTCAAGCAGGACATCCTAGCAGAAATTTAAAAATTCTTAAAAACATATAAAGTACAAAGACTGAATCAGGAAGAAATAAAAAGTCTTAATAGACCCATTACTAGTAAGGAGATTGAATCAGTAATCAATGAACAAAAGCCCATGACCAAAAGGCTTCAATGGTGAATTTTACCAAACATTTAAAGAATTAATGACAATCCTCTCAAACTCTTTCAAAAAATAAAGAGGAGGGAACACTCCCAAACTCATTTTCTGAGGCAAGCATCACCTTGATACCAAAGACAGAAAACTACAATACCAGAAAAGATAAGTATACATTAATATTGCTGATGAATATTGATGTACCAATTCTCAATAAAATAGTGGTAAAATTCAGCAACACATTAAAAAGATTATTCATCATGATAAGGGGGATTTACACCTGGAATGCATAAATGGTTTGACATACACAAATCAGTGTGATACATCACATTCATAGAATTTAAAAAATCATATGACCATCTCAACAGACACAAAAAAGTCATTTGACAAAATTCAACCTCAATTCATGATAAAAGCTCTTAACAAATTAGGACCTATAAGTAACATACCTCAATAGATAAAGGTCATATATGATAATCCCATAGCTAATATCATACTCAATGTTAAAAGGTTGAAAGCTTTCCCTCTTAGGTCAATAACAAGACAAGAGTGCCTACCCTCACCATCTCTATTCAATATAGTACTGGAAGCCCCTGCCAGAGCAAGCAGGTAAGAAAAAGAAATAAAAGAAAGGAAGAAGTAAAACTGATTCTATTTGCAGATGACATAATTTTATATATAGAAAATCCTAAAACCTCCCACCCCTAAATTGTAGACTTAAACAGTAAGTTCAGTGAAGTTGCAGAATACAAAATTAACATGCAAAAATCAGTAGTATTTCTATACACTAGAAATGAACTATATGAAAAAGAAATAAAGAGGGGCATCTGAGCGGCTCAGTCGGTTGAGCATCCGACTTCGGCTCAGGTCATGATCTCATAGCTCGTGAGTTCAAGCCCCACCTCGAGCTCTGTGCTGACAGCTCGGAGCCTGGAGCCTGCTTTGGATTTTGTGTCTCCCTCTGTCTCTGCCCCTCCCTCACTTGCATTCTGTCTCTGTCTCTCAAAAATAAACATTAAAATTTTTTTGAAAAAAAGAAATAAAGAAAATGAACCTATCAAATAGTATTAAGAAAAATACTTAGGAATAAGCTTAACCAAGGAGGTAAAAGTTCTCTACTCTGAAAACAACACAACGTCTATGAAACACATAAATGGAAAGGTATCCTGTGTTAATGGATCGGGAAAACTATTACTGCTAAAATGTCTATGCTATCAAAAACCAGCTATAACTCAATGTAATCTCTATCAAGATTCCAATGGAATTTTTTACAGAAGTAAAATAAAAAAATCCAAAATTTATATGAAACCACAAAAGACCCTAAATAGCCAAAGCAATCCTGAAACAAAAGAACAAAGTGAGAGGCATCAAGCTTATTGATTTCAAGCTATACTGCAAAGTTCTAGTAATCAAAACAGTAGGATACAGTCATAAAAACAGACATATAGATCATTGGAACAGAATTGAGAGCCTAGAAATAAATTTAATCATATATGATAAACCAGTATTGACAAGGGAGTCAAGAATACTCAATGGAGAAAAGACAGTTCCTTCAATAAATGATGCTGGGAAAATTGAATATTCATATGTAAAAGAATGATACTAGTCCCCTATTTATACTACTTAAAACTGAGTAAAGCCTTAAATTTAAGACCTGAAACTATGAAACTCTTAGGAAAAAACAAAAGAGAAAATATCCTTGACATGGATCTTAGCAATGATTCTATTTTGGATACAATAGCTAAAGCACAAGCAACAAAATAAGCAAGTGGGAAGACACCAAACAAAAAAGCTTCTGCAAAACAAAAGAAATAATTAACAAAGTGAAAAGAGGCCCTACAGAATGGGAAAAAAAAATATTTGCAAACCATTAGCTTGTAAGTGGTTAATATCTAAAATATATAAAGAACTCATACAACTCAATAGCAAAAAGCAAAAACCCAAAAAATCCAATTAAAAATGGTCAAAAGATCTGAATAGACATTTCTGAAAAAAGGCCAACAGTAAATTAAAAAATCTTCAACATTTTAGTCATTAGAAAAACGCAAATCAAAACCACAAGGAGATAGCACCTTATGTCTGTCAGAATGCATATCATCAAAAAGACAAAAGGTAACAAATGCTGATAAGGATGTGGAGAAAAAGGGAACCCTTGTGTACCACTGGTGGGAATATAAATTGATGCAGCTCCTATGGAAAACAGCATGGAGGATACTCAGAAAATTAAAAATAGAACTATCATATGATCCAGCAATTCTACTTCTGTGAATATACAAAGGAGACAAAAACACTAACTTGAAAAGATATCTGGACCCTCTTGTTCATTTAATATTATTTACAATAGCTATGTGCATTTTAAGTGTCCATTGATGGGTGAATGGATAAAGAAAATGTGATATGTATGTTTAGTTAACATCCATATATATAACTCAGCCATAATAAAGAAAGAAACCATGTTGTGACTACATGAATGAACCCTGAAGGCATTATGCTAAGTAAAATAAGTCAAAGACAAACACTGTATGATTTCAGTTATGTGTGGGATCTAAAACAAACAAACAAACAAAAATAAACCAAACAAACAAAAACAACCCAACAATTCATGGAAATAAAAATAGTATTGCATTTTTAAGAACTATTAATATGTCTACTAGCAACACTTTCAAATGTATATTGTATTATTTTTTTTCAGCAGGGTCCTAAATTTCCACTAGACTTCTGAATATTATCATCCTAATACAATATTTCTTAATGTCTGTCATATATCTTCAGCATTATTAAGACCAAAACCTTAATGTTTATTGAAATCAGTGAGCTAAAATGAAGGCAGAGCTACATAATAGCCACCATTTGTACCAATTTTTTCAGGAAAGATACAATTCCATGAATATAGAACTAAATTAAAGTTTTATAACACCTGAATCTCTTTCAAATAACCAACTGACAAATTAGGGGAAAATTGTGTATGTGTATTTTTTAAAATTTCTTTTAATGTTTATTTTCGAGAGAGAGACTGGGAGCTAGCAGAGGAGGGGCAGAGAGAGAGGGAGACACAGAATCTGAAGCAGACTCCAGGCTCTGAGAGCTGTCAGCACAGAGCCCGACGTGGGGCTTGAACTCATGAACTGTGAGATCATGACCTGAGACAAAGTTGGATGCTCAACCAACTGACCCACCCAGGTGCCCCGTGTACGTGTATTTTAAACTACACACCCTAATTTTTGGATTAAAATGGGTAATCACTGCAAGAACCTCTCATGTTTGTGAGACTTCCAATTTCAATTAAAATTTCTACATTGCAGAGTATATTTTATTCCTTTTATATATTAATTATATTGTATTTTTATATTATGGAAACATTCACTTGCCTTGTAGAAAACTTAGAAAATACAGATAAGTTCCTGACAAATAGAAAATTACAGTCACATGTGATTTCACCATTCACAGCATATTTTAGGGTTGTTTCAGTTTCTGTAACATCTTAAGTACTTAATTTTGACATGCTTCTCTTTCCTGTCCCTAGTTTCACATTGCCTTCATTCCACTACTCTAGTAACAATGTGATTTTCATCATTGAGCTCTATTTCTTGTATTCCTCCTGCTCTTACCTCCTTGAGCTGATCTTTAAAAGGCAATCTAAGCTTTCCTCTCCTCCAGAAAGGCTGGGGGGGGGGGTGTCTTTCACTTTTCTGAGCCTCTTTCCTGCAATAACTGTCTCAAAGTCAATTCCAGTAAATTTTCTATGAAGCCATTCTGCTTATACTCCACCTCGACAGAAATGATCTACATGGAACTTGAGGTAGAGACCCTCATTTCATTCTCAATGTTCAACTTAATTTGAGAGACCTGGCCTCCACTTGAGGTCAGAGGCTTCTCACTGCTGCATACATTAAGTGGTTTTTACTCCTCCTGAGATTAAGATTACTTCCTTCTCCCCAGTATTA
Organism: Acinonyx jubatus; assembly: GCF_027475565.1. Taxonomy (NCBI): domain Eukaryota; kingdom Metazoa; phylum Chordata; class Mammalia; order Carnivora; family Felidae; genus Acinonyx; species Acinonyx jubatus. Next base: position 118,675,892 of record NC_069383.1, read on the forward strand.
TCTTGGAAAGTTGTAGTGCTATTCTTGGATCTCTGATTAGCACTCTTCCTTAAATGGTCTGTGATGGTGTCCTGAAAGAACTTCCTGGCTCAAATCATGATGTTATTGATTAGTTTGTGGTAGCTAAAGGTTTACATGGTATTTTATAACTCATGTTGAAAGAACACAAAATCAGAAAACTTATATCCTGTTCAAAACTATAAAGAAACATAACCTCACTTAATTATTCTAGAATCCTATGAAGTCTATTAATATGTGTGTTTGTATGTATGTATGTATACTTTAAAGCTTATAAAGTACCCATTCAGCCATGTTCCTTTCATTGGAAAGTTCAAGGTAGCAATCTCAAGGTAAAAATAGTCAATATACTTTAACACGATTTTCAAGTATGTTATTCAGGTTTGCAAAGAATTGTGTAAATATTTTTTAAAAATTATCAATATTACTTTGTAATGCTTCAAGTATCTGTTGATCTCTTTGATAAAGCCAATTTGAGAAGCATTGGTAAAAACTGAACAGTTACAGCCAACCCCTTGGACATCACTATAGTACTGTCATCAGTGCTTTTACTTCAGAAAGAATCAAATAAGAGAAAGGATTAGAGAATCTTGTCTGATAGATTTCTGCCCTGCTTCTGGTACTAATTAACTAAAAAACTTTGGTCAGGTTTCAACACGTCTGTGTCTGCTTCTCCAATTATAAAATGAGGGAGATTGACCAAGTGAACTCTAAATCCCCTTCCATCCTTAGAAAGCTATGAGTCTGTGACTCTGTTTTCTACTATCCAGGAAACAAGCAATCAATTATGTCAATCTTTAATTTCAAGTTCAAAATAAAAAATGTTTTATGGAATATGACACTCTTGTGCCCCATAGTGATTGTGTAGTACTGGATAAGTTATTAAGATAATCTTTTCAAAAGTCAGTGTCTTCACAGGTGAAATGAATATGATTTCATGGATCCTACCAACCTCATAGTGTTTTTATAACATTCTTAGAAGCAAAAATAGATATAAAGACACTATTAATTTTAGATTTCAACACAAATGACATCATATATATTAATATGCAGATGTATATCTTTCAAGTACGCACACAGTAGTACTTAGTATTTTTGCCTTACCTGGCAACATGCTTGCTGGTCAAGTGGCTGGTTACTATATTCTACCAGTTACCTATGGTTAAAGTTAACAGACAACACTAAATTGAGGCTTACTATGCCATGTAAAGATCTGAACAGAAAGTTAAAATGGAAAGTCAGTGCCTGTGTGTATTAAATAAAGCTACCTGTCTACTCGCTCATGTTACTCCAGATGAATGAAGTGATGTGTGCAATTTTTGAGTCGAGTTCTTAAAAAGTTACTGCTTGCCTTCCATCCACTCTGTTTTTCCTCCTCCTGTTCTCTACAAAATCATTACAAATGGGCCAGCCCTGAGACTTACAGAGATGAAAGAATATGTGGTCACTCTGCATCCTTCAAATTTAGCTCTGGATCATCATGTGAGTGAAATAAACTTCTATGTTATTTAAGCCTCTGTATTCTGGGATCTTTGTTAAAGCAACTTAGCAGCACCTTAATGCAGTTTGTCTACTGTCTTACATTAATTATTCATAGCACCCTCTTTCATGGCTCAAAAGTGTACTGGATTGGATGACAAATGGCATGGTCATCCCAGCTCTAAACACATAAGAGGTTATTATTATATTGTGAGTTCATTCTCCCAGCTTAAGAAATATTTTGCCCCAATAAGCACTGTCATTCAACTATACTGTTATAAAAAGTATTCTCACCTTTGAATAACCTGAAGGGCGAAGACTAATGCTTTTTTATGTTTTAAAAGAAACAGGAAAAACTCTACAAAGCCTTTGAAGATAAAGACTGAGGACAAAAAAGCAGCTCAGCACAATCCTTGTTCTTGAAAAACATGGCTTTCAAACCTGTATTGTCATCACAGAGTTGCAGTGGCTTTCAAGTTGAAGATTACCTATCAAAAAAAAAAAAAAAGAAAGAAAGAAAAAAGAAAAGAAAAAGAAAAGGAAAAAGAAAAAAACAACAAAACAAAACAACAAAACAAAAAAAACACAAGGAAAGCTACCAATTCCACAGGGACAGCAAAGTTATAGCCAAGAGTTAACTAAGAAGAGCAAGGAAGGAGACCAGTCCTGGTCTGGGAGGAGGGGAGAAATTTTAAGTACTATATCCCTTTTGAGAACTGAAGTAAATAATTCTTCACGTTTAAAAATTTCTCAGATTTCTTGAGCAGAAGGCAAAAATCCGACGATGCAAAGCTGCAAATCAGAACCGCGAACGAAATGTTGGAAGAGATTGAGTTCAGTCCTGCTTTTGTTTCAGGATGTCTGAGAAATACCACTGTTCCCCTTCCTGGCCTGCAAAGCCCAGCTCCATCTGCCTAACACATCAGGACTAATCCCATCATACCTTTTGTTTTTGTTTTCCTCAGTCACTAGGAATCACAATAATTCTGGGGGTTTATTTCCATTTTCTCTCTATGCATCTCCTTTTCTGTGTTCTTCTCCTGCCAGTCTCTAATTCCCAAAATCTTTCTCCAGTTGTCCTGGAACTGAGGGTCAGATGTGAGCAGAAGCCTCTATATTCTCAACCTCTTTTCCGAACTTGACCCTCTTGCTCTACATCCTGACTCTCCTATGAGGATGCTACTTCCCTACAGTTGTCTTGGTTGGTGGCTTTTTTCTTCTATCCACATTCCTGCTTCTACCTGGAAATGTGCGAAGGTCCTTCTTGCTCCTCATTGCTGTTTTCAGACAGCTTCCTCCCTATTTCCTAAAAACATCCACAGATTTGAAGTTTCATCCATCAGACTACACTACCCACTACCCATCCTTTTCTTTTCTTTTAAAAAGTTTATTTATTTTGAGAGAGAGAGAGAGAGAAGGAGGGAGGGAGAGAACGAGCTGGGGTGGGGCAGAGAGAGGATCTGAAGTGGGCTCTGTGCTAACAGCAGACTGGTGAGGGGCTCAAACTCATGAACTGTGAGATCGTGACCTGAGCCAAAGTCAGACACTTAACCAACTGAACCACCCAGGTGCCCTACCCATATTTTTCTTAGTCATTCCACAATGTTATCCCTTGGAGGTTTTATCGCTTGGTTTACTGTCACTCTCTGAAAGTACCTTTCCCAATTCCCTGTGAATTAAGTAGCCTGTGAAAGATTCTTGTAGTTCCTTGCTTTCTCAATTCCTTGACTTCCTTTACTCTGGATTTTCTGTCCTTCCTAAACACAGTCTCTCACTCTCATTGATGTTTCTTGGGCTTAGTTACTGGTAGTAACTGCATTCCCCTGATTATATCAACTTAACCACATCATTTGGGAACTAACACCTATCTTGTTACTTTTTTATTTTTCCAGTGTTATTGAGATATAATTGACATAAAACATTGTGTCAGTTTAAGGTATATGATGTGTTGATTTGATATATTTATACATCGCAAAATCATAACCACCATAGCAGTAGCTAGTACCTCCATCATGTCACATAATCACAATTTCTTTTCTGTGGTTAGAACATTTCTGATGTTTTGAAATTTATGCCTAACATACACCTACTCCATCATTTCTGCCACTATAACCACAATCCTTTGAGTTTACCAACTTCTCATTCTCTGTGTATCCTCCTGTCCTTTCTTCTTTAATGAACCTAGTTAGATTCCAGTATTAATTATTATACTAGTTCCTTTGCATTCATGCTCTCTGCTGCATTCCAGTTGTTATTCTCATCTTGCAAAACCTTAGCCTTGGTTAAGCCAGATTTTCCATTTAACTCTGCACAGAAAAACTGGTTGAAGAAAAACAGAGTACTAAATGGCTTTACTTTTTCATGACCACTAATATCAGATGGTCTCCTAGTACTTCCCAAAGTAAGCACAATGTGGCCTCAAGAGCCAAATTCAGCCCAATGTCTGCTTTTACAAATAAAAATTTATTGGAACAGAGCAACATTTACTTGTCTATATTATTGCTATTTATATTATGTTGTTTTATTTATATTATTATTATACAATGTTAGTGTCTATGGCTGCTTTCACTGTATGGCAGAGTTGAGAAATTGTGACAGAGTCCAGATGACCCAGAATCTAAAATATTTACTATCTGATCCTTCATAGAAAAAGTTTGCCAACCTCTTTTCTCATCCATTCACTGTCCTGTTCTTCTAGAAGACTTCTTCTCAACTTTTCAATACCTCTCTGATCCTCACTTTTACTTGAAGCCCTTGTGTCCTATTTTATCTAGAAAAAAGAAGCAGTAAGTATAAAAAATCACCATGTTACCACCACTGCTCATTCTACTGCTAGTGTCTATGTCAATATAAATGATAACTGCAATACTGATTGATAATGTCCCTCTTGCTACGATAGACAAACATGCATGCTCACATTTGCCTTTCAGCTACTGGTCACTTTTTAGTTCTCCTAGACAGAAAAGCTTCCAAAATTGTTGTCACCATTTCTACATTCTCTCCTGAACTCACTCCAATCGGACTTTTTACTCCCATCATTCAACTTAATTTCTCTTCTCAGATCACCAAGAATCTCCATCCTGCTAAATTCAATGGTCAATTTGCATCCTTTGTTTGTTTGCTTGTTTTTTTCAAATCTGGTCTACTAGCAGCCCGAATCCCTGCATTCTCCAAGCCCTTTCTTCAGCAGGCTTCTAGGATTTCATACTCTGATTTTCTGATTTTCTTCCTACTACTCCTCTTCCTCTTCCTGGCCTCTAAACTGCAGTGTGCCTTGAGCTTACTTCAAGGAGCTCTGCACTCTCTCTCTTGGTCATCCCATCCAGTTTCATGCCTCTCACAGCCATCTTCAGCTTACGATTCTCAGACCTCTTTTCTGAGTTTCATTCTCATACAACTGTTTACAGGCTTCTCAAACAATTATGTGTCCAAAATCAGACCCCTGATACTCATCCTCCACCAAAACATGCTCCTTCCAACCATATTCCCCATTCCAAAAAATGGCCACTTCTTGTATTTGGTTACTTTGGCCAAAAATGTTTGATTTGGTGTGATGCTCTTTCTTTCATAGCTTCTTATTTATCCCAGAGGCTGAATCTTACAGTAGCCTGTCATGCTCTCTGTGATCTGTTGCCTTGATCTCACCTCTAACTACTTCCTTTCTTGCTCAATGTTTTCTAGTTGTACTGCTCTTGGTTTGAACTTCTAGGAATGTTTCAACCTCAGGGTCACTGTACTTATTCCTCCTCTCTATCCCCTGTTCACGACTTATAACTCCCATCTCTGCTTTATTTTTCTTCCTTGTATTTAGCATTATCTGATGTACTTTTATTTTTTATCATATATTTGTCTCTCTCTACACACTAGAATGTCAACTCCATAAGCAGGAATACATACATAGATATTTCTTCAGGGTAACATCCCAAGCACTTGGAATAGTTCTGGCTTATAACAGGTTTTCAATACACATTTCTTGAATTAAAAAATGCATGAACATTCTTTAAAAAATACAACAATAAGCACACATATAAAAATTGCTGGTGGAGAGAGAAGAATTGGAAGGTGTTCTCATAGTGACATTCTCTCTTATCTAGCCCTGAAATTATAGTAAATAAAATTAGCCACAAAATTGTGTGCGTATTTATTAATTTATATTCTGTTTAATAAAGTATAAGCTGTCAGTTCTGAAAGCTTTTGTTATGGGACCCGAAGTGGAAAATTGACTGCCTTGCATATTTTTCCCCTTGTGTACTGAGTTTGCAAAAATCCCTTGTGATCACACTACACACGTTCCATTGGATTGACTTAGTTTATAGACTAGTCTGCAGCCTTTCCTTTTATTTCCAATTAACTAGTATTAATCTGTCAACTTTGTAAACTGTGAAATGTTCCATTTTTTCCCAGGTAAAATGGTTTAGCAATCATGTCTTCTTGGAATAGTCAGTGTCTCCTTCAAAAAATCATTCCAGTTAAGCCTTCGCTACCACAGGAAGGGAAGTCAAATGATACAAGACAACATCCTCTGTTACTTGGCAGTCTGAAAGTGTCCATTGAAATAACCTAATTGTCTCTGACTACAGATTTGGTGGTCCATTGAAATAACCTAATCATACCAGACTTCAGATACAGCCCAGAAGGTAACTGGATTACAATTTTAGCTCAATTAATTCATTCACTCATTGAATTTATTTTGACTCAATTCTTCAACAAATATTTATTATTCATCTACTATGTACCAATGCAGTGTTATGTGCACTGGGGATGTGGCAATAAATAAAATGGTACATGGTCAATATTATTGTGAAGCCTAAATTCAATTAGACAAAAATCTAATACAGAAACAGAAAGATAAACATGAGGTAATTATATAATTATGATTTACATAAGATGTGGTAATGTGATAGAAGTTGAAGAGATGCTACGCAGTGGTAGTGAGGACTTCTGAGGAATCTTAATGACACCACCTAAATTATGAGTAGTCCCCTATGAGAGGATATTGGGAAGGATCATTCCTAGCAAAATAAGCAGTTAGTTCTGGTACAAAGACCTCTGGGCAAGAATAAATAACTATTGTATGTGGCCAGTTCAGAGATGCTTATTCCATAAAAATAAAGTTCACTGAATATTTAATAATAAAACAAATAGGCAGCTATTATAGAAATGTGGACACTATAGGAGAAGAGAGTTAAATAAAACTCATTTATTCCCACCATCAAAAGATATATTAGTATTTTTTCTGCACATATATTATGTATTATTATTATTTCTTTAACATAGTGAGAATACTTCATTTTATGTATTCTCAAGAGTAAAACTCCCATAAACCAGACTTCAAGTTTGGCATTCATGATCATGACACATTTATCTACTAAAGTCTGGAATTCTGGAAGGCACATTTATTAATATGCATCCTGCAATCATAGCAATTTTTTAATTTGGATTTAATTTTATTTTTGTATATATTAAACACTTAGAATTAGTTTTTGTTTTTGTTTTCAATAAATAAGCAGGAATATATATCCCAAACAGAGTTGTTATCTTAGGTATACATCTAACTAGGAAATTTGAATTTCTATTGATGGGCATAAGGTTGCAAACTTACAAAGACTGGGTAAAGAAATACTAAAGGATTACTGCATGATTCAAATGTTATACCAAGACTGGTAATAGCTATTGAGCTACATACGGAACATTATATAAATGAACTTTGTGAAGTTAAAGAATATTTTGGATAAAGGAGTCCTATCTCTAATTATGGTCCTAAAGGGATCAACAGGTTATCCTGATTCTACTGTTAGTGGAATTATTGGCTAAGTTCTGAGACATCTGGGCTTAGTACCAGCCTTACTAGGCTGGCTGACATCAAGCAAGTCATTCAATTTCTGTGCCAGAAATTTATTGTTTGCAACAAGGGTTAATAATTCCTATCTTTCAGCAGCCATGGGTGTCAAGAGGATTAAATGCAGACTTTATCTGAATGCATCAAATATAGTACGTTATTATAGTATAGTGATTGAACTGGGATATTATATACCATCATATATAAAATAAAACATTCCGTACAAATTTAAGATGTAGTATCCCTATTTTTCATAACTGTAGTGCACGAGGCAATAATGTGCACACAAAATCATTACCCAAGTTTTCTGAATACTATTGTCCATCCATTTGAAACTTTCATTTGTAATCAGAATTTAAAGTTATTCTGAGATAATTTTTTAGATCATCTAGAGAATAAACCAGGATGAGGGGTGGGCATTCATCTCTGGTTTACCTTCATAACTTCATGCTTTCAGGAAGAAGAAACCAAAGTAAACTTGCTTGAACTATTTTGTTGTTGTTTGTTTGTTTAATGGAAATTCTTTAGCAAAAGATTTAATCAGTTGTTTGCACTGATTGGCTAATTAGAATGCATTTAACCAAGTGCAAAGCATCTGGTCAATTTGATTGAGTCTATTACTCAAACTGCCAATTTTATTTTAAGGAACACCAATACCACACTTGGATCATTATAGCTAGACCAAACTTTCTAATGGCTTGAATTGCTCCCTTCCCTCTCTCATTGAGAATGTTTGGTATTTCTAGCACCAACATAAATATTCAAGTCTAAACTATCTAGATATTACCCCAAATGTGTGTATTTCAAGCTGAAACAAAGCCATTGGGACAAGCAAATACATTGCTAAAAATCACTAACTCTCTTCTGGTAACTCTTGCAGATGGGCTGAACTATGGCCAGGGCAAGGAGAACAACCCAAGCAACAGGATTTTGTGATTGCTTTCATTCCAGGCCAACTCACACATGACTCCATAAAAAATGGCCTTCTTGTTTGGCAAGTATATGAATTACCTCACAGACTCTGCCTACTGAACGGTAAACAACATAGATATGCAACTCCATGAAGCATCAACCCCGTGAATATGATCAGTATCAGTGACAGAAGTGACTGCAGATATTCTCAAATGCATGCTAGAATTTGTATATCAAAAATCTCTTTACTTTATTATTGTCTTTTAAAATAAAGTTTACTTGAATGTACAAATATATTGTTGCCAACCTCACACCCCATCATTTTAGTCTCAACAACAACAGTAATGGCTGAAAGTAACACGCATTGAATGTCTGCATGGTTTATCTCATATATTATCCCCATTTTATGGATGATGGTACCAAAGTTCAGAAGGAGCTGAGTAACTTGCCCAAGGCTAGAGAGCTATTAATTGGTAGGAATGGATTCAAACCCATGCCATCTAATTCCAGAGCTGGTGTGATTAACTACTACATTATTAGGTTCATGAGAAAAGAGACTTGAAAACACTAGTAACAAAATCAAGAACAAGTATGACTATGCTTAAGAATGAACTTCTTACAATTAGACCCATAATTGTACATTATTACCAATTATCAAATAAAATTGCGAAGTCCATTCTGTTATACCTTGACACAGAGATACAGAGAGAGTGGGGGAGGGACAGAGAGAGAGAAGAAGACAGAGGATCCCAAGTAGGCTGTCAGCACAGAGTCTGAAGTGGGGCTCAAACTCACAAACTGCCAGATCATGACCTGAGCCGAAACCAAGATTTGGACACTTAACTTACTGAGCCAACCAGGAGCCCCTGAACTATGTTTGATATACTTGTTTTCCTCTATGTTGATGGGCTTCTCACACATGCTTCAACTAGCAAGGCAAGGTCATGATTATCTGTCTACCTATCTGTTCCTCCTTCTAGATTTTGAGCTTTCCAACGACAGGAAAATTTCTTCATTCTTCTGGTGTTTTCTAGCTAGCCTAGTTATGGAAGCATGGTCTTTAGAGGCATTGTCTTAGAGGCACCGGGTAAATGACTGGTGAATAAATTTTGCTGTTAATACTCAGGAGAATAAACAAAATGACCTTTTGTGTATCTTCCAAATTCATTATTCCTGGACACAGTCTTCACAGGAAACCTACTGCTCTTGATAGCTATTTAAAACACTGAAGTGCCTCAGTGGAATAATGCAGTTCAAACTTTTAGGACAGTTTATCCTTCAGCTTTAATATGGCTGAAAAATGATCACTTTTTAGCATGATGCATAGTAGTTTCTGCATTTTGATATAGCAACAGACTGGTAAAATTAAATATACATACTAATTTGCTTTTGCTGGGATTACTATTCCTAAGCAAATATCATGGCCTGTCAGTGTTCATATGCCATGAGGTTCTTGAGAACAATAAGTTAGTAAAACATGGCAAATGAGGGCTCCACATGATATATGTAACTAGAAAATAAATAAATAAATAAAAGAGCACAGCTGCTGGAAAAATATTGCTTGAGTTTGAAAACCAGTACTGTAAATTTCTAGATATGGAAACGTGGGGAGATTATATAAACCATTTGACTTTGTTTCCTCATCTTTATAACTCAGGTTAATAAAAGGATCTGATAAAACCTTTTGTGATTTGTGAGAATCAAATGCTTTAAGCCACATAAAGCACTTATAATAATATCTGGCACACCATACTCAATATAATTTATTTAATTTCACCCTGTTTATTTATTTATTTAAATCATCAATAATTATGACAATTATTTTGTCCTACATTGGCCTCAGAACTACAAAAAGTAAAGACAACTAGAACAACAGCAATATGCTTTGCCTCAAAATATTTCTAACTACAGTTTTGTTTTATGTCTGCTTCTGCAAAAGAGAAGGCTAAGAGATCTACCATCTATCAGGTAGTGTGTCTGTTTATGTTAATATATCCGATCCTTAAATCATGGTAATAAATGAGACAGAGAGAAATTACTCACAGTTGCATTGCTTTTCAGTGGCTGAGTTCAGATTCAAGCTCAGCTCTCTCTGATTCGGAAAATTCTACTCTAGAGCAATGTTTTCCATTCTGTGTGTTGGAGAAATTGAAAATGCTGGAGCTATTTTTAAAATATTCTTTAGGGGTGCCTGGGTGGCTCAGTTGGTTAAGCGTCTGACTCTTGATTTTAACTCAGGTCACAATCTCATGGTTTGTGAGTCCAAGCTCTGAATCGGGCTCTCTGCTGTCAGCACAGAGCTTGCTTTGGATCTTTTGTCCCCCCTGTCTCTGCCCTTCCCCACTGGTTCTCTCTCTCCCTCTCTCAAAATAAATAAATAAACTTAAAAAAATAAAAATAAAGATTCTTTAGTCCAGGGGTGCCTGAGTGGCTCAGTCAGTTAAGAGTCCAACTCTTAATTTCAGCTCAAATAATGACTTCATGGTTTGGGATATCAAGCCCTGCATTGGGTTCTGCATGGACAGCACAGAGCCTGCTTGGGAATCTCTATCTCCCTCTCTCTCTTACCCTCCCCAGCTTGTACTTTTTCTCTCTCTCTCAAAATAATAAATACACTTAAACAATAAATAAAAGACCCTTTAGTCTATATGTGCTACGATAACTGTCTGTAAACCAAAGTATTACCGTATCACATAATGATATGAAATAGAATTTTAGCATGCTGTGAAAAATAAACACAAATTTAATATTTTAAAAAATTGAAAATACCCTGTTATTATATAGCTTTTCCAACAAACATCATAAAAATACAATGAAATACTGTCATTTAAGATCATATAACTCTAATATAGATCTTTCTCTATGACATGGAGGAGAACACCATCAGAGGGAGAAAAGTCTTGACATTAACTGTACAGAGGACCTACAACAAGCCTAGTAGGAAAGTCAAGCTCCATATAGTGAATGCCTGACAGCTGGAATTTTACTGAATCAATGAATAAATAAATAACTGAGCATGTACATAGATATATAATACACACACACACACACACACACACACACACACACAGAAAGGGACTGTGTTTACAGCCCATGAAGACAATCTAAGAACACGTAAGAGCACTTCATTAGCAATGGAATTATAATTCCCTTTCTTCTCCCCTGAATATGAGAACATCTAGAATGGCTTTTCCCTTAAATTTAACTCTAGGAAGGCATTTCTTTATGAAAAGGTTTCTGTGGTCAAGTAAATTTGGCAAATATTGTACTCTATAACCACCTCTTTGTGATTCCTCAAGTACAGAGGCAAATTATAGGCTCTGAAAATCTTTCGGTATGAAAACCCAGAATTTCCCTAACCTATTTGATCATGGAAGTCTTTGTCCCAGAACAATCATTAGTCTCTGGCAGAACAAGTTATCCAAGGTACATACTTTGAGAAACAATCTTCTACATTATTCTTACCCATCAAGGTGTCAGGCAGTTCCCCTTTGATACTTCATGTGATTAAGTTATTAAATGATCTTTATATTATTCAAAATATAAGGTCTTTCACAAATGAAAAACAAAAAACCCCACAATTCCTGAAATGGGTCTTTAAAACCCAAAAGCCACAAAAGCAAGACCCCTGTCCTCTGTCATGGCAGCTCACAGGTACCCAGGCAGCAACACTCCTCTCCCTAACTTCCCTTTCCCTGCGTGTTCAGTTGTGTGCTGAAAAGTGATCCCTGAGGGTGAAAATGGCTCTGGGGATTGTTAGTAGGTTGCACAGCTGAGTCATCTGTAAGGCTGCAGGGAGGCAAGTAATGCTTTCACAGGTTGGGGAAAAAAAAAACAAAAAACTAAGACAAAAACTCCTGGGAAACTACATCTCAGCACAGTCACTAGCAGGCAGGCTACAAACTTCACACCATGGGACCTCTCTCCACAGCTGCTGATCTCTGAAAGGCCTCCAGCTCATGCCACTGAACAGGGACAGGGAGCCTTTGAGGCCTTGCCAGGATATACTGGGATGGCAAGAACAAGGATGTCTATCTCAGGAGGGTGATCAGTGGGATACCTTCCAAATCCCTTTTAAGATGTTATGACATTCCAGCATATCTCAGGATTCCTATGGAACACAAAAGCTGAAGGAAAGCTACATGCTGACATTCTCTGATCTTATCCACAAACCATCACATTTTTTCTCATTGGACACTACATTGTGGGGACTATATTAGGCTCTGCAGGAGGTGGAAAAAGGAACATCACAGTTTCTTCTTTACCCTTCAAAGAGCTTACAAACTAATTTGGTAATATAACACAAGTGCATTTGAAATAGATAAATTACCACGCAGAGCAATTTATAATTAGCGTCAGGTGAATGGAATGGGTTATATTTGCTGGAAGATGACAATCCAGGCAAAGAGAATGGGTTTGAGCAAAAACTGGAAGGAAGCAATACACCAGCTTGGTGAAAGAGAGAAAGGAAGAATTTGGGTAAAGGAAATTTGAGGGGCAGGTTTAATATGAAATTAGACCTTGGATGCCAGACTAAAAAATACAATTTAGGTATTCGTATTTTTTGAAAAAAGGAAGTGAACTAGCCTTACATACTTCTAATGCTACATCTTGCTTTCCTTCAAGGATGAGGGTCTCAATGTCAGAAAGTATGTCTTTTTTCCAATAAATCACTATTTTTTCACACAACAATATTTAATTTGGTGTATTTCATTGCTGAGCCCTCTCTGTCTAAAATGATGTCTACTAGAGAATAAGTCCCCATAAATACTTGTTGAAATAATAAATCAATAAATAATGAAAGAGTCAGTCACTTTAATCCATTGGCAGGGTATAGCACAGGTGGTTCAAGGTGAGAGAGGTGACAAGAAAGGCCAATTTTAAGTCAATTATGTTTCTAGAACCCAGAAGCTATTACAAAAAATTTCATGAACTTCAGTGTATATTGCCCAATTGCAAGGTAATCCACAAAGCAAGTTGATTGACATGTTCTCTGGTCTCTGGGGGAATTTTAAATCTATTCTAGACAAAACTGGCAGAAAACACAGGTAAACAAAAAAACATAGAAACCAATGACATAAATTTAGATTGTTCACAAACCCTGAGTAAATATATAATATAGGCTGACAGGTAGCAAAGTGGTGGAAATGGAGAGAGAAAAGAAAGAAATAGGAATTTTATTTCTAAGCAAGACAGATTTCAAGAAAACTCAAAAGCTAATTCACCCCCAAAGTGCTGATTTATTTGGAGAAAGTGAAACGATACAAAGCCTTCCCATTGAACTAAACCAGGGGCAAAGTGATGGACAAATTATTTTTAAAATATTTACCACTGATATTGAAAGAAAGCAATCAAAAGAAAGCAAAGGCTTTCTAAATCCACTCTTCTCTCCCTTGAGAAGCTCAGTGTGATTCAAGTAAAAGAGCAGTTTCTATGTCTGTCTCAGGTTCATTTGAAAATTGGAACATTTCTTCAATTCACAAATGGCAAAATGGAAGAGAGGGATGGCCTGCAAGTGTATAAAACTAACTAAAAAGCCTGAACCTGAAACTCTCCTTTTTAACATTTTTTTTTAACATTTATGCATTTTTGAAACAGAGAGAGAGAGAGAGAGAGAGAGAGAGAGAGAGAGAGAGAGAAAACGAGCTGGAGAGAGGCAGAAAGAAAGGGAGACACAGGACTAAAAGCAGGCTCCAGGATCTAAGCTGTCAGTACAGAGCCTGATGCAGGGCTTAAAATCACTAGCTGTGAGATCATGACCTGAGTTGAAGCCAGACACTTAACCAACTGAGCCACCCAGGCACCCCTCTGTCTCCTTAATTAAATGAGACTACCAACTCTCTTTTGGTCCCTCTCCCTGTGTTATAGCCTGGAAACTGCCTCCAGGTAGTAAGCCTGGTGAGTCAAAGGGCTTATCTCCTGTTTCCCTTCTCTCACAGATCACATTGTTGTCCTTCCTGCTTTCCAACTTCTGAACACCATTGCTTCATGTAATTGGTGCTGTGTTCTAGTTGTTCTAGTAAACAGATAATTCTTCTATCACTTCTTCATAGGCAGGAAAGAAGTGTAATGCATATAATTCTCAAGGGAACATGGCAAATTCATCAGACAAACTACCAGGACATAAAGTGAGTATAGATTAATTCAAAAGACTGAAATCTGTATAGTACTTCCCCCCATCCCCCTTGGGATATGATGTACTAAATTAGCAATCAATAGAATAAGAATTTAGAAAAGCTCCAAATATTTGGAATTTAAACAAGACATTCCTAAATAACAAAAGGTTAATAAAAACTAAACAAAGGAAGTTCCAAAATATTTTAGCTAAGTGATAATGAAAATTCAACATACCAAAATGTTGAGGATGTAGATAAAGCAGTGCTTAGTGGGAAAATTATAGCTTTATAAGTATATAATTGAAAGGAAGAAAGATTTAACATCAATTATCTATTTTCAATCTAATAATCTAGAAAAGAGCAAATTAAAACCAAAGTAAATAGATAAACGGACATACCATAATAATAAGGTAAAGATAAGAGTAGAACTCAATGAAATATAAAACAGACACTAGAGAAAAGTACCAAGCTAAAAGTGAGGTTTTTGAAAATAAATACATTTCTTGAAATACTGATAAAAAATAGAGAAATAAATTTCCCCAAATCAGAAATGTAAAAGGTTATGTAACTACAGGTATTACCTATGGTAAAAAGATAATAAAGAATATTTTGAACTTTATGGCAATGAATTTACAACTTAGGTGAAACCTACTGAAACCGTTAAAAAAGATAACTTATTAAACTGACACAAAATGAAATAAAAACCCTGAATAGCCCTATATTCATTAAAGAAATTGAATTAATTATCAACCTTGCCACAATGAATGGCCCATGTTTGTATGGGAGTTGCTTTCTCAGTTTATTTCCTCCCCATATGAAGCTGTAGGCTAATGACTTATTTTAATTTGAACTGCTTCTGTTTGTTTGTTGTTGCTGTTGTTTTTAAGTTCAAACTGATATAATCCATTTAAAATTGTTTTTTATGTATTATATTACAATACATTCCATTACAGAAAAGTCACACACAAAATTTCATGATGACAGCCCCGGTTCTACTTTGGAATCTGAGTCAGGATGCTGTGGGAAAATGTTCTTAAGACTATCAGAAATGCTATTTTCAGAATGTGTCTACAAAGTACACCTCTGAGATCCTTAAAAGCCCTTTTATCTAGCTAGGAGAAGCTTTAAAACTTTCTGAGCTTTCAACAGAGACTTCTAACTGTAACATTGATGTGATCTTTACTCTGAGGACACATTTTTTATAGGCAACACTCTATTTGATATTTGCATTGAGTCCATTTTAATTTTAGAGTCCCTTGCTGGACAAGATTGAGGATGGAAAGAGTTTTATTATAAAGCCCATCAACTCCTGGTTCATTCCTATTTCCTCTAAATTATGCTCAAAATTTAGCTCATCTCTCTCCTGTCATGTTATTCATTCATTACCAACAACAGCTAATAAAAGTGTGCTGTCACTTTCAACTGATTTTGATCTACTAATTGTTCTCCTACTACATCACCTAGATCCTGTTTCTTAAAATTCCTATAGCATAAACTATACTGCCTTTCCATCTTCCACTAGTAGTCACCTTGGGACCCTTCAGGCCTCTCTCTGCTGCACAGTCATAAATTAACACCATGTTTTAGGTTGTTGTTACTGCAATACCCTACTAGAATGTTTCAGTTTCTTTCTCAGTTATTTGTTTTTGTATAACTAATAATCCCCAAAGCATGTTGGCTTAATTTTATTTGCCTGTGATTTTGTGGGGTCAGGAATTCAGACAGGGCATGGTGGGTCTGACTTGTCTCAGATCCATGTGATGTGGAAATTTATGCTGGAAAAATAATTCCACCAATATCACGCCACCAATTAGCGTCTAGATTAAAGGAGCTATTACTCCATTTTTTTTCTAATATGGCCACAGCTAGACTCAGATCTCTGTATTTACAAAGGAAAATGTCCTCTTTTTTGTGCATATGGCAAGCACTGGTAATAAATTTTGATATTTCTTCCCATTGATCCCCAGAATCCATCAAAAAAGAGTACTACATCTAGTTCCTACTAATCTGGAGTTAATTAGGAGATGAAGTAGTTATTAAATAAACATTCTTGGGTCGCCCGGGTGGCTCAGTCGGTTAAGCATCTGACTCTTGATTTTGGTTCAGGTAGTGATCCCAGGGTCATGGGATTGAACCCCATGTCAGGCTTCCTGCTGAGCGTGAAGCCTATTGAGATTGATTCTCTCTCTCTCTCTCTCTCAAATAAAAAAACAAACATTCTTGTTTGAAAGAATGTTAAAAAAAGATTGAGATAGAAAGTGATATCTATTTTTGTTACTACTATGTTTGTTTCAAAAGTAAGTTCACATGATCCCTGTCCTATGTGGTTAAATTTTTAATAGATATACAATAATCCAGGAGTATAAAATATTCCACAAAAAAATTGTTCAAGATCTTGTACCACTTCTCATACTACTTCTCTAGTTACAAAAGAGTGATTTATATGCCTCTATCTGTTTATTTGTTTTGCTCTAACAATTCTATGTGATTTATCCCAGTTATCTGACACAATTATAGCAATTCTCAAGATCCAATGTACATGCTACTTCTTTCAACAAAAATTTCTTGATCATCTCTTAGAACTAATCCTTCCTCTACTGTCTCAGAGCACTAAGGCTACTAACTTCCTTTTATCACCTCTTTGGGTACATTAATCTCAGTACTTTTAATTTTCTTACGTGTCAAGGATCATGCAAATATAAGAAAAGAAAGTGTGAATACAATTGTTTTCTGTCATATGAGCTAAGCCTTTAGTTACTGGCTGATGTTGGTTGTCATCAGAAAATAAACTCAGAATTTTAGTGCCAAAACAATATAATATTATCATATAATGATTGAGCACCTATTCCTTGTCAGGCTTTGGGTACCATATTCACATGCTCCTTCTGAATGAATCCTTCAAGAAGACCATGAGATAATGTTAATATTTACATTTTAAAAATAACAATACTGTGAATTTCAGGTTAAATTATACACCCAAGTTCCATGTAATGCCAACCCACTCAGGGGTAGAAGCAAGCAGAACAGAGAATTTTCTTGTTACAAAATTCTTGCTATAGTACTTGCCCCTATAATGTACCAATGGAATATTACTATTTTCTTTATCAAAAGCAAAGTACAAAAGTAACTAAACAGATACCAATCATGCTTGCCTGGCATCTGTAGCAAAGGCCAGAATAAAATGCCATACACTGGTCTGTAAAGCACTGATGAGTAGCTGTAAAAATATGGGTAAAATCCACACAATAAATAAAAGCATGTGTTCCCTTTATATATATATGAGGAGATACAAAAGGGAGAGTTGATAAGTGAAGAGAGGTTGAGGGGAATGGATATTTAGGCAAAGGGATAAATGGCAATTTCCTCTTCCTGGGATGATCACTAATCACGATCTATGTCATATCATTACATGTCACATGCACAGCTCAATTATGAATAATTATACAATTCTTATCCTAAATAATTATTCTGTAAATAATGATGCTGAAAATAATTAGACAGTGTTATTACATAAATTGAACAATTGTTAAATTCCAATGAAACCTAACAATTAGATTCTATTTAGGCAGTAGAACTTGTACCATGTATTCATTAGCCACAAGTCATCTGATAGGTATTACTTATTGTTAATAATACAATTGTGTCACTTTGTTTTGGGATTAATTTGTTCTTCAGTACATCCTCTATATCACTGAACACAGAAAGTGACACAGACATCCAGAAACGGACAGGGACTTTCTACTATTGCTGAGCTCTTTCTTTCAGTAATTAAACAGGGAACAAAACAAATATCCTGTTCCATGGAACATATATGCTCAAGAAATACTGAATGAAGGAACACTGGATACTCCCAATTTCTCCTTTTCTCTAAAATGGGTCTCCTTACAGGCCTCATTCTCCTTATCTCCCTCTTCCTTTTAGTAATGTCTCCCAGCTACTTTGCTGGCTTTTACTTCTACCTCCAACCACAGAAATAAGGATTTCCCAAGTTTTGGTCATTATTTCTCTGCTCCTTCCTTACTCTGCTCTCATCCACTGAGATCTCATCAGTTTTTTTTCTGCTTCTGTCCCTTTATTCAATTTTATTTTCTATTTAAAGTTTGTTTTTATTTGAGTATAGTTGACACACAATGTTACATTAGTTTCAGGAGTACAGCATAGTGATTCAACTTCTATATATGTTATGCTTTGTTCACTACAAGTGTACCCACCATCTGTCACCATACGGTACTATTATAATACCATTGACTGTATCCTGTCTGCTGTGTCTTTCAGTCCTGTGACTTATTCATTTCATAGCTGGAGGCCTGTGTCCCCATGCCCCTTCACCCATTTTGCCCATCCCCTACTTTCTCCCCTCAGGCAACCATCAATTTGTACTCTGTATTTATAAGTCTGATTTGAGATTGCATCAATTATTACAGGTTGGACTGTAGCCCAAACTGTCCCAGTTCAAATCCTTCATCAATAGCCTGCTAGAAATTTCCATTTAGATATCTCTCCATAACTTCAAACTCAACTTATGTAATAAAAGCTCAAACCCTCTTCCCTTGAGTCTTCTCATATATAGCAAGGGTAAATTTTTTGGTAAAACCATTTCAGTTTATATACATGTATATCTTTATATAAGCATATGTATATGTTTACGTGTATGGGCATACGGTCATATCCATATGTGTAATGGGCTGTGGTACCAAATATATTTTCTACTTATGAGTTGTGGTCAAAACATTTGAAAGCCAATGGAATATATGGCCACAAAACCAGTGGCCTATAGGAAAAATAATCAAACCAAATCACTCAACACCTATACACTGTTGTAACCAGAGCAATAACCAAAACAATAATATATATTCTGGTTGATAACTTAGCCTGGACAAGAAACTTCAGAGAATTTTAGATTCACAAAAGACAATAGTCTTAGAACGCTGGCTTGCAGGTAGTAAACAAAAACAAATAGAAGTGGAGCTTTGTGTTGTCAGGGCTGCTGTTAGGATGCAGATGGGAAGAAGAGGAACCTGCTTTTAGCAGAGAGTCATGTGGGGCTGGGATTGCACCCTGTGAGGAGGGGGAATGGATGCAGGCATCTATTTTTAAACATTCCTATCCTCTCTAAATCCCTTCAGTCTGAAAGCCTTCGGCCCCTAAAATAGAGTTCAAACATTTTTGTGCAGCAGGCAAGCTTAGAGGTTTTTTTCTTTTCCTTTTTTCCCCCTTCCTGGTGAAGTATTAAACTCCACTGCAGTTATTGTGGCTCTCCTTGCCTAGGAAAAATCATAAATGAACGAACACTGCTTCCACATTAGAAGAACATTATGATTATCCTGGCCACATGTCCCAATTTGTTCTGGTTTAAGCCTGTTGCCTTGGCATGATTATTAATAGCATGCTTCCACTCTCAAAAGTGTCCAGGTTTGAACAATAAATTATACGGTCACTCTAATGATTTTGCTATTTATTAGTCTATCATAGCAGAACAGATGGAAAAGTATGAATAGTAAGTTATAAAAAATGCAATGATACATGGTAAGCACGCATTGACACAAATAACAGGGAAGGCACCCTTTATGATTTAGTGCTAGCCTCCATGAAGAAGTAATATTTAAGTTGGAGTGTAAGTAGGAACGAGTGGACAAAGTATGGCCAGAAGACAAGGAGGCAGAGTACACAGCTTATGCAAAGGCCCCGTAGTGATAGAGAGTTTGACCTGTTAGAGGAAATGAAAAGCAGCTCAGAGTGGAGGGAAAACATTGATGGGATTTAAACTTGGGCGGTCTCAGCATAGAAAGTGGGAGCCACAGGTAAGTTTGGAAATCTGAGTGGTATGACTTGTAGATGAACTAAATAGTGGTGAGGGAGAGAAGGCAGACAAGGATGACTCTTAAGTTTCTAGAAGAAATCCAGGATATGAGGATTCAATTTCTACTGTTTTCTCTGAGTTCTTAGGTACTTTATTGGGATCACTTCTCTCTGGGTCCCAGTTACCTTATCTGTTGAAAAATGAAGGACCCAACACTATCGAAATACCTTACCTCCTTGACAGTCTATAATTCCAAGTTGCATTTCTATGGCTTCATGTGCATATGAGGCTACAGCCTTTCACACACATTTATCCTTTACAAAGGTTAAGTACAACATTTCTCTCAACAGGTAAACTTACTCTTTTGCACATTTTCTCTGTGTATTTCCTCTAGGTTTCTCTCCACAGTAATGCATTTCTTCTCATTCTCCTTTAATTCTGATTCTGCTCTTTTTTTCCTTTCAGACTTGGCAGGGCTTTCCATAGTTGGGAATGAAGATTGGCATAGATATTCCAAAATCAATTGTTTTTCAGCACTCCTTCTAAACACACACACACAGAAAAGCAAGCATTAGCAAGCAAATGGGAACCCTGGCATAAGGTCACTTCCCACTGCATTCTAGCTGGTGAATCTCCCTGGAGTAATTTGATTAAACACAATCGATTTACTTTGCAGAGACAAGTGCTGCTTCTACCGGCATATTCAGAGACTCTGGGGGAGGGGGGCTTCCAACATTTAACAAAATGTGTTCATTTATTTAGCAGAGCTTTATTCTCTCCAAAAAATCATGTTTCTGTTACTGTAGTGGATTCTTTCCAGGTGTCTAGAGAATTTACAAAATAAAACCAAAGTGAATGTATGTGCATGTGTATACACGTACACATAAACAAGTATATATACCACTGTTACTTTCAAGGCTAGATATTAAAGTACATTTATCAACTGTGCACATAGTGATGCCATTGAGCTGACCAGTAAATATAGACACCTTAAGTTTCCAGTCTTCCAAATTTTCCCAGAGGAAAAGAAATGCCCACACTGTAAAGGTAGAGTGAGTGCATTATGAAAAGACTCAAAGTGTGACCTGAAGACAACTTGCCTTGTAAAAAATGCAGACTCCTGAGTCCTATGTCTAAATTATCATATCAAAATTGTGTGTGTGTGTGTTTGTGTGTGTGCGTGTGTGTGTGCGTGTGTGTGTGTGTGTGTGTGTGTGTGTGTGTGATCTAGTTGAGCTTCTTAGTGTTTTACATGCATAGGACTCATCTGGGGATCTTGCAAAAATACCACTTCTGATCCAAGAGGTCTGGTGTGGGCCATTAGATTATATCTTTCTCAAAGCTGCCAGGTGATGGCCATTGGATGGTCCACAGACCATAGTTAGGGGAACAAGGCACAGAAGTCTGTGCGCCACTCTATGTGTAGTATTGATGTGCTGCCATTGGAAGATTTCTCCTGCCAGTTCCATTTCAAAGGTAATTGGCTCACTGCTGAAGGCCTGAGAAACAATACACAGTGGAGAATGTTTTCACTAATAGGGCTCATTAGAAAGGGTTCAGAAAACAATATGATCATTTTTACAATTTGAAAATGCCTATTCAATTTACCTTCCTAATGCATCAAGCATACAGAGGCTCAGCAAGGCATCATCTACCTGTGGGCTGTTTGATGCCCAATTTATTTCCTGAGCAATCTTCATTGAGTATTGCCTGTATCACCTTTCTTTCTATGACAACAAAGTGGAACAAGCTGTCAATATGTCTTTCTAGACACTGATCAAGGAAAATAGAGCTTCTCAACACCGATGCTCAGCTTTCCAGCATTGATTACCCCTCAACAAAGTAAATTTACTCTTGATACAGACAGCCTCCTATGTCAACATGGCTGGGGATGCGAAGAGGTGCCTGTAATTTTCACATTTATTCTCAATCTAAGTCACATGCAGCTCTGTTGGTGTCCCATTTAACATCTGAAATTGCTAGCTCCTACCCTTGCACTATATTTTTAAATAAAATTTACCGTCAGGGCATCTGGGTGGCTCAGTCAGTCGAGCATCCAACTTTGGCTCAGGTCATGATCTCACGGTTCATGAGTTTGAGCCCTGCATCAGGCTCTGTGCTGACAACTCAGAGCCTGGAGACTGCTTCAGATTCTGTGTCTCCCTTTCTCTCTGCCCCTCCCCCACTTGCGCTCTGTCTCTCTCTGTCTCTCAAAAATAAAGAAACGTAATTAAAAAAAAAAGAAATATACTAACATACAGTGTGTAAAGTGTGTTCTCAGTTTTTTGGGATAGATTCCATGTTTCATCACTTACATACCCTTGCACTATTTTTAAGGGAGATTGTTTCATCTGAAGGGGCTCACCAACTCATACATATAGATGTTCATCTTTTGCATCACACTAACTGCAGTTGTCAAGAAATTTAAGTAGGAATAATATTTATTGATTGCTAATTACATGTATAGCATTTGCATCCTTATCTGGCATAATGTTTGCAATAATACTCCAAGTGTTTAATTATGTCCATTCTCACATCTAAAGAAACTAGGCCAAAAGACAAAATGGAATCTGTAATGAAACTACTAATGGAAATAGAATTCAACGTAGCTACTTCATTTCCAAACCCACGTTTTCCTTCAAAAACATGGCCTTCTTAGATGCTAGAATTAAGTGAGGTGAGATGATATTGACCGCTTGGAAGGGCTTTACAAGAAATATAATGTATGACAAATTTGAACAAAATGGTTTCAAAGATTCTTTCAAATCCTAATGTTCTAAACCTAATGTCATGGATACATGAAAAAATACATTATATATTATGGATTGCCAATATTCTGTTTCATTGAATCATGCACATATTTAAATAAATTGGCAAAATCTTAACCAGATAAGTGATTTAAGTTAGAAGGAGGTACAACAAAACAGATTTCATCCTATAACATCAAAAAAATTAATAAGTTCAGGAAAAAGGAGACCTTATCATATGGTAACAATTTATATGTTTAGCTGGTCACAAATTCAAAATTACCCAGTAAAAAATAAGTTGAGAGCACCTTAGATCATCTCATAAAAAAAGCAGCATATCTTCCATTTCAAAGAGGCTAGTGTTACTAAGTTTGAGACTGGTTATTACTATAAAATGGGTTTAACTACAGTAAACTAACTCCTTTTCAACCATCGGCATCTCTGACATTAAAATGATGTGTTCAGTTCTTGAACAGTAGCAAAGTACATTTTTAAAATCCAAATCAGTTGATTATGTTTAAAATAGCGTGAGACAAAGATTGCAAGCTCAGTGCTGATGGGAAAAGGCAGGTAAGATAAATGAATACAACTAGCTTCAGGAAGACTAGAATAAATAAGAGTATGTTCTACTTGTGCAGAGGAAACTTGACCAGTACAGCAAGTACTCTGTATTAAAAGCAATCAGTCAAAGTCAATTTGCGAAAATACCAATGAACAGAATGTCTACTTTTCTGAAGATTTGTCTTTCGCAATCAATTTACTGAAGAACCATTTACCAATTACTTCTTCATCAGAAATTTGTTTCTAATAAACAACTTCTAAGGATTAGAGCTGTATATTATGTTTTAAAATCAGTCTTTGAAATATTTTTGTATAATTTGGGGGGGAATGATTTTCTTTTGGATTTTTATTTTAAATGCCATGCATTGTCAAAAATGTCAAAGCTTTTATAAGTGGTAAATAGGGGTTCTTTTTTCTAACTCATTTTTAATCTAATCCACTGGATGTATACTTCTCTTATTCATGGCTTTTGTTTTCTTAAGTGTGATGGAAAGGGAAGAGTTAGCAACAAGTTCCCAGGGAATTGAGGCTGGAAGTTTGTGTATCAAACATCGAGAATAACAGGACTCTCATAAGGTTGTTCCAAGAATCAAATTAGGCAAGTTATATTAAAATTCTGAGTAATTACTGAGAGGGCAATACATTTGTATTAAGATGATTTATTCATCTGTCAGTGGAAGAATACAAGGTAAGGCATTCTTACCTAATATTTAAAAAGCAAGGAGAAATTTCTTCAGTACTAACTTTGCATTCAATTCTCCATCTTTCATATTTCTAGTCTGCACAGGGATGCTAAGGACAAACCTGCACTATGAACATAATGAAGAAAGCTAAAATATTTAGAACAGGAACCATAAACAACAGCATTCTAGGGGGGAAAAAAACCCAGGACATTTTTCTAGGAATTAAAAAAATATGGAAAAAAAATTAAACAAATATCCTTATAGGTGGATAGGTTTTAAAGGATATAAAGAAGTAAGGAGAGGAGAAATGAATGAGAGCACTGAGGAAATGTTAATACAATAAAATAGAAGATTGAAAAGTAAAGAGACCCAAAATTAATTTCAGGTGGATTATACATTGAAATGTTTAAACATCCTCTAAAACTCTTAGAACAACATATGCCTAAGATACCACTACAGAGTAAGATTTTCTAAAGCATCCATAAAAAGTGCCAATATGAAGGAAGAGATTGATAAGTTTATGTCCCTATAAGCTAAATACTTTCCTTGAGAACAAAGGACAGCACTTACCAAGCCCCCAAACAAGCAAAAGTCTAGGAGAAGACACTTGTAACCATATCACAGAGAAACAATTGATGACTCTCACATTTGAAGAACTCATACAAATTAATTAAAAACAAACTAATGATCCAGTAAAAAAAAAAATGAACCAACAAAGAATAAGTAACACTCAGATAAAGAATCCCGTTTGGACAATGAATGTACAAAGAATATTAATCTCAGTAGTAATTAGGGAAATGCCAATCTTAAAAAGGTAATATTTCTCTCCCATTAGATTACGAAGAATTGAAGGAAACTGACAACATCAAGGCTTGATAAAATGAGGGAATAGTGATCATGCACATTTTCGTTAAGTTCTTTATAGAGAATTTCTTGCCAGTATCTGGTTTTAACCTTTGCTGTCTGCCAGAAAAACTCTTCCAGAAGTCCGTATAGAGACATGCACAAATATACAGTTTGCAACAATATTTATCTTAGCAAATTTTTTTTAATTAACCTCCATCTAAGAGGAATAACTAATGGAATACCGAAATTGTGTCATATCCATGGAATGGAATACTAAGTACCAACAACCATAAAGTAACTCAATCTACATGTACCAGCTTCAGTGATTCACAAACACAGTACTGAACTTAACAAAGGATATTTTCATATGCATCATGCCATCAATTTTGAACAATATTCAAAAATAATACAACAGTCATATGTGTTGGTCTTTGAGAGGGTCTTATGGAGTAAAACCTAACATGTAGGAGAAAAGAAATTTTTTTTCAACTTCAGCATAACAGTTACCCAGAGAGAGATGAAAAGGGATTTAAACTATTTTTCTCTATGTACACAATATTTTATTTCCTCAGAAAATCATGACAAATTTATAACAAATTATTAATACTTTTAAAACTAGGGCAGTTTCATGGGCATTTTCCCATATTTCTCCTGATATTTTTTGATATTTGAAATATTTCCTGTATCAGCAAAAAAGGGAAGGGGGAAAATGAGAGAAAAAAAAGAGAAAGGGTATTGGTATCAAAGAAAACAAGTAGTCAAGAGAAGAATTACAACTAGGAAATAAGGAATATAAATGAGAAAAAAAGGAGAAAGGTGAAAAAAATAAAGAATATTAAAAAAAAAGTTAGTTGCAAAGGAAACAAAGACTCACACCTTTCCCCCTGACTGGTCCCATTGCTTCTCTTCTCTCACATCTGTTTTCCATTTGCCACAGCTCTTCCTTTTCAGGTCTTAGAAATAAGAAACATACTTAAAATCAAGTTATTTTGTAATGTATCTTTTATATACAACATGTTCATGTGCCATTCTCTGAAACAAAACCTTCTGCAAAAGAGCTACACAAAGTAATTGCTATAACAACAGAAATTGATCATGTTTAGACACTTGTATAGCAATTTGACAGAATAAATTTATGTTCCTTGAATGCAACAATAGAAAGTGTGGGCTTGTATTTTATGTATCATATTTTAATTTCATTGTTCTGTCATTTTTTAATATATATTTTACCAAAGTATCAGCCTGCAAAAGACTGGAAATAAAAATAAATAAATAATAATAAAGAGTTTTTCAACAGAGATTCAGAAGCACTGTTCTAGGGATTACAAAAAGAATTTTTCCCTTTGTGGGATGCATGTGCGTGTGAGTGCACGCATGCATCTTTGAGTTTACACAGGGGCTGCTACTTCTGAGCACTCTCCAGAGTACTTCTCTTTATTCTCAGATGTAGGTTAGCCAAGGACAAAACTGAAGCAACCCAATGAACAACAACAAAAAAGACCTTTTACTTTATCCATTATTCAACAGAAACTACATTAGCATATAATTTAAAAACTACCTTTCTTAAGGATTAAGAGAGAACAAAACCATCCTCAAAGAGAAATAACGAAGGAACATGGAAGGCCACCTGGATGTCTGTTAGAGACAAAATGTAGCCCATTTGGAAGGCTCGTGCTGGCCTGGTGTGGGAGTTGTCTCCCACGCTACATCCTGTTCCTGTGACCAGCACAGGAAACTTAATTCAGACCTTAAGGAAATGCCCTCCTGGTTCTGGCGTTAGCACCCACTTCCTGAAAGAGGCTGGCCAGACAGGAGAAAACACCAAGTGGTTAACAGGGCAAGCTTCGGTCCCAGATAAAATTTGGTTTTATTACTGGCTTTGGCTACTTCAGACATTATTATGGAAGAGTTTTATAACCATTCTATGCTTCTGTTTCCTAACCAACAAAACAGAAAATGAGGATAATGAACACATACATCATAAGACTGCTGTGAAGAAAGAAGTTCACATGAAAAGTACTCTTCTTAGGGACAGAAATAGTCAATTATTATTATTTTATTAATATTAATATTAATAGTAATTAAAGCAACATCCATATCCATCTCTCAGGGTCATTTTCAGAGAATAATCTAACCATACATTCACATGAAACTAAACAAAATACAAATTTTTGGCAGCTGAAGGTTTTGTGACACATGCAATAATAGCAACAATTAAGGCAACACAGAAGACCAGTGTCCTAGAATTTTACCAACTATCTTATTTTTTTATTGTTTTAATATCTATTTTATTTTTGAGAGAGAGAGAGAGAGAGAGAGAGAGAGAGAGAGAGAGAGACAGCATGAGCAGGGGAGGGGCAGAGAGACAGGGAGAAACAGAATCTGAAGCAGGCTCCAGGCTCTGAGCTGCCAGCACAGAGCCCCATATGGGGCTCTAAACCGTGAGATCATGATCTGAGCTGAAGTCTGACACTTAACCAACTGAGCCACCCAGGCGTCCCTACCAACTACCTTATTGAACGGTGAATAGACATTGTAAGCTGCTCTAGAAGTCGGAACAGGAATCAATGCGTAAACTTTATAAAGGGAAAAAATTTTTTGAGTCAAAAAAACAAAAAACAAAACAAAAAACCTTTCTTAAATACTACAACTCCAAAACAAACCAGTGGACTGATATGCAAGGGAGTATTTTTATGTACTCCACTGTACATATGTGTGCACGCATGCCCACACACAACACATACAACACACATACAGACATACATCTAATGAAAAAAATTAACAACACTAATATGTCAGTCTATATAGAATGCTTTTCATGTAGTATATTGTCTCATTTGGTTTATCAAAAGCCTGTATACTAGTGATGTGTCATAACCCTTGTACATATTAGGATACTACATCTCAGAACTTTTTTTTAACTTTTTTTTTTAATGTTAATTCATTTTTGAGAGAGAGAGCATGAGCAGGAGGGGCAAGAGAGAGGAGACACAGAATCCAAAGCAGACTCCAGGCACTGAACCTGACGCGGGGCTTGAACCCACAAACCATGAGATCCTGACCTGAGCCGAAGCCAGACGCTCAACTGACTGAGCCACCCAGGTGCCCCAAAACTTTTAAGTAACTTAACTACAGATTCTGAGCTTGAATAGAGGCCAAGCCTTGAACCTAACTAAATCCCGTTATTTATTGCTCTGTTGTTTGCTTTGCCAGTGGGCCTTCTTTTATCACGTTTTAGATGTTTTTACCATTATGAGGATTCTTTTGTTCTCCACACCAGTGGAATGTGGCGATGTCTGGAGTCATATTTTGAGGGTGAGGATTGCTAATGCACCTAGTAGGTAAAGACTAGGAATGCCACTGACTGTCCTGCATTACACAGGGAAGCCTTCAACAACAAGCAGTTAGTTATCTGTTGCAAAATGTCAGGACTGCTGAGGTTGAAAAATCCTGCTAATTGGTGAAACATCTTTGAATGCTTAGCACTGGATTCTTCTACCAGGCTTAGTTGTACGCCATTGTTAAACTTAAGAATATGGACATTGTGTTTAAATATATAATGTCTCCAGCTTCCTTTTTTTCTCTTAATTTTCCATTTAGCTTCTCTTTTTCAATGTCTCTTGCGAATATTGCCTTCCTGCAACAACTTGTCAAAACTAATGTTTAACCTGTTAAAATATGGGCCACTTTCTTGTCATTAAAATGCAATAGTTACCAATTCTGATGGATTTATTTTACGTAGATATTTTTTCCTTAGATAAACTTGGATTCTAGTTCCTGTGGAGGATTATTTGCTCCCATTTGCATAGATGCTCTGAGAAAAGCAATTCCTCATCTTAATACATGTGAAACAAGTCAGTGGAAAACTCCAGGCATCCTACTTTTATGCAGCGCCACATCTTGAAAAGTGCCCACCACTGTTGTTATGTCATTTTGATAGGAGAAGCAGAAGGCACCCCTGCATTTCTATTCCTTTAGGCTTTATCAGGGCAAGACATTTCCCCATGGGTTTCCACCTTGTCCATTGAGACTCAAGCTCCTAGTTGCATGGGACCATTGCAAAGGAGAGTGACTTGAAAGCATCACCAGCTGCCTTCTTAGCTGATAGAAGCACACCTTTAAGACAAGGCTGTGACTCGGCTGAATGTCGAAGACATTGGTAGGCACAATCTGGCTTTGGCACCTGAATCATTGGTTCATTATCATAATCGAAGCATGACACTCTGGGGAAATGACATTACTACCTTCAATTGATACTTCTGTCAACTACTAAAAATAAGACCTTCCTCAGTTTTGAGGAAAACTGAACTATTTAAAAATCTTGACCTTTTCATAAACCAACAGAAATGCAAAGGTGAGGATCTATATGAAAATAAACATCATAGAATAAAGCAAAGATACTTGTAAAAATAAAAATAAGAACTACTTTTAAAGAACTTAGTCCTTTACATGTGTAGAATCTCTGAATATAATAAACGTTAAATAAGTATTTGCTAAATAAGTCTACTCATCAATTAATGAATTATAAAATTCTAACAAATTATAACTAGTCACTGTTATACCTATCCATGTCTTAGCAAAGATTCATCTTATTAAAATGTTAAGAGCTGGGGTGCCTGGGTGGCTCAGTCGGTTAAGCGTCCGACTTCAGCTCAGGTCGTGATCTCACAATCGGTGAGTTCGAGCCCCGCGTTGGGCTCTGTGCTGACAGCTCAGAGCCTGGAGCCTGCTTCAGACTCTGTGTCTCCTTCTTCTCTGCCCTCCCCTACTTATGCTCTGTCTCTCTTTGTCTCAAAAATAAATAAAAACATTAAAAAAATGTTAAGAGCTAAACTGAGATGTCAATAATAA
The DNA here is from genome assembly GCF_027475565.1 of Acinonyx jubatus. Lineage (NCBI taxonomy): Eukaryota > Metazoa > Chordata > Mammalia > Carnivora > Felidae > Acinonyx > Acinonyx jubatus. The sequence goes on from NC_069383.1 coordinate 118,705,744, forward strand.
TCATAAATAATGTAGACCTTATAAGCTTATTTTGTGCCAGGTATGGTATGAAATGTTCTATATGAAGAATCACATTCAATTTACACAAAACTCCTATAACGTAGGCTGTAATAATAAACTCAGTTTACAGATGATGAAATATATTTGCTCAAAAATGTCCAATACATCGTGAGTTATTTCACAACCAGAATACAAGCCTAGGTCTACCTGAATTTAAAGCTCATCCTCCAAACCACTATGTGATAGCCTAAGTACGTAATTTGTAATATCTCCATTTGAATTTGCACTTATAAAGGTACCTGTCAGAATTCATCCTCTCCAGGAGTCACTTCCGTTAAGTACTAACTCAGAAAGTCTACATTGGCCCTAGAGGGCCTTAGAGGCATCATGCACAGCAGCAAGGAGGATTCCGTCTGAAGCATCCCATCTCCCTACCTGCTTCGGTGTCTTCTTTCTATTCTGCTTCACCCATGTATTCAAGAAGCCCGTGGTTATATTCCTGTCAATTTTGAAATTATTTTTGTATGTTACCTATGCCCCTAGTGGATTATCCACGGGACTCTTGGGTATACTTCTTTGTGGACCTTATACTCTATATTAGACCCTCCGCTTCATAAAGGCTAACCTGAAGTTCACCTAATAGGTCAAAGGAGAGCCATCAGCTTGGACCTCAAACTCCTGAAGTTTTGAAAGAGTTTTGACATTGTCTCTAAAACTGGAGATACGCTTGCAGGACTGATAACACTTGTAGGAATAAAGGATAACATACTCATCACACATCCTTTATCATATATCCCATTACCTGATCCCACACTTATACTGGCTATAATTTGTATGAATTATGTAATTATCATGTCAGCTGTATAGCCATCATCATGTGTTACATTTTATGTTAAAATTGTTTATATGTTAAATGTAAGCTTTAAATTCTATCAGCCTTGATAACAATATTTTGGCATTTATTTTTTTAATATTATCTGTCTTGATAAAAGGAAGTGGAATGAGCCTCTTTTGAATTGTGTAGGCGCTTGTGCATGTATCCTCATGCACAAGTATACATATATACACAAGTATATATACATGCACTTGTGCATGTATCCGAGTTACACTAGCACATAATGCCAGAGGCAGACTTCAAGAGGAGAAGGAAACACAATGATGTAGAGAAACAATGGAAAGTGGAAAACTAGTGGCAGTTCATAGTTCTATTACTAAATTAGAAATTCATTAAGAGTAGGCAGGCTAATTTTTAAATTTTTTAAAAATATTTACTTATTCTTGAGAGAGAGAGAGACAGAGCATGAGACGGGGAGGGGCAGAGAGAGAGGGAGACACAGAATCCAAAGCAGACTCCAGGCTCTGAGCTGTCAGCATAGACCCCGACGTGGGGCTCAAACTCACCAACCGCAAAATCATGACCTGAGCCGAAGTAAGAAACTCAACCGACTGAGCCACCTAGGTTCTCCCAGGATAATTTTTATATAGTCATAATATTTAACAGAATGTATGTTTCTTAGTTCCTTCCTTTTTTTTTTATTTGTTGGCTGCAAAAGATGATAGCAAGATTTTTTTAATCCACTGAACTTTTTACTGGACAAATTTTATTTTATTTCAGTAAGAATTATTATAACATAATAAATTATTCTAAAAAATAAAGTTGTAATTATTCTAATCCTAACCCCACCTCCCATAGCAAAGTAGAAACAGCATGTGGGGAGTGCCAGAGCCAAAAGCAACAAGGTGTGAGTGGAAGCAGAAATGGTAAAACTATTGAAATCAGTTCTAAGATTGCAACATTCCATCATTCAGGGAATCATTAGTGGAGAGGTGAACATCCTGCTTATACTTCTGTGGCTATTGAGGAAATCACTGCGTTAGCATCTGAGACAATATGTGATGTTATAATAACACAAGAATGATTCCTGGATCTCAAAGGAAGGTAGATTTCATGCAGCATCTTGTGTTGAAGAAGACAGGGAGAAGTCAGGTTCCTTTAGGAAAGATTTTCATGTCAATGTTTAAAGTGATAGGGGGTGCCTGGGTGGCTCAACCAGTTAAGCTTGGGACTCTTAATTTCAGATCAGGTCAGGATCTTACAGTCATGAGATTGAGTCCTACATATGGCTCTACACTGAGCTTGGAGTCTGCTTGGGATCCTCTCTCTCTTCCTCTCTCTTTGCCCCTCCCCTGCTTGCATGCACACACACAATCTCTGTCTCAAAATTAAATAAATAAACTTAAAAAACATAAAGTGAAAGAAAGTTGTGGTGCTTACAACCTTGGGTATCCAGAAAACTCACTCTTAAAAGTCCAGTTTCTTGGCATAAATAAATTATTTCATAATAAGACTATGACCTTCATAACACTGATCATTAAAATTCTTGACTTGGAATATCTTTTGGAGGGATATAGCTGAAATGGAAAGGGTTAATAATAAAGTTCACTCAAAAAGTGTTATGATATCAACCTTTTTTATCTGAGGCTATCCATTTTATCAAGTAGTCATAATGCTTTTCCTCCAGTGTAAGGCAGTAAGGGGATCTGAATGCAAGATGTCAGAACACTCAGAGTAGAAGAGGTAAAGGTATCTTGCATACATAACTGAAGCAGGCCAAGTGCACGTTTCAGAGCTTCATGCACGCAGTGGAATATATGGTGATAAAAGACCCAGAGGTCAAAGTGAACTTTAAACACAAACAAGTATAGACATTTTTATTTTATTTTTATTTTTTTAAATTTTTTTAAACATGTATTCATTTTTGAGAGGCAGAGAGAGACAGAGCGCGAGCGGGGATGGAGCAGAGAGCAAAGGACACACAGAATCTGAAGCAGGCTCCAGGCTCTGAGCTGTTAGCACAGAGCCCGATGCGGGACCCAAACTCACTGACTGCGAGATCATGACCTGAGCTGAAGTCAGACGCTTAACCAACTGAGCCACCCAGGCACCGACAAGTATAGACATTTTTAAAAAAGTGTTTGTGAGGCTTAAAAAGTCCTGGTACAATAAAGACAAATTCCTGTACAATATAGAAGAAAAATGCCTATGGATCCCTCAGGAGAAGTTCCACTGAACAAGAACAACAGTAGTACAGAAAATAAGGAACAGATACGATCAGGGACTATTCTATTGGTTTTAATGTCTCTTTTGCTCATTTAGTAGTGAGAAAAGACCAATGGTTTAATGAAAACTACATAATTTATCTTTGTAAACTTCGTTGAATATAATTATGGTTAAATTGATATATAGTAAATTAGACTGGGTTGTCTTTCTATAGTGTACTTTCTAAAAAACATTTATAAAATCTTTTTAATATTTATTTTTGAGAAAGAGAGAGACAGAGGATGAGCGGTGAAGGGGCAGAGAGAGGGAGACACAGAATCTGAAGCAGCAGGAATTGAACTCACAAACCATGAGATCATGACCTGACCTGAAGTTGGATGCCTAACCAACTTAGCCACCCAGGTATCTCTAAAAAATATTTCTTAAAATCCTACATTGAGGGTTGGCAAACCTTTTTTGTTAAACATCAGGTCATCCTTATCAACAAATGGTTCTGGAGAAATTAGACATCCACAGACCTTAAAACAAATAATCTCAACAAGACTCTCACCTTCTAAAAATATTAACTCCAAATGTATCAAAGATGTAAAGGTAAAATGTAAGAAGATAAGACTTTAGAAAAAATTGTAAGGAAAAATGTTTGGGATTTAGACCAAGAATCCTTAAACTTGATGTCAAAATCATGATTTATATAGGAAATATTGATAAAATGGACTTCATCAAAACGACAAACTTTAGCTCTATGAAATAACCCTCTTAACAGGATGAAAACACAAGTTATAGAAGGGGGGAAACTATCTTCAAACAACATATCTGGCAATGCATTAGTATCTGGAATATGTAAAGAAGAGTCAAAAGTTAGACAAAAAGGCAATCAAATTAGAAAGTATACAAAGGCAATGAATGACCATTCCACCAAAGAGCATATAATGATTACAAAAAAGCATATGAAAAGACATTTAAAATATTTAACCCTTACAGAACTACAAATTAAAACCACAATGAGGTATCACTACCACCTATCAGAATGACTAAAATAAAAAATAGTGACAACGTCAAATGCCATCAAGGCTGCAGAGAAATGGGATCATTCACACATTGCTTATGGGACTACAAGTGGTTCAGAAACTCTGGAAGACTATTTGGCAGTTTCTTAAAAACGCTAAACATTCAACTACCATATGACCCAGAAACTGCACTCGTGGGCATTTATCACAAGTAAATGAAAACTTATGTTATAAAAAAACTATACACAAATGTCCAAAGCAGCTTTATTAGTAATAACTGAAAGCTGTAAACTATCCGGAGGTACTTCAATGAGTAAATGGTTAAATAAAGTATAGTGTATGCATAAATGGGATATAACTCAACAACAAAAGTGAAGGTGATTTTGATACAGCAAGTTGGATAAATCTCCAGGGAATTATACCAGGTGAAAAAAGTCAATCCCAAAAGGTAACATACCCTACGATTCCATACATATAGTATTCTTAAAATGACAAAAGTATAGAAATGAAGAAGAGATTAGTGGTTTCCAAGATTGAAGGAGAGGGTCTGGACTGGGAAAAAAGTAGATGTGGCTATAAAGTGGCAACATGAGGTATCCTTTTCGTGATGGAACTGTTCTTTATATTGACTTTATAATGCCAATATCCTGGCTGTGATATGGAAAGATGCTCCTTCTGGGGAAAAGGGAATACATACTACCTGGGTATCTCCATATTATTCTTCACAATTGTGTGTGCATTTAAAATGATCTCAAATTACAGAGTTTAAAAAAATAAAGAAAAAGGCCATGAATATTTTTGGTTTTTCAGGCCAAGAGGTCTCTGTTGCAACCACTCACCTCTGTTGATGTAGTAGTGTCAAAGCATCCACAGTCAACAAGTAAATCGATGAACAGAGATGTATTTCAGTAAAAGTTTACTCACCGAAAATAGATAGCAAGACTATCTGAACTTTGCAGACTGCTGTACTCAATTAAACCTCCTAGAAAAATGGCTATAGGTAACTCTCAAGAAACATCACACAACTCGTCCAATCCTAGGGCCCTGTTACAGTTAATGAGACAGTGTAGAAACCAAAATGTAAATGCAAAATAATAAATACTTAACTTGAATCTTTACTCCTGTAACAGGAAGATTTATATCACGACAAATTCTTGATGTCTCTTTCCTTTATATTCACATCGTAGGTCCTTTATCCCTGCTATACTTTCAAATTTCACTATTATCTGCTCTCATGTTTTTAACTCCTCCTTATCTCTCTTTCCCACATTTCATGTTTTTTTTCCTTTTCCCTCCTAATAAATAGATTGAAAACTTATTTTGTTAAGAGTGTCCTTTCTCTATTACCTATCCTCAATTTTCCATTAATCTCAAAGAAAAATCTGTCCAAGAAAGACCACTTGTAAAGAATGGGTGAGAATAAGAAAATGCACTAGCAAAGTAAGAAATCTTGTTAATGATTGAGAAAGAGGTTACTCTGGCAAAAATCCATACACCAATCAATTTTGTTACGTCCCCTATGATCACACCTGGATGAGCCAGGACATGGCCATCTATTTAAAGGTGCCGTGAGTAGAGGTAAGCAGTTCAGAGACTGTTGTTTTAAAAGTTCTTTGCTACACAATGTCACACACTAGATACATCAGGACAAATTCTTCTAAAGAACTTGGGCTAAAAAAATAACTAATTACATGTTTAGTTTTTTCACAAGAGGATTACAACCTTTTGCTTTGTTTTGTACAAAGCTTTCTTTCTGTGAATCCAACAAACCTAGCCACAAAGGGCATTTTGTGTTTGTTATGAATGATGACCTCCTAAATTTCTTCCTACATATTACAAGTCCAACTCTCACCCTGGAACCTTTGGCAGAGCACATTTTCATTCATCTTGGAACAGAATGCCCTAAACCGATGAAAGAGAAATACGGCAATCAAATAATGCCTGTCAGAAAACTAAATATGCAGAGCGTATTTCTTCTCATTACTGCATATTATGAGGGCTAGTGGCAGAGATGAATATCTCTAGTCAGAGCCACTTATATAGAAATTTACATTTAAAAGTAATTGCTATAGATCATAATTGGTTGATTAGGTGTTCTCAAATCCTTAGGCCCTTTTCAGACTTTAACTACATGATGCATGCCAGGCTTTCAGAGGGCCAATTTGTGTAAAAAGAAATCTATTTTGTCCTTTATAAAATATCAAGGTAGAAAATGTTATCCCCTACTTCATATTTTCCCAGACCAGTTATTGTCTTCCATGTAGAAGTCACCAGCTGCCATGATGAGAGTTTTTGATATGGAGATGTGAATTATGGAGATGACCCCAAATCTGTATAACTTATTTGGACTATTACACAAATTGTTTTCTTTTAAAGCTGGTCATATTATTTTATTAATCTTAGGAATCACAATTCTGCATGTCATATTAGTAGTGAGTTCATTATATCCCTCTTGGGTGTTCTCTTTTATAATTTCCAATATGTTTTATGTGGCAGTGGGAGGGTTGTCAACCGTCCCTCTAACCTCATCAGGCAAAAAAGAAAACTATCTCTTCAGTCCTCTATTGCTTTGCTTTTTGCTGCCACAAAGTATCTTCATCAGCCATGGGCTCTGCCCAGCCTCAGATAGGAGGAGGGTCCATTAGTGAGGTAATACATCAGTGACTAAATCCAAGTAGATAGTCATTGATTCTCCCTTTCTTCCCCAGACATTCACAGAAGTGGATCACATTTTTTTTCTCAGCAGTTAAAACTCAATAGGGAAATTATACCCATTTCCTCAGACAATGGTTACACCTTTCTAAGGAAGGATGTCTTGAGTAATTCCTAGATGACATATCCTTGTGAGAAAAATTTCTTACAAGGGATCCCATGGTAATTTTTCTGGTACTGTTCTCACTCAGAAAGGAAAGAGAGAGGGGCGTCTGAGCAGCTCAGTCAGTTAAGCATCTGACTTTTTATTTTAGCTAAGATAGTGATCTCACAGATCCTGAAATGGAGTGCTCCACTGGGCTCTGTGCTGACAGCACAGAGTCTGCTTGGGATTCTCTCTCTCTCTCTCTCTCTGCCCCTCCCCAGCTTGCTGCTCACTCTCTTTCTCTCTCAAAACAAATAAATTAGCATTAAAAAGAAAAGAAAAGAAAAGAAAAGAAAAGAAAAGAGAGAAAAAAAATAAATCTACAAATTTATAGGGCAATTTGCTTCAGTGCCCATGGCATTACATCAAGGAAATAAAATTCCCCTACACCAAAAATATATTCCATAAGCCTTAGTTGGTGGTTTATTAATTCACACACACACACACACACACACACACACACACTCACACACACACACAGTGTATCCATAGATAAATAGATAGATGCATTGCGCTTAATCTCACAATTCTCAAGATATGACTTAATTATAATTTTTTATTTTTGCATCACCATCTCCAACAAAAGTTAATAAAGGGCTCCCCCAACAAAACCCTTATTTGTATTATGGTTGTCAACATTTGTATTAAGGTTCCGGCCTTCACCAAGGAATTCCTAGGCAGGGACTGTCATTTCACTCTTTTGTCTATAGTGCTTGGCATATAGCCTGGCACATTTAGGATGTTCAGTCATTGTTAGCAAAGTTTATTCATGTATGAATGGATAGGAAGAAAAAATAGAGAGGGGAAATGAACAAGAGAGGGAGGAATGGAGGGAAGATGGCAAGAAGGGAAGAAGGAAGGAGGGAGGTAAAAAATGAAAGGAAGAAGAAATGGAGGGAGAGAGGAGGGAAAGAAACCATAATGATTTATGCCTTTGGATCAAATCATTATAGTCTGTAGGCATCTTCTGATCAAAACTAAAATTCTGAGAGGCAATAGTGATTGTCTCATTAGTTACATAAATTATTTATCTGATTTCTTAGTGACAACCACGTGAGTAAGATAGATACCAGTAAGTGTGGCACTCGGTAAGAGACTTGAGCATGGTGGAGCGAAGGGATGGCCAGCAGGCTTCAATCCAAGGACTTCTGTACAACTAAGGCTAGTATGAGATTCCAGGAGTAGAGATGAATGTGAAACAGGGAAGAGAGAGAAAAGATCACAAAAGACAGATCAAAAAGACAAGTCAGAATTCTTTAGAGAAAGAGAACCAATAGGACAAATAGAGAAATATATGTAAGAGATTTATGATAGGAATTGGCTCACATGGATATAGAAGCCAAAAAGTCTCACAATCTGCTGTCTACCAGCTACAGAACCAGGATAATTGGTGGTATAATTTACTCTGAGACAGAAGGACTAAGAACAAAGGGTTGCTGGTATAAGTCCTGGAATCTGAAGGCCCAAGAACCAGGACCTTCAATATCCAAGACAAGTAAAAGATGGACTTTCTATTTTTTTAATGTTTATTTATTTTTGATAGAATACAAGCCGGGTAGGGTGTAGAGGGAAGGGGACAGAGGATCTGAAGTGGGTTCCATGCCACAGCAGCAAGCCTGATGCAGGGCTGAAGTCGGTCGCTCAACCGACTGAGACACCCAGGGATCCCAAAAGATGAACTTTCTACAGGGAGACAGGGAATTCTAAAGAGGATAGAGGAAATTCACCCTTCCTTTACTTTTTGTTGTGTTCAGGCCAAGAGATTGGGTGAGGCCTGTCCATAAGATGAGGGTGTATCTCCTTACTCAATCTACTGAATCAAATATCTTCCAGAAACACCTTCAAAGAAGATGCACCCAGAGATAATGCTTTTCCAGCTGAGTGTCCCTTAGCCCAGTCAAGATGATACATAAAGTCAATCATCAGACTCCTTCTCATATCTGTCAGTTTATGAACATTAGTCTTAGAAGTAGCCTGTTCATCACTCACAGCATTAATCACACAAGGCACCCTGTCTACTTCTGTTAGGCAGAAAGAAGCAATGGAAGGAAGACAGGAGTGATTTAGGAGGAAGATCAGACCTGGAATCAGAGGAGCTGTGTGCAGGACTGCCTCCTCCACTTCTGAGCTGCCTGCTGACTTATCTGAATGCATAAAATGTGCATAATCATAACAGATCTCCTGGAGCTGTTGTGAGTACTGCATGATATAATTTACCTGAAACCTCCTCATGAATGACGAAGCACCACGCAGACCCAAAGAGGTGTTTTTGTTGCCCAGAGATAATTGAAAATAAAACCATTTTTGAGAGACAAGTGCAAGTTTTCTTTCACACCTTGATCTCATATGTATAATTTGGAAAATTATAGCGTGTGGTTAGTTCAGAAACAGAGGAACCAACACTCGTCTTTGACTTTCAAGGATTTTGGATGAAATTTGATACCAGAGGGGCACAAAGAATTAGCTTGGGAAAATGCATAAATAATACCTCTCCACTGATAAAAGCAAATACATTTTAACTGTGAAATCCCCCACTGTGAGAAATACCATAACATTCTGTTTGCACAGGTAATGCATTGATTATGAACCAGAAACTATTGTATATCCCAGTTTCTGGGGGAAAAAAAAAGTACCCTTTGGAGCCACCACTATTTGTCCTTCCCTTAAAAGAATAGACAGTTGATTTGTAAGTGAAGTAGGAAATAAACCATTTCGCTTTAATTCTCACAATAAACCTATTTAACCTAAACAAAGAAATGTATCTGTTGAGGCTTTAAAAATGAAAAGATCAGTTTTGGGGCACATGGGTGGCTCAGTCGCTTAAGCGGGCTCAGGTCATGATCTCATAGTTTGTGAGTTTGAGCCCTGCATTGGGCTCTCTGCTGTCAGTGCAGAGTCCACTTCAGATATTCTGTCCCCCTCTCTCTTTGTCCCTCCCCCACTTGCATACCCTCTCTCAAAAATAAATCTTTAAATAATAAATAAATAAATAAATAAATAAATAAATAAATAAATAAGAATTAAAAGATCAGTTTCACACAGTCTTTCCAGAAATGAAATCTCTTGCGTGTGTTGCATCCCTTATGCAGGGATAATATTATTGGGATGATGGGATAAGGTAACTATTCTAGAATGTCCAGCACAATGCCAAGAAGTTAATGATGTTCCCAGCAACAAAGATCTTTCATTTTCTTTCTTTCCCCAACCCAGCACCCCTAGAGATTTAGTCAGGGTAGATTACAACGAGGTAGACCTTCACAAAGTGAGTATCAATGTTTTTGTTTTAAACAAATCTCTATGTCCAGAAACCATAGTGTATATTTAATGGCATCGTGCTTATGTGTTTAAATCATGTAATCATCTCTGGAGACTGTGAGGCAGATATCAGTATCATTCTTTTGATAGAGCTATCAAAGTTGAGGCTCACTTGGGTGCCTGGGTGGTTCAGTCAAACATCCGACTCTTGACTTTGACTCTGGTTATGATCTCATGGTTCATGAGTCTGAGCCCCCCATCAGATTTGTGCCGACAGTGCAGAGCCAGCTTGGGATTCTCTCTTTTCCTCTCTCTCTGCCCCTCCCCTGCTTATAATTATATCTCCCCCAAAATAAAAACACTTAAAAAAAGCTGAGAATCAGAAGGGCTAAAAATTCACCCACACAACTGGTGCAGCCACTATGGAAAAGTGGAGGTTCCTCAAAAAATTAAAAATATGATTACCATAAGGTTCAGGAATTCTACTCCTGGATATTTACCCAAAGAAATGAAAACAGTAATTCAAAAAGATATACACACCTCTATGTTTACTGAAGCATTACTTACAAGAGCCAAATTATTGAAGGAACCCAATGTCCATCAAAAGATGAATGGATAAAGAATATGTGGCAAACAACAAAAAAAGATGTAGTGTATATACACCATGGAATATTACTCAGCCATAAAAAGAAAGAAATCTTGCCATTTGCAACAACATGGCTAAATATAGAGAATATAATGCTTAGGGAAATCAGTCAGGGAAAGACAAATACCAAATAATTTCAATCATATGTGGAATTTAAGAAACAAAATAAATGAATGAAGAAAAAAAGAGACAAACCAAAAACCCCAACTCTTGGGGCGCCTGAGTGGCTCAGTTGAGTAGGCCTCCGACTTCGACTCAGTTCATGATCTCACAGTTTGTGGGTTTGAGCCCCACGTTGGGTTCCCTGACAGATTGGAACCTGGAACCTGCTTCAGATTCTGTGTGCGTGTCTCTCTCTCTCTCTCGCCCCCTCCCTGGCTTGTGCTCTGTTTCTCTGTCAAAAATAAATAAACATTACAAAAAACCCCTATTAACTACCGAGAACAAACTGATATTTACCAGAGGGGAGGTGGGTCGGGGGATGGGTGAAACAGGTGAAGGGGATTAAGAGTACATTTAGGGCAATGAGTACTGAGTAACATATAGAACTGCTGAATCACTATACTGTACACCTGAAACTAATATAACACTGTATGTTAACTACACTGACATTAAAATTAAAAAAAAATAATTCACCCGCCATCTCTCAGCAAATAGGTAAAAAGAGTTATAATGCAGGCTTAGCTCTCTACCTCTAAGTCCTGTCCCAGGTTTGTGTGAATTCTTTTTTTTTTTTTATTTAAAAAAAATTTGTTTATTTATTTTTGAGAGATAGAGACGGAGAATGAGTGGGAGAGGGGCAGAGAGAGAGGGAGACACAGAATCCCAAGCAGGTTCCAGGCTCTGAGTTGTCAGCACAGAGCACAACATGGGGTTCGAAACCAGGAATGGTGAGATCATGACCTTGAGCCGAAGTCGGATGCTTAACCGACTGAGCCACACAGGCGCCCCTGTGTGAATTCTTATGGTACTACTATGTTTGAACAGGACTGCAAAGTAGAGCCCTCCAAATCACCTACATCAGAAACAACTGCTCCTTGTTAAGAATTCAGATTCAGGGTCTGTCTCCAGACTTACTAAAGCAAAATCTATGGGTTTTGAGGACTGAAATTTCAATAAATTGTCCAAATGTTTCTTCTGTTAAGTGTCAAGGCCTTTGTTATATGCTATTGCACATGCCTATCCCTAACTTCTGTCCCATGGCATCTAGTACAGGATTGGCCATTGGGTTTCTAGTGAAGCGACAAATGTCATAGGGTTTTCTTAGATAGATAGATGATAGATGCAGCCCTAAAACTCTTTTGATGCCATAAGCAGAACAGCAGATCAGACTTTCCATCTGTCCTTGTGTCCACATTCCTGCCCAATGGAGGACCTGACTGAGTGTAGGATCCCAGAATACATGCAAAAATACATAGTCCATTGAAAACACTGGGGTGTAATTATGTTCTCCTTTATATTACATTAGGACACTATTTTTGAAATACAAGAGAAAACTTTCCTGTTAAAAAAAAAGGAAGGCAGATTTTCCTTCCTTCTTCCCTTGCTTCCGTCCTTCCTTTCTTTGTTCCTTCCTCCTTCCTTACCTTCTATTTTCTCAAAGCTTTCCTCTAAGTAAAAGTACATTGTCAATAAGTAGTTTATATTTAGTAAAGTTAAAGCTTTCAAATGTGGAACAAATATGTAATGCAGACTCTAAAATATTGCTGTGAACTGGCAAAAGGTAGTTTGGGGTTTCAGGTGCTGGAAATGTACTGAGGCATATATTTTAGAGTCTGTGCTACCAAAAGGACATCTCGAGGAAACAAATAGATCTATTTATCTTGAAGCCTGCCTGGTCCAGCCAGCAAGATGTGATTTGCTGAATGACAGGGCTTATTTCTATGAACTAACAAAAGCCAGGAAGAAGTCATTAGGGAGTCGGAGATTGCTGAGTTTCCATTCCAGACCTCAAACTACATACAACAAATGCTGAAAGGGGAAGATGCAAAGATCAAGAATCATTGACTGGTACCTTTGTGAAGGCACTCTCAGAACTCAGCGAAAAAATAGAAAAAGCTTCCTTCTCTACCCTCCAGAGGCTGCCTGATTCGGTGAGTTGAAAGGCAAGGAGGAGAACGAGTAGCTTCAGAGGACTGATTCTGTTCATTGCATGATCCTCCCTAAAGGACCTATGGGGTCCTGAAGCTTGCTAATGGAAATTATCAAGTTCACCATCCTTCTGTCTCCTCCGCTTGAGAGTGAGGGTGAGTTACCGCTAAGGGCAGGCAAAATACACTACAAACAAAGGATGAAAAATATTTTCAGAAATTAAATGGACTGCAGTGGGTATTGGCAGAATATCACCCTCAGTTTGTCAAGTGGATGTCAGTTGACCTAGTCCAATCAATGCTAGTCATTCACTCTGGCAATAGTAGCTTGTTCCAACCCTTAAACAATTAGCATGTGACATTCACCTGGCCAGAATGCTAGGTACTATTTCTTTATCTATCTATCTATCTATCTATCTATCTATCTATCTATCTACCTACCTACCTATCATCATCCAAACAGTGGATTATGAAAATTATCAAACATCAAACATAACTACCACCAGATTCTACCATTAATATCTTATTATATTTACTTTACCATTTATCCATTCTTTTCTCTATCCATCAATTCATCTTACTTTTGATGTATTTCAACGTAAATTTCAGAGGTCAACAGAGTTTGACAAAAAGAATACATTTACATAATTGAATTAAGTGTATGATTATAGTTTTCTTCTTTTTGTATAAAATTTACATACAATAAAGTGCACAAATCTTAAGTATAAATTTGCAGCATTTTGACAAATGCATATATCTCTGTAACCCAAAACTCTACCAAGATATTGAATTTGACAAGCATCCAAAAAAAGACTTTTTATATCTCTTTCCAGTCAAATTCCACCTATACTACTCCAGAGGCAAGCATTGTTCTAATCATTCTCCACCAGACTAGATTTCCTAATTTTCATCTATATATATATGTATGAATACATATATTAATATTTGTGTGTGTAATCTTTATATATATAAATATATATATTTATATATGTGTGTGTGTAATCTTTTCATCTTTCTATATATATAATATATATAATATATATATATAATCATGATTTTATATATATATATGTATATATTATATGTATATAATCATACAGCAGGTATTCCTGTGTAAGGTTTCCTCTGGTTAATATTATTTTGGGGGTTTATCCATATTGTTGTATGTGACAGAAATTTATTGCTGAGTAGTATTTTCATTGTATATCTGTTCACCTGCTGCTTGATACCTGGGATGTTCCAGTTCTTTGAATAAAGCTGTCAACATTCCTTTACAACAAAAGGAACAAGGATGCATTAAAAAAGTCTGCCTCAACTGTTCCATAATTCTATCATTAGTATTTCTAGAATATGATGATAAAAAAGGTGATCAACTTTATTAAATTTTATTATTGTTTCTAAATTCCCTACCTGTGATGCACCCACTTACTATCTGTACCTGGCTGAGCTGTCTTCATTGCCTATGACATCACCGTCTCTTAAAACACTGCTGACTGAAACCAGGTATGCTTCATTCATCTTTATTAGTCCATTTTGTGGTATAGTGTCTGGCACACATATGGCTCAATAAATACTTACTGATTGGCTAAATGAATGATCTGCCATTAATAATGATAGAGAAAAGCAGCAGAATTCAAGTGATGTTTCTTGTTTTTAAAGCCTCTTTTATAACCTGGTATACTTCAGTGTGAGATAAATATGTCAATATACCAATGAACACTTTACATTTAAGAAAATATTTCTCAAAAATTGTCCTGGAGATTTTGATTTTAGTCTGTTAGACAAACCATGTCTGATGTCATGATATTTGATGTTAGTTTGAGGTAAATGACATATGGCCAAGGTTCATTGAAATTTAAAATGTATTCACATCAGATGAGACCTTTCTAACCATTCAACTCCAGCTTTATAAAATAGCCAACATTTATCTTCATAAGGTCTTCAAAAAAGTTTGCACCTGTATAAATAAATGGCTTAAGTTTGAGAAATTTATCTTGGAATATGTGTTTGCCTATTTTCAGAGCTGTTTTTACAAGTGATAAAGTCAACATAAAATGTCACCGCATCTATGAACAAACCAAAAATTGTGTTCCTGAAATTATACTGAATCTTAAATGTCTATAGATAAACAACTGGCAATTTATTTGTAATTAGTATCCTGCTATATTTGGAATATCCATTTATCACATTATTCTGACCTCCCCCTGTGGTTTTTCAACAAATAAATTAATCTGTGGTCATGTTTTATTGAAGGAAATGACTAGAAAATGCCCATGAAACACAAAACAATTTCCTTGGAATGAACACAAAATTACTTCTGACGATTTAAAGGAAAAATTTAGAATTTAATTTTTGTAACATGAAGGACCCAATTATAGGCTCTGCAATTAAACAATCTGTCCTTCCTTCCCAATGTCACCATTTCCTGTCTGTGCGAATCTGGGGAATTTACTAAACTTCTCTGCCCTTCAGTTTCCTTTTAAAATGGAAGCAATACACACTAAACCAAACTCATCAGATGGTTGTGAGGATCAAATGTGTTTTCTGCACATGCCGTGTTTACTCCATGAGGACAGCTAAGTACTCGGTACGTGGAAAGTGATCATGCTCTCTCTCTCTCTTACTAATGCTTCATCTTTTGCCTCATTTTCTACCTTGAAGGCAGAGACTTCTCTACATCTTCCATACCTTCAAAGGACTCACAATTAGTAGGTATTTAATAAAGACCTATTGATTCATACTTAATAATTCACACTCAACAACACATTACCTACACCTTGCATATATCAGAGCCTCTGTCTATTTCAATGCTCAATATCCAACAATCTTTCTTCAGTGTTCACAAAAGAGGTCTGAATTATTATGAAAGTTTTATGGACAAGGCCACTGAAACTCTGAATGACATGATGCAGTATAATGACTCTCTGGGTCCCAAACATTGTCTTCAACTTCACACCATACTCTTTTGCCATTAACTTACAGCTTAAAAAAATGTATTTGGCAATAAACAGGGTCAAGATCCTTTGACTATTCAACTACTGCAATCACAACAAAGAATTTTATTGCATCTAATAAATACCTCATATAAAATTTTTGATATGTTTCCCTCCCTCAGGTTTCACTCAAAATTGAAAAAGTAAAGCTATTTAGAATACAGTAGTTTGCCATTTTCAGTAAGCTAAGAAAACTGACTTCCCCTGAAGTGAAATATGTGAAAAGCACCCGAATGTTTTGAAATTTCAGACGTAACCCATTATCCATACAGGCACCTGCATTTCACTAGCTTTGATCTCACAGGCAAGATAAATTCTTCAAAATATACTGATATATCTCCAACCAACAGAAAATTCCCAAATTTATTGAACTAGTTGTGTTATGCCATTTGATTTTTGTATCGCCACTTTGCCCTCTTAGAAGTTTGTACGTAGCTGGAGGACTAGACAAGTGTAGTACTAAGATTCATTGTCATACACGCTTCATTGAGTCAAATTCAATGGTCAAAGGTGGAAGGTGAAAATAAATATGCAATCCCCAGGTGGGAAAGAGAAGCAATGAGGCAAAGAATTTCTGAGCCATAAATCTTTGCCCTGTCAGGCAGGCAGGGAGAATGTAACCTAATGAGGTGTAAAAGGTACAAATCCATTTCTGGATTACTATTTGTCTTCAGAATCATGGATCAGAGGTGTCCAAAATAAGCAGGCACAATCTGGCTAGACATTCATGGCTCTAAACATCTTCCCTACCATCTTCCCTCATTCAGTGGGTGAACCTCCCTTAAATATAATTTGTATGTAGGTAGGAGGAGCTTTGTGTCTGGATTTATGGTACATAATTTTTATTTTTTCAGGAACTCAAGATTTCATATAGGGGGAGAAAAAATAAAAATTTAAAAACATTATCTGAGTTTGAGTTTAGGACTTAGAAACCATCTGATGTCCTTCTGTGATAATTTTTTAAGCCTCTCACATAGGCAACATCTGTTTAGGCACCATGTATTTTCCAAGTAGCTCTTTTAATTTATTCTTCTCTGGGATAAGACAGATTTTCAACAAAATTAGGTTTGGCTGAAAATGAAATTATCTCCAGTAGTGGACACATAGGTACACATTATTTAAAAATCCTGACAGAAGACCTAAGAAAACACGAGTCAGGTTGTTTCCTTTCTTTCCCCCACCATGCACTCTTGAATTAGATTTGCTCCAGAAAACAAGAGTGAGATGTAGGCTGAGGTGATGTCCTGTGTGTGTAAACTGGGCACTGTTGGTTTAATCCTCTGCTGTTGCATTTGGAAATTGTTAATGATTTTATATGCACACTTTTGTCTGATGGGACGATGAAGCATGCAGGGGATCAGAGGAGACACCCACAGTGTGCATTTCTGCTGCTGGCCCTTGCTGTCCTATTTGGACGTAGTCGTGTCAATGCCCCAGAAGCACAAAATTCTGGTAGACCCACAATGTGTGGGAGGTCAGCAAGATTCAAAGGTCATACAAGGGAAGCATGTTTCTTGTATGAGTGAGTAAACTGGGTGCTGAAAGCTCTGAGAGACAACACTCTCTTTTCAAACCAGAACATGCTTTGAAACTAGAAAAAATCATTTTAAGAAACATGGATAGCTAAAGAATCCTATCATATATTTTCTTTCTTTCTTTTATTTATTTATTTTGAGAGAGAGAGAGAGAGTGCATGTGTGAGTTGGGGGAGAGGCAGGGAGAGAGGGAGGGAGAGAGAGAGAGAATCCCTAGCAGGCTCTGCACTGTCAGTGCAAAGCCAGTGGGGCTAGAACTCATGAACCATGAGATCATGACCTCAGCCAAAATAAAGAGGTGGACGCTTAACCAACTGAGCCACCCAGGTGCCCCTCATGTATTTTCTTTCTTTACTTCCCTGTATCAACCAACCACTTATGCAAAAATGGTGACACAGAAGGAAAGGAAAACATAGGGCCACTCATCGTTTCTCTTCCTTTCACTATCTTTTTATTGTTTGAGGCCAAAAATAGTGTTTTTAGAATGGGCACTGATCAAGAAGAGTAGTAAAAATAGTTGAGTTATGGGAATGCAAGCTGGTGCAGCCACTCTGGAAAACAGTATGGAGGCTCCTCAAAAAACTAAAAATAGAACTACCCTACGACCCAGCAATTGCACTACTAGGCATTTATCCACAGGATACAGGTGTGCTGTTTCAAAGGGACACATGCACCCCAATGTTGATAGCAGCACCATCAACAATAACCAAAGTATGGAAAGAGCCCAAATGTTCATTGATAGATGAATGGATAAAGAAGATGTGGTGTATATACATATATATGTATATATATATATACATATATATGTATATATAAATATATATGTATATATATACACATATATGTATATGTAAATATATATATATATACACATATATGTATATGTAAATATATATATATATACACACACACACATACACAATAGAGTATTACTCGGCAATCAAAAAGAATGAAATCTTGCCATTTGCAACTACAT
Source organism: Acinonyx jubatus (assembly GCF_027475565.1). Lineage (NCBI taxonomy): Eukaryota > Metazoa > Chordata > Mammalia > Carnivora > Felidae > Acinonyx > Acinonyx jubatus. Next base: position 118,724,164 of record NC_069383.1, read on the forward strand.
GGATAAAACTGGAGAGTATTATGCTAAGTGAAATTAGTCAGAGAAAGACAAAAATCATACGACTTTACTTATATGAGGACCTTAAGAGACAAAACAGATGAACATAAGGGAAGGGAAACAAAATATAAAAACAGGGAGGGGGACAAAACAGAAGAGACTCATAAATATGGAGAACGAACTGAGGGTGACTGGAGGGGTTGTGGGAGCGGGGATGGGTTAAATGACTAAGGGGCACTAAGGAATCTACTCCTGAAATCACTGTTGCACTATATGCTAATTTGAATGTAAATTTTAAAAAATAAAAAATACAATTAAAAATAAATAAATAAATAAATAAACATTTACAAAATGGAAAAAAATTAATTTTAATCAAAAGATTTTAAAAACTACACATAAAAATGAGAGTTATCATTGGATGGTGAGAATATAAGATTTTTAGTTATTTTTACTTTTAAGTAATGTACCTTTAACCTTTATTATTTTTATTATTTTTATTATTTTTATAATAAAATTATACATATATAAAAAATAGTTGAGTTAGCTTTGTGCAATGTTTCTATTATTCTGTTAAGATTATGTATACATGAGGGCGCCTGGGTGGCTCAGTCAGTTAAGTGTCTGACTCTTGCTTTTGGCTCAGGTCAAGACCTCACAGTTTCTTGAGTTCAAGCCCTGCATTAGGCTCTGTGTTGCCAGTGTGGAGCCTGCTTGGGGTTCTCTCTCTCTCTCTCTCTCTCTCTCTCTCTGTCTCTGTCTCTGTCTCTCTCTGCCACTCCCTGCCACTCCCCTACTCATGCTGTCTCTGTCTCTCTCAAACAAATAAACTTAAAAATTTTTAGAAAAAGAATATGTATATATGAGCTAGAAAACAGAAATCATATTATTTTGATGACCCTATGAGTTAAATGCTCGTCGTATATTTTCATTTAAAACTAGCATGGTCCAACATAAGGATGAATGGTAAAAGTAATACTAATAACTTAAAATTTTTAATTTTTCTATGCATAGAAAGACACAAAAATATCAAATAACAGTGAAAAGATAAGAGAGATCACAAAGGGAGAAAGCTTTATATTTTTGTGCCTTTAATGGGGCATGTTTTACCTGCTTACTTTTAAGAAACAAGTTCTTATGTTTAAGAACTTTCAAGAAGTTAACTAACTTGAATTTGAATAGAATCTTGGAAGAAAAAACACAAAACAAAAAAATAAGATCTGCATTCTCATTTTGCACTGGGTCTCATAGGTTATATAGTTGGCAAATGTAGGGAAATGATCTTAATTATTAGGACAAAATATTCCCAGAAATAACTGAAAATGTCTTGTGGATCCAAGAGAAACATATTGACTATAAAGTAGATGATTTAGGTAGAAAATTTCATATAATCTTCCCTCTCCTTCAAAAATGGATTCTGCACACGCAAGTGAGTAGGCCTCATTCTGCCCCCCATCGTATTCCAAACTCAGCATCATTACAAATTAAACTCTGCTTTTGATTAACTCATCAAAATCAAGAACAATGAAGCACTGGTACTTTTGTCTTCAGAGGACTGGAGTAAAAGAGATGTATATGGTGTCTGATCTCAGATCCTGACAGGTATTTTAGTGTTTTTTTCCTTCTACCAGGGAACTCAGTGTTCCAGAAAAAGTTGAGTCAGTCAGTGTGTTAGGTTAACTTGTGGCCAGTGATAGATCTAACAGTTGGGAATGTGGATTTTAGAAGATTTCTTTCTATAGATGTGTCATATCCCACCACAAGAATGCATCTATCAGCCTGTCCCTTATGAACTTTTGGGGATGCCCATATGAACCCTGTGACATACTTGCTTCTTAAGCTTAAAAACATTTAGAAGACAGGAACAATAGTAAAATGTGATTGAACAATAGGGAAGGATCAGAAGTTGGCTAGCAAGCAAACCCTATGGGCCAGTGTCCTTTCAATTAGAGAGCTAATGTTATGTAGCATCTGTTCAAATATTTGCTGAGCAACTTCTCTGAGAAAGGTATGGTAGAAACTCCAAAAAGGGCAATGATGGAAGTGGTCCAGTGAGTAGGAAGAGATTTGTGAATCATCACATGCCTCTGTATAAGCCAACTTTATTCTTATCCTAGTTGATAACTAATTTCCCCTCCTCACCCTCAATAAGATGGAAATTACAGTAAAGCTAGAATAATAATAAGTAAAACAAGAAAAGGACACTTTTTCTGAGCAATAGAGGACTGATCAAATATGGAGACAGTAAATATATGAGAAAAAAGAAACCATTAGGAGTTAGAGTTTAAATGTTTTGTCTACCAATGTATCTCAATTTCAGCTATTTCATAAACTGAAACACATAGACAACATCGCAAGAAAGACATACATGGCTGAAACAAACACCTAAGCAAACTTCCCCAAAAACTTACACCAACCTTCGAAGAAAGTTTTTGTTTGAAAGAAGGGGTGAGCTACTTGACATAAGAATTAACATGGAGCCACCCAGAGAAGGAAATAATAGGTCCAGAATGTAAAAATGATACATTAAGGTGTAAGAGGATTTGGGGGCTTGACAAAAAGATGAAGTCAGATAACTGTAAACAAAAGAAGGTAAAGAAAGGAAAAGAAAAAAAAAAAAAAGCAATTGCTGTGGAAATACAACTGGAGGAAGATATGGTGTTGACAAAGAAAATTTTAGAAAGACTTCTTCTCTGTATTGTATGATGCAGTTTTTCATTTGTTATCTCTTCTAGAGTCCTTTGTGAAGACACATTTTTCAAGGCTTTAGGGATTTCCATGCGAATTTATTCCTAGATATGACATGTTACCTCGAGGTGGTGGCTGGTCATATTTATGTTAAACAACAAACAGTAATGAAGATTGAATTAGGCAATGTCTTTAGTAGGGGATATTAGAAATTAAGAAATTTTCACCAAAGGGGGGAAAACTAGCAAAACGAAAACAGGCCATCTCAGAAGGGTAACAGCAGGGCAGGGAATACCTAAATACTATGACAAAATTCTTGGAATTAATAGGGATTTAGAATAACTCAAGAGTGGGGAGGAGTGAAATGCTAAAGACATCTTTTACCCTGCTGAAGGTATTTTAGTCCAGTCTGGAAGACATCTGACAATGGAATTCAGGCAAATTAATATACAAGGTAAGCACAGAGGCATGGGGATCAAGTTGAATCACAGTTCTCCCACTTGCTGGTTGTTATTTAATGTCACCTGAGAGATAGGTAATCATCCTCACTTGTTTATTTAGGGGATAAAGTGAACAAAAATGTACATTAATGGCTTAGAACAGTATTTAACACTGTCTTGATAAATGTTAATTGCTACTATTACTTTCTGAGAAAACACTGAAGACAGACTTTGTTTTTGGAATTCATATTCCAGATTTTAGAAAATTAACATAAATCATCAGTTGGAATCTCAGGCTACAATCTATAATTGAACATTAATATTTCTGCAGCAGAAAGTATGAATGAATATACATAATATTGATATAAAGATCATAAATAGTCTCTTACCAGATTAGATCAGTTTTTACTGACCAATAAGTTATAAAAAGAATTAAGTGAAAAAATATTGGTTTTCAGATTTTTTTTTCAATACTAGAATTCTGGATCAAGGAGGTTGGACCTGGACCATTATTAGCACCATTTCTTGACAAGTTGATTTATTTAATTGTGTGTTTCCTACCAGCCTTATCTGCATTGCTATATTATCAAAGTCAATGTCATATCAACAGTGGATGTGAACCATAAGAAAAGTCAGGCTAAATTTTACTTCATATCCTGTTTAAGAAATTAGTGGGACAATGCAAGATTATTACAAAATAATGTAAACATTCAGGATATGTAAATAATGTAAAACAATTTTTATGTTATGAAATATTTAACACTATTAGATTAAAAAAGCAATTTGACAAAATTATATAAAGTGAATGTGCACTTACTATAAGTGCAAAATTATATAAAGTGCACTTACTATAAGTGCAAAATATGGCATCACTAAGTGATTGGATTAGAGGCAAGGTATATTCTCTGTTGACATTTTTCTATGTTTTGGAATTTTCTACAATAAGTATTATTGATTATATCTTAGAAAAAATGTATTTACCTTAAGGTATATAAAACGAGCTGCACAACTAGAAAGGAGGGGAGTATAGAAAAGATTTTTGACATTGCAATAACAAGATGTGGATGATACATTGATAATTCTTTAGCTAAATTGATAAATACTGTATGTCTAAGTTGTCATTGAAGGATGACCATATGTAGTGCATTATGGATGGCTTTGAATTCTTTCACATTCCTCCTGAGAGATGAAGAAAATCTCTCCTTCTTCTGTATGTGAAACTTGCAGCAAAACTTGTGAGTTTAGATTAGAAGAAGCTGGCAACTTCTTCTTTGCTTTCCTTGAACACTTGCTTTCCAGACATTCCCCCTTGTGATTATCTCTCTTGGAACCAAACTGTCATGCTGTGCTATGCCCATTACCCATGAACAGGTCACATACATGCTCCAACCAACAGCCAGCCATTTACTGTCACCTATGCGAATGGGTCATCTTGAATGTTCTAGCCCAGTCAAGCCTTCAGGTGATGGTAAATTTAAGCAACATCTAACTTCCACCACATGAGAAACACTGAGTAAGTACTGTTGCTTTCCAGAACTTTCCAAATTCCTGACCCACTAAAGTATGAGAAAAATAAAATAGTTGTTTTACCTCACTAAGTTTTAGGGCTATTGGTCATGTGGCCATAAATAACCAGAACACCACACTTTGTAAACTTTAAAAAATCATGTATAAAGTCCTAGCTAAAGTACAAATCCCTGCAGTCCCTACTTTCAATACAAACAGGCAAAAGAGCCTGGTGGGGTAGTCAGGAGGATTTTTTCTGAAAAGGTTTCATGTGATTCCAAAAGACAAAATCTTATGAATTAAATTTGAAAAAGAGAAGTCATGAACATACATGATTAAATATATGTTGGAATCCTTAAGGGAGTTTTTTCCCTCAATCACTGTGTTAGATGTTTCATAATTCACCAGAGATGCATATCACTCTTTTATTGTGAGTTATTGTATGGTTAATTCAAGAAAAATAATACAAATCCAACACAGGAAGTTCCCCCAAGGGCTGTTTATTAATTACTATCCACTTCATAATGGTAGCCATTGTGGAGTATTGAATTATTTTTTCTTTCAATGGGCTTTTGTGCTCTCCTTGTTCAAATCAAAAAAGGGCATGCCTGATTACTATCTATTCTGTAAGAACCAGTAAAATACTGATCTGAACAACCATTATGTTTTTTTTATAAAGTCTATCACAATTTAATTTTTGAGAACAGAATAGAGAGGGTGGATAAGTAGAGCAAACTGCATGTTTGTAAGTGGATGTATTCAATTTCTCAACTGGTAGGGTGCTTAGATACCACAGAGATAGGCATGTAATCTCTTTATCTACTTGTAACAAGCAGAACTTTCCACCTTATTTGTAGGGATAATACTTTCAGGCTCCATAGGAAAAGGCAAGAACAAAAACTTGAAGAGCATTTGCAACAAATCTAATCAAGAATGTAGGTGCCAAGGCTTCTCTAACTTGGAGGTTTGTTCCACAAATTCAAAATCAGAATATCTAGCTGCTCACACACCTCGCAGTTGGATTATTTTGAGTTCCTTTTGCTTTTTGGAATAGATCTATTATATCAAATTTGGCTGTTACAGAAACACGTGTCAAGAAGACCTACTTTCCCCTATGTATCTGGTGTCTCAGAATCCTAGAATGTGAGATTTGGAAATAGCAGAGATTCTCCATCTCAATGGTTTTCAGACTCTGTTCCATGGTTCCAAAACTTTTGGTTAGGACCTATTTTTTTTCTTTTTAATGTTTATTTTTTTTTTATGAGAGAGAAAGACAGCAAGCAGGTGAGGGGCAGAGAGAGGGAGAGATACAGAATCTGAAGCAGGCTCTAGGCTCTGAGCTATCAGCACAGAGCCCCACACAGGGCTCCAACTCACAAGAGCCGAGAGATCATGACCTGCACCAAAGTAGGCCGCTTAAATGACTGACCCACCCAGGCATCCTGGAACTGATTTTTAAAATATATTTTACCTATTTTTAAAATATAAATAGCATACAGATTAAAGATACATACATTAAATTATTATATTTAAAACTACAATATACTATATACTAAACTATACCATATTTAAAAACGTCAAAAGCCCTGGAGATGTGGTGTCACTCTACAGATCCCTCTTCCATCTGGGGTGTCCTGAAAGTCATGCTGGGGTCAGACTGATGAATTGGAAAATTCTCCACAGTTCAAATTCTGGAAGGAGACTGACAACTAAATGTAATGAAGTATCTTGGATTGAACCCTGGATGAAAACACTGAAAAGAGGGGCAGGCTGGGCTCTTCCCAGAGGGGAGAGTGGCAGCCCCAACAACCGTGTGCAAAGACTACAACCTTGGGGTTCTGCCTTATAGGTTTTTTTGTTGCAGGTGAGACAGAGTCTGTCAGTAAGAACAGACTGAGGAAGTAGTTTTTATGCTTGGAAGGGGTCATGCCTTCTCTCCTGCCAGGCCTTTAGTATTGTTTTGTGGTCGGTGTCCTTAACTCCTCTTTAGGAGTTAGGCTGGGTTTAAGGTTTGTTATTGCTATGATTACCTTCAGCATAACAAAGGTCTCAAGACACCTAGAGATGTCTTGTGTTTAGGGTAGGGGATGGTTTTATAGAAAGCATCTTTTTTAAATATGAAGTTTATTGTCAGATTGGTTTCTATACAACACCCAATGCTCATCCCAACAAGTGCCCTCCTCAATGCCCATCACCCATTTTCCCCTCCCTCCCACCCCCCATCAACCCTCAGTTTATTCTGAGTTTTTAAGAGTCTCTTATAGTTTGGCTCCCTTCCTTTGTAACTTTTTTCTTTTCCTTCCCCTCCCCCATAGTCTTCTGTTAAGTTTCTCTCTGACCTCAGCCGCAGCAATTTCTTACTTGGCACATCCCCAAAGACAAGGGAATTAAAAGCAAAAATGAACTATTGGGACCTCATGAAGATAAAAAGCTTCTGCACTGCAAAAGAAACAATCAACAAAACTAAAAGGCAACCGACAGAATGGGAAAAAATATTTGCAAATGACATATCAGACAAAGGGCTAGTATCCAAAATCTATAAAGAGTTCACCAAACTCCACACCCAAAAGAACCAAATAACCCAGTGAAGAAATGGGCAGAAAACATGAATAGAAAGCATTAATTAATGTCTCTTTGAATTTCAGATTGGGAACTTTGTGCTGTGCCTAGTGAGACTCTTCCAGTTCTCCTGGCAGTATTCCACTTGCTTGCAATTGACGCTCCATTAGCCTAGCAGTGGGAAGCAGGGGAGACATCCTGAGGATCTGGTCAGTCTTGGGAAGGCACTGTTCCTGGCGTCATGGTGTGGCCTGTTCAGGGCTCAGGTCCTGCCAACCATTGTAATTGCTTTGCACATAGTCCTACCACTCCCCTGGGAATAAAAGTTTTTGAAAGTGTTTTGCATTTCCCTTTCCCCAGTACCCTAAAAGTGACAGTTTTTGTTATCCTTCTTCTTTAGATTACTTTTTAACGAACTTAACAGAGTTTTTTTAATTGAAGTATAATGAGCAGAGTGTTGTATTAGTTTCAGGTGTTCAATATAATGATTCAACAATTCTATACATTACTCAGTGCTCATCACGGCAAGTGTACTCTTAATCCCCTTCACTTGTTTCACCCATCCCCCCACCCACCTGCCCTCTGGTAACCATCAGTTTGTTCTCTGTATTTAAGGGTCTAGGTTTTTGTTTGTCTCTTTTGTTTGTTTCTTGTCTCTTTGTTCACTTGTTTCATTTCTTAATTCCACATTTGAGTGAAATCATATGGTATTTGTCTGTCTCTGTCTAACTTATTTCTCTTAGGATTATACCCTCTAGTTGGTGGGAAAGCAAAATGGTGCAGCCACTGTCAAAAATAGTATGGAGATTCCTCAAAATTAAAAATAGAATTGGGGCGCCTGAGTGGCTCAGTAGGTTGAGCATCCAACTCTTGATTTTGGCTCAGGTCATGATCCCAGGGTTGTGGGATCGAGCCCCGAGTTGGGCTCCACACTGAGAGGGGAGCCTGCTTTAGATTCTCTCCCTCTCCTCCCATCTCTCCCCACTGCTCACACTCTCCCTCCCTTTATAAAATATTAAAAAAATTAAAAATAGAATGACTTCAGATTATTTTTTTTCCATCTAAAAGATGGGAGATAGGCCTAGGGAAGCTCTGTGCTCCAATTACAGCAGCTACTATTGCCTTTCCCCCATGTCAGCCCCACGAGGAAAGCTTTCTCAGAATCCATTGTGATCTCTGTCAACCACTGGTAAGAGTTCCAGGTAAAATCACCTACAAGATGGTGTGTGACTAGAATTCTAAGAAACTACATTGTCTACTTCTCAACTCAGCTGAAGATCAGCAGCCATTTGTTTTCTTCTCTGTGTTAGGCATATATTTTTTATGTTATCTTGAAGAAGAATGATATGTTGAGGAATGCTAGTACATGTGAAAAGGAGCCAAGAAAAGATGAGGTCTCACCAATAAGACATCTTTATCTTAACGTGTTTGACCAGGTAACAGTTTCTGCCCCTGGGTGTAATTTTTGTGGAAAACAATGCTTCATGGATCATGTGTTACGGGGAAGACAGTGAACTTAAGGAAATTCTCTTCACACCTATTAATAAAAAAATAAAATCTAGTCAGCAAGACTAAAAACCATATAAACTAAGGGTGATTAACTCAAGAGATAAATTGCCCATGAAGTTTTACGAATATTGATTGACTATTATAAGAAGTAGAAGTAACGAACTCTGCAAAAATGTATAGACCATACGTCCCAGGTAAGCAAATGATTCCATCTCATGTTTCCTTACAGGTGTTTCTCTCCAGCTTGCCCTGAGACCGCAGTTCAATGCTAATTTCATGCAGAGTCATGAACTTGCAGTCTGTCTTTTTATAATGGCTGAAGAACCATCACTACCAACTCTGTGCTGTGGTAAGCATTATGGGAAATGAAGAGATAAAGAGGACATAATCCTGACAAAGATGTATGCATTAAGAGAGTAAATAAGATACACACAAGATATAAATAGCACCAATTTGGACCTCAGAATTTCTTAAAGACACCACTAGAGACTCTTGAAAACTGAGAATAAACCAAGGGTTGATGGGGGGTGAGAGGGAGGGGATGAGCACTGGGTGTTGTATGGAAACCAACCTGACAATAAATTTCATATTAAAAAAGATAAAAATAAATAGTTAAAAAAAAGATACCACTAGAAAGCTTTAAGAAAGAGATGACATTGAGCTGGTCCTCAAAAATCATAAAATGGAGAAGACATTCTAGGAGAATGTGAAGACATTCTAGGAGAAGGTAATGGAATAAATGAAGTCTGAGTTGAGAGGATTTACAAGAGTCCAGCTCAGCTGGAGTGTAAAGTCAAAGAAAGAATGTGAAATAAGGTTGAAGAAGAGGCTTGGGGTGATATTATGGAGAACTTTAAACACCAGCCTATACAGTTTGCATTTTTGATGTCTGTCACTACACACCAACCCATCCCAGAGGACCACTTTTATAGTATGTAGAAGATGCATATTTAGAAACCAATATGAAGTCCAAAGATGTCTGAGCATTACAAGCAAGTAGAGGAAAAGAGGCATGTTTCCCGTCTATTCAAGTACTGTGAATTGTTCTACTTATAGCCAAATATGTGAGCTCTGGAATGGAAGTCCTTATTTGGCCAGACTCTGACTACTACCAAGCACATATTTAGACTCCACCCCTCCCTCCCCAGCAGACACTCTGGGATGAACCTCTCATGACTTGCATATGTCCGGTAAATATGCTAATAAGACAATAACACTTTATGCAGAGGCTATTGCTGATACTTGTTTTTTGCCGTGTGATCATGCATAACTCTCTGGATAAAGTAGAGTAGTGTTGTTTCAGGGCTCATTCAAGCATATAATAGAGTTCCAGTGAATTACAGCAGGCTCCTGCTGAAAGAACCACTTGGTAAGTTATTTTTTTCAAAGCGTTAGACTAATCTTTTGAATACTTTGTACACAGATTTACTTGTCCTGGAAAGTATAGAGTTGGATTTAAGTTTTCCTTGAGGTGTCAGCAGGGTGTGTGAGTTCCTATGGCCCACAGCATTGTCCAAAGGTGATTCAAGGGGATACTGAGCCCCCCTAAGCCTACTGAAGAACAAGACATTTTCCCCTAGAGAGTCAATGGGATCATGACTTAGTAAATGAGATGCTCATCTCTTCTATCTGCCTTTATATTAAGGTTTTACTATCTTCTAAATCCTCTCTTGAATAAAAATGTCTGGAGTGGTAACATTTCACCAGTAAAGTCTCTCCTTTATGTGGCTTAGTTTATTATAATGGTTTATAAGCTTCTCTTCCTCAATTCACCTGAGGACTGGTGATAACTCTTATTAATACAGGTAGCTCAATAACTACATCATGGTGATAATTGAATAGGAGGGGAGATGAGGATAAAGAGGGGGAGAATTTAAAATAATTGTACCTGATATATTGGTGGTTTATCATGTGCTACATCCCGTTCCTAATTAATTTCAAATACTGTCATCAGAGCTTCTCAATAACTTTATACGTTAAGGAATGTTTTCATTATCACTTTAAGGAGCACTGAGGATTAAAGAATTAAATTCTTTTCTTAAAATCACACATTATGAAGTGATAAAATGCATGTACACCTCTACCTCTACCTGTCTGATTCCATGATCCATAGTTTTTATCCCCTGTGTTATTCTGCCTCCCTCTGGAAAAAGAAGCATGCTGTGATGAAGCTTCTCTAGCTACTGACACATCAAAATGAGATGGAGAATCATTAATTATAAGAATAGTCCACTCATTATGGAAGAGAAGAGGAATGCAATGTCCTCAGAACTGTCTGAGCACACCGAGAGACTCAAATTAAAAACAGAAATAAAAACAAAGGCAAAAAACTGCACTGTCCACTTTCCAACCTGGCTGAAGATCAGCAGCCATTTCTTTCTTCAGTGTGTTAAGCATACATTATCGTTTCACTTTATCTTGAAAAAGAGTGAAATGTTAAGGAGTATGAGCACAAACACAAGGGAGCAGAGAGAAGACAAAGATGCACCAAAAAAATATCTTCATCTTAACCTGTTTGACCAGATTTCCCTCCCCAGGTATAATTTTTGCTGAGATTTAATACTTGATTCCAGAGAAATGAAACTTTTTGTGGATCATGTAGTATGGAGGAGACAGTGCAATTAAGGAAACACTCTTCACATAACTTAAAATAAAAACAAAATTAGTCAGCAAGATTACAGATCTTATGATTCCACAGTAGTTGCCTCAAAAGATAAATTACCCTTGAAATTTGAGAAGTAGTTATTGATTATCATAAGAAGGAGGGATAATACACTGGAATAATACATCTACTTTCTAAACATAAAGAAAATAGTTACCTATCCATTTTATTGGTCAAAGTCATTTGTTTGGCTCTTTGGCTCTTCAGAGCCAAATAATATATTTTGTGTCAAAGACTTCACATTTCTGGATTAACAAAACTGAAATAGTCTTCAAGGGCAAAAAAAAAAAAATGTGGCATTTGAAGAAATGCCATCATCAGAGGTAAATTTTTGTAAGTTGTAAATTACTATCCATTTTAAAAACATACCACCTGAACTTTCTTCAGATTTTTTTTCTATAATTAAGTATCTCATCATCATCAAGCCTCATTTGTTTCTAGGGTCAGAAATACAAGCCACATTCTATTAAAGAAGAGGTGGGGGGAGAGAGAGAGAGAGAGAGAAGATGACAAAGAAGGAGGAGGAACAGGAGGGGAGAGAGGAGAAGGAGGAAAGGAGGGAGGGGGGAGGAAAAGATAGAGAATAGAAAGAAATTATTTTTTAATGTAGCCAAACAAACAATATTATTGATTTTTGGAGTGTCTGAATACAGGCAAGTCTCTATCCAGGTATTCACAATCAAGTCCTGAGAAGCTCTCAATTCTCCTTGTCTCTTGCCTATGCCTTTTTGGCAATCCTTCTCACTATTCCTCTACCTCCCTACCCTTCTGCTTTGCTTACCTTTCTTTCACTTGATTTCATGTCATGCCCTGTACACATAGTAGAACAGTTCCCAGAAGCTCCAGGATAATATGGTTCTCCACAGCTTGGAGCTCAGAAAGAGAAAGACCTTATCAATTTTGGAAAAAGTGGATGCTGATTTGTCCTTCTTGAAAAGGAGCCCATGCTGTGTTCAGTGAACAGAGTCTCTGAAGAGGTGCTCTTGGTCATGTGACCTATTTGCATATGTAGAACCTGGAGAGAAGCACCTCCAGAATCATGTGAGAGAAGCAGGCCCCAAGGCAGGAGAAAATCATCTCAGCCATCTACTATACTGACTAAGTGAAGCAGTCCTTTCTAATTCATTTATTTCTTCTGTGGATTGTTAGACCAATCTAAAGATGTTGCATAAATGTTTACATTTAGTCAATAATCCATAAACTGCTTATTGTGAACTTATTAATAACTAGGAATTATAATAGATGTTAAGAATACACACGTTTGGAATAGCCAGCCCTTGCCCTCAAGAGGCTGATATTCTCTATTAATGGATTAACAACAGCTATGTTGTACACCTCAGACTAATAAAATGTTGTATGTCAATTATATCTCAATAAAACTGGAAAAAAATTAAAAGAGGCTCATTTTCTCTAAGGGAAGATAAATATTATGAATAGTGTGTGTTCTATAGTGTAAGGACCATCACTTTGATAAAAGTTTGGGGATAATAAAAAAACACCACCATATTAAATGTATTTTTTTTTCAACGTTTATTTATTTTTGGGACAGAGAGAGACAGAGCATGAACGGGGGAGGGGCAGAGAGAGAGGGAGACACAGAATCGGAAACAGGCTCCAGGCTCTGAGCCATCAGCCCAGAGCCTGACGCGGGGCTCGAACTTACGGACCGCGAGATCGTGACCTGGCTGAAGTCGGACGCTTAACCGACTGCGCCACCCAGGCGCCCCAAAAAACACCACCATATTAAATGAACAAAGCAATTATAAGATGCTTCCATATCAGTATATTGAGTTGCACATTTCCCCACATTTTAACATAATAAATAAAAAAACATACACGATAAGCAACGTGAAATAGAGAAAATTTGTAAAAAAAAATACTATGAGAGTATAGTACAGCTCACAAATTACTCTTCTAGTGTGATCTAGAAAAGCTGTAGAGTGAAGAGATATTGGCCCTGCAGGGGCAATTTTGGGAAATTCAAGGAAGCTTACCATGGATCCCCAGAAAGCTTAATACAGTTATATTTTTTAAAATGCTTTAAAAGATAACAAAATTCACATATAGAAGTTATTAATAAATAATAAAAGTTATATATATACAATTCAGCCTTGATGTCTCTTAAAAAGCAAAACAATGTTATCAGGAATCTCCAATCATGAGAGAGTAAAAGACAAGGCAACAGTGGTTCTTTAACTAGGAAAATGAACAGCAAAGGAAGCAGATCTCCACATTCCTAAATTCACCTCAATGTTTTCACCCATGAGATACTTTTTTCTTGTTTTTCAATTAAAAGGCTTTCTCCTTCCAAGTCAAGCTGAGCAATGAGCATGATTTATCCTGGATTGTGAGTCAGGTATATTTACCTTCTGTCGTGAAAGACAAATGGCTCGACTGATAGAGATTCCATGTTTTGACTGAGAAGGGCTTGGTGAGGAAACAACTAACCTGTGTCTATGAATACGCAGTATTTGGGGACTTGTTTCAAAAGAGAGTGAGCAGGAGGACGAGAGGAGGAGGCATTTGACATCTGCAGCAGACAGACAACCGTGTGAATCCGTAAGGTTGGTGGATTTCAGAAAAGCTGAGAATGAGAATCTCTGATAAAAAGCTTTGTATTTTATTGCTAACATTAAGGAAGAGTTCATTAAATACATAAATATGGAAGCGATTTACTGAAAACAAAATGGGACAAGACAAGAAGCAAGGCTCTGAAAGCCACTGGATATTTGCAGAGAAACAGAACTGACAGCCATCCACTCACCACAATGGAAGTGTGTTTACTAAACACAGTGACAAAGAGATGACGCCACATCTGAAATAAATGCAGTGCACTATGCTATCTGACAGTGTTCTCCATGTACATGATATTTTATGTATGAAAATTATACAGGGAACAATTGCACATCTGCCTCTGTATTCTTATAAATAATAAAGGTGAACTACTTCTTGATGATGTAGCCTCTCCTGAATTTGCTCAGGTCAAACCAATTGTGACCCAATTTTCAAAATTTGAAAGGCCGCCCTTCAGCTCCAGTTGTGATATAAAATATTTACAGGCTAGGGGAAAGAGAATGAGAATCTTTCAATTAGAAGTAATCTGTCCTCTGAGAACAAACTGAGGGTTGATGGGGGGTGGGAGGGAGTGGAGGGTGGGTGATGGGTATTGAGGAGGGCACCTTTTGGGATGAGAACTGGGTGTTGTATGGAAACCAATTTGACAATAAATTTCATATATTGAAAAAAAGAAATAAATATGGACAAATTATAAAAAAAAAAGAAGTAATCTGTCCTACTGTTGTGAAGTATAGAACATTGGAGCATTTCTATCGTACTATTGCTGTTGGCTGGTGAAAAGGGAACAACTTTAAAATTTGTAAGTAAAAATGACTTCAGGTCAACAGTCCCTTTTTATTGGACAAAAAAAAATATAGGCCTTTTGTGTGGCTAAGGTCACATGCAATCAGGTGAAAGCAAATCTCCTGACAAGTATTCAGCTTTATCCAATAAAATAACAATTATGAATAAAATAGAGCCCTAAAGATCAAAATGCCATGTGGGTTGTTTAGAGCATGGAAATTTCCAAAACTGTGCCTCAGTAGCATTTGGTAGTAACCAGACAGGATGTTGAGCCTCCTGGTCTCATTACCTATTGAACCAAAACAATTCTGCTTTAACGTGTGTGATGTAACAGGTTCCCACAAAATTTTCACTTAAAGATTTCCATGGTTTTAAAAAGTTTGAAATCAACTGGCCAATATCTCATGAAGCACAGACTGAAGTATTTGTTAGAAGCCATAGATTAATCATTGATAGAGATGAAATCAAACCCATATCTCCTGACCTCAATGCCAATGTGCATTCCCTGTGGGGGGTGTGTGTGAGTGTATTGTTTGTTTGCTTGATGTTAGTCCTCAGCCTAGGCCAATGCTTTTCAGCCATGGCTTGAATTAGAATAATTTAGGACACCTTAAACATCTCTATACCCAGGGCACAGTCAAGTGTTATGATTCAAAATCTCCTGGGATAAGACCCAGGTATCTATGATTTTTTAAAGCATCCCAGAAGATCCCAATCCTAACCAAGGTGGAGAATCAGTGGTCTTGGCAAAACTTTGAATTCTGTGTTTCTCAATATATAAGTTCTGAGCTTGATTTTCTGCTTTGATGCGAATCAGCTGACAAAACAAGCATGGAGTGGTATTTTGAGGTCTGCTGTCCCCTTCCTTATTGGAGTAGATCAGTGGTTTTTCAAATGTGTTCACAGGAATCTCTGTGATTTCTGAAAATATATTCTGAAGTGTATGAAAAGGTCAAGAGAAGCAAGAGTAAATAAGGCTCAGTCAGGGACCTTTAGCTCATTGAATCAACTTACTCACCTAAGGTCACAATTCTTTTTTTGTTTTGTTTTGTTTTTTTGTTTTTCCTTGAGAGACAGAGAGAGAGAGAGACAGAATGTGTGTGAGCAGGGGAGAGGGGCAGATGGAGGGAAAGAGAGAGAGAAAATCTCAAGCAGGCTCCACACCCAGCACAGAGCCCTACACAGTGCTTGATCTCATGACTGAAATCACGACCTGAGCTGAAATCAAGAGTCAGACACTTAACTGACTGAGCCACCCAGGTGTCCCATAGTCAGGATTCTTTAACTGGTGCCTGCAGCTGTCTAATTCTCCCCAGTATTCTGACCATATATTAGTAAGAATGTGGTAGACCCACAAGCATCATTAATGCTAATTGCCCTGATTTATTGAGTCCTAAGCTAAACGTTCTTTCTTCTAGAAACCTGATAGCTACTAGAGAGAACATCCAAACCTGTTTGCCCAGGACTGTCCCAGTTTTAGCACAGAAATCCATGTGTCCCGCAAAACCCCTCAGTCCTGAGAAAACTGAGATAGTTGGTCACCCTCTGACTAGCAGAGAGAGGGGGCTGCATTACATTGTATAATTTCACCTTATAGTCTCTGGGGTATGCTGAATTCATGGAGCAGAGGAGACTGGATAGATGAGTCATAGTCTATAATTCAGCTGGGGGACCTGGGTAGCTCACTGGATTGAGCTTCCAGTTCTTCATTTTTGGCTTAGATCAAGATCCCAGGCATCTTGGGATAAAGCTCCACGTTGGGCTTCATACTGAGCGTGGAGCCTACTTAAGGTATTTCTGTCTCTCTCTCTCTCTCTCTGTCTCTGTCTCTCTCCCCTCTTGCTTGTGCTCATGCTGTCTATAAATACATACATACATACATAATCAATCTAGAAATCAGCAACCTCATTTCATCTATGATCTCCAGATGTGCAGTTACCCATAGCAGCCTATCTAGGGAAGCTGTACTAATCCATTATTATGTTTGGATGGCACTTAATACATGAAGCTATTTCCAGAAATTTTCTCATTTAACTGACCCTCTTAAATTTTCCTTTAAAAAAGATTTACATTTCAACCATTTTTATCCCTTCTTCATGAACTTGGTACAATTTCCATTAGTCTGCAATCATATATCCTTTTCCTTCAATCAGTGTACACTTAAAATTCTCTTTTCTTCCCTTCTTGTTTTTCTCTCATGTGTCTAGTCTATCTTTCTTCCTTAACTTTATTTTTTTCCAACGTGCTTCTACGCTTGGATATTTCCACTGTGGCAGGAAGTCTTTATGCCTAACGCCATGATATTTTCTCCTCCCTTCTTCAGTGTGCAACAGTAGTAGCTATCATTTACTGAGAACTTACTATGAACCAGGCACTGCATTAAGCAGATTTAAGTACATTATCTTATTTGATCTTCACAACAACGGTAAGGGATTAATGATGAACAAACAGTGGCTTTGGGAGACCAAGGGTCTGGAAGAAATCCACATGGAAAATAGCAAAACCAAGATTTGAATTCCCTATTCTCTCTTCCCATAATCTTAGTAATCACACTGATTTGCTTTCCCAAACATATTCTGGTTGCCATGTGGTCCTACTTGTCCTACAATATCTGCCAGAGCCTCCAAGAGTTAAATCCCTCTTCAAAACCACAGGATGATAAACTGGGCAGGCATTGTATTTCTCATATAAGAGATAAGATGACAGAGACACAGACTTTCCTGAGATTAAAAATGTATTACCAGAGTCAAGATGGCTCATTTTACTATTTCAATGTTGCTAAAATCAGTTAGTTTGCCTCTCTGAGGTCTGGGAATGTGTTTCAGGAGTTTCTGCCAGACATATGTTCTTATATTTTATGTCATCAGTTCAATGATAACTAAAGACAGCAACATAAGCATGTTTTAAATCCTCCATCAGTGTGATAACATAGAAATTTCTGTAAAAATATAAATATTATATATGGAAATATTCTTTATCTGCATTGTTCCAATATGGTAGCCACTAGCCGTGTATAGTTCTTAAGCATCTGAAATGTAGTTAAACACAGAGAAACAAAAATAATTAATTTTAAATAATGCAATGTCAAGATATATGTCTAATTGGTATTATATTGGACAATATAATATCTAGATTAGAACTCTGAAACCTATAGCTGTGGATCAATGAGTTTAGGGAGAACACAGCCATAAATATTTAAAAAAATATATTGTCTGTGCCTGCTTTGGGGCCAGTATGTCAAAATTGGGTAAGTTACAAGACAGCTGTAGGACCTTAGAAGTCTAAATATTTATTATCTGGTCCTTCAGAAATATTAACTGATGCCTAGTCTACATGGCCACTTAAAGCCTACGTTTACCTTTATGTTTATAGTGGACTTTATGTCATAATAATTTAAAACAGGAAAAAGTGATAGGAAAATTCAGTCAAAGCACAAGAACATGGGAATGCTGAGTATCCAATAACCTATCTCCTAACACTCAGCATCATATTCACATAGCAATAGATATACTGAGTTGGTCTTAACTTTGTACCAACTTACTACAGATTATTAATAGAAAATGTGGTATTAAATATGCAAAGAAGAATTTTTTCTGTCTCTAATTGACTAATTAGACTGGGTATTAATTTAATTTGGATATTAATAGCTCTGTAACATTAACCATATTCTTCAGTTAAATAAGAGCACTGTATAGAATTATCACCTATCAGTATCAAGTGGTACTTGAGTACTGGTCAGTAGCAGAGTTGGGTCAAGATGAGCATAAATATCCTGAACCTAGCTAACAAAACCTTAAAGTTATTAATCATGTTCTATATAACACATTATACAGACAAGCATTACTACTGTTCAAGAAAAAACACAGAAATAAATTAAGTAGCAAAGCAGACATGAGCTTCTATATTTCTATTATTATTCCTAATATGAGCAATTTTGTTTCAACCAAACAATACCATCTATCACATTTAATTATTGGTGGTGGTAATTTGAATTTCATATAATTTTATCTTTGCATTTATTTTGTATATATACTTCAAATTTGTAAGTAAAGGAAAAGATAAAGAAAGACAGGGAAAAAAATAGATGCAGAGTAGAAAGTAGCAATGGACATTGACAGGGACTTCAAGGACCCCTCAGATTTTGAGGATTCCTGATAGGGGCACATCACAGAGACCCCTTCCTTCAACTGTCCTCCTCATCCCCTCCAGCGGTAGCTGACTGGAATGAATTATGGAATCACAGGTTTCACAATAAAGTATGTTGCATAAAATAAAAAAAAAAGCTTCTGTTTGTAAAACCTTCTGAGACGTTTAGATGAAAGAAACAGTATCAGAAAAAGTGGCATTATGGTTAATAAAATTGCACAAATAGCTACTGTGACCCACAAAAAGAAGCCAGCTTTAGTTTTCAGATCAAAGAAAAGAGCACCAGATATGGAACCTTTTCTACAACCTTCATTTTGTTGAAAAGATTAAACGTATCTCCAGACCTTTGTCTCAGCTATCATCTGCTCATATGATTATAAGCAAAGGTAGGAAAGAATCCCAACCTACTGCCACAATCTATTAAAAGTCCTCAAAGAGGCAATGGATTTTCAACTATGTCTACTTTGTTTCATTGATATAAATAAGAAATAAGCAACACTGTCAAAAGATAATCAGCACCCAAAGTTATAGAATTATTATAGGAAAAAATATTGAAACACATCTGATTTCTGACTTTATCTTGTGCCAATGTAATTTAGGTTGACATTTGATCACTCTTCATTGGAACATTATTCTGCATTTCACACCATAACATTTTATAGCAAGTGTGATCATAAGAACATGTTATAAGTGAGTTAAGAAATTAAGACCTGAAAAGAAGGGAGATTAGTTATAACTTCCTCTTGATGAATTTCTAAGGCTTTGGAAGATAAGAGAGAGAAAAAATAGAGGAAGGAAACTACAAACCTATTTTCTGAGCCCACAGTTCAACACTAGTCTTCTGTTTAGGTCTCAAATAAATCTCTCCCCACCTCCCACAGAGAAAGAAAGAAAAAATGTCACGAATTATTTGGCTCATATGTAATGTTAGACATCATTTAGTCCTGCAGCCCCAGCCTTTTAAAAGCCGGTAGACCAAGTGTTGACTTGGAAGAAAACCCATGACTAACTTTTGCTGGAAAATCTCTTTCCCACACTAATGGGGAAGAACAACTCCTAAAGTTAACCTGCATACTAACCATTTCATTTTGGAAATGTTTCCTTTATACTCTGCTAATTAAAGGGAAGAGACTTGGTAATTCAACTGCATATATTAAGCCTGATTGATGTTAATCTATTTTCTACTTAATAAATCTACAATCATTGCTATTTAAGACTTCATCATTTCAGGAGCACAAAATGTTTACAGCTCTCAAAAACGCCCAAGGATAAAACAAATTCCCACACACATAGATAAACATCCATATGCATATTGAAATAGAAAACGAATTTTAATGCATTAGATCTACAAATAAAACATACTCCAAAATAATTGGTGTGGTTTTAGTAAAAAAGCAAAACACCATTAATCTTTAAAAGGGAAGTCACACTGCACATATATTCAACTTGGAAAAAAAATTGAATTATTTGTGAGCTCTGTGACTTTAAGGCTCTTAGGTTAGATTGGCATGGCAATGGGGGAAACTTCCCTGGGGTACACATATTAAGCTCTCTTGGACAGAAATAGAGTTACTAGTAATAAGGGTGCTAAGTATTGTATAACTTTAAACACAAACATGTATAGCTTTGAACTGACAAAAGCTTTTAATTCATATTCCCCCCCAATTGGGAGCAATCAAGGTAATGTCAATAGGTGAATGAATAAACCAACTTTGGTACATCCTACAATGTAATGTTATCAACAATAAAACAAAATAAGCTATCAGCTTATAAAATGACATGAAGGTACATTAAATGTGTATTGCTAAGTGAAAGAAACCAATCTTTAAAAAAGCTACATACTGTGTGATTCCAAGTGTATCATGCTCAGGGAAAGGCAAAACTGTGGATACAGTAGAGAGATCAGTGGTTGCCAGGGGTTTAGAGAAGGTGGAGGAATGAGTATGTGAGCACAGAAGTTGTTTAGGGCAGTGAAACTATTCTGTATGATACTATACTTGTGAATACATGACAATAGGCATTTGTCAAATCCACAAAACTGTATAACACAAAAAGTAAACTTTAATGTAAACCATGGACTTCAGTTAATAATAATGGATCATTATTGGTTCAATTGTGAAAAGTGAAAAGTGCACACTAAGATGTCAATAATAGGGGAAACTATGTGCAGGATTGGGAGGGGAAAAAGGAACTAACTCTCTGTATTCTCTGCCTAATTTTCTGTAAACCTAAAACTGCTCTTAAAAAAAGAAGTCTATTAATGAAAAAGCAACAAGGCTAGAAAAATATTTAAAGGCAAGATCATGCCAGATGTTGTAGACTACATTAGTTAGTAATTTTGTTTTACTCCTAAATGCAACGGACTACTGAAGGCTTTCATGGGGGCAAGGAGGATGGCATGGCCAAATCTGTTTTTCAGACAAGTAACACTGCTGTGCGCAGAAAAGTCTGGTAGGGCTGGAGAGTAGAAGTGAGAAATCACTCATGAAACTACCGTAGTATTTCAGGCATAAGGTGATAGTTTATGAACTATAGATAGAGATAGGGAAAAGTGGACATATCTGAAAGAAGCTAAAACCAAAAGGATTTAGTGCTGCATCATATAAAGAAATGTGGGAATAGGTAAGAAGGTATACATTGGGATGTGGGATGTGGGATGAAGGTACACATTTTGACTACCTGGGACATTTACTGAGATAGGAATGGCTGGATGTATTTATTTCCTAGGGATGCTATAACAAATGACCAAAAACTGGTGGCTTACAATAACAGAAACTTATTTTCTCATGTTAAAGAGGCCAGAATTCCAAACTCAAGATGTCAGGGAGGCCAAGCTCCCTCCAAAGTCTCTAGGGGAGAATCCTTCCTTGTTCTTTTCTTGTTTCTGGTGACTCCAGGCATTCTTTGGCTTGTGCTAGCATAATTGCAATTTCTGTCCCCCATCTTCACACAGTCTTCTCCTCTGTGTCTTTCCTCTTCTGACTTTTAATGCAGTCACTTGTCATGGGATTATCTAGATGGGTGTAGATAATCCTGGATGATCTCATCTGCTGATCCTTAAATTAACTGCATCTGCAAAGACCTCTTTTCCAAACCTGCTCACATTCACAGTTTCTACAGATTGGAACATAGATCTCTTTTTGGGGGGTCATCAAAACACGGCCACCATTTAAAACCTACTACATTGATAAAGAATCAGGGTTTGGGGGCGCCTGGGTGGCGCAGTCGGTTGAGCGTCCGACTTCAGCCAGGTCACGATCTCGCGGTCCGTGAGTTCGAGCCCCGCGTCAGGCTCTGGGCTGATGGCTCGGAGCCTGGAGCCTGTTTCTGATTCTGTGTCTCCCTCTCTCTCTGCCCCTTCCCCGTTCATGCTCTGTCTCTCTCTGTCCCAAAAATAAATAAAAACGTTGGAAAAAAAATTTTTTTAAAAAAAGAATCAGGGTTTGGTCAAAAATCTTGAGTGTGATTTTGGACATGTTAAGTTTTGTTAGTTTGTTTTTTTAAGTTTATTTATTTATTTTGAGAGAGAGAAAGGGGGGTGGGGCAGAGAGAGGGACAGACAGAAGCCCAAGCAGCCTCCGTGCTGTCAGCACAGAGCCCGATTTGGGGCTCAAACTCACAAACCATGAGATCATGGTCTGAGTGGAGATCAAGAGTCAGATGCTCAACTGACTGAGTCATCCAGACACCCCTGGGCATGTTAAGTTTAGTATGTCTTTGTGGGGGCATCTGGGTTGCTCAGTTGGTTAAGCGTCCAACTTCAGCTCAGGTTGTGATGTCACAGTTTGTAGGTTCGAGCCCTGTATTGGGCTCTGTGCTGACAGCTCTGAGCCTGAAGCCTGCTTCAGATTCTGTGTCTCCTCTCTCTCTGCCCCTCCCTCACTTGCATGCACTCTCTCTTTCAAAAATGAATAAACATTAAAAACATTTAATATGCGTTTGTGATGACTGACAGATGATAACAAGTAGTCAGTTGATTTTGAGTTTAGAGTTCAAGGGACAGACAAAATTTAACGATGTAAATGTGTCACCTACATATTTTGTCAGCTTCTAGTATAAGAATGACCAAGGAAACGGTGCGTTTATGTTTTTCCCATATAATACATGAATCTTAAAAATAATTCTGTTGAGTCATTTCTTCAAACAGAACAAAAAGCATGTAAGATAAGCCATTGTAATGTATGATGCATATTTATAATTGCATCAAATCAAGAATACAAGGATTTATTTAAATATTTTAGTAGGAATTTTACTCTTCTTTAGAATTAAAGTTGAAATTCTGCATCATAGCAGGAAGACTTAGCTCTGAGCATACCAGGAAAACATGCAGAACTTCCAGAAATAGAGGCTGGCAATGTAACATCAGTCATAGATAGCTAAAGGAAAGAGAGAAGATTAGGTCTAGTCACAGAAAGAGAGACAACTTTTTCACAGTGTTATCACTTTCATCCACATATTCTTCAAAAGTATTTGAAAACTTACAAAATCAACCAAGTAAATCAAGTGTAATTTCTTTAACCTACCATGTGAAGCTCTCCAAAATATACTTCCATTTTTTTTTCAATCCAGTATTATCTTATTTGCTTTAAACGATTGTCAGATCTGACCCCCTGGCATTGGGTGACTTAAACCCATGTCACCCACTTTATTCATTTTTTTAATTATTAAAAAAAAATTTTAATGTTTATTTTTGAGAGAGAGAGAGAGAGAGAGAGAGAGTGAGCATGAGGGGGGAGGGGCAGAGAGAGACAGAGAGCCAGACACATGACCTGAGCCTAAATCGGACATTTAACTGACTGAGACACCCAGGCGCTCCCTACTTTATTCTTTATTGACATAGTCATTCCAAATGAAATAATTTGCTCTTAATTTTAGTTTCTTGAATCTCAAACATTTTAAAATCAATGTTAAGTGCCAGTTCTGAGGAAGCTTTATCTGAGAACTCCTAATCCATTATTCCCAGCCCCACCCAAAGTTTCCTGGTCTCTACTTAGGATTTTCAGAACATATGAAGTGCGATTTCAACGACTGAATAGACCTTTGTTTATTCAAAAATTTGGTGAACAGTTTTATATTTAATAGCTGCTTAACAAATGTACATCAAATAAAAGGGGTCTCATATAATCACATCTTTTGTCATCCTTGCCTCTAGAGACATGAAAACTGTTCTTGAAATATACATTTATTGTGGCTACACATTTGACATTCTGCTCATTAAGAATTGGGTCCTATATCCTCTTTTCTTGAATCTGGAAGATCTGTGTGGCCACTGTGCCTAATGGAATATCGTGGAAGTCATGCCATGTCAGCTTCTGTACCTAAGTCTTAAGACAATGGTAGCATTCAATTTTTGTTCTTTGGGATACTCATTCTTGGAACCCACCTGCCATGCTGTGAGGAAGTCCATGTGTGAGAGGCCCATGTGAAAAAATACTGCGGTTGGTAGCAGTGAACCAACACAGACTTGTAAGCCATACACATAAGCAATGTTGGGGGTGGATTCTCCAGCTTGGGCTCACACTGCATGGACAAGAGAGGAGTCATCCCTTGAAGACCTGTTCACATTAAGGATTGTGAGAGAAATAAGTAGTTGCTGTGTTTAAGTCACTAAGATTTCTGTGGACAGTGAATTATAAGTAGAAGAGACACTCATCACTTCCAGGTCACAACAAATAATAGCTGGTACAATAGGCCTTTCTGACCTCTCTCTGCCCTGTCAACAGGGATTTGGAGGAGATTTGTGTTGAGATGGAGAAAACGTGGCATGGAAAATCCTAGATCCCTAAGTCATTACACAAAAGGAAATTGTCCTGGAAAAACATCAACAGCTGCAACAGGCTTTTTGTTAGAAAGTTACTTATTAGAGTTATTAATACTGTTGTGTTAAGACACACAATTTGAGGTCATTTGTTACCTTAGTATTATTATATTTCTCTCTTGATTTATATACTAATTCGATTCTCCACAAAGAATCTTGGGAAGGTTGCAACTTAAAATAGGTTTTCAAACCAAGTTAAAAGGGAATATAGTTTAGTTTGGAGAACAGTCAATATACATGTGTATAGGGTGGGGAAGAGCTGAGTTTGTGTTTCTGTGAATGTTCCTAATTGCTTTTGGACTATCAAACTGAACTAAAAAATAACTTATGGGGGATACAAATACAATGTTTCTGGTAAGTCATCCAAAAACAAACAGCAAACAAATGAATAAACTAGTGCTTTGATTCCATTTCTTTTATATCACTCCTTAAAAAAATGTTTATTTATTTACTTTGAGAATGTATGTGCACATGAGTGTGGGAGGGGCATTGAGAGAGGGAGAGACAGAATCCCCAGCAGGCTCAGCACTGTGAGCTCCATAGGGTTGTCAATCCCATGAAGCCTGAGATCGTGACCTGAGACGAAATCAAGAGTCTACACTTAATCAACTGAGCCACCCAGGCTCCCCAATTTTATTTTATTTTTTAATGGGACAAGAATTTTCCAAAAATAAAAGCCTGCCCTGAGTGTTTGTTGAAATGCTTTTAAAAGGTTTTGCTGTTACTTTTTAAAACTCACTACAGAAATTGTGAGAAGTTGAAAAGTCTGTCAGGGCATTGGGAGAACGAGCTGATTAACAAATTTTTTAAAGTCCTGTAGCATAGAGAAGGCCCTGTTTTCCAAATGTTACATAATTACAATAAAAGGGTTATACTGTAGCAGCACTTTCAGACCAAAAACAAAACAAAACAAAACACCTTACTGGAGATTTTTTGTGCAGAATGATATTCACAGTAGAAATAAACAATGTGAATACTGCTATCCTTGATCCCCTCATTCTTACTTCTGCCCCATACCCCCATCTCAATAAAAGAAATCTGCATTTACCCAGATATCTCACCTTCTACAAGATAGATGGATGGATAGATAGAAAAAAAATTTTTCTTAATGTTTTTGTTTTATTTTTTGAGAGAGACAGAGACAGAGTATGAGCAGGGGAGGGGCAGAAAGAGAGGGAGACACAGAATCCAAAGCAGGCTTTGGGCTCTGAGCTCTCAGCACAGAGCCCGAGGTGGGGCTCAAAATCACCAACCGTGAGATCATGACCTGAGATGAAGTCAGATGCTTAACTGACTGAGCCACCCTGGCACCCCAACAGAAAATTTTAAACGCTGGTATCCTCTTTGATCCTTCTTGTTTTCTCACATTACACTCCAGATTTGTCAGCTCTGTCTTCAAAGCACAATCCTATTATGTCTCAGCTTCACCGTGGCCTCCCATTCGGAGCCAGCATCATGTTCCCTTGCAGAAACTGCAGTAGCCTCCAGTGTGGAGGTTTACTTACTTACTTATTTACTTACTTACACCCACAAGCATTACAGATTTTTCACTCAGAAGCCAGAGGGATCTTTTCATAACTTAAATCAGTTCATGTCCCTTCCCTGCTCAAAAACCTCCAATGGGTGATTCTAATCAGATTTAGAATAAAATGCAAATTCCTATCCTGGCCCACAAAGTTCTAGGTGATCTGATTCATGCCCATCCCTCCAACCTCATCTTTTTCCACATCACCCTTTCTTTATTCCTTTCCAACCTCAAAAGGCCCCTCACTGAACCCTAAATATAACCAGCAGGCCCCAATCCAGAAATACTCTTCTCTCTGTTATATACCTAGCTCACTCAGTCCAGGGGCCTGCTCTAATGTCACATCCTCAGAGAGATTTCTTGGACCCCCATATCTAAAATCACAGCATATTTGGGGTACCTGGGTGGCTCAGTTGGTTAAGTATCTGACTCTTGATCTTGGCTCAGGTCATGATCTCATAGTTTGTAGGTTCCAGCCCCATGTCAGGCTCTGTGCTGTCTGTGCAGAGCATGCTTGGGATTCTGTCACTCCCTCTCTCTGTCCCTCTCCCACTCCCTCTTTCTGTCTCTCTCTCAAAATAAATAAATTTTAAAATAAAATAAAATCACAGCACACTCTCTTTCTCCCTGCTTATTTTTCTTCATTATCCCACCTGTAACTAAACTAATAAATTATGTATTTATATGTCTATTTGTTTACCACCACCCACACCCCATTAAAATGCAAACCTTATATTCCCTTACTTTTCCTTCACAGAAAGTATTGCACTGTGAACATACTTCACTGTTGGTTTTTGAAATTTAACAAATATATTGTAGAGGTCACACCATAACAGTACAAGGGGGTAGTAATTATTTCATTACTTTTGATGTCATCTTCTTCTTCCCTTGACTTGCAATAGTTCTCTGTACTTATGCAGCCCAAGGGAACAAAGAGGAACTGCTTTTGGTTAGTGACTTCTTGTGACCATCATTGAGATACTCTGACCAAACTGTGATGGTCTATTTGAAACAGAGCAGCTCTGCAAGTAGGATGCACTTCCTCAGTGTTCAGTGCAGGAGCTCTTGGGAAGAGGGGCATCATTAATAAAAAGGGCACAAGCCCCTCCACCTCTCAAGACAATGGCTCCCTCTGGACTCCTAAGTTTAAAGGGTTTACCTCAAGGGCTACTTCAGTCTCCTCAGGGCTCTGCCACGTCTCTTGGACAAGAGACCATCTATATTACCTCCATGGGTCTAAACTTGCACCACAGAAGTTGATTTACTCTTTCAGAGCTGAAAGACACAAAAGCTTGACTCTCCTTCCTCTTCTTCTCCTCCTTCTCGTCTTTTTCTCCTATTTTGTAACAAATGTGACAGACTTTAATTTAGTAATTAACATGATAAAAACCATGCATGTGTCATACATTGTCATGGATATATATATATATATATATATAATAATAATGGATATATATATAATTTATATAATTTATATATAATTTACATATATAATTTATATATAATTATATATATATAATTTTCACAAGTTTATTCCTATTGTGCTGGTATGGGTTTCAGTATGCTATTCTTTACATTTATCTTGGCTTGGGCATCACAGATAATTTGGCTTTCATGTATTTTGGAAAACTCTGAACATATCTCTTCAAATGCTATTTCTAAATACTATTTTTTGAAAATTAAAAAAACAACAACAACTCTGTTTTGATTGTTGATATATTTCCTTGCTGATATAATCATAGACATTTAAAATAAAAATGTTGGTCTATTAACACCAACATCTCAATCACCTGTGGATCTGGTTCTGTTACCTATTTCTTCTCTCAGTTTTCAGTCATTTCTTTTTCTTATCATGTCTCATATATTTATATTGGATGCAGGAAAATGGAAAATAAAATTATAGAAGCTCTAGATTACACAATCTTCACCCCCACGTTGTTATGTTTTTGTTTGTTTGTTTTTTCTGGAAACATAGAGTGTCATTGACTATTTAGGTCACATTTAAAGCTTGGTGTTAGGCTTGTTAGCTCTATTCTATATCAGCTTTGCCCTTACTTTTAAGGTGTAAGTCTTCCTCTGTGTGGTCTTTACTCTTGGGGTGTGGTCTTTCTTGGGTCTGAAATGAATGCCTATGTTTTTACCATTCCTTTTATGTTTGGGCAGAGTTTGGATTCCAACCTCTTTCCCCATCACTGCACACTGGGTATAAGTCTCTGCTCAGCATTTTAGCTTCAGGAGCTGTTGGGTTTTTGTTAATTTTGTTGTTAGATTTCTTAGACCCTTAGTCTACAACGTACATACTTTAAGAATAAAATATTGACTTAATGGTGATCAGTATGTAGGTATTAGTCCTCCTTCTCTGTTATCTCCCTCTCCAAGATCTCCCCTATTCTTGGCAACTCGCACAGCCTTTAACTTCAAACTCATTATGATTGCTAGTTCTGCTAGTTTGCTATGGTTTGCAAAATACCCTCACAAAAATGTCTGTGATAAATGTTCTTTCCTTCCATGCTAATTGCTCTTCAATAGTTTTTAAATATTTTTTATTTATATATTTTTTATTCAGATTTTGTAATTGTAGTTTATAAAATATTCTTGCAAGGCCAGAACTGGAAATATTCAGAGCAACTTTAAAATATAGTCCTGAACTTTAGAGATATAATTGAAATGTTCACAAATGGTAGGAGATGGTATTTGGAATTTCATCAAAATAATTTGGAAGGAGAGGGTATTTAGGGAAGACTGGCCTTAAGAGAGTGTGTTTCCTTCCTACACAGCAAAGATTGACCCGTGTGAGACAGGAAAATATGAGAGGAATGGCCAGATAAATTTATTCTCCCCTCCATGCTCCAATAAACGGCCCCTAGGCATGGTCTCTTTCTACCAGTTCTCCCAAGACAGACCATGAAGCTGCGCCTGTGTAATTGAATGGTGACCTCCGTTATTATTTTTTATGGTTTGGTATAATGTAGTGGCCAGAAGATAACACATCACCTGGTATTGCCTCACATCCTTCTCTGCCTCCCTTCTCTTTTATCTTACTCTCACTGCCCTGGATTATCACCTTCCAAACAAAGCACTAGCACTAGGAAACTTGCTCTAGGTATGTTTCTATTTGTCTAGATTTTGTTTTCTTTGGAAATATTAAATAATAGTAGATGAAAATACACCTATTTGAATTTGTAATAAAATGTCAGACAAAGATCAAAATTGAAATGATATCTAATGTGTTGTAAGAAATTACTGTGTACCAACAAATTTCTGTGTTTTATTTTGTTCATACAGAGAGGCAGCAGAGCACTATGAATGTTAAAAAAAAAAAAACAAAAAAACCTTTCTGGCATCACAAAGCCAGTAAATGTACTAAGGTTAAAATTGTAACTCATATATCAAATTCTGAGCTCTTAAGCACTATGGAGTTTTTTTTATTATAATTATAATTATAATGCTTTCCTATTATAACTAAGGCTATATTTCCTTTTCATTACTAATAATTTTCTTGAAAAAAATATGTTGGTATTATGGAACAATATCACAATGGTCTAAATGAATTTCAGCTGAATGAGATCATTCTTTTTTTTAAAAAAGAACATAACTGGTACTAAACATTGTGCCTTCCTTCTCTGGGAATTAGGGACTCAGAGCTAAATTAGATTTGATTTAGAAACAACAAATATTTTGGAACGTTTTCCTCCTCAAGTGTTCCTTAGTGAATTATTTGTTATACTTGATTTCACATGGCCTATTGGCTGGCTTCCTTTTATTCTTTTCTCAAGCTTGAATGTCAAGATCTGAGCCTAGAGTGTCATCATAATTCATACACTTGGCTTTTCTCCTCTTCAGGCAAGTAGCAACCATCATACCTCATGAAAGCAGTCAGATGGATATCCCCAGAAAGAAAAGAATTAACCAAATTGGCTTTACCAACAGAAAGATGTTCCACTGTTTACTCAATGACATTTAATTTAAGGCCACAGGCTCATTTACCAGCCCTTGGGTCATCTGAATTTTCAAAGCACCTTTTATAAAAGAAAATTTAAAAATAAATAAATGATACAGATATAGATGTAAATGTAGATACAGATATACAGATATAGATATAGATATAGATATAGATATAGATATAGATATAGATATAGATATCCTTCAAGTTTTAGGAAAGCTATAACAGCTGAATTAATACACATTGAAATAAGATTATTCATATACACATAGATATTTCTCCTTAAATTTAACCAACTATTGTGCTTGGATGTGACCTTGCATAAAATTGAATTAAGTATTAATGACTGCTTGCTTTCATTACAGATAATATCTACAATTATTTCACATTTTTATTTTTTATTGATTTTTCTAATATCTACATTCCTTTTCTTTCTTTCCTTCCTTCTCTCTTCCTTCCTTGCTTCCGGCCTTTCTGCCTTTTTTTTTATTCCTTTTTTTTAATTTAATTTTAACTGTTTTTAATTCCAGTTCTAGTTCTCTTATAGATTGGCACCTGAGAATTATGTGAAGTCATTAGGTATTTTTACAGGGAGGATATATTTGGTTGAGCACTGTCTCCTCAAAGGCCTGCTGCTCTCAAGGATCAAGCCATTATAGGAGTATGATCACAATAAGGTCCTTGGGGTGTCTGAATGGCTCAGTTGGTTGAGTGTCTGAATCCTGATTTTGGCTCAGGTTATGATCCCAGGGTCATAGGATCAAGCTCTGACTCCTACTTCTTACGTTTCTCTCTCTCCACCCTTCTCCCCTTCTTGCGCACACACACACACTCTCTCTCTCTCTCTCAAAAAAAAAAAAGAATGAGGTCTTTCTTTCTCTTTCCTCCTTGCACATGAAGAAAAATCAAGTTGATTCTGTGTTGTGTTTCCATATTATCCTCTACGACCACTACCATAGCTGCCTTGGCTACCAAAGCAATCTACATTTATATACCACATTGCCATTCATAATTTTCCCTTTCATTTGTGTGTTCATTTGATCTCTGCAACAATTTTGAGGCATAAAAGATTATTACAATTTTTATTTTTTATTTATTTTTAATTTTTTTTAACGTTTATTTATTTTTGAGACAGAGAGAGAGACAGAGCATGAACGGGGGAGGGGCAGAGAGAGAGGGAGACACAGAATCGGAAGCAGGCTCCAGGCTCTGAGCCATCAGGCCAGAGCCCGACGTGGGGCTCGAACTCACGGACCGCGAGATCATGACCTGAGCTGAAGTTGGACGCTTAACCGACTGAGCCACCCAGGCACCCCTACAATTTTTAAAATGAAGAAAACTGAGGCTCAGAAAAGTTGTGTCTCCTGCTCCATGATACACATTTACTAGAAAGATGACCCAGGACATGAAATCTTGCTAAGTCTTCCAATTCTAAATTCACCTCTCCTCTTCCTAGGCTTCTATGTCTGAAAAAAAATACTAAGTCAGATGTCAAGAGCATACAGGTTCCTAATAAGGGTCAACAGTCAAATCATGCTGACTCCCTGTTTTTGCAAATAAAGTTTTATTAAAATGCAGCCATATTCATTCTCTGTAGCTGCTTTCACCCTACAATGGCAGAGTTGCGTACCTGAGATCTCATGGCCCACAAAGCCATATTTGGTTTATGACTCTTCATATAAAGTTTCTCTCCATCTTATTTATGTACCTTGTGTAATGTGATGTCAAGTTACTAAGAACTTAAGTGTGGTTGGAGACTATCTTCAAACATTGTTATTATTTAGAATTATAATGTCTGAGAAGGGATTTCATAATTCACTTAGAATGACCCATCTACTTCACTTGCCATGTAATGAAGTATGGAAAATATCTCATGGTCTATAAGTCACTACTGCAAATTATATTACTAATATCATAAGGTTTATCATTAGTGACATAAGAATACTTTTTATTGCAAGTTTCTTTGAATACTTCAGTGTTAGAAGGATGAAGTTAATATATAACCCAAAATAACTCTTTAAGTTTTGAACAGCTCTTAATCCTTGAAAGATTCTTTATATTGTCAAAAATTTATCTTCTCACGAGAAAACATTAAATGCTTGCAAATCTTTCAATAGTTGAGGAAAACTTATACATTTCAAACTGAACTAAAAATTTTTATGCATTTGGAATATTTAAGGCAGTGAAATAAACATGTTAACATATTATGATTAAAAATATGATAATATGTATCAATGTTTATTATGCTCCCATTTTAAAAATTAGCAATCAAATGTATTCTCACTCTGGGGGTACCTGGATGGCTCAGTCAGTTAAGCCTTTGACTCTTAATTTCAGCTCAGTTCATGATCTCAGGGATTGTGGGATTGAGCCCCGTGTTGTGCTCTGTGCTGACAGCTCTGTGCTGAAGCCTGCTTGGAATTCTCTGTCTCCCTCTCTCTTTGCCCCTCCCCTACTTGTGCCCATGCTCTCTCGCTCAAAAACAAATAAATAAACTTAATAAACAAATTCTTACCCCAACACTCTCACAGAGAGTACATTTAAACATTTTTGGGGGGGGGCACTTGGGTGGCTCAGTTGGTTAAGCACCCGACTTCAGCTCAGGTCATGACCCATGGTTTGTGAGTTCGGTTCCCACATCAGGCTCTGTGCTGATAGCTCAGAGCTTAGATCCTCCTTCTGATTCTGTGTCTCCCTCTCTCTCTACCCTTCCCCTGCTCTTTCTCCCTCAAAAATAAATAAACATTAATTTTTTTTAATTTTTAATTTTTTTTCAAAGTTTATTTTGAGAGAGTGCATGCCTGTGAGTGAGGGAGGAGCAGAAGAGAAAGAGAGAGAGAGAAAGAGAGAGAGAGAGAGAGAGAGAGAGAGAATCCCAACCAGATTCTGCATTGTCAGCATGGAGCCCAACACAGGGCTTGAGCCCACACACTGTGAGATCCACCTGAGTGGAAATCAAGAGTCGGGTGATTAACTGATGGAGCCACCAAAGAGCCCCATTAGGGTGAGAATTTAAACCAGCTTTTTCTATGAATTCAAAACTGAGGATTTTATTATTATTATTATAAATTATTAAATTATAAAATATAAAAATAATTATAATAATTATAAATTATATTGCTATTATTTATTTTAGTTTTATTATTCCCTAAAATTTACTACCTTCTGGATTTTTTTTTTCTATGCCATTTTCCATATTGATGAGCTATCCACATTGGTGAGTCAAAATTCTGTTTTCCCATTTTCTTTAAATAGACCATTAAGTTTTTTGTTTATATCTAGCTGGACATTTGTCTATCTGATTGATCTGTGTGCATTCCCAAAAGTATGAAAGCATGGAATCTAAAAGTTTGTTAAGTCCTTTCTGGCAGAATAGGCATTTCTACATTTCAAATATTACCTCTTTCATTCTTAATGTTTCTTAACAGTTTTTATTTGTTTGTTTATTTATTTATTATTGATTTATTATTTTTTTTTAAATATCTTTTGGGCAGCTTTTAAACTTTTCTTCTATTTAATTCCAGAGTAGACCATTCTTTTTCTCTGGGTTTATTTACTCTAACAAACACTGGCTCCACCATCATCCATTCTTGAGATGCTACAAGCAATACTTTTTTTCTTTCCAAGGTCATGAAATGCAGAAGAGTCCTTATTTATCTTTGAGCATGTCTCCAACAAGGTGCTGGAATGCAGCTTTAACTATGTCTTAGTTTTGATTCTCTCTGACGACTGGATTCATTTCTTTCTAGCCAAAATGATAGCTTTATCCAGGTTCTGTCCTGATATTATTTTAAGTAATTTTTCAGTGATAGATATGCTTTGGTATGTTGGCTCATCCACTTGTGGGATGCATTTTTACCAAGCATCTCCCACTGTCCATGTCGGACCAGACACTGGAGGTACTGTAATGGGTGAGCCAATGTCCTTGCTCTCACAAACCTTAACGTTCACTCTGAATGATGAAACTAAATCCAAACTGAAGTATGCACTGAACCAAAAATGCCAACCCCATTCCTAATGGATTATTTCAATAAGTAGAAAACTGCAAAACATTAATAATAATATAAATAACAGTATCTAACATTTATTGAATGTTTTTTTCTGTTCCAAACACTATTCCAGACTTCATATGGATTACTTTATTTCTCACAACTGCACAGTAAGATATATTGCTATAATGACTATTTTATAAACAAGGAAACCAGGGCACAGAAAGGTTAAATAATCTACTATATGGCAGGTACAGTTCACACAATACAGTATTTGTAAAATGAGTCATACCTTTGGCCAAATAAATCAATCTTTGGTAATGTGGACTGGGGCATTGATATTTTTATTACCTTCAAAATGATTCTAACGTGCAACCCAAATTAAGGTCTACAGTACTTCCCAAATCCCTTTCCCTCCCATCCTAAAGGCTGATAAGCTATTGTTCTTTAAACACGCTGATCTCTCTAAGGAAGAAGAAAAGCTGCTCTGTTCATTAATTCTTTTATTTTCCAGTATCAGATATGGGTGTGAACAATGAGCTCATAGTTAGGAGAACCAGCGTTTTCTTCCCTCTGCCATGATGAGGTAAGGATTTGTCTGTGGGCAAGCCACTTCTGCCTCTTAGGAATCTAGTTACCTCTTTTCTATACACTTGATATGAGCTTTTTGAAAGTGCAAATTTATGGACTGTACCCTTTGATATTCTGCTCTATCAGTCAGTCCAGGCAAGATTAAATGGGGGAAAGTGTTTCAGGTAAAAACAAACAAACAAAAAACAAGTATACAAAATCTCAAACGATTTAATACAAAAAAAAAAAAAAAAGTGAAACCTTCCCCTACCTGTCAAAACTGGAGGACTTTTGGTGTGAATGGTGGGTGCAGTGAGTTAAAATAATGGTGAGTTTGGTGGGTAAGACTTCATTGAAAGTGAAAAATAACAGGAAATGGCAATTACTAGAGTCCACCCTTCCAGTGTCTTTTGTTAAAGATCAGCTACTCATCCTGGGAGGCAGGTTGTCATGGTGATGGAAGGCAAATGGACATGACAGAGGAATAATGGGCAAAGAGATTATTTATAACCTCTTTCTGAATGTCTTTCTTGGGCCAGGCATGGGACATTGTATTACCTGTCTATCCTCTCATGAGGCAAAAATGTTTTTAAACATCAATAAAGTCTCCCAAGACACCAGCCTCTGTCTTTTCTAAATTAATCTGGCATCTTGAAAGGCTACAACTATAGGTTGAGCACTAAAAGAACTGGTGATACCTAAGTTGCCTTTAAAGGCAAGGACAAGTTAATGAGGCAGATCAGAGAGTATTTCAGGTAAAACAAAACAAAACAACACAACAACAACAACAAAAACCCACACATCTCATGCTCAAAAAACATGGCAGCACAGGAAATGATGGTATATGCGGGAAATCGCATGTAATTCTATATGGCTGAGTGGGTCAGAATGATGTGAGAAACAAAGGCAAATGAAAAATTGAATTTCCTTACTGTCTACAGCCCATGGACAAGTCCTTGAAACTGGCAGAGTGACATTTTGCTAAGGGCAAAAGCAATCTTAGCTTAATATTATCCCAACTTCCAGGATCCTGTAAGTCTACTTTAACATATAAAAATTCCTTTGGAGGGGCGCCTGGGTGGCTCAGTCAGTTAAGCGTCTGACTTCAGCTCAGGTCATGATCACACAGTTTGTGAGTTCAAGCCCCACATCGGGCTCTGTACTGACAGCTTAGAACCTGGAGCCTGCTTCAAATTTTATGTCTCCCTCTCTCTCTGCTCCTCCCCTGCTCATGCTCTGTCTCTGTCTCAAAAATAAATAAAAACATTAAAAAAAAATTCCTTTGGAAACTTCTTTTATCTCAGCACCCCCACCCCCACCCATCCCAAGATATATGTTAGCAATCATACTCCAAGCTTATGGCCCACTGTTACACATCTGAAGAGTTTCACAACTGAGTTTTTACTAAGCAGTAATAAATGACCTTTCCCAACAGCAGCTAGCCCCTCAAGGTCCTGGAGGCCTTGCTTCCAAAATTCCTTACAGATTTACACTGTCCCTAACCCCCTCCCAACCTGAAGGATTATAATCAGTCGCTTGCCACAAACCTAGTGCAGCTCTTTCTGCCCACAGGTCCTGTCTCTGTGCTTTAATAAAACCACCTTTTTGCACCAAAGACATCTCAAGAATTCTTCCTTGGCTGTCAGCTCTGGACACCCTCCCCCACCCACCCGCGACAAACACAACTCCAAAACCGCATCAATACAGCTCCCATACACTATGTTTAAAAAATGTAGTCTGTGTCCTGAAAAGCACTACTGAGTTGATTTGCTCATGATCACTCATCAAGTTGAGAGCAGAATATTTACAGGATTATTTGGAACCCCTGATTCTGAAGTTAGGAACACAAGTTTGTGTGGATATAGAAAATATACAGATGGAAAAACATCTGTATGTAACACTCAAATTTCAATCTCTGTCTGAGTCATTAATTTTGGCTTGCATTTTCTAAAGAGTAAACATCACTCACATAGATCTTTAACTTTCAGTCATTATCACACTTTAACCCCCTTTGAAATTGAAATATATATGTAAATTCCCTGAGGGTTTTTTTTTCTTTTTCTTTTTCTTTTTTTTTTCTTTTCTCATTGCAAATACAGTGGCCTCTCCTCTGCTGTTCTTGAGGGATTCAAGCAGCTAATATTCCCTTCATTTGGTCCCTTACTAAGTCCTCAAAACTTCAATAATATTGCCAAGAATTGCCATAACTCATAACCTCATTGCCATTAAGTCACTGTAAAGCTAACTCTTTAAATACCAGACACATAAGGCATTTTGAAAGCCACTGGCATAGGCAAAGTACAAATTACCCCAAATCTAACATTAGCCAAACAATAACATTAGAAAATATAATACCAGGTTTTCACATTCTGATAAATTTGCTGTTAAAGATTTATCAACACTGTCCTAAATAGGACTATATCAAACTAAAATGCTTCTGCACAGCAAAGGAAATCATCATCGAAATGAAAAGGTAACCTACTAAATGAGAGAAAATATTTGCAAATTGTGTAACTGATAAGGGGTTAAATACCTAAAATAGATAAAGAACTCATACAACTCAATAACAGAAAAAAATACCTGACTGGAAAAATGGGCAGATTTGAACGGATATTTTTTCAAAGAAGATACACAGATGGCCAACATCTATGTGAAACAATGCTCAACATCAGTAATCAGGGGAATGCAAATTAAAACCACAATGAAATATCAGCGCACACTTGTTAGAATAGCTATTATCAAAAGGACAAGAAATAACAAGTGTTAAATGAAGATGTGGAGAAAAGGTGCAGGGTCGGCAAAATGGGTGAAGGGGATCAAAAGTTACAAATTTCTAGTTATAAAATAAGTAAGTCACGGAGATGTAATGTACAGCAAGGTGACTATAGTTAATAATACTGTACTGCATACTTGAAAGTTACTATGAGTAACTTAAATAAGTCCTAATGTAACATAAATCCTACAAGTTATCACAAGAAAAAAAAGATTGTAATTATGTGTGGTGAGAGATACTAGCTAGACTTACTGTGGTGATCGCTTTGCAACATATACAAATATTGAATCATTTTACTGTACACCTGAAACGATTTAATGTTATATCAAATTACATCTCAAAAAAAGTTTCAAGCTTTGGTATCCATAAGAATCTCCTAAGGGATCACTTTTAAAAAAATCGCTCAAAATCTAGTTTTAGCCAAA
This sequence comes from Acinonyx jubatus, assembly GCF_027475565.1. Taxonomy (NCBI): domain Eukaryota; kingdom Metazoa; phylum Chordata; class Mammalia; order Carnivora; family Felidae; genus Acinonyx; species Acinonyx jubatus. The sequence goes on from NC_069383.1 coordinate 118,762,071, forward strand.
CAATAACATTAGAAAATGTAACACCCAGTTTTCACACATAGATGAATTTACTATTATGGATTTATCAACACTGTCACTTTTTACTCTGGGATTTTCTATGGCATTTTTTTTCTTTGCTTTTTCATCTCTCTTTTTTCAGCAATTTTGACTTGTTCCTCATTATTGCTTTTATTTCAGGTGTTTGCTACTAGTTTCTTACATTCACCCATGCATTTTTCAATCCCTCACTCATTAAATAAACTTTCTTAAACATCCACTACATATGACAAAGTTACAACAAATTGCTACATTATATTCACTTGGAATCATTCCTAGGCAGTCAATATCTGAAATGGGGTAAAATATTTCAAAGGGGTATGCATGTTGAGTTGTAGGGGCATAAAGCTATACAGAGCAACTGTGTCAAAAGAGACAAGAGGTAAAATCTGGTACCAGCATGGATGGTAGTATGGATTATTGTAATTCTAAAAAAATCTAGAAATTCAGGCTACAAGACTCAGAACTCTTATTTGAGAAAATGAATAATCAACTTTCAGGGATCTGTGTAGTAAGAAGATAAGATCTAAGCTGGAGGTCTGAACAATATACATAAGGTATCAGCAGCAAGACCTGTCATTTATAATGAGCCCCAAACCATACACACATCCTGTCTGGAGATGAGTTTCTCCCATGACAGTCACATGAACCAAGAGGTGACATTAAGTGTAGCATGAGAAGTAGGCAACTGAGAAGCTGCTGACTTCAAGGCTTCTGCTGCACGAATCAGTTACCAGTTGAGCTGTTCTTAGGAGCAGCAATGAATTAATAAGGATCTAGACAAAAGAGCTTTGCAGAATTCTGGAGAAGGTCAGGGTATTTGGGGATAGGGGTAAAACAAAGAAAAAGAAGACATAATGACCAATCAGTTCCCTGGTTGTTTTCACCATATCCAAAGGCCCTTTGTCAAGGTTGGAGACCAAAGAAGGTGGCTAGCTGCAAATACCATCATTTGACACACAGGTCCAGGAACCTCTCAACTGATGCATCTTCTTCTCTGAACCCAACGTTCAAATGTCCTGTGCTCACCTTAGGTTTTTAACAACATACTTTGTATGATCCAAGGAATGAACACTCAAATGACAATTTACTCTCTTCAGATCAAAAGCAAAAGTATCATACAACAAACACATTTACATTTAGTCAGGGAAAGAATTAGATAACTGAATTCCTGCTTGGTACTTTGTTAGTACTAGTTAAATATGCCTTTATTTTCACTATTTTTCATCTGTCACAAGGTGGAAATTTATTTCCTCTCATTAAAAGTTTTCTGTAATGGACTATTGATAGACATCACAAACTCCTAGCCTCAATTTTACCACCATCTCTAGCTCTGTGTTGTCTGGTTTTAGGATACTGGAAAAGTAAAAAAAAAAAAAAAAAAAAAAAAAAAAAAAAATCGTAATCCATTATTTGTGTCTCCTGCTTCAGAGTTCTGAGACACTTCTCATTCTCTGTGATCAGAGATGAACCCTAGGGACACCCCTAAGCCAACCAATGATATTATCATCTTGCCAAAACACCCCTCAGCCAACTAATGATATTATCATCTTGCCAAAACAAAACAAAACAAAAACATTTATACCTTCAAAACTTTATATTACCTTCTCCCTCACTCAGCAATGATTTTTTTCCCTTTTAGAATTTTTTTTTTAACATTTATTTATTTTTGAGACAGAGACAGAGCATGACCGGGGGAGGGTCAGAGAGAGAGAGAGGGGGAGACACAGAATCTGAAACAGGCTCCAGGTTCTGAGCTGTCAGCACAGAGCCCGACTCGAGGCTTGAACTCACAAACCGCGAGATCATGACCTGAGCCGAAGTCGGACGCTTAACCGACTGAGCCACCCAGGTACCCCCCCTTTTAGAATTTTTGGAGTAAGGAAAATATGAACCTTCTGATACGCCCAGGAAGATTGCACACTTGGTCCACTGTGTACTTGTGGATACCTTTAACAGGTATAGACAAACTCTTGTCACTTTCTCATTGACTTTGAGCTTCTTAAGGGCAGCCATTGGACTTAAAAATCTTTGTGTTCCTAGTCATGACCTTATTTACACATAATATAGGAGAAGCCCCCCCCCACCCCAAGAAGTTGCTGAATAAATAATGAGACAATTGAGTGGGTTTGTGAAGTCAACCAACTTCTTCCTGAATTAAACCTGGACCAAAACTTCTCAGAATTCTCTACTACAGCCCAGAAAAAACAAACACACAAACAAAAACACTGTTTAAGATAAATATTATTGTGACCAAATATGTTTCTTTTAAATTCTATTTAAAGAATCTAACACTTTTACCTCCTTTGTTAATGTGAAACATTTTAACACATTATAAGAAACCTTAAAATATTGCATGTAACTAAATCTGCAGAAACTGACACTATACGAGAAACATCCCATTTCCTCAGGCAGAGGGACAGACTGTGGGATAGTTCATGAGTTTATGTCAGGCTCTAGGCATAAACTTCCTGGGTGTGATCCTCAACTCTGCCATATAATTAGTAAATGAGACCATGAATAAATGATGCCGTCTGAGTATGCACTAATTTCTTCATCTGCAAAGTGGCATTAAGCTCATTAGATGAATATAGCATCTAGTGCAAAGGATTCCTATGGAAATAAATAAAGTAAAGCTAGGGAAACAGCACAAAGCCAGGCACACGGCTTTAGGTATTATTAATATTCCAAGCGTGGGGTAGCATGAGAACAACATTTACATCATATGAATTATTTCCCACATTAAGTATAAGAGAAAGTCCCAGCAATCCGTTTACAGCATGTGCTATTTTTGCAGACACATCTTTAATAACTGATGGTGCTGTTTAGGACAGCTGCTGTCAGAACCAAGGGCTTTTAGCTGCCCTCTTTCCTACCCATTTTCTATATGATATACTAACCCGATACATTCTCCACCTAGCAGTAAGAGAGTTGATAGATCAACAATGCTTTTGTTAACTAATTTTCTGTATTAGTTTCTTCATGAAAGAAACACAGAAATTGACTGAAATGAATTTGTTAAGGAGACTAAGACAGAAACTGTGTCTATGGGAAACTGTCAGTTGCATAAACAGAGGTAACCTCCCTGGGATGGGGAGTATAGTGATCCTCACGAACACGGAAGTCTCCAAATTTTGTTCTTCATGGCAGTATGATCTGGGAAAAGGATATTTCTGGGTGTCAGGAGACCCGCATATTTACCTTGGGTGTTTTATGGTTTAGTAGGGAGGAGTGTATGTGGAACGCCCCAGGTGGTGGTCCTGGGTCCCTGCCTGCCATTTAGGATAAGGTCAATACATGCTAGTTGAATGAATGAACCACGGCAAGACCTTTAATACTGACATATCTGCATCTGAAAAGAGGAGAAGTAATTGCACCAAATTTGTAATGCAATGGTGGTAACTTCATAAAGTAAGTTTCAGAAACATGGGTGCTATCTAAGCATTTAAATGTCTTATTTTTCTCCAGCATCCTGGCGTATACGTAACACGTTTCATGTACCAGAGTTTATTTTATAGAAAACATTTTTAAAAACCTCTTCATGGGTTGGAAGGAGGTAGAGAGCCCAGGTATCATAAATTCAAGCCAACCTTCAGCCCTTTCTGGACAGACTAGGTTTGAAAGGCAAATTTGACCTCAAATCTAATAAAACATGTCTATCTGGTGGCAGACCTTATTATGACCCATCCCAGTACAGCCATCATTCATAAACCAACACCCAAACCTTATCCTTCTCATCCTTATTTCTATAAGAAAGATACGTACAGAAACCTACAAGTGGTATCTGGACCAGCGTTAATTACTGTGTTTTTAGCATAATCATGATGATAGTATCAAAGAAAGCAAGTTAATATTGAACAATCACTGACTCCACACCAGAGGCTATTGTCTGCTGTTGTGGTCATCTGGGATGTCTGCCTTTCTGACACCAACCACCCCTTCCTCTTCCTCCCTCTGTGAGGGCGGTCTAGGCTGTCCCTGCTTTCTGACCACAGGAGTGGACATTTGATCTAGATCTAATCTGCATACTTCCATCCTCCCGGGAAGTTAGGGCTGGAGATGTTCCTAGAGATAATAAGAAATTTCTCTTTTCCTTCAATCTAACAAGTGGGAGAGTATCAGCCTCACTTGAAAACATGCCTTCCTGCATATCACAGGGAGAACCTACCTGGAGATGAAACAAAGGAAACAAGAACCGAGAGAGAGAAGAGATTTTTGATTCCATCCTGGGAGCTCCAAGAACTAGCCATATGTGAGGTCAATTAATCAGGGCTGTTTTGGTGCCTGCGTGGCTCAGTCGGTTGAGCGTCGGACTTCGGCTCGGGTCATGATCTTGCGGTTTGTGAGTTCGAGCCCCATGTCAGGCTCTGTGCTGACAGCTGAGAGCCTGAAGCCTGCTTCAGATTCTGTGTCTCTCCATCTCTCAGCCCCTCCCCTGCTCATGCTCTGTGTCTTATGTCTCTTAATAACAAATAAACGTTAATTTTTTTTTAAATCAGGGATGTTTAATTTATGTGAGCCAATAAATCTCCATCTTTATTTAAGTCTCTTTAAACTCAGTTTCTATTATATACAACCTAAAGTTCAAAATGCCTACCCCCATTTTTTCCAATCAAGAATGAACACAGAAGGGGAGCCTGGCTGGCTTAGTTGGTAGAGCATGCAACTTTTGATCTCAGGGGTTGTAAGTTTGAGCTCCACATTGGGTGCAGAGATTACTGAAAAAAAATATTAAAAAAAAAGAGAATCATCACAGAAGCAATAGGACTTTATTATTCTGTAGATTTAACATTTCTACTATATTCTTATAAAGGCAGATTCCAGATAATCATACTGTATTTGTACCAAAGCATGTAATCCAGACTCTCTTCTGAATATTGTACTATGGGTACTTGGGCTGATGGACCAGGTTCTCAAGATCCTCCTTCTTCCCTCTCAACATATATCCATCACCAATAATCTGAAAACCTCAATCTCTAGTTTGGGAGGTGAATGTCTACAAAGAAAACTAATTTAAAATTCTGCAGTAAAATAAAATGTGAATATGTGATGCTCCCAAAACATAAGCCTTATATTGAATTGCCAAATGTGGTTGCATTCTACAAAATGAGGTCTGGAACCATAGAACAATGATTTGGTTTATGCTCTGGAACTAAAGCTGCAGATTTTAGCAAGTCACTTTACTTCCCTCATCCTCTGTTTTCTCCCTTACGAAAAAGGAGTAAGAGTGACAGGACTTTGCATCAGAGGAGTAAGAGTCTTGGTGAAGAGCAGCTAGAACACTAAAAAATGCCTGATAGCCCCTTAGGCATCATGTAAGAGGTATAAAACACTGTTATCTCTAGACCTCGCTGCCCATTTCACAGAGGAGGGAGAGAAGATCTAGCTGGGCTCACTGAAGTAGCCACAGAGATGGCCAGAGTTTCTCTGGGGTTTCCTCTTTATTATGTTTTAATGCAGATTCACTAACTCAATCCACCACAATCTTTATTTCTTGCCTTTCTTCTCTCAGCAATATCACCGTCCGAGAGCTACCTGAGAGTTGTTTAAAATGAAATGTCCTAGTGTCTTTTCTCAAATATTTTGATTTTGAAACTGAGATCAGGCTGAGAAACCTGAATTTATAACAGCCATGCCTGGAATTACTGATCCTGGGGGTCAGAGGCTCACATTTGGAGAAACATTTGAGTCTAACCTGTGTTATGAGATCAAAAAATGTAATTTCCATTCTCCCGCAGTTGTCCCATTTAGGGTGCAGAGTGTTTAGGTTTAAAACTGAAATGTTCTGTCCTACATATGCTACAAAGGTCTCTGGGAAGGTGTTGAGGTGAAATCTCCCCATAGTACATATTACTAATGGAAATTCCAGAAATAGTGCTTATACTTTGGGAAACATATAAGGTAGCATTATCATTCCCCTTATGCGGCTAATGTTAGAGTCAAAAGAAGGTAAGGTGAAAAGTGTGTAGCATTTGCCTGACTAATATTATGATTTAGAATGACCGATTCTTGCTAAATGTTGTGTACTGCACAGGGCTGGGCATGTGGACAATAAATTAATATGCTACAAAGCAAGAAGGCTCCTAAATGAATGACTATCTGTGTTGTTTAAGGAAAAAGCCTCAAACATTGATTATAAATACTCATATTTCCCTTCCTATGTTTAGTGAATCCTGCTTTTCTTTTAAAATCAGATATGTAGGAAGCAAAGCAATTCTTCAACCTACTAGTTAAACAAAACTATCATTGTGTTTATGTAGAATTGAAAGGGACCTCCATCAAAATATTCTAACAGAATTTTCCTGGTATTTTACTGAAATATTTTTGAAAGACTGGAGAGATGAGTGGAATGTTTCAAGTTTCCATACAAGTTTTTCACCTGAAAGCATTCTGGTTTAAATCCAACCTGGGAAGCAGAATGGGGCCATGGAGGTAATCTACCCTGACACCTTGGCTTTACGTTTAAAGATTCAGAAGTCCTGTAAACTCAGAGATGGATGGACAGATACCAAATAGATTAGAAATAGCATTAGATTAAATCCAGAACTTTCTTTCTGTTCAGCTAGTTTTTCCCATTATATACACAGTACCTTTCAAAGAGGAAACAGAAGAAAGCACCCATTTCTTGGAGGCCAAGAACTTGCATTCAATACTGTATCTTTTGAAATCATAGATAGTTTCTTGGTTTAGCAAACTAGGTTAATACTGCTTTATCTTGTGACAGTGGTGATATTTTTCATAGACAAATTATCACCTTGTGAGTTTCACTAGTTATCAATGAAAATAAAATACTGCTTCACATTTGTATAAGGTTGTAAAGCATTTTCTCCTTTGCTTTTTGTAAGATAATCTGCTGAAAGTAGATTGTGAGGAGTCCCCTCAGCTCATATAACTAAAACTCAGAGAGGCAAAGTGTCTTGGCTGGGCTCCCCTGTGATGCCTATAGACCCATAACCCCTGGGATGGTGCTCTTTCCACTCTCACACAACTGCTTCTGAAAATTATGGACCTTTCATTGAGTAGCCTGTTTCACATGTCTAACTACCTCCAACTATGAGTCCTTTCTATGAAGGTTCAGATGGCAATGTATCTTAAATCAGTATTTTTCTCAGTGTTATTCAAGGAGTTTTGCAAAATCACAAATGCATAGATCTGACCAAAAGATCCTGTAATATGTAAGTGAAGGCAATTTTTGCTTTTCTGGAAGAGTTTTGACAAAGGTCAGCTGATCAGGGGAATAACAATATGCCCTTGGCTTGCTGAGATTTCCTCCATTTGTATCAACAACTAAGAACCAGGCTGACCACATTAGTCGCATATAAATTAGGCACAACTCTGATTCATCACCCCTGGCCTGTTTGACCTACAGTCGGATGTTCATAACCTGTATCTTACCCAACCAAAGACTCTGAAATCTGAGGCTTTAGCCTCATAACAGCGGATTTTCCTCGAAGATTTATCATACCTACTCTTCAGGCCCCTGCCAGAATGACTAACCCCTTTGTTTTAGTATTACACAAAGACCACAGATATAAAGGGAAAATCTCTTTATTTTTCTTCTGTCCAGAATCATTGGCTATTAAAAAGATAAACTCAATTTTGTCCCAGTCTTGTAAAAGTGGTCGGAGATTACAATACATTCTTCAGAATGAAAAATGAACTTTGAGTCCAGATTTATACACACCGTTAGCTGATGAGGATGGAAACACCTCCCACATAAATTCCATGCTCCTTCGCATTAAACTTCAGATACAGAGAGGCAAAAGAGTTTAAGACACAACCAAAGCAAAAGTTGCACTTTCAGGAAAATCAAGAGAAGTAGGAGAAACAGAAAGACCAGACAGCAAAAGAATAGGAAAGTGAAATGGACACAGATATGAAAAAACTGAACCTGTTCTCACTTCTCTGGAACCTGTCCTACCAAATGGGAATGATATTATTTTTCACATCATCAGGCAAGATTTAATGCATATCTACTTAGCTGTTTCATTAAGACAAAGAAATATTGGTCGCATTGTCTTTATGTAATATTGATTAGCCCTTCCTTTCTGAAATCTAAGTACGTAGAAAACTGGTAACAAAGTCTCTTAGGAGGCATTATGGAAGGCACTGATTAATATTTGCTGCCATGTAGTCAATGCTGATTATTTATCATGCTCACCTTCTAAATCAGCACTCAAGTAGATACACACGCTTCAGCGAGCCTTCTGGGTATTAGATGATGGGTAATAGGACTTGTTCAAGCACAGGATTTCTCATGAGGAAGAAGTTAGTTTGTTTTTAGAAACATGAGGGTCCTGTTTGCACCTGCCAGCAATGCCTGCTATTTGTTAGGCACTAACTAATAATATTTGGCTTACACATGATTTCGGAGCAGACAGTATTTTCTGACTTGAATGTAAGATGAAATAAAGATTTCTGGGTTCAAAGCAAAGTACCACCATTTATCAGCTGGGTGACTCTGTAGAAGTCATTTAATCTCTTTGAGCTTCACATTTATTTTTTAAATTCAGTAACATGCAGAGAATGACGACTTCATAGGGTTCCTAAGAGGTTGACTTGAGATAGAAAACGTAAAGCCCATAGCACTGTGCCTGACCCATTAAAGACCTCAGTAAAACTTAACTACTGTGCTATACTTTTTGATTATTATTATAAGGTCAACATTCTGCTTCAACAGAAGTTTTAGTACAAATAGAAATAATGGCATGTGAGATGGCCTCATCAAAACTGATCATTACAAACACTTTGGATAGTGATTATTGGCCTTTTCTGCACATAGGAATCAATCAGAGGTGTTTTTTTTTTTTCAAGTCCCAGTGGTTTAGTGTGCCCACCAAGTGAAATAAATGAGAGTCTCTGGGGTTGAGACCTAGATATCAATATTTTTTAAAGCTATTATTTGTAGGGAATCATTCAAATTGGCAGTTGAGGGTGAAAATGACTTGTTAAAAATATTATAGACCATGTAGCCTAGACCAGAGGCAGGCCTTATGGAATATTATTTCTCCACAGCTTCTGGTACATCCCTTTCTATGAATTGGTTTCCCTGAAGGGTAGTAAGGGTCAGTAGGAATCTTTTTACTCCATCCACAGATCCCAATGATCTTTAAACATTTATGGCAAGATATTTCTTTCTCATAGAAATCTTAAGGCGAGAAAATAATACTCTAATAGGATAAAAGTATTTTATATATTATATTTTATTATTATATTGTTAAAAACCTTGGGAATCTCTTAATAAACAAAAAATTTGAATTTTGGTGTTCAGATAAAAACTGTTGTCTCTCTGGGACTTGGTGTCCCAATTTTTGCTGTGTTTTGTTTTCACAGTGTAAGACCAAACAAATTCTGATTAACAAATACTCCCTGGAAAAGGTATATTTTTCTTATATTTTTTTAAGAACTCATTTGCAATCATAGGATATTCTTCAATTACTTGAATTAGATGATGAAAAGGGTAGCAATATTTGGGGGTTATTGTTTCAAATATGTCTAGTAAAAACATCTACCACATTTCATTTCATAAATATAAGTTATATAAGAAGTACTAAAATTTAAAATAAGTACTTAAAGTCTACAGAATACAATCTGACATGTACTGACAAGAACACTTTTGATTCATAGATAATATGCCTGAGTTTTGCATAAGATTTTAAGGAAATGTAATGCCCATGAACTGTATAATTTTGTGTGAGTAGATGTGCAATTTTGAAGTAAGTAGATATGCAGAAGTCTGATATTGCAAAGATTAACAAAAAGTCTCTATAACTTCTCCAGTCAATGTATAAACTTAATAAATACATAAAATCTCAAAAATATGCTTTAAGATGGCAAAGCAGCATTATTCTGAACCTTGCACAGACTTACACAAGTTAAGGCATTAGGGGTCTCGAGTCTTTTAAAAGTTATGCTATGACTATTACATGTTTAATTACTAAGAATAAATTTGATTTGATGAGATGTTCAATAATCCCAGAAATATTCCAGCAGAATTTCAGAGACATTTATTGCAAAAATTACTAAAATAATCACCTGCTTATCCCAAACAATGTTTGCAAGCTAGTGGGCTATAATTCTCACTTAGGTCCTTATAAATTCCTCATAACCACCCTTTCAGGCAGGTATAAATTTTATTCCTGAGAGGTCTGGGTTAATTCATATAAGACTGACACCGTGCAAGCTGGCCATCGCCAGAAAGAACCTATCTTATTTATGGCCAAACAGGAAAACACTTGAAGGTCAGTGGATAGGCTAGCTGGCACTGTCTACATTCTGCCCCACTTGTGGGTGACTCTTTAATCAGAGTCAAGTTGGACTCACTTAAATCTCCTCTGTTTTGGACTCCCATCTGCTCTTCTCCCACCAACCTACTTTCTCCTAGAAATCCAGTCCAGTTTCATCCCTTTGCTGCCTTCTTTTTCTAAGATAAAAAGTTCTGTTTCCTGGGATTACACCACCCTCAGGTTTACTTAAGACTAAGTCCTGTTTTTGCTTAAGATTCAGATTCTTTCTAATGGATCCTGAAATGAACCTGTTGACCGTTTTTCCCCAAACTCATCTCTTGAAGGGAGGGTTTTGAAAGCAACAACAAAACAACAGAAGTTACGCTTTTATAAAGTATACAACGTCATTGCTATTAGGCTTGGAATACAAAACAAATCATATACATAGTTGTCGCTGAAGACAAGCAAAAATAACTCTTTGCTCCAGAAAATAAGACTTTCAACTGAGTAAAACAGTATCCTTTTCAAAATAGATAGCTGGCTTATCCAGTACTCACTTCAAGAGCCTCAACAGCCATCATGTCATAAACTCAGCCAAGTTCTGAGCAGTTCCTCATCTTGCAAGATCTGCTTTAAAAGTGCCCAGTGCAGATCCTAAAACCCCATAACCTCTGAAATCCCTCTCTGAGACTCAACTAATTCTCTGTCAACATGTATACGCTTAGCTCTGCTTGATCAGCAGGTTTTCCTGGTGGTCTTCTGGGGAATGGCAATTGATAACCAGACTCTAAAATATAAGACAAATAGAATGAGGAAAATGCTTTAAAGGGCATGCAGGCAATTCATAGAAGAGGAATCCCTCAGGACCTTTAAAGTCATGAAATACATTCAAAGGAAGAAGAGTTATTTCTAAATAATACAGAATGTAGATGAAAATTCCTTACAAAGAAGGAGCTAAAACTTAGACCCTTTTGAAGGGCAGGATTTCCACAAGGTGAATCAGATGTGGACAATACAATGTAAGGGAAGATTTCAAGGCCAAGAAGGTCGGGATAACCTTAAGAAATAAAACTATGTAATGTGGTTGGTAGACTAACTAGTCTTGTGGGTCAAGTTCAACTCAAGCAAAGGCTGAACAAGTAGCTGAAGACCAGATCATGAAGGATCTGGAGCACTTTGCAGATGTGAATTAAGGATATAGTAGTCTTAGACAGGAACTGCATCCTCATGGTTGCTGATTAACTCTGATTAACAAGGAGTACTACTCCTCCTTGAGGGCAGGGATATTGCCATGAAGTGTACCCTCCATGTTCCAAGGTAGTGCCCTAGATATAGAGATTTCAAAACATCGATGGAAAAAGATAAATATAACAAATACCTATATTAGTGTCTTGTATTTATTTGTGTAAGGAATTTATTGCAGCTTTGTGAGTGAGGGAGGCAAGGCAAGTATGTTTTATTCCTTGATAAATGAACAAGTTATGATTCAAAGAAAGGGGAAGAAAATTACTGACCATTGGCAAGGCAGAAGAATGTACATTTATGTGTGTAAACTCAGCATGTGTGTGCTTATACGTATATGTTTGTATATTTATGCACACACACATAACATACACACTTTTCTGTCTAGCACTCAAAACAACCCTGTAAGTCAGGTGGTGTTATTATGCCTTCAAAAACAAAGAATCTGACACTCTGATTGGTTATCTGCTTACCCAACCCTTCCTGAAATGTAGGAACAACCCTAACTGCGAGTAGATCTTCCTTGACATGCTCTGGGCAGACATTGCCAGTTTTGCTGACTTTTTCATAACTTTAAACAGAAGAGCTCCTCCTACTGGGTACTGAGTTAAGACCCACAAATACTTGGGTCCCCACAGATAACTGTGTGTAACATTCAGCTCACAAAACTGAAACTTGGGGTGTATCTACACTCTTCCTCACTCTTCCTAGGGAATTTAGGCAAGATTGTGACTTTTGTTCAATTTTTTTGCCAACAACTTCTTACAAAACATCGAATATCGGTTTCTTGAGAAGACAGCCAACTGTTAAATATATTCCATTTCTCATAAGGCTGGAAATAATTTACCTTCAATTGCATTGCAACATATTTCAAAATTAGATCTCTTTCAAAAGGGATGTGGGGGGGTACTCTTGTAAGAATTTCTAATCATAGCAGCATCAAACATCATGCTTATGAAAAATGTTTAAGAGCTTAATCAGTAAATCCCATGGATTCTACCACCTCCTGCTTTGTCTTGCTCTCATTAACTATCAACAATTCTCTCTGCATCTTAAACTTTCCTCATAAATGTGTAGTGCTTGGTATATAGTAGATGAGTGAGTGGTTGAGATCATGGGCAATTCTATATTTCAGTGACCTCAGGCCCATAACAGACAAAATATGTCAATTAATTAAAAGGCTGTATTATTCAGGGGCGCCTGGGTGGCTCAGTCGGTTAAGCATCCGACTTCAGCTCAGGTCATGATGTCACAATCTGTGAGTTTGAGCCCCACGTCGGGCTCTGTGCTGACAGCTCAGAGCCTGGAGCCTGCTTCAGATTCTATGTCTCCCTCTCTCTCTGCCCCTCCCCTGCTCATGCTCTGTCTCAAAAATAAATAAAAACATTAAAAAAAATAAAAGGCTGTATTATTCAGAAGTGGTATTCTAAACTAGATTTAAAAAATACTACAATCTAAAAAAACAAGCTAAGCCATCAACTCAAGGTTGAGAATTAGTTTGAGACACCTGCTGAATACAGCCATCAGTAAAACTTCAGTGCAATTTTATGTAAAATCTATAAATTGGAATGTAGAGGAAGAGCAGTAAATCTGATTTTCATCTATTTTTAAAACCACTGTAAACTTTAGACCCACACAATAGCAAGAGACTTTCTATATCCAAGGCCATGTCTACTCATTGGAAGCAAATTAAAAAATAGAGGAAAGTTGCTAGATATTTCTGGTTCTTCTTAATCCTCACACCTAAAATACAAAAATGATTGAGACAGAAGATACAGGGCCAGAAGCTACTAGAAAATCAGTTTCCCTTATGTCCTTCACTGGGATGGCAAGTCTTTGACCCTACCTTCCCTGAACAATTGTTAACTAGAAAAAGGATTTCTTTCACCCCAACATTGCTACTGGGAACTGAATTAAGAATCAAGAATACTTTGGTTCTGCCATTGTGCCCACAATCTGATAGGCAATGAGAAATAGAGAGGCAGCATTGCTTCTCTTAGTTCAGGCTGCTATAACAAAGTATTATAGATGGGGCGGCTTAAACAACAGGCACTTATTTCTCAACTGCTGCAGAGACTACAAGTCCAAGCTCAAGTGTCAGCACATTTGGGTTCTTGTGAGCCCCCTTTCCCAGGTTACAGACTGCTTACTTCTTGTCATGTCCTCACATAGCACAAGGACACCAGCCAGTTCTCTCCCTCTTCTTAAACATGTCCTGAGCCCATTCAGGAAGGCTTCGCCCTCATGACCTAAGCACTTCCTTGAGTCCCCACTTCATAAGAATTCAGGGGGACACAAATATTTCGCCCATAGCAACCACCCCAGTCTTTTCTTGCAGACTATCTCAGCATTGCTTTTTATTTCTTAGGAATATTGAAGCTATTAGATGAGCAACTCTACTTCTATAATGATTTGTTTGATTCAATATATTTTTGCCAAAAATATTCATGTGTATCTATGTGTCAGTTGCATTTTAGGCACTATTACCACAGTGACAAACGAGATAGATTTGGTGTTTGCATTCATGGAGACAAACAAAAGCTGTGTCATATCTGGTGGCGGGGGGTGGTGGTGTAAGGTTAAAAAGACCTAAAAAGCAATAACGGTTTTCAGCCTACTTTTTCATGCTTTCTGGCTATATTAGAAAGTTAAAAAATTTATCCTATGAGATCCTCTCTCTCTTTTTTTATGTTTATTTAGTTTTGAGAGAGAGAGAGAATGTGCATGTTAGCAGAGGAGGGGCAGAGAGAAAGGGAGAGAGAGAACCCCAAGCAGGCTCTGCACTGCCAGCATAGAGACCGATGCAGGCTCGATCTCACAAACTGCGATCACGACCTGAGCCCAAATCAAGAGTCCAACGCTTAACTTTATTTTTGGCTAATTTGAACACATGGTGCACACACACATGTATTTATCAAGGTACACGGATTGCAGGGAAATTTTCTGCTCTTATGCGAGATGCTCTGTGGTAGCTATATATAGACACTGGTTAACGTATCAATTTATCACTGTAGCATTCATTTTAGAAGCCATATGTATTTCTCAGAACCATTCACAATCATGATTACATTAGAGCTTGTACAGAAAAATGAACTATTATACACTACTTGGAATTGCAAAGCAGAGGTGCGAGGTATGCGTCTGTACGTGTGTAAGAGGAAAGTTGAGCAGAGGTGTGAGAGAAGGGCCAGGATCTATTTTGTCTAAGCCTGCCTTCTTTACGCCAATTACAGTGAAAAGAAAATCTTCAATAATGATATGAGTTGAGAAATACCAAGTCTATAATTTTTCATTTAAAAAGGAAACCATGGTAAGCGTCCTGTGAATTTCTTCTACGGAACACGGCAAGCTGAACTCAGAAAACAGGATATTCACAGCCCTATTTAGCTCCAGGATTTATTTCCGTTTCCATGGCAATCCTGCCACATAAAACTGCATTACTCCTCCTGGTAAGAGGCCTTTCATTTGTCATGTAAACCTGTAACCCAAAAGCTGCGTTCAACAGCTGAGTCCAGTACTAAATACACAGCAAACTGGCTAATACATTTATTTTAAATCAATAGTGTCACTACATTTTAATAACAATGGCATTCTTATTTGGCATTTTATTTGCTACATCAATTCTAAAGTCCTATTTTATTAGCTAGTATGGGCCTTCTGAGTACAACAGCACTGGAGCTGCAGAAGTCAATAAAAGTAATAAATTAAATGTACCAGTCAGTCATTTCTCCTTTGCTCAGCTCAACAAATCCCTCAGCAACCCTGTCAGCACTGAAAAACCTATGCTAATGTCCTCCACTTATGTCACTGTTAAAAATAATAATAGATTGAGACTGTATTAGACTGGAGGGTGGCTTCAAGTGCCATTTGCATCTCCACTGCCAAAGGGAATATTACCATCAGGTTATCAATATTCTCCTGGGCAGTTCTTCCAGTGAATACACACATTGCCCATTCCATCCTGAACTCTGACAGAGCGTCATTTGAGTGATATACGTCAGAATCATAGCCTTAGAGCTAAAGGGATCTAGGGGTCTATATACTCCAATCTCTTCCTTTTAAAGATGAAGAAAAAAATCCCTGTGAGGTTAAATGGTTTATGTAAGGTCACATAGTGAGAGGCAAAGCTTGGAGACGCTAGGATTTTGTTCACAATGGGGCAATTCCAGACAATCCGTAGGTGAATATTTTACTCCCAAGAAGAAAAATTTGTAATACTTCTCCAGAGATATTTTCTAAGGATCATCTGTAAGCTTTGAGGTTGTGAAGACACTGTTTTGATCAGGAGAATTGAACTGTGTATTAGCAAGAGTTCTTTGAATATTACTCAATTATAATGAGTTTAATTCCATAGTAATTGTATATATTAAATCCTAAGAGAAGTTGAGTTTTCTCTACAAGATGACCTTTTGGACAATGATTTACATGACTAAATATTTGAATTGTACTGGTGGTGAGTGTATACTATGTGCATGAATTCACTGGGCTAATATGGGAGGGGGAGACTGAAATTAAAGGCAAGACCATCTGCCCATCTAATCTGGCACCTAGAATTATCCAAAAAAAAAAAAAAAAGAAATACCAATTAAAGTATGACAGCTGTCTTGACCAAATTTCTAAGCCCAGTTTGAGTGTTACTTTATTTGATGAAAAACCCTTTCCTCTAATTCCTCCTAAGCTATTTGGTAGCCAACACAGTGTCCTCTGGAAGCCAACAGGTACCTATATTCTTTGCTCAAGGACCATGCTATCTGAGAAGCAGTCATATTACCCCAGTTTCCTGGTCTGTCTTCCCACTTCCCTGGAGCTAGTTTGTGTATTCAGGATGGTGCATGGGCCCCATGCGTATGTTTGCTGCAATCAATGCTGTTTTATTTATTTGTTTTTAAATCCTCTTTTTTAATGTTTATTTATTTACTTTGAGAGAGAGTGAGAGAGCAGGGAGGAGCAGAGAGAGAGACAGAGAGAAAGAGAGAGAATCCCAAGCACACAGTGCAGAGCCAAATGTGGAGCTTGAACTCACAAACTGTGAGATCATGACCTGAGTGGCAATCAAGAGTTGGACACTTTACCAGCTGAATGACCCAGGTGCCCCTATATTTAAATCTTTATTCAATTTTTTAACCATCACCAACGGGCACTAACAAACATTTGTTAAAATAATCTCTACACCCAAAATGGGGCTTGAAATGCTCTACTGGCTGAGTCAGCCAGGTGACACCTGAAATCAACACTATTTTAAAGGGCATCATTTGTTGGGGGAGAAAGTGCCTAAAGCAAAAGCCTTTAGAATCTCCTGGTAACTTTTTAAATCTGTGGCCTATTTAATACATCAGCATTCATAGCCTCAAACAACTAACTTTTATTGGGCATCTACTAAGTTCCAGATTCTGCTTTAGCTGCCATAGAAAATATTGAAAGAACAAGGGAAAAAGATCTTTCCTTTTCCTTTATGGAGCTCTCTTTGAAGTGGACCTAGAGAGATTTATATTATATGACATTGTCAGAATCTGCTGAAAAATACTTAAGAGTATTATTTTTCTTAATTGAGAGTTTATATTGCATTCATACAGTGTTTCCACATTCTGAGAGAAGACTAAGGATGGAAAGTATTTTCGTCCAAATTTAATCAAGAAATGATATTTGGAAGATGGCTCTTCAGAAGTGCTCAGCTCTTTAGCTGTTCATATATAATGCATAATTACCAGTGGCTGTGTCTCATGAATTGCCAGATTTGAAGATCAACCTAATGGCATATAATGCTAAGGCTAGGATTTGGGGAATCCCAAAGAAAGTTTCAATGAAGTTGAAATCATGAAAACAAAGTCATACTGTTAGATTTGCCTGAACCTATATATAGACAAAATGGTGTTTTTCAGTTTATAATTTTTCTCTTCTGATGTTTTAACTATGGTGTTATTTCTAACTAGGAATACATTTGGAGACCAACTGGTCTCATCCTCTCTGCCAATCCCCTTACAAGATATCACGGAAGACCACCAGATGGTCATGCAGTTTCTATGTGAGTACCTTGAATAATGGTTAACTCACTAATTTTAGGCTGTTTGAGTTATGATCATTGCAAGGTTTATGTTCACATTAAGCAATTTTTTACCTTATATTTTCTGCAGAAAGTCTATACAGAAGAAATCTGACCTTTTCCTTGTGACATCTAATTGCATTTATAAAGACAGTTATTGTAATTGCTGTGAGTATTCTGTTCTCCAGGCTAAAAATTCTGAGAGGTCCCTGATCCTATATAGAAAATGAAAATGTGTACATGACAAAATCTACCAGGTGCCACAGATCTGTTTGAAATTTTCTCCCTCTTAAATCTCACTTTTGGGTTAAGATGTTAATTTGCCTAATTAGACATGAACTTATATCACAAGAGATTACTATTCTAAGATTTGTTTATATCAGCAAACATTACTCATTCTGACAAATATGCATATAGACTTTGATGAAGGCCAGATCTTCCCTAGATGAGTTCACAGCCCTCATGGGAAAGTTTTCTCTCTGTTCATCCATTACTTCTTTCAATATTGAGTGCCAACTATTATGACCAGAACTGAGAAGGCACTAAGGATTCACTAGCAACCATGACGGAAGAGGTCCCTCATAGCAGAAGTTACATTTTTATACAAAATGATCAATTGATTAGAGAATAATACAAAAGGAAAAGCTCATCATTGTTACAGGGCAAAAGGAGCAAGAAGGGGAAGGATCTTAAATGTAAGCTGAGCGAAGAACAGAAGATCTTCTGTGTAGATAGGACAGCCTATTATGCAACTTAGTCGATAGCATTTACTGAGTATCTGCTGTATGCAGAATGCCTGGTCGGGGAATACTGTGTAATAGACCAGGGTATTGGACTCATTCCCTGAAAAGACTAAGAAGGTAATGCAACTTCACTCTGAAACACAACTTCAGAGTTTGCAAAAAAAAAAAAAAAATTCTCCATACAATAATACATAAACATTACTTGATGAGCAGGAAGTATTTCTACATATATCATTAAATAAGTTATTAAAACCATCATCTCATTAGATTCTTATAACAACTGTGTGATGTAGCAAGTGAGAGTATTATTAGCACCATTCTACAGATGAGAGACACAGAATCTCAAAGAAATTACGTAACATTGTCCCGACTCAGTAAGAGGTGAGCCCGGGAACCAAGACAGGCTTTTCACTCATGGTTTCGTGGGGTTTTAAAAATTATCTGTGAGCATACATTTAAATCAGATGAGGCTCTCTCCTGTCTCAGGATCCTGGGTCTTGACCAATTTACTACTAATAAGCCACACACAGGCTTATTATTATATAGATGAATATATATATTCATCCTTCAGTGGAGTGGCTATATATATATATATATATACCCACACACATACACACACACACACTTTGTGAAGTACTGTTTATTTTCATAGGAATTCTCCTTTGAAAAAGTATGTTCTGGCTCATGAAGACAACAATGCAGGGCACCCACACAGTATTATGAATGGAGAGTTTAGTAAACAAGTGTGTCCCTGCAATTGGGCATGTCCAATAATAATTGGGATACAGCACTAGGATGGTGTCATGTTATCTCAGGTGTCTTCAACTTCAGTCTTCCTAGAGGGACACTGGTGCTTTTTTTAATGACATTTATCTTGTGCAATTATAAGTCTCAAATTCCAGGGGGTTTTCACAGAAAATCAAAATAATGCAAATAAATATGAGATGCCTAAAAGCACATCTTCCTTAGGCTTAATTCCACAAAACCATTCGTCATCTTCTGACATTGACAGCTCAACAAGTGCTGAAAAATCCCCAAATCTGCAGTTAGTCAGCTATTAAATATTTGTTCTTTTTTAATTTAGAGGGCTTAAGTACAACTTAAATATTACAAAAAGCATTTAATACTTACATGCTGAATCTACACTTTCATAGTAGCATTTTCCCCTTCTTCGAGAATAAAAGATGTGTCTACCATGAGAAATATTCTAAGATAAGTCAACATCAATAAATAAAGTTTTTGTTTCTTAGAGGAAAATAGTATCTCCTCGCTAAAACAAACAAACAAACAAACAAACAAACAAAAAACTGAATGTTACTTCAAGTTAAGTCACCTCTAGATTCTATTCAGAGATTGAAATTGTGTATAGAAATAAAGAGGACAGCTCTCCACTGGAGTGGTAAGAATACATCTGGCAGAGGCATCCCAGCTGCCACTGAAAAACTTCTTCCATTCAATCCCATAAACATTTGTTGAGCAGCTACTACGAGCCAAGCACTGTGCTTGAAGTTGCAAGTACAAGATCCCTGGCCTCAAATTGTTTCCCAAGGACATAAAACGCATCCTGTCATGATAATGGTACAATCCATTATTACCCAGAAGAGATACAATTTGACTTGTTTGAGACGTGATAAAGAGGTGACATTTTAACTAGGATGTGGAAGGCAAAATGAGAAATGACATTTTAGACACAGTAAATAAAGGAAACAAAGGTTTAACCACAGGAGAATGCATGGTGGTTTTACAGAGCAGTCTGTGGTATGATGCATTTGGAATGGCAGAAGATGGAGACTGAGACAGCAGAAGGGGAACAGACTGGGTATGCAGGCTGGGGCTAAATTGCATGGGACCTTAAATATTACACTCAGGATGTATGCAGTTCTTTCAGAATATTTCAAATTGTTTTACAAAGAGAAGAAAACCATTTATCCCATAAGCAAAAGCAAGGCTTACTAACGGTAACCATTTTAGAGAGACAACATACTCGATACAGCTAAAAAGCATTCTTATTCATTGAGAGGTTTAGAAGTGGAAGAGAATTTGAAGGTCTTGAGGCCATTAGGGGATGGTGATGGGGGTGTAGGTTGGGACTTAAGAGAGACAGATGCAAACTGGGCCAGCCACAGTTATATCACAAAGTTATACATATAAGCATTAAGTATTTAGCAAATAAACTCCTGAATACATATCAACACACACACACACACACACACACACACACACACACACACCACACCCCAAAATAACAAAACTGCCGACTTTATTCCAGACCCCCAGGGAACACTTTTATGGTACAAAATGCCCCACATTTTCTGAAGTCCGATTTATCTTTCAGATGTAAAAATGTCCTCAGCCCCTAAAGGGTTAATAATGACACCTGCTCAGAGGCTGTTAGGAGAACTGAAGAAGATAATGTGTGTAGGTGGTGTGCTACTGCTCACTCAACATCATGTTATCTGTTTTCTTAAGCCTCTGTTGTACTTTTATGTGTTTCTGAAGCTGCACTGAATTAATCTGTATCATGCTTTTGCTTTACTGCTACATAAGCTCTGTAACATTTGCAGTTTCAAGGTTTATGTTTGTACATATTTAACAAAGAGTGGAGGAACAATCAATTAACCCAGAATCTTCAATAGGGTCAGTGCCTACCACTTTACCATAAGCTCTAGGAAGGTAATGATGCCTTTTAATCCTTTCTGTAAACCTAGTGCAGTGCAGAGTTCCCGGTACATAATACATGTTTGCAGAAAGAGGGAAGATGGTAAGGAAGAATGAAATTCAAAGAACTTTTCAAAGTATTAAAAAATGACTAAAATTGAATCAGTGCAAAGCAACTTAGATCAATAAAGGGGGGGATTATAATCCTTCTGTAAACTGTAAATGTTTTTGTCAAAACAATAAAAACTCTCCTATGAACATCTATAAATATATAAGGAAGTGAAAAAAGAGTAAAAATAAATTTTATTTAGTATATTGTAATTTTAAAAATTAGAAAAAATGAGAAGCAAGAAGTTCTATTTCTTTGTAAAAACAAAACAAATCAAAACTTTAATAAGATAGGACTTCCCCTTCTGGAAAGATGGGATAGATGTAAATTTCTCTATCTTCCCACTAAGTACAACTGAAAACCTACATATAAAACAAACTTAAAGAGCCTGTCAAAGGTGGAGAGAAGAAGGCAGGGCAGTTACGTTCCTTGAGACTCAAATAACAACAGAGTGGCAAGCTCCCCAGGTTTTCATTTCGCCTCAGATACCCCAGACTATGAGATGGAGAAGACATCAACCTGAATACACCAAGGAACACAGACAGAAAAATCTGTCACAAAAGCCTCCTCTCCTTAGTCAAAGGACCAGGAAAGGGCTACCTAGCTAGACAACTTTTAGATAAACATTCATCTCCAGCCACACACTACAGAAAACTGACCACTCCCCACCTACACCATCAAAGGACTGGTGGGCATCTTCGACTTCTACGCTTACAGGCCTAGACCAAGACAGCCCACCCTCCCACTAGAGTTGAGTCAGTAACACTCAAAAAGGAAATGGGGACTTTCATTCCCACCAGGTGGTAACAAGGTGCTCTTTCTCTTCCCTGCTGGGGTTACATCAGAGGACTGATGCAGAGTCAGAACTTCTATCACTTCCTGGCAACAAAGAGAAGTCCCAGCCTATTCAGGTTTCAAGGTGACTGTGTCTCCACTCAGCTGTGTGAGGCTGGACTTCACAAGCCCACTTGTGGACTTCACAAGTCACTTGCCACTTGGCAATAACAAGATAGCATCCTTCCTGGCCGGCTGGAGCAGTGACAAATGAAACCAGCTAAACCAAAAGGTTTAAGTAAAAACAGAGTCTCATAACCAAAATATCCCAAATGTCCAAGTTTCAATCAAAACTATACATCACACCAAAACTCATGAAGGTCTCAAACTGCATGAAGGGCAATCTACAGATGCTAACACCAACATGATGTTAGAATTATTGAGGAGATTTTTAAAGCATCCATAATGAAAAATGCTCTCTTTTCTGAAAGAAAAATAGAGTCTCGCCAAAGAAATAAGTTACAGTAAAGCAATACAACATATAAACGGAGAACCAAATGGAAATTTTAGAACTGACAAACACAAAAACTAAAATTAAAAAGTAGCAGATAATGGACAATAGGAGAATGAAAAGGACAAAGCAAAGAATCAGTGAACTTCAAGATAGAACAGTAAGCTACCCAATCTGACAAAGAGAGAAAAAGTAAACTAGAACTAAAAAAAAAAAAAAATGAATAGGGGCGCCTGGGTGGCTCAGTCAGTTAAGCCTCCGACTTTGGCTCAGGTCATGATCATTGTGGGTTTGAGCCCCGTGTTGGGCTCTGTGCTGACAGCTTGAAGCCTGGAGCCTGCTTCAGAATCTGTGACTCCCACTCTCTCTGTCCCTCCCCCTACTCACGGTCTGTCTCTGTCTCTCAAAAAATAAATCAATGTTAAAAAAAAAAATGAACAGAGTTTCAGTGATCTCTGGCAATGTAACAAAAGATCTGACATCCAGGTCATGGGATCCCAAATGAAAAAAGAAAGAGTACACGGCTAAAAAGTACTCAAAAAACTTTCAAAATTTGGCAAAACATATAAACCAAATTCAAGAATCTGAGTGTGAAACCACAATAATTAACCCAAAGAAATACACTCTGAGACATACCATAGTCACAGTTCTAAAAACTGAAGAAAAAAAAAATCTCAAAAGCTCTAAGAGAAAATGACACATAACTTCTAGGGGGAAACAAGCGGAATGAGTGGACTGCATCAGGAGCAACTGAGGTCAGAGGAAAATGGCACAACAGTGTCCAAACACTGAAAAGAAAGAAGGGATCCTATACTCACAGAAAATATCCTTCACCAGTGAAAAGAAAATCGAGACATTCTCAGATGTAGGAAAACCAAGACACTTTGTCATTAGAGACTACTGTGAAATACTGGCTAAGGAAAATGTCCCAAACAGGAAGAACATGGTAAAAAGAGAGACCTTGGAACATGAGAAGGAAAAAGAACACTGTAAAAAAATATGTGGGTAAATAAACACTTCTTGTCCTCTTGAATCTTCTAAATAATAGCTGACAGTGAAAGCAAATATTATCACACTGTTTAATGTGGTTCTAAGTATGTGTAGAAATATTTAACATAAAATTATTTTAGGAGGGAGGATAAAGGGATGTGGTGGGGGGATGCTTTTTCCACATTTCACTCAAACCAGTTAAAAGACTAAACCAGTATACTCAATAAGTTATGTATATATAAGGTACCTAGAACAAGCACTAAAAAAAGCTACAGACAGAGGGACACCAGAAAACATTAGGGATATGTCAAAATGGAATCATAAAAAAAAAAAGTTCAAGTAATCCATAGGAAGACAGAATAAGGAAATCAGGTATACAAAAAACAGAAAGAACAAACAGAAAACAAAATAAAAAGGCAGACTCAAGTCTTAACACATTAAGGATAACAAAATATAACAATATTCTTATTATTCTATATCAAGTCCATACATAAGTTTAGCAACTTAGATCAAGCTGACCAATTCCTTGAAATACAGAATACCATTACTCACCTAATATGAAATCATTTTAATGGCCCTTATAATTATTAATAAAATTGAATTTTACTTTAAAATTCTCCCCAAAAGAAACTTCTAGACTAAGATGATTTCACTGGAAAATTCTACCACGTATATAAAGAAGAATTAACACTAATTCGAGAAGACAAGAGAGAAAAAATACACTTCAATTTGTTTTAGTTAGCTAGCATTACCCTAATGTCAAAACTAGGCAAGGATAGTACAAAATAAAATAAAACAATAGATCCCCTCATGAATATAGACACAAAAGTCACTAAGAAAATGTTAGTAAATGCAATTTAGCAATATGTAAAAATAATTATATGCTTATGACTAAGTGGATATTATTTCGGGGATGTAAGGTAGTTTCAATAATTTTTAAAAAAATGATCACTTCAAATCCATCATCTTAATAGAAGGACGACATGATCATAAAAATTAGCAAAAAGCATTTGACAAAACTCAATACCTATTCATGATTGACTTCTCAGGAAAACAGTAACAAAGGAAATCATGTTCAACTGGATGAAGAACATATACAAACCTATAGCTAACTTTACTTAATGGTGAAAGACTGAATGTTTTCCCCCTATAATGGGGAGCAAGTCATGAGTGTTTGCTCTCATATTTTTTTATGCAACATAGTGCTGGAAGTTCTAGGCAGAACAGAAACAGAAATAAAAGGCACACAGAATGGAAGGAAAACAGTCCCTATAGGCACATAACATGATGGTTTACATAGAAAATCTCAAATAATCTATCAAAAAAAACCCCAAACACTTAAAACTAAGAAATTAGTTCAGCATTATGGCAGTATACAAGATAAGCATATAAAATTAATTATATTTTTATATACTAGATTGAACATGTGGGTCCCCTAATTAAAAATGCAATGCTATTTCCAATCACTCAAAAAAATAAAATACTAAGGGGTAAATCTAATAAACCACATACAAGTTTGTTTGCTGAAACTACAAAATGCTGATGACAGAAATCATGTAAGACCTAAATAAACAGAGTTACTGTGTTCAGAGGAAACAGATAAAAGGATGTGAAGAAATATATGAATCATCGTATATTACTAGCAGGAGTGTGAAATGTATAGACACTTTGGAAAAACATTTGGAAGTTTCTTGTTTGTGTTTGCATTTTGTTTGTTTTTTAATAAATTAAAAATACAACTATGACAAGACATGGCACTTGAACCCCTGGGCATTTCTCCAGAGAAATGAAGACTCATGTTCACATAAAACATGTATATCAACGGATAGAGCAGATTCATTCATAATAGCCCCAAATGGAAACAACCCAGATGGATCTTTAATGGATGCACCGTTCAAAGTAAGGACTGCCTATGTCCTTTTTCTTATGAAACCACCAAACCTGCCTCCACAGAAGAATACCCCAATAAAGGACAGATGCCTGGAGCCTTCAGACAAGCCATGTAGAAAATAACGAATGCTTGAAAACCAAAAGCGAATACCCAACTTGAAACCCTCTCCTGGCCCCCTACTGGACTCTCTTCTCATTCTGTAATCTCTGTTCTATTCTCCTGTGGAAACTGCCTTCATACTCTACCTAGGCTTAATTCCCCTGTGACATCACTTGTGGCCCATGGGAATCACCGGGGAGCTGGTCTGCAATCTTGGTACCCTGAATCAAGGGCCTCTGCCTCTGCTGCAGCCCTAATTCCTTTCTGGGGTCAATTACAGGCCTTATCAGAAAACTGCAGTCAGGCTTAACCTCCTAAAACTCAACCCTAACCAGTCATGCCTTAAAATTCTGGGCCTCTAAAGACAGTAGTAGAGACAAGCCACATAGCAAAGCCAAGGGGGCCTGATTTAGACAGCCTGAGGGTTGGATCATCCTTCCCACAAGCTTACTAGGTGTCTTACTGTTCACTATTTTCTTCTCACTTCTTGGTAAGAACACAGTCTGCCTGGAAGGCAAAGGAGATTAACAGGAGAAAATTTGGCAGAGAATATAGCTTACATAGTCCGAATGTTTAAGTGAAAGCTGAGAGGTAACAAAGGGAAAAATAGTCATCATTTATGATTTTTTTTTTTCCTGAAAACATTCTTTTTGTGGAGGGCTACATTTACAGAAGTGACAAATCAGAATTTGGGACCTATCTCTCTGTTCTGGCACTATCATTTAATACCCAAAGAAGGTCTATCACAACGTGTCTTCTCTAGTAGCCTCTCTTCTCTAGTAGCATCAATTTCTTTATTGAAATACAGGAATAAAAATCCCTGATCACTCCAAAGTAGTGGTGAATTTTTAATAAGTGTAATATATCATAGATCTCTATACAAGCACTTCAGATATGGGAGTGAGGATGATGTATGTAGCATGTACACTCTGAATATACACCAATATTATCCTAACACACCTGATTTTAATTATTAAGTACCTCATCTCTTCTAATCTGGAGTAGGGAAAATGCGATTACTTCTACACATGTCATATGCTCACTTAACATCTCACACACGTTAGATGTTCGCTGAATTGGAGGGCATGAACATGTGAGCAAAGTCTGCTTGGCTTGGAGGAATAGGAGAGTAATTCTGGGTGGTCTTTCCATCAGTATCAATAAACATACCTAAGTGAGCAAAGCTTTGTAAAGAATTTAACAGGCTACCTTGAACGTAGTAAGCACTGGACAAGTAGCAGTTGTTATTTATGACAGTTTCTGTGATTTTTGAAGTGATTCTTCTCACTTTGTTCCTCACTGCCTCCTAACATCTGATGCTTTTTATCTGCACTCACTTTGTTAGAGCATTTTGACATATTAGAAACTCCTCACACCATAATTCAACCTTTTCTAATATTTTTGACATTAAATCATGCCCATGACATGGACATCCGTAATGTTCCAGAGCTGTTGACTGATCACAGAAATGATGGTACTGAAGGAATCCTTGGAAAACTTTTGAGTAATTGATGCTTCTATAAAAAGGGAATGAAAAAAGAATGTAACTAATATTTCAAACTCTGGGAAGTAGAAATTGGAGTGAACTATGCCAATCATGTAATGAATAAGCTATGAAGATTACTTAGTGATGAATGAAAATTCTGTGATGTCCCTCTAGTAATTTACGGTGTGATTGGCTCCTCTGTATTATCCTAACAAGCTTAGATATACATAATACAGTTTGGGGGGAGAAATATCATATATGTATTATATGATGACAGACTAATTCTTTAATGCTTTCAAGAGATACTTGATTGGGAAATGGCACACAAAGGGACAGTGGGTGGACTCTCAAGTGTCACTGAAATCAGTGGTATAACAACCAATCCTTGATTTTATTCTTGGCAATAGTAGTCAAATGACTTCACATTAGGATTAAATTTTCCAGTTTTATCCTACTTCAATGATTGTACTCATAACCTATACATGATACTACTTTACATAAGCCAATTTACTTTCCTCTTAGCCCTGATAAATAATGAGCACTGAAGATTTTACTGTATTTCCAATAAACTATTGTTATTTAAAAACAGGGACACTTCTACGTAATGTTGAAATTCTGAAGTCACCAACCTTGGCTATAATAATATGTTTTACCAATCAACAGCTGAGGAATATTCATTTTACTATGAATATAAGAAGCACCAATACCTCTTATCTCCTCCTAGCTTGAAATTATTGTTCCCTTTTCTAAATTCTGGTAACATTCTATCTCTGTCCTTCTGGTAACATTTATATTATTTATACATTGAATTATAATGATTAATGCTTAGATATTTATCTCTCTGTGGATTTTGTCCTCCTTAATGTTTTTAATACATGGATTTATATCCCTCTTAGAGCCAAAGTCTATTTTTTTATTAAAATTTTTTTAATGTTTATTTATTTTTAAGTGAGGGAAAGACAGAGCATGAGTGGGGAGGGGCAGAGAGAGAGGGAGACACAGAATCTGAAGCAGGCTCTAGGCTCCGAGCTGTCAGCACAGAGCCTGACATGGGGTTCAAACTCACAAACTGCGAGATCATGACCTGAGCCAAAGCCGGATGCTTAACTGACTGACCCACCCAGGTACCCCAAGAGCCAAAGTCTATTAAAAATAGTCAGGTGGTCAATAGAGATTGCACAAAGTTTTTTTTTTTTTGCCCTAACTGTGCTGTAATTATAATTCACCAAATAAATAATGCTCACAAGATTCCAGGTAAGTTTTTCACCTAACAATGAACAAAATTCTCCAGCTAATGAAAAATAACAACAATAAAAAATGTGATATATAATGAACTCATACAAATCAATAACAACAATAAAATCCAATTAAAAGTGGACAGAGAAACTGAATAGATACTTTTCCAGAGAAAACATCCAAATGGCCAACATGTGCATGAAAAGATGCCAACATCATGAATCATCAGGGAAGTGCAAATCAAAACCACAATGAGATATCATCTCACGCCTGTTACAACAGCTATCATCAAGAAGACAAGTGTTGGTGAGGACATGGAGAAAAGGGAACTTTTGTGCACTGTTGGTGGGAATGTAAATTGGTGTAGTCACTGCAGAAAACTGTATGGAGGTTCCTCAAAAAATTAAAAATAAAACTACCATATGATCCAGCAATCACACTTTTGGGTATATATCCAAAGGAAATGAGAACGGGATATT
Source organism: Acinonyx jubatus (assembly GCF_027475565.1). Classification (NCBI taxonomy): domain Eukaryota; kingdom Metazoa; phylum Chordata; class Mammalia; order Carnivora; family Felidae; genus Acinonyx; species Acinonyx jubatus. The sequence goes on from NC_069383.1 coordinate 118,790,591, forward strand.
AAAGAGATATATGTACTTTCACATTTATTGCAGCATTATTCACAATAACCAAGAGATGGAAACAACCTAAGTGCCCACCAACAGATGAATGGATAAAGAACGTGTGAGATTATACATACATATGTATACATATGTGTGTATACACGTATACACAGACACACTCACACATATACACAATGGAATATTATTTAACCACAACAAAAAAGTATATCCTGCCATTTGTGATAACATGGATGGATCTTGAGGGCATTATGCTTAGTGAGAAAAAGTAGACAGAGAAAGACAAATATTGTATTATACCACTTAAATGTAGAATCTAAAAAAGTCACACTCATAGAAACAGAGAGTGGAATGGTAGTTACCCAAATCTTGGGTTGGCAGAATTGATGAGAACTTGTTAAAGAAGACAAACTAGTAACTAAAAGATGAATAAATCCTGAAGATCAAATACACAGCACAGTGATTATAGTCAACAATGTATTCTATACTTCAAAATTGCTAAGAGATCAGATATTAAATGTCCTCACAAAAAAGAAGTGATAATAATGTGACATGATGGAGGTGTTAGCTAAAGCTATGGTCATAATCATTTTGCAAAATGAATGTATCATATCAACATGTTGTACACCTCCAATTTACAAAATGTTATATGTCAACTCAATCGAAGGAAGGAAGGAAGGAAAGAAGGAAGTTGGAAAGGTATGCTGAAAGTATACTGCAGAAGAAAGCTAATGACAGATCTTTAGTCCGCTTATTTTTTTAATGTTATGAAATCAAATTTCTTTTTAAAATTTTTTTTTTAATTTTTTTTTTATTTTTGAGAGAGAGAGGGAGAGAGACAGAGTGCAAGTGGCTCTGTCAGCACAGAGCTGGATGCAGAGCTCGAAATCACAAGCTGTGAGATCATGACCTGAGCCCAGGTCAGATGCTTGACTGACTGAGCCACCCAGGTGCCCCTACTCACACTCACTTAATACTGCAAATATAGACTACCATATATTACCTATTTCTAAGTGCATTAATTAGTCATTAGAGACACAAAAGAAAAAAATTTCTTGTGACACTTTATGCTCAGAGAACTAACTCTAAAAATATTTTTGTAAAAAAAATATTTTAGGGGGCCGAGAACTTTAATTTATCAGTGGCCATGTCTGCTTAAGCTAACTCAAGGCAAGCACAAGTCATTTCTCACTTACTTAAGTCTCCAAATAAAATTTAAAATGGTTCCACTTCTAATATAAGTAAATAAATACACCATTTGACACTTTTCTCCATAGGACATAGAAACAGGATTAAAAATATGTTTAAAATGTATCCAAAAAGTGACATTATTATAGATTACAAACAATTAAGGATGACAGCCTTAGACATATAAAGATTTTCCTTCACATCAGAATATCACCAATTTCTCTTTTTACCAATCACTGAAATATGGAAGTTCATGGCACCTTTATGTCACACTATGTCCCAAATTTGGAAGCTGCCTTATGACTTCTATATACGGTAGCATATTTTTAGAAATGATAAAGTAGAAAATCCATTTTTTAGAGAAAGGGTTAAGACTAAATTATTCTTGGACAACTTAAGCTTTGGAAAATTCACTTAGGAAACACTCCAGGATAATAAAAGTAGATTGCTTCTCACTGGTAAAAATGCTGGATCACATTTTGTCTTTATCAGAATGTGGCCAATATTTGTCCCTGAGAAGTCAACTATGGCCAAGGCATCTGGGATTCTGTTAATAAATGCGGGGCATTGTCCTTTCCCATACATAGCGAGGACTAAGTCACATGGAACTTAGTTAGATTGGGGTACCCAAAAGTTGGAAACTACCTTCTTGAGGCAGGAGACACCTAACTTAGAGTGATTTCCCCAGTAAACTTACACAGACACAATCTTCCTGTTAGAAATAAAACCCTTGACAATAATGACCAAAACTTGTCAAATTTCATCTGATAGAGTGTTTCTCTACATGTTCACCTCAGAGCATTCTTTGCAAGAAAGATTTTCCCAAATGTTTCTGTGATCAATAGAAACCCATTATAAAGCAATATAGCAATCAAATGTGTTATTTCTGGAGTCAACTTCTCTGAGTTTGAGACCCAGCTCTCATGCTTTTAAACACATATGTTCAGACATGTATCTTAATTGTTTTGTGCCAAATTTTTGTGCTATGAAATGTAGGTAACAACAGTATTTACTTCATAGGATTTTTGCAAGGATTAAATTAGATAACATATATACAGAATGTAGAATAGTGGTAGGCATGAATGAAATAGTAAATGTTAGCTACATGTAACCATAAAAATAAACTTGAGAAACACTGCATACAAACTCTTATGAAGATTACAGTGAATGTGAGCATATCAAAGCCTCTAGAAAGTACTCAAAGAAATCTGTTCAACCCAGTATTTCCCAAACCTAAATAGTCACTTAATGACTTATTGAACTAATTTTTGACAGAATGTTCTGGGAAAAATGTCTTGACAATTTTTACTGATGTTAAAACCAAGTTGAGTTGATGTGTGCTAGATTGATATAATCAGTAGTCGTAAGACACAGGACCTACCATCTTTTCAGAAAGAAAACCATTCTCACTTTAAACAAGTAATGACTTGATCACTTTGGAAGAGAACTGTATGACAAAATGCACAGATTCAAGGGGAAGCTGTATGAACAGAGACAGAAAAAACCCAAAAGGTGGATTTCAAAGCACTCTTCAGAATCCAATTATATCCCAATACAGGGGTTATTTGTCACTCAACACTTGAACGACCCATTAGTTTATAGCTTTGTTGTAGCCGTAATCAATTACTTATCTACATGTAACAACAAGATAAAGGTTGACCACCCTGCCTTCAGCAATAAAACTTGGGAAAACTAAGACTTCCAGCTATCACTTAAGACAGGCATCTGGGGTCTAGGAACAAACTCAAGTATAACAACTACCGCTAATGGAATACTAAGTAGTTCCAGGAATCTCATATTATTTCTAATCCTTAATAAAATCTTCAAGTGGGCATTATCATCTTTATATTAAACACAAAGTAACTAAAGCCAAAAAAGCAACTGAGTTACACAACTAGGAATAACTAAGCCTATGTTTGGAACCAGATCTGAGATTTCAAAGGTGGTATTCATTCTTCCACATTATGTTGGCCATGAATACAATGGGCATAAGGTGATCCTTTGTAACCCTACATTTTAAAAATTATCTTTTATCTATACTGTTGTCTTTTCTTCTATGACATTGAGTCAGAAACCCCTTAAGGCAATGAAATTTTATAGGATTTTTGGAGAAGATCCTAAGAAAGCAAATCCCTATGAACAAGTGCCCTCTCTGTAATCTAATCTTGCATGACAATGGTTAGAAACCCAGATAATACTGATGTGGCAGGTTTAAAACTCTAACACAGGTACACCTGGGTGGCTCAGTCAGTTGAGCGTCTGGCTTCAGCTCAGGTCATGATCTCACAGTTTGTGAGTTCGAGCTCCACGTCGGGCTCTGTGCTGACAGCTCAGAGCCTGGAGCCTGCTTCAGATTCTGTGTCTCCCTCTCTCTCTGCCCCTCCCCCACTCGTGCTCTGTCTTTCTCTCAAAAATAAATAAACATTAAAAAAACTTTTTTTAAATCTAACACAGAGAAGGTTAAACTTCTTAGGAATCTGTAATGGGGCAAAAGAGAAAAAAAAAAAAGAGAAGAAAAAGGGCAACTGAGTTTGGAAGCTGAGATCTGGCCTGAGACCTTAAATTGTAGAAGGTTTTAGTTCTGCAACAAACCCAATTCTTTTTGGAAAGTTTCTTCCTCAAGGCAGGTGACTAGAGCTCAATATTTTTTCAACTTATATAAGTTAATGGAAAAACTGGATTATGTATATGGAATTCTGCTTTACTTCCAATATTTTAAGAAATACATCTGTTCCAAGGATAGCTGAGGAGTAGAGAAAAATAACCTGTTGATTCTGCCATCAGAGACCATGACTTAGAGAAATGAAGTTGACATCAGTCACCGTTAAGGTTAATTCAGTGCTGTGCTAAGACAAATAGCAAGAAAATGAAAAAAGAGTTTGCATTCCTTTTATTTCCAAATAATATTAATAGACGGACTTAAATCCCAAGTGTGTCCAGGATGGACTGGAAGGATTTACAGCCTAAATGCATCTAATGATTAGAGATAAATCTGGTATCATTTATATAGTGCCTAAGGGGAGAGATTCAATATTTCTACCTTTAATATTTGTTATAATTTATGCTAACAGCTGTCAGTAGACTTGCTCAATAATTGGACTATAACATTAATGAACTGGTGTTGATTTACTATACCTGAGACTATAAAATTATAATTATGAATGGCTGTTGAGAGAATTATGGAGTCAGAAATCATATACTGATAGAAGTAGCCCAAAGTGAATAAATAATTCAAAGATGCAATATGAATTTGAGAGATAAACTGAATGAAGGAACCAAGGAGATGCAGCCAGCTAGAGGCACGGAAACCCATCAACTTAAAAGGGCCAATACAGATACAGCTTTGTTTAGATAGATTTGACACACACACAAAAGCAAACCAATATTTTGGGGTTGGTTCAAACAGCATTCCAGAACTAGAATGGGCCAGTGGGCACTGCAGGCAGTTAAAAAATTTTCTCAAGGGCCTGGCTCTGTGCAGTACCATTCACAATATCAGCTTCATCCTAAGCATGGGGCCATTCATGAGAGTAAGATGATTTCCAGCAGCGACTGGGTTGATTTACTTATCGCAGTAGGAGGGAATAGGTTACTTCCCATAACCTTTAAACAAAAACCCTGAACCTCCTGCAGATTGACTCAGCTATGATCCCATCCTGGGGACCAGAGGAATACCAGGCTCTGAATAAAACACAGGCTTTAGCTATCTGATCCAATGACTATAACAAGGGAGTATTATTATTCTGATTAGTTTTGACCAATCAAGTTTCACCCCTGTGACAGGGAGTAGGTCCATCCTCATCAAAAACATGTTGATATCAGATAATACACTTTATAATGTCAAAAATATCACTTCTTTTATTCTCGAAGACTCAGGTACACATATTTGATAAAAATATAAAGAAGGGAGTGGTGAGGTGGGAGATAACTAGCTATACAGATATAATTAACATTTAAATGATAGTTTCCACCCTGTAACCTGTAAATTAGAACATTTTTTTCTTCCAACAATGTTATATTCATACATTTATTTATACATGTATACATGGAATTACAGGTTTAAATACATGCAGATATATCAAATATCTTAAGAAATAGTCTTGTAAAGTTTTCAAGTGCCTACCAGTTGATTTTATAATTTAATAATGAAAGACCTCACCTTTAAAACACAAACAAAATAAACTGACTTGGATATTCTACATTTATGGGGATAATCGCTTGAATCAAAGAGAGGTATCTGTTAAAATCAATTTACAACTATAACCTGGTATTACCAAGTAGCCCACTGGAGATGCTTAAGGAGATTTCACATATAATTCACCTCAGTGAATCATTATTACACACCAGCGTGATTGAATAATGATTATCTTTTCTCTATATATTTCGATTTATGATATGGGAATTCAGAACTGATTAAGGATGATTACTTGCTTCTTAAATTTTCTCAGATTCTCAATATTGTTCCTATGTGAAGCTGTCATATGGTTAAATTGGTGAAATTAAGAGTTTAAGGAGGCTATGATGGAGCCAGATCTTACCCAACCATGGAAACAATTGCCTAAGGGCAACATTTCAGAACTGTTTAGCCTGACTAAGCTGTGGGAGTAGCTACCCAAATAATAACCAATTCTAGTGACCATGAAATCAACACTGACCATCAAATAACAAGTGGGAAATAGGGCATCTTAAAGCAAATGTTGGCAAAATAAAGTAAGGCAACATGCTTACTAGAATTTACAGGGAGCTACAAAGAATCTTAAACTAATTTTCTTTATTATGCAATTTATTTTGAATTCTGTTAGGTTTTATGGAAGAAGCTTTGGCTTAGTCATTAGGATGAATAATGAATTCCACCTCCCTTTATTCAACACATGTTTGAAGCACTATGTCAGGTACTGAGGAAGTAATAATAAACAAACAGCAACAACAACAAAAAAACAGTTGATTAAGTGAACTTAGAATTTAATGTAAGAGACAATCCCCAAACAATATCACAAACATATCATTACCAATGGCAAGAAGTGGTGTTAAAGAAAAGCTGAAGATATTACAAGATAGTCTAACCTCATAAAATTTATATTGGGGAGGGGGATGATAAGACTTAGAAAGTGTGAAATTTAAGTTGAAAAAATAACAGTCATACCAGCTTAAGAGTTGGGATGAAAAGTAATCTATTAAAATAAAACTGCATATCAACTACATGCATGGAACTAGAGGGTATCATGCTAAGTGAAATTAGTCAGAGAAAGACAAATATCATATGACTTCACTCATATGAGGACTTTAAGATACAAAACAGATGAAGAGAAGAGAAGGAAAGCAAAAATAATATAAAAACAGGGAGTGGGGGGCACCTGGGTGGCTCTGTGAGTTAAGGTCTGACTTTGGATCAGGTCATGGTCTCACAATTCGTGGGTTAGAGCCCCGCATCAGGCTCTGTGCTGACAGCTCAGAGCCTGGAACTTGCTTCGGATTCTCTCTCTCTCTCTCTCTCTCTCTCTCTCTCTGCTCCTCCCCCCTCACACTCTGTCTCTGTCTCTCAAAAATGAATAAACGTTAAAAATTTTTTTCCAAAACAGGGAGGGGCAAATGGCAAGATTTCATTCTTTTTGATTGCCGAGTAATACTCCATTGTATATATACCACATCTTTATCCATTCATCCATTGATGGACATTTGGGCTCTTTCCATACTTTAGCTGTTGTTGATAGCACTGCTATAAACATTGAGGTGCGTGTGTCCCTTTGAAACAGCATACCTGTATGCCTTAGATAAATACCTAGTAGTGCAATTACTGGGTCATAGGGTAGTCAGAGAAAGACAAAAGTCATATGACTTCACTCATATGAGGACTTTAAGAGACAAAACAGATGAACATAAGGGAAGGGAAACAAAAATAATACAAAAACAGGGAGGGGGACAAAACACAAGAGACTCATAAATATGAAGAACAAACAAAGGATTACTGGGGCGGGGGGGGGGGTGGGAAGGGGGATGGGCTAAATGGGTAAGGGGCATTAAGGAACTACTCCTGAAATAATTGTTGCACTGTATGTTAATTTGGATGTAAATTAAAAAAAAATAAAATTAAAAAAATAAACAGGGAAGGGAACAAAACATAAGAGACTCAAACACAGAGAACAAACAGAGGGTTCCTGGAGTGGTTGTGGGAGGGGGTATGGGCTAAATGGGTAAGGGGCATAAAGGAATCTATTGCTGAAATCATTGTCGCACCATATGCTAACTGGAATGTAAATTTAAAAATTAATAAATTCTTAATTAAAAAATAAAATAAGTAAAAGAAAAAAATAAATAAAATAAAGTTGCATATCTAAACGCTCTTAGATGCTGGGGTGCCTGGGTGGTTCAGTTGGTTAAGCATCCGACTTTGGCTCAGGTCATGATCTCACGGCTCTTGAATTCGAGCTCTGCACCAGGCTCTGTGCTGACAGCTCAGAGCCTGGAGCCTGCTTCGGATTCTGTGTCTCCCTCTCTTTCTGTCCCTCCCCCCTGTTCACGCTCTGTCTCTCTCTCTCTCTCTCAAAAATAAATAAACATGAAAAATTATTTTAAAAAATAAATAAAGACTCTTAGATGGGAAACAGATTTAGACATTTAATCAAGTGCATGGTATCATTCAGACAAGATAAGTTTACTCTTGATCTGTTATCTTCTGACAATCTCTCTTCATTTTACTCCAGAAGTTAACATCAACTGGCATTTAGGCATCCCCTCTATTCTAAATAACTGGTCAAGGTATTTTAAGTTAAGAAAAGGCTTCACTTGCAAAGTTTGGAGTATTACAATTAGATTAGATAAGGAAAGTAAGTAGGTACCCTGATGAACTTACAACACAAAGTTCTGATGAGCTTACAATACAAAAGTATGAATTATTAATCATAAATACCTTTATGATTAATCTCAAGTTTATACAGTGTGTATCTTTTTTTTAAGAAAAATTTCTAACTCTGTCCACTGAAAAAGCCCAGAATCAAAGGCCAAATCAGTAGTAAAACTGTAAACACTGGAGTATGGTCTCTACCATTTCCTATAAGATGCTGGGGAACTTTAGAGAAATAGTTGGGGTAGAAAATGTACAAGATATGCCTGGAGCATACTGTTAAACCAGAAACCAAGGAATCCATCAAAATTACTGAGGTCATGCCAAAGAACTCAGGATTTAACAAAGAGATTTGCTATGGCCAAAGATGGGAAATTGAAACATAAATAACAGCAATGACTGAAACATGTCAGGTATTTTACAATCCTTGAGTTCGAATGAATAAAGCAAAGAGGAAAAACATTTTTTTTTGTTTTTCCTCTTCAGAGAAGAATGTTAGTAAACCAATTCATTTAAAAAAACTGGTAATACCAATTTGACAATAAATTACATTTAAAAAAACTGGTAATAAATAAATGAATGTGAGTGGGGAAGTAGGGGCTTGAATCAAACACTTACCCATCATACCTATAAGAACTATATCCTAGGATAGCCAAATACTTAATTAAGAGATGCTTCTCTTCATAGACTGGAAGAGGTTTGGCACCCAGAGCTTTAGGCATTACAGGGACTATATGTGGCTATAATAATTACACCCAAGAATTGGTGACTATACTAAGTATTTTGTATATATCATCTCACTCCAATTTTACCACCACCATAGGCATTATTCTTATCATAAAAATAAGACAACTGTCATTTACAGAATGTGTAATATATCTATGAAGTACCTGAATTATGAATTAAATAGTTAAACCCACGTCATCTAACTCAATGGCCTGCTTTCTTAACCATCTTTAACAGTGATGTTATAAACAAGTTCAAAAGGTTATAAAATAATGAGAAGGAGCATCTAATGTATCCTTGGGAGATAAAAGGAAGTTTCCAAAGGAAGTGATATCCAAGGTGAGTAATGATGGACAGCAGTATTTACTCACAAATGAGTAGAATGAAGGAGATCATGGCAGTAACATTCCAGGAAAAAAGAAGCACTTTGAATTAAGACCTGCAGGCTTGAAAAAGGATGATGTATCCATTAGTTATCAATATATAACAAACCACTCTAATATTCAGGGCATTTATTTCTCATGCATATACAGAGCTCATTTCATTAAGAATATGCAGTGCTGACATTGGCTGACATTGGTTCCTGTGTCTGTGGGCTTACTGGGATCTCTGCTTTGGGATCTGAGCCCACGTCCTTCTCTTGACAAAGGCAGATGAGTAAGAGTGCAGACTGAAGCAAGCAAGTTCTCTTGAGAACTGAAGACAGAAGTAGTGCACTGGCATCTCTGCTCATTCTGTTGCCCAAAGGTAGCCAGAAGATCAAACTCAGTGCTGGAGAGTCACACTCAATCAATAGTGAGAGGATGTGGATAAAGAAAAGGGTGAATAATTGGAGTCATCACTGATATAAATATAGCACACACAGGTATGAGCTGCAGATGACACATAGTAACTGTCAGCAGAGATCTTTAAGGTCTAAGAAGCATCCTTTAGTGTTGTTTTGAAGGGCAATTTCTTGTTTCTAAGTTCTCCAGGAACCAGTGTCCCTGTGAACACAACCACAAACACACTTGACTATGTACTGCTAATCAGCATCTTGGTCCTCCATTTTTCCTAACTCTCCATGTGTACCACATTGATGAGAAGAGAAAACAGCATTACCTATTCCAATGGTGTACCTAGAATCCCTTAAATCAGAAACTGTCAGACTCCTTCCATACCCGGCTCCCCTTACCTCACATCATGCTTTGAAAATAGCAATGCACCCATTCTTTTTAATGTCTTTGTTTTGGGAAGATACTCTCCTGTATCTTAATTACAGCACTTATGAGGTGCTGTACCCAAAATGTGAGAATTTGCTTTCTCTCCAGCTGTCACAGAGGAAACCAGTTTACAGAGAACAGTAACAGTTCAAAACTCAGAATGAGAAAGAAAAATCCAGTTGAGTGTCATTTTCTCAGATAATAGATTTTTTGCTAAGTAAGAGTCAGGCTTTTAAACCTGAATTTCTAAAGGGGTCTTTCCAAGCAGGACACATGGTTAAAATTAACTGACTGATTGATTGAGTTTTACATTTACTTCCCTTAATGATGTTTAAATATTCAGATTTGAACAGAATTACTTCTCAAAAATCGTAATACTCACCTACTGCTCTTTCCACAGGGATTATTATACTCAGGTTGGTTCTGTGACATATCATTAGTTGTAGTTTGGGGGTGAAGAGAATGTTTCTGACATATGGCATTTTCCTCACCTAATAATACCAGAGATAATTTCATATTATTGTTTATGAGAACAAAGTGAGCATAGACATATAGAATTGGGTTTAAAACTGTGAAGTTACTGTTACTGTGGAAGTTACTGTGGTTACTGTGAAGTTACCATAAAAAAAATCGATAAATACACATGAACAAGAGAAAATATAACAGTAGCTATCAGACATTTTCAGGTAAATAACTCAAAGACCAAGATATATAAGTAGAGAAAAACTTGAATAAAACTGAAACCTACAACTTCTCACAGTCTCTTAGAAATTGACTTGGACTGATTTTCTTGACTAAGAATCACTAAATTGCGCAGAATATCTCAATTCACTTAGACATGTTCTTTTCATTTTTTTCACTAGGCACATCAGTTTACACTGCACTCTGTTACCTCTTCCATCCCTTTGCTTTCCCCATAATTTATCTGTTGATAAGCCTAAATCAAAATTTAACCAGTGTACTTTCTCAGTCTGGATTTTGTCAATTGTACCAACATGGTTCAGATCAATATGTTTCTCTGTCCTTTGTTCTTCCTGCAAATGGGCAACTGCCTGAAGGGATTTGATCAGAATCCAGTTCAATTCCTATGGTCACTTTGGGAAATAGTTTGCAGTTCTACAGGAAAGTTAAACACAGTTTCTATATGGCCCAGTATTTCCACGCCTATTTATATAGTCAAAAAAATTAAGGGGCGCCTGGGTGGCTCAGTCGGTTGAGCGTCCGACTTCAGCTCAGGTCACGATCTCGCGATCTCGCGGTCTGTGAGTTCGAGCCCCGCGTCAGGCTGTGGGCTGATAGCTCAGAGCCTGGAGCCTGCTTCCGATTCTGTGTCTCCCTCTCTCTCTGCTCCTCCCCCGTTCATGCTCTGTCTCTGTCTCTGTCTCTGTCTCAAAAAAAAATAAATAAATAAACGTTAAAAAAAATTAAAAACAAATTAAAAACATAAGTCTACATAAATAGATGTACAAAAATGTTTCTAACACCTATAGAAGTTTATTTATAATAGCCAAAAAATATCCATCAGCTGATGAATGGATAAACAAAATTGGTATATCTATATAATGGAATAGTGTTCAACCACAAAAAGGAATAAAGTACTGATAGATACCACAACATGGAAAAACTGAAAATACTTATGCTAAGTGAAAGAAAGCCGTTCACTAAAGCCACATCTTGTATGACGCCATTTACATGGAATGTCCAAAACAGGCAAATCTCTAGAGACAGAACATAGGTTAGTGGTTGCTAGGGGTTGGAAGGGGATGACTGCTATTGGATAGTAGCTCGCTTCTTAGAATGGTGAAAATGTTATGGAATGAGAAAATGATAATGTTCCACAACTTCATGAATATATTAGGCACCACTCAATTTTAGACTTTAAAAGGGTAAAATTTTTTATATGTGGATTTTATCTCTACTTTAAAAGATGATGGTAGATCAGAAGATGTCTAATGCCCAGTTGTCTCTTTTGTTATGTCAGTGTCTTTGATGCTTAAAACCTGTAGCCTACATTTCACTGGGGATTGCCAAGTGGTGATATTCTAATTCCATTGTGCTTTTTAATTAATAGGGATATTTTATAAAGAGATGCTTCTCCTCATCTGTTATTTGGTTAAATAGCAGTACATTTTTTTTCTGTGCAAAAGGTGGAAAAAATGCTTGAATTTTTCTATTTATCAGCTTTCAACATACATAACTGATTAGCTATCATCCTCCAAAGAAGCCAGTCAGGGAAAGTATACCTCAGAGACATTGCAGGTTTGGTTCTAAACGACTGCAATAAAGTGAGTATTGCAATAAAGCAAGTCAAATGAATTTTTTGGGTTTCCCAGTGAATGTAAAAGTTATGTTTACATCATATTGTACTATACTGTGAAGTGGCATTATGTCTAAAAAAATGTACATACTTCACTAAAAAATACTTTACTGCTAAAAAAATGCAAAGCATCATCTGAGCGAGTGTTCATCAGTTGTAATTTTTTTTTTTTTTTTTTTGCTGGTGGAGAGTGTTGCTTCAGTGCTGATGGCTGCTGACTGACGAGGGTGGTGGTTGCTGAGGCTGGGGTGGTGGTGGCAATTTCTTAAGGCAACAATGAGGTCTGTCACATGATTTCCTTTCACAAGTGATTTCTCTGTAACATGTGATGCTGTTAGCATTTTTCCCACAGTAGAACTTTCTTCAAAATTGGAGTCAATCCTCTCAAAACCTGCCTCTGCTTTATCAACTAAGTTTATGTAATATTTAAATCTTTTGTTGTCATTTCAACAATCTTCACAGCATCTTCACTTAGACGGACCAGATTCCATCTCAGGAAACAACTTTCTCTGCTCATCCCAAGAAGCAACTCCTCATCTGTTCAAGTTTTATTATGAGATTGCAGCAATTCAGTCCCATCCCCAGGCTCCACTTCCGATTCTAGTTCTCTTGCTGTTTCCACCACATCTGCAGTTACCTCTCCACTGAGGTCTTGAACCCCTCAAAGTCATCCATGAGGGTTGGGATCAGCTTCTCCCAAACTCCTGCTCACGTTGATACTTTTACTTCTTCCCATGAATCATGAGTGTTCTTAATGGCATCAACAGTGGTAAATTCTTTCTGGAAAGTTTTCAATTGACTTTGCCCAGATTCGTCAGAGAAATCTCTATCCATGGCAGTGATAGCTTTACAATATGTATCTCTTGGGGTGCCTGGGTGGCTCAGTCAGTTAAGCATCCAACTCTTAATTTTGGCTCAGGTCATAATCTCACCATTTGTGAGGTTGAACCTCACTTTGGGCTCTGTTCTGACAGTGCAGGGGCTTCTTAGGATTCTCTCTCTCTCTACCCCTCCCACCCCCTTTCTAAATAAATACATTAAGTAATTAACATTTAAGAAAAAAAAAGGCTGTTTTAAACCAAACAAAGCAAACAAAAATGTATTTCTTAAATAATAAGACTTGAAAGTCAAAATGACTCTTTGATTCATTAATTGTAGAAAGGGTATTGTGTTAGCAGGCATAAAAATAGTAATCTTGTACATCTCCAAAAGAGCTCTTGGATGACCAAGTGCATTGTCAATGAGCAGAAATATTTGCAAAGGAGTCTTTTTTTCTGAGCAATAGGTCTCAACAGTGGGCTTAAAATATTCAGTAAACCATGTTGTAAACAGGTGTGCTATCATCCAAATTTTGTTATCCCATTTATAGAGCACAGGCAGAGTAGACTTAGCATAATTCTCAAGAGCCCTAGGATTTTCAGAATAGTAAATGAGCACTGGTTTCAACTTCAAGTCACCAGATGCATTAGCCCCAAAGAGAGTCAGCCTGTCCTTTGAAGCTCTGAAACCAAGCACTGACTTTTCTCTAGCTCTGAAAGTCCTAGATGGCATCTTCTCACAATAGGAGGATGTTTTGTCTACATTGAAAATCTGTTGTTCAGTGTAGCCATCTTCATTATCTTAACTGGATCTTCTAGAGAACCTGCTGCAGCTTGTATACAAGCACTTGCTGTTTCACCTTGCACTTTCTTCTTATAAAGAAGGCTTCTTTCCTTAAACCTTATGAACCAACCTCTGCTGGCTTCAAACTCTTCTTCTATAGCTTCCTTACCTCTCTCAGCCTTCATAGAATTGAAGAGAATCAGGGTCCTGCTCAGGATTGGGCTTTGGGTTAAGGGAAAGTTGTGGCTGGTTTAATCTTCTATCCAGACCACTGACACTTTCTCCATATCAGCAATAAAGCTGTTTCACTTTCTTATCATTTGTATGTTCACTGGAGTAGCACTTTTAATTTCCTTCAAGAACTTTTCCTTTCCATTTATAAGTTGGCCTAGCTTTCAGCAGCCTATCTCAGCTTTTGGCAAGCCTTCCTCACTAAGCTGAGTCACTTCTAGTTTTTGATTTACTTATTTGTTTCATATTTTTATTTAAATTCTAGTTATTTAATACATATTGTAACATGGGTTTCAGAAGTAATATTTAGTGATTCATCAGTTATGTGCCCATGATAACAAGTGCCATCGTTAATACCCAGATTTAGCCCATCCCCCCCACACCTCCCTCTATCAACCCTGTTTGTTCTCTATAGTTAAGAGTCTCTTATGGTTTGCTTCCCTCTTTTTATTTATCCCCCTTCCCATACGTTCATCTGTTTTGTTTCTTAAATTCCACGAGTGAAATCATATGGCATTTGTCTTTCTCTGACTTATCCTCTATCCACATCATTGCATGTCTCTACCTCCATCCACATCATTGCAAATGGTGAAATTTCACTCTTTTTGATAGGTGAGTAATATCCCACTATATCTATATACCACATCTTTATCCATTCATGAGATGATGGACATTTTGGCTCTTTGCATAGTTTGGCTATTGTGAATAATGCTTCTAGCCTTTGATTTAAAGTAAGAGATGTATGACTCTTCCTTTTACTAGACCATTTAGAGGCCATTATAAGGTTAAAAATTGGCTTAATTTCAATACTGTATCTCAGAGAATAGGAAGGCCTGAGGAGAGGGAGAGAGATGAGGAATGGCTGGCTGGTGGAGCAGTCAGAACATACACACCATCTAATGATTAAGCGCATCATCTTACATGGGCCTTATCTGTGGTGCCCCAAAACAAGTAAAATCGTAACTACAAAGATCACTGATCCCAGATCACCATACCACATATAATAATAATAATAATAATAATAATAATAATAATAATAGGAAACATTGTGAGGATTACCAAAATGTGACAGAGACACAAAGTAAGCAAATACTGTTGGAAAAAATGGTTTGACGCAAGGTTGCCACAAACCTTCAATTTGTAAAAACAACAACAATAACCCACAATCCCTGTGAGGTAAAATAAAGCCATGTATAGTAAAATGAAGTATGCCTGCATCTGTATGTATAACACACACAAAATTACCAACTCATGAATTTAAATATATTTAATAGGTTTTGATCAGCTGAATTATTACCCTTTTTAAAGTTCAAATGATCTCATCTTTGGCCTGGGGAGCCACTACATGCAGGCTCTTGAGTCCATTTGACAAGGCTCTAGCAGTTTTCCATAGCTTCCTCTTACTTTCACCTTTTACATTTTCTGCCTGAGACCTGGAATCAGTTACTTCCCCAAGAATTCTTGGTGTCTTATAGTGGGAAATGCTGTTCTAAAAACCATTGTCTGGACTCTTAATATGCTCAGTGTTACTAGTTAGGTAACAGGTTACTATAATGGGTTAGGTAACTGGTTGATATCTTTTTCAGCACTAAACAAGGACACACACACACACACACACACACACACACACACACTTATATAAAATAAAGGTATGTGCTATTGTAACATATATGACTACAGTTGACCCTTGAACAAGATGGACCTGAACCTCACAGGTCTACTTAATACACATATCTTTTTGATACAGTACAGTTCTGTAAATATATTCTCTCTTCCTTATGATTTTCTCTTTGTAATGTTTTTATTTATTTTTGAGAGAAAGAGTGAGCAGAGGTGCAGAGAGAGAGGGACAGACCTTGAAAGACTTTATACTCTTCATATTGACCCTTGATGCGCTGTCAGCACAGAGCCCGATGTGGGGCTCGAACTCATGAACCACGAGATCATGACTAGAGCTGAAGTTGGACACTCTACCGACTGAGCCACCCAGGTGCCCCTTCCTTATGACTTTCTTAACATTTTCTTTTCTCCAGATTATTTAATTATAAGAATACAGTATACAATACATATAACATACAAAATATGGGTTAATCAACTATGTTACTAGTAAGGCTTCTAGTCAACAGGTTATTAATAGTTGAGTTTTGGGAGAGTCAAAAGTTATACAGATTTTCAACTGTGCAGGGTCAGTGCCCTTAACCCCTTTGTTTTTCAGAGTTTGACACTATATATACAGATATATATATGTGTGTGTGTGTGTGTATATGTATATATATACACACACACACATACATACACATACACATTCAGTTATATCTTATATACTATATCTTCTATATTATGTTAATATAGAAGATATATTTTATGTTATTTAAGTTAAAATATACCTTGAGTTCATATAATTCTTCTTAAAACACAAGGCTATGGGCCTTTATGTTTATATCTTACATTGTATCTCCTTTCTTTGACACTGACAAATGTGGACAATAAGACACATGGACACAGAGAATAGGAGAAGTAGAATATTTCATAATGACTTATTTGCTCTTTTTTCTATATTATACACAGAACCATTTTAGAATATGATGCTAATATTACTGCCACCAATCACATTCCTAAGAAAAATTAAAATATTTTGTGTATATATTCCCCAATCTCTGCATCATTTGTTTGTGGTTTATCATATGTACATTGAGCACAAAGCTACTTCCCTGGTGACTTTACAAAAACAGACACACTTAGAAAAATTCTGATTTTTGTTATTCTTTCATGTCTTGCATCATTTCCTTAATACCTTTGGCCTCATTATTAAATAAAATGTTGCACTTAAAGTCTCTCTGTGGAGAACTATTTCTGGCATGTTTGATTATTAATTATTTTGCTCATTTTTTTCTAATTATTACTTGGTATGGCATTTGACTTCAAAATAATTTTCTATTGAATATTTTTATGCAAATTTGTTGACTTGAACTTTCAAAGGAAGCATGGCTCAGAGTATGGTTTCTAACTTCACAAAGCTTGCTCATTCATTCTATGTATACTATGCTCAAAAATATGACAGCTCACTATGGGATTTCCTGGCTCTGTGCCCTCCCTACTTTGATCTAGACCTTCTCTTTTTCTCTACTCTGCCTGTTCTCCTCAATCTAGATTCCACACACAGTAGCTTTTCCTCAGTTTGAGGTCTTATCCTAGATGGGAGCCCTGGTAAGTAAGTTTAGGAAATCCATGGGACTTATACTGCTCTGAGACTTTCTATTCATATCAACCCATGATACAGAAGACAAAAACCTGTCAGCATCACCTGCTTTTCACAGGTTGGCTTTCCTTCGTGCCAGCTGGCTCTTTGGGATTTCTCTATTCCCAGGGTTCTCATGATTATCAGGTACCACATTCCTACCCTCTACCCCATCACCACCCTGCAGGTCCTATGGTTATTGATGGTTCTATTCACCAGCACATATTATGGAATGTATGTATGTATGTATGTATGTATGTATGTATGTATGTATGGGACACCTTTTGCAAATGATGTCATGAGTTTTTGGTTTTGCCATTTATTGGCATTTTCTGTTTTTATACCACCTTTGTTACCATCTCTCTAGAATCCTGCTTATTGGTTTCTGAAAGAACCAAACTTGTTTGAAAAGAACTCTAAAATGTGCATATGAAAAAAATAATTACTTAGAAATGACGGAGAAAAAAACTACATTTCTTCAGAGACCCATATTATAAATTTCCTTGGCCAAAATTTTACAAAAATAGTTGTAATTTTAAAAAATCTCTAGAAAAACATTACTTAAATTTCTACTGATTACATAAGTGTAATATGATCTCCTCCAAGATAATTCAATCAGTGATATTCGAAGAATTACATGATATAGTAACATATCTGGAAACTATTCATCACAAGAGTGACCACATTTTCTTCACTGTGAAAAGAAATTACAGGAAAGTTTCAGAATAACCTTTTCATGTTCTCCCAGTCATAAAATTCTGCTCCGAATAAAGGGTTTTTTTCATATTGGTCATCCTCTTTTGTCAGAGCTGTTTTGTTTGTTTGCTCATGTGCTTATGTGTTTGTTTAACAGTCCTAGTATAGAATGGTTTTATTAAGTGAAATTTGAATCTAGTTCCACATTTTACAGTTATTTGCATACTTTCAGCAAGCCTGACAGAAAGCAAAATGTTGGTATACAAATGGAGCTGACTTATTTAAGCCAAATATCAACCTATACTTCTGTAAAACAGAGATCACAAAAAAAAACAAACAAAAAAAACAAAACAAAAAAAACCCAGATGTAATAGTCATGAGACTTCTGATCAGAAACAATGAAATAATGGACATGACACCTTCTGTAAAATATTAAGTACTTGATATAAATGCTAGTAATTGCTGTGAGTAGTACTATCCCACCTAAAAACAGAACTTTGTGTATTTCATGTTTACACTAAACTGTTTTTTAAAGGACTGCTTTTCATATATATGCTGTCATTTCTTCTGTGGTACCTACTGATTCAAACCAGGACATTTTTAATTCACCTCTTTCTAAAAATGTGTCTTTAGGTTTCTACACAAACTTCTGTAAGGAATTCTGGAAGCTTTAGAAATGTCAAAGTTATCACAGCATAGGGATATGAGGACATTTTACATTTTGCCAATGTCATCACTAGAAGTCAACAACCACAGCTGTAACTGCAATTTAAGTAGAATTCTTTTGCCATACTTTACTGTGAAATCTCAATCTGCCCACTATTTTCTATTTTCTGCTGGAGTGTAAATACAGGTCAAATGACTTTCTTTGACATATGTCGAGTTCTGTTCCATCCTTCCTATATTCTGCTCCTGTTCACTCCGTCTAATCAGTGATCCACACACGCTCCGCCTCTTTGTACATCTCAGAAAAGACCTTTCTTCCAGCTGCTATACAAATATTGCCAAGTTGTTCTAATGTAAAGACAGATTCCATAAGAAGAATTTCTGGATAAGTTATCACACAGTTTCAGGACTGAGAAGCAGAAGAAAAAGCCATTAAGGGATGAGGATTTGAGCAGTGAAGATACAAGCCCTCAAGGACTGTGCATACTTTTATGAGATGAGTTAGACAGTGATTTCTCCTCTGTAGCTTTGTTGGAGTGAATTGTTCAAAGGAAACACCTTTCTGGTTTGGTTCGGCATGGCAGCTCAGAATGGCACAAAAGCACCCCTTCTTTTAAGCTCAGGTTCATAAAGTCATGAAATATGAATCTAATGGATGGTTTGCCCTTCATCGTGTCTCTCTGGTAAAATTAAACTTCCCAATTAGAAGTCTTAGGGGTTTGTTATCAGTAAAGCTTGAAAGAATGATGACGCTAACCCCCCACTGTGTCACTCCCTGTACTTTTCCTGAATGAAAGGAGTGTGGGTGGGATTATGTCACATAAACAGACCATTTGAGCAAAAGTAATCTTGGTTTTTATATGCCAACAAGCATTGAACTGAATTTTCCCATCTATTAAATCAGACTAGGTGAGAAAAAAAGCAGTGGCTATGAGTTTTTAAAATATTAAGATCAGTGTTCAGTATATTATTGCTAGTATTTAAACAGTTTGTCACTAACTGGAACTTCATGGAGGAAATGTTATCATGCTCTTTCAATCCCTTGTGCAAGGGATCACAGCAAGTTTCTTTCATATTAACCAGTCTGATACCATCATTTTCTCTATCAATTACTTTAAATTCTCTTACAAAGCAGCTAGGCTTGTCAATGCAAAAATTCTTTATATCAAGCAATGAAATGCAATTCTGTAAGATAAATATTCCTTTATTTTCTTTTTAAAATCTGAAACACAGCACATGTATCATCTAGGAACCAGAATGATTTTCTTTTCTTTTTTAATTTTTTTTAATGTTTTTATTTATTTTCGAAGGAAAGAGAGAGAGAGACAGAGCGTGAGTGGGGGAGGAGCAGAGAGAGAGAGGGAGACACAGAATTTGAAGCAGGCTCCAGGCTCTAAGCTGTCAGCACAGAGCCCGATGCGGGGCTCGAACCCACAAACTGTGAGATCATGACCTGAGGCGAAGCTGGACGCTCAACCGACTGAGCCACCCAGGCTCCCGACTGCTTTTCAACTGAGGTTATAGCAAGCTACTCTGATAGCTCATCTACTCTTGGTCAGGATCCACCCACATATCTGACACAGCCGTGTACCAGGAACAAATTTCTTAGACAACCTCTACGCACAGACCTTGCAGATTTTCCTTTTGTACACCCTCTGTGGCTTATGTAACAAATCTGTCTCTAATCATTCCTTCATTCCTCAAGTACAAAATGTTACTATTCATCTTTCATTGACCATGTCACTTTTGTGTCTGGGTCACATAAGCTTGGATAAGATCTCCCTTAAGGAATTTTTGTAGTGTTCAGTTTCCTACATCAAAAAAAAAAAAAAATCATCCTCAGTAGAAAAAACTCATAATTGCTAAACGTAGATTTAAACTGTCTAAATGGCTTTATGACTTGAAAGTGTGTCTTAAATCCTTAAGGCAATTTAAACAACTGGTGATGAAAAGCTCTAGTCATTCTGAAATTTAACCCTTTTGTTGCAGGATGCTGAGTAACATTCATGTATTAGGCTTGGAAGAGACCTTTAAAATTATCTAAGGAAAAATCCTAGCTTTTATAAAAGAGGAAAGTGAGTCTCTGAGATGTGAATGAAGATCACACAGGAAGACAGATCCTGAGCCCAAATCTGCACGTGCTGCTGCAACTCTGTGGACACTCAGGGATCATCAACTGAAGTTTTAGGAGGAGAAGAAAGGAGTTCTGGGGTCAGCAAACCTTGATTTGAATCCCAGCTATTCCACTCTCTACAGGTATGAGTGGAGTCAAGATTTAGCTTTCTCATCCACGATGTTATATAAATATAAATATAAAATATAAAGTTTAGATTAGATTCTCTTAACTCTACCTGAACAAGAACCTCACAGCTCACACATGGTCACTGGTCCAAAGATTCTACTCCTCTTTTGACCTTTTTTGGAGAGTCTATGGCAAAGATTCAATAATCTTTTTTTTTTTCTCCCAAATTTTTGTTCCCTCTTCTCATACCTGTGTACAGTGAGAAAGCCAGACTTCTATACTTCTCAAGTTGTTTGAGAATGCCTCACTGAAGCCCCCAAATAACCAGAACCAGTCTCCATTTTCTAAAGAAATCGGTAAAGCTATAGATGAAACTTCTGCTGGTTGGTCCTAAGGCCTATCTTTAGAGGAGTGCTTGCAATTTTGTCCTCCGAAGGTTGACGCTCACCCACAAACAGGATTTGTTTTGCTTTTGCAAAAGTTAAAAATGTTTTAAATGATTCATTTTTTTAAAGCTTCAATAATTTTGTTTTTAAATAATTAAATGTTAAAGTTTTATTTTCTACCTTCTAATACTGTACAGTTCAGTGGCTTTTAAAAAACATGTTTATTTATTTTGAGAGAGGGAAAGAGAAAGAGAGCACAAGTGGGGAAGGGACAGAGAGAAAGGGAGAGAGAATCCCAAGCAGGCCCCACACTGTCAGCACAGAGCCCTATGCGGGGCTCGATTCCACAAACCATGAGATCATGACCTGAGCTGAAATTAAGAGTTAGATGCTTAACCAACTGAGCCACCCATATGCCTATCAATGACTTTTAATACAGTCACAGATTTGGGCAACATTCACCACAACCAAACTTAGAATATGTACACTACCCCCAAAAGAAACCTCACACCCTGGAGCCATCACCTCCAATCTCTCTATTCCCCTAGCCCTGGCTACCACTATTTCATCTTCTGTTCCTATAGGTTTGTCTATTCAGAGTATTCTGTGTAAGTGGAATCATACAATAAGCAGTCTTCTGTGACTGGTGCTTTCATATAGCATACTGTTTTCAAGGTTAACCCATGTTTTAACATATACTGATAAGCACTCTTTTTTTATTTAAATTTATACTTTTCTCTTATATCTTTCCCCTCATTTTTTTCCTGTGAATAGACACACATGCATGCACATGCATGCACGTGAACGCATACACACACACACACACACACACACACACACACACACAGACTTCAATTTTTAATTACAAGAGACTACGTTTCACCTGATTTATGCAATTATAAAATTAAACAATCAATTAATCTTTAACATTCTTACATATATTGTTTGGCAATAAGCAGAGGGCAGGGGAATATAAACATTCTACTACCAATAACAAGTGGTGCTGGGTGACAGAATGATACAACTCTGTGTTAAAAAAAAAATCTGCAAAATGGAAATGGAAACCATGTGTGCCAATGACTTCAGTTCTGTACCAATCCTTGTAATGAGTTGTGTAGAGGGTTCAATTTGATGAACAGGAAGAGACTGTGCTTCAGATGTGAGCATCTCCCTCCATTAAATTATAGGATGCTTTCTTTTTTTGGCATCTCAAATCTAGCTGAACATTTTCAGTATGTCACAATAAAAATAAATAACCCACACAAAATAGATTCGATGTGGTGGTGGATTAGAGACTTTTTTTAATTGCCACTTAAACCAGTTTTAAGTAATCACTAACACCTAGTTTTATTTGGCTTCATTCAAAAGGCTGTTTGCAAAATAAATGAAGAACTGATAAGCCATCATGTAAAGTCAACCTTTTTTCCCCAGAAACTGGAAACTGGTTTGATGTTACTGATTAAAACAAAACAAAACACAAAACTTCATATCACCACAGACATTTCAAACTAATATTTTTAAATAAATTATAAAATAATGGGCAAAATTAACATAGTTTACAAGACAAAAATTTAACTCTGCAATACATAAAGCAAAATATATTCTTTTTTATTTTATTTGAATGAATAATCAAAGAAAAAAATATTAGTCATATCCCTGGAGTCATGTTGCAAAGCATCTTCTTTCAAGTGTATGTTCCATAATTTAAAGCCTGGCCACTTTTTGCTTCCCACAGATATCTGAGGCACAAAGCCTTCCAGGCGTGTCAATATGACATCCACCTTACAGCTAGAGATTTGCTTTTACTGTACTCCCCCCTGATATTACTGTAGCAAACACTGGAGAGCTTGGATGTAGTCCATGCTTTACTGTTCTTGTGATACGAGGAAAATCCATTCCCCTGGTGGACTTCTGCTGGCAGAAACTAGGAAGATCTTTCGTGAAGCCAGTGGAAAGCACAGCTCTGTAATGGGACCATGTGGGTTTCATATGAAGTTATTTACATAAAACCCAGGAAGGCTAGCTACCTGTGAAACACACTTAACAGAGGATTCTGAAACTAAAGACCGATTTTTGGTCCAGTCCTTAGATGTGGAAAATGAGAAAACATTTTATGTGCCAGCAACTTAACAATAGTCAAACATCAACTTAATGAGTTAGGTGCAATTTCCCCCTTTTCATAGATGTGAACCCTAAGATTTAAAGTACTAGCCCATAGCTACATAGATGATAAAAGGTATAAGCATATTTGAATTCAGATTTCAAAGCAAGCTGAATTAGCATGCTATACTACCTTGTAAGCTATAAAAGGAAAAGACTTTGTGAGTTCAACCTGATTTCTCCCCATCTTCAACTCAATATTAAGTTTAAATTTAAATTTAGTTAAATTTAAAATTAATAGTTTCTTCCTACACATACCTATGATCTTAAAGTCCAACTAATCCATAATTTAAATCCTTTTCCCTGTTTTCAGATGAAGAATCAAACCATAAGTGGCAAAGACTTTTGACCACCTATTCAAACCTCAGGCCCAGGGATAAAGCCAGATTAGTCTAAACCAAGTAGTAAATGAATTCCACTGTCAATTATTATTCATTGGTGACAGTGAGGGGTGGGAAGGGTAACATATGTCCTAAATTGGCTCAGTTGGACCGCAGGCAATGAAATGCTGTTGACAATCATCTTGCCACCACGAGAAGAGCTTTTCTGGAATGAGGCCAGAGCTGACAATAGCAGAGAACCTGGGTCCTTGATGGCATCATTAAGCCACTCTTGACGTCTTGCCTAGAATGTGCCTTACCTCTGAAACTCGTGTTTTTTTTTGTATATAATAACTTGCTCTATTGTTAGGTCAGTTTCAGTCAGTATGCTTTGCTACTTGCAGTCTTAGACATTCTGATATATGACATGTAGTCAATGATTATATTGGCCAAATCATTTGTTTCTATTTTTTGACTCTTCAACAAATATTTGGAACACACTGAACAAAATTTAGCTGAGCAAGGCAACAGCCAAACTATCAAACAAGCAAATTCTAACTTTCTGATTCCAGTGGGGGAAATAAAGAAATAAAGAGCTCAAATGAAAGGGAATTGGTGACTCAGAGTCAGTACATAAATAATGGCCCACGGTAGCCCTGAAGGGAATCATCCACCTGAGGTAATATCTCCCAAGCAAAGTATAACACTGAAATTACTTACGATTCCATAATACTTTTAGAGTTAGATATAAGCTAAGGGCCCTTGCCAAATTCTGACTTGTGTATTCACAGGCTGTCTACCAATAGTAGACACATATTTTATCTTGAAAGTGACAGCATGTTGTTGATAGAAAATTGTTTTCTAAATACAGACATTTTTTTCAATTTAAAGCAAGTTCTGTTGAATTGTGCAAAACTACAAACCAGTATGTTTCTACCAACGAATGATAAATCCAACAGAAATAAATAATAAAGGAGATTTAGGGGAAATGTAGTATAGTGTCACCTTTGCAAGGTTTTTATCACAAACACATCAACCACCACTGAGGGGAGGAAAGACAAATGTCTCCATTCCTCATCCCAGCCTCCAGCCCTTTTCTCAATCTCGGAAACCCTCTGTTAAGTAGAAAATCAAATATCTTAGTAGAATTGCTGAAGGTGTACTCACCTTTGTGTCCTCAGGGCCGAGTATAC
The DNA here is from genome assembly GCF_027475565.1 of Acinonyx jubatus. Classification (NCBI taxonomy): domain Eukaryota; kingdom Metazoa; phylum Chordata; class Mammalia; order Carnivora; family Felidae; genus Acinonyx; species Acinonyx jubatus. The sequence continues at coordinate 118,815,599 of NC_069383.1, forward strand.
TACCCGGCATCTAACAGAGGATCTATAATATCAGACTGGGGGTTCCTGGGTGGCTCAGTTGGTTAAGCATTCAACTCTTGATTTCAGTTCAGATCATGATCTTGCAGTAGGGATCGAGCCTGTGTAGGGTTCCCAGATGACAGTGTGAAGCCAGCTTGGGATTTTCTCTTTCTCTCTCTCCCTCTCTCTCTCTCTCTGCTCCTCCCCCACTTGTGCATGCATGCACACGTGATCTCTAGTTCTCCCAAAGTAAATAAATAAACTTAAAAAATTAATATCAGACTATAGGCTCTATGATGGTAAGGAACAGATGTGTCTTACTTACTAATATCCCAGAGACCAGAGCAATGAACACTGCTCGATCCTAACAACTAAATGTACAGGGTACTTACACCTGAGTAGCTCACAAGGTTCATGAAATACATATACAAGTGATAGCCAAGCTGTCCACATTCCATATTTGCATATCTGCTTGGTTGTTTGACTGAATTTATTAAATATTAACTTAATTTTTATCAGCTTTAAGGATCAATTTATTTTATTAAACATGCCAAGAAATCAAGTGGAGTAATATTTTGAAAATATTTCTGTGATTTACTAGACTGGTGTGACTTTAGTCATGACACTACACCTTCCTGAACCTCACTTTCAGCAGCTATTAAATAGTATGTGTAGGGAGAGAAAGCTGAATCCGTATCTGATACAGGAAAAAGGAAAAATGCATACTGGCATGTTTTTGTTTTGTTTTGTTTTGTTTTTTGTTTTTTGCTTATTCCATCTTTTAAAAAATGGGATGTAATTCATATACCATAAAACCCACCCTTTAAGGTATACAAACAAGTAACAACAGCAAGAAAATGAGAAATAGACTCATAAATACAAAGAACAAACTGGGGATTGTCAAAGGGGAGGGATCTGGGGGACTGGGTAAAATTGGTGAAAGGAATTAAGAGATACAAACTTCCAGTTATAAAATAAATAAGTAATGGGGCATCTGGGTGGCTCAGTTGGTTAAGAGTCCAACTCTTGGTTTTGGCTCAGGTCATGATCTCACAATTTGTGGGTTCAAGTCCCACGTAGGGCTCTGTGCTGACAGTGCAGAGGTTGCTTGGGATTCTCTCTCTCCCATACTCTCTGTCTCAATATAAATAAATAAACTTTAAAGTAAAGTAAAGTAAAATACAATAAAATAAGTAATGGGAATGAAAAGCAAAGCATAGGAAATATAGTCAATAATACTGTAATACACTTATCATGATGAGCATTTCATAATGTATATAACTGTTGAATCACTATGTTCTACACTTGAAACTAATTTAATATTATATATCAACTATACCTCAATTAAAAAAAATAGTTAAGTATATACTTGAGTGGATTTTACTCTATTCACAAGATTGTGCAAGCATCATCACCTAATTCCAGAACATTTTTGTTACCCCACAGATGTCATTAGCAATCACTTCCCACTTTGTCTCCCAGCCTCTAGCAAACACTAGTCTACTTTCTTTCTGTATGGATTTGCATATTTTCTGGGCATTTCATATAAAGGGAATCTATAATATATGACCTTTTGTGTATGGCTTCTTTACTTAGCATAACATTTTCAAGGTTTATCCATGTTTAGCATGAATCAGTACTTCATTTTTATAGCAGAATAGTGTTCCATTGTTTGTATATACCACATTTCTTTCTTCATTCATCAGCTGATGAACATGAGAGTTGTTTCCACTTTTTGGCTATTGTGAATGATGCTACTATAAGCATTTGTGTACAATTATGTTACAGACATAGTTTTTACCTCTCTTAAGTATACAAATAGGGTCATGTGGAAACTCTATGTTTATCTCTATTGAGGAACTATTATTCCAAATCATCTGCCTCATTTTACATTCCCACTAGCAATGTATGAGGGTCTGATTTCCCCACCACATCATCAATACTTACGCATATTGTCTTTCTTATGATAACCATCCTAATGAGTTAAAAACAGAATCTCGGTGTGGTTTTGACTTATTTACATCTTACTAGTGATTAGTGATTTTGAGAACTTCTTGATGTGATTATTGATCACTTATACCTTCTTTGAATGAATACCTATTCAAAAGCTTTATCCATTTTGTTTTGAGTAGGTTATCTGTCTTCTAATTATTAAGTTATAAGAGTTTTTTATATATTCTGGATACTAGACCTTCATCATATATATTATATGCAAATATTTTCTTCCACTCTGTGGGGTGTCTTTTCACTTTATTGAGTGTTCTTTTAAATTCAAACATTTTCACTTGGAGTGAAAAATAGAGTTTAATTATATTTTTCTTTTGTTGCTCATGTTTTGGTGTCATATCTAAAAAAATTGCCTAATCCAAGGTCATGAGGATTTATAGCTCTGTTTTCTTCTAAGTGTTCTATAGTTTTAACTCTTTGATTTTAGGTCTTTTTGAGTTAATTTTTATGAATAAAGTGAAATAGAGGTCTAACTTCATCCTTTCCCATGTGGATATCCAGTTGTCCCAGCACCATTTGATGAAAAGATGATTCTTTCACTATTGAATTATCCTGGCAACATTCTTGAAATCATTTGGACATACATATGAGTTTATTTCTGTATTCACTATCCTCTTCGATTGATCTATATGCCTACCCTATGGTAGAACCACTCTGTTTTGGTTATTGCAGCTTTTTATTGTAGTAAATTTTAAAAATCAGTGAGTCAACCAAATTTGTTTTCCTTTTTCCAAATTGTTTGCATTTTCATGATTTTAGAATCAGTCTCTTAATTTTTACATAAAGAAGTTGAGATTTTTATAGAAATTACACTGAAGGAGAAAGTCAGTGGCTCAGTCAGTTATGCATCTGACTCTTGATTTTGGCTCAGGTCATGAACTCACAGTTTGTGAGATCGAGCTCCATGTCGGGCTCTGCACTAACAGCACAGAGCCTGCTTGGGATTCTCTCTCTCCCTCTCTCTTTCTGCACCTCCCCACTCATGCTTTTTCTCTCTCAAAATTAAACAAATAAACTTTTTTTTAAAAGACATTAAATTGAAACTGTAGATATATTTTTGGGAGCATTTCTATCTTAACAATATCAGGGTTTTCAACCCATAAACATAGGATGTCTTTCTATTTCGTTAGGTCTTCTTTAATTTATTTCAGTGATGTATTTTTTTCTTTTTTAGTGTACAAATCTTACACTTCCTTTGTTAAATTTATTGGTTTTATTCTTTTTGATTTGATGTATATGTAATTATTAATTTCACTCTTGGATTGCTTATTGCTAGTGTATAAAACATAATTTATTTTAATATATTCATCTTGCATCTTACAAACTTGTCTATTGGTTCTAATAGTTTTTAGTTGGTTAATAATGATTTTCCAGGTGATATTATTTAGAAATGTATTCAATTTCTACATATTTGTGAATTTAACACATTTCCTCCTGTTGATTTCAAATTTCATTCCACTATGGTTACAGAACACACTTGGCATGATTTCAATCCTTTAAAATTTATGTAGGCTTTTTTCTTGATCTAAAATAAGGTCTACTCTGGAGAATATTTCATATGCACTTAGAAAGCATATGTATTGTTTTGAAGTGTGTGTTCTATAGATTTTTTTCCTCTATTAATTTTATAGTGTTGTTCAAGTCTTCTATTTCCTTTTTGATCTTCCTCCCTCTTTCTCTGTGCATTACTAAAAGAGAAGTAGTGATATATCTAATTATTACTATTGAACTGTATATTTATTCCTTCTATTCTGTCAGTTTTTATTTCATGTATTTTGGGCTTCTCTTGTTGGGTGCATAGTTGTTATATATTTCTGATGGATTGATTTTCTTATAAACTAAAATGTCTGACTCTACAACAAATTTTTGTCCTTTATTTTATCTGACAGTAATATAAATTATTATAAATAATATTAGTTATAATTATTGATGTAATAGTTATTGATGATATTTTATCTATTATGCTAATTGGTTTAATATATTTGATATTATTAGAGCTTTACTATTTACTCTAATAATCAATAACTATTAGTTAATAACATGATAGTAATATAAATTAGTGTCAGATTGTAATGTATTGTTGCCATCACCCCAACCATTTTAAAATATGTCTATGATTCATCAATTCAGTGGTAGTTAGAAAAACTAGCTCTGTAGTGGCATGGCCATATTTTCTAGCTCTTTGGATGTTTCATTACCTTCTCTGAACCCTGAGAGTTAATACAACCTTACACAAGTTGTGATTTCCAAGATTCTTCTTTAAAGGAAACAAGCCTGACTAGATTGGAAATATAGAAAATCATCTCAGCCCAGGAGAACTTATGTTTGTTTATCATGTGTTTCATAGTCAGAAGGGAAGAGGAAAAGAAGCTTGAAGCTATACTTTACATATTAAAACTAACCTTTAAAAAAACTGAAAAAAGATACAGTACAATCTGACAAACAATATAGGATCAAAAATCTGGACAAAATCATTTGGAGAGTAAAGGAAAGCATACACTGTATTCTGGGGAATATTTAGATACTATGTTGTTGAGATTTTGTATATGTGTGGCCATACATGTGTCTGTTTTCCTAACATACAGGCTTTAAGAATCACTGCTTCTAAGATTTGACAGGCTAACCCATGGTACCACACAAGACGCTTTTCTGCCTCTACTCATTTCATCTTTGCAAGAACGAATACAAGGTGATATTATTATGGCTGAGTGAACTTAGGCTCCATAAATTTAAGGAATTTGATCAAAGATACACATCCAGTAATTGATGGAACTAATATTTGGATCCAAGTGTAACTCAGTGTTCTCACAGAGCATGCAGTGCTCAAGAGGTTCTAAATAGCAACCATGAGTCTTCCTTTTGGATACATTAGATTTCCTTCATTTGAAAATTGTAAAGAACCTACTATTTGCACAGTAGTCATATTAGAGCAAGGAAAAAGCAGTTTACAGTGCAGTTAGAGAGGCAGATACAAGTCACTATGCAAATAATGATGTTAAGTAATAGGTAGGAAAAATGAGACATAAATGAGAGACCATAACAGGGGAACCTGACTTAAACTGTGGGATTAGCAAACAGTGTGTTAATTATGTTGAAGGGTCAACAGGAGGGCACAGCACTGACAGAGGACATCAGGCTGGATGGAATTGCTGATAGGCAAGAAACAGACAGCAAGTCAGAATACATAAAGCACCAAGAGTGACAGGGAAAGAAGATCAAAAGGAAGTTGAAGAAACAGAAGAGCAGAGATCATGCTGGGATTTAGAGGCTACAATAGCAATGTTTACTTTACTAAGAAAATTAGAAAAACTTTAAAGGACCTTAAGCAAGACAGTGACATGACAAGGTATGCATTTTAAAATATTACTTTGAATGAGACCTTTCTGGAATTATTTTGCAATTTTTTGTGGGTCTACAATCATTTCAAAATAAAAGGTCTTCTTTTTCTCTTTTTCTCTTTTTCTTTCTTTCTCCCTCCCTTCTCCCTTCTCCCTTCCCTTCCTTTCCCTTTCTGATTAAGATACAAAGGAACAGAAAATATTCCTCTTACAGAACTGTGAAAAATGAATGGGGGTGAGGGTATACAGTAGAATCAGGAGAAGCAGTCAAGAAGTTATCACTGTGGTCTAGGACAGGGATAATGAGGCCTGGTGAAGGTGTTAGAAGTAAAGATGGGAAGATGCAGGTAGACTTGAGATATCTTCTGGAAGGAGAACTTTTGTGAGGAGGACAAATGAGAAGGATCTACCAAAAGGTGTTGCAGGATTTTTTTTTTACAATACCCAGGATTTGTTGTCTCGCTTTGACCAATGAAGGGGTGGACACGCAATGAGCAGCAGGCAAAAGTTTAGTAGAGTATAAGATTAGAAAGGAAGAATACTGAGAAAGCTTTCTTTCTTTTTTTTTTTCAACGTTTATTTATTTTGGGGACAGAGAGAGACAGAGCATGAACGGGGGAGGGGCAGAGAGAGAGAGAGACACAGAATCGGAAACAGGCTCCAGGCTCTGAGCCATCAGCCCAGAGCCCGACGCGGGGCTCGAACTCACGGACCGCGAGATCGTGACCTGGCTGAAGTCGGACGCTTAACCGACTGCGCCACCGAGGCGCCCCTAAGAAAGCTTTCTTTCCAGAGAGGGGACGTTCGAAAGTGAATGCCTGAGGACTACAGGCAAGGGTCCTAGTTTTATAAGGTTCTGATCAGCCCTCCCCCTCCCCTTCCCACTTGTTCCTTCTCAGGTTCTACCCTTATTGGCTTGATAGCTCTAGACTCTGGGTTGTCCGTTCCTGATTGGCTCATTTCCATTGTATGAAGGGAGGTCTACAGCCATACTTAGGTCTTTTGTCAAATTCCTGAGGGGAAACCTGAGGGGGGGCGGATAAGTGGGGTCTGTTACATTCTTAAGAGGAACCTTATGCCTAAGGGGGTTTGCTGTGGTCAGACACTCCAAGCATGGTTGCAAAATAGGTGTTTTTCCCTACCCAGGAACCTCAGGCCTTCATCTTTCTCTCTGCCTACTGAAGCCTATCTTCTCCTACCAAAGGGACTCCCATGCATCTTACGTGAGTATTTGAATAACACCATTTCCTGAGACAGAGAAACTAGAAGAGAAAGATATATTACCAGAGGACAACTAAAAATTAGACTCAGGGGGCGCCTGGGTGCCCCATTCACTTAAGCATCTGACTCTTGATTTTTGGCTCAAGTCATGTTCTCGAGGTTGTGAGACGGAGCCCCGCAGCATCGGCCCAGGGCTCTGCACTGAGTGTACAGCCTGCTTAAGATTCTCTCTCTCCTTCTCTCTCTCCCCCTCCCTGCTCATGCACTATCACACACACTCTCTCTCTCTCTCTCAAAATAAATAAATAAATTTAAGAAAAAGAAATTAAACTCAGGATGTACAATATTTGAAACGCTTCCAAGATATCCATATGTTAATGTGAAGTAGACAATTGGATATGTGGGTTTCAAATTCAGAAGATGTAAACATGTACATCTTCAAGGTGTAGGTAGTATTTAAAGCCATAGGTTGTATGAACTTATCAAGGGCAAGAGTGGGAAAAGAGGTACAAAGACAAGTTCTAAGGAACAATACTATGTAAAGATCAGATAGATTAGGAAAGGACATCAAAGGAAGCTAAAAAAGTTTAGCCAGTGATGGATTTACATTCTAGCTAAAATTTTTTAGCTTGTGATGGACTTACATTCTAGGACAAAAGATTCATTAGTGAAGATTAAACACCAGCTATCTCTTAGGGTTAAGTTCCCAAGTTTTCCATATGAACTGAAACATTTAAAAGGGCTGCAAGCATTAGAGTGTATATGTAGCATCCATCGTAAAGAATTTTCACAATGGATAAAATGCAGCTTTTCACCAAGCTTCTGGCTTTGGCAAACATTTCTCAGAAGTCCTGAATCACTAGGGCCAACTTTCCCTTAACTATTAGAATCCCTTCAGCTCAAATAGATTCAGAGATTGGACGGTGATCATTTACTGCTTCCTGAGACATCTACAGACAGCTGAAACTTAGAAAACTCTTCCTTATTCTCAACTAAAATCTGTCATCCTGGGGCTCCCATCCACCATCCTTGTTTTATTCCTTGGGGTCATACAAAACTAGATTCTCTTTGTAACATGACAGTGCTTCAAACACCTGTACAAAAACTTTCATGTCCCTCAACAATTTTCTCCAGGCAAAATGTCATTGGTACCTTGTATCATTCCTTATAAGGCACAATTATGAGTCAAGTACACCGAGCTCCAACTTATAAAACGAGTATCTGTGATGAGAGAAAGCTAACCCTATTAATAGACTAAGTCAGAGTCATCTAAACAATTTATGTTATAAGGATCAGACTTGTTTAATAGTTTGATCAAAATCAAGTAATAACAACTTTTACACTAATGGGATTCCACTTGACTTAGAATATGCAACTGGCTTGAGTCACCTGGGTGGCTCAGTCAGTTAAGCTCCAAATTTGGCTCAGGTCATTATCTCCCAGTTTGTGAGTTCAAGCCCTACAACAGGTTCTATGCTGACAGCTCAGAGCCTGTAGCCTGCTTCAGATTCTGTGTCTTTCTCTCTCTCTGCCCCTCCCTAGCTTGTGCACTCTCTCTCTGTCAAAAATAAACATTAAAAAAAATTTAAAAAAATAATATGAAACTGGCTTGATATACTAGTATTTTGCTATGGAAAAGGCATAAATATATAAGCATAAACAGAAAAAGCATTTGAAAGATATATTAATATTTCATCCCTAGAACACACACACACACACACACACACACACACACACAACCATATTTAAAGCACAGCTAAAAATATTAATTATATATACATATTGTTAAATAACTTTTTTTTTTTAAATGAAGAAGCCCTTTTCAAACATTGCCTCAGATTTGGTGGGGTGGATTACCTTTGGCTCCTCTTAGTATTCCTGATCTTTGGTTTCACTAGATTCACTTCAGATTTGTCACAGATTACAAATGTCCAAGTTGATGTCACAATGTCTGTAATTTTATTCCAACATCCTCTTGCAGCTTGGCTTAAAAATGGTGTGAAGTAGTTCCCTCATATCATATTCAAGTCAATAATAGTTTGAACCCTGTGCTATTTTTTCAGATCCTGTGAATGGCACAGGAAAAAAAAAACGCACTTGCTCTTCCATTCACACTGTTTTATTTTTATTTTCAAAACAGGCACCCTGTCCCCATTTTACAGACAAGGGAACTAGAGTTCAGGGATGCAGAGTTCAAAATCCAATCAGCCTTTGTCATGCAGAAGATGCTAACCTCAGCTCTGGAAATACACATTTCAGGGGGCAGTGTTAAGTGTTTGCTGGTTAAAAACAATGGCTTAGAAATCTAAGCACTCTGCTTTTGAAGTAAGGATCTATCAGAAGGGGATTATGCAATCTTTGCCCAAATTACTTAATCTCTCCGTGCCTGGGTGCCCTCATGTGTTAAACAAGAATATTAATATCCATGTCTTCATTTACTGTGCAGATGGATATAATGAGATGTATCTAATGCACTTTCAGACATTAAATTCTGGCACATAGCAAGTACACAATAAATGGTAACTAAAAAGAATAAAAATTAAAAGTTTTCCTTCTTCTATTAAGGACTCAGTTGTGTGTGTAAATACATAGCAAAAGAACTGACCTTCCATTTCTTATTTCAGAAACAATTATCTTGGACAAAACTGTTTCCTCCCTAATCCCATGACAAATGCTCCACCTTTTCATGTTTCTTATCTTAAAATATTTATGGGGCCCACTATGTTGGGAGACTTCATATAAATTCATCCACACTCTTAAGTTTTCCTCCAAATAGTGCATAGTTCAATGAACATAACTTGTTCTGACACATAAAGTAGGTAGGTCATGTTGCAGTTATGTCTGGCTCACTCCCTGATTTTTACAATGAAATGCTAAGATGCCCAAATGGAAAGTGAAAAATGCAATCTTGCTGTTTGGTGTTTCATCAAGTTCCCTGGTTTTGTTTTGTTTTATTCAATCAAGTGGCCAAACCTGTGGCTACTTGATGCCCTGTGTATTCGTCTAATTAAGCATTGGGAGAAGTAACATTTAAACTGTGTACTTGCAGTCTTTTAAACAAAACAGAACAAAACCTGGATTTTTCTAGTTTCAACGTCTTTGATATTACTTAAAGATGTCCTGTCCAAATCTGTCGAGTTGTGGTCCCGTAAATGTAACAGGGCATTTTTTGGCAGGCATAGCCAGAGACTGCCACTACAAACAACATCCATTAACCACTACCCCCCACACCCTGCCGTACTCCTCAGGAGATTTTTATATCTATTCATATCCATAGGAGACTTTTTTTTTTAAGTAGGGAAAAGAGAGGTAAGTGTTAGTTGGGTTTAGGGCAGGAAAGAGAACAGAAGTAAATAGATAAGTAAATTTAATGTCCATGAAGACACGGCTTTCTCTTTTTAAAGTGCATATAGTTAACATATAACATTGAGCTTGCTTGCCCCTGTAAGTGCTCCGATTATATATTTGTTGAGTATAAGGTCCTATGGACTATGCAGCCATAAACTAGGGGAGTTAGAAAGATAGAGGAGTTGAAGGAACACTTAAGAGGAACTTTGGATTTGAATAATCTCTCCACCTCCAAATAGAACCCATCACTTTTCTGCTATTCGTGAACTTGAAGTTAGGGTCCCCCTGGAGATGGCATTACTAGTAGAAATGTGGGCATTCTCATACTGGCCAGTGCAAGTGACACTTTCTCTCCGAAAGACTTGGCAACATAGAACATGTGGTGAAATATGAATGAAAATACAGGGAAGATGTGTTTTGGCACACACAAAAGCATTCTTTGAGGTAATCACCACCCCCCCCCCCCAAATCATGAGATACTCCTAGGGAGGTATTTTGGCAAATTTCCAGTGATTAGTGTGATTAGTGTAGCTCATGCCATAAAAATTGGAGAATATGAAGAAATAGTGACTAAGTCTGTAATATACCTAGTATTTTCATGCATTTTGGTTGTCTCATAATGCTTGTTTCTGGTACTTGCTTCAGCAGTACATATAATAATGTTTGTTACTGGATTTCCAACAATCTGGGAAAGTAAACCTGTGCTTATTTTCAATTCTTACTTTGAAGCTTTGTGAAATTCTCATAATTTCCAAGAGATAATGTTAACTGAACTGTTCAACTTTCCCCCTTTGAAAACCTCCTGTCAATTTAGTGCAGAATCCATGCCTCAGTTCTATAATTCAAAGAACATTTTTATAGAAACAGTAACATTTCCTCAATGTCAAATACTTACAAAAAAATTTTTTTTGTGTGTGAAACCATATTTGAACTTTCAACTATAATGTGACTGAGTCTAGAAATTTAATGTAACAAACATGTTCACTTTTGTAGAAAATTTTTCATAGCCCTTCACAGGAAAAATACTTTCTGAGGTTCTTTAGTGACAGAGTTAACAGAAGAGATAACTGATACAGATTAGCTGGGCATTCAAGAAGACATCTGTCATTGGCAATCACTGATGATAGACTGGGAACCTTCACTTCTCCACCCAAAAGTAACATATATTGCCAACGGCCACAGATTCATTGCAGTTCCTCCCATCAAGAAGTGGATATTCTTTTCCCACCACACATTCAAAATGGTTTGACCTTGTGACTTTCTTTGACTAACAGAATGAAGCAGAAGTGACTTTATGTGAGCTCTTGAGAAAGAAAGCTGGTTAAAAAAAAAAGAAGAAGAAGAAGCAGCAGCTAAAAAGGAGCAGCCAGATGTCTGAGGCCAGATACTTTCCTTGCATGCTTTTGGCTTCTTCAAATCTTGCTTGCCTCTTACATCAGCCTGTAGCCAGGAACCAGAAGCTTGACTGTAACACCCCCACCCATTCTGGAAGCACATTTGTATAAAAGACCAGTACAACCAGAGCAGGATGCTCAGCCTTTGGAGGTGACTCCCCTGGGCCAGCACTGGTGAGAAATAAACAATCTTTTCTGATTCCCCAGGGCTTGTTGCCTGTCTCTTACTGGGAACCAAGTATTTGCTGCAATAGTCTGAACCTAAGCCTCAAGGTACCTGGAAGTTTCTGCTTTTGCTGTCTTGGAACAAAGCTGACATGTGAATAAGCCTCAGTTACCTTCTTTGGAGATAAACACCATCTAGAGAGAGGCATAGCTATTCAAGCTGAGATGCCAAACATGAGAATATGCACATCCTAAAGCACCCATCCCCATTGCAGCCATTCCAGACCAAAAGAACTAAATGGATAGCCCTAAGAATGATGAGAAATAATGAATGTTGTTCTAAGCCACAAAGTTCAAATTAGTTTGTGATGCAGCAAAAGCTAATTCATACCAAAGGCATAAAGAACCAGTGAAAATAAGTAGGTTAAAAAGTTAGTACCTGTTGGGGCGCCTGGGTGGCTCAGTCAGATAAGGGTCTGACTTTGGCTCAGGTCATGATCTTGCAGGCTGTGAGTTTGAGCCCCGCCTCAGGCTCTGTGCTGATAGTTCAGGGCCTGGAGCCTGCTTCAGATTCTGTGTTCCCCTCTCTCTCTGCCCCTCCCCTGCTCATGCTCTGTCTTTCTCTGTCTCAAAAATAAATGACAACATTAAAAAGAAATTTTTTTTTAAGTTAGTACCTGTGTTTGTGGCTGGACTCTATGTCCTTTCTTTTCCTTTCCTTTCCAGGAGTCGAAAGAAGGAAGGGAGGAAGGAAGGAAGGAAGGAAGGAAGGAAGGAAGGAAGGAAGGAAAGAAAGAAAGAAAGAAAGAAAGAAAGAAAGAAAGAAAGAAAGAAAGAAAGAAAGAAAGAGGGACGGAGGGAGGAAGGAAGGGAAGGAGGGACAAACGAGGAAAACAAAAGAAGGAACACTACCAATAAACTTTCTCTTCTATTTTTGGCACCTATTTGGCTCTTCCTTTTTGCTAGACGATCTTACATAAATATCTAGATGCCTAGTGCACCGCCCCCCCCCCCAACTACACCACCCCAGTTGTCCTCCTCAAGAAGCTTCAGATCCAGAGCTCTTAACTTTATTTCTCATTGCCCAATTTTTGATGGAATCAGTACTTCTGGAAGGATTTGATAAACTTATCTGGTAGGAGATGTTAATTGTTGATAAATCTTGCATCTTTATCTTATCAGCTAGACTTTAACTGATTAGGTTGAAAAAATCCATGAATTTATCAGCAAATGGGTTTTGATTCAAACCTTGATACCCCTACTCCACCCTTCAGCTGATTGGCTTTGGGAAAGATGCTTCAACTCCACAAAGCTTAATGTTCTTATTCCTTAAAATGGGGTTATTATCTGCATTTCACAGTATTTGTGAAAATTATATATGTTGAAACATCTTAAGGGCCTGGAACCTAATAGATGATCACAAAATATTATCAATTTGCTTTCCAAAATAGTTATAACAATTTCAAAAATAGTGTGTATAGTTTCTATTTTCCTTACTTAGACTGTGGGATCGTCTAGACACTGATCATATTCTGTATCTTTGGTGCTCAACACAGTGTTGAACGGTAACTTCTAAATAAATGTTTGTTCACTGAATTTTTTTAAAACGGTAGAATTTTCAGTCACATTTTGAAGATGCTTTAAGCCCAAATAGGTTGTTCTTTCTGCTTCCTCCTGAAATGGGGGTCCAAATCACTGTCAACCAAAGTCGCCATCAACACATCATAACTGACAGTGTCCTAGCCGAAAGACAAAGATCATGAAATCTATGTTTATATATATATCCCTCTTATAGCTCCATGTTTTTAGGGATTATAATAGTCCTTAATTTGATAAACATGGTCAGGACCAGCAAATCATTTTGCTTCAGTTTCCATCCCAGCTTTGCTATAGATTAGCTGTATGACATTGCATATTTCTTACATACTCAATTTCTACTTCTCTAAAATGGGAACAGGAGCACCTGGGTGGCTCAGTCAGTTAAGCGCCCGACTCTTGATCTCAGCTCAGGTCATGATCTCACAGTTTGTGAGTTCCAGCCCTGCATCAGGCTCTGTGCTGATGGTGCAGAGCCTACCTGAGATTCTGTCCTTCCTCCTCTCTGCCTCTCCCCTGCTTGTGGTCGGTATCTTTCTCTCTCTCTCTCTCAAAATAAATAAATAAACTTAAAAAAATAAAAATAAGAAGACAACATGAGAACAATAATGGAAATTGTTGTGTAAGGTGAGGAATGTTAGTTGAGATAAATCAAATAAATATATTTATTTATCACACTGTTTGGCACACAGTAGGTGAACAATAAAAACTATTTTTTCTAGAATAGGTGTTACGGAAACTGGTCTGGATCACCCAGCAAAAGAACCAAGAGGCACTCTTGGAAGGCAGGTTTATTTTACACTGTGGGCTCAGAGGAGATCACTCTCCAGGGGTCTGAGCCCAGAGTATCAACAGAGGGGACAATTTATAATCTGTTGCTTCGGCACTCCTCGTTAGTAGTAATTTGGCGCCAGGGGCAATTAGGGTGGGAAAAAGAACCAGGAAGGGACAAGAGTTCCCCTATCAGTCGTGTCAGCCATCTTATAACAGATTTTTCCCTATCATAGGGACATGATTTTATGGAAGAGCTGGCTAATTCCTCAAATAAGAACTTTTCAAATGTGCCTAAACTAGGGAAGGGAGGGGTGGGTGGAGAAAAGAATCTGACTGACTACAAAGGAAGGCATTTTTTCCAGGTCACCGAGTCACTGAAGTTAAAAGCAATGTCAAACTCCTAAAATATGGTTGATTATAGAAAGAGAAGACAGACTAAAAGGTTTTCCACGTGTGGAATCGGACAGATCTATCTGTAGGGTTTATGTAGATTCTTGTCATAAAGTAATGATGCTGAAGAATTCTTCTTAGTCCTGAGTATTTTCAAATTTTAGGCAATTTGTTCTATAATAAATTTTGTGACATAGCCCATAGATGACAACTCCTAGTGTCAACTCAGGATTACATTCAAGCTTAAACAGGAGCATAAGTCAATTTCTAAATCCACACTTAACAAACAGGAAAAAGTGTTGGTACAGACACCTGTTTTAATCTAAAATATTCATATGGGCCCTCTATAACTCATTCAATGATTGCTTCCATAAAATGAATAATCATTAATATAACAAATATAAATACCAACATCTACTAGCCTCAACAAAAGCCTTTTTAATGATTTGGAAGCCCTAAATGAGGAAAAAATTACTGCAGAACTAACAGAAAGGCTTTCTCACAGATGAGGGACATAATACCAGTGCTTGACTTCTGCAAAGACAAAGTCACAAACAGTAGGGCTAACAGAAGTACAATTTGAAGTTCTGATCATTTTTCAAGGTTCTTGGCCCTCCTCTATCTGGCTTATTAGTAATAAGGCACACTGCTTATAATTATGTCTTTGGAAAAAGGATTCATTTTAAGAAAAAGTTACAGAAAAATTAAAATTAATTGGTGACTATTTATAAACATATTCATGGTGATATTCATTTAAGTAGGGAAATGTTTGTGCAATGAAAGTATGATTTAATTTAACAAAATAGATCTACATACAACCTTTTCAGAAAAATATTACTAAAATTACATAGTGTGTATAAAAGAGACAACAAACAAGGCCTTGGATACCCTAAAGTCTATTACAGATCAGTTAGAGGGTTTTGTCATACCTATAGGAGCAGGAAGTGGTGATGTGCATATTGTATATTTGCTGATTTCCTAAAGATTCTTGAAAGCTTGCTGTATGGTAAATCCATACCTGTTATGATGACTGACTTTCGATCTCTAGGTGCAATAAAGTATTTTTAGAAGAGCATCAAGACAAAATGATAAAGGAGAAAATTATCATATGATTGAGAGCTAAGGTTGATGCTTCAGCTTCTATCTTTGATGAGGTTGGCAATCTAAGATAGAAGGGAGAGATAATCTAAATAGGGCAGGGAGAGTTTTCGTTTCTCTGTTGCAATGTATCTAAGGAGAGTAATCATACATTCCCATTTGCCCAGGATTTCTTGTCCTGGCATTTGTCCAGATTTATTAAATTTATAACAAAGTAGTGTTATTTTTAGTTGCATTAAAATAAGCCTAGATATAACTTTGATAGACCTCCTCTTCACACTTCTGGCTTCTGCCAGGACTTGTCTAGTTAATGTGTAAATAGAGTGGTGAGTGGAGTTGTCACCTTACCACGTGGCTATATGTGACCTGTCTTCTCTTTCCTGAACCTTTTCTGATGCAACATTATTGATGCTTCCCTTTCAAGGGCATCATGCAGGGCCCTTGAAAATGAGATATCAGATCAAATGACTAACTTTTTCTAGTTTGGTTCGCACTGGAATAAGATTTGGGACTGCTGCTCTGCTGACCACTTTCTCACCAGTCAGATATGTTATGGTCCATGCCATGGCCTGGTAGACACAAAGACCACAATGTCACCAGTTGGCAGGGACAGTGGGGAAGCATGGGAAATTAGAGACAAGATACATGTAGTCAACAGCACATCAAGATACGTGTAGGCAATAGCACATCAGAACACTTGCTGCAGAGCTAATAAAGAAGAGTCTGACAAATCTCGTTGTTACATGAACCTCAAAAGCAGAAATGTTAATATCAATGTAAACTTTTAAGATCCTGTCTGTTGTTCTCTCCTAATAAATCAAAATATAGTGCCTTTGTTGGTAAAATGTTCACAAAGACATTACAGACATGGATGCAAAAAGAAACTCTATGCCAAAGACACATAGTAATCCTACTATAAATGGTATTATTTTATTTAAATGAATGCCTAGCTAACAATTTGAATACACAAGAGGACAGAGTCCAGAGATCCAGAAGACCAAAATAAATGAAACTTAGTCTACATAGAAAGCATAACAATGCATAAGGTTAGACTTAACCAGTTGTTTCCAGAGTTTAAGTATTCCTAGGGATAAAACTAGGAAGTTCCATACCTTCACTAAACTTGTGAACCATTGAGAAATACACTATCTACATAACCATGTTCTAAGCTATAGGCATATTGTGTTCATGCTACAAATCATATTTTAAGGAAAAAATTTGTAGAAAGTGGAGCATTTCCAAAAATGGGAGACTGGAAGTATCTAACACAAGGAATTAAGTCTCACAACCTGGAGAAAAGACTAAGGAATCAGGATAGTTAGCCAAAAATATTAACCCCAATTTAAAATCCAACAAGCTACCCCAGAATACAAAACAAAAAGCTCTATGCTTTCTCTTTACTTATTTAGTGCATATGTGCCAAATGCCAGCTACTGTTTACAGCCCTGACTGTATAGCAATGAACATGAAAAATGCGCTACAAACTTTCATGGAACTTAAAATTTAGTAAGAAAAAATTTAAAGGATGACAGATCATTAAAAAAACATCATTTATACCTAGTTAAGTGCTATAAAGGATGCAAACAGTTAATCTAATGCAGAAAGATGGGGTTTGGGGGAATCGGCTTTATATCAAGATTGTCAAAGAAGGTTTTGCTGAGAAGGTAATATTTGGGTTGACACCTAAGAGAGCAGACAACCTGCCATGCAAGAATATGAATGTGAGTGTAAAGCATTTCAGGTAGGGAAGGCCAGCTAGTCCAATACTAAGAACGGTATACATTAAGTCCATACATTAAGAACGGTATGAGTTAGATAATTCCGGAAAAAAAAATCTATTTGTTTAGGTAAGGTTTGGGTTCTTGGCTGTTAGGAAAGATGGAAACATCTTAGGAAAGGAAGAAACATGTTTATTTTCCTTCCATGGTGGAGTTTATAAGCTCCCAAAGATATTCAAAGGAGAAAGAGTGCCAAGCCTATGCCATCTGGCCTTTGCAGAAAGCACAGTGAACTGACCCAACTGAGGCTAGAGTTCCGAAGTTTCAATATCTCTATTGATATGCCCCTTCCTCTTACTAAACTATCTCCTCTGGAAAACTTCCTATTAACCCTTGAGGAGGTAGAGTTAACCATGGCCACTCTAGGGGAGCGGATGCTGAAGCAGTTGATGTTAGGGGTGAAGAACATTGCTCCTAGCCTTTGGCTGGTGGCCTCAGTGAAGATTCATATTGTGAAGCCTCCACTCCCCACCACTCCCATAGCACTCATGCCTTCATATATTGTCTTGGCCACAACACTGGCTTCATTCCATCTCTAGGTTAGCACTCTTTCAAACACATGAGAAGCTGTTATGTAAGGGAGTAAAAACAACTGTTCTGTATTACTAATGAGAACCAAACTTGGACTAGAAGGTAAAATTTTAAGTAGAGAGACCTCAGCTCAACCTTTTGAAAACACAGCATGCAACACTGAGAACAAATCATCTTATATGATAGTAAGTTTTCTGTCTCTGGAGGCACTGAAGCAACAGCTTTTGGACTTGTAGTTGATATTGCATAAGAGATTCTTCTCTTGCAAGAAATTATCTGAAATGTCTTCTGTGGCCCTTTCCACTTCTAAGAAGCTAAGAAAGAGTCCACTGTTAAATAATGTACTGCTTGTCTGAGAGAAAAATATATACATAATTTCTCTGAGATGCCTGGCCTGCTACTACACCTAGTAGTACTACATACTAAAACCAGTATGAATTTACCAATAATAATAATATAATAACAATATTATAATAAAGAAAATGATATTGGTTGGTTTGGAGGTTTGTAAGATGCCTGCATCATTGAATTCAGGTCTTGGTTACATCTTTTTGGGTCCCCTTGGCTTTCCCCCAACATGTAAGCATAAGTCATGACTATGAATCCTCATGATTCTCAACCTTGGATTCAATGCTCCCCTCTGATAATAAATTCCTTATAATGCTCTTTGACTATCTTTAAATTAGATTCATAGAAAATATATCTTACATCTCCACATAATTACAAAACAACATCATAGCAATACTCAAAGAAGAAAAGTAACAACAATTTATACTAAAACAATCTACATCGCAATATGAAAACAGATGGACACAACTACACTAATGATACACAGAAGTAATCAATAGTATGTTCTACATGCAGGCTCACCATGAATGTGACAATAGCAAATGCAGATCGATTCCAGGGTACTGTATTAGTGATTCAAAATTCGCAAACAACATTGCCATTGGAAACATGGCTTTCTGTAACAATGGACAACTCCTGTAAGGTTTCTAAGCAAAACAGAATACATAAAATCTTACCCCAGTTGAAAGAGTAGTTCATTCTCAGGAAATTCAGTGTTTTTTTGAAACCAGACAAAAAATACTTTATATATATATTTATGTATATATACAAAGTATTATATATAAAGTATATATATAAAGTGCATGCATAGACTTAGGTTCTAAGCTCAGGTAATTATAAAAAGAGAAAGAATAGTCTGGGTGATATTAAAAAGTCATTTAAGATAGAGGACAATTCTTTTTTTGTTCCTGGTTACTCTATCCACTTTAGAACATCTGACATCTCTAGCCTCCTTACATTAATGCTTCTTCACCCCAGTTATTGTGAAAACCAGGATAAAAAAGCACCCACAAATTTCCAAAATAGCACCTGGGGGAAGTACTAAGTTATTTGAGACGACTGACATCAGACTAGGACAAGCACAGTATCTTTATCTCCCTTCCTTTAGCTGTGGGAGGCTGTTAGAGGCAAGGGATATCTTAAACAGAATTGACTTTCTGAATCAGTACCAACACACTGCAGCCAAGGCACCTTGGAAACACTCAGTTCCCAAAGTGATCTGAGCAGGCCCTTCCATCCAATAAACTGACCCAGATGTGGTAGCTGGGATCCTACATAGTTGGAGATAGACATCTCAAATAAAGGACTCCTATTTTGAAATCAGCAAATGAAGTCTCATGTCCCTTCATGCAACTCTAGTACCAGGGCCACCTTGTGAATCATTTATTTGCCTAGACCAGGTAGGTGTTTGAATGGCTGTTTTAGAGCTAAAATAGGCCATGGCCCAGTTTCTACTGTGCTTAATCTGGTGAGCTTTCTTCACATTAAATTTAACCAAGGGTAATTATTTATTCCCAATGAAAAGGTAGTGTTTACGTGATTTATTAATTTCAAAATTACCAAATGCCATTTCCTCCATGAAAGTCTGAATAGGAGATATATAAAAGTCAGTGTCTGGAGGAATTGTGGGGAGATGAGGATGTGGGGAAAATATGGGAACAGAGTCATTCTGTCAACATCTAATTCTCAAAAGAGCTCCAGAATTGATGGCCTATCTATTCTTACTGCATTTCCCAGAACAGACATATTGTTTCAAGCTGATAACTCCTGAAACAGCTAGAGAAACTATTTTATTTTGCTCTAAATTTTGCCTGTTAGCAAACCACATTCTCCAGATTTGCACAGAAGGAATAAAACTTCAGTGAATACATGTTAATGTTCAGTCAGCTGCTCTCATTTTTCCACATCCCTATCCAGATTTTTTTCTCACTCCACCCACAGAGAAAGAGGAAATATGGTCAGAATTTGCTTTTGCAGCAACAAAGTGTTTCTCCCAAAGCATCACGATGTGTGTGCGTATGTGTGTGTGTGTGTGTGTGTGTGTGTGTGTGTGTGTGTGTGTGAGAGAGAGAGAGAGAGAGACAGAGAGATAGAAATAGGGATAGAGCTAGAAGGATAGAGATAGTTCATTCATTTCTGGAAAGTAAAACATCCATTTTTATGAGACAAGGAAAACTTTATAAACTGAGGTCTTTACTGCAAAAAAAGCTTCTTTCATCCTTATAATGACTTGCATTATACAAAACATTTTCAAAAACATGATTTCATTTTATCATCACTATGCCATCAACCCATGGCATAGGTATGATTGTCTCCCAATTATAAATAAGGAAATAAAGGTACAGAAATGTTCATAACTTTCCTTAAGTCACACAATGAGGAACTAGGGGACTGACCAAAAGAACAGGTCTCCTGAATCTAGGTTTAGTACTCATTCTAATATTACTTATCCATATAAATTGAGTTGTTTTAAATCATCATACTGGTAGGGTGCCACGGTGGCTCATTTGGTTGAGCATCAGCTCTTGACTTTCACTCAGGTCCTGATCCCAGGGTCATAGGATTGAGCCCTGGGTCAGGCTCCACACTAAGCATGAAGCCTGTATACGATAGTCTCTCTCTCTCTCTCTCTCTCTCTCTCTCTCTCTCTCTCTCTCTCCTTCTACCCCTCTCCCCTGCTCACACACTCTCTCTCAAATAAAAATAAATAAATAAAATAAAACAAAATCATCATACTAGCAAGCTAAGCAGAAAGGCCCATAGAAGGTAATATGTAAAGGTCTCCAACCAAGTTTCCAATGTTTGTTTTATAAAAATATTTTGAAGATGGCTAATTTCTGTATCTCAGTATGTAAAACAATAAAGCTGTAAGAATTATATTGTAATTTGCTGAGGCACCAGTTGAACTAGTTTGGAAAAACTGAAGATTTCAAACTCTACGCTTAAGGTAAAGCATCAATAAGATATCAAATGCCGTGTGATCTTAAATAACATTTAATGATAATACTTAGAATATGATAATTGTGAGAATATGTATGAATCTAATGATTATGAAATGTTCAATATATTTTTCACATAAAATTATTTTTAAATATAATTTTAATGTTTATTTTTTAAAAAATTTTTAACATTTATTCATTTTTGAGAGACACAGAGAGAGAGAGAGAGAGAGACAGAGCACTACTGGGGAAGGGGCAGAGAGAGAGGGAGACACAGAATCTGAAGCAGCCTCCATGCTCTGAGCTGTCAGCACAGAGCCCGATGTGGAGCTCCAACTTATGAGCCACGATATCATGACCTGAGCTGAAGTCAGACACTCAACCTACTGAGCCACACAAGTGCCCCAGTGTTTATTTTTTAGAGAGACAGAGTGAGAGCAGGGGAGGAGCGAGAGAGAGGGAGACACAGAATCTGAAATATGCTCCAGGCTCTGAGCTGTCAGCACAGAGTTTGACGCAGGGCTCAAACTCACAAACCGTGAGATCATGACCTGAGCCAAAGTCAGATGCTTAACTGACTCAGCCATCCAGGCACCCCTTTAAATATAATTTTATACCAAGCTATGGTGCATATTGAAAAAATGCAACTTATTTCATTTGGCTTTCTGCTTTACACGTAGATGTTTTCAAAAGCGTAGAAGTCTCCTTAATCACATCTTGAATGTAAACCTGGTTACAAAGATAAATCGGTGTGCCATGTGTTATAAGGAGAGCTTGGCCTATTTGCTGCATTGTACTGAGTATTATAGGATCATGAGGTTATCCTTGATAAGAGTTTATTTTAAACAAGATTGTCTAGACTCTGGGACATTTCTTTTTTAAGTTTTTTTATTTATTTTGGGAGAGAGAGCAAGAAAGAGAAAACAAATGGGGGAAGGGCACAGAGGGGCAGAAGGAGACAGAGAATCCCAAGCAGGCTTTGCACCTTCAGCACAGAGACCAATGCTGGGCTTGATGCCACAAACCCGTAAGACCACGACCTAAGCCTAAATCAAGAGTCAGACGTTTAACTGACTAAGCCACCCAGGCATCCCTAGGACATTTCTAAGTCAAGACTGGGGATCCTGTAATAGGTATCTGCCACTACCTACACATGAACTTCTCAAGCTTGGCGTGGTGTCTCCGAGTTGGTGAGTTTAGTGCTTTTGCATGGACTCAGCATGCATTATATGATCGAGAACATTGCATTGATCATTCCCTATGCTAAGTGTTTCTATCCTCACATATTCCTTTGAGGTGGTACTTCAGTTAGGGTAATGCTAACAGCTCTCACAAAAGAAATCTGTAATTTCAGAGCTTTGTATAATAGAGATTTATTTCTCAAAGCAAAATCAGGCAGACGCTCCCAATCTGTAGGCAATCCTCCACCATGTGGTGACTCACAGACCAAATCTCCTTTCACCACAAGAGGCTACAGTTTCCTAAAGCAGGGATCAGCCAACTCTGGCCTGTGGGCCAAATCTGGCTGCCAAGTGTTTTTAATGATCCATCAGCTAAGACTATTATTCAAAGTTTTAAAAACTAGAAACAAAACAAAAATATAATATTTTGTAACAAAAAATTATATGAGATTCCTACGTAGGTGTCCCTACATAAAGCCTTTTTGGAATATAGCTACACTTACCCATTTATGTATCATCCATGGCTGCTTTTGCAGTACAAAGACAGAATTGAGGAGATGCCACAGAGATTGTTCACAAAGCCAAAAAATATTTACTATCTGACTGTTGTGGATTGAATGCGTACCCCCAAATTAATTAATATGTTGAAGCCCTAACACCCAATATGATGATATTCATAAGTGGGGGCTTTGGGAGTAGAAGACATCAGGAGGGTAGGGCTCCCATGATGGGAATAGTGTCTTTATAAGTAGAGGGAAAGAACCAGAGTGTTCAAGAGCTCGCTCTCTCATTTTCTCTCTTCGCTGTGTGGGGACAGAGTGAGAAGGGAGACCATCTGCAAGCAAGGAAGAGGGCCCTCACTCAGAACCCAGACATACTGACGCTCTGAACTCAGACCTGGAGCTTATGAGGAATAAATGTTTCTTTAAGCCACCCAGATTATGGTGTTTTGTGATGCAACCCAAGCTAAGACACTAGCCATTGACAGAAAAAGTTTGCTGATTGATCCTGGATCTAGAGCTTCCTTACAGACTGAGTTCTACCCCCGGAAGAGTGGGCAACACGTTCCAACTCACAGCTTAGAGAGGTTAGTGGCTTTCCCAAGGGTTGATGATTCCTTGTTGTATACCCAGGATCCAAACATAGGTGTCTTTGACCTCAAACCTCAAAATCTTAACCTTATTTCTTTACTGTTAGATGCTTGAATCTCCCCACCAGTATATTCATTCATAAATTCCCATACTGTATTCATCTTTGGGAAACCAATGATGTCAGGCAAATACTCCTCATCACATTATTTTAATTTAACACGCATTGAGCTCTAGCCATTCTCTAATAATATCTTTAAGAAAACAATGAGAAGAGTTTAGTATGAAATATAAAAACCTCGTATGGCGCTGTGTGTAATGATTATGTGACAAACAGTTAATAAATCTTCAGAACAATAACACTGCTTCCAATAATGTTTTATATTCCAAAATGATTAATTTTTAACAGTACTTTGTATCCCTTGTGTATAACGTCTTAGATCCCATAGGATAAGCAAACCAATCTCCATGTTACTATGAAACAGAAATAAAATATTATAGGATTTTCTGATGACTCTGAGGAGTGGAATGGCTCCTTTGGGACTGCAAAGTTAATTAAAATGAGCATAGAATTGCTATGCTCTATTACGGCACAATTATGCACTCCCTTCCTTTTTTTGGTTCCCTCCTTAAAGACTTTACAATGAAGGTCAAAGTGAGAAAAATAGATAGCTTTTTCTTCTAACTTTGCTTTTACATGAAATGAGTTCATTCTTTTCTATGTATATGTTTAAAAGAAGCCAAGTTTTGCTACCTTGGAATTCCTTGGAGATCATCACCCAATATATAAGAGGATAGAAGCATTAGAGGTAAATAGTCGTGAAATATTCATAATAATAATTGCCATAGGTTTTCTCTACCTTATATTTAGACTTGCAGAATAAGCTTAGATAAATCGGTCAATATAATAGTGTATCAGAAAAAGTAGAGACAATATCTTGATTTTGATGTACTAAAGACAAAAATAGAACTCTTTCTTTAAAATATTGTTTTTAAACTGTACTCCAGATGTCTTTCTAGCATCGGTAATTGTCTACACACACACACACACACACACACACACACACACACACACACACACAGGACATATCCCCAGTAAATGAAAGAAGACTTTCATTCACATGGGACAACTTATTCTAAGGTGGAAGTGTCTTCCTGACACATACTGTGAGGTACAGATGATAAAGTCTCTCAGTTCTGTGGGCATAGGAAGGGTAGAATATGCTGGCTTCAGAAAAGATCCAAGTGTCTTTTGATGTTAACAGGAAGTATTATACAGTATCCATTAAACTAGAAGAAATGCAAGCTTCATGATGAAAGGAACTTACCCTGCATACTAAAACCTTATGTGTTCTTTCATTTATTACTTGTAGCAAATTATTACTATTTAACAGATGGGAAATTTGAGGTTCTAAGAGTCCAAATTATTTTTCCAAGAACACATGCTTGATTTGTAGTAGACACAAGATTCAAACACAAACATACATCTCTCTGACACATCATGTGGCCTCTAATGTGATGACCATTCATTCACCATCCACATTTCACTTCACCTGACCTGTCAATTCTTCCTAGCAGCCATAGCTTGGCTCTTGCAAGTCACTGGTGATGGTTACACATCTTTCAAATCTATCACATCAGAGAGTTCACAAACACCAAGTCAAGTGAGCTCTTTTCGGTCCCAGGTATCAGAAAAAAAAAGCTTCATGTAAGACAAATAATAATGGTAATTTATTTGGCACATATAATTATTGTAAGGATTAACTTCTAAAAAGTCTTCCCTTACTAGCTCTAACATGTCTCTAAGGACCTCTTTTTCTTCATCTTTCTTCTTCATCTTCTATAATGCCCATTTCATTCCAAAGCTTGTCTCTTCAATATTCCAAGAAGGAAAACAGAAACACACAGAAATACATTACTTCCTCTTTCACAATGGAAGTAAAGGAAGCAGCTTCATCTCAACAATCCTTACAAATCTTAGATGCATTTTTATTAAATAATAGTAAATGACATGCCCAACCCAGAAGACTACTGTCTCCAGGAGAGTCTCAATTGTTTTGGCCTCAATAATAGGCTCCAACGTTGAAGTGTAGGAGAAGTCAATCTCCTGGAAGCTACATGGACCCACAAATAAAGACCAGGGGACACTAAAAAGCAAAAAGAGGGATAGATGTTTCAGAATTGGGTATATTATGTTGTAGTAACAAGTGATCCCCAAATCTTAGTAACTTAAAACAACAAATGCTAGGAGTTCTACTCTGTATCATCATTGCTTTCACTTCAGGACCCAGGTTGAATGGACAGCCACATTCTGGAACACTGTCAAATAGTGAGGGAAAAGAGAATGTGGAGAAATATGCCCAATCTTAATGAGTCTTCACTTTTGATCAAAGGTCAAAAGCAAGTCACATGGTCATGTAATTTCAAAGGAGGAAGGGAAGTTTAATGCTACTATGTTCATGGAAGGGAAAAGCTAGATTCTTTGTGGGGAACCTTCATAAACATTCCAAGAAATAACCAACAAACAGCCACCATGTCTACCCCCAGTTAGAGAAAGAGAGATGTTCTGAGTTGTAACACCACCAAAGGACTTCAAGAGGACAATGGTATAAGCTTGAAGAATCACAGGCCTCTCTAAATGGGAACGAGGGTGAATTGCTCTCAGGTACCCACTGAATTCTTGCCTCCTTCACTGATATTTATACACTGCATAATAATAGTTGCAGCACATAGTTAATACCAGGAGAATCAGCTACAATGAAGAAAATATATAGTGCTAGGATTAAATCATAAAAATACTCCATGTTCAGTTGTATGGCTGGGCAATAAATTCAAGTACCTGACTGACATTTCTTTAGAACTCACAAGCATTCCATTTACTCCAGAGCTAATGGAAGAGATATGATCAGAAAAAAGCAGAGACTAATTTTAAATTTCACTTAAAATCACTACTGATACTAAGATTTAAGAAACTTATTTGGATGCTGTCAGAGTGCATTGTCATAGATCTTTTTCTCCATTCCAACAACAACAACAACAACAACAACAACAACAACAATTTTTCTTAAACCCTGGCCAAAATAATTTACGCTCTATAATTCTGATTTAAAAATAAATCTTGAGAAGCCATTGAGAAAATACATAAAAATAAATGAGAAGTAGAATGGCCTAATACACAAGAAGAGTTTCAAGACATTGCCCAGTGAAGAAGTGTGGAGGGTGGCCTCTGATGAAAAATGGGAGAGGAAAAAATCAAGACTCAATCCATTCTTGCTTTAGAAAATAAGCAATAATGCCTTCAAAAGAAAACTTTATTTTTCAATGTTACTATTTATTTTGGTAAAGGGAAATGAGAATCTTAATGACTTTGGGACCCATCACTTGAGTGATGTCATATGATTTTATGTTGTGGGAAGTGAAATGAAGAGAGTCTTCCCATGTGTACATACCACATTCTATGTCTTAAAAGAGTTTGATCATCTACTCTAAGATTTTTCTTTAATGATACCTATCCAATTAACTGTAATAGCTTCTCCTAGCCTAGGAAAAATATGGTTTCAATCTTAAGTGCTTAGAAGTGCTTGTTTCTTATTTCATTCAGTGAATGTGTATTACATCCCAACTGTGCACAGTCGAGGAGCTAAGAACAGAGTGGTGAACAGTATAGACAAGAGTTCATGTTGCTAAATTCCTTTCTTATGAAAGAAAGGGTCTTAGGGGTTTGACCTGGGTTTATGTCTCATAAGCTAGGAACTGATACAAAAGTGGGTTGGCTCATGGCTATGGGGTTGAGACTCATGGAAATTTTCAAAATCAGCATTCGAGGTCAAATGGAATGTTGTAACTTCAGAAAACCTTGAATTAGAACAAAGAAAAAAAGTCCTAAGGTTCTACATAGTATGATGTGAAGATAAAACAAGGAGAAAAGAATAACAAAAGAAAATGATTCCATCAGGTGGGATGGATCCTGGCACAGTTCTAACTTTAACGTAACAGTTCTCTTAAACTTCACAGGAAGGCTATGAAGGGAGTGCTTTTATTATTCCTACTTTATAAGTGACAAAACAGGCTTAGAGATCCAGGAACAAAGTGTCATACCCAAGATCACATCCATCAGCCTAGCTCCACAGTTTGTGCTCTTAGTAAAATGGAGCAAACAGATTCATTTTCTATGTATAAGGGCTGGACAATATTAGGCTTAGACAGATTATCTAAGCCATTGGAACATAAAACAGGTTTTCATTTATAGAGCATTGGTACCGACTTGCCTACATAGGAAGTAAACCATTTATTTCTGGAGACACATTTGATTAACCTAGAAGCACTGGAGATTTATAAAAGTCAGATCCATATTAAACTAATTCCAGCAACTTTGAGGATACAAGTTTTCCTAGAGTAGACGCTCAAGTATATTTATCTTGATCAAGCATGGCGTTAAAAGGGATAACGATATAGAATAAATGAATACATAAATGAATGAACTACGAATGACCATGGTTTAATTTTTCTTTTCAAACTTCTATTTTCTTAAGCAATTATTGATATTCTTTGTAAGGAATTAGACATTTTTCATTGAAGCAAAATAAATAGCAATTACACCATTCCTAAAAGAATTCAGAATGTCTGAAGAATGTATATCAGGATATACCACCCTGTTTGCTTCCTTCTGCTCGACATGGGATTGGAGAATGGAGCATTCATGCAATGGTGATTCATTCATTGGATTCATCAGATGAATCCAATGCTTCTAATTGAAAACACGTCCCTGTGCACCCTTAATTAATTTTCCAATTTTTGCTCTACTTCTAGTGCTCAAGCTCTGGAACCAAAACAAAACAAACAAATAAACAACAAAAATTCTCATATAAGTATCACAAGAAATTTTGGTTTGGGTCATCGCCAATGGTATATATTTATTCAAATATTCCAATTAACTAAGAGCACGAGGCTCCCACAGTCTCAGACTGATTGGCTAGAGAAAATACAGGATGCTTAGTTTATGTGAATTTCAGAAAAACAACGAATAATTTTCTTAGGATAGGTATGTCCCAAGCATTGTATGTTTGTTTGTTTGCTTGGCTTTGGCATATCTGGCAAGCCTATCACAAAGTTTTAAAGAAACAAAGGCTCCACTGGGAGAATGCTGTAGTACCAAACAAGTGTGTCTGCCAGTAATTGGTTCTGCTACCCTTTATTAAGTTGCCTTGCCCCGCTGAACCTCAGTTCCTTCATTTGCAAAGGGAAAAGAGTTGGACTAGTTGAATTCTGAGGACCCTTTCCTCTGTACATTTCTAGATTCTAGTAGTCTGTAAGAGTCTGAACTACATACAAAGACAAGAAGTATGACGTCATTGTTTGTAAAATGTCCTGTGAGGCAGAGAAATTATAAAGCATTCACTTATTACCATTCTCCCCAAGAAGGAGAGAAAAAGAACAACAACAGCAAATTAAATAGACAATGGGAGTGGGAGACAGCTGTCTTCCAGAGAGTTCCTAAGAGGTAAGAGAGTGTGCCCTGGGATGTCCTCCTCTCTAAAGGCTCCTGCTGTTCTCTTTGGAGGTTACCATTTGTTCCACCCACAGGGTTCCAAAATTAAGAACTGGCCTCTTTTGTGGGGAAAAGTGATTTTAATGCATTTATAAGGAGCTAAAATACACAGAGATGTAAGAAAAATGTTATATGTTTTTATAAATACACAGACATGTAAGAAAAAAGATATATTTGCATTCATTTAAGGGATGCAATGCTGAATGTAATTGTTATAGCTCAAGTTTTAGGGGTTTTTAAAATTTTTTGCTTCATAAATTTTATTTTATTTTTATTATTTATTCATTAATTATTATTTTGTGTAGGGGTGGGTAGCAGACAGCAAAAGGATACAGCTCTGCCATCATCATTTATCAAACTTAGCAAGACTAATTCATACCCTTCACAGCACCCTCCCTAAGAGGTCCTTATGAAAGATCACCCCAGTGCCTTCATTAATTATGACACTGTTCATAATTGCTCAGCATTCCCCCATTCTGGCTTGAGTTAAATCAGAAATGCAATTAAATATATGTAATATACATGTGAACCAGAATACTAACAATTCTTCCCTTCCTGGGCATTAAAAATACAATTCTTCAACTTCTACATACTGTGAGCACCATTTCTTTTCAGAGAAAGATAAAAACACAAAGCAACTTCTCATTGTGGCAAGGAAATCCAGGGAAATCTTTTCATAATAAGACCACAAACAGGGCAATACAGGGATAGTTTGGAAAACTCACTGTGTAACATAGGACAGACCCTGTGGATATTTTTGGTGAGAGAAGTACATCATAAGCAAATGTAAGGTTAAGTGGAATCTTCCTCCAGGAACTGTATTTTTTAATGAAAGGGAGCTCAGTTGAAGCATGAATGTGATTATCTGTAACAAAGAGTCTCACAACTGATATGCTAATCACAGTAGAATAAAAAGACAGGGACACAGACAGGGTTCACCTTCTTTTGGCGAATGAGGACTGAAGCTTTAAAGCACCAACTCTCTATCAGGCTTGTACATTTAGAGGATTCCAATCCCATCTAATCTTGTAGGTTTCCCTGGGTATCTTCCATAAGACTTTAGCCCTGTTCGCATTTCCTGAGTCGTATACACAGGGCAGAGCACAGGATAGAATCAGAAAACGTAATTCTCAATCAGGGTTTTTCAACCCTGACACTATTGACATTTTGGATAGAATAATTCCTTGAGCGACTTAGACTCTCAGGGAGGAAATCAGACTCTGGTAAAATAAAGTCCACAAATAAGTATATAAAAGGTAAATATATATATACATATATATATATATATATATATCTATATATATATATATATATATATACACCTATATATATATATACACCTATATATATATATATACCTATATATATAATATAAATATATATTTCTTCTCACTGTGTTGTATCATTCTCATAGTTATAGAGACAACTTCGTATGAATTGTATACTTTACTCAAGCATCACGTGTTGGCTATAAATGTTATTTTTCTGTCTCTAGACACTTTATATGAACATTGCCTTCCTGATTATCCACTCTCAATACGATCAATACCTCTCAAAAAGCCACAGTTGTTTTTACATACAACAGATGGCTTTCATGGGTCTATCTATTCCTTCAAGATCTAGCCTCCACCTACTCTCCCAAACCTCCCCTCCTCCTTCTGCCGCACATGCATTCTCGAAATGCATGTGTGCTATCACACTGGTCAGTCTCTCAGCCTGGAATGCACATCTCCTCATCAGATTGTGAAGTCACTAAAAACAGACTCAGTGTGTTTCTCCTTTTCTCTTTTTTTAAATGTGTATTTTTGAGAAAGAGAAAGTGCAGGGAGGGGGAGATGGGTGGAGAGAGGGAGACAGAGGATCCCAAGAGGGTTCATGCTAAGCACAGATGTGGGGCTCAAACTAAGGAACTGTGAGATCATGACTTGAGCTGAAGTTGGACGCTCAACCCACTGATCCACCCAGACACCCAAGTCCTTTTATTTTCAACACCAAGCAAAGGCCCTGTGATAGTAATGTTTGCTATTTTTAAAAACAATTAAATGAATTAATATCAACTCGGAAGAACTCTTAGGTGGCAGCTCTACTTTCTCTCAGGAGACAAATCACCTGTAACTCTTCAATTAGTTCCTCCTTGGAGTCAAAGTTAAACACAGAGTTGATTCAAAGAGTAAGTGTTCTCCTTTTTTTTTCTCTGAAAATCTTGAACTCTGGTTACTGGTTAGAAAATGAAAACGGACTTCTTGTGTATTTACTGCACTGATTAACTTTAGGGTTTCAGTAGAGGGGTCTGTTGTGTAGTGAGTCAGAAATAAAAAGTGAAAAGAGAAAAACCTGTGCGTAAGACCCAGGTGCTTTAAAACTTCTGGACTGGGGCGTCTGGGTGGCGCAGTGGGTTAAGCGTCCGACTTCGGCTCAGGTCATGATCTCTCAGTTCAAGAGTTCCAGTCCTGCATCAGGCTCCCTGCTGACAGCTTCGATCCTAGAGCCTGCTTTGGATTCTGTGTCTCCCTCTCTCTCTGCTCCTCCCCTGCTTGCACTCTGTCTCTGTCTCTCTCTCAATAATAAATAAACATTAAAAAAAAAACAAACACTTTTAAAACTTCTGGACTTAGCTAGTTTGGATGTGGGGTGGGGGCAAAGAGGGAAGAATGATATAAACCAAAATAATAAGTTTACCTTAAAAAGAGTAGGTCCATCATATAAAAATAAAGTTCCTTTGGAAGTAGCAGGAAAATCATCATGAAAGACTAAATAAGACATTTTACTAATTCACTATAGTAGAAGTCTATGTTGTTTGTTTGTTTGGCCAAGGAGGGCTCCCCTCTCAGCTAGTCTTCGATTTCAAAATTTGAATCCTGTACAGAGACCTTAAGGACCAGTGAGATCAGTGCTTTTCTCTACTCCGAGGGGAAACTGGCCATACAAAGATTCTAATTTTAGGAGTGAATTAAAATTTATTCTTTTTTTCATGCCACCTTAACAATATTTTTGCTATGATAGAATGGAAAATGTAGTGTCCTATCAATTCTCTATTGCTAATATGAGCCAAGAAAATCATCTAAATAAAGTCCAGTGGCAAAGAAAGCATGAATCATAAGGCAATGCAATGCCAAACTAAGCCATGTTTCATCAGTCACCAAAATTAATCCTGAATTTCATCAGCTCATGCAGACTGTGTCCAAAGAAATGTTCTGGGAGGCACACAGATTAAAATGAAGGACTGAATTAAAACACCAAAGTTGCATTTTATTTTCTAAACCTGTACTTTCCACTGGTAGTCAGTGAGAACATGAAAACAGACTTCTAGCTAAAACAATGTCTCCCCTAAGAACTACTACAGAATGCTGTAATGGGGCAGGTATCCTCTGAACGCCAGAGTTTGCAAACTTTTTCCTTCAAGGATCAGAGAGGAACTAGTTTAGGCTTTGCAGGCCTGTGGTGTCTGTTGCAACAACTCAACTCTGCTTTTGTAACCAGAAAACAACCACCCACCGACAACGCTAACTAATGCGTGTGGCTATGTGCCAATAAAACTATTTATGAAAAGAGGCAGTGGGCTCCATCTGATAGAAGGGCCACAGGGTGCTGTCCCCTGCTTCTTTAATATATTAGGCAACCAAGAACTGAGAACTGATGAGACGCAATGTGGAGTTTGTTGTTCTTTCCTAATTTCTCACTAGATACATGTTTGCAGTTAATACCTCACAGTCATTAATTTAAAATGGAACCTCCAGCGACTCTGAACTGGCAATTAGTTAAAACAAGGTAAACGTGTAAAACGCCTGCCAGTTAGCTATCTGATCTGCATCAATCCACACGTATTAAGTCAGTGAAAGAGCAGAAATGTCATTTTCCAGAACATGCAACCCTACCGCTCCGCATGCCTCTAATGAGGGAAAGCTAATTATTTTATTATCTTAACATAAACCTCCCCAAATTAAATATTTCCAGGGTTATAAACGGTTTGCCTCCGAGCTTCTCCAAAAGCTTAAAATCAGTCCTTTCACTCTGGCAGACAACACTCCTGGTCTCCTCAGAGTTCAAAGAAAGCCTTGACATCTTTCAGAGTTTTGGGTTTTGTTCTTCTCACAGAAAAAATAAGGTGCTACTGATGTTGCTCTCCTTATTGAGAAGAAAGTTCAATACCATTATATCCTGTTGACAAAAGGGTCCAGAAATTGTGAAAGAAACTGGAATAGCCGTCATCATTCTTCCTTTAAATCCAGCTCTAATCTCATCAGTGTTAACTGATTTTATTTGTACCTATTATACATTTTCAGTTTGCCAAATAAGTAAATAAACAAATTTGTGCCTGTTATACATTTTCATTTTAACCTCTTTCAAAGATAAACAAATAAATAAATTTATTTATTTATTCCTCTTACAAAAGCAGATTCAGTTATTTGATTATTAACCATTTCCTAGTTCTCTTCTCCTCCAAGCTGAATAACTGTTTTTATTTTCCTTTCCTAAATCTGTGTTGCTGGATCTGCCGAAATTTGTCATGAAAAACCCATTTGGGTGAGACTTTCTCTCAAATTATTTAATCCCAGGGAATTAAGTTTCAGGATAATAGGCAGAGCGATGGGCCAAATAACCACATTTGGCTCCTACATTGTCTGTTGTTAACTCTTAAAGGCCTAGTGTTATCATATTCATCTCTTTGTCCTATGGTAAACAAAAAGCCACACTTCTTTTAAGCCACCAAGTAAAACTAAGTCATAAACGTCTGTTCCATGACCATTGGAGTGCGTTCCTTTCCTATGTTTCTTCAGGAAGAGCTAGGAAAACAATTTTTAATTTTCATTACTCATTTCTCATAAGACGTACTCATATGTAAATGTTTCATATTCCCCCAAACGTAAACTATTTCCCAGTCATTCTCTCTTTCATGCTGACTTTTGTAAATGCCCTTATTCTTCACAATATCCATTGCAAATTCATGGCCAATTACTACCCATACTCCCTATTCTTAATTGAAGTTTGAAACCCTCAACTACCTAAAATAAATGAGTTCTCTTGGAACTTTGGTGGCAGAGGACAAAACAAAGATTGCTACCTGCAAGAGTGCCTGCTGTCACAACAGGGCTAAAGTCAAAGAAGGGATGTGTTCCCCCGATTTGATTGCTCCCTTGGGGAGGAAATTGTGGCAAATGAGAATCCACTACTAATTCCTTTGGCCTGTCTTAAGGAGAGGTTCATGGCAAAGCCATAGAGCCCTCAAATCTCCCAGATAAGCCTATACTAAGGTACTTCATGCCTTGCTCAAATCTTCAGGTTTATTATATGTTTTTATATGAAGTTCTTAAGAATTACTTGTGGAGGGAATGAAGGGGAAAATGGAAGAAAGAAGAAAGGCATCATTTATATGACTTACATGATAACAGTTCCCTTAATACAACTGACCAGGTGTATGTTTTCATATCACTTGCTTTCAAGTTTAAAATGCATGAGTAGCTACCTGGAATTTCTTTTTAATAAAGTTGGAAAAAGGGGCTGTGGAAAAAAATTATTGTCACAATAACTAGATTAACTAGATGAGTGAGAGTATTAGATATATTAAAGGATACAAATGAATACTATTTTCTTTTCAGATTGTCTCAGTATACTGTATTTTTATCTCCAAGTCTTTGAATTAAGTTTCCAAGCACCCAAATGCCATTTCTGAGTTTTTTGTTTGTTTTTATGGTTGATTCTTTTTTTTTTTAATATAATTTACGGTTAAGTTACCTAACATATAGGGTATACAGTGTGCTCTTAGTTTCAGGAGTAGATTCCCATGATTCATTGATTATATACAACACCCAGTGCTCATCCCAACAAGTGCTCTCATCAATGCCTATCACCCATTTTCCCCTCTCCCCTACCCCCCATCAACCCTCAGTTTGTTCTCTATATTTAAAAGAGTCTCTTATGGTTTGCCCCCTTCCCTCTCTGTAACTATTTTTTCCCCTTCCCTTCCCCCACGGTCTTCTGTTAAGTTTCTCAAATTCCACATATGAGTGAAAACATACGATATCTTTCTCTGACTGACTTGTTTCACTTAGCATAATACACTCCAGTTCCATCCATGTTGTTGCAAATGGCCAGATTTCATTCTTTCTCAGTGCCAAGTAGTACTCCATTGTTACCACACCTTCTGTATCATTTTGGCTCTTTCCATAATTTGGCTACTGTTGATAGTGCTGCTATAAACATTGGGGTACATGTGCCCCTACAAATCAGCACTCCTGTGTCTTTTGGATAAATTCCTAGCAGTGCTATTGTTGGGTCATTGGGTAATTCTATTTTTAATTTTTTAAGGAAGCTCCACACTGCTTTCCAAAGTGGCTGCACCAGTTTGCATTTCCACCAACAATGCAAAAGGGTCTCCCTCTCTCCATCTCCTTGTCAGCATCTGTTGTTTCTTGAGTTTAATTTTAGCCATTCTGACCAGTGTGAGGTGGTATCTCAGTGTGGTTTTGATTTGTATTTCCCTGATGATGAGCTTTATTGTCAGAAGACTCTAAGGATGCATGAAGGGGTGGGCACTAAGGAAATGTTTGGGAACAACTCTAATTTTCTTATAGGTATAGCAACACTCAAGGTTAAAGGGTGCATGTCTTTTCCGAATGGAAGAATATAGATCTCTGAGAATCCAGGCTCAGTTCTTCTCAAAATGTCTATCTCATTGTGTTATCTAGGTAAGCAGGCTACTAAGAAAAACTATAGCAATCTGTATAGTGCAGAGTATTAAAAACTAAAAGGAATAAAAAGTTTTTTAAAAGTTTTTTTAAAAAGCAAAAAACAAAAAACTAAGAGAAAATTGTTTCCTAGTTTTCCCAAATTCAAAGGCCTTATCAGAATTCATAAGACAATGTAACTTCCTAGTCTGCAAAGCTCACGTTCCTGAAGGCCCAGGGGAACTCAGCTTTTGAAGCTGCTGCCTACTCCTCTTGACAAGCTCAGTCTGCACTTTCACTGGAAAAAAAGAAAAGCAAAGGAGAGAGAGAATTCTTCTTTAAATGCTCAGGAAAGTGAAGAGACGTTTGCTTTATTATTATGAATCCATCCTACCAGCTGCAGGTGGTAAAATTTAGCACTTGGTCAGACAACCCCCCAAGAAGATCCACAGAGGATCAGAAAGATACCCTGGGAAGTAACAGAAAATTATCAAATTCATAGAAGCATAGAATAGCGGTTGCCAAGGGCTGGAAGGAAGGGAAAATGGAGAAGTGATGGTCAAAGGGCACAATGTTTCAGTTACAAGATAAACAATTTTTGGCGATCGACTACACAACATAGTGCCTACAGACAATAATACTGTATTGTGTACTTAAAATTTGCAAAATGGGTAGATCTTATGATAGGTGTTCTCACGACACACACACACACACACACACACACACACACACAATAATAATAAAGGGGACAGAAGACAACTTTAGGAGGTGATGAATATGTTTATGGCATTAATGGCAGGGATGGTTTCACAGATGTGTACACTTGGTACTCAAATTCACTGAGCTATAAACATGAATATATATATATATATATATATATATATATATATATATGCATATTGCATTTCAATGATACTTCAACAAAGTGGTTAAAAAAAAGGTTGGCTGGTCATGGAAATGACATTCAAACCTTGGTTGTGCTTCCTGGCTCAAGTATGAGGGGAATTTTGCCTCCACAACAGTGGGAGGAGAAACTGTGGTAATGCTGAATTTTCTGCAGGTAATGAGAGATCAGAAAATTCAGGGACCAAAATTGATTTTTAGAAATTATCCTTAATGGTCAAAATAATAAAGCCAGTTCTTCATGCAGGTCAATATCACATTTCAGGGTATAAAGCTGGTGTTTAGAAATTTGAAACAAATAAGATTATTTTCACCAAATGGTGTAAAAGTGAAAATGTAGTCAAGTAGTATTTAACATCATAAAAAAATAAAACAATCTTCACAGAGTAACCCAATATCTGGAATAGGCACTGGAGGAGTATGGGCATGAAGAAAGAGGCTGGAAATGCTGGGATGATAATAAATAATTATAGGATTTAATAAATAATTTAATAAATAATTATAAGGGATTTGCATTAAATGCAGCAGGGGACAATAACACCCCTGTATTGAAACACAGGAAAGGCAAATAACTTTAATTGACAACCATGTGTGGGACACAGCACTGGCACTTGATACATATTATCACCTTTTTTTATCCATACTGTGAGTGTATAAGACATTCCATTTACCAATAAATAAAAAGACACTCTGAGTTGTTTATGTTTTGCAAATGTTTTGCAGGATGCACTGTGTCAACTGAATATTACAAAACCTTTAAAAGACAAGAGATTACGCCCTGGAAAATCTGTGTGTGTGTGTGTGTGTGTGTGTGTGTGTGTGTGTGTGTGTGTGTGTATAAATATATATAGTATTAATTCTGTGAAATATGCTTCTGTCAGCCCCATGTAGTCACAAAGGTTTATGTGGGGTTTACAACATCTCTTTGCTATTTTCCAGCTCCTGTTGTGGAGGCTGCAGAATGATGCTTATGGTACAGGTGGACTTGCTGGTGTGAAATCCCATCTTGACCATGCATGTAACTTGAGCAAGTTACGTAAGCTGCCTTTAGCTTCTCAACTATAAATGAGAGCTAATGATATCTACCCCATAAGATTTGTGAAGATTAACTATTTAAGCCTGAGCACAGTGACTAGGGTATACAAAAGCACTTAGTAAAAGTTTGGTGTTAATTTTGTCTGTTTTCTCTGCTGCTCTGGCTCCAATACTTGGAATAGTAATCAGCAAAGTACACAATCAATAAATATTTGCTGACTGATTGCTTAAATGTATCATTCTCTCTTCCAATTTTTTTTTCCTGTAAAGATAAATCCCTTCCATGTCAATCCCCTCCTGCAAGACAAATGTAAAAGGCATGGAAGGCTTAGTCTCTGTCCAAATTGACCTGCTTTGTGTGAGGAAGGGCTGGGCCTTCACTCTGGTGTGAGAACATGAGAATCAAATACATGTGAAGAAACGCTAGAAAGCTGTGCGGAATGAATACAGCAGACTTCTCTAGCAATGTGTTCTCCTTCAAAGAACCCAGATTCCATTAACTTGAGGTCAGCTTCCCTCATTGTACCTCTTGTTTGTCTCCCCTCCCCAGACATTTATTTCCCTGACATTGTGGGGATGAGCTGAACAAACAAAGGAGAAATAGAGCTGTAACTACCCTCACTGAGCCAACAGGACCCCAGTGTGTAATGAGACAGCTCAAGTTATTATCTCACTTGCTTAAAGGAAACCCATGGGACCAGATGAAAGACGAGAACAGGAGGAGAAAGGGCTGTGAGTGTGTGAACATGAACTAAGCCCAGGTGCAGAGTCAATAATCCTCATTGTTTTTATAGAGATATTAGCTACCTTCATTTGCTCTATTTCAAGCGTTAATACTCCATTGCAAAGGACTGTATTAAAATGCCATCGCTTCTGAAACCACAGGCAAAGCTAACATTTAATGAGAAAATTCCTTGGGCCAGCGTTTGTATGCATCACTTTGCATACATTGCCACATTCAATCCTCACAACAGCCCTCAGAAGTGATATGACCCCAGTTTTCAGATGAGGAGATGAGGCTCAGAAACCTAACCACTCATGGGAAAACCATGCTATTGTTGTGTCAAGTCTGTATGGCTCCAAAATGCTTATATCTTTATCTTATAACTTTCAGCCATGCAGGAATTTTGTGGTGGTAATTACTACTTGAAATGAGCAAACCTCCAAAGGATTTGACCATCTTTATTATTACATGGAATTTTTGTTCATAGTATTATTTGTGGTGAAGAGGTGTTCATCGCCACTTAATCTCAATCAACCTACATTCTATTCATCAAAAAATGCTTTCTTGAGTGCCTCTGAGGTCCTAGTTTAATCCTATGTGACTTTTTAAATAATTTTGTCATTAAATGGATGCATGAAAAGTTTACTTTAGACATTCCATGCATTAAAGCAGCAGTGTATACAGTTCACAAATCTGTTTTCACCTGCATTCATTCATTTAGTTCTCAAATCAAATCCTTAGGGTACACTGGTTTTTCTCCTACCATTCTCCAGTTGAGCATCAGGGATGCACATAGCTTGTTAACAGCACAGCTGGAACTCAAATCCTGTGCTCTTCCAACTCCAAGCCCAGTGATTTCCTCCCTGAATCACAGCTATCCAGTATGATGACACTGCACTTGGAATCCATCCAGTATAAACCATCC
This sequence comes from Acinonyx jubatus, assembly GCF_027475565.1. NCBI lineage: Eukaryota > Metazoa > Chordata > Mammalia > Carnivora > Felidae > Acinonyx > Acinonyx jubatus. The sequence goes on from NC_069383.1 coordinate 118,854,595, forward strand.
CCTCCATCAGATGCTCCCTATCAGCAGATGAGCAAAGCATAGCTGTTGGAGTGGTGGTTCAGTGTAGCTAAATATTCATCAGAAGTGTGCACATTAACAGCCACACACAATAATTAAACTGAAATTAATTTCCTCAGTTAATACATGCCACAGAATTAAATTAAACCTCAACAGAAAACAGGGCAGACTGTAACTATTAATCCTCCCCTAAGCAACAATAATTATTTTTGCCAACATTTATTTCATTTGCATATATGATGTTATGTCGCAAATTTTCACATACCAGTGACAATTTTCTCTGCTTTGCCAGATCGAGAATTAAGCAATATATTAGGTCAGATAGTCTGTTGGCAAAAAGTTCCAGGGATCCAGTTCAGGAGTAAACTGCTAACATTTGGGGCAGCCGAGTTCATTAATGTTAGGGCTCTAATTCACAATGGCATCCACTGATTGCAAATATTTGTATAACATATACCCCATTCATGACTGAAGAATAATTTTATGATAAATGGAAAGTACCTACAAGTCACATAAGAAATACTTCAAAAATTAATACATCTCTCATTTTATGTAGTTATTATGGGGATCAATCATGGTTTTCTCTGATTGGAAAATCGTGTTTGTAAAATTCATTGATTTAATTTTTCAGTAAATTCTTCCTGGAGATGTCTTATGTAAGCATAGCTATCAGTCCTGGGAATATAACAGTGAAAAAATAACCACAGATCCTTTCCTCATAAATCTTGCTTTCAGTGGGAGAGAGACATAGCTACAACTAGAAACTAAATTGTTCATGCCAAAGTGCATAATGCCCACTTCAGGAAACAAAAAGTGCCTGAGAAATGACTATGAACCTGTCACTCGTTAAATTGTGAAACTTTAGATAAGTCATTTAACCCACCTAAACTTCAGTTTCCTCATCTGTAAAGGTAGGAGTGAGGTGCAGATTAAAACAAACAAACAAACAAAAACAAAAACAAAAACACAGAAACACTAATGTTTTACTTTATAGGAGATAAGTATTGCACTCAGTGTGTGCTCTCCATATACCAAGCATTGTACTAAATACTTTGCCAGTGTTTTCTTTTATTCCCCCTTACATCAATCCTAAAAGGTAAATTAATATTTATCAGTGTTGTCATTTTATAGGGTTAACTGTGGTCACACAGCCAGTAGGAGATAATGACAGCTTTTGAACTTGGTTAAGAGGAGTTTAGAGGTACTCTTATTTACTATTAGGTCATTTTACCAAGTAAGGAGTGCCAAGACAGACGTTAGCATATTTCTCCCACTATGTCATCAACAATCAGGACATTCACTAGCAAGAGTAACCAAGCTTTTTCCTTCCCAACTACCAACAATTTATATATATATATTTTTAATGTTTATATATTTTGAGACAGAGACCACATGCAGAGGAGGGGCAGAGAGAGAGAGAATCCCAAGAAGACTCTGCGCTGTCAGCACAGAGCTCAATGTGGAGCTCAGTCCCATGAACCATGAGATTATGACCTGAGCCAAAATCAAGAGTAAGATGGTTAACCTATTGAGCCACCCAGGTGACCCCCTCCTCCAACTTTTTGTTTTAACTAATGCTTCAACCGTGACCAAAAAACAAAACAAAATAAAAAACAAAAAAACACACGCATAATGAAATTCTTAGTAACAAAAATGTTGTCTCCACTGGGTGTAGTTCTGCAGTTTTCATTCAAGCATATGCAATTTTTGAGAAGAAACATATGTGAACTCCAGCACAGAGCTGTTTATTGGCAACTGATTAATATTTCTTTGGCTGTGAGTTTACTGGGGAGTTGTGAGTTCTTTATAAATAGAATGTAGAAGCCTGTCACCCTCTCCCTGTTCAATTACCAAGTTTTATTAAGGAAATGGCAAAAAAAAAAAAATCTGTGAATTTGGTCTAGGATATCTACTAATAAAGGGATTGGCTGCCTATGTGGAATCCTGACAAATGATATTTTTTAAGAAATGCCTTTAATACTCTGTTAAATAGACAAAAAAAATACATAAATAGAAGGACACAAAAAAGAATACTATAAACAAACCCTGAAGTCCTTTCACTGAGAATTTCATGGGCTGCAGCATATTGCTAAGATCAAGATCCTGTAAAACGTTTACACCCAATGTTTCTATAAACCTTTAAACACAAATAGAAAAATGTGACTACCACATGGCTGAATTGCTCTAACATAGTGTATTTGTAAATTCAATGGATTTCAGTTTTTATCTTTTCCCAAATGAGAAGGAATTGACCTTATGATCTTATGTATCTCTTTGGCTTCCTTGAAAGAATCTCTTTTTTTCCCTTCTGGGTTTGCCTCTTCCTCATATAAGAATCAGTCCTCCTTCTGATGGCTCCTGATTTCTGTGTGGGAATCAATGTGGCTTAAGGGAATTTCCTTATTTTCCAGAGGAGGGTATGACCTAGGCAAGATGTGCTTCTTTTCCCACTGGACAGCAGTGGGCATGGGATCTAAACTGTTTAAGTCACTGAGAATTTCTTTTACAATTCTGTTTTCTCTCTCTCTCTCTCTCTCTCTCTCTCTCTCTCTCTCTCTCTCTCTATCTGTTGTTGTTGTTGCTGCTGTGAGCGCTGGTGCAAAAGCACTCTCATTCCTGCTTTTTGTGCAAAGGGAATACATGGTCCCAGGAGATGCAGACAGCCATCCTGGGACCAGGGGAGAGATCACTTTTAAATGTAATCAACACAAGGAAAGACAGAGTAGGAAGGAAGAAAGAAAACAAACAAGGACATGAGAAAGGGAGAAAGAGAGGGAAGGAGGAAGAAAGGAGGGAAGGGAAGCAGGGATGGAGGAAGAAACGAGGAAATTCTGACCTCACTGCAATGCTGGATCAAATCTAAAATGAAGCTAGAAGCCACAGCACATTCTTTATTTTTTGCCCCAAATTCCCCTTTATTGTTAAACCAGTTTGAGTTGGCTTTTCTGTTAAGTGCCTCATGAACATTCTTACACTAAGTATATTAGAAAGACCCATCAATCTTAAGTCCTTTTGTACGTGTGATGAACTTCCTTTTCCGGTTCTCAGACTTTTGGAGCCTACCTAATTTTCCTTTGCCCATCCATGGTGTAAAGCAAAATATCTAAACTATATAACCACCCAACCTGTGTTCTAGTCTTGAATCATAAGAGGTAACAATCAAGAGTATTGGTTTTGGAGGCAGATAGATCTGGCATCCAATAGAGCCGGTTTTAGTTATCAGCTCCTTACCTGGCCTCTGCTCCAGTTCCTTTTATGTAACCGGATTAATTTATTTTGGCTTTCACAACAAATTACCACAAATTTAGGAGCTGAATGGACACAAACATATTATCTTATATTTCTATAGCTCAGAAGTTTAATATGGGTCTCACTGTCCCAAAAGGAAGGAAGGTCTCCACAGGGCTGTGTTCTTTTCTGTTCTCTCTGAGTAGGATCTGTTTCTTTTTCCAGCATTTGTTCCCCTTCCTCTATCTTCAAAGGCAGCAAAACAGGTTGAGTCCTGCTCACATCACCTCACTTTGACCCTCTCTTTTGCCTTCTCTTTCACTTTTAAGGATCTTTGAGATTACACTGGGTTCACCCAGATAACCAGGAAAATCTCCCTATGGTCGGCTGACCAGCAAACTTAGTTCCATCTGCAGCCTTAATTCCCCTTTGCAGTGTAAAGTATTTGGATCCCAGCAATGTGGATATGGACATTTTGGGGGGCCATACTCTGACTACCACAGTAACATGCCCTCTCCTTTCAGGTTTGTTGTAAGAATTAAATGGTATAAACCCTGTAAAGTGTCTTGCACATAATACATGCACTATAAATTGCAACTCCTATTATTAAGTCACAGGGAAGTGAGAAAGATGTGAAAGTCAAGTTGGTTCTTTGATATTCCTTATGCAACCTGTGGATCAGGGCCTTGAGGTCCAGAGAGAAGAGTGTGAAGAGTTAGCACTGCTCCTCCAGCCCACTTGATGATCAAGCCCATTCCCAAGTGGTCACCATTATCAAACTGCTTTCTCTCCCCAGTGCCCAGGTCTCTTGCTACAGGTCATACCTGGGTTTGTTCAAACTCTTGACATGCTGATTCCAAATACTCCCTAGACCTTAACAAAGCAAGCCTGTATTAATCCCAAACAATCTCATAAATCATTAAACCCAGTGGTTGAGGATGTTGATTGCTAAAACACCTGGGCACGTAAATTATTACCTTCTAACAAAAAACACCAAATCTCTAAACACATTTATCCTAAACTAAGCTGTTTTGATTCTCACCTCCATGATATTTGTCATAATATTACACCCGTATTATCTCTAAAAGATTGTTTAGTGGCACCTGCATGGCTCAGTCAGTTAAGCGTCTGACTCTTCGTTTTAGTTCAGGTCTTGATCTCACAGTGCCTGAGATCCAGCCCCATGTTGGGCTCTTAGCTCTCAGCAGAGAATCCCTAGAGGGATTCTCTGTCTCCCCCCGCCCCACTGACCCTCTCCTGTTCATGTGTGCCCTCTCTCTCTCTCTCTCTAAAATAAACATTTAAAAAAAGAAAGGTTTTTTTTACATCAATCCATTTATTTCAATCAAAATTATTTTAAAAGAAAACTTTATATCAGCACTTAAAAAGAAAGCCACTAGTATAGTCTGCCATAAATAGAAAGTAACCAAAAAGGTAAAGATAAGATAACAAAAACAATGTCATTCAAACCGAGGTGGTTATTGCTGCTGGCCAAGACTCTGAGCTGAAAGGGAGAAGAGAATGGTATTGCAAGCCCAAGAACCCAAATATTCCTTGACACAGAATAAATAAGTAAATTGTGGTATAGACATACAATGGAATACGAGATCAAACGCTACAAATCACAGAGAACGTTTAGGCCTGCTGTTACAGCATCAAGCTGGTGGCTAGAGGTTATTCGAAAATGGTGTGACAGGGCTGCAGGGTTCAATAAATTGGGGTTAATGCAAGGTGATACCGTATCTGAGAATGACAATGTGAAAGAGGCCACAAGAAGTCTTCCTGAGAATCTGTATAACGACAGGATGTTTCTCATTAAGTGAGCAATGGCCCTGATCAGGAGGCAGCAGATTTGCCTAAAGAGCACATCCTAATATATGAGGAGGATAAATTCTACCTTGAACTTCTGAAAGAAGTTATTTGGGAAAGAAAAGAGAGAGAAAAATGGGCAAAGAAATAATTGTGGGGTTGAAATCTGTGGTTGCAGATGCTATCAGATATTTTTAAGAAGTTGGGTAAACCTGAAATGTATGATTTAACTACTGGAGCTGCAAATGTATTACTTTAAATAAATGTCTACTGTAATTATTTTTAAAAAATGTATGTTTATAGCTGATCCTACAACAGGGATGAATCTCACAAATGTGGAAGATAGCTCAGAAAAGACAGATGCAAAAGAGCACTAGAGGTAGGACAGCACTGCACTGACATAAAGTTCAACACCAGGCAAAACTAATCTGTGCCAGAAGTCAGGACAGTGTCCATCCTAAAAGCAGCAATGCTTAGGCAGGGGCACAAATGGAACTTGCGGGGGCTGGCAAGGTGCTACTTCCTAATCTAGGTTCTGCAAACTGGCATACTTATTGTGTGTAATGTACCAAGCTGCACATTTAAGATCATACTTTTCTTAAGGTTTGTTACATGTCAAAGAAACGTTTGCTTAAAAAACATCCTCTCTGCAAGCACACACACTAGCAACAGACTCTTTCTCCTAGATGTAATCTAAAGATTCACTATCACACCTTAAGAAATGCTGCCCCAAGCCAGAGCAATGATGATAATAGAACACGTAATAGACTAACAGAGGGTCCCTATCTGCTGGAGGACCACTTCCCCGAGGCTGAGTTGGTGACCTTCTCCTACACTTTCAGAGGACCACAGGGCTTACCTAGATCACAGCATCTATCTCTCTGTATTAAACGTGATTATTTCCTAGCCTGCTTCTATCAGACCCACTTCCTTGAGGGCAGGAACTAAATCTTCAACTGCAGGACCTTAGCACCTAACAGGGTATCTCACAGGGATGCTCCATAACTATCTGTGGAATGTATGAATGGATGAGGATATGAATTCATCCTATGACATAAACTGTACTGAGCTGGCAGAGAGAATAAGGACATGCATCTGGCAATGGGGAGCAATTGCACATAAATCCTGACACTAGTATATTTACAAGTTTGAAGAGAAAGGGGGTCTGGGGTACTAATAATCAGCCTGAACCCCACTGGAGGACAACTGATATTACTTTGCTTTAAAACAGCCTTGAGTAGAACTGTACAGAGTCTGGTACTTTTTACTATTTAAAGGGCCCAAGGTGGTGCTAGAGCTGTAATATCAGTAATGAAAGCAAATGTGTGAGCTGCTTGGACCTATTAAAGATAAGTTATTTCAGGTGCATTCAGAATAAGTACAAATGGAGAGGTAGAGCCATTTCTTTTTTATCCTTGCTGGGGATGAGTCAGAGAATTCTCCAGATAAAGCCCCAAATGCCTTTAAGCCACTAATTTACATTTTTTTGTACCATAGGCAGAACCAATATTTTGTATGCATAAATGTGCCATACTTATTATTATCTAATGTTACCTAAGCCCCAACATCCTTAGAAAAGTACCTGGTGTTCAGTAGACATTCAATAAATGAAATGGATTCTATCAAGCCCAACCACTATCTGTGTGCCACTGAAAAATAAAAGAGAGAGAGAAAGGCACCTGGGTGGCTCAGTCAGTTAAGCGTCCAACTTTGGCCAGGGTCATGATCTCACAGTTTGTGAGTTCGAGCCCCACGTCAGGCTCTGTGCTGACAGCTCGGAGCCTGGAGCCTGCTTTGGATTCTGTCTCCTTCTCTCTCTGCCCCTCCCCACTTGTGCTCTTTCTCTCAAAAATAAACAAATGTAATAGATAAATAAATAAATAAATAAATAAATAAATAAATAAATAAGAGAGATAAAGAAAGAAAAAAAATGTAGAAGGGAGGGAGGGAAGGAGGGCATACAAGAAAGAGAGAGAAGACAGAAGAGACACAGAGAGGTAGAAAGGTAAAGACATGGAGGAAAGGGAAAGAAGAGAAGCAAAAAGAAAATGAGGGAGAGAGAAAATAAACAGAGGAAGCAAAGTGTACATCAGAAATACAGTTAATTCGAACAAAACATTTTGGAGGTTATACTAAAGTGAAAATTAAAAAAAAAAATAACCAACAAAGTGAATTCTAAATGTATTCAATAATAAGAGATGGTATTATTAAATTAAAGCTAATGATGCTAACCCAGATCGAAAAGGGAAGGACAAATGATGATGGGATGTAATTACTTTATTGCCCTATATTATGGAAGTTTCTGCTTAGATATTCAGATCTCTGAAATGGCCTGAGCTACATGTAGCAAGAATCGAAAGAGCGACTAGACTGTGGAGAAATGCACCAGACTGGAAAGTCATCACCAATGGAGGGAGTTCATTTAACACCCTGTTCTTCAGACTTAGGAAAATACGAAATAAAAAGAAAGGTATTCATGCCAAAAGACAAGCAAGAATGCCCATGTGTCTATATTTCATCTCAGGGATGATATAAAAATTACTGTCCAGGCTATCAGAAGTGTTCTTATAATTCATAATTCTATAAATTATTGTTATTCATTGTAGATATCCTGCTGCTAACTTTTGAAAGGAACTTTCTTACTCTTACACATCATTTTACACAATAGTTGGGTATATAGGATAAATGCAACCAAAAGTGACTAAATACATGAGCTAGATGATATATGGTCATCTCTCAGTGGTAGACTGTATTACTATTTGCCCCAAATTCCCTCTTTAGCATATCCCTCCCTGAGGGTGAATTATATGTTACTACTCTGAAGTCAAGATGTTTCATTGTGCTTAATTGGAAGAAGGCAGAAGTGGCATCTATCTTTTCTAAGTAGAAGCTCTAGGGCCAGGATGCAAGTGCCAGGTTTCGTCTCCCACTGACACAACCATCAAAATGTTCCTGATAGAGGCTGCTCATCAACCTAGGTCCTACAGTAAATACAACATGAAGCAGAGCTGCAGCCCACCCCCAAAGAACATACAGTGTCCTTTCATTTTATAAGCCACTGAGATTATTGGGTGTCACAGAATAATGTGTCCTGAATGATGCAATGCCAAACATTACTGTGTCCTGAATGATGCAATGCCAAACAAAATAAGTGAAACAACAATGAAGACCAAATATATGAATGCATTAAATTGCCCAACTAAGAGCTATCAAACACACTCTATATGCAGCCTGTCCTCAGTTCTGAGTATGAATTATGAAGAAGACAAGGACTTTATCTTCAAGGACAAACAGATCAGAGTTCCAGAATCTCACAAGTAAGGAAGCAACATGGGCTTGAGAATTCTGGAGAGGAACTGCATAGAGAGGGTTGCATATTCAGTGGGACACTATCAGAGAGGCATCTTTGGAGGGGACATTCCTAGTAGAGTAGGTAGCATCACTCAAACACAGGCACAACTAAAAGGGAAACTTTGTGCAGGGGGAATAATGCAGATGTAGAAACAACCAGAGCTCGGTGAGGGGAAGGAAAAGCCTTATAAACAAATTTAGGCATACAGAGGCAATGGGAAATTAATGGATGTTTTTAAACATAATGTAAGGATTTTTAAGTGCCTGTGAAAAGATAAACAGAGAAAAGAACTGGACTGGGGGAATGAAAGTCAAGTCCACTTTTTTTTTGTCTTAATATGATTTTATCAGGATTTTTGGTGTCATTAAAGTCAAAATGTCATCTTGTCAAAAGTATGTATTGAAGCAAATAACTTTCAATCTCATATTTCATAACCACTGACAATTTGTGCTTTATGAAATGAATGTCAGAGCACCCTGCCTACCATGAATACACAATATTTGTTCAGTGATAGCCAAAAAAAGATCATATAGAAATTTAAAAAGATAGCAACTAATGTCTACATAAGACCTAGAAACTACAGATTCTTAAAAATTTAATCTTTTAATTGATCGGTTGCTGGGAGCTAAAACGTAAGACTCAGAGCAGAATGACAAGTTAGGATATGGTACAGTTTTTTGGCTTGTTGTTGTTGTTGTTGTTTAATGGGTGGAGGTGACAATGTTAAGTATTCATTACACCCCATTTCCTTTTCCTTTTTCTGGGCACAGTGGAACACTTCTCAGCTTCCCTTGCAATTAGATTAAAGTCATGTGATAAAGGCATGTTTACTGGGAGCATGCCAGTATGTCCTTTTTAGTGTACTTGTTTTTGTTTACTTCTAGATCTACAAAGGAATTTATTCTCTTAACCAGCAATTCCCTAGACCTACTACTTACCAGCACTAACTTTCTAAAACTTCAAAAAACTATATTAGCAAAACATACAAGGGTGTAAGGAGCACTTAGCACTTTTAGAAGAATCATATAAAGAAAGACATCTAAACAAATGGAAATACCTTTAGAAGAACAAAAGACACCAGTCAAAAGAGTACGGTTATTTTACTTCTAAATATCTTAGAGTATGATCTAATTCAAAATTTGTTAACTTTATGGTCATAAAATAGAAGAGTAGCAGCTTAATTTTAAGTGACTATATTTCTAAGCTCCAATGGAGTCTCTTGATGAAAAAGAAAATATGTTTGAGGATTCCTGAACCTTAGACTCACAAGTATTTATTGAACTCTAAGGACATTATATGGTTCGCCTGTTTATCTTCAGAACAACCCTAGCTGATGTGCATACATTCCTGGCATTCCTTATTTACCTAAAAGGATATGGAATCTTAGAGAGAGAAAGTAACTTATTAATGCCACACAATGGAGAAAAGGCTAGAGATGGGATTGTAACCCAGGTCATCTGACTCCAGAAAGTATACTCTACAGTTTCTACCACCACCCTCCCTTGGGGGTTTGCTAAGCTTTGAAAACTCATTCCATTTAAACAGATGTGCCACTCTCTCTCAAATTAGTTTTTTTTCAGCATAGGCTAAATAAGTGCCCAGAATATGATTTAATCAACAATTATAGCCTCTAATACTCCAGGTACACTCTTTGAATATTTAGAGATGTCTAAATCACCTCTTTAGTATAAAAAGTGTACCATGGAGTCACTCAGAGGCACTAAAACATGTTGGCAAAATATTTTGATGTCCAGAAACCAGGTAAACACAAAAGTAAAAACAATTAAAGTATTTAACTCCAAATGAGGTTGCAAGGTTGGCATGGCAGGGGGAGGGGGGGAACACAAACAAAAAAGAGAATTTTGTAGTTCCAAACCTATGATTTTCAGGTTTCCTATTTAGGACCAAAGAGGAAAATGCAGGGACCATAAATCAGCTGCATATCACAAATCTTTAAGAAGCTACAACCACAACTTAAATAAATCCCTGCAAATGCTAATAGTTTATGTAATTTTTTTCCTAAGCCCATTTTCTCTAGAAAGGTTTGGAATACTACTCCCCATATCATGGTGGCCAAAGTCTCAGTTCTTATTTCCTGGAAAGATGGGAGAAAAACTCTGTGTTTGGAATGATCTTCCCCCATCTAAGTACCACAGACAATTAAGGCCCAGCCAGCTGCTGCAGATGTGACTATTTAAAAAATTGCTATAGATAATAGTCAAAGTATGGAAAGAGTCAAACGTCCATCGACTGACAAATGGATAAAGAAGACGTGGTATGCATATGTGTATATATATATATATATATATATATATATATATATATATACACACACACACACACACACACAATGGAATATTACTCGGCTATCAAAAAGAATGAAATCTTGCCATTTGTAACAATGTGGATGGAACTAGAGTGTATTATGCTAAGTGAAATAAGTCAGAGAAAGATGAATATCATGATTTCACTCATGTGGAATTTAAGAAACAAAACAGATGAACTTAGGGGAAGGGAAGCAAAAATAAGATAAAAACAGAGAGGGAGACAAACCGTAAGAAACTCCTAAATAGAAAGAACAAACTGAGGTTTGCAGGAGGGGTGCTGGGTGGATGGATGGGCTAAATGCATGATGGGCACTAAGGACGGCACTTGTTGGGATGAGCACTGGATGTCATATGTAAGGGATAGATCACTAAATTCTACTCCTGAAATCATATTATACTATATGTAACTAACTTGGATTTAAATTTTAAAAAATGAGGAAAATAAGTAAATAAATAAAATCTGTTATGAAACTCCCTCCTACCCCGAAAAAAACAATTGCTGAATCCCATTTAGGAGGTGGTTATCAGAAAATGATTCATCAATGCCACCATTAGAAAGACATTGTGCTTTTTTTTGGTCTTTGACTATAAGCGTTCTGTGTTAAACTTTATGGAAAACTTTTTTTTTTTTTAAGTATAGTCAGTGATGGCATCTTCACTAGAATTTTACTACAATGTGAAACCTAAAATGCAAAGCATACATTGTGACTGGATTTTTATGTGTTTGAAGTCATTTTTTTTTTTCTGGATAAAAACATGTAAATACTCAAGGAGTACTCTCCTTGAATCCCACAGGATTTAATGAGAATTTATGCTGCAACAGACTTCCTCCTAATTTTATTCACTAAGAAAAGCAAACAAAGCAACAAAAAAAAAATCCTATTTCCTTTTACAGATTCAGCATTAAAAAGGTCATAGTTAAAAGATCTCTACTCTTTATAAATTTTCCTTTTGAAAATTAAGAAAAAAGGATACTAGTACCTTTGTTAATGCTTGCCCAGAAGAAGGCTAGGTTCTTTGAAAACTTACAATGGACATCCCATGAAAAGACACACTTAAGATTAAAAATTCATACTTTTTAATTAGAAGGGATTGCTATAATTGTTTGTAGGCTTGATAAAGGAGAATTTTTAGTAATTGAAAAACCAGTTTCTGTGACAAAAGTAAAGATGCTGACTGACATGATGGTGGAAAAAGTAGATAGAAGTAGACATGAATGGACAGAATCAATATGTTTTTACACCTGACACTGAAGAAGACCATAGCAGCTCTTCAAATCATGATTCACTATTGTGTCCAAAAATCACAATCAGTTGGAAAATGCACTCCAAGTAATTTTCATGACAAGTTTCTGAAGTGTGTGAGTGCTTTACCATCTTTTAATAAATCAGAATAAATTCAAAGTTATTTCTGTGTTATCATGGTCCTCGCTCACTTGTACACAAATAACCTTTTCTGAGTAGGAAGTAAAAAAGTACATTGCAACCTTATGTACCAACAGGGGTATATCTCTTTACATATACAGATATCAAAAAATATTATGTATTGTTTATCATTAAAAAAATGCTTAAGAATCATCAGAGGGAGGAGTCAGGTGATCAACAAGAAGACATGGAGTTTGAAGTATGAAAGGCATCAGTCACTATCATTACAGTCTCTTTGGCCTATGACAAGTCCATACCCATTCTTGGTCTAAGGAATATCCTTTATAAAACTATATATTCCAGGGGTGCCTGGGTAGCTCAGTCAGTTAAGTTTCTGACTCTTGATTTTGGCTCAGGTCAGGATATCATGGTTTCTGACTTCAAGCCCCACATCGGGCTCTGTGCTGATGGTGCAGAGATTGCTTAATATTCTTTCTCTCCCCTCTCTCTGTCCCTCCCCTGCTCGTGAACACACATACTCTCTCTCTCTAAAATTAAATAAACATAAAAACTATATATTCCAGCATTGGAAAACTATGGCCAGTGGGCCAAATCCGGACTGCCACCTGTTTTTGCAAATAAAGTTTTATTGGAACACGCCTACCTCCATTCGTTTTTATATCATCTATCGTTGCTTTCAAGCTATAACATCAGAGTTCAGTAGTTGCAACAGAGACTATACGGCCTGCAAACTCTAAAATATTTACTATATGGGTCTTTATAGAAAAAGATTGCCAACCCCTGAATTAGGTCATGAGGTCTGTAAGACTGTCAATTATTCCTATGCTATAACATGTCACTCTAAAGTTATTCACAGCCCCCCCCAACTTAAATATGAGATAGTACCCCCAAAGATGTAAAAAAAACAGTAGAGCACTAGGATTATAATCATATTTAACAGAATTCTTTGGAGTCCAACTGATCTCCTTTTAAATATTAGCTCTCCTATTGACCTCTATTCTGTTTTTTGGTAAAATGGGAGAACACATGTCATGGGATGTCATAGGGCTTCAGTGAAATAAAATATGTAAAGGATTTAACATGGTGTATGACAAGAGTAAGTGTTCATTAAATACTAGCTTGTTGCGAATGTTAATAATGAGAAATCCTACATTATTATCACAGGGAGCTAGATGTCCAGGTCAAAGTAATGACTTCCTTCTTTATGCCTTCCCTCACGTAGGTACTCTTTGATGGGAAAAGGGAATGGAGAGCCATTTATGCAGAACAGCATCAGTTATTCCCTTACCTCTGGATAAGATATTGCCTGTGTCTGACCCACACAACTCTCCTTCTTGGTCTACCACATAGTCATAGCCAGAGAAATTCTTCCTTATCTTTAGAAGTGAAATACTATGCACTTTCCTGCCTCAGTGACACCCAAATTGAGCACAAGGTAAGTTAGGGTGTCTAGAAACAGCCTAAGAGTCCTTAATGGTCCACAGCAAAGCTACTAAGAAAAAAAATATAGTGAAAATATTCATTGAAATCAATAATCCCCAAATCACATTAATGCAGTGTTCTGGGTAATAATATAAAACTTGATGCCTAAGGTACTCAAAGTTATCAGGCCCAGAGAGGCCATAACTTGGTCCCAAGTATCAGACTCCTATTTTGTTTTATGGTGCTCTGTACATGAGCTATAGAAACTACTTCTGAGAAAACCCTAACTTCCAAATCTCTGACTTTGAATATATAAATCATATCAAACTACTATTTGCCTCCAACAGGAGTGAAAAATACAAAGAACAATGTCTACTATAAATTGCTTTTAAGGCAGTGACTTCTGATACAAATGATCTGGAACAGTACTTCTCAGAGTAGCAATGATAGAAGATCCTTTTTTTTTTTCTTTCCTAATCTATTATGGACTGAACCTTTAAAAAATACAATAATAAACATAAGTTACTAGTAAAAATGAAATAAAAAAGATATACAAAATTAACAAAACTCTAGGTTATCATTTATTAAATTCAAGAGACACAAAAATGACTATCAAATTGCTCTAAAATTTTCTGGATTCTTTATTTCTGTGCAATCTTGTTGCAGACCAGGAACCAACAGTTGGCAGCCTCTCACTGCTCCATGCTCTACATCTGCATAGAGTAGACAGATCTGGAACTTCCTGGACTATGACAGTAACTTGAAATTGTCCAAAATAAGCCACTGTTGCAAAGATACCTTCCTCAAACCAATCACAGAGGCCACCAGGGAGGCAGGAATTAGGAGGACAGATAAAGAGGAAGGGCAAAAAAAGACTTTCTGGTTTAACTGCGTATCATGTATGATTTAGATTTTGCGCAATGAGCATGTAGTTACTACTTAGCTGCATTTAGAATTTTCAAAAATGCAATTTACAAACCAATTAAAGCACTTTAAGGTGGTATATTTTATTCAAGATTAACTAAATGAAATGGAGAAGGCGAGGACATAAGAGCAGGCTAAGCGAATGTTATAGGTTCTCAAAAAGCATATGTTGAATTAATGTCAGTTTTCATTTTCACTGAGCACACAGACTTGATGATAAGCTATATGGGTACAACAGTGAACAAGCCACAATACTTACTCTCATGGAATTCTAGCTCAGAGAGAGATATGTACAAATTCATTACATCCTTACAAAATCTATGCTAGAAATTCCTTCAGTATAGAGATAGGGAAAAGACAGAGTATGTCATCTTTCCCAGAGTGCAATTTCTTCATGGTATTGAGGGTATGAGTATAGTTACTGAGAGATGATTAATTAGAAAGGTTGGTCATATCATCTGGCATACATTTCTCACAAGTTTGTGTCTAACACTTGTAACACCCAAATCAACATGCTCTGCCCCATAAATTACCATCTCCACGCCTTAATTCCTGCTAACTTCTGCTCTTCAGATCACTGAATACATACAGAAATGGGGTTATCATGGATGATTTCCATGGAAATGCTTAGCGAGTACCATCTGATGCCCAGGCTTCTCCTATCTATCTTGACAGGAGCAAGCAAGATCATCATCAAGAATTGAAATCTTGATCTATACATCCCATTTTTAAGGTCCTGGGGCAAGAAAAACAGTCAAGTAGACCCTGTGAACTTCCCACTATAGTAGCTTTTGTGACATTCTCATAAAAAGGGTGATTTTGTTCACCAATCAGAAATATTGCCTGACCTATTATCCGCCTATGGCACTGGCAGTAGAGACTTGTTAACAGCTTCAGAAAGATCAATTCAGCCTTTCCCAAACTACTCAGGAAGACAACTTCCTGTGCTCATCTACCTGGTATCAAGGAACAATTGTAGACAGTAAAAGAAAAGGAGCTCCTGTGTGCGATTCCACACAGAAAATCTAAGCAACGATTTCCTGCATTAGGATAAGGTGATTGTCCTACTTTATTTAAATTCACAAGGACAGACACACTGTCATTCAAAGACTGGCTGAATCACCTTTCCTCCCCCCATGGATTCCTCATCTACTTGAATGAAGCATGTTAATGGGTCACCTCTGCAGTCACAAATTTGGCTCGTGATTAGAAGTTGAGAGACTCAGGAATTCACTTCACACTGCATATAGATATGACAGATGCTTTTCAATTCCTTTTTCGAATATTTGCTGCTAGTTCTTACTCCTATCTTTATGCAGGCAATAGTATCCCTGGGGGAAATGGAATTTGGAGGTTCTTAATTATTAATAAGACAATTCATAAAACCATTTCTATATTACAGTTTGGCAAAATCACACAGTCTGGTGATTTCCTTCCACTACTATCACTACCTAATTATTTATATACTACTTCTAGACAGGGCTTCCTAAACCCCACGTCTAATTGCTTCAATAGCTACTTTAGAAATTGATAGCTCCTCAGTATCTACAAATTAAATATAAATACAAAACATTAGAGTGCAGTACAGTATAATGGTTAACAGTTTAGCCTCCAGAGTCAGACTACTTACTTTTAAATCCACACCTTGCCCTTAATTGACTGTGACACTTAAGCAGGTTATTTTATGTCTCTGTTTTTTGTCTATAATGTAGGAAATTATAAAAATGTTTATTTTATGTACATAACACACATATTATAAGAAATATGTGTTATTAAATATTATACACATGTTAATATAAACATATAAGATATATTTAATACATACTATATAATAAATATATTAACAAATATATATAAATAGTATACAATAAATATATGATGCACAATATATCTTGCTTATTATATACAACGTCTGAAATATTTGTATTTGAATATAAACATATGTATATATGTGTATTTATGTATACATATATGTGTGTGTGTATATATATACATATATATATATATATATATATATATATATATATATATATATAAGATTTACATATATATCTTAACGTTCACTTAGAAGAATACATTGCTGGGAACAGTGGTACCACACAGGGAATTTCAGCTACTTTAATTTTATAACCTTTGCATCTGGCATTCAGTGTGGCCCAACCACACTGGGCCCAAGCCACTCTTTTTGGCTTTATCTGTCATCCTTTCTTCACACATAGCCTAAATTCCATCCAGACTGTGTAATTACTATTCATGTAGCTTTCCAAACTTCCCAGCCACCATACATTTCTTCCTGCTGCCTGAGCTGTTAAAACCACTTTGCCCACAAATCTCATTCAGGATACCATCCTTAAGGTCACTTAAATATAACTTCTGGAAAGGTGCTCCTGGTCTTCAAACTCCCTCCTTAGAACATCTACTGAAGAATAGCAAGTGAGTTAACTTTGATTTACTGACCATGGCTCATGGAGACTCCACGGAGAAGAAAGCACAGATGAGAACTGAGAAATTAAGAGCATCATGGGGTGTTAGTGATGTCTGCCAGGAAGGCCAGGATGGAAGATGGCACCTACTTGCCACCTCTGCCCTGTTTCCTTTGTGTGTAATATCACCAAGGCACTTGAATTATTTAACTGCTGTTTTATGTCACATCTCTTCAAAGCTGTATCGTAATCCGTGAAGAAATAGCCTCCATTTGACTTATGTCTGTGTGCCGTGCAGTGTCCAGCAGAGAATGTGGTATACCAAATGTGCCCAAATTTTGTTCAATTAGTTTGAGTTGTCCAATGTCATGTTCTCTTTTTTAAATAAGTTCACCTTTTATGTCACCTTGGGGCTGATTCATGTCTGAGCTAGTAAGGTTTTACTCAGGAGATCTTGGCTGGATCCATGTTACCTCCATCAGCAACCCTGTTCTGCTTGGACTGGCACCTTAAAGGCTAAAGACCTAATTATTTCTGACAGCCTCCTAAAACTAATATTCACTCCTCTTTCCTTTTTGTCCTATTCCTGCATCTTTGTCTTCCTTCTGGTTCACTTGTATATTGCCTATGTTTCTTATTTTCTGTATTCTTGATGCTCTGAGTCATCTGGGTCTTTACTGACAGGGAAAAGACTATGCCCCCAGGGCTAGCCAATTCTTAGAAATAACAAACAACTCACTCTTGGAACATGTCTTTCATACGCAAACAAACTAATCTAGAGCCCACTCCAAACTAAACCATTTCCTCTCCTCTGCCTGGCTCTTCTACTTCAGGAGGCAATATTCTTCTGTCCTAATTATCCAGGACCAGGTACCAGACAGCTAGAGATACCCTGTATGCCAAAGTCTGTGGGAATTAGTCAAACCAGCCAATCCCAACTGTGCTTGCCCTGTTTTGCCTCCCTTACCCATGAAAATGACAATACAGGGTCTGGCTCATGATTTCCCCTCGTTCCCTCTGCCTTCTGACTGACACTGGCATTTCCCTGTGTGGCCCATGTGGTGTAACATGCCCCCTCTTCTTGGGAACTTTGAATAACAAACTCATTGTGATGGCAGTTGTCTCCTGACCCATCAACCTCACCATACCTGAATAGTAACAAAACCTACATTTAAAAAGAATCTGCTGTTCTGTATCCGTTGATTCTCGTTTTCCTCACCTAGTTTTCAATCTTGCTTTTCAGAACACGAGAGAATCATTATGTGCCTTGAATGACCAATTTAAAAAAAAATTTCCTCCATTAGTTTGGAGATAACCGCACACATCTTCCTCTCTAAATTACCTTAAAGGACTCTCTCAGTAGGAGCCTGCTCTGGTTTATTACCTCCTAGGATAATGCCATTAGAGATAATCACATTTTGTAGATACTATCTCTAAAGAACAATTGCCTTAAGAGTCCCTATTGAAGTATTTTTCATTTATAACAAGATCTTATGATAGTTAAAAATAAATATAGCACAGAAACCCAATTCTCTGATTCTCTAATGCTGTGAACTGTCATGCAGATCAACACACTAGCAAATTTTGGAAAACCTCTCAGCAGAAGTAAAATTTCATGTTTCATTCCCTCTCTCTCTCTCTGTCTCCCTTTCCTATTTTCCAGGAAGGAGAGTGGGGAGAGTATGTGATGCTACCAATTAACAGACTTGTACATTTAAAAATAATTTTTAGGGGCACCTACATGGCTCAGTCAACATTTAAGCATCAGACTCTTGATGTCGGCTCAGGTCATGATCTCACAGTTCTATGAGTTTGAGTCCCACACCGGGCTCTGTGCTGACAGTGGGGAACCTGCTTGGGATTCTGTGTCTCCCTGTCTTTCTGCTCCCCCCTGCTCTCTCTGTCTCTCAAAATAAAATAAAACAAAATAAAATAAAATAAAATAAAATAAAATAAAATAAAATAAAATAAAATATAAAATAAAAACAATTTTTATTTATAGCCAGAGTAATATACAGAGTTTTTAATAGTAAGAAATAATAACAGAAGATAGATTGGAAACAAGTATGTATTTTCATTCAACCACCCTCTATCACTCTCCTTATCCTAGTTAACCATGTTTAACCCTTCTACTATTTGTTGCCAGAGATCATCACAGCATGTCCATATTGCTATTTCTGAATTTACCAATTGTAAACATCATATGTAGTTCATAAGGCTTTACCTTCCTTACGTCATTCTCCACCATTTCCATCAACATCTGCTTGCTATAGACCCATTCTTCTAATTTATTTATGTAGTAATTACCAATTAAATAAATCATCAGAATTTGGGTATTGTCTATATTAAGGCCATCATGTTTTTTTTTTCAATTTTTTTTAATGTTTATTTATTATACAGAGACAGAGGTCGACAGAGCATGAGCATGGGACGGGCAGAGAGAAGGGAGACACAGAATCCGAAGCAGGCTCCAGGCTTTGACCTGTCTGCACAGAGCCCGACGTGGGGCTCGAACTCACAAACCGCGAGATCATGACCTGAGCAGAAGTCAACGCATAACCGACTGAGCCACCCAGGTGCCCCATGCCATCATATTTTTTAATATGGTTCTTCCTACAACATACAAAAACCCCCTCTGCATGTTTTTTCAAAGAGGCCAAATACATCATTTCCATTTTTCCCCTTGGGCAACTTCCCTTAGAGACTTCTGCCTTCCTATTCCAAATGGTTGTTTTTTCTCTAAACCTGCTATCCAAAGCTTTCATCCTGGAATTTCCCATCACTCTCAGCTGGAACTTCTCCACAAGAATGCTCTGTTTCTTGCTAAATTCCAAAGTTTTCTCTCTTACTTGGTTTGTTTTCCTATTTTGGTAGAACATATATGCAACAGCTTCCTGGGAAAGGTTCAAAAAGCAAAAATGTACAATATTTTCCTTGTCATAAAGTCCTTATTCAACATAATCTCTTGGGGTGCCTGGGTGGCTCAGTTGGTTGAGCGTCTGACTTCGGCTCAGGTCATGAACTCACTGATTGTGAGTTCGAGCCCCGCGTCTGGCTCTGTGCTGATAGTTTAGAGCTGTCTCTCATAGCTCTCTGACAGCTCACAGCTCTCTCTCTCTCTCAAAAATAAATAAAGATTAAAAAAAAATTAAACATAATTTCTTAAGTCAGAGTTTAATATTCTCCCTTAGTAAAAGTATTTCTCTGTATTTTTTTATCTTTCAGTGTTGGCTCAATGTAATTCTGATACCGAACCTTTTGTACATGAGCTGCTGCATTGTCCTTTCCTCTGTAAAGTAGGATCTGTCTTTATCCTTGTTAGTCTCATGTCTGAGAGATTTTCTTGTGGCATTTCCCCATACTGTTTTCTCTGTCCTCCTTTTCTGTAACACTATTGGGTGAGTTTTGGAGCTCCCAGATGAACATTCTGATGGTCTCACCTTTTTTTTCCTTTTACCTTTTTTTTTTTTGCAGTCCTAATGTACGTTTTGTGACATTATCTTCTAATCCTCTTACTATCCTAAATTTCACTTACTAAAATTATCATTACCAAGTGTTCTTTTTTTGTTCTCAAGAGGTCTTCTTCTTACTTTTCCAAGAATGTCAATTTTAAATGCAACTAATGTTGTTGCCTTAATTCCTCTTTTACATTTTGTGTTTATTTCTTTGTGTGCTTTGATCTCACTTTCATACAGAAGACTTAACACACATATTTTGGGGGTCTTTTGCTGTCCACCAATTTTAATAGTAAGGCATTAGCTACTGGGATCCCCACTGCACATGGGCCAAGCTACAGACTAGTGTATTACACTGTAGGGTGGTCTGGTAATGTGTTTCCATAGGAGGGGATAGGAGTATCTCTAGGGAATATGAATCCAGTCATGCATTTAGGAAAAGAGCACTAGAGCAACTCAGAGTGCTCCGTATATGCTTAATTACTCTTTTCTCAGACTGGTGCCTCAGTCATGTTGCCTGCTGTGTCTGGTGTCCCAGAACTTCTCTGGGAGAGGAGAAGAGAAAAGGAGTGAGTTAACATGAAGAAGTGGGGTGAGGATCTTGGCATTTAATTTTTCCTGACAACTGATTTTCTTTGTACAGACTGGTGTTTCCAATTGCTGAGCATTTCTGAGTGTCTGATAACTGAACTGTCCACTTTTCATCAGGATCCCCCTCTGCCAGCACCTAGTCTCCTGGCTTTCTCTCCTCAGTTTCATTCTCATCAGGGTCCACTCTTATCTCTGCTCCATCTTCCAATAAACACTGACAGCTCTCATCTGCTATTGTCTCTTCTCCTTTCTCATCCTGGTAGGTCTATATTTATTTCATGCCTTTACTCTCATTTCATTGGGTTATCAGCAGTAACCAGAGGAGATAAATGCATGTGTTCTTGTACCATACTCAATCCAAACCACAGCCTTGTATATTTTAATGACTAGACTATTAAAGAATTGAACTATGACTGTGGTCACACATGAGATATCAATGAGGTACAATGGAGAAATATCCATTCCAACACATAGATCAGGGAATCCCAAAAGCAAGATATGGACCATTACATAACATAATTTAGGCAATTTGTTAGAAATAGAGGTCCAAATTTCTGCAGCTTTGAATTCAGAACACCTGGTTGACATCCAAGGGTTGGTATATTTAACAAATTCCTGAGTTATTTTTATGTTCAGCCACTGATTTAGGTCATTTAAAATAAGATAAAATTCCCTGTGAATTTAGTCATGAAATTTACAGACTAAGAATTCATCTCATTGCACTTAAAAATTATTTTCATTAAGTTTTAGACAAAAAAGTAAGAGAATTAACATTTATCAAGCCCCTAAGCCTTCTGCTAAGTAGCTTTTTAGACAGAAATAGAGTGCTATAAATAGGTTTCCCATTCTACAGATGACTAGTGATTATGAGAGATGACCTAATGGTCATTTACCTAAAGTAATATGACAAATCCGTACAATAGTTTGATTTAAATTCCAAAGTTAGGGTCATTCTTAATATACTTCTGTTCAATCAATAAGATGCTTATTCATGCTTTTAATTACAAATTATAATCAACTGATTGCATGCTGCATTTAAATCAGTGAACTAACCGCTGTTAGAGATCAGAAGAACAATACAATGCAGCCCTCACCTTTACTGAGCTTGGGAACTGAACCAATAAACAAAACAAATATCCATGAAATAATCAGAGAGTCTCTGTATGATCTAACATTCCCCAAATTGGATTCCAAGGATTCTAGTATGTGTACTGAGTGGTGAAAAGGGTATAGGTTTCCATGATCAGTAAACCGTGGATGATTGAGCTAAGCAGTTTCAAAGAGGTGCTCCTTTATTATAAAGCATCTAAGAATCTTTAAGGCAAATGTGTATCATGAATCTCCAAGTATAAAATGGAGCACTAACTACACACATTTGGCCTATTAATCCCCATTCAAATCTAAGATAAAAATCCCATGGAAAAATTACTTGGAAAATGCTAATAAAGTATGGCAATGTGCTGACTGTTCAAAGAGAGTAGAGAGTTAATCAGGACAAAGAAGCCCAAGGTGGCTCTGGAGATGAGTAAAGACCTAATCTAGTCTTTGAGTAAATTGGGACAGCCTAAAGATTGTCTAATGTCACAGAGGTGACAGTGAGGAAGCTGGGATGAGGCTGGCCTGCTTCAGTTGTAAGGCTCATGCTATCATAGTGAGAGCTAATGCCACTGCCAATGGCAAGTAGATCCAAAAATGCTGGTTGGTGTTGGGGTGGGAGCTGGTTTGAGTATGGAAACTAACACAAAATGACTATGGAAAAATGAGGATGATAGTCTCCCAGGCCAACTATGATATCCTGAAGTTAATAGACACTACAGCTTGGAAGATAGAAAGATGATTCTCTTCACTCATCAGGCAGTCACTCATGTGACGCTCTATATATTTTCAAGAAGCATGACCTAACTGTATTTATTCATATTACAGCTAAATAATAAGTAATAGAGCCAATAAATGTTATCATTATGACTGGTAATGATACAATATTTTTTACATAAATGACCTAGCCATTCATTGTGGTATAATTTCTGATCCAATCTGATCAAACTGGAGATATATAGGGCAGTCTTTAACATCTTTGGCATGCCATAATTGAGGAAAGATATGCATGCCCCGATTCTTTTGGTTATAAATAATAATATCCAACTTAAACTAGCCTGATAGAATTCATTAGCTGTATTAACACAGAAGGGTATTAGGTCAGCTTAAAAGATCAGAGAAAATAATACATTTGTGTGTTTCTTGTCTTCTTTTCCCCCGGAGGATAGAGATCTTGTCCATCTTGTTCATGTCATATCCCTAGCACTTTAGACAGAGTCTGACACATTTAAAGCACTAATTAAATATTCACTGAATAAATAAATACCATAAATATATTCTGAGTAAAATATCAGTGACCATCTGTACAGGCACCTATGTTGACCATAAATAATACGTTAAGTATATTCTAAAAATAAATCATATAATGTTTTCAGATGAAATTATGATAATAGAAAGGAATATGGGTTTTCTAGAAATGCTGAATTGAAACTTTCCATCAAAGGTGATACAAAGAAATTGGTAAAGCTAACTGGGAAAATCATTAAAAATTATAAAATGGAATAAATACCAATTTTATAACTTTGGAAATGATTGCTTACAGATTGTGGCATATCTTCTAGTACAAGAATTTTCCTTTCAAGAGAATTTGATTACATTAACAAGAAGATATTTTGGATTAAACTGTGCTCATCCTTTGCATTAAGGCAAAATTTAAAGTGAGCATTAATAAGAGAAATTATATTTGAGGGGTAAAGAAAGCAACCAGGGGAAGAACGAAGACAAAAAAGCTTAAATTACATTTGGATCTCAATAGGTAGCTCAGTTTCAGAGGTGGATGTGGCCAGTTGCTGAGCAAAATAAGTGTAGAAAGTTAACAGAGAGTCCTATTCTGGAGGTTCCTGAATGCAAGGGTGACAAGACAATGCTCAGTTTCATGGTCACCGAAAGATTTTTAAGTAGGAATTGTTAATTGGGAAAAACAATACAGCAGCATTGCTTACAAAGGATTACTGTGAAAAAAGCCTCATTTATTAAACTAGAGACTAGACCATGGGGAAAATAACTGACATCTAAGCTAGGGACACAGAAGTGGGAAAGAGAAAAAAATGATGGTTTTAAAAGTTTCTGAGACAATGGGCCAGGATGAAGAGGACAGGGCAGTAGGTGTGAAGTCAGACAAGGATCTCAGTCTTGCCTTCACCACAGCTCATAAGCTGGTCAGCCGGACTGTATACTCAGTAGTTTTCCTCTTCCCAGAAATTGTATATTTCACTTCTAACAGCTCCAGATCTCCAATCCTGACCACACAGGAAGCACATGACCCAGGCCTGGCCAATCACAGAACCATGTCTACTTGGCATCAGTGCTTATGTGACCCAAGCAGGGTGAGTCATCACCATTCCCTGGGATTTATGCCTTGTGCTGGAAGAATTTCTCTCCATGTGGAAAAGCTCCTTCTGTAGGACAAAGTATCACAGAGGCAGGAGAGAGTCTGAAATGAATTGACTTTCCAATTCCAGACCTTAATGCACTCATGTCTACAGCTCTTCCCTGATCTTAGAGCTGCCTCAGAATCATTCTCAGCTACATAACCAATAAATTTCCTTATGGAACCCTGAGTTTAATTTTTGTCACTTGAAACCAAGAGTTCCATTAATCCATAAGTTCTCTGATGCCAGTTTGCTCAATTATGATATGGCAGCATTGACAACAAGTGCCCCACATATCCTCCAAAGTTGTGGCAAGGCTCAAAATAGAAAATATGCTCTAGATTATTAAATGCCCTAAAAATTAAAGCTCCCACCCTGACTAGATGCTATGTTACCACAACTACTTCAATATATTTTAAATGCACAGTCATTTTGCTTTAAGACATTTATGTGTCTGATCTAAAATAACAAGAATCATAATGATAACAACTTATAATACCAGCTTTTATTTACATAATGTTTTATAGGGCCACCCAGTGGGCCAGGAAGCGCATCCAGGAGCTGTTGGATAAGCACAAGAATATAGAAAGCATGGTTGAGCTTCTGGACTTGTATCAAATGGAGGATGAAGCATATAGCAGCCTTGCAGAAGCCACAACTGAACTATATCAGTATTTACTACAGCCATTCCGAAACATGAGAGAACTTGCCATGCTCTGGAGACAGCAGATAAAAAGAGCAACAGCACACAGGAGCAAGCAGTGGAAGGGCAGAGAGACAGAGACTCAAGTAGGCTCCAGGCTCCTAGCTGTGAGCTGTCAGCACAGAGCCTGATGGCAGGGCTCGACTCACCAGCAGTAAGACAATGACTTGAGCTGAAGTCAGATGCTCAACCAACTGAGCCACCAAGGCACCCCTTGGCCAACTTACTTTTAATACTTGCTGAAAGTAAATAAACTAGGCTCTTGAAGGCAAAAAAAAAAAAAAAAAAAAAAAAAAAAAAGTTGTGGTAAAAACTCAGAACATTTGACAAGAGAACTCACTCTTAAACAGAGTCTATCTAAACCAGCCTCTGATGTAAGATTTTACAAAGGCAAGGGCATAATTTTACCCTTAATACACATCCTGACCACAGCAAATGGAGTGAGGCTCTATGTGTTCAGTGATTTAAAGATTAATACAATTGTTGTATCCAGAAAAAAGTTTTAGAAATTTAAAAATTTAAAGTAAGTTGTGACAATGGTCTGCTATAATTTTGCAACCTATTCTTGATATTGTTCTATTGGTAAGATTACTCAGAATCATTACTCAGCTACTTTAGATTCTATCGACTTCTTCTTTCCATTTAATTCCACCCTAAGCCCTTTTAACTAAGAACAAGAGATGAAGATATGGAAGATTGACTCTAAAATGGAAATTAATTAATATCTAACATTGTGTGAAAGATTATATTTTGAAGTACAAGAAAATCATCTTTTACTCTTATGTTGCCTAAATTTAGAAAAGATAACTTTTCCCATTTGGTGTGCCCACAAAAAAGGCAGTGGGAAAAATAAATAAATTTTACTGTCAGTTATTGGATTTACTTTGGGATGTAAAATAAAGTTTTTGGTCAAACAGATACCATTAAACAATAAAACTACAGTCCAAATCCCTTAAAAGCATATTTTTTTCAATCAAGCACTAAACCTCTTCTCTCTTTTGTTCATTTCATATGCTTGCACAGGCAAAGAAATTATGAAATATTATTTGAATTGCTAATATAGGCCAACTAATTGTGCTAAAAAGAACAAATCCAGCTTGATGGCAATTATCCATGTGAAAAATTAGTTTTCTTAGGAGGTGGCATTGTGCAATTTGGCTTCTAATTGGTGTATGGCACCAATTAATGTCTAACAATGCATCTAGCAAAAGAGAGAAAATGTATTGAAAACACCTGAGTAAAATGCCTTGCTTTGGTACTACAGAATAATTGCAATGTTTGTCTCCTGCTCCTTCATTATTTTATTTTTCTGTGTTGCTGTTTAGGACTTGTGTTTTCTTCTGGTCCTATCTTATCCAGTAGCCTTTGCTGGGTTTCCAGCTTTGGTCAATTCACAATTTATAGGCATTCACACACATTTTGTTGTGTGCCATGCTCTTTGTTTGGCACTGTGCAGCCACAGATGCAATCAACATTTTTTCTTGCTGTGATGTTTCAGGATCTCAGCTCTTATGTCTCTTCTTTCCATAAGCTTTCCCTGACACTCTAAAATTGTTCAGCCTCTGTATCTCCATAGCAATTTGTGGTTTTTTTTTTCTGTATTGCAATTAGGATGATGTTGGTGACTACATAGGTTTTATTGTGTGCCAAATACTTTTTAAAACAACTTTATATACCTTAACTCATTTAATCCTTCTAAACCTGTGAGGTAACTACTCCTAGTAGCACATCCTTATTTTATGGAAGAGAAACTGCACATAGAGTGATTATATACCTCTCCCAATGTCACACAGCTAATAACTGAGAGTCATGATTCAAACATGGTCTCCAGTGTCTACTCTCAGCCACTTCTCTATATTGTGTTTTCTAACACTTCCCTCTAGACAACCTCTACCTAACTGACTCAAGGGATAAACTGAAAAAAACAGAAAATAATGTGAAAAGAAAAATGCCAAAACCATGATATTATAATTAAAGATGAATGCTGGAAACATGTTTTAAAGTTAGATAAGAGTGGGACAACTAGAAATGACATGGAATCCCAATTAATAGACTCATAATCAAAAAATGATTTCACATGTTTATTTTAACCTGAAATAAAATGCCACATATATATGTATATAACTTTTATTAATCCACTCTCTAATCAAAATTTACTTAAATGATGGGACGCCTGGGTGGCTCAGTCGTTAAGTGTCCGACTTCGCCTCAGGTCATGATCTTGCAGTTTGTGAGTTCGAGCCCTGCGTTGGGCTCTGTGCTGACAGCTCGGAGTCTGGAGCCTGCTTCGGATTCTGTGTCTCCCTCTCTCTCTGCCCCTCTGCCACTCATGCTCTGTCTCTCTCCCTCTCAAAAATAAACATTAAAAAAATTTTAAAAAATTAAAATTTACTTAAATGACTAAGCATCCATCCTAATCGCTTTGGCTGTTGGCTATCAATGTTTCTACATTTCTACATTTCTCAAATTTATCTGCTTGTATTTCTCTCCCATGAGATGCTCATGTGATTAACAAGGTGTTAACATATATGCAGTGCTGACAAAATAGTCTTCGGATGGATAGGTGGATTGTGGTCGAGTCCCCTCTCTAAGGAATGTGGTAAAAAACCCCAAGATAAGGAAAGGCAACCTGGCTAAGCGCATGACATACCTAACGACTCTGTAACATAAGACCACCCAATCAGACCATATGTCTGTATGTTGCCATGTATGGGAGACAAAGAACTAGAAATTGTATGAAAGGTTACTCCCGCTTCACTCGGAGCTCAGATTTCTGGGTAGGAACCCACTGAGCCATAGGCTGAGCCTATGCCAGCGTGAATGAAGTTACTTCCTGGAAAGTAAAGCCTCGGTGTCAAGACTCTGTATGAGCCTCGAATCCCATCACATGACATGGAGGCTCATCCAGGATGCAGAGACGGTGTTTTACCTCTCTTGTTACCTGGGTATGAACCTCAGGGCACCGAGAGTGGCTACCTTGCCTGGTGCCAGCAGACTGCTTGATCCATAGAAGACCAGCCCCTCCCAGGGCGCCAGGGCGAGGGTCCCGGATGCACAAAGGACTGGCAAGGCCCAGGAACCAGCTCAGGGTGCGCTGCCCATCAGACTGGCAAAAACCCAGCTTCGTTTTGGTAGACCTGCCCCTAAGACACAGAAGGGGAGCCTGACCACCTTCGAGAGTTGCCCTAGTAGTTCCATAAGGAATAAGGTACAAAACCGCAACTCTAAGGCATTGGGCAGTGGGTTGGAGTCTTAGTGCGACTGTGTGTGAATGAGACAGACAGTGGAAAGGTCCTGACCTTACCAAGAGCTGAAGCGAGTGTTGAGTCCTGATGTGCAGTTCCCTAGCGACCACATATAGCTTATGGGGGCGTCGACCTCATACGGTTTAAAGCTGTGTCAGACTTCCTCAGGAGTGTGATCGGGGTCAGGGATTAAAACTGAACCTGCCAATGCTAAGAGGTGCCTGAAATATCTCCAAAGAGAATGGCTGGAAGTGGATGAAGGGAGTTTGCGCCCTCTCCAAATCAGCCCCTCCCTTCTCTTTTTTCCTCTCTTGTGCATGCAAGTTGTCCCTTAGGGGGAGGAAGTGTGTGGAAAGCATAGTAAACCGACTCCCTTAGAGTGTATGTTGAGGATTTTCAAAAAGGGATATTCAGCAGACTATGGTGTGAAATTAACTGAAGGAAAGCTCCAGACATTCTGTGAAATTGATTGGCCATCATTTGGGTTGGGCTGGCCCTCTCACGGCTCATTTCATAAGGAACTAATTGGCCAACTGTTCGGGGTCATTGTGGGGGATCCAGGCCACCCCGACCAATTTCCTTACATTGACTGTTGGCAATACCTGGTCCTATAGTGGCTGCCTTGGTTAAAAGTCTGTATTGAAGAGAAATGTAAAGTCGCCTCATGGCATCCTCCAAATGCCGGCCAGAAACTGAAAAACCCATACTGTCGGGAGAGCCTGAGGAAACCCCACCAGTATATGCCCCACTGTATCTGCTCTGCCACCTGTGCCCCAGCCGCCCCACCGGAGCCTGCCCATAATCCCAAGGCCTTGCCGCTTCTAGCACCACGGACCTCTCCGGATGTGACCAGCTCACCCGTACCACCAGTCCTAACCCCATACACCCCTCCCAGAAGGTGACCAGATCAGGCCAGTGGAGGCAGTCCCTCCCTGCAGCAACACCAGGGAGCCCCACAGATGCCACTAAGGGAAACCAAGGGAACACATCTATTATGATCAGGAAGGCCAGATCTGAGGAGGCCAGCGTGTTTTTGTGTACCAACTCTTTACCACTACACACCTCCTAAATTGGAAGCACCATACTCCTTCTATATGGAGAAGCCCTAGGCTATGATTGAACTAACGCAGTCCATAATCCAAACCCATAAACCTACCTGGAAGGACTGCTGCCAACTCCTTCTGACCCTCTTCAACACAGAGGAGCATCGCCAAATTACCCAGGCAGCCCTAAAATGGTTAGAGGAGAATGCCCCCGCTGGGATGCTAGACACCCTCAGGCTCACTTCCCTGGGGAGGACCCCAAATGGGATCCAAATGACTCAGTGGTAGATGGAGTGCTTGCAAGGACTGAAGGGTATCAAGAAGCCCTTCTAAATGGCACGAAGGAAGGGGGGAGAAGGCCATAAATATAAGTAAAATGTCAGAAGTGCTTCAGGGACCCGAGGAGAGGCCAAGCCAGTTCTATGAGACACTATATGAGACATTTCATCTCTACATTCCTTTTGATCTGTAGGAGCCCTGTTAACCAGCAGACGGTCAATGCAGCTTTCGTAGGTTAGGCCCAAGGGGACATCTGACGCAAGCTGCAAAAGCTAGAGGGTTTTGCCAGCATGAATGCCAGTCAGTTTGTCAGGTGTTTGTCAACCGTGACCAGGCGGCGCAGAGGGGAGAATGCCAGAAGATGCAAAAAAAAGGCAGACTTGTTAACTGCTGCTTTGGTGGAGTGGTCGGAACACTGCTAGAAAGGTGCCCACAGGAACAGGGATGGGGCTATAAAGAGGAACAGCGGGGAGGATCATCTCACCCAGGACCAAAGTTAGGATGGAACCAGTATGCTCACTGTCCTCAGGAGGACAACTGGAAAAATGAGGGCCCCCTGCAGCTGGGTAATTCCCAGCAGGGGCCAAGCAGAAAGAAAAAGGCCATGTGGTCCAGGGCCGATACCAACCAGCATCATGGCCTCATGGGGCCCCCAAAGATGATTTTCTGGGGCTAGACACCATGGAGAACTATGAGGAAGACTAGGACAGACTGGGCTTTATTTTGTTAGGCTCCCAAGAGCCTATAGTCCAAATGAATGGGGTGGGGGTGCTGTCCCACTGATGTCATGGTAGATAATGGGGCAGAACACTCAGTGGTGACCCAACCCGTGGGCCCCCTCTCACAGAGACAAGCCACCATTGTGGGGGCCACAGGCAGTCGGACATGCCATCACCCATTCTGCTGCCTCAGGCTGCATGAAGTCATCCATGAATTCTTGTACCTCCCCTACAGGCCCGAGGCTCTAATGGGCCATGACCTATTGGGAAAGCTGCAGTCCCAGAGAACTTTCAACTCTTGGGGACAAACTGCCTTGACACAACGGAAACCAGAAGCAAAGATTATGACTCTCACGATTCCCCAAGGAGAAGAGTGGTGCCTCTACAGTCTCAAGGAGGAACCACAGCCTTTTCCTGAACTCTTTAGGATCCCTGGGGTGTAGGCTGAAGACAACTCACCAGGACTGGCCTAAAACATACCTGCCGTGATTGTGGAGCTGAAGTCCAAGGCAGAACCCACCTGCCAGAGATAATACCTCATCTCCCACAAGGCACAGATCAGGATCCAGAAGCACTTGCAGCGGCTTTATTTAAAGTACGAGATCCTCCAGCCATGCCAGTCTTCTTGGAACACACCCCTCTTACCTATCCAAAAGGCTGGCACAGTTCAGGACCTACGATCAGTAAACCAGGCCACTGTCACCATACACCCAGTAGTCCCAAACCCTTATACACTTTTGGGGTTCATTCCTGCCAAAACTGCCTTCTTTACCTGCTTGGACCTCAAAGATGCCTTCTTCTGCATCCACCTGGCCCCCCAGAGCCAAGCAATCTTTGCCTTCCAGTGGGAGAATCCTGAAAATGGTGGCAAGGTCCAGTTGACTTGGACCAGATTGCCTCAAGGCTTCAATCTAACCCTAAGGCAACAGATGTGGGCCCTTGGCTCTACCCTAAACACTTCACACCACTGGGTTAGACAGCAATTACCTGTGAGTCTGATGACAGATGCTCACCCCTTTAAACCAGGAGATACTATATGGGTGAATGAATAGAATGTCCACCCCCTAAAACCTCTCTGGAGGGGCCTATTCACTGTCATTTTGTCCACCCCTACTGCAGTAAAGGTGGACAAGGTGGGTCCCTGGATTCACTACAGCAAAGTAAGGCCAGCATCTCAAAATCGGGAGTGCATTCCTGATCCACCAACCCTGCCATGCAAGATGACCATACAGAAGAAGCAAGGTGCAACTCCAGAGGCTCCAGGAGATTGCAGCCCTGTCTTAGTCACCCCAGAAGCTGACTAATCTACACACAGCAGAAGCTTGAGGAATCAACAGTCCAGTATCCTTTTCTATATGTTTCCTTACTGTGATGCACTGTCATCCTTTGTCTCTCACTGTTATTGTGATTCTCGTTTTACTTGTTGCCATAGGATGGGCAATGGCTGCACTGGTCGGCTAGAAATGTGGTGAGAGGTTTCTGTTAGCACCCACCTTCCTTTTGTGAATAGGATTACCTTCATTAGTACTGGTTACTTCTAATCTTGACCCCTTCTGTAGACCTAGATTCCTCATCATGTGACCCATGTTATTCGCATAACCAGGTCAGGTCAGGGAGTCACTTGGACCTTACTATGCCATACCTACTTCTCATGCCAGGAAAAGTCCCTGGGGACCTGCAGACACATTAAGACCACCTATTCTATCTGCCAACAGGGGAGTCAATACACCTGCTTTGACCTGCAGTACTCCCCAGGGGAGAAATTGTTGGAGGTCCAACACTCCAGGAAGTAGGGGAATTAATCAGCCAAACCCAGGATACTAATCCCTACCTGTAGGTATCAGTACTTTTTGACATGTGTGCAGCTATTAACAAAAACCTTTTTTGGGGTCATAAATTGCGGAAGTCTATCATGGGAATGAGAATACAGGCTCAATGACAAGTATATGTGTGAACAGGGCCTGGCCCAATCCAGATGTTATGGTGACGAATGGGCTTACTGCCCCTATCGGAGCTCTGTCTCATGGACCACTTGGAAAGGAAAAGATAAGGCGGCACTCTTTCAAAGGAGGGCTGCAACCTCCAACTATAAACTGGAAGCCTGTAACCCTGTTAATTTTACTATCTTTAATCCAGGACACCCAAAATGGGAAAATGGGCTTAAGACTATATATATATATATATATACATATATATATATATACACATATATACATATATACATATATACATATATACATATATATATGTGTGTGTGTGTGTATATGTATGTGTATATATATATATGTATATGTGTGTGTGTGTGTGTGTGTATATATGTATATATATACACACAGCAAGGTGCTGATCCAAGAACCGTGTTGTACTTCAAGAGGCTTTCTGTCTCACTCTGAGCCTCAACTCATGAAGCCTTTCATTCTTTTTATGAGGAGATAAAAAGTAGCCCTCACCCCATCTCCACCACAACAAGAAATCTATTCTTTGCCTTAGTATAATCTATAGCCCACACCCTAAAGATCTCTTCTTGCTATGTATTCAGGGGAACCGACATGGGGGATCAATGGCCATGGGAGGCTAGAGAATTAGATCCCCACGAACCTTATAATGGAACAGAATATCCCAGTTCTACTACCAGGGTTTGGCTCCTTGAAACCTCAATTATCAGGAAAAAACTGCTTTGCCTGATGGGAAAGAAAGTTCACCAGCCCTGTTGGAAATTTAGGCCAAAGATTTTATAACTCAACTGCCCAGGGAAACCCAATGGTGGGAGCCTCAAATCACCTTGAGCCAGATCCCCACACCTTGTGTAACTTCTCTCATCTCCGAAAGGCCTGGGACAATGTGGATGCAGCCATTGAATGGCGGACCCCAGGTGGACTATACGGGATATGTGGAAGGACAGCCCATACAGTATTTTCCTCAGGCTGGTCAGGGTCATGTGTGCTGGGAACTATTCGTCCATCTTTCTTCCTGCTCCCACTTGCCAGAGGGGAACATTTGGGAGTCCAAGTGTATGGGGGCAGGGAAACTCAAAGGAAATAATGTGCCCTACAAATTGGCAATTGGAAAGATGATGAATGGCCTTCTGAGCATATAATCCAATATTATGGCCCTGCCACCTGGGCAGAGGATGGGTCTTAGCGCTATCATACCCCTATTTACATGCTAAACCACATAAACAGACTGCAAACAGTTGTAGAGATTATAACCAATGAAACTTTCAGAGCTCTTTAATTTACTAGCCAAGCAGCAAACTAAAATGCACAATGCTATGTATCAAAATCAGTTGGCCTTGGATGACTTGCCTGCTTCTGAGGGAGGAGTTTGTGGAAAGTTTAACCTGAGCAACTGCTGCCTCCAGATAGATGATAAAGAAAAAGTCATAGAAGAGAACACAGATCAAATGAGAAAGGTTGCTCATGTCCCAGTCCAGACCTGGAAAGGTTGGAACCCTGGGGAGTTATCTGGAGGATGGTTTTCAACTCTCAGGGCATTCAAATCCCTCATGGGAATTATCCTCTTCATTTTGGGAGTTTGCTTAATCCTATCTTGCCTAGCTCTCCTGGTTATATATACCCTCTGAGATCTCCAGCCTCATTGAGACAATGGTTGAAAGAAAAATGGCCATGCATGTGCAGATGTTATGGAAATATAAACCTCTAAACCAAGATGATGCTCTTTGACCCAAAATAGGGGGGTCTGAGCATCAAAGGGGGGAATGTGGTAGAGTCCCCCCTCCAAGGAATGTGGTAAAAAACCCCAACATAAGGGAAGGCAACCTGGCTATGTATTTAACATACCTCACAACTGTAACATAAGACCACCCAATCAGACTGTGTGTCTGTATGTTACCATGTGTGGGAGATAAGTAGAAATCTCATAAAAGGCTACAACCCGCTGCACTCAGGGCTCAGTTTTTCAGGCATGAACCCACTGAGCATGCACAGGCACAAATAAAGTTGCTTCCTGGAAAGAAAAGCCTTGGTGTCATGACTCTCTATGCCAACCTCGGTCCTGTTACGGGATGGATGGATGAAGTGGGAGTGGTATAATGGAGAATGGGAATTCTGGTGAAGTTAGAGCATAGAAGGTGTAGAGATTAGAAGATGGTAAGGAAAGCTAAGGCCAGATTGCAGGGTTTGTGTTCTTTGTGTTGGAAAGTTTGAAGATTGATGTGAAAGTAACTGGAGCCACTCAATAATTTGAGGGGAAGAATAACGTGATCACACATGGGTATTAAAAAGAAACCAGGTGAGGAAGACATAAGACACAGCAGTATTGAGCATATGGCAGCCAGAGGACTGTTCTTGGACCATCTCCAAGAACAGGAAACTGAATTGACAAGGACCCAGATTCCTTTGAAATCCTTCCCAGCATTTCACCTGAATCCATCCTTCCCATAGGCTGTTCATGAATGAATGAGCCTGGCAGGAATACCCAGCAAGTCTGTTCCTGGAAACACTAACAACTTTGATGGCTCACTTTGCTTCAGACTCTGATGGACTTGTTGAACTAATTTTAGATTCCATGCTAACTAGGACACTTCTGGAAAACCTCTAGGCTCTCTCTCTTTCACTCAGGGTCAAATCTGTATCATGGTCTGATGATTCTCCCAGCCTTACCTGGATCCTTCCCAATTTCCTTTCATGGGCATGTCTTCTAATAAACTTCTTGCACATTACACCATGTCTTGGCATTCACTTAAAGGACAGACCAGTGGTGTGCTGGACCCAACTCATAAAAGCTCATGAGAGCCAATAATTAAATTTTCATGAATTTTGCAAGCCAGTTTTCAAACACCCCATTATCAAAAATTATAAATTTACAATTAAATAAATTATATTAAAAATAAAAGTAACAAATATTCAACACTTACCATTTTCTAATTATTTTACTCTATTTTTCTATTACTTTTACTCTTGAAGTGACTTATTTATAATGCTACAGATCCTATATAATGGTGTTTGTTAAAGAACACAGTGGAACAAAGAAGTTATTGGCAAAAGAAAAGAAAGGATAGTTTCAGGCAAGGTCACCTTCCTTTAGGGGGCAGAGCAGAGGATTTTATCATGCAGATTACCTCATAAGTGCTCATCTGAGAATTCCAGATGATTGGTTTAAAATTCTACTCCTGGGAAAGGTTGAAATTGCAGTTAGGTTAGGTATTAAGTCTTGGTGGGGCTTAACATAGATTACTCCATTTTGGTCCTGTTGTTACTTCTTAACAATTTTCTTCTTTTGATCAAAATCTCAGCCTAACTAAAAGATGTGATCAAAATTTAAGGCATTAGCACTATTCTCAGATATCACTCCGGTTTTCCTAGCTTTCCTGGATCCTGTTTTTTGCTGTGTCTCTGTGGTATTCATAGGCCCTGAATTCAGGCTCACAGTTTTCTAATCAGTCATTCGTTCAGTTACTTTTCTGACATTCCAGTCTTAGGGAGATCATTTGCTTGGTAGTTAGTGGCTGTGAATTGAAGTTTAAAGGTTTTCAGAGAATGCAATGCACCAGGAAGATCATTATGGTAACTATAACCAGTAACTATATTATGGTAACTATAATTCCTAATGTTTGGAGTGTACTTCGGAGCATTCCCAACACTCAGACTAATCAAAGAAAGACCCCATCGGAGAAGTCACCCATTGAAGCCACATGATCTTATGTAACTGAGTTTCAGCTACCCCAGAAGTGTTAATCCAGGTACAGAAGGTGGTTTTGGCCACAGCACAGATATCTCCAGGGTCAGCTAAAAGATAATCAAGAACAACTTTGGCCAAGGGTCCAAGGATCTGCTGGGTAGCTCTTGTCTTAGCAGTTGAATCTGCAATGTCTCCAAGGGTTAAGAGCCTTCTAATTATATTCACATTTGTATTTACTCCTAATCCTAGGGTCAGTCAGGTTTTAAGTGTGAATGGGAAAAGAATGTCTTAACCTTAAATAAAAAAGTCACCCTGAATGCCTTACAAAGATGGGTACTGCTGGTGAGATTTCAGTAAGGAGAAGCAAGTTTGATCGGGAAAATTGTGGGAACATGGGGGTGCAAATACACTAAAATTCTTGTAGGTAAGTGTGTCTAATTGGCTACATACTTCCAAGAAGGGTTGATTGAAGTTTGCAGTGACATGGGCAACAAAAGAGAAATTGGTCACTGGGGATTGGGGGGGGGGGGGTTCTTTCATGACAAATCCAGTCATCTGAAAGGTTACCACACCCTTGGCAGTGGCCTGGGAGATAAAGCTGAGG
The DNA here is from genome assembly GCF_027475565.1 of Acinonyx jubatus. Classification (NCBI taxonomy): domain Eukaryota; kingdom Metazoa; phylum Chordata; class Mammalia; order Carnivora; family Felidae; genus Acinonyx; species Acinonyx jubatus. The sequence continues at coordinate 118,891,229 of NC_069383.1, forward strand.
GCATTACCTCTTCAGGCCAATGCCAGAGTAAAGAAAAGAAGAAACTGTTGCATGTTTAAAGCATGAAGTCTTGATCTGGAATCTTGGGTGGAAGGAGTTCACCTTGAGGTCAGCTACTTCTCTTCCTCATCAATTTGATTCAAAGGTCTCTAGCATCCGTACAGGATCAGATATCAGGTGGATGAACCCTTTAACCATGAAATATGTATCCAAGCTTCAATGCCTTCTGGTTTTGCAGCAGTATCAGTGGTCAGGACCATTTGGTAATGTCCCTTCTAACAGGGCTTGAGGGCTGTCTTCCTCTGATGATGCCTTCAGAATACTCATTCAGTGGATTCTAAATTGTGACCAACAGGATCCAGGAAAGCTTCTTTAATCTGTTGATGATACGCTTGAGTATAAGACACTCAAGATTTACAGTAGCTTATCACACTAGCATGAGACAACAAGGGATCAGCAGATGGTTGTATACCAATAGATGTTGGTCTGCCAGTGACTATCTCATATGCAGTGAGTTTACTTTCCCAAAGGGGATACTGGAAGTAGTCAGCAAGACCAAAGGCAATACTTTAGGTCAAGGGAGTCCAGTGGTTTTGAAAAGTTTAGAAATTTTAAGTTTGAGGATCCCATTGGTTCTCTCAATCCTGCTTGATGATTGAGAGTGATAAAAACAATGATAATTCCAAGAAATTTGCAAGATTTTGATTAAGGCTCATCTGATTTTCTCAGTGACATGGGCTCCTTGATCACTGGAGACTGTGGAAGGTAAACCCCAAGTGGGAAACACATTCTCTAACAGTTTCTTTGCTACTGCCAGTGCATCAGCCTTGCAGCTGAAAACACACATACAATAACAAAAGTATGATAACCCATACTAAGTAACAGTTAAAGTCTAGCAGGTGTTCAAGCATCCAGATGGACGAGGTCTGAGATCTCTGGGGACAACAACAGTTTTTCCAGGATTATGGAACTGGCAAGCAGACTGTTTTCACAATTTTATAGACATCTCCCCATGTCTATTCATAATTTGAGTCATTTTAAATGCACTATGGCGAGTGAAGGAATGCTAAAACTGAAAAATGGGATTTGGGAGCTGGGAAAAACCAAGCAGCTGTCTTGGGTTTCCCATAGCTCCAACTATTTGTTTAACTTACAACCACTGTTTACCCATCTTAATTTATCTGATTCAGGAGCAGACTGTTGCCATGTTACAGGGACATCAGGGTGGCAACAATCTGTCAATGAAGAGCCATTTTTTGCAGAAGCAGAATGGGCCTCATCCACATGTGCCACAATCTTTATAGGTTCTGCTGTTGCTGCCTTTGCACAAAAGCCAGCTGAGTCATTTCCCTGATGCTCTGGCTCAATCCTTTTAGTGAGAGCCTCAATTTTGATAACAACAATTGCACAAGGTAAGAGAATAGCAGTAAGAAGATGACTTACATGTTGCCCATTGTTTATTGTGGTCCAAGAGCATGTAAGAAACTCTTTTGTTCCCATAACATGTCAAAATCAGAGACAACCACAAAGGCATACTGATTGTCTAGTTTGTCCTTTGGATAACTGGCATGCTAGGGTAAGAGTGTAGAGGTCTATTTTTGGGGTGGATTAGCTTGTGGGGATTTCCCCTTTTGAATAGGACATAATGGGTAGTAATAGCATAAAATCTGAAAATTCCTTTTTTTCATTTTTTTACAGTATGACTCATTATTATACCAGGATTAAAGGAGTATTTCATACTTCACAATGCAGTAAAACAAAATGAAACGTTACGACCTAGCAGTACGGGGCCCATCTTTGTCAGCTAGAGGTAATAATGTAGCAAGATTAAGGACATGGCAACATGTAAGACGTAGATCAGATGGTGAAAACAGAAGGATCACATGGGAAGTTAGTCTACTTTGCAGAGAAATGTTGAGTTAATGCAGAGTTAAGAAGGCTTCGGACAGCATGGGAAGTTTGCAAATAAGTGGCATTTCCTATGGTTAAATCTACTGAAGCTTCCACTAACTTTTACAGCTGTGGCTATACCCTTTAAGACAGCTGGGATAGGCACTAGCAACTGAATCAAGTTGTCTGATGTAACGGCAACAGGCCAAGGTCTATTACCATGCTTTTACATGAGCATTCCCAGGGCCTGATTATTCCTTCCATGCACAAATAATGAGAAAAGTGTTGAATAGTTAGATGGCCCTAAGGTAGGCAGTTCTTGCAAGTACTTCAGTTTTACAGAAGTCTATGCAGGTTTGTCCTCCCAAGGTAAGGGTTCAAACTGCAATTTTAGTAAGTTCACATAGTGGGAAGCTAATAGAGAAAAATTAGGAACCCATCGCCTAGAATAACCAGTCAAACCAGGAAATCTACAAAACTGTCACTTAGTTATGGGTCTAGGAAATTCCTAGATTAGCTTAATTCTTTTTGGAGACAGTTGAATTCCTTCAGTGCTTAGATCATGACCTAGGAAATGAACAGGGTCTAGAGATAATTGTAACAATTGTAACTTTTCCTTAGAGATTTTCATGTCCTTTTAAGCTAACCCTTGTAGCAAATAAATGGGATCTTTTATGAAAGCCTTGCTGAGCACAGCAAGAGGTCATCTACATATAATAAAAGGGTTGCTTTCCCACGGAACTGGAGGGCGCTTGAATCTCAGTGAAGTACTTGAGAGAAATAAGAAGGGGCCTCAGTGAACTCTTGAGGCATGACTGTCCAGGAGTACTGTCAGCTGTTCCATGAAAAGACAAATAGATATTGACTGTTGAGGTCTACAAAGATGTTGAAAAATGCTTAACATGGGTCTACAACAGTGAAACATTGTGAATCAGGGGAACTGTGACAGAACGGTATTCTGGTTTGGAATGACTGGAAAACAGAGTATCTTGTTAATAGCTCTCAAATCCTGGACAAATCATCAACCCCTCCTATTATGTTTCTGGACTGGCAAGATCTGTGTTTTGGAGACTAGTACAAGGAATGACTAGTGACTGGGCTAGAAGGTCTTCTGCAGTGGCTGTGAAGGCCTTATATGGTCTCAGGCTTTAATGGCTATTCAGGTAATTTAGAGAAAGGTTTAGTTATATCTATCTGAATCTTCATAGGTTCTGTACTTTTTATTCTTCCAATGTCAGTATTAGAGGTAGCCTATAGATTTTGAGGCACCATGATTAAATTAGGGGACTTTTGCTGGAATTCTTCCTCTTCTATGTCAAGGACAGTCTATAAGGAGCATAAAAGATCAGGTTCAGGTAGGTGAAGGGGAAGTCTCCATTGGAGGCAAAATGTATAAGCCCTTTGAATTTAGAAAGGAGATCTCATGAATAGACACTTCTCTAAAGAAGACATCCAGATGACCAACAGGCACATGAAAAGATGCTCAACGTCGCTCTTCATCAGGGAAATACAAATAAAACCATGCTGAGATATCACCTCATGCCAGTCAGAGTGGCTAAAACGAACAAATCAGGAGACTACAGATGCTGGAGAGGATGTGGAGAAACAGGAACCCTCTTGCACTGTTGGTGGGAATGCAAACTGGTGTAGCTGCTTGGAAAACAGTGTGGAGGTTCCTCAAAAAATTAAAAATAGATCTACACTGTGACCCAGCAATAGCACTGCTGGGAATTGACCCAACGGATACAGGAGTGCTGATGCACAGGGGCACTTGTACCCCAATGTTTATAGCAGCACTTTCAACAATAGCCAAATTATGGAAAGAGCCTAAATGTCCATCCACTGATGAATGGATAAAGAAATTGTGGTTTATACACACAATGGAATACTACGTGGCAATAAGAAAGAATGAAATATGGCCTTTTGTAGGAACGTGGATGGAACTGGAGAGTGTTATGCTAAGTGAAATAAGTAATACAGAGAAAGATACCACAGGTTTTCACTCTTATGTGGATCCTGAGAAACTTAACAGAAGACCATGGGAAAAGGAAAAGAGAAAAAAAAGTTAGAGAGGGAGGGAGCCAAAACATAAGAGACTCTTAAAAACTGAGAACAAACTGAGGATTGATGGGTGGTGGGAGGGAAAGGTGGGTGGGTGATGGGTATTGAGGAGGGCACCTGTTGGAATGAGCACTGGATGTTGTGTGGAAACCAATCTGACAATAAATTTCATATTAAAAAAAAAAAAAGAAAGGCCACCTCTACTTAATAGACTGTTTGGGGCTATATCACACAGCAAAATAAAATGTTTTCCACTAACAGGGCCCATAGTCATCTGTACTGATTGAGACGGAAATTCTTCCTGCACTTTATTAGTTACCCCCACTGTGGAAACATTTTTACTCTGAGGGATTTGTTGTCCTATGATGGTGCAGTTTAAAGGAGAAAGTGTAGCTCCAGAATCATCTAAAACTTGATAGGCTTTCCTATTAATTTTAATGTTAGTTTCCCCATGGCTGTTTAAAGGAATTATTGGTAATAGTTTACCGGAGAATCTCTTGGAGTTCCATTAAGTGTGGAAGGGGCCCATATAGTACCCTCCTTTGGAAATAAGTATGAGAGCATTGAAGAAGAATTTGCATGGAGGCTTTGACAACAGTCTTTTCCAGTGTTGCAGTTTATTACAGCTGAGACATTGATCTTTGGACCAGCATTTTAATGGTGGACCCCTAGGAGGGTAAACACAGACCACCCAGATGTTGTTTGGGGTCTCTTGAAGCTGTTACAGCTGTAAAGCTAATAGTTTGGTGGATTTTTTTTTTCAATCTTGCTCCAGAGTTCTCAGCTACAGTCATGAGTTCAATCAAGCCAGCAGGTTTCCACCCTATTTTCTGCCTTTTTTTTTTTTATCAACCCACCAATCCCAGGAGATAATCCATGTACAAAGAGGGCAACCAGAGCAGGCTGAGTGACCTTATTTATTGCATGGAACCTAAACACCATAGAAAAAGGGCTTCTCCCCTGGGCTTCAAAGTCTGCCACAGATTCATCTTTTTTGTTTGTTTGTTTGCAAGTTTGTATAATAGACAAATCAGTGCATGCAGTGAAGACTCTAGGAATGCCTTGTATAAATCCAGCTGCTATTTTGTGAGCTTTTACTGGTTCCTGAGATGTTGAAGACCAAAGATCTCAAGTATCATTCTTGGGGTATAACCATCTTGCTTCCTCTACCCCTTTTTGGGCTTCATCATGTCCTGCCAACATGTGTACAAGCTGATAAAGATCTGGCAGGCCAGGGTCATAATCTCCAACAGTGAATCTAAATTAAAAACATTTGGGTTTCCTCCTTAAGTTAGGAAATTCTTTAACTATGGCTCTTGGTTCAGCCTTTGACCAAAGGGTGAAGGATAAGCTGAGGAGGTTTGTTTGCAATCTTGGGTAGTTTTATTTTAAAAAATAACTATCGGGGCGCCTGGGTGGCTCAGTCGGTTGAGCGCCCGACTTCGGCTCAGGCCATGATCTCACAGTTCCTGAGCTCAAGCCCCGCGTTGGGCTCTGTGCTGACAGCTCAGAGCCTGGACCCTGCTTTGGATTCTGCATCTCCCCCTCTCTCTGCCCCTTCCCTGCTCACGCTCTGTCTCTGTCTCTCAAAAATGAATAAACATTTAAAAAAAAATTATCTAATAGTCTCTCCAGAGTGGCAAGGCAGTGCAGAGAGAATTAGTAAAACGTGGGTACTCAGGTGAAAAAGGCAGAGAGCATGAGTCATATCAGTCCCATCATCTTTTGTCTCAGGTGCTTCTGTGTCTTTAACTTTTCATTAGCCTTTTGTAAATGAGTCTTTTAATGAAGTTATTTTGGAATCATTATGACTTTTGGTATGCTTCTGCATACCAATTAAAGTAAGCATCCCATTCTGTTTGTTCAACTTGGGATCCCTTGCTCTCAACTGCATTTCTTAAATGAGCGATCTTGTCTAATTGGAATGTTCCCCATAAAGGCCACTGTAATTCTAGGCTATTTTTAGTAAAATTGTGCCATTTTGCTAGGTATCCGCAGCTTCCAGGACTGTAGTTCTTAAACATAAAATACACAGGTGTGCTAGACGGTGGCATGCTCAACTCTTTGGATATAAAGGATGCCACTTCTTCTAGCTGGGCGTTGGAGTTTTCTGGAGTTAAACTGATACATAAGACAGCCTATCACGGGGGTCTTCTTGAGGTGGTGAGCACTCTAACAACATTTCAGTGCTCAACCTGTGCCCACCAATGTTTGTGGTATTTTGAACTCCAGAGATTCTTATTAGCAACTAGACTTTATTTAATTTTCACCTGAGGCCTCCCACTGGGCCCAATGTGGCCCACATCAGACCTAATGAGACTGGGGACCCCATCCAGGTTTTAAGTTGCATGCAGTCCAACTCCAGTTGGTAAACACCAACAGTTCTCTATGTGGAATAAGGGGTAAGGGAAGGGACTGAATCAGTAGACCCCAAAGAGTGGGGACTGATTCCAAACAAATGAGGAACTACAGCTCCCATCAGCAGTTTCCAACATGGAATCTGGGGATAGACCCAACAGCTAGGGCTTCCAATCAAGGTGGGACCCATGCAAACCCAGCCTGACTAAAGAGGGTGGAGCTCAGAACCAAAAGGAACTTCTCAAGGCTCTCAGAAACAGCAAGACAGAGAACTCAGAGCGCTCATGGGTACTGTGCCTATGTTTCTCACTGTCTCCAAAGCTGTCAGAATTGTTCTTCAGATCCTGACATTGCCACCAAATATGTTTAAGGAAGAGAAATTCAACTGAGTAAATTTAAAGATCTAATTGCCTTGAATATTCGGCAACTCATGAATTGGGCAGTATCTCATCTAACAAATAGAGGGCTGTTCTGAGAAGCTGTGCAAAATGGAAAGCTTTTTTTTTTTAAGCTTATTTATTTTGAGGGCGGGGCAAGAGAGAGAGTGAGAGTGAGAATGAGAGAGCGAGAGAGCAAGCGAGAGCGAGAGTGAGCGAGAGTGAGCGAGAGAGAGAGAGAGAGAGAGAGAGAGAATCCCAAGCAGGCTCCTTGCTGTCAGTGTGGAGCCCAGCATAAGAAAAGAAAGATTTGTTTCAGTCAAGGTCACCACCCCTTAGGGGTCAGCACAGAGGGTTTTTTTCGGATGACCTAACCAGTGCTTATCAGGATATTCCGGACTGATTGATTGGTTTAAAATTCCATTCACCGGAGAGGCTGAAACTGTAGTTAGGTTATGTATTAAGTCTTGGTTAGGTTTAATGTAAATATCTCCATTTTGGACCTGTTGTTTCTTTTTAACATGTTTTACTACACATCTTTCTGTGGGTAGTGATGTCACTTTGGTAGCTTGAAATCCACTACATACTAGGGGGTACTTATGCCATGAAAATCAACAAGTGCTGAAAATCAGAATGTGTTTGTTTTTACCACCTCTTTATTTCAGAGAGCCAATTGCTAGACATTTATAAGCACACCACTTATCTGCACCCATATAGAGGATGCACGTTTGACTTGAGAATTTATAGAAAATATATTCAGAAAGAACATAGTTGTAATATCAGGCTAGGTTGTAAATTCCTAAGGGTAACAACGTTTTTTTTTTTAATTTTTTTAAATTTTTATTTATTTTTGAGAGAGAGAGAGAGAGAGAGAGAGAGAGAGAGAGAGAAAGACAGAGCATGAGTGGGGAAGGGGCAGAAAGAGAGAGGGAAACACAGAATCTGAAGCAGGCTCCAGGCCCTAAGCTGTTAGCCCAAAGCCTGATGAGGGGCTGGAACTCACAAACTATGGAGATCATGAACTGAGCCGAAGTCAGACACTTGACTGACTGAGCCACCCAGGTGCCCCAGGGTAACAACTTTTAACTTTTCTTTACAAAATGTGGTCAGAACAATAGGGTACTTGGGAGTTAACTTCAATCAAACATTTTTAAAAGGAAGAAAAAAGAAATACAGAAAGCTAAGAATAAAGTTGGACTTAAAAATCTGTCTAACTCAATTTCAACAACGTACAGATGAAAGCCAAATCCCAGATTTGTTCAGCTCATACAGTTAAATAATAGCAAAAATAGAACTTACTTAAGAAAAATAAAACAAAGTGACTAGCTACACTGTGGTAAGCATAGTATAACATATAGAGATTTTGAATCACTATATTGTATACCTGAAGCAAATGCAACATTGTGTTAACTACACACACACACACACACACACACACACACACACACACACACACAATTTAAAGGAAGAAAAAAATATATACTTGAAACCCACATGGGACACACGTGGACTTGCAGCCCTTAGTGCACCTTCCTACAAACTAGAAAAAGTCACCCCTTCCCAAAGACAGGTGCATGCAGAATGGAGGATAAGGGCAGGCTGTATTTCAGGCTGCTTATGCAACTGAGCCTCATTGTTCAAAAGATGACCTATTGTTAATCATGTTACAATATCCCTTTTAATCTGGTTGGGCTATATATGCATGAGCTAGGGTATAGTCTGAGCCTCTTGCTGTGTACATGGGATCATGGCCAAACATTCAGGAAAACTGAATAACAATTTAGTGAGATTTTACACTCAGAAGAAAATGTCAAAGTCAGATAAATCTGACTTTATGGAGATAGTATGGTATAGTTAATTAAACATTTTGGAGTTGGACAGAAATGGATTTTAATTCCAGTTTGGCTAGTAGACAACCTCACTGAAACATTTTTTTTAATCTGTAAAATAATGATAATACCATACAATCTAACCTCCATCCACAGTTACTCCATCAGACATGTGACCTTTCTCTGTGGAATCCTTTCCCCTTAGGTAGGCTCTGAATCTTGTGTGTAAATCAGTGGTCGAAAATCAATACTCAGAAGGATGAGCTAAGGATCCAGCTACAGTGCAGATAGATGTTAGGGAGGGGGTGGTCTAATTCCACTAGCCAACAGAATTGGGGTCTCAGATTATTTATCAAACAATTTTACAAAAAAAAATTCCACATAAGATATCATTTGTCCATTTACCATAATAAAACTATTAGATGTGTTTTAATTTTTGGCTTCCCAGTCTGTTTGACCAATTGTTTTTTATACTTTTATTGTTTATATATGGGGAATCTACCTTTCTCATAATTTTTATCTAAATTAATGTAACATACAATGTTAAATAAAATTTTTATTTTGTAGCAAAACAAAATAATGGTAATACCCTATTTCATAGAATCTAGACTATGTCAATTTTAAGACTCATCCTCATTATAGAGGCTTTTAAAATGTGAAAAAAAATGGCCAAGTGGGATGGTCAAATGTATCTTGATTTCAGAAATGTTAAGACTATAAAAATTGTGATCTTAGAATCTATGACATGTGGTAATGCCTCCCCCTTCACCATAGGTAATGGCTCTTCTTTGTGAGGATTAAATAAGATAACATATGTCAGGTTCTAGGCATAGTCCAGTCAGTGCTCAATAAGTGGTGAAAGCTGTTTAAAAAAAGAAGAAAGAAAAAAAATATTCTGTAATCTATAGCAAAGGCAGAGTGATGTATATTTATAGTTCCAAAGCCACTGCATTTTCCTAGTCTCCCTCATTTTCTCTGTTGTCTAAAATGATGTTAGAATAGAGCTTTTCAGAGGGAAAAAAAATCAATATAGCTTGTGGACACATAATTTATTTCAGTCCATCTCCATACATCTTAACTTAGACTTCTCATGTGTCAAGTTAACGAATAAACCAAAACTATGTTGTCTGGGCTGTCTGTCCAATGCCTCAGAACAAAAGTAATCCAAATGCTTCTAAATAAAAACACTGGCTTTGGGATTCAAAAAAAAAAATCACCCAAATTTGGATATGTGTGACAAATGTTTTGCATTTCATTTCCTTTAACAGGAAGCTGACTCACTGTCACTGTGATTCCCAGACTTTGGGTTGTAACACCTCTGTAATGTTCCATGAAATTTTCAAAATAAATTTTACTTCAGTTCATCTCCATTTTTAAAATGTACACTTTTAGAGCAAATGCAATTGGTAAAACAAGTCTTATTACATTTGAATGGAGAATTTGATCTAGAATGTGAATCATTTCTGTGCTGAATAACTTCCCTGAATTTTAGAATTAAGACTAATGGGAACATTTGATTGATACCCTCTGATTTTATCTGCTTGCTTCTGCCTGGACCTTATATTTTCCCCTAATTGAAAATGTAAAGGGTGTCTGTTCTAGGAGAGTGGTATTCCTAGCGTGGTCCTCAGACTAGCAAATCACCTGAGAACTTACTAAAAATGCAAGTCTTTGGCCTTCACCCCAAACCTACTATATCAGAAGCTGTAGGGCTGATGCTCGGTAATGTGTGGTGTAAAACTCCTCTTGGTAACACCAATGCACACCAAAAAGTGTGAACCACTGGGATCAGATGGATCTCTGAAAGGAACTAGGAACTTGGATTCTTCCAAGAATGTCCTCTTACACAGCAAAATGATCTAAGGTAACATGCATATTTAGGTATGTAAATCACACATCCAGGAAAATAGTACAACATGTTGTTACCAGATGTTTCCAGATATCCAGGTGTTCTTAATTGGATAGTGTAGACATCTGGATGATGGTATGGACTTTTCACCTATCATAAATCATATAAATGAAGTTACTTCTTGTTAATCTATTCATTATAACAGACAACCATCACCATGTACACACCATGAGCATCCTCTGTATTAATTCGGCCTGAGGGCATTCTTTTTTAAAGAACTGTGTAATCAGGCCTAAGAAAAATCCCGAAATCCTTTGGCATTGGGGAATTGCATGTAGCTATGAGTAGCTCTCATCTATTTGCTTTCCACTAGGTGACCTCCCTTTAAACACTTAAAAAAAAAAAGCCAAACCCTAATATTGTTCAACCTCCTTCCCCAAATGGATTCCCACTGTATATTGGCAGTTGCCAAACTCTGTTCATCATTGAGCATCCCATTTAATTATGTTCTCCTATTCTGACAAATGACTTCAGATATTGCAGTATTTTGTCTAGCAACGTCTATTAAGCAATACTAATTTTGTTTTCTTAGATTCATTAAAGGCATAATTAAGAGGTCAATCAGACTTCTGATCCATACAAGTTACCAATTATTCCCCTAGCATTTTGTTTTACAATGACAGGTGTGTGTGTGTGTGTGTGTGTGTGTGTGTGTGTGTGTGTGTGTGGCTAGCTCATGTATGCTGATAGTATGTATGTATGCATGTATGAATGCTTAGAGTTTCTTACAGAATTTTTTATATAGTGGAAATAACCTTTTTGCCCAATATGACCTATATAATCTCAAAAGAAATAGATCTCTCTCCTCCTAATTCTGCTGATAGTGTCTTGCACAGGTACAGTCTCTGGCTCCAAACATTCAGAGAACTGTATTGCTTTTAGAATAGAGTACAAAATCCTTTATAGAGCTAACAAGGACTCTTCCTCCTCATGCATCCCCCTCATCCACCCATATCCCTGTCCTTGCTTTCTAAATCCCAACTACCCTGGCCTTCTTTCAGCTGTCAAAACAAGTTTTCTTTTTCTCACCCCAGGGCCCTTGCACATGCTCTTCCTGCTACCTGGTATCTTCTCCTGACCCTTCTTTGCTTAATATGTATTCATCGTTCAACTCTCAGTTCACAAATCTCTTCCTGGAGACAATTCTCCAAAGTCTCCTTCTTTATCACTCACCTTCATCATGATGGCAGGTCTAAGGCTAGATAAGCTCCCTAAAGTATTATCTCTTATTACTCTATGTTTTTCCTTCATTGCAGACTACACCAATATATTTGTATAATTATTTGATGACTCTCTCTCCAGAATGTAAGCTTCATGGAAGTAGAAGCCACATTTAAATTGCTCTCTTTAATATACTAAGTACCTGCTGTGGTACTCATCACATAAGAAGAGCTCAATAGATATTAGTTGAATGAATACATGAAAAAAATGAATTAAATGAACAAATGCTTTGGGTTTTTTATTAAGGCTGAGGTAAAGAATAATTCCTAAGTGGATCCCTATTGCTGGGGAATAGAGAATATCTGATCCTCAAACTGATAGGAATTCATAGTCCTAGGTACACATCTAAAACCCCACTGTTGCTAGCAGGATTTTGTCACTTCACATAGCAATTTTTTTAATGACATGAGAAAATGCTCACAAATAAATATTTTTAAATAAAAATACATGAAATACATTTTTATGTTCAGTGTGAACTGAAATGTGTAAAAATATAAATTCATAGCAGGATAGTTTCTGACCTTTTTACCACCTTGTTTCACCACTGTCAATTGCAGATAGGGAGGGAGCCTTTAAAACAATAATGCATTCAAATTGCTATAAAAGGAAATAAAGAGTAATAACAACAACAATAATAACAGCAAAGTGCTTACAAGGGCCAGGCACTATTCTATACGCTTTACATGTAATTACCAAAGATAAACTTAGGAGATAAGTCCTATCTTCTTTTTTTTATTTAATGTTTTTTTTTTATTATTTTTATTTTTGAGACAGAGAGAGATAGAGCATGAGCAGGGGAGGGGCAGAGAGAGAGGAGACACAGAATCCAAAGCAGGCTCCAGGCTCTGAGCTGTCAGCACTGAGCCCGACGTGGGGCTAGAACCCACGGACTGTGAGATCATGACCTAAGCTGAAGTCAGACGCTCAACTGAATGAGCCACCCAGGTGCCCCAGTCCTATCTTTATCTGATATGTTTACCTTTTAGATGCCCTACTCTGAAAACTTGATATTTACTGCTGCCATCCTAGTTCCCTAGAAGGAACATTTCAGGAGGAAATTACATGGACACAAGAGAAGAGCAAAGGATCAGAAGGATCCAGAATCCCAAGAATTCTTTGGGAAAGAGAAAGATGGAGAGGTAGAAAAGGAAGACCAGCTGGGAGAAGACTCCTGAGTACCTAATTAAAAGAATTCAGTATCAATTGAAAAACTCCAGGAAGAAAGAGTAAATAAATGTTTTTGTATCATAATTTGAGATCTAGGATAGTTGTTGGGTCCTAGGGAGAGCAGAATTTTTATGGTAACAGAAAGTGCCAGTATTAACTCCCAGATGTGGTAGAACATAACAGCAAGCGCGCGCGCGCGCACACACACACACACACACACACACACACAAACGCACGCATGCACGTGCAATTAAGGACTAGTACGAAATGGGCTAACACGTTCATATTACTTACTTATGGCAATGAGTTTGCGAATGTTATTTTCCTCAGTATATTAATGATAATAATTTTTACAAGTTAAACCAGAAGTTGTCAGAACACATATTTTGGTCAACTGCTTTATACACCACCATTAGGTTTGTTACCATAATTTGCTGTTGTAGTTGTTTATAATGTCTGTCCTCATTCCTTAATTCAGAGGACACTTGAGGATCTGAATATTCTATAGACACAGCCAGAATGTAAACAGATTGCAAAGGGACTTATGTTGCCTCATTAAATCCATGCTTGGTTTAAAGTGCAGTTCAGGTTACGCTTGAACAGGGGCAAAGGGAGAGAGAGAGTTGAAAAAAATTCAAATAATTTAAATAGTGCTGCACTTGAGGAAAAGACAAGGTTTTTTTGAGCTGATTTTCTGGTTTCCTTCTATACGTGCACTCATGCATTCAACAAATTTACTGAATGCCAGAATTGCTAAAGGCTGCAGGGCAGAACAGAGCTTAAACTTTGGGCGACTCAGAGAATGTATAATCTGTATGTTAGATACTTTCTGTTAAGCCTATACTGAATTGGCTTTTTTTATATATATATAACACAATCCAATGGTCTTTTGGAAAAATAGCCTCCCTGCTCAGTCTTATTCAGTCCAGATGCCTTGAGAAGGGCAAAGCCTTCTTCAGGGATGAGCACATGACCTAAGCCTGGCTGATGAGAGAACCACCCCAACATACGCACAATAACTGTTGTAGGAGCGCTATATGACCCAAGCCAGTGCACTGATAGGGATTCCCAAATGTATTAAATAAGGTAATACTAAATGCTATTACAAACTAACCAAAAATGTAGAACAATTCATATAAACTAAAGTTTATTTCTTGTACAAATAAAGTCCAAAATGGGTATTCTTGATTGTTGGGTGGTTCTTTCCAAATAGTAATTCAGGGATTTGAGCTCTATCCACATTTTGGCTCTGCCATCTTTAATAGTTGATATCCATAGTCATCATGTGCAGCCTCAAGCTGGATTTAAAAAGGGAAATAACATGGAAAATTGCATGTACAAATATCTTATGGGCTAATGTGGAAGTGACACAAATCACTTCTGCTCACATTCTGTTGACCAGAACACTACTTTATGGTTGACTGAAGGAGGGGCTGGTAAATATAGTCTTCTCATGGGCCCAGGAAGGAGAGAAATTGGATTTGGAGACCATCTAGTAAGTCCCTGACAAAGACTTTTCCAGATTTAACAGAAAAAGCATGTATCTTTTCGGAGGAGTGGCCAAACTATACATGCAGAACAGCTGGTAACCACTGTTACCACTTGTGTAGAAAAAGTTAACATGGCAGGCCTGAGGCTGCTTATTCTTAGAAAGACCCGTTTGCCACACTGGCCCTTGACACTTGGAGTGCAAGTGCAAGTGCATCAGGGAACTTGAATTTCAGAGGGTTCACACTGACTTAATAGAAAGAGTGGCTCCCAGTGCTTCAGCTGTTTGTAAAAACAATATGGTTTATCTTCAACACCTGCTTTCCTCTGGGAGTCTGAGATTTCGGAACATGTTATGCAGAGGGTTTCTACGTGGTATCTCCCACCTCCTAATAGAATCTAAGGCTCTAAGTTTCTAAAGAGCTTCCCTGATAGGGAGCATTTCACTTATATTGTTACAGTTTGCTGGGGAGAATCAAGTGCATCCTGTATGATTCCATTGGGACAGAACTCTGGAAACTCTGGATCCGTTATCCTTGGAAATTTGTTCCATGTTGATTTTCCCTTTGCTGATTTGTTATGTATTTGTTTACTATAATAGATCACAGCCTTGAGGACAACGATATGCTGAGATTTGTGAGTCCTCCTGGCAAATCAGTCATCAGACCTGGTCTTTGGACCCTCAATACATCAACACATGGAAGGAGTCTTCCTGGGACCAAAGCTAATGCAGAAGACAGCAATCAAGGGATGCAGAGAGACAGATGCCTGTTGGCATTCTCTGATCACCCAGATCAAGCTGTAACTGAAGTCAAATTTAATTTCTGAACTTTTAAGTTATCTGAGCCAATAAATTTACTTAGGGGCTTAAATCAGTTTGAGCTGACATTTCTTTTAACTGTAACTATGGTTACAGATAGGATTGGCTTATATAGCTTGTTATCTAATACATCTCTTAACACTTTAAAACGCGATTAGTTGCTTTACTCGGTAGATACAGACTAAAAGTAACTACAGTCCCCTGAAGCAGAAGCCTAGGAAAAGCCTGAAAACACAAGTTTAGCCCAGGAGAGATGGAGAGAGAGTTCCATGGCAATCATGGAAAAATAAAATCAGTAGAAAATAGGGAGAATAGAAATTGAAAGAATCCAAAATCAAATCATGGTTAAAACAAGTAAGCAAGAGATAGGCCAAGAGTATTTCGTGGCAAAATGGCAGCGTCTATGTTTTTTGTGCATAGACTCTCTATGTGGGGAACTAAATTCTCTAAACTATAAGCTCAGTAAAAATAGTAATTTTGGTCTATTTTATTAACAGCTATAGCCCATGTGCCTAAAACAGTGCCTGGCACATACTAAGCACCCAATAAGCATTTTTAAATAAATGAAGATACAGAATTGTATAGAAAACATAAGCCACTAGCTACTCTGCAATCACAATATTATAGCTACCATGTTTTATTCATTCTTTAATTTCTTCAATGTAAGAAAGTCAAACAATGTCTGAACTATAAAATGATATCGAATATCAAGAAACTAGGTTATGCAGTTTAGTAAATAACTTTTATTTAAAGAAGGAAGGAAAGAAAGAAAGAAAAAGGATAGAAATCAACATAACATGGGAATATAAACTACACTCATTAAAAAAAAAGAAAAAAGCTAAACTCATTAGACCTACTCAATTCACTGTAATCAAATCATGTCAGATTTTTTTAATCAATAAAATAAACCATGAAAGTCATCTAATTCATGGGTTCCCAAATGCTTCTGCAAATCAGAATACTCCGGGAATATTTAAAAATACAGATTCCTGAGTCCTACCTAGAACTAGTAAATCACTACCTCTGGGCAGAGGTATGAGGCCAAAGGATCTGTATCTTTAACTCCCCCAGGTGATTCTGATAATCGCCATTTTGGGAATCTCTGCATTTTATCTACGATCTTAATTTCACAGATAAGAAAACCAATACCCAGGCAAAGCTGGCTTCTGTAAGAAAGTATGGTTTTACTGTCCTCAGGATCAGAACTCAGGGGCTCAGACCCATCTAGTGTTCTCTCCATGATACTACACTACCAAACTCTGGGTCAGTACCCAAAACACTCAGACCTTGTTTTTTGTAGGTTAGGATATGTGCTAGGAGTTATAAGATATGATTCCCACTGTCCACTCAACCCATTTATTCTCCAGAGTTCAAACACAGAGGGCAAGAAATACAGACCTGAATGGCACAAGAAGAACTCTTGGATCCTGTCCTGAATTGAAGATTCTAAATCTCTAAAGTTACTATTCAAATTGAGGCCACACCCTCTGACTTCAAAGCTCAGTCATAAGAATGAAGTAGGAGTCTCAGACCACCATATTCAACCCCTCATCCCCATGCTTACCCCCATACACTCTCTCTCTCTCTCACACACACACACACACACACACACACACACGGAGCAAGGCTGAGGGACATAAGTCAAACTGAAACACGATGATACTGTGATACCCCTATCCTGATTTTAGTACTCAGTGTGTAAAATCACACCCCTCATTTATAAACATTGACTCCTTCTTGTTGCCTCAGCCTTAGTGTTTTTGTGGCAAATAAAACCAGAGTAAAGGCATAGTAAGTACCCCAAAGAATTCTGGAATGTTAAATTTCAAGACATGGAAGGCTGTGAATCAAAACACTGGAACTGCCAAACCCACAGAAGTAATTAAGAATCGCTTTTGTCTTTCTACCAGTACCCATTACTTTTTCCCCGCCATTGTGATATGAAAGCAACATCTCCCTCCCCCGCCCTGCCGCTCAATTCGGAAATCGAACTGGAGGTCACACTGATTAGCGTTCTTTTATTTTGAAACTCTAAATGCAAAGTTGCAGTCCTGGTGCTTAAACAAATGTAAAACAAATAGATTAGTGGGGGTCTCTTTATCTAAAGACTGGATGTTCTGTTTTCCTTGAATATTATTTATTGCACCTAGTAGAGGATAATCTTCAGAGAATTAAAATGCATCTGGGTTTTCTGAGAAATGCTATTTATTCTGATAGGAAAGGACTGGACATCAGACTGATAAATTAAGTGCTTACAAACAGTCCAATGGCAAAAGAAAAAAAAAGCAGCAGGATTGTGACTCTGTAATTGCCTTACTTTTATGAAATTAGCATGTGACGTGGAAAAAAGGATAAGGTTTACCATAGCTAATTCCACTGTAGATATATAATTGTTAAAAAGCAAAATTCAGCTGAGTAAATTTAAAGATCTAAATGGCTTTATTCGATGAGGGCATCACCCATCCCGTCTAGCAAACAGAAAAGAGTTCCAGAAAGCTGTACAAAGTGAAAGGCTTTTATAAGGAGAAGAGGGCAGGAAAGGTAGTTTCTAGCAGAGTGGGTTGTTTCTGACAGGGTCATCTTCCTATGGGTGACAAAAGGGGTACCTCTGGTTGATTACCTCACTGGGGCTGATCAGGTAATCCCGATTGACTAGGTGAAGGTTACATTCCCAGGAGAGACTGAAACTGCAGTCAGGTTAGCTGTTAAGCCTCGGTGTACTGATGCGGGGCTTAGTACAAGTGACTGCATTTGGGGCCTGTGGTCTCCTTTTTACCTTTCACCATGTAATTGTCAATTAACTCATCGGAGGATGTACAGGTATTTCTTGTCACATTTTAACTGCTGGCATGTTCAGTTCTAGCTTTTGTTCTTTGATTTACAACCTAATTTACTTGCCGCATAAACACATGTGCTCATGCATTCATCTATTTCAGGGAGGGCTTTGGAACCATTTGAGCATACTCCATCACACTTTGTAATTCAAAAAGCCCTTGGATAAATGAAGGGATTTCATTCCTCAGTTTCGTATTTATGAACCATATCTGAGACACCACACTAATGAGTCCAAAGCCATTCATATTTGACGCACTTTTAGGTTCCTTTTCAGATTCCAATATAATTTCTGCTTCACCACTTAACATTTGCAACATACAATCAGCATATTACCATGTGTGCTGTGTTCTAACATTCTCTAATTGTTTCACATCTGCTACTTTATTATCCTAAATAAATTTTAATCCTTGAAGACAAGAACCATTTCTCTGGCTCCTTTTCCAGACTTAGCCAAGGGTCAGGTAGATTATACACAGTAAATAAAAGCATGTATTAATTGAGTTCAATGACTCCATACTGATTAGTTACTCACTCCTTAAACAATTATTTTTTGCGATCTACTAAGACCCAGACTTTATTCCTGACCACAGCTTCTCAAACTTTATATGAATCACCTGGGTATTTTTTTTTTTTTTTTTTAAAACAAAGATATTGATATAATCAGTCTGGGCTAAAGCCTGAGCTGCTTTAGTTCCAACAAGATCCCAGGTGATACTGATGCTGTTGGTCAATGAACCAAACTTGGACTAAATGGAACCCAGACTAGGAGTTGGAAAATATTTCCTGTAAAGGGCTAGATTATAAATATTCAAGGTTTGTTGGGCCATATGGTCTCTGTCACAATTAGTCAATTCTGCCTTTCTCGTGCAAAAACAGCCACTATAATAAGTAAATGAATGGGCATGGCTGTGCTCCAATAAAATGTTTACAAAAATAGGAGTCCAGACAGACTTGGCTGGTAGGCTGTAGTTTTCTCACTCCTGGTCTAGATAATAAGGTCACACAAGACATGGGCCCTTCCCTTAGGAAATTCAAGTAGGAAACATCTATAGGTATTTAACTGTTAAAGTTTTAGTAAAATGATGTATAGATATTCTAGGGGCCATCTTAATTTTGTTACATGATTAGTAATTAGCTGCTGCTTAGCAATTCACCTGATGTAAATTAGCTTAGATTGGTCTCTCAGGTTCTGCTACACTAGCAAAACAGAAAAGTGGTAATTTTATAGTGTATCCAATCCATGATATAGTCATCTGATTTCAGGTAAGCATACATTCTTTTTTCTTTCTTGGTTATTGTTGTTGATTTTTTTAAAATTATTTTTAAAGATGACATTCATTTGACTTACCCACTCCTAGAGAGCACTTTTTATATGGCTGACGAAATTTTGCATTTTCTAGATGTCCAAGAAATCAGTCCAAAATGTAATTACTTCATTTTTTTCTTTAGTATCTGCTTTGCCTTTTGCATTATTTCCATTTTATTCTTTCCTCTTCCATTCCTAGTTCTGAAAACCTGGTAAGTGTCAATACCTATTTGAACCTCCCTAGTTCCTTATTATGACTGATTTCCTGAAAGCAATCAATTATGTACATGGCCAATGAGTCTAAAGAAATAACTTCCCACTATCAGCAGTGTTTTAATGACTGGAAATAGTTCTTGATAAAAGGAAATTTCAGCTTTCAATGTTTGTAGGCCCTGCTCATGGGCTCTGAGGGAAGCTATACTTTAACCAAGGTCAAAACGACTTGGCAAAACCTCAAAGCATGGGTTCTATTTCTGCCCCGAGCACACACTGTACATCTGCTTTGTTAAAAAAAAAAAAAAAAAGCATTCTGAACAGAAGAAGAAGAAACTTCCCTGGTTCCCATACTACCTATACTAAAAACATAAAATAAAGTACGTAACTTTATGGAATGTCCTTTGTCTTGATGATTTGTAACCATGTAAAAAACATATACAAGCCTGCACCAAATGTTCCTCCCCTGGAGCACCCTCTTCTTTGTGAAGATCGTGTGTCATGGGCAGCCTTCCTGACTTGGACTTGAATACAACCCTTTTCCTTTCTGTTTAAAAAAAATTTTTAAAGGTTTGTTCAGCTTGCCTTGACATCCTGGAAATTCAGCATTGATGTTTTTGTATTCATCTCTCTCCCAACAAGCAATTATTGAACATACACTGTGTCTTGAGTCCTATAAACAAAGGAGGGAAAACCTACCACACTAAGTGGCCTATTACCTTCTCTTCAATTTTCCAAAAACAAAAACAAAAACAAAACACAAAAAAACCCCCACAATTAGCTTCTGCCTGCCATGTGACTGATTAAAGTCCATATGCTCCCCAAAGTGCTTTGGGCTCTTACTCTAAAACAAGTCATTGTCCCACTTGTTTTTCCATCTCTGGGGACACACTTCTACTTCCAACTTTTTCTCTCATCACTCGGGGCCATCTCATAATTGCCACCACACGTCTCTATTTTTTTTTTTCCTGATTCATTTTGGACAAAGCTTTTCCTTTATTTCTTCAAGCACTGCTAATACTTGATTGCCACTAGGTTGTAGAGGACTCCAGAATTTACTGCAAGACAAAATTAGAATGCCAGAAGGGAGGACTGAAAAGCCCATATCAAACGAAAGTATTCTCTCCTATGTTTGACCCATCAGCCATACCTTTTTTTTCAGAAGTTCTCTGAACTTCTCTCCCTCCCTTGCATGTCTTTTCACACATAAACTCTGCTTTCACTACCCTGAGAGGCACCCATTTTTCTGTAGCCCACTTCCACGCAAACTGATGAATTTTCTCTCCCATCTTCTCCACAGCTCCTTATTTTCTCTCTGCTCAGTAGGAACCCAAAGTCAAAAAGTAGTGTAACAATTTCCTCACCCAGGAGGGACTTGACACTGTAGAACAGTTTAGCTTCTTGTTTTTTCTACTTTGTTTCCCCGAACAGAACAGCCTCAGGGCTTAGCTTTGGCATAATCAAATGTTCATTAAACTGTTCCCACCCCTCTTCCAAAAAAAAAAAAAAAAAGGGGGTCTCTTTTTCCTGAAACGAAATTCCCACCACCTCGGAGAGGACTGAAACAGCTTCAGGCAGTTTGCTTCAGACGAGTAATTTTATTTATTTATTTTGTTGTTGTTGCCTAACACTCAACCAAAGAGAAAACTAACTGGAAGTATAACAAATATATGTTCAAAAAATACTGAGAGCATAGAAAAGGACTAGTTCTACCTAAGGGAGAAGTGAAGAAGAAAGAACAAAATATGCACTGTTTTTGTTTTAAATATGCATTCTTACATTTGCCATCATGGGTAGGTCTCAATCAAGGAGCCAGGAAACATGTTGACATGTGTGTTAGGGTAGATAGAGGTGGGTTTGGAGTTTGGGAACTGAACCTTTTTAAAAACATGTATTTTTTGAGGGTGGGGCACCTGGGTGGTTCAGTCAGTTAAGCTTGGTTTCAGCTCAGGTCATGATCTCATGGTGCATGGGATGGAGCCCTGTGTTGCCAAGGAGGCTACTTGGGATTCTCCCTCTCCCTCTCCCTCTCTTTCTGCCCCTCCTCTGCTCGTGTGTTCCCTCTCTCTTTCTCTCTCTCAAAATAAACATTATATATATATATATATATGTATACTATATGTAAACTATATATATATATATGATATATACATATACATATATATATATATGATATGTATGTGATACATGATATATTTTAATTATAGTTCATGTGATTGGAAAGGGATTTTTTTTTTTTTTTGGGACAGAGAGAGACAGAGCATGAACGGGCGAGGGGCAGAGAGAGAGGGAGACACAGAACTGGAAACAGGCTCCAGGCTCTGAGCCATCAGCCCAGAGCCCTACGCGGGGCTTGAACTCACGGACCACAAGATCGTGACCTGGCTGAAGTCGGACGCTTAACCGACTGCGCCACCCAGGCGCCCCAGAAAGGGACTTTTATAATTCCAGGGTGGGAATCTGGACCAAGGATATATACCCAGGCTATGAAACCTCAGAAACACAAAAGCAGGGTCACACAGAAGTGTGCAGACCTTCCAGGTCTTCTCTTTCATCAGTTATATTGACTCTCAGGAGAGTCCTCTGGTATGCTCCAACTTGCACAGGAAAGACCACAAATACTTCCTTATGAGCTCTGGACATCATCAGACCGTGGACTCTTTTCATCTTAGGGAAATGAGGCTAATAGAGGTTCTGAAAACCACTGATACCATAGTCCTCACTTCTATAGACAGAGACTATGTCACCAAAGTGACCTTCCCCTGGTTGGTAACATATCTGAAACTAGAATACAGGTGTTCTGCTAACATCTGTGTTCTTCCCACTACTCTGAATTTCAGTATTATTGGCATTGAAGGGTGTCATCCTGGAGGAGGTCTCCTCAACTTAAGAATTTCTGATGACACAACTAAGCCCCTTTCAGAACAGAACTGAAAGGTGCCAGATACTTGGAATGAGTCAACTACAGTTTACCATTACATTAGCACTTGGAATAGTATACACATTCATAGAGGCATAGCCTAAGTACAGCTAACTCATCTAGAATGGGCAGAAGTGCCAAATTATTATTTTTAAAAATTTTAATGCTTATTTTGAGAAAGACAAAGGGAGAGCACAAGCAGGGGAGGAGCAGAGAGAGAGACAGAGAATTCCAAGCAGGCTGTACACTCAGCCCGATGAGGGGCTGAATCCCACAACTGTGAGATCATGACCTGAGCTGATATCAAGAGCCAGACACTCAACCAACTGAGCCATGCAGGCACCCCCAAAGTGCCACAAATTATTATAAACCAGGATTTCTCATCCTTGGCTCTACTGGCATTCTAGGCAGGATAATTCTTTGTTATGGAGGCCTTTTCTGTACATTGTAGGATGTTCAGTAGCATCCCTGACCCCTATTCACTAGATGCCAGCAGGAACCACCCTCCCACCCTTCTGCCAATCAGCAGACATTGCCAAATGTCTTCTGGGAGACAAAAATTGGCTCCCCTATGTTGAGAATCACTGTTATACACTACATAAATAAAGTCTCCCCAAATTTCACTGATACAACCTGTTGATAAGGAAAGCTGAATCAAGGGAGACACCAACTTTGCAAAGCCTTGACTCTCTCAGAGGGAGAGAGTGATGTCAGAATTTATTGGGAATCAGAAGTTTGGTTTATGGTGGGGCTGTCAATACAGAGACAAGATTAGGATTAGGTAAGAATTAAGATACAACAAGGGGCCGAACTCCGTGAGTTCTGACAGCCAGGGGGACTTAACATCTGAAATGTTAACAGTCAACAGCTCTGCTCTCTGAGAGCGGGGAGGACAAGAGGACACCAGGAGGGAGAGTCGTTGAGCCCTGGGAGACAGAGCTCAGCTCGGGGGGGGGGGGGAACAAAGGTGCTGGCCAGCGCCATCTCCCCCTCCCGTACCCCAGCCAAAATCCCAAAGGGAACCAGTTCCCATCACCGAACTTGCTTGCATCATGCAAACACCCAATGCTGTGCTTCTGTGGATATATCCCTCCCACGGGTCTGCCTCCCTCCCAGTGCTGCAGGGCCCCTCCTGCAGGGGACCACCAATGGCAAGCAAGCTAAGCCTGCCCCTTCCACCCCTGTGCAACTTGTGGATCCACTCCAGCTAATATGCCAGATCCCATGAAGCAGCACCACAAGCCTGGCAATGTACAAGTAGCCCAGACAGGCCATGCCACCCCGCAGTGAATCCAGCCCCTAGGAAATGGAAGAGAAGGGACACACCAGTCTGACTGTGGCCTCAGCAGTGGGCTGGGGGCAGACATCAGGTCTGACTGCGGCCCCACCCACCAACGCAAGTTACTCCAGACAGCACAGGGGAAGAGCCCTGCAGTTCCGCGCCACTCCAGGGACTATCCAAAATGACAAAACGGAAGAATTTTCCTCAAAAGAAACTCCAGGAAGTAGTGATAGCTAACGAATTGATTAAAAACGATTTAAGTAATATAATGGAACAAGAATTTAGAATAATAGTTATAAAATTAATTGCTTGGCTTGTAAAATTATAGAGGACAGCAGAGAATCTCTTGCTACAGAGATCAAGGGACTAAGGAACAGCCAGGAGGAGCTAAAAAATGCTATCAATGAACAGCAAAAGAAAATGGAGACAACTACGGCTCAGATTGAAGAGGCAGAGGAGAGAATAGGTGAACTAGAAGATAAAATTATGGAAAAAGAAGAAGCTGAGAAAAAGAGATAAAAAAAAATCCAAGAGTATGAGGGGAAAATTAGAGAACTAAGTGATGCACTAAAGAGAAATAATATACACATAATTGGTATTCCAGAGGAGGAAGAGAGAGGGAAAGGTGCTGAAGGTGTACTTGAAGAAATAATAGCTGAGAACTTCCTGGATCTGGGGAAGGAAAAAGGCGTTGAAATCCAAGAGGCACAGAGAACTCCCTTCAGACATAACTTGAATCGATCTTCTGCACAACACATCATAGTGAAACTGGCAAAATACAAGGAGAAAGAGAAAATTCTGAAAGCAGCTAGGGATAAACTTGCTCTAACATATAAAGGGAGACCTATAAGACTCGTGACCAATCTCTCTACTGAAACTTGGCAGGCCAGAAAGGAATGGCAGGAGATCTTCAATGTGATGAACAGAAAGAATATGCAGCCGAGAATCCATTATCCAGTAAGTCTGTCATTTAGAATAGAAGGAGAAATAAACAAACAAAAACTGAAGGAATTCGTCACCACTAAACCAGGCCTACAAGAGATCCTAAGGGGGATCCTGTGAGATAAAGTACCAGAGACATCGCTACAAGCATGAAACCTACGGACATCACAATGACTCTAAAACCATATCTTTCTATAATAACACTGAATGTAAATGGACTAAATGCTCCAAGAAAAAGACAAAGGGTATCAGAACAGATAAAAAAACAAGATCCATCTATTTTCTGTCTACAAGAGACTCATTTTAGACCAGAGGACACCTTCAGATTGAGAGTGAGGGGATGGAGAACTATCTATCATGCTACTGGAAGTCAAAAGAAAGCTGGAGTAGCCACACTTATATCAGACAAACTAGACTTTAAATTAAAGGCCGTAACAAGAGATGAAGAAGGGCATTATATAATAATTATAGGGTCTATCCATCATGAAGAGCTAACAATTATAAATGTCTATGTGCTGAATACGGGAGCCCCCAACCATATAAAACAATCACAAATATAAGCAACCTTATTGATAAGAATGTGGTAATTGCATGGGACTTTAATACTCCATACAACAATGGATAGCTCATCTAGACACAGGATCAATAAAGAAACAAGGGCCCTGAATGATACATTGGATCAGATGGGCTTGACAGATATATTTAGAACTCTGCATCCCAAAGCAACAGAATATACTTTCTCCTCGAGTGCACATGGAACATTCTCCAAGATAGATCACATACTGGGTCACAAAACAGCCCTTCATAAGTATACAAGAATTGAAATCATACCATGCACACTTTCAGACCACAATGCTATGAAACTTGAAATCAACCACAGGAAAAATCTGGAAAACCTCCAAAAGCATGGAGGTTAAAGAACGCCCTACTAAAGAATGAATGGGTCAACCAGGCAATTGGAGAAGAAATTTTAAAATATATGGATGAAATGAAGATGAAAATACAACAATCCAAACGCTTTGGGATGCAGTGAAGACAGTCCTGAGAGGAAAATACATTGCAATCCAGGCCTATCTCAAGAAACAAGAATAATCCCAAATACCAATTCTAACACCACACCTAAAGGAAATACAAGCAGAACAGCAAAGACACCTAAACCCAGCAGAAGAAGAGAAATAATAAAGATCAGAGCAGAAATAAACAATATAGAATCTAAAAAAACTGTAGAGCAGATGAATGAAACCAAGAGTTGGTTTTTTGAAAAAATGAACAAAATTGATAAACCTCTAGCCAGGCTTCTCAAAAAGAAAAGGGAGATGACCCAAACAGATAAAATCATGAATGAAAATGGAATTATTACAACCAATCCCTCAGAGATACAAGCAATTATCAGGGAATACTATGAAAAATTATATGCCAACAAACTGGACAACCTGGAAGAAATGGACAAATTCCTAAACACCCACATGCTTCCAAAACTCAATCAGGAAGAAATAGAAAACTAGAACACACCCATAACCAGCAAATAAATTGAATCAGTTATCAAAAATCTCCCAACAAATAAGAGTCCAGGAGTAGATGGCTTCCCTGGGGAATTCTACCAGACATTTAAAGCAGAGATAATACCTATCCTTCTCAAGCTGTTCCAAAAAATAGAAAGGGAAGGAAAACTTCCAGACTCATTCTATAAAGCCAGCATTACTTTGATTCCTAAACCAGACAGAGACCCAGCAAAAAAAGAAAACTACAGGCCAATATCCCTGATGAATATGGATGTAAAAATTCTCAATAGATACTAGCAAATCAAATTCAGCAGCATGTAAAAAGAATTATTCACCATGATCAAGTGGGATTCATTCCTGGGATGCAGGGCTGGTTCAACATTCAGAAATCAATCAACGTGATCCATCACATTAATAAAAGAAAAGAAAAGAACCATATGATCCTGTCAATCGATGCGGAAAAAGCATTTGACAAAATTCAGTATCCTTTCTTAATAAAAACCCTCAAGAAAGTCGGGATAGAAGGAACATACTTAAACATCAAAAAATCCATTTATGAAAAGTCCACAGCTGATATCATCCTCAATGGGGAAAAACTGAGAGCTTTCCCCCTGAGATCAGGAATACAACAGGGATGTCCACTATCACCGCTGTTGTTTAACATAGTGTTGGAAGTGCTAGCATCAGCAATCAGACAACAAAAGGAAATCAAAGGCATCAAAATTGGTAAAGACGAAGTTAAGCTTTCACTTTTTGCAGATGACATGATATTGTACATGCAAAACCAGACAGACTCCACCAAAAGTCTACTAGAACTGATAGATGAATTCAGCAAAGTTGTAGGATACAAAATCAATGTACAGAAATCAGTTGCATTCTGATACACTAACAATGAAGCAACAGAAAGACAAATAAGGAAACTGATTCCATTCACAAATGCACCAAGAATCATAAAATACCTAGGAATAAACCTAACTAAAGATGTAAAAGTTCTGTATGCTGAAAACTATAGAAAGCTTATGAAGGAAATTGAAGGAGATACAAAGAAATGAAAAAACATTCCGTGCTCATGGGTTGGAAGAATAAATATCGTTAAAATGTCAATACTAACCAAAGCTATCTACACATTCAATGCAATCTCAATCAAAATTGAACCAGTATTCTCGAAGCTAGAAGAAGCAATCCTAAAATTTGTATGGAACTGCAAAAGACCCCGAATAGCCAAAGTAATATTAAAGAAGAAGACCAAAGCGGGAGGCATCACAATCCCAGACTTTAGCCTCTACTACAAAGCTGTAATCATCAAGACAGCATGGTATTGGCACAAAAACAGACACATAGACCAACATAATAGAATAGAGACTCCAGAACTAGACCCACAAAAGTATGGCCAACTAATCTTTGACAAAGCAGGAAAGAATATCCAATGGAAAAAAGACAGTCTCTTTAACAAATGGTGCTGGGAGAACTGGACAGCAACAGGCAGAAGAATGAAATTAGACCACTTTCTTATGCCATTCACAAAAATAGACTCAAAATGGATAAAAGATGAGAATGTGAGACAGGACACCATCAAAACCCTAGAGGAGAAAGCAGGAAAAAACCTCTCTGACCTCAGCCGTAGCAATTTCTTATTTGACACATCTCCAAAGGCAAGGGAATTAAAAGCAAAAATGAACTATTGGGACCTCATGAAGATAAAAATCTTCTGTACTGCAAAGGAAACAATCAACAAAACTAAAAGACAACCAACAGAATGGGAAAAGATACTTGCAAATGACATATCAGACAAAGTATCCAAAATCTATAAAGAACTCACCAAACTCCACACCCGAAAAACAAATAATCCAGTGAAGAAATGGGAAGAAAACATGAATAGATGATTCTCTAAAGAATACATCCAGATGGCCAACAGACACATGAAAAGATGCTCAACGTCACCCTTTATCAGGGAAACACAAATCAAAACACACTCAGATATCACCTCACGCCAGTCAGAGTGGCCAAAATGAACAAATCAGGAGACTGTAGATGCTGGAGAGGATGTGGAGAAACGGGAACTCTCTTGCACTGTTGGTGGGAATGCAAACTGGTGCAGCCACTCTGGAAAACAGTGTGGAGGTTCCTCAAAAAATTAAAAATAGATCTACACTGTGACCCAGCAATAGCACTGCTGGGAATTGACTCAAGGGATACAGGAGTGCTGATGCATAGGGGCACTTGTACCCCAATGTTTATAGCAGCACTTTCAACAATAGCCAAATTATGGAAAGAGCCTAAATGTCCATCCACTGATGAATGGATAAAGAAATTGTGGTTTATATACACAATGGAATACTACGTGGCAATGAGAAAGAATGAAATATGGTCTTTTGTAGCAACATGGATAGAACTGGAGAGTGTGATGCTAAGTGAAATAAGTCATACAGAGAAAGACAGATACCATATGTTTTCACTCCTATGTGGATCCTGAGAAACTTAATAGAAGACCATGGGGGAGGGGAAGAGAAAAAAAAGAAAGTAAGAGAGGGAAGGAGCCAAACCATAAAAGACTCTTAAAAACTGAGAACAATCTGAGAGTTGGGGTGGGAGAGAGGGGAGGGTGGGTAATGGGCATTGAGGAGGGCACCTGTTGGGATGAGCACTGGGTGTTGCATGGAAACCAATTTGACAATAAATTTCATATTTAAAAAAATAATAAATAAATAAATACTAAAAAAAAGAATTAAGATACAACAGTTCAACAATGGTGAAAAAGCAATTGCTGAAGTGAGGAGTTCAAAGAATCTCAGTGTACAAACTGTTGAAGAGTTCATAGGTCTTTTGTGAGGTTCCTATAATGAACAATCAAACATTTGCAGGGAAAGGGGAGTGGTGGAAAGACAAAGGCATACTAAATGAAGACAGAGGAATTGTAAAGAGACATCAATGTAGACAATAGGGTGTGGCTTTGTTTCCCAATGTCTAGGCAGACTCTGTGGGTGGTTTAGGTTCTTAACTGCCTTTTATTTTTTATTTACTTATTTTTAATGTTTATTTATTTTTGAGAGGGGTGGGGACAGAGAGAGAGGGAGACAGAGAATCTGAAGCAGGCCCTGCGCTGACAGCGGGGCTCGAACCACCAGATGTGAGATCATGACCTGAGCCAGAATCAGGCACTCAACCAACTGAGCCACCCAGGCATCCCATCAACTGCCACACTTTAGTTTATTATTTAGTGTCCTACTCTGATCTTCATTTAGATTATTTTTATTTTCCATTGGTCCTAAAAACAAAACCCAAAATGTCCTTCTGAGCCAGTGTGGCAAACATGTTTCACATGAGCGTCAGAATGCCCTGGTTTTATTGAGGTCTTACACACTGAGGGAGAGTCATCACTCTGAGTTTCATACTTGCCCATTTCTACTCTAGCAAGTGTAATGCAAATGCGTGAGTTACTCATGTTTTTGGACTCCATGACCTTGTTGTTAAAAATATGTCCACTTTGCATGGAGTCATTAATTCCTTAATTAAATGAATGTTTGGTTTTAATTTTAACTGCACTCAAAGTTCATGCCCCACAGCTGGTTATGCTATCCCTGGATCTGCAGACCCAGCCTTCCAGCAGCCTGATATAGACACTTGGCAAAAATATTCTGAAAATACCACAGCTTTCCTGCTTCTACCCTACTCTGGGGTATGCTATTCCTTCAGTGATATGGTTAGGGAAGAGGTTAAGGTCCAGGCAGGACAGGTGCAGACAGATAGCCCTGAGTTTAGAGCCCAGCCCTAAGACAAATCTGATATATAAACATAACTCCTTTACTTCTGCTATCTTATCTATAAGATAACTCTTTTCTAGGGTTTTTGTAAGGATTAAATAAATGAATATAAAATATGTGTGAAACACTAAAGTAGACATCTGTTGATTTGGGGCTATCCAGCATGTATTTAACCTATTTCTGCTATTAAGTCCCAGATTGTATTCTGGAAAATCACCCATTCCTCATTCCCAGTCTATAAGTTTCAGGTAGATCCCAACAACTTCTTCAAGGGGTGAAGCATGACAACTAGGTATAAACTAATAATCTTATTCTATCATACGGTCTCTTTGCTTCAGAGAACAACGCAATCATCAAAACTAGGTGAATGAGCCCATTAGAGCCAATTCTCTAGCTTTTTCACTAATTACTGGAAAGTGGCATTTGTCACTAGACTCAAGTCAAAGATGTGAAGCTCTAGAGCCATCCCAGCCCCCCACCTTCCTATCCCTAATAGATCCTAAGGTGGACCCCAGCACTTGTCACATCACTTGTGTGCTTGGTTGAGTGCTCTCTGAAGCCAATTCTATCCATGGATTTTCAGTTATATGAGCCTGCAAATTCCTTGTTTCTTCTTTCTTGAAACTACAAAAATAATCGCTGATGTAAATGCCTGGCAAATAGTATTTATTAAATACTTTTACTATTATTATCTATAAGATACCTTTCTTTCTTTCAGGGCCTCCACCTTCAATTGGAACAACCTCTATGCAAATATCCAGAATATAATGTATTATTCCTATGGGTCACGGTGGGAAAAGTTCATGTCATTGATGGTTTCTTAGCTACAGACAGACACTAGCGGGCATGGGAAAGAAGAGAAGTAAAGATCACTTATTCTGTCTCCACTAAAACACGTTTTAGGAAGGGAATTTGTCATCTTCTCAGGTGCAATATTACCAAAGATTTAATCAGATGACTACTTTCTGGAAATTTCAAAAGTGTAAGACTCCTCCTTTTACAGTTTTTAAATGAAAACAGTGCTTATTAATTGCATTATTGATTTGTGCCTTTTAAGTTTCTGAGTCTTCTTATAGAAATAAGAGAACCATGCAGCTTAGCTTCCCATATAATAAATGAACCAATTTCCTTGATGTTGGATCCCATATTGGAAACTGTCAGCAGTCAAAAAGAAACTGGAGAGCCGACTTCACTTGACCATTGGATTTATTTGCTAATTTTTGACTCATCCCTTTTCCTGGTTCTCTCACTTAGTTTCTAACAGGGTATTTGGTAGTAGTTTTTGTTGTTGTTATGTTGGTTTTTTTTTGTTTTGGGGAGAGGAGTTTAAGAATTACAGATACTAGAGAAATTCCACAGAAACAAGTGTGTGTGTGTATGTGTGTGGGGGTAGGGGTGGGGGTGGGGAGGGCAGGGGACAGATATTGGGAAAAGACTGAGCTGGAGGCATTTGTTAAACTGATCATCAAAGAAGTTGTGTTACTCATTGTTCAGTTATTAACTAATGTGCTAATGTAATAATGTGAGGCAGTCAGAATATTTCCAGGTATTAAATATGGGCTGTGTCTCACTCTTTGTATTAGAAAGCACAAGGTCTCTTATGTAACACTTTCACCTGTGTCTTAGAAGATTCTGTTTACAGTGAAATATAAACTAGCAATTTCCGAGCTCAGACATGGCAGAGGAAACCTCAGTACACAAGAAGATATATTAAAATTAGTAATGGGAAACTCATTAAAATGGAGTTGGGAGGCCAGTAGGGGGAGCTCTCATGCCCTCCTATCACTCCTACTCAATTGCAGATCCAACAGGAAGAGAGGAACTTGACCTTACAAAGACTTGACCTTGCAGGTGGCTACCACTGTACTATTCCTGCCAGAAGAAGAGACGCTTTCCTCCCCGCACCTCCCCCACCGCCAGGCAACAGCTCCATCAATGAGAAGCTACCACTGTGAACTCCAGTTTACTCCAATGGACTTTTAGTTCCTAACAAACTTTCCAACTTATTCTTTTTCTCCGTAAAGAAGCATGCCTTTCTTTCCCCACCATCCCCCCGCCTCCACCTGCACTAACTTGTCTATGGTTTTGCCACAGCTTATTTATCTTGGATTGCAATTTTTTTAATTCCCAAATAAACCCATCTATCGCTGGCAAAATAACTTGGCGGTGTCTATTTTTAAGATTAACAGTAAGAAGG
The DNA here is from genome assembly GCF_027475565.1 of Acinonyx jubatus. NCBI lineage: Eukaryota > Metazoa > Chordata > Mammalia > Carnivora > Felidae > Acinonyx > Acinonyx jubatus. The sequence continues at coordinate 118,923,307 of NC_069383.1, forward strand.
TGATATTCTTTGCTTTTAAGTTTCCTGAAAGAAAATAGGAAGTCATCCTACAGTGAACCCAGCTTTCAGGGTAGTACGATCTGTGAAAAGAGATAGCAATGCTCCACCAGCCACTACGGCCTTAGTGACAGAATCCTAGATTTACAACTGAAGAATGATTCTGTATTCTCCAGGAGATGCATTGTCAAAATAAAGCCATCTTCTACAGGGACATATGTTTTGCTCTCAGTAATCAAGTGGAATTTTCCTATCAGTCTATCCACATGTTTTTAGAAGAGTCTAGCTTCTAATTAACTTGGAATTGCTAATTTATTTTTTAAATACTTTTTAAGTTATATGTATTTATTTTGAGAGAGAGAGAGAGAGTGAGCACATGAGCAGAGAAGGGGCAGAGAGAGGGAGAGAGAGAGAATCTCAAGCAGGTTTTGAAGTTGTCAGTGCAGAGCCCTGTGCAGGGCTTGATCCCACGAACAGAGAGATCATGACCTGAGCTGAAATCACTTAACTGACAAGCCACCCAGGCACCTCTGGAATTGCTAATTTATTTTTTTAATGTTTATTTATTTATTTTAAGAAAGAGAGAGCATGCATGCATGTGTGAGCAGGGAAGGGGCAGAGAGAGGAGAGAGAGAATCCCAAGCAGTCTCCACACTATCAGTGTAGAGCTCAACTAGGGGATTGATCTCACGACTGTGAAATCATGACCTGAACCGAAATCAAGAGTCGGATGCCGAACCAGCTGAGACACCCAGACACCCCTGGAATTGCTAATTTAAAAATGGCCATGTCAAACGCATGTTATGAAAGCATAGGGTGACATTTCCTGGGAAGTCTATAAATCTTGAGCCTCAGACCATAGTGTTAAAAAAAGAAATAACAAGCCCAAAATGGAGTTACTGGTGCTAAGTCCTAAATCAGCAAACTAAAAATTGAAACTGTAGTTTCAGTCTCTTCCAGGAATTCGACCTTTATCCAGTCAATCTGGAATGACCTGATCAGCACCAGTGAAGTAATTTGCCTGATAAACCTCTGCCTTCCCCTAAAGGAAGGTGCCCTCACCTGAAACAACCCACTCTTTGCTAGAGTAACTTCCTTGCCCTGCTCCCTTGTGCCGATAGAAATCTTCCATTTTGTAAATCTCCTCATACTTTCTGTCTGCTAAAATGGGAATTCATGAATCATTAAATAAAGCCAATAGGATCTTCAAACTTACTCCTCAGTTGAATTTTGTTTTTTAACAATAGCTTTGAATTATATCCAATAAACTCTGGGGTTGAAAAGTTAACACCTCTTTGTCCAGGGGCTTAATATCTGTGTCTGTGCATGTGTGTGTATGCATGCATTGAGAGACTCTGTGATTTATAATAAAAAAAAATACATATTTGGATATTGTGATTGAAAATAAGGAACATATATTTGGTCTTCATCCCTGTTTCTGGCCTAGAGCTCCTAAAATGCTTGGAATTTCCTAAATGATGAGAGCAACAAAGGTGTCTTTTGACGTGTTAATGAGGTGACTTTTGGAAGTCACCTAAGGATGGAGGCTGGTTGCCTGTGGAGTTGACCATGTGATTAAAAGGCTAGAACTTTCAATTGAGTCCTCAACCCTCCAACCTCTGGGATGGGGACAGAAGCTGAGACTTAATTCTGTCACCAATGGCCAAGGATTTGATCAACTGTGCCTATGTAATAAAGCCTCCATAAAATCCCAAAGGACAGGCTTCAGGGAGCTTCTGGATTGATGAACATGCAGAGGTTCTGGGAAGCTCCCTGCCCTTTCCCCAAACTTTGCCCTATGCATCTCTTCCACCTCGCCATTTCTGAGTTACATCCTTTTACTTAAAAAAAGGTGATCTAGTAAATAAAATGTTTCTCTGGGTTCTATCAGCCATTCTAGTGAATTAATCAAACCTGAGGAGGAGGTTATAGGAACTTCTGATTTATAGCCAGTTGGTCAGAAGTACCAATAACAACCCAGACTTGTGACTGGCTTCTGAAGAGGGGTGGGGAACAGTTTTGTAGGACTGACTGCTCTACCTGCGGACTATGATGCTTTCTCCAGGTAGACAGTGTCAGAATTGAGTTCAAATCTTTTACACCTTCTGGTATCTGTGAATTGCTTAATAGTGTGGGTCAAACCTCCCCCTGCTGCCACATTAGAATTGGTACCAGAACTCTTTTAGTGTGTGTTCAAATACTATGATATCCTAGTCATTTACTTCAGGGATAAATATAAAAAGCAAGTTAGTTAATACAGTAAATTTGGGAGAAATTATATCTGTGTAAAAATCTTGTATCTAAATAGTTTCTGGTGTAGGAAATGCATCTAAAAATAGAAAAGTGTTGGCTTCCAATTGAATATACAATCAAATATTATCATTCTTGATACCCTGGTTCACATAGAATATAATATAAAGATAATTTATATTTGGATTGGCATTTATTTAATGTAAATAAAGTACTTAATTCTTCTGTGAGTCTTTGCCTTTTTGAACTTAAAAAAAACTAATGAAGAAAGAAAAATCTCTATGTGCCATGTGAAATTAGTAGTGGAATTTCTACTTAATAGGTAATCTATTCATAGATAATCAGGAGGTAATTTCATACATTATTTAGCACATCAGGAGGATTTGAATATAGGCTCTTAAAAAATCTAATATGTGCCCAGTTCAAAGGCAAAGCTTAAACCACAATGAGCCTAAATTAGTTTATTTTTTTAGGGGAAGAACAGAACTATGTCATTAATTTTCTTTATGATTGTAAGATGTTATTAAATCCATTTAATTTAAAACACTAATAATTTTGTCAAAGGGGGAAAAAAGCAACTAATGGGCATTACAAGTTATTTAAATATATAATTGAACATCCATCTAAATAGAATTTGGATTTCTGCAATTGTAGCAGGTCAATTAGAGAGTTAAATACAAATAATAGTGCATGTGATTTAGTCTTCTAAATACTGTAGGCTATAAAATGTATTATTTTAATATACTGTGAGTTCTGAAGTTTTAAAGGTTTATTAACATTTTATGTTATTCACTGGGAACTAAAGTAACAGACCAATTACTTATATGGAACAAAGTCCTTAAAGTGATTCATGTTCAGAGTGACTGCTTGAAGACAGCACTAAAAAGCCACAACATTGTAATGCTCTGACATTAATACTTCTTTAGGAATGTTGCCGGTAACATCTCAGAGCTTCACCTCATTAGACTTTAACCTCATACAATGAATCTGGTTTTATACCCAAGTCATCTTTCCTTAGTATAGAACTGTTAATTTGGGCACTGTTCCTTCCTCTGTTTTTATTTTACAATATTACTTGATTCTGAATTAGAATCATCTAAGGCTGAAGCTCCTTTGTGCAAATAATAATCTTTTTTCCCAGCCTACTTGGTGGCAATGAGGGAAAGAAATTGTCAACTTTCTGTAGAGCACAGTTTAATCTGTAAGTGCAGGGTTGCCAAATCTTAGCCTCTGTGGAAGGTGGATCAGTGAGAGAGTGGTCAGGGGCAGTATATGAATTTGCAGCAAGTACTACATATGGCCTCACCTGTGTTCCAATACTTTCCCTCATTTTGCAGAGTCTCAGGTCATTGCCCTTTGTAGCAGTCAGCTCCCAATTGCCTCTACATTACTTGAAAATGAGCTGTTTACTTATAAGGTAGTATAGCATCCAGATAAGAGCTCAGACTTAGACCCAAACCAATCTGGTTCTCAATCCACCAAGAACTATATGTGGGCTCCTAAGTTACTGAATATCTTAGCCTCAGTTTTATTATCTATAAAATGGGAATGAAAATGGTACTAACCTCATAGAATTATTGCGAAGGTTAAATGTAACAATGCATGTAAGGCATTTACCATCATGCCTACCATAAATTAAGCATTCAATAAATATATATGTATTCCAATGAGTGTGCACAATTAATTATTTCAAACTTTACATTAGGGGTCCCCTATCACAAATCACAGCTCTGTATTTCTTTTACTACAAGTGTCCGTGGCATTCTGTGCTTGGTTTTAATGTTAGCAAACACAAATGAATTTGAATGATATAGGCAGTCAATGCCTTTGCCAAAACAACAGTTATAAAATGCTTTCAAAACTAAAGAAAAATGGATATTGGATTATTCCCCTTTCTTCTTAGTTGGTCACTGCTCCTCCCCCACTGAATAGTTAGCTGTATTTTCTACAGATATTTGGGCAAATCTGAACTAGAGGGCCCAGATCCAGATGGCTGCTGCAGCCCTGAACTTGCGTTGGCAAGACTCCCATGTCTATGGCTGATTGGATCAGGGTGGATGCTGACCTGAACTGGACCAATAACAATCATTCCTTTGGGAATTTCTAATTGGGGATGACAGAGTTCAGTGTCTTCCTTAGTCACCTGGATTAAAGAAATAGAGACTCAACACTGAGGAGCAGCCCTCAGCTGCCTTATAAACAGGAAAGCAAAGGAAACTCTCCAGAGATAGAAAAATGAAAAGAAGTAAAAAGGAGAGGATATACTGAGTGTCTGAAAGGATGCTGGCCTTTGTTTCCAAGGTGCCTAGTTCCACTTGCTGCCTCTCATGCTTCACTCTCAGTTTAGTAGAGCAGCCTAAGTCCTTAGAATTATACCCCCCCACACACCATTTTTTTTTTTTTTTGTGGTCTAAACCCTTTTAAGGAAGTTTCTATTCAGTCTGGCCAAATTAAACATGAACAAAACAATTGTTCTTACCACTGTCATTTTCCCAACTAATTCAGAAAGTTGACGAGTTCTGGAAAAGATTTTGTTTTTTTCAGTCCCAGGGAGAATAAAGTATGTTTTACGCTCCACATAAAAAATACAGTGGTTGTTCTTTCAAAATAGAACAAAAAAAATCATGAATATATTTCTTCAGGGGGTGTATTTGTGTGTGTGTGTGCAAGTGCCACAGTACAGAAGGGTATAAAAAATAATACAAATACATTTGTTTCCAGTAATTTGTAAGTTTTGGGAAAACACATCATAAAAGAAAATAATAAAGGCAACATATATAGTCATGGATTTTTTTCAACACACCATCACATTTACTGCAAGTTGAGTGTCATCATGACCCTGGGAAGGAGGCCTATGAGACCATATGACCAGTCCAAGATCACACATCGAATAATTCATCTGTCTTGGATACGACTCCAGGATATATGAATTTAAAGCCTTAATATTTCTTCCTTTTTGTTTCATTTTCTCTATGTTTCCCCAAATGTTTTCCATATTACACTCTTCCCATGGAATATTCCATAGTCCAATACATTTGGGAACTGCTAAATGCTGAATCCCTCTCGTGGAGATTTAAATACATGTAAACATAGTCGGTAAAGAAATGTATTCAACTTCATCGAATTCCGGGTTTGACCAACATATTTTCCAAGAAATCATTTTTTTTAATGTTTGTTTTTGAGAGAGAGAGAGAGAGAGAGAGAGAGAGAGAGAGAGCGAGCATGAGCAGGGGAGGGGCTGAGAGAGAGGAAGACACAGAATCTGAAGCGGGCTCCAAGCTCTGAACTGTCAGTACAGAGCCTGACACAGGGCTCTAATTCGCGAACCACGAGATCATGACCTGAGCCAAAGTCAGACACTTAACCGACTCAGCCACCCAGGTGCCCCTCCAAGAAATCATTTTAAAGCATTATTAAAAACTCATGTTACCAAAAGAGCATTAATAAATTGAAGAGTTAATGGTTAGTTGATTACAAATTAATACTGAACAAAGGGACATTGCCTATTTTGCTATCTGTAGCTACTATTTCTTTTGAATGTAATATTTTCTAACTGTTGAAAAATACTAAAATATATTAAAGTATAAAGAGACAGCTCAACGGGGCGCCTGGGTGGCGCAGTCGGTTAAGTGTCCGACTTCAGCCAGGTCACGATCTCACGGTCCGTGAGTTCGAGCCCCGCGTCAGGCTCTGGGCTGATGGCTCAGAGCCTGGAGCCTGTTTCCGATTCTGTGTCTCCCTCTCTCTCTGCCCCTCCCCCGTTCATGCTCTGTCTCTCTCTGTCCCAAAAATAAATAAACGTTGAAAAAAAAATTAAAAAAAAAAAAAGAGACAAAAGTCATATAAAAACCTGTGGCCCACTGTCAACATTTCATTGATCACACTATCATGTATCTATATCTATATGCAATTATAAATGGTTTTGCATAAATCAGATATCATGTAATGATTCGTTATGACTATCCCCACTTTCCTCTTTCTCTAAAGCCACCTGCAGCAACACTGCCTCCCCGAGGTAACCAATGTTAAAAATGTGGATTGCAGCTTTCCATGATTAGATGGACAGTGAAGAGAAAGATGGCTGTCTGTACATACAGACACACACACAACTTTTTTTTCTCACTTTGTAATATAATGTAAAAATTCCACCAAGTTAACTGGCATAGAAAATAAAAAAGAAAACATTTGACTCATACAATTAAATAATCTAGAAAAAGATACAGCTTCAGGCATGGTTGCCCACAGAGACTCAAACAGTATCTCCATCTCTATTTTAGAATGATTATTTCCTTAGATATTTTTCCCTTGAGGGGGAAAAAAGTAGCCTTTGGCAACTCCAGGACTATTTCCCTGCTTATTTATTTTTATCATCCAGAAGTAAGCATCCTAATAACCCCTACACTTTCACTCTGACTTTCACTCTGATTGAGCTGACATGTCATCTGCTTTTCCCCAAGAAATCCCCTCGGTTAGGGCAATGCAAATCTCCAATGAGGTTAACTCTTTGAACTCAGCATTCAGCCTTTCAGACCCAATGGATTGAAATGAAGATAGCGAATCCCCGGCTAATATCTGGGAAGGGTTTTGCTAGTAATAAGGTAAATGAAAACTGGGGTGCCACAAACAGCCATGGTCTTATAAACATTCTTAAATATAGAAGCCAAAATCTGAAAACATAATACTCCATAGTTATATTTCTCACTCTTGGAGAGTTAGCTTTAGCATGGAACATTAGGACCAAATGAAATCACTTACCAAAGTCTTTCCTGGATGTTCTGGTCAGTCATCACATGGCTCCAAGGAACAGAAGTTATTTCAACAGCTTTTAGGTAGAGGTGACTTTATTGCAAATCTACAGCGGAAACTTAAGAGAACCTCATGATGAGAAGTATAGCAAATATAGGTGGGTCTCATACAAGAATTGAAGTTTCTCAAGAAGGTAATCAAGGATTTTATAGTCTATCATTATATTTATCTGTACATCTGCATCACTCTCTTCTCTGCAAATTTCTTTCATATTATAGGAATAAGAATGTTCACTCTCTTGCTGAGAAAAATGAGGTTTATATCCCCTCTTTTTCCACTTTGTGTATGTAACTTGCCACCACAATATTATTTATTTAGTTTCTGATACCTCTTCCCAAAAGTGTTTTGCCAGTGGTTTTGAAATATAAAAATGCTGACTCCAGCCCCATTTCTATATGATGGGTTTTTTTGGAACATATTCCTCTGTTTCTTCTTTTTCTTTGATTCTGCCTTGGTTTCTGTGCATTAGATAAAACACCCAGTCTTGAAGGTGTGGCCTTGTATAGAGGAATTTTCACACTTAAAACTGCCCTGGGTTTTGGTGGTCTTTCAAACCTTTGTGATTGCCCGAGCAGTCTGTTTTGTTTTTTCATGACCCCCAGTAGGTGAGCCTGCTCCAAGTCAGCGTTCCAAAGGGGAGGAATATGGGTCGGACGCTCCGGCAGTAGCTTTGAAAGTACTCATATACAGTCCTATGGGACGCTGGCCACCGTGCCAGGCGACACCCAAGGCGTCCTTGGCATGGCAGTTGGAACTACTGGGGCTTCAGACCAGTGGATAAGCTCCTTTCTGGGGTATCCTGGCGAGCTGTAGGGAGGCAGAGAGACAAGACAAAGATGGCGTGCCCCAGTCTCAGGCTCCCTGAAAGTCTGCAGGCGCTTAGCTAGACGTGTGCCAAACCTGAAACCTGCCCCTCAAGGTGAAACTCCAGGACAAGCCCGTGAGCCTCTTTCAGAGCCCCCAAGGGTGTGCTTCAGCCCGCTTCCCGTGCAACGCGCTGGGGGTGAGAGGCTTCCAGAAACTGTCTCCGGTCGCCACTGTTCCCCGGGGGGCAGGACCGCAAGCCCCTCCTACAGCTCCTGGCAGCTGGGGGAGAGCACATGGGTATCGCGCCCCCTCCCGGCCCGGCCCTGGAAAGGGGTACTCCGGAGAGTAAGCCCCATTGGCCCCGGAGCCGGGGGATGTAGTGGTGTCCTGGCAGCAGCCGCAAAAACTGGGGCTCCTGCTCCTCTCCAGGAGACACTTGTGCCCAGCAGTGAAGTAGAGGGAGAGCGGGAAGCCGGCGCCACCAGCCACTCTCTGGCGCCCGGAGAGCAGCTCAGCACGTTCCCAAATATGTGTCATGTCAGAAGCCTACCCCCCTCAGTCTGACTCTGAGACAAGCAAAGGGCTTCTCCCACGCAGAGTGTGGCGCTGCTCTTCAGCCACTCGCTCGCACGGGGCCCTGGGGCAGGTGAGTTGGAGCACGCGAGCCCTTTAAGAGCGTTCCTCACGTTGTTGCAGCCTTGTGGGTCTCCTGGTCCTAGCCCTGCTTGTTGTCAAAGCTAGACTTTTGGGGTCCAGGTGCAGGTCATAGAAGTTGCGGGTGGGTTCACACCCTTCACTCCTCAGAGCAAAACGCTGGGTTTTGCAGGCCTTCTGGACTACTGCACCGGGAGTGGAGTTCATGCAGAACTTGCACCCCAGACTCTCCTACCCACTTTGTTGTGAGCCTCTTTTTGTCTGCTGGATGCATAGGGGCCCCTCAGCGAGTTTTAGGGTCTTTCTTTTCTTTTTCTTTCCTTCCTCCCTCTTCCCTTCCTTCCTTCCTTCCTTCCTTTCTCTCTCTCTCTCTCTCTCTCTCTCTCTCTCTCTCTCTCTCTCTTTCTTTCTTTCTTTCTTTCTTTCTTTCTTTCTTTCTTTCTTTCTTTCTTTCTTTCTTTCTTTCTTTCTTTCTTTCCTTTCTCCTCAAGTTGTTCCAACCTGCAGACTCCACATGGTCAGCGGAGAAGGTGAGTTCAGGGTCCTCTTGTGTTGTCGTCTTAAAATGGAACCTCATCACCGTGTGATCTTAGAAGTCCAGATTGGGTACATCTGAGTAACTCAAAGTCGGTTTCTTTTTTTTTTTTTTTTAATTAAAAAAATTTTTAGACATTTTATTTATTTTTGAGAGAGAGAACAGAGTGAGTGGGCAGGGGCAGAGAGAGACTGAGTCAGAGTCGGAAGTAGGCTCCAGGCTCTGAGCTGTCAGCACAGAGCCTGACAGGGCTCGAACCCATGAATTGTGAGATCATGACCTGAGCCGAAGTCAGAGGCTCAATCAACACAGCAGCCCAGGCATCCCCTCTTTTTTTTTTTTTTTTTTTAATTTTTTAACGTTTGTTTTTGAGAGAGCGTGAGTGGAGGATGGGCAGAGAGGGAGGGAGACACAGAATTTGAAGTAGCCTCCAGGCTCTGAGCTGTTAGCACAGAGCCTGGACACAGGGCTTGAACCCACAACCTGTGAGATCATGACCGGAGCTGAAGATGAAAGCTTAAGTAACTGAGCCCTTGGGCTCCCCTAAAGTCTGTTTCTTAATTCCAACTGTTTGGCAGAGATAATTGGATTGGGGTATTGTTGGTCAAGTATGCATTTCTGGTACAATCAGCTGCAGCTGAAGGGGACAGTTTGAATGTTATCCAAGGGAAGTCGGAGAAGGAATGTGGCTAGGAAAGAAATGCTGGGCTTCTGGCTGCAGAGGTTGGAAAACCAATAGTTCTCAGACTTCAGTCTGAAGCATTGTGGTTAAACTTGCTGGTGCTGAAGGCGGACTATCTAAATTTAAGTCATAGGTCCATCACCTATTAGCTATGTGACTGGGAGACTGTTTTTTTTTAATACCATGTGCAAATGGGAATAATGATAATACCTACTTCATAGGGTTGCTCTGAACAACAAAGAAGCTTATTGAGCTGAAACTCAAACTGTGTGCTTGGCACACAGTAAGAACTAAATAAATATTAGCTGTTATTAAAATAGTAGGGCCATAAGCTCTGTATCCAAGTTGACAGTTTCAGACAAGGATTCAGTTAATGCATTGAATGAAATGTACAGTAAAGGGCATTACAAATAGATCATCCATGATCTCAGGTTTTAGTAATCAAAAGAACAGGAACTGGAGACTGAAGTTTACCTTGAGGGCAAAGCTTCCCGGCCCCCAAGTTTATGAACCCCCGGTTGACCTAGAAGTTACTACTTTTTTGCACTTAGGGAGGCCTGCTTCAGCCTTCAATGGCTTGTTCTGTTCAAAACTGCTCTGCTAAGCTGCTGAGACTTTTCTTGATCAACTGTATATGGAGTGAGAACCTATCCCACTGAAAAATGGTGGGTAGGTGAAGCCCAACATGGCGTATCCTCATTAAGGCAGGGAGCGAAAGGCAAGAAAGCCAATTATATAAGCCTTCAGCCCCTGTGCAGATGCTGCCATCAGGGGCTGCCAGCCACTCTTGCCTCGGGGTACCAGATAATAACTTCAGAATAGGAACTTGGACAGCCAGCCAGGCTCAGCTTCTACTTCACAGGGCATGGACATGAAAGGCAGTACCTTTCAGAACAGCAAATATGTCCTGAAAGCAGCAGGGAGACGGAGTGTTTAATAGGTATGTTCTCCTGGTAGGCGGGTGTCAAGGAAAATGGTCTCCGGTTGCTCATTAAATGCTACCAAGACACTGAGACAGAGAATGGCATGAGGGGCTGAGGAAAAGCCTCAAACACTGTTTCACAGCCAGGATGAGTGGGCAGGTTTTCTGAGAATAAACCTGGCTAGCCTATGAGAGGGTCTCTATTCGGAAGGCGCTGCAGTTATGGGATGAAATGACAGAAAAAGTCAAGAAGAGTTTAATAAGTTCACAGGTATTCTTAATACAGGTAAAAGTTAGGAAAAAGCCAGGCTCCACTTTCACTGGATCTATAGTCCTGCCACCCTGGGACATTGGTTATAACCTTTAATAATTAAAGGGTCTTTGGAAAAGACTTTTCATGACTTGTGTTTCAATGTATAACTCTTTTGAAAATCAGCCCACACAGAAGAGGTCAACATGATCATGTAAATAAAATGTAAGCATGGTACCTGACATAGTAACCATTCAAAATACTGGCTACTTTCTTCTTTCCCTTTCTCATGTAACTTTCCATCTGGAATAAAAGTGCCTCATTTATTTCTTTATATTTATTTGATATGTATGTATATAGTTATATAGTTATGTATACAGTTATACAGGTAACTTTCTTTGCACTTTATATATGATAATGCATTTAACCCTTACAATAAATCCATAAGGTAGGGTCATTGATAAGCCCTGCTTTACAAGTAAGGAAACTGAGCTATAGTGATATTTAAGTAGCTAGTATTAAAAAAAAAAATTCAACTGAGTACATTTGAAGTTCTAATTGTCCTTATTAAATGGTTCTTGAATCTGGCAGCATCCCATCTAGCAAGTAGAAGGATGTTCCAAGCAGTTGTGCAAAATGGAAGGTTTTTGTAGGAAGGGGGTGAGGCAAGAAAGTTATTAGCAAAAGTAAAGAAAGAATAGTTTCAGGCAAGATCCCCTTCCTTTAGGGGGGAAGAGCAGGGGTTCTTATTAAACAGACTAAATCATCTTCCTTTGGGGAATGCAGAAGGCTCGTGTAACAAATTACTTCACTGATGCTGATCAGAAAATGCCTGACTGACTGGTTAAGACTACATTTCTGGGGGAAGTTGAAATTACAATTAGTTTAGGCATTAAGCTCTGGTTTACTGACTTGGGGTCTTAAATGATGCCACTTTGTGGTTTTCTTTTTATTTATTTTTTTTAAGTTTATTTATTTTGAAAGAGACAGAGCGTGAGTAGCAGAGGGGCACAGAGAGAGGGAGGGAGGGAGAATCCCAAGCAGGCTCCAGGCTGTTAGCTTGGAGCCCCTCTGATGTAGGGCTGGAATTCACATACTGTGAAGTCATGACCTGAGCTAAGAATGAATACGATGCTTAACCACCTGAGCCACCCAGGCGCCCCAGTTATTTCTTGTCTTAAACTTAGTGGCTGAAACAATACTATTTGTTCACAATCAGCAATCTGAGAGGGCTTGGTGGGGACTAGTCTTTGCTCTACCTGATGTCAGCTGGGATAACTCAAAATATGGAGGCTAGAATTATGTGAAGTCGCTGCAGTCAGAGTTCAGGGCAGGGCTTGCACTCATGAAACCAGGGGATCACTACATGAGCCGAAATCAAGAGTGGGAAGCTCAACCAACTGAACCTCCCAGGCCCCTTTGTGGTTTTCTTTATAATACCAGTAAATGGTGAGGGGTGCCTGGGTGGCTCAGTCGGTTAAGGGTCTGAATTTTAATTTCCACTTAGGTCATGATCTTGAGCTCCGTGCTGAGCATGGAGCCTGCTTGGGATTCTCTCTCTCTCCCTCTCTTTCTGCCCCTCCTCCACACATTCTCTCTCTCTCTCTCTCTCTCTCTCTCTCTCAAAATAAACACTAAAAAATACTAGTAAATAGTGAAGCCAGAATTTGAAGCTAAAAATGCATACTTTTGGTCCTTAATAGTGATCTCTCTGTTCTTTGAGAACAGAGAGGAAGTATATCTTTGTTTTATTTGGCCACAGGTAGTTCCTCACCCCTAGGAAGTATTCAGTATATGCTAATTGAATTTTGGGAAGTTAAGAAAGCAATATACCTTCCTAAGACCCTGGCACACACCTTTCCCATGTGTACTAAAAGGATTCAAATTCTCACTTAAGAATTTAGAAGAAAAAGAGCTTAATGGAACAAAGTATCTGCTTGCCTGTTTGCTGTACCAGCTAGCTCAGATGGAGACTACACAGCAAGTGTAATCATAAAAATGTGTAGTTTTCATTCCATGTTCCAGGCACAGAACCAAAATTCAGAAGCTCTGTACTGAATCATCTCATCCATTTCTCAGGCTGCTTCCAACTCTCTGTTTTAATCCCTGCTCCTTCCATGGTCGGACAAATACATCTCCTGTTAGGATACTCTCTTTTTATGAGAATTTTGGTTGCAACAGAGTGAGCAAGTCTGGCGTCAGATAGCTGGATTTAGGATTTAAAAGGTGGTGTTGGTATTTGATTTATCTTCCTTATCTTCAGTCTGTCTCTGTCAATTTTGGCTGCATTCCAAAATTCCTCCTTTACATGGTCAAATGGCTACAATAGCACCCATTTTTTTGCTTCCTCATTTTTATAGCCCATGGGAAACACAGACTTTCTCAGAAATCATAGGCAATTTTGTCATAATGCATAGATTTGGGTTGGGTTATATGCCATCTATGAACAAATCAATTAGTAACTGTACTTTGGCTCATGGGAATCAAGTTAACAATCACTTTGAATGGAGGAAACTGATGTACTGATTGAGTTAGGTCAGGGCTGGGTGCTTCTATTGCTGGATAAAAAGAATAGATGAACTGCCTGCAAACAAGTGCTACACAGTATCGAAACAATGGTTGTTGCTACAGATGCAAACAACCTCCTGAATAGCTCCACTTTTTTTTCTCCCATGCCCTCCCACTTTTCCACTGCCCAAGTTTGTCTAAGGACATTTTCATTTGGCTTTAAACTTGCCATTATTGGAAAATCTAATGGCCATGGGCAGAATGCTGAAACATTTAAAAATGGAAACAGAGAGTTTTGTCATCTTGAAAGAATTATTAGCCAAGATTTATTCCCTGAACTACTTATAAGCATCTTTTCTGTCTTCCCCAAACACCAAAGTGAATCAATTGCCAACAGACAGATAAGTACATCTCCCTGGTGGTTAGATTTAAAGATGAGGCTTTTGATGCATTTCCTGTATGCACAGAAGAAGGAAGGCGTACTAGGGGAATCTTTGTGCTCTCAGGCTGGGAATGAATAACAAGTCACTGTTAACTTTAAAAATAATTTCTATAAGCAAATTTGACTAGAAACAATATGTTGAGAGAATTTGTAAGAGTTAAAGAATAATTATACAAGGAACACTTTTACCCACCTCACAGCCTAAAAAGATACATCAACATTCCTTTTGAAGGTTTGTTTGTCCCTCTTTTATCCTGTGTCCTCTGCAGTTCCCATGATTTTCATTATAATTTTACCACACATGGATATCCTACGCAACATATTGACTAGTTTTGCAGGTTTCAGATCTACTTAATAAAATCCTAACAGTTATATTTTATTGTGACTTTCTTTTTTGCTCATTAGGTTTCTCAGACTCATCCACATTATTATACATAGCTATAGATTGTTTCACTGATAATATGATATTTTTGAATGACTAGTCCTTGATTTATCCATTCTATTCCTGATAGGTGCTTGTACCATTTTCATTCTTTGGCATCTATTAACATTCTCACATATGTGTCCTGGCAGAAGAGTAGAATCCTTTCTTTAGGGACTATCCTAGGGACTATTTTGCTGTGTCATAGGGCTTGCTCATCTTCCACTTTACTAAATAATGCCAAGTTGTTTGCCAAATTGATTAGAACAATGGATACTTCCACTGTCAGTGTGTCCATGTTCAGGTAGATCCACATCCATGCCAAAATTGATGTTGAGATACTTAAAAAAAAATTAACACTTATTTTTGAGGCAAAGAGAGAGAGAGAGAGAGAGAGAGAGAGAGAGAGAGACAGAGAGAGAGAGCAGGGGAAGGACAGAGAGAGAGGGAGACACAGAATCTGAAGCAGGCTCCAGGCTCTGAGCTGTCAGCACAGAGCCCCACGTGGGGCTCGAACTCATGAACCGTGAAATCATGATCTGGGCTGGAGTCAGACGCTTAATCAACTGAGCCACCCAGGTGCCCCAATGTTGAGATACTTTTATTTTAATCACATTTTTATGTTGGAGCAATTTTAGATTTACAGAAAACTTTTAAAGAGAGTACATGTACCTCCCAACAAGTTTCTTCCATTAACTTAATATGATAACATTATTATATTCATGAGCCAATATTGAAACCAATGTTTCAATATTGAAATATTGTTATTAATGAAAGCCCATACTGTATTCATATTTTCATAGTTGATTCCTAATGTCCTTTTACAGTTCCAGGATGTCATCAAAAATACTACATTATATTTATTCCTCATGTCTCCTTAGATTCTTCTTGGTTATGACAGTTAATCAGACTTTCCCTGTTTTTGATGATCTTGACAGTTTGGGAGAGTACTGGTCAGGTATTTTGCAGACTATCTGTCCATTAGGGTTTGTCTGATGGTTTTTTCTCATGATTATACTGGGATTCTGTACTCTTGGGAAGAAGGCCACAGGGATAGAGTGCCATTCTCATCACAAAGCACAGCATGCGATCAACATGACTTATCATTGTTGGTGATGAACTTGATCACCTGGCTGAGGTAGTGTTTGTCAGATTTCTTCACTGTAAAGGTACTCTTTTTTCCCTCTTTCCGTAATTGTACTGTGTGAAAGGACATCACTGTATGTAGTAGCACACAGTTAAGGAGAGGAGAGTTATGTTCTAGTTCCCTGAGGTTGGAATATTTTCTACATAAATTAGTTGGAATTTTTCTGCATGGGAGATTTGTACTATTTTATTCTATTTATTCAAACATTTCTATGATTGTTGTAAACTCATCTATGTTTTATATTTTCTTTATAATTTAATGCTATTTTGTTTATTGTGCTGTTCAGACTACTCTAACTTTGGTTACTGGTAGCTCTTTAAAAGACCTTTTAATTTTGTCAGTATGAGTGACACATGGTATCTCCTTAGGGTTTCATGAAGTTTGCATTTTTATGACCCTCCATTCTGAGAATCAAATTTGCTAATTTTTCTATTGGATTGTAGGTGTTTTTTTTCTTCTTCTTTGTATCCATGTCTTTCTTTTATGCTAAGTAATTATTTTTAGTTATATGTATTGGAGATACTAGGTAGTGTGTCCCAATTGTGGGCTTCTCTTTTATTTACAGATATTCTGGACATATGAAGTTCTTAGTGTTAATATAAACAAATTTCCATCTTTTTCTTTATGGTTTGTGACATGGAAAAATTAGTTAAAAATACCTTCACTTTTTGAGATAGCAAAGATATTCTCCAACACATTCTTTTGTAGATTTCCTTCCACCTAAATGAAATTGATTTGTATACATAGTGTGAAGTAGGGGTCCAATTTCTATTTTTTCTATATAGATAACTAATTATCTTGGCACCATTTATTAAAGAGTAATTATTGTGCCAATAATCTAAGAACATTTTAACAGTGTTAAAAATTGAGTTTCCACAATTGTATGGGTCCTTGTCTAGAATCACTATCTTATTCCATTCTTCAACTGTCTGTCCCTCTGAGAATATCACATGTCTTTAATTACTAAAGCTGTAATTTTACTTATTTATTTTATTTAGTTAAGGCAAGTTCCTCAAACATGGCACCTTCAGGAGTGACTTGGACATTCTTTACCGTTCACTTTACCATATAAATTCTAGTATCTTTTTGTCAAGTTCCACAAAGATGAAACCAAAACATAACAAAAGAGTTGATGGAATTTAATTGAATCTATAGATAAACTTGGAGACAGTTAATCTCTGTACAATATTGAGCTCTTTACAATATTCTAATCCATGCCTGTGGCATACCTGTCCATTAAAGTATCTTTAATGCCTTTCAATAAATTTTTAACATTTATCCCATAATAATATTTTCTTTAAAAAAATTTCTATATAGCTAACATCTATTTAAACCATCTGGTCCATAGAATAAACTGAATATATATTTGATAAGAGGAAAAGAGTAAGAAATAGAAGAAAGGAAGGAGAGATACAGGAAGAAAGATAAGCAGGGAGAATGTCTTCTGGGGCCTTGCAAGCCAACTTTGAATTCTGTCCAGGAGATGAGAAATCAGTCAAGAGTTTTAGGGAAATTAAAAAATATATATATATATATATATATATCTATATATATATATATCTATATATCTATCTATCTATATATATCTATATATCTATCTATCTATATATATATATATATATATATCTGGCATCCTCAAGAAAAATGAATCATGGAGGAGAAAGACTGAAGGTAGTGAGATCAGTTGAAAGGACATTACAGTGGTCAGATGAGCCATTTGTAGAAAGTCTGAACTGTCAAGCAAGGTTGGAAATAAAGGGAGATATTTATGCATTTGGTATGGAGAAATAAAGGAGTGATTCATTGAGAAAGCAAACAATTTTGGGGGAATATTTATACAATAACACTCTATAATTTATATCTGAAATTTAAGCACTAGAGCAATTCAAAATTATCCATTTGTAGGTTTCAATTTTACTCTGGAACTTTGACTCGGTCAGTCATTCATAGTATGTAACAGTTTGAAACCTGAATTTCCTATGTGACCTGAGTACATCATTTTACCTCAACTGGTTACCTCCTCATTCATATGACTTAAAAATTTGCTTTAGATTACTGAAGCTTCAACAAATAATGAAGGGTTTTGATTATGTCTTTTTGAGTATAAGAATAGCCTTAGTATTAAAACACAGAACTTGCCTAATAGATACTAGATTGACTTAAAGTTGCAAATTTGGAGGATATTCTCACTTTCTTTGGATAGGAGATATGGGTAAAGTAAATGGAAATTCCTAGATGAGGAAGGTTGGTGAGAATGGGAGAGAAAAAACAGTATTCTACACATAGACTCCTATCATTAATTTAATCAACATTTCCATATTTTCCACTCATGGCCAACTTATATTCTATGTGCCATATGGTAGCATCATAGTTAGACCATTACATGAATCTGCTAAAGGACAAAATCAATGCCTGACTCATCTTTGAACTCCCAGTGTTGAGAATGGGGCTTTGTACATAATAAGTGCCCAACACAGCTGATGTTTCAAAAGAGAACAGTTCTATCAGTTTACGTGAAAGAGCCAATGATTTGTAGGCACATGCTTAGTGTCCCCTGGAGGTAATCTAGCCTCACAAATGGCTATTTCTTCTGGGTTACTGGGGTCCCCACTAGGTACCCAAAGGGCTCTTATTTAGATCTATTAACAAATAGCTTCAGGAGTGCCTGGGTGGCTCAGTCAGTGGAGCGTCTGACTTCAGCTCAGGTCATGATCTCATAGCTTGTGGGTTCGAGCCCTGCGTTGGGCTCTGTGCTGACAACTCGGAGCCTGGAGCCTGCTTCAGATTCTATGTCTCCCTCTCTCTCTGCCCCTTCTCTGCTTGTGCTCTCTCTCACTCTCTCAAAAATAAATAAACGCTAAAAAAAATTAAAAATAGCTTCAGAAGAAGTCACCAAAATTAGGTCATCTGGGTGTTGAAAAGTATCAGGAAGTGGAGGCAAATTTAAATGTTTGTACCATTTGCATGAATGTCAAAATCATCTTTGTCAAAAGATCGAGAAACAAAGTATCAGGTGGTCTCTTCTCTTTTAGAATTAACCTTCCATAAATAATTTTTATGTTTCTGGTCTTTTAGTTGAAGCCAAGGGCTTCTTTGAGACAAATTTCAGTTTTTCTCGCTTTCAATTTGAGATATTTGAGAAGCAATATCACTTATGACTCAAATCAGGCCAAAAAGGCACAACTAGCACTTTTTTCCAGGACTATGTTATGTATGTTTTCAAACATACAGCAAAGTTGAAAGAATTTCACAGTAAATGTAAAAATACTGGCCATCTACATTCCACCACTAATATTTCACTAAACTTATTTTGTTACATATCTGTCCATCTATCCATATCTCTATCTATGTGTCAGTCCTTCTCCTGCTTAGGCATTTCAAACTCACTGCAAACATCAAAGACTTTTTCCGAACATTTCGGCATGCATACTATTTACTAGAAAATTGTGAGATACTGCATTGGACACTTCATGGATTCTATATAATCCCAGAGCTCTCCAAAGAGCAGGCTGCTGCATAACTACGCGTATCCATTACCAGAAACTGAGCCAAGATTTTCTGATTTTCTGTCTTCTTTGCTTCCTGACAACACCAAATCTTGTTGTCTAGACTGAGAGTGCTTGGCTTGTTGCATGGATTATAATTAGTATTGTATATTATAAGATATAAAAGTTATTTAAATAGAAAAACTTTCAGGTAAGATGCATAATGTGGCTGGAACATGAGCTACCAGTAGAATTTCAACACTGATGCACGTAGCACAGTGCACTTCCCAAAGGAAATACTTTCATTGAATTTTCAAATCCATGTTAATGTTTGTACACACTCTTCCTTCATTCAGTACTTATCTAACATGACTAACCTGAATTAGTGTAAACATCTTTTACTCCCCAAAGTCCTTGCCCTCTGCTTCTCTCTCTGATGCTTGAAGATTATACAATATAAAATAAAAAATAAAACTCTACTCTTTTCCCACATTAGTAATGTTCTTCTATTTTGTGCTTCTCAAGCTGGCATTTTAATTATTGCATACACATCTTACAGAGTATAGTATGCATAATCTGATACATTTCCTTCCTGCCCTATTATTTTTAGGAGTTGTGGCTTTTTTTTTAAATGTTTATTTATTTTTGAGACAGAGACAGAGCATGAATGGCGGAGGGTCAGAGACAGAGAGGGAGACACAGAATCTGAAGCAGGCTCCAGGCTCTGAGCTGTCAGCACAGAGCCTGATGCGGGGCTTGAACTCACAGACCGTGAAATCATGACCTGAGCCAAAGTCGGAAGCTCAACCGACTGAGCCACCCAGGCACCCCAGGAGTTGTGGCTTTTAAGTAAAGGAAAAATAATAAGTATTAGGACAGGAATTTAGTCACTTCAAAAATCAGTATCTATGCAGTGGAGGCTGGGTAAACAGGTTTTTGGCTAGTATGTTTACCATCTTTTAAGTGACAATGTATGTATCAATGCCTTGTCTGCCACCACTATGATTAATAATTTTGCTTTTAGTTCCATAGAGGAAAATCTAATAATCTGGCAACAGATCCATCCAGAAAGTGCCAGGTTAACTGATTTTCTCAACTACTGGCCAATACATTGATATGGCAGTAAATCTTAGTTTTTCCAACATATATGAGATGAACTATATGCAAGGTCACTGATGCTGTTTTTGCCTGTGATTGGCCACTCAGCACCCAACAATGGGCCTGGCACATAGAAGACATTCTATAAATATGTTTAAATGTGTATGACTTACACTGTTATTTACTTTAGCTGCAAAATCATTTTGAAATCTAGGAATATATCAGCATACTTTAATATTATTGTATTGTGCATAGGCTATAATAACAAAACAGGAAATCAAAAGCTTCAAGAATACACAGAATAGGTAGTACATTAATTTCCTAGGATTGCTGTAATAAGTTTGCACAAACTTGATGGCTTAAAAAAATAGAAGTTCATTCTCTCACAATTCTAGAGGCTAAAAGTCTGGAATCCAGGTGTTGGCGGGACTCATCACCTGAGACTCTGAAGGTGAATTCTCCCTTGCATCTACCAGCTTTTGGTGGCTCCAGACATCCCTTGTAGATGCATTGCTGTGGTTCCGGCCTCTGTCTTTACTTGGCCTTCTCCTCTGAGTCTCTATCTTTTTCTCTTCTCTCTGTCTCAAATCTCCCTCAGCTATGTTTTTATAAGGACACTTGCCTGTGGATTTTGGACCCACTAAGATAATAAACCTCATTGTGACCTTCTTAATTCTATCTGCAAAGAACCCTTTTCTAAGCAAGCTCACATTCACAGAATATAGGGGTTAGGACATAGACATAACATTTTGAGGGCCACATTCAACCCACTACTTGTTCAGTATTTTGTTGTGCATTCACAATATTTGCCATGTGGAATAATGCAAACCAAGAGGATATTGTGCAGCAAAGCTTTAAATTTTTTTTTTCAACGTTTATTTATTTTTGGGACAGAGAGAGACAGAGCATGAACGGGGAGGGGCAGAGAGAGAGGGAGACACAGAATCGGAAACAGGCTCCAGGCTCTGAGCCATCAGCCCAGAGCCTGACGTGGGGCTCGAACTCACGGACCGCGAGATCGTGACCTGGCTGAAGTCGGACCCTTAACCGACTGCGCCACCCAGGCGCCCCTGTGCAGCAAAGCTTTAAAATTAACATGCCATATTTAAGGAACTGTTGAGAAGTATAAGTGATGTATTTTTAACTGAGGCTACAATTTCTCTTTATTAATATCTTTGCTCTATATAATGTATCTGGAACTCATATTGTCCAAAAATGTAGCAAACTGTTGGTGTAAAGAAAATTTCATTATTTACCATCAACAAAACTAAATTAAAACTATGATAGATCTTAAAGCTAAAATTCTACTTACAGAAATAATATTCATTGGAATATCTCCTCTCTGAAGCTGGGATCACTCAGCAACTCCTCAAAATTTATATAACCGAGGTTGTTGGCCACAGAACTGAAGTCAATGCAATTATGAGGTATAAGAGTTAATCTAAAAACTATGTATTTGGTAGATTTGTTTATGCTTTTTCCCTCTAAGTGAAAACATCAAGTGAAATATATGGATTGAACACTTTTTTCAGTAATTTAATGACAATTGAATTTAGCACATTAAAAAAATGTATGTAACCAATATCTTGAATTAAGTTTATATTCTTTCATATTCTTTGGCCATTTTCTGAACAACCTCTAAGTTAACGACTCCATAGAAACCTAACACAGTTATTTGTGTGGCAAGACAGACAGGCATCTCAGACCAATGGTATGATATGAATTACATTTGCTTTTCGGTGGGGGGAATCATTCTTTCTGAGCTATGCAAGAGCAAATGACTGTGCTTAAATTTTATTTAGTGGAGATTGCCCTCAGTGCTGTAGGTTGACTCGTTCTTTTAGTCTTTCCATGCCATTCTGAACTCATATCTGTTTTCTAATCCTCCATAGGTATTTTAGAAGGATGGTAGTCAGATGCAATCAAACTGAAAGCTGAATTTTGCAGGGTTTTGATACGTGAAGAGAGGGGTGAAGTCTTTTATAGGCAATAAATACTGTGAGACAAGACAGAAAGGCCAAAGATATCTAAGAGGCCTGGGTGAGGAGACCACAGTTAGGGGAAGACCCATTGATTGCTTCACTACAGGATGCAAAGGGAAATGAATGGGACCTGGTAAAGAAGGAGGAGGAGTGTGCAGGGGGAGTGAGAAAGGTGACAAAGATTGCTGAAAACATCTAGAATGAGCACGGACCATTAGGCACCACACGGCTGAAATAAATGTCCACCTCCCTCCACTTTATAGGGTGGTCTACGGTTGTTTTTCCCAAACAGTGCTCCAACACTTCATTGTCTCAGGTATGAGGAAGCCTAGTCTACAGATCATAGAATGAGTTTACTCCTTCAAAAGGTATTTGTTGAGTATCTACTATGTTTCCCAGGAAACATACAAACAAACTACACATTCATCTACTTTCCTTTCCTATCCATTCCTAACAGTGGAAAGGAAAGAATGACCCAGATAGTGGTATTAACACGTATAAGGGACCCACAGAAAACAGGAGAGATCTTGGCTCAGCCTCAAGCTGTGGTAGGTCAAAGAGTTGAATTGGATGAGATACAGTTTTGATTTTGGACTGGCTTGTTCTTTTCAAATCCTAAAAATGAGCCCATTTATAAATATGCAAAAGTTTCCAGAGAAGCTATGTGATTTCCCCAAGGCTTGGTGGTACCAAACATGTGCCAGAAGGCACTTTTTAAAAAATATGGACAGAGAAGAAAGGAGGTGCTGTCTGTTAGCATCCTGAGTCCAGCCCAGTCTCATGTTGATTATAGTTTGCAATTATAGAAATGAGAGCTATGAAGGAAGTGAGCATATTCCCTCAAAGCAATAACAAAAGTCATTGAGTTACACTAGAGGTAAGGGAAAGCATTATTGAGGAAGTGATTCTATATCTGAGATGTAAAGACTAAATAGAATTTACTAGTGAAAGGAAAGAATAGGGAAGTTGGATAAAAGAGAATGACCACATAGTGGCATCAGCATATGCAAAGGATTGGTGAGAAGTGGGAGCTTGGTATCATCAAGGAACCCAGGATCACCAATGCAGCAAGATATTAGAAAATAAGGAGGTAGGTGGCAGGACATGAAGCTATGGAGTAGCTAGAGGTCACTGGCTACCTCTGTCTTTAAGCTTTGAATAAGAATATCATTGCCTAGGGAGTGTGCACAGTCGGATGTACATTCATTTCCTCCATTGGGTGGTGGGATAGGACAAATTGGAAGAACAGTGCTTGTCATTTGATGCAACTTGTCAAACATACATTTACCTTCTTTGGAGCCTTTATGATAAAACATCATATTTCTTTTAACTTACTTCATTTACCTTAATCTGTCTGGTATTATAGTTTCTGGTATCCTTGTCTAATCCTCTTCATTAGATTGTAAGCTCCTAGCCTAGTACTCTTATAATAAATATTTTCTGAGCTCAAAGAAAAAGGCATTGCAAATACCACACTTATCCATGGATTAGCAACAGATCACCAGGTCCATGGGGCCCTGGTATTATTTCAAATTGCAGTTAAAATGTGTGAAATATACTTCTGGTCTTTGGTGTTTCTTTTTCATGTATCAGCGTTTTTCATAGTCCTTATTTTTTGTTTCTTTTGTATTTTATGATATTATTGCATATATTCAATATCCCAGACCTTATATTCATTCACTCATTCATTCATTCATTCATTCATTCATTCATTATTCATGCATACATTCATATATACCACAGTTGGCACTAGAAAGTATTTAAGTCACTATTTGTGGGAATAAATTAATAGTTCTCCCATCAATATGAGCATATTACTCAAAGTTTCTGGATCTCAATTTCCTGATAGCACTGATGATAGATATCGTGAAACTTCTGTGGGATCAACCACGTAAGGCACAATGTCTGTAATATGGAAGTCCTGAATCCATGTTATCAAACGTTATCCTTTCTGTAATGTTACAATGATGGCAATGGGGAAGAGGAAAGGTGGTATGGGGATGCCTTTACAAGTTATAGAATTGATATATTTTTCATGTACTTTAATTACATTGGTATTGATCTACTTAACCCATCATTACTAGTGTGACATTTCAAGTATTCTGAATCCTATGATTACTTAAGTAAAATTATGAATAGCAATAATTTCTACCATTTATTGAGTGCCTACTAAATGCTGAATTTGGGGTAGTACTTTATGTACATCAATTTATTCCATACATCAACCTTGCAAGACAAGTATTATTAATCCCATTATAGTTGAGAAAGGTAAGGCTTAGCCATCCGCCAAAGGCACATTGCTTATAAACTGTGGAATCTATGTCTGCCTTCATTATGAAAAACTAGAAGCATGATTTTTTAGGACTTCTTTATACCATGTCAGGAAGCTGTCTTCATGTCAAAATCTGAGAGATCTACTTCTCCTCCAGTGTCAGTGTACAACTTATTCTAATACTTTCATATTGTATTAATATCTTCTGTTTACTATCTTTTTCTGACACTCTTCCTTAAAGACAAAGAGGATAAGATTTGTATACATATCCTCTTCTGTTTAACACAGGTTCAAACACACTGAATAAATGAGTGAATGGATGAGTGAGTCAGTGAATGAGTGATAAAGAATGGCTAATATCCACATACACATTCATATACACTTTTGAATACTAACTTGAAATGCAAATCCAGTTGTTCAATTCTAATGAGTTAGAAATTGTTATGATAGTAGGATTAGAAATAAGGTAGCTATTCTCCTGAACTGAACTTCAAGAAAACCTTGGTCTAGTGCTGGATGAGTAAGAATTCATAAATACTTGTAATTATAGATAAATGTTTCAGCATCTTATTTTTCTCACCTCTGAACTAAAACTTAGGACTGTATTACTTCAAAATACCCTCTTTGTTTTAACATTATATGACTCTGGATTTAAAGTAGTTCTTCCTTCCTCCTGATGCATACAAAACACCATACCTCCCAGCCTACCATGCAGACAGGTGACTACTTTTGATGGGCCATAGGTGAAAGTGATGTATAAGGAAACATGTTCTCTCTTCCTCTGCCTTAGCAGAAAGAAGCAATGTTTGAGATGACAGGGGAATAAGCTAGAAGCTTAGAGAAAGCTGCCCTAGAGAGGATTTCCATTAGGGGAAAAACAAAAAAAAGGACTGATCCTCCAAAGCCTGATAACTGCATTAAGTCAAGAAGCATGGAGGTGAGAAAGCAAAGAAATTTAAGATTTAAGAAAATCTGAGAAAAAAATCCTAAATGTGGTCATTGGCACAAACTGCAAAGTAGATTATGAAAAGTTTACCAAGATTTTTTAGGTCATTTTTTTGGCCAAAGAAATATGAGCCTCGAGTTAAAACAAAACAAAACAAAACAAAACACCTATGACTTACCATGAAATTTAAAATGGCTCTTGGTCTACCAGTTCTTTTGGGATGAGAAAGCTGTGTAGCCCCTAAGGAAAGTATATGCCCCATGTCAAGTTTAAATGTGGCCAAGAAGGATAATGAAGGAAAGAACCTCTGAGGATGGAGTGTGAGAACATGGAGAATAATGGCAACCTTGAAAGCCAAGTTTTGAAATAGTGGAGTCATAAGAGGGGAGGAGATGTGAGCTTCTTAGATGGTGGGTGACCCACAGAAGCTGGACTCAAAGCAGACCTGTGTAAGCCAGAAATATACTTCTATGTGATAAGCCACTGAGTTTTGGGAGTTGGTGTATTAACCCAATATAGACTAACTTAACCTGAACGTTACAGATCTTCCATATTTTTAACACATAGCAACATATCTTACCAACCATACATTTGGCCCCCTGATTTTGTGCAGCACAAAATTTGTAGCCAGTTCTCAAAGACTAGCAGATTCCCAGAAAAAAAGTCAATCCTGTTAAGGTAAAGCATACCAGGACACTGGCCAACTCCAAGAGTTAAATTCTAAAAAATCATTCTAAAACACTTCATGAGCCTTCAGGGAACAAAATGCTGGAAGAAACTGGGTCATTTTCCTGATTTTAAAATATTACTTAAAAAAATTTTTTTAATGTTTATTTCTGAGAGAGAGACAGAGCATGAGCAGGGGAGGAGCAGAGAGAGAGGGAGACACAGAATCCAAAGCAGACTCCAGGCTCTGAGCTGTCAGCACAGAGCCCAACGCGGGGCTCGAACTCACAGACCGCGAGATCATGACCTGAGCCAAAGTCGGATGCTTAGCTGACTGAGCCACCCAGGTGCCCCTTAAAACATTACTTTTTAATGCCATAAACATGAAAAACCATTCTGCCTCTGAGGAAACTGAAGTCTTAAAAATATTTTTTAAAAATGTAACTCTATATCCACCAGAGATTCAAAGTAGGAAACACAAAGCCTTGTTTAGAGTTCATTTAAAAATAATTACAAGACAACTGTACTTAATTCTTTCTGAGATCAGGGTGTGCATGTGTGTGTGCATATGTGTCCCAAGGACTCTTTTAATAAGTCTATTCGTGATATAATAAGTTACTTTAATAAGCCCAGCCCTTCTACTCCATGTATTACATGAAGAGTTTCTGAGAACAATGTGAAACCGATGTTGGAGCTATTGACATGCAACTTGCCTTTGGGTGAACATACAGGTTTGTCACTTTGTAGTGATTAAAAGCTTAGGAGCTGCAGTGCTAAAAGTGGAAGTACTTTGAAGGTGTCTAACTGAGAGTCCACTGGAGACCAAGTCCATTCACATGCAAGGTGCTCCTGAGAATCTATTTAACATTTTTTTAATGTTTTATTTATTTTTAAGACAGAGAGACAGAGCATGAGTGGGGAGGGGCAGAGAGACAGAGAGACACAGAATCTGAAGCAGGCTCCAGGCTCTGAGCTGTCAGCACAGAGCCCCATGTGGGGCTCGAACTCACGAACTGTGAGATCATGACCTGAGCCCAAGTTGGGCGCTTAACGAACTAAGCCACCCAGGCACCCCTCCTGAGAATCTATTTTAGAACTCTGTTTCTGATCTTGCCAACAGGAAGCACTGACATACTTACTTCCCAAAAAGCAGGACTCCTTGCCCATTTACCACAAGGATCAAGTTGTCTTTTATTCTTTGGCAATTAGTGACTTAACCTTATTTGTTTTTATTTCCAGATGACCCTTGAGGGATTTGGGGATATTGACAGATGGCCAACCAAGTTTGAGAGACAAAGCATGAGTCAGTGTGATAGACACCAAAGATTCGCTGAAGGAGTAGGTCAGGCCATATCCATAAAACCTATTTCAGTTATGTTCCTTCATAGTGTGTGTTTCAAGCACGGGGAGATTGGCAGGCCATTCCTTTCAGGTTGCCATACATGTTTCAATGGCAATGCAATGTCCACACAGCAAGAGTCAGTATAGAGTCCTCAGTTTGCAGAGAGCAGCAGCTTTGTGGCTACCATCCTTCTTCCATGAGCTTTAAAATATGTATTTATTTAACCATCACCCTAACCTTTATGAAGCATATTTTTCCCATTTTATAAGAGAGGAAATAAATGAGCGTCAAACATCCAGGATGTCAGACCTGCCTCCAAAGCTTCATATGTGGAGCTGCCACAAATAGCAATATAAAGGGAGACCAGAGAGCTGAAAAAAAAAAGGGGGGGGGTGGGGGGGGGTGGGATTTTTTTCTGTTTAAACAGCATGTTTTCTATGAAAAAAAAATTGAACTCTTTTCCCTTGCTCCCTGGGTGAGAATCAGGCTTCTTAAAATTAACTGGAGTACAACAGGCATAGAAGGTCCTCAATAGCTTGAGACTGAAGTAATTCATTTCATGGTTAGATACGACTGTTTCAGAGTTTAAAATCAGCCCCCAAAAGAGCTTGCAAACATACATTTCCAAAATAACCTATTCAAAGAAGCCATAAAGAACTTACAAAGTAAGCTGAAGACATTTGCTATTTCAAAACAATCATTTCCTTTTAATTCACTCTGGGTTTTAAATATTATGCTAATCCTTGATATGCTATCTTAAAAAAATACAAGTGCCAGCCTACATCCTAAAATTGTTTGGATGCACAGAACCTTTCTAGTGTTTGGGAAGCAGTTTTATGTTTATTATAGGGGATTGAGTTTCTGACCAGGAAAGTGAGGCTCAGAGGTTTAATGACACACTGCACCCATCAGGATAGACAAAGTCATGCTGCAGTAACTATCAATGCATGAATTTCAAAGTCTTAGGCACCTAAGTTCACTATTTCCTCACTTCATTCCATTGAGCATTGGGAAGAGGGCTCAGTTGAACAAAGTCATTCAAGAACTAGGCTGATAGAGGCTCCCCTCTGGACATGTTTTCTCAGAAGGCAAAGGCAAAGAGCCTGGGGAAACATATGGCAGTTCTTAAAGCTTCTATTTGAAAGTTATACATACCATTTCTCTACACATGTCATTGGCCAGAGCATGACAAAGGCCAAGTCTAATGTTAGCGTGTAAAGGAAAGTTCAAGTCTCCCCAGCGTGCCATCTTTCATTATCCAATCCATTGTCTTCTTCCCACATTTATACCCGGCTTTCCATCGCAGGGGACTTAAACTATATCAATGGATTCCATGTTCTCTAAGATACTAGAGGGAGAAAGAAAAGCCAGGTGAAGGTGTTTAGGCCCCAGGCAACCTCCCTGTAAGGTCACCTGCAGCTTGCTGTTTTTTTTTTTTTTTTTAATGTTTATTTATTTTGAGAGATTGGGGAGAGAGAGTGCTAATGCACAGGCATGTGATCAGGAGAGAGACAGAGAAAGGGAGAGAATCCCAAGCAGGCTCTGCACTGTTACCACAGAGCCTGATGCAGGGCTGGGTCCCACGAACTGTAAGATCATGACCTGAAATCACAAGTTGGTCACTTAACTGACTGAGCCATCCAGGCACTCCTATATTTCTTTTAAAATTTTTTTTAATTTTTTAATGTTTATTTTTGAGAGAGAGGGAGAAAGAATTGGGGAGAGGGGCAGAGAGAGAGAGGGAGACAGAATCTGAAGCAGGCTCCAGGCTCTGAGCTGTCAGCATAGAGCCCAATGTGGGGCTTGAACCCATGAACCGTGAGATCATGTTAAATTTATTTTTTTTAATGTTTGTTTATTTTTTTGAGAGACAGAGAGAGAGAGAGAGAGAAGAGAATGAGTCTGGGAGGGGTAGAGAGAAGAGAGGGAGACAGAATGTGAAGCATGCTCCAGGCTCTGAGCTGTCAGCATAGAGCCCAATATGGGGCTGGAACTCAGGAACCCTGAGATCATGACCTGAGTCAGAGTCGAAGTTCAACTGACTGAGCCACCCAGGTGTCCCCAGGTGCTCCTATATTTCTGAGTCCTAAGCCACTGCTTCTCTCAAGGCTTCTTTCTCTATAGAATTCTCTCCTTCTAGTTTTTCATCCATTTACACTTAGAGTAGTAATAGCTTCCCCACATTTTTTACCCTATGTTTTTAGACTAGTAAACCTATATTCCATCCTGTCTTTATAAAAGTCCCTTCGTAAATAATAATAACTGGATTTATCTTATGTACACCATCGTTTTTCTGTTATAAATATCAGTCAGTGATCAATAACTTGGTCTTCTACATGGTCCTATGATGTCAGTGGTTAGAGCAGGAAATAGGGATGAGTAATCAGACCTCACTTAATTTTAGTGACAATATGTCACCAACTATTCTACAGACGTAAGAACATACCTGCCAAATAATTAAAAGTGTGGTACTTCTTACCTTCATATTCCTTAGAACAGCATGGTAAGAACTTAAAATCTAAGAATACCCTTTCAGGCATTTCTGGAAATATTAAAAAATTTGTTGTCTGCCCTTTTCCCAAATAGTCCCCACTGCTAATTAGCTCAAAGTAATTCCTAATAGTGCAGCAGGAATCCAAGAGGCGTGCTTTTAGATATTCAATACACTAAACATTGATTATATTGGGGGTTTTATCTAAAAAGAACTTCATCACGGCTTGTCATACTGTCTTTATTGATTTGTTACTGGCCACACTGTTCATTAAAATGCCAGAGAGCAAGGATTTCATTTTTAGTGGTCTTCCAGGTATCAGAATTTTTATCTCTTAACAGTGTAATTCAAGGTCACGGGTGCTTATTGTGTTTAGACAGAAAAGCAATCAAAGTAGCTTGGGTTTACAAACACACAGAGAGAGGAAAGTTTGCAGTTTTTGCTTACCCCAAGGATTGCAGCTTTGATCGCAATATGCGATCTGAAGAGTCTCTGGATATTTGCTGAGATTTTAAGGTTTAAAGTGGGAGTTGTCTTTTTTCCTTTTTTTTATTTCACTAGTTGCAGAAAGAGTGATAGTAATTATTGCCTTTTATTCCCAAGCAATTTTGCTTTCTGAGTGACTGCATTTTAAATGCTGTGATCTATCTCCAAGGTAATCTTAAAGTCAACAGCCTGCTTAATTCACTACTTTCTGGGGCAGAGGGTTCAGTTTACTAATGTCTCCAGCCAGTTTCACCTAATCTTAAACGTTCTCCAGAAATAAGATGTTCATTATGTTATGTTTGATCTTCATGAACCCTGGTGGACCTTTAGGAAAATCCAATCAAAAGGTGACAAAATGACATCTAGTCTTTTGAAGACACTGTACTATGAACTTCCCAGACCAGAAAGTATGGAATTTTATTTCTAGCTGTGTGCACATTCCAAAAGCTCCCAATCAGCTGATGAGAAAAGAGGCACATCTCCACAGAAAGTTTGTAAGTAGGTAATTACCAGAAAAGAGAAGGAATACGGTCCATAGAGGTCTAAGCTCACTATTAGGAAAGAAAATGTAAATTAAATAAAAATGAGATAGCATTTCTTTTGCCCATAAGAATGACAAAATTCATATAAACAATAATCCAGTTCTGGGGAGCATAGGAGAATATGACTGGTTTTGTGCATAGTTGCTTCAAAGTCAATTTTATACCTCTTTTGAAATTTGTCAGGGTCTATGGAAATAAGAAGATAAAATACATAATTTTGATCTAGCAATCCCAGTTTTGGTAGCCCCTACAGAAATGAAGGCAAGAATATATGTACAAGGATATTTATTACTTTTTTTATACCTCTAGAAAATTGTAGGCAACCTGAGTCAATAGGGGTAGAATTAATGAATTCTAATGTTAGTTGCAATATAAGAATGACTTAGATCCATGTCTGCCAATCTGGAGGAAGAGTAGTGAGATATTTTTTATGTGGAAAAAAAAAGATTGCAAATAAATGTATATAGCATGATTATATTTTTGTAAAAATAATACCAAAAGCTGGCTGTATGGATGGCAGCCAGCCTCCAAGCTGGCTCCCAAGGACACCTGACTCCTGGTGTTCAAGTCCTAGTGTAATCCCCTTCCACAGTATCAGGGTTGGTTTGTGTGACCCACAAAATACAACAAAAGTGATGGTATGTGATCTTTCAAGGCTAAGTCATAAAAGACATTGCAGCTTCTGCCTTGCTCTTTTTATTGAATTGTTTTTTTTTTTTTTTTTCCATTCACGTGGTAGGGAATGAGGCCTCCCACCAAGAACCGGCTAGGAACTGAGACCACAACAAACAAGTATGGAGTCCACTTAAAAGCAGATTCCCCAGCTTTAGTTAAATCCTCAAATGACTATAACCCAAGTCAACACCTTAACTTCAATCAGGAGAGACTTTGAGCCAGAACCAACCAGCTAAGCTAAGCTGCTCCTGGATTCCTAACTCTCTGAAAATGTGATGGAATAAATTTTTGTTGTTTTTTGTAACTGCTACATTTCTCGGTAACGGTTGCACAGCAACAGTTAACCAATACAATATGGCAAAAGTTGTGGAAGGACACATCCTGCTATTAAATTGTTTACTACAGTGAGGTAGAGGTGCAAATGATTTTTGAAATGTTTTTATTTCCATTTTTATATTTTATGCTTTAAAGTTACCATGCAGAAGCAGTTAAATGCTCCAAATAGCATCCTGGTGATCTATTCATTTAACCAACAAATACTGAAAATATTGACTGAGTAATTACTCTGAGTCAAGCACTGTTAGATGTAAAGGTTTAAAAGTAAATAACGCTTTAACTGTGTCCTCACTAAGACATGTGATGTAGGAGATAAAAACTGATATCTATTTTCTCTCATTTTAAGTCATAATAAATGCTATAACAGTGTACATCAGATGTCATTGGAACATAGGGAAAAAACAGGATAATTCTGTTGGAAAATTTCTGAAGACTTTGCAGAGAAATTTACCTCTAAGATACATCATGGGGGACCAATGGGAGTTTTCCAGGAAGGAAAAAGGGGGTTAGATGGTGATAGCAATACTGGAAAATACTAGAACTTGAGATTTATATTAGTTGTGTTATTATCTCAACACATACTTCCTTCTGCATGTGTCTTCACCATCAAAGAAAACAAAATTTAAGAACCTGTGTTAAAAAGCATAAGGCAAGTGATCCTTATTTATTTGCATATTGATTTACTAGTAAATATTAAGGGACAAAAAAAAACAGCCTCTGATTTCAATTTCAAAATCCGTTTGGATAGAATTTTATGATCTAGAGCAGAATCAGACACGGTGCCTTGCTTGGGATCAGTCCTTACACAATATATGGCCACTGTCCAAACAGTCAGCAGAAATGTTCACCTGCCTTGTTACCAGGGATCCTCTGGGGCTAGAGACTAAATGACTGGCAAGCTGAGTGATGTTACTCTACAATCAGTGCCAATTTAATTGTACTTGTGATGCTGGGTGGTTTGGATTAACTCTGCCTTTTGTTTTTCACAGCTTTCCCTGGTTTTCAAAGACATCAGCACCCATAAGCATCCCTAAAGTTACAAATGATAATTAACAAGTAGGGCTTTTATTTATTTATTTATTTATTATTGATTTATTTATTTATTTATTTATTTATTTAAAGCTCACATGAATGCAGAGCAAATATCAGGTTCATTTTTTTTTAGAAAACAGGATCTTGCCCAGAATATAGGACAAAATGTTAAATATGTGAAAGGATGCTGCCTTTCTCCTCCCCATCCCCACAGCTCATCCTGTGATAATTGAGACCTTAGAGATCCATTTCTGTTGTTTTATTTTTATTGCAATTTCTGCATTGATAGGAAATGAGAGTTGTGTATCTTTTATCTGCCTTATGCCATTTGGACAGGAATAATGAACTGTCATTACAATATGAAAATTGACAATTCTTCCCTCAATGCAGCTGTTACTATCTCTTAAATTCTAGACACTCATGCTTGAGTCAGTGCTATAGAGGGCAGCTGATTTTGTGAACTGGTCATTTGCATAGCTCGTTCCAAAGACAAAGAATTGTAAAATATTGGAACCAGAAGGGGGTTATATAAATGAAGATTCTGCAAATGGTAAGTGACAGTAAATCTGACCGATTTTTAACTTAGCTGAACAAATAATGTATTGACTTAGGTAATGGGAAATCTAGAGACTGGGATCACTTCAAGGAAGATTTCAGTCAAGTCTGATGGGTCTTTGCTGTCTGTAGTCCAGTCTCCCACCATGAGTTGCATTGACTCCATTATCAAAGAAGCTTGCCCCTTCTATCACCTGAAGGCTGCTAAAATTCTGCCCTGGCATCCTCTCAGGGTCAAATCCATCAAAAGAGAGGACTTGTGTTTTGCCTCAGCATCTCCTGAATAAGACAATGTTGTGTGCTGATTGGATTGCTGTATCCAGTGTAACAGAGTGGCCCTGGGAATAGACCTCAGGCACTGGTCAGACCCTAGACTCAGGGGTTGGATCAAAATTATCAAAGCTATAAGGACAGGGAGTTTCAAACCCATGATTCTGAATCTCCTTAAATAGCACTATGTGGGATATTGATGAAAAGTATCAAAAGCATCCTAAGGCCTTAAAGTCTGCATTATAGTTTGACTGCCAACACTTGTCTAAGATTTTGTTATGTACTGAATGTTTATTTCCCCCCCCCCCCATTTGTATGTTGATGACCAGTCCCCAGTGTGATGGTATTTGCAAGTGGGGTCTTTGGGAGGTGTTTAGGTTTGGATGAGGGTATGAGGGTGGTGCCCCATGATGAAAGTGGTGCCTTATAAGGGATGAAGAGCTCAGAGCTTCCTCTGTCATGTGAGGACCCACAACAAGATGGCCCTCTGTGAACCAGGAAGTAAGCTCTCACCAGACATCAGATCTGCGGACAATTTGATCTTAGACCTCCCAGCCTCCAAAATTTCAGGTTGTAAATGTTTGTTGTTTAAGATACATAGTCAATGGTATTTTACAGCAGTCTGAACTAAGACAGACTTTCAAACTGCTTGTCTCATTTCCCGTGCTTCTCTGACATTTCCTGAGCTTTCCATAATTTTCACAAGAGAGAAGAAGGCATTTAAACATCTTGGACTTCAACATCAGCAGAGTGCTTCCAACCCTGCATGTCACTCACTCCTTCTTACAACAATCTCATGCTCCAGGGAAGAGATCAGCAAACTCCAGCCTATGGGCCAAATCCATTCTGCCACCTGGGCGTTTAGAGCCTATGAGCTAAGAAGTGTTTTTAGATTTGTAGTGATTTTTTTAAAAAACTCCAAAGAAGAGTATTATTTCATGAAACAGGAAAAGTATGTGAAATTCAGATATCAGTGCCCATAAATAAACTTTTATTGGAACACAGTTGCACTCACTCATTTATACACTCTCTAAGCCTGATTTTATGCTGCAATGACACAGTTGAGTAGTTGTGACAGAGCATCCAGCCAGCAAGGCTGAACATATTTACTCTCTGGGCCTTTAATGAAAAGTTTGACAATGTCTGTTCCAGAGCAGTTGTTCTCACTTTTTTTTTTTAACAACACTGTTAACACAGTGTTACAGAGGTGCTGTAACATACAGACCCTCCACAGAGAGTCTGATTCTAATTCAGTAACAGACTCCTGTGTTGGGGCCCAAGGATCTACATTTGTAGACTTCTATGGTTGCTTCTGTGAATGTCTTCCAAAGGTCACACTTCAGGAAAATCATGTCTTTCTCATAAAATATTCTAAGGAGGAGAATCTTGATAATACAATTTGGATAGTCCTTCAACACAGCATTTATGTTGGAAATCACTGTAAGGGCACTGGATTAGGAAGACCAAAGTAGTAGCCAAAGGTTATTTTCAAATTAATAATGTCACCTCATCAAAGGCAGTAGAAACTCATGTCATCTTTGTTGTTTCTTTCAGAGGGGTTTTTAGAGATGAGACAAGCTGCCATTTTAAAAACTTTTAAAATCTTTTATGTTCCTTAAGAGCCACAGCTTCAGCGGAGATAAGAGATGACACTTTGTAGACTAGAGACAGAGGAGCTTAAGGGAAGGCATGTCAGTCAAGAGGAAGAATATGGATCCTTGAGCTCAGCTTACCAGGAAATAAGTCATGTAAGGGACCAGGAAGTCAACATTTACCTGGAATGACAGTCATTTCAGTAGGGCTTAAAGAGCAGGTTTCAATGATGAGGAAACATAAGAGTGTGTATGGGAAACCAGTGCTCAAGAAATGGATCTTAGAAATGGGACATTAAAGGGGCGCCTGGGTGGCTCAGTCGGTTAGGCAGCCGACTTCGGCTCAGGTCATGATCTCATGGTCCGTGAGTTTGAGCCCCGCATCAGGCTCTGTGCTGACAGCTCAGAGCCTGGAGCCTGCTTCATATTCTGTGTCTCCCTCTCTCTGACCCTCCCCTGTTCATGCTCTGTCTCTCCCTGTCTCAAAAATAAATAAACGTTAAAAAAAAAATTAAAAAAAAAAAAAGAAATGGGACATTAAAAAAAAAAAAAGAAAGAAAGAAAAGAAATGGGACATTCCATTCAGGGACACATCCTCTGTTTACAGAAGGCAGTAGCAGGGACTTTAACCTAGGTCTTTGATTCACACATTTCATTACACAAATATTTCACTCCCATAGGCCAGATCCTGAGCTACCAAAAAATCAGTGAACAAGACAGTCATTGTCTCCACTGCATATTTCATCTATCTGCAAAGAGAAACATCAAATGAGATACAGTATGTATAGAATAATTCGACAGTTATTTAAGTGTGGCCCCCTGAGCAGGAGCATCAACATTTACCTGGAATTTGTTAGAAATGCAAATTCTCGATGCTGGGAAGATGGCGGCGTAGGAGGACGCTGGGCTCACCTCGCGTCCTGCTGATCACTTAGATTCCACCTACACCTGCCTAAATAACCCAGAAAACCGCCAGAAGACTAGCAGAACGGAGTCTCTGGAGCCAAGCGTAGACGAGAGGCCCACGGAAGAGGGTAGGAAGGGTGGAGAGGCGGTGCGCGCTCCACGGACTGGCGGGAGGGAGTCGGGGCAGAGGGGCGGCCCGCCGGCCAAGCAGAGCCCCCGAGTCTGGCTTGCAAAAGCGGAAGGGCCAGACGGACTGTGTTCCAACAGCAAGTGGGACTTGACATTGGGAAAGTTATAAGCTAACAGCTCTGCTCGGAGAACGGGAGGGCTGGAGGACAACGGGAGGGAGAGTTATTGAGCCCCGGATGACAGAGCTCACCTTGGTGGGGAACAAAGGCGCTCGCCAGCACCATCTCCCCCGCCCATCCCCCAGCCAAAATCCCAAAGGGAACCAGTTCCTGCCAGGGAACTTGCTTGCACCGCGCAAACACCCAACACTGTGCTTCTGCGGATCCATCCCTCTGGCGGGTCCGACTCCCTCCCGGTGCCCCAGGGCCCCTCCCGAAGCGGATCTCCTAAGGAAAAGCGAGCTGAGTCTGCCCCTCCCGCCCCTGTGCACCTTGCCGATCCACCCCAGCTAATAGGCCAGATCCCCAGCACCACAAGCCTGGCAGTGTGCAAGTAGCCCAGACAGGCCACAACACCCCACAGTGAATCCCGCCCCTAGAAGAGGGGAAGAGAAGGCACACACCAGTCTGACTGTGGCCCCAGCGGTGGGCTGGGGGCAGACGTAAGGTCTGAGTGCGGCCCTGCCCACCACCGCAAGTTATTCAAGACAGCACAGGGGAAGTGCTCCACTGTCCTGCACCACTCCAGGGACTATCCAAAATGACAAAAGGGAAGAATTCCCATCAGAAAAATGTCCAGGAAATAACAACAGCTAACAAACTGATCAAAAATGATTTAAACAATATAACAGAAAGTGAATTTAGAATAATAGTCATAAAATTAATCGCTGGGCTTGAAAACAGTATGAAGGACAGCAGAGAATCTCTTGCTACAGAGATCAAGGGACTAAGGAACAGCCAGAAGGAGCTAAAAAATGCTATCAATGAACAGCAAAAGAAAATGGAGACAACTACGGCTCTGATTGAAGAGGCAGAGGAGAGAATAGGTGAACTAGAAGATAAAATTATGGAAAAAGAAGAAGCTGAGAAAAAGAGGTAAAAAATCCAGGAGTATGAGGGGAAAATTAGAGAACTAAGTGATGCACTAAAGAGAAATAATATACACATAATTGGTATTCCAGAGGAGGAAGAGAGAGGGAAAAGTGCTGAAGGTGTACTTGAAGAAATAATATCTGAGAACTTCCCGGATCTGGGGAAGGAAAAAGGCATTGAAATCCAAGAGGCACAGAGAACTCTCTTCAGACGTAACTTTCATCGATCTTCTGCACGACATATCATAGTGAAACTGGCAAAATACAAGGAGAAAGAGAAAATTCTGAAAGCAGCTAGGGATAAACTTGCTCTAACATATAAAGGGAGACCTATAAGACTCGTGACAGATCTCTCTACTGAAACGTGGCAGGCCAGAAAGGCATGGCAGGAGATCTTCAATGTGTTGAACAGAAAAAATATGCAGCCGAGAATCCTTTATCCAGCAAGTCTGTCATTTAGAATAGAAGGAGAGATAAAGGTCTTCCCAAACAAACAAAAACTGAAGGAATTCATCACCACTAAACCAGCCCTACAAGAGATCCTAAGGGGGATCCTGTGAGACAAAGTACCAGAGACATTGCTACAAGCATGAAACCTACGGACATCACAATGACTCTAAACCCATATCTTTCTATTATAACACTGAATGTAAATGGACTAAATGCGCCAACCAAAAGACATAGGGTATCAGAATGGATAAAAAAACAAGAACCATCTATTTGCTGTCTACAAGAGACTCATTTTAGACCTGAGGACACCTTCAGATTGAGAGTGAGGGGATGGAGAACTATTTATCATGCCACTGGAAGTCAAAAGAAAGCTGGAGTAGCCATACTTATATCAGACAAACTAGACTTTAAATTAAAGGCTGTAACAAGAGATGAAGAAGGGCATTATATAATAATCACAGGGTCTATCCATCAGGAAGAGCTAACAATTATAAATGTCTATGTGCCAAATACAGGAGCCCCCAAATATATAAAACAATTACAAACATAAGCAACCTTATTGATAAGAATGTGGTAATTGCAGGGGACTTTAACACTCCACTTACAGAAATGGATAGATCATCTAGACACACGGTCAATAAAGAAGGGCCCTGAATGATACATTGAATCAGATGGAGTTGACAGATATATTTAGAACTCTGCATCCCAAAGCAACAGAATATACTTTCTTCTCGAGTGCACATGGAACATTCTCCAAGATAGATCATATACTGGGTCACAAAACAGCCCTTCATAAGTATACAATAATTGAAATCATACCATGCATACTTTCAGACCACAATGCAGTGAAACTTGAAATCAACCACAGGAAAAAGTCTGGGAAACCTCCAAAAGCATGGAGGTTAAAGAACACCCTACTAAAAAATGAATGGGTCAACCAGGCAATTAGAGAAGAAATTAAAAAATATATGGAAACAAACAAAAATGAAAATACAACAATCCAAACGCTTTGGGATGCAGCGAAGGCAGTCCTGAGAGGAAAATACATTGCAATCCAGGCCTATCTCAAGAAACAAGAAAAATCCCAAACACAAAATCTAACAGCACACTTAAAGGAAATAGAAGCAGAACAGCAAAGACAGCCTAAATCCAGCAGAAGAAGAGAAATAATAAAGATCAGAGCAGAAATAAACAATATAGAATCTAAAAAAACTGTAGAGCAGATCAACGAAACCAAGAGTTGGTTTTTTGAAAAAATGAACAAAATTGATAAACCTCTAGCCAGCCTTCTCAAAAAGAAAAGGGAGATGACCCAAACAGATAAAATCATGAATGAAAATGGAATTATTACAACCAATCCCTCAAAGATACAAGCAATTATCAGGGAATACTATGAAAAATTATATGCCAACAAACTGGACAACCTGGAAGAAATGGACAAATTCCTAAACACCCACATGCTTCCAAAACTCAATCAGGAGGAAAGAGAAAGCTTGAACAGACCCATAACCAGCAAATAAATTGAATCAGTTATCAAAACTCTCCCAACAAATAAGAGTCCAGGAGTAGATGGCTTCCCAGGGGAGTTCTACCAGACGTTTAAAGCAGAGATATAATACCTATCCTTCTCAAGCTATTCCAAAAAATAGAAAGGGAAGGAAAACTTCCAGACTCATTCTATGAAGCCAGTATTACTTTGATTCCCAAACCAGACAGAGACCCAGTAAAAAAGAGAACTACAGGCCAATATCCCTGATGAATATGGATGCAAAAATTCTCAATAAGATACTAGCAAATCGAATTCAACAGCATATAAAAAGAATTATTCACCATGATCAAGTGGGATTCATTCCTGGGATGCAGGGCTGGTTCAACATTCGCAAATCAATCAATGTGATACATCACATTAATAAAAGAAAAGATAAGAACCATATGATCCTGTCAATCGATGCAGAAAGACCGTTGACAAAATTCAGCAACCTTTCTTAATGAAAACCCTTGAGAAAGTTGGGATAGAAGGAACATACTTAAAGATCATAAAAGCCATTTATGAAAAGCCCACAGCTAACATCATCCTCAATGGAGAAAAACTGAGAGCTTTTTCCCTGAGATCAGGAACACAACAGGGATGTCCACTCTCACCGCTGTTGTTTACATAGTTTTGGAAGTTCTAGCATCAACAATCAAACAACAAAAGGAAATCAAAGACATCAAAATTGGCAAAGATGAAGTTAAGCTTTCACTTTTTGCAGATGACATGATATTATACATGGAAAATCCGATAGACTCCACCAGAAGTCTGCTAGAACTGATACATGAATTCAGCAAAGTTGCAAGATACAAAATCAATGTACAGAAATCAGTTGCATTCTTATACACTAACAATGAAGCAACAGAAAGAGAAAGAAACTGATCTCATTCACAAATGCACCAAGAAGCATAAAATACCTAGGAATAAATCTAACCAAAGATGTACAAGATCTGTATGCTGAAAACTATAGAAAGCTTATGAAGGAAATTGAAGAAAATATAAAGAAATGGAAAAACATTACATGCTCATGGATTGGAAGAATAAATATTGTCAAAATGTCAATACTACCCAAAGCTATGCTACACATTCAATGCAATCCCAATCAAAATTGCACCAGCATTCTTCTCAAAGCTAGAACAAGCAATCCTAAAATTCATATGGAACCACAAAAGGGCCCCGAATAGCCAAAGTAATTTTGAAGAAGAAGACCAAAGCGGGAGGCATCACAATCCCAGACTTTAGCCTCTACTACAAAGCTGTAATCCTCAAGACAGCATGGTATTGGCACAAAAACAGACACATAGACCAATGGAATAGAATAGAAACCCCAGAACTAGACCCACAAACGTATGGCCAACTAATCTTTGACAAAGCAGGGAAGACCATCCAATGGAAAAAAAGGCAGTCTCTTTAACAAATGGTGCTGGGAGAACAGGACAGCAACATGCAGAAAATTGAAACTAGACCACTTTCTCATACCATTCACAAAAATAAACTCATAATGGACAAAGGACCTTAATGTGAGACAGGAAACCATCAAAACCCTAGAGGAGAAAGCAGGAAAAGGCCTCTCTGACCTCAGTCGTAGAAATTTCTTACTTGACACATCCCCAAAGGCAAGGGAATTAAAAGCAAAAATGAACTACTGGGACCTTATGAAGATAAAAAGCTTTTGCACAGCAAAGGAAACAATCAACAAAACTAAAAGGCAACCAACGGAATGGGAAAAGATATTTGCAAATGACATATCAGACAAAGGGCTAGTATCCAAAATCTATAAAGAGCTCCCCAAACTCCACACCGGAAAAACAAATAACCCAGTGAAGAAATGGGCAGAAAACATGAATAGACACTTCTCTAAAGAAGACATCCCGATGGCCAACAGGCACATGAAAAGATGCTCCACATCGCTCCTCATCAGAGAAATACAAATCAAAACCACACTCAGATACCACCTCACTCCAGTCAGAGTGGCCAAAATGAACAAATCAGGAGACTGTAGATGCTGGAGAGGATGTGGAGAAACAGGAACCCTCTTGCACTGTTGGTGGGAATGCAAACTGGTGCAGCCACTCTGGAAAACAGTGTGGAGGTTCCTCAAAAAATTAAAAATAGACCTACCCTATGACCCAGCAATAGCACTGCTAGGAATTGACCCAAGGGATACAGGAGTACTGATGCATAGGGGCACTTGTACCCCAATGTTTATAGCAGCACTCTCAACAATAGCCAAATTATGGAAAGAGCCTAAATGCCCATCAACTGATGAATGGATAAAGAAATTGTGGTTTATATACACAATGGAGTACTACGTGGCCATGAGAAAGAATGAAATATGGTCCTTTGTAGCAACATGGATGGAATTGGAGAGTGTGATGCTAAGTGAAATAAGCCATACAGAGAAAGACAGATACCATGTGGTTTTACTCTTATGTGGATCCTAAGAAACTTAACAGAAACCCATGGGGGAGGGGAAGGAAAAAAAAAAAGAGGTTAGAGTGGAAGAGAGGCAAAGCATAAGAGACTGTTAAAAACTGAGAACAAACTGAGGGTTGATGGGGGGGTGGGAGGGAGGGGAGGGTGGATGATGGGTATTGAGGAGGGCACCTTTTGGGATGAGCACTGGGTGTTGTATGGAAACCAATTTGACAATAAACTTCACATATTGAAAAAAAAATGCAAATTCTCAGGTGCCAAGCTAGAACCCCTGATTCAATGACTCTGAGTGAGATCCAGCCATCTGTGTTTTATTTATTTATTTATTTATTCATTTACTTATTTATTTACTTATTTATTTATTTATTTATCTGAGAGAGACAGAGAGAGAGACAGACAGAGAAAGAGAGAGACAGGGAGAGAGAGAGAGAGAGA
Source organism: Acinonyx jubatus (assembly GCF_027475565.1). NCBI lineage: Eukaryota > Metazoa > Chordata > Mammalia > Carnivora > Felidae > Acinonyx > Acinonyx jubatus. Next base: position 118,965,475 of record NC_069383.1, read on the forward strand.
GAGAGAGAGAGGGAGGGAGAGAGAGAGAGAGAGAGAGTAGAATCTTAAGCAGGTTCCATGCCCAGAGGAGAGCCGGAGATGCAGGGCTTGATCTCAGGACCGTGAGTGAGATCATGAACTGAGCTGAAATCAAGAGTCATATGCTTAACTGACTGAGCTACCCAGGTGCCTCTCCATCAGTGTTTCATTGAGCCCACTAGGTGATTCTGATGCCAGATTCAATATTGCTGGTCCTCAGTTGCCTCATTTATAAAATAGTGTTAATAACATTTTACATGTTTACAGGCACAGCCCATGCTATATTGGCGATGAAATACTTAGTAACAGCCCATGCTGCCTGTTAGCCAAGGCTGCAGACGGGATGGTTAATGGTGTTACGCACAAGTGTCCAAAGCTGTATGGAAACGACCATTTCAATCCTTCTCAGATTTTAAAGACCTCTCACTACTTCAGGGGCTTAAAAGCAGCTTCTCATCAACACAGCACATGGAGATCACAGTCACAGAGAGAAACAGCTTTGATCCACGCAGAAAGAAAACAGGGAGTTGCCAAGCTACTGCTTTACAATGCTCATTCCCTGATAAAAAGATAGACTCAGAACTTTCTAGGGTCATTCGTGAACACCCTGACACATAAGTCAGACATCCCGGGGCACATTGCATGAGAAAGCAACGGTATCACTTTTAACTGGGTGAGTTTTATTCCTTGCTACAGACTAGAAAGTAATGGAGACTGGGTCCAGATTCCTCACATAGTAAACACAGTAAACACATATTGTATTATCCATAGATATTGTCTAAAATTGGGTGGAAAAGGCTGTAAATAGTTTTCCTCATAGATCGACCCAATCTCAATAAATCCCTTTCTCATGTTTGTAAAGTCCTATAATAGACACTGTTGTTACACATCCCATATCTTCCAGCCCACCGCTTAGTTCACTTGTTCATGCTGACAAGCTCCCCTGTCCATCAAGTGCCAGCCTCTCTCTGACTCTCTGCCTGCCTGGGGGATTTTGGGGAGCTTTTGCAGCTCTTGGGTGGGGCAGTCAGGCAGAGCACTGTGAGAAGAAACTCTCGGTCATAAGAAATGGGTCCGGTTTCCCTGTCCGTCCATGGGACAGTTCCAAAGCACATTCCACAGGGAACCTCAGAGGAGCATTGACTGGTTTAGGCCCCCATTGCCCACAGCACTACCCAGCCGTTAACATACCTCCATTGGTATTTCTCTCTACCTTGTCTCATATTCCCTGCTCCATCACCTGTGCTTCCTGATCTCACCTTCCAAACTGACTTTACGCCTAAGTCCTTGTATTAGGTTGGCTTTCAGGAGCAGGCAAGTTTACACAGCTTGAACATGGTAAGGCTGTGTTCCAAATACAGGCAACATAACCCCACATCCTGTGTTCTTTTTCACGATAGTATACTTTCTGGTGTAGCATCTTAAGTCTGAAGAAGCATTGATCCTTGTCCTACATAATCTAGGAGCTGAAAAGTTCAATCTCAGAGAATCTAGTCCCCAAACTTCATGAACCTGATCAGAAATCATTGGGAGAAAAGTGCTTCATCACTAAAAGAAAAATCACATTTTTTATTTATAAAACTATGGAGAACCTTCAAACCTGAGAGCACCTCTCTCTCACCAAACCAGACCACCATCGAGAGTAGTTTGATGCTTCTCTCTGGGGACACCTCCACTCACAGCAAATACATTCCAGTTTTTCAAAGGTGTCCAATGTAACAAAAGCACATTCAATATTTCTGTCCATTGAAACACTGTTGATTTTGTTATGCATCTCTGCATTTCAGAGACAGCCATTTAAATAAAAGCCAACTTGAATTACACATATTTAAAAGGAGCTGCACTTCAGCTCATCTAAATCGTTTTATTGTACAAACCTATAAAGAAAATAGGAGATTTCAGTAAGCAGAATAATCCCAGAGGAAAGTACCAGGAAGAAATAATGCTGTCAGCCCTTCTCAGAAACAAGTAGAGAGATTAAAGTGCCTTTAAGATCCCTTCCAACTGAATGATCTTGTGATAAAAAGAGGAGGTGGAAATAAAACCTCCATATCCATCCATTAGCTCTATTTGAATCCCTTTTCTCCAGAAATTTTTCTGTCTGAAACTTACAAATGGTATCAAGTCCATAATAATGATTTCAGCTTAAAGTCTGAAATGGCAAACCGAAAAATGGGTAATACAGATTTACTTCTATGAATATTTACTAATTATCATATACATTGTCATCATTATTGAAATGTTTTGGCCTTTAATTTTACTCCCCCACATTATTTTTCTACATTGAATTAAATCTGACTTGAAGATCTCACTAACTATCCAGAGTGATAAGAAATCAATTTAACTCTTTTTTAAGGTCAGTTACTCTTAGGTTCTATAAGAATTCAGGGGCATTATGCAATGTTTGGCAAATAGGTGAAGGGCTTGTTATTTTTATCTAATCATAGTAACCACCAATATGTGAATTGTCCAGTGGGATCCACTGGAGAGAGGCTGGATCCCTGTGCCCATTATGGGGCCCAGAGCTATTTAAACAAAATTATCAATGCTCTCTCTCTCTCTCTCTCTCTCTCTCTCTCTCTGTCTCTCTCATTGAAGTATATTTGACACACAATGTTACATTAGTTTCAGGTGTACACCATGATAGTAATTCAGCAAATGTATTCTTTATGCTATGCTTGCCACAAGTATAGCTACCATCTATCACCATACAATGCGATTACAATACCATTGACTCTATTCCTCATGATGTACCTTTTACTGCTGTGATTTATTCATTCCATAACTGGAAGCCTGTACCTCCCACTGCTCTTCACCCATTTTGCCCATCTCCATACCCTGTGAAAGGCCAAAGCCACATTTCTTATGATTTAGGCCCCCAGCATCCTTAAGGGCTCACATTATCACTGAAATAGTGCTCTGTGGTGGGCACTGGTGCTCACCACTCCTAGAACAAAATAGCCTTTTTCAGTCTGCAGTGTGTGTTCCAGGACTCCTGCTTCACTTCTATCTTCTTTTCCCTCTTACTGTTTTCTTCCTTCAAATCCCCCTCCAAGAGAACTACTGACTGAACTACTCTCATTGAGCTTGTAGAAACACCAATGGCAGCTCTTTCACTTATGGGAGTCAGTGAGTAGGAGGGAGAAGAAATAAAAAAAAAATCTTTTTGCCCCTCGTAACTCACCGTATTCCACCTGCAATATCTAATAATAGCCAGGAATTCTTCCTCCAATTTAATGCCAATAAGTATGTGCTAAGCTCTTTTTAGATATTAACTCATTTAATCCATTAGCTCATTAATTAAATAGTAGTATTCATGCTATTTTACAGATTACAAAATGAAACTTGGAGAAAATCATGGCTTGTCAATGCTGCATCACTAGGAAGATCCTGATTTGGGATTTGATCACAGACTATTCTACTAATGGTTATTATATTCTTGCTAAGTCACACCTCAGTTGGACCACTAATGCTAATAATAAAACGTCTTAATAACTAATAAGTTTTGAGCATTTACTATGCCTCAGGCATTGAATTTAACATTATTCCAGACCCTGAAGATAAAAAAAAAGGAGAAAGCTTTTCTGCCTCCATTGTGCAGGACCAAAGACAATATTGGGAAGCAGTCTGAAGAGTGAACTAAGACTCTAATCAGACAGGTATGGGCTCCTGCTCACATGAGCTCTCCTGTCCAGGGAAGAGTACAGGAAAATACCAAAGACAGGAGTAAATGAAAATTTGGAGCATTCGTCTGGATGCTATGTAAGGGATAAGGATTTAATAGACCAGAGATGCCAAGAGTAGATTCATAACCAAAATAATTCAGTTATTTCCTTATTTCACATTTTTTTCCTGTGGATATTAGAAGTATGAAGCACACAATGTCTCTTCTCAGTTTTGTACCTTGTAATGTCTGTCCCTTGTATTTGTAATAAAATGCATATCCCTTACCATGCTCTGCTAGACCCACCATGTTCCAATCTTTGCCCAACTGTTTGACATCAGGGATCACCTTCAGTACTCAAACTCAGTCATCTGCCTCTGCCACATTTCCCCAAATACAGAAAACTCATTTCCTCCCTAGGGTCTGGGCATTTTCTATTTCTTGTATCTGGAATTTCATTTTCTTTTTCTTTTCTTGGTCAGTTCTTTCTCATCAGTTAAATCTCATTTCAAATGTTGGAGAGGTATGCCTGGGTGGCTCAGTAGGTTAAGTATCTGACTCTTGATTTCAGCTAGTCGTGATCTCATGTGTTCGTTGGATCCAGCCCTATGTAGGGCTCTGTGCTGACAGTGCAGAGTCTGCTTGGCATTTTCTTCTTCTCCCTCTTTCTGGCCCTCCCCTACCTATGTGTGCATTCTCTCTTTGTCTCTCTCTCTCTCTCTGTCTCTCAGAATAAATAAATAAACAAACTTAAAAAAAAGGTTGGAAAAAATCTCTGGTACCCATTCTACAGTAACACTGATCCACCCCCATTCATTTCATTCATTTATTCATTCATTTGATGAAATTTTTTAAATTTTATTTTTATTGAGGTATAATTAACTTTCAGTGTATTAGTTTCAGGTGTAAAAATATAAAGATTCAACAATTCTGTAGATTAATCAGTGCTCATCACTGTATGTACTCTCAAACCCCTTTATCTATTTCACCCATCCCCCTGCCCATTTCCCCTCTGGCAACCACCAGCTTGGTTCTCTATTTTTGAGTATTTTGCTTATTTGTCCCTCTTTTTCTTTGCTTGTTCATTTGTTTTGTTCCTTAAATTCCACATAAGAGTGAAATCATATGGTATTCGTCTTTCTCTGTGTGACTGACTTAGCATTATACACTTTGATGGTATATATTTATACAATGGAATATTACTCAGCCATAAAAGAAAATGAGAACTTGGTATTTGCAACATCATTTGATGAATGTTGAGCACTGTGTTCCAACACTGTTCTTGTTCCAGGGAAAAAAGTAGGGATTGAACTTGACCAAGTACATACTTGCCCTCATGATACTTATATTCTAGTCAGAGTGTTGGGCAGTAATCCGAGAAGGAGAGCTACTGAGGAGAATTACTTTCCTGGCTTGCTCCCTCTGGTACTGCCATGAGCTGCATACCTGCATGGAATGATATAGCAGCCCAGCCAGTACCTTGATTTCAGGCATGTGAGACCCTGAGCAGAGAATCTAGTCATACTGTGCCCAGACTTCTGATCTATCGGATTTATGAAATAGTACATGTGTGTTAAGTCAGTAAGTTTGTTTGAATTTGCTAGGCAGCAATACAAAACTAACACAGGTTCTTTGCATTGTTATTTCCAGCAGTGTTTTTCCTAGCTATCCCTCTGCTTGCTCCCTCACTTTCTACAGGTTTCTAGCCAATTACCATCTTACCAGTGAGATCTCCCATAAGTCTTAGGCTCCTGGCACTCATATATTTGGTAATTTGAGAATAAGAATAAGGTGACTCGAAAGGTGCAGGCAGGTTATAAACTACATGGGGAAATGGAATACCTGGGATTAATAAGGGGCTCAAGAAGAAGCAATTATAAGAACTTTGGATATGGCTGTGTGGTGAGGATAATCCCGAAGGACCTGTGGCCCCCCCTTCTTTTTTTTAATTTTTTTTAACCTTTATTTATTTTTGAGACAGAGAGAGACAGAGCATGAACGGGGGAGGGTCAGAGAGAGAGGGAAACACAGAATCCAAAACAGGCTCCAGGCTCTGAGCAGGTCAGCACAGAGCCCGACGCGGGGCTCGAACTCACAAACCGCGAGATCATGACATGAGCGAAGTCAGCCGCCCAACCGACTGAGCCACCCAGGCGCCGCGCCCCCCCCCCCTTCTTTTAAGTAAGCTCTGGGCTCAACAATGGGCTCAAACTCATGACCTTGCAATCAAGAGTCACATGCTCTACCGACTCAGTCAGCCAGGTGTCCCAACAAGGCCTTTTAATTGGCAACACATGTGAGTCATTGAAACCATGAAAAGGTCATTATAAGGATATTCATAGTAAATCTATAAAGTAGGTTATTAATGAAAATAAATTGTGCAAAATACACTATGTATTCATTTCCCATTACTTGTTAATGCAATTTCTGATTTAAAAAAAAATAGATCCTGATCAAGGATGGAATAAGATTTCCTACCCAGAAGCGAAATAATCCTAAAGTGATAGATCTTGGACTATTTGTTTTAGTTGAAGTGAGTAACAGTTTGCAAAGTTTTCTGAATGCAGTGATTGATAAGGCAAATTCTCCCCTCCTTAAGGTTTGAATAACATAAGTTTGGACTTTATACACAAACAGGTTAGCCCATTTTATGTGTTGCTAAACCATTTTTTTTGGTCTTAATTGACTCAACACAATACGTAGGTGAGGCTATCTTAAAAGCTGTTTGAGTTCTTGCAAATGTGCGGAGTGTTGTGGGTGCTTTTGAGTGGCAACTGACAAATAAGATTCTCACCTGAACACAGAACTGGCCAAATTCAGGATCATGCTCTCTGACCCTGCAGGCCAGGGGCCGTATATTATCTCTTTATATATGTAAAATCTGTGTTTTCTTCTGCTCTGTCTTGTTTCTCTAAGTCCCCGACATTATTACAACATTAAGTTATGATCATTGAGAAGAGAGAGGGGGTAAGGATGAACTAAAGGAGAAGTAAGGATAGAAGGTAGGAAGGATAAAAGGGTGGGAAGGAGGGAGAGAGGAAGGAATTCCATGCCTCAAATATGTGACAAGGCAAAGGCTTGCAAGAAACTCAGAATACTCCGCTAGCTCTTAGAGTCAAGTAAGTTCTTAACCAAGTCAAAATTAGCATGTGAAGGATGAGCTGTGTGAAGGAATCACAAACAATTCCTTTGACTAAACAATTACATTTGGTTGTTAGAAGAGAGCAGAGCAGATTGTGTTCTTTGGGATGCAATACAGAACATCCAAAGCCAACTTAAGAAACTGTCAGGAAAAAAGTCATTTAGAGACCTGCAGTTTTGCCAATACCTTTCTACAGAGCACCTTCAAGTATCTCACTATCGTTGCAAAGGCCACACAGTGAGAACTGGTCATGATAAAAACAAAGTATTTTTTAAGAATCCACAGAGGTATATAAACACTCTGCATATGTGTTCTTTAGAAATACTCAATGTGAACAAACACTGATAAGACTTGACTGGTGGGGAAACCTGGATAATTTTCCATGATGCCTGGAACAAACAGGAAGTTCCTTCTCTGTTCCTTTTTCCCTTTTATTCCTTACATCCCAACAAGTTCTAAGCCCTGCCCATTTTGCCTCCCTAGTGTATCTCTTCTCTTCTCCATCACCAATGACATTAATTTAGATCAGGTTTTTAAACCTCTGGCCAGTGGTGCTCCTAAAACTTACACATTTTCTAAATCTATTCTTGTATTCTCAATCCATTGGAGTTTTAGGTGTTTTATTCTCCTGGTTTCTTTTCTGTAATATTTCCATCTGGATATTCAACACCCTGACCCCAAATGTCAAACATTTTTGGCACTTAGGACCCAGGATTTTTCTTTGATCCTATACATTCATTCTGGGACATCTCTTCCATTCTCAGGACTTCTGTTATCATCTATATGTTGACAGTTTCTGAATTCTTATCTCCAGGTCACTTTTTCTTGCTAGGTTTCAGACCTATATTTGAATCCCTACTTGACTATATTGAGTATATATTGGCATTTCTACTTAGATCAGGAACCTTAAGTTCAATGTGACCCACACGGTACCCATTATCTTATTCCTAGACCCAAAATCCTTCATAAAAAAAAGTTTCCCTATTATTTTGTGACACTACAACCAACCCAGTTGCCCTGTCTAGAAGCCTGGAACTTTTCCCTTGTCCTGATCCCTAACATCTAATCTGTCAATAAACATGTCCTGCATATTATAACTCCAAATTTCAAAGCTCTCCACTGTGAATGCTATCACTCTCATTCAAATCACTGTCATCTCTGTTCAAGGACATCCCTACAGCTGTCATACAGGGCTCCTAATTCCAGGCTTTTCCAGAAACATGCATTCGTCATCCTGAAGCCAGAGGGCCTACATACAATTATCACATTATTCCCATGGTGCTTAATCTTTTCAGTGGTTTCTCTTTACTTTGGGCCCTGTCTACCTATCCAAGTTTATTTCCCACCATCCTCTGTACCCTACAAAACGAACTGTTTTTGGTTTCTCAAGCATATGTGCCATTTTCTCCCTAACCCCTGAATCTTCATACTTGCTATCCTCTGTGGCTTGCACATTCTTCCCCAAATCTGCATTCCCCTGGCTGATTCTCAGTCAGTCTCCACTCTTCAGTTTATACTTCACTTCCTTTGAGAGGCCATCCCTGAACTCTTGATTGAGTCCTACACTGTTATTATTTGGTTTTCTGTGCTAACTCCTAATCCATTGGACACAGGATATGTCTACTTCTTTACTGCTCTTAACACTATTGTCTAGCATAATGCTTGGAAAACAGTAAGGGCTTAATAAATGTTTGTTGAATTAGTCAATCAGTGTATATGTTTACTTCTCTGTTTCTCTCATGAGACTGTGATATTTGTAAGGGCAGGTTGTCTAATACTTACCTTTGAGTTCCTAGTATCTTGCTCATATAGACATTTAATACATATGTATTAAGTGGACAGATTCATGGGTGGATGGATAAATGATTGGTCCTAACAGAAAATGTTATTTTCTGAAAATATTTCAAATAGTCCTTTTGGAAATTTCACAGTAATACACATAGGAGGTTACCAAAGTTGAATAAGAAAAAAAGAATAAACAAGGAATAATAATATTTTTAAAAGAAAAAAGCTAAGGAGAAAATATGATGGTTCACCAACCAGATTACATCTCTATTTATATCTGTTATTAAGTTATAAAATATATGTTTTCTGAAATATATCTTAAGATAATTTTTAACTCAGGCCACTTTGGTCCCATACAAAGCTGTCCCATTCACACCTAGGAGAAAATGAGACTTTATATTTTTGTATCCCCTTATCTCTAGCAAAAAAAAAAGTCCACCCTTACAGATGAGAAAAAAATGAAGGAAGGAAGAGGAAGGAGGAGGAGAAAAGAATGAGAGAGAGAAGGAAGGAAGGAAGGAAGGAAGGAAGGAAGGAAGGAAGGAAGGAAGGAAAGGAGGAAGGCAGGATGGAAGGAAAGAAAGAAAAGAGAGAAGGAAAGAAAAAATGAGATAAGGGAGAGGGAAGGAAAAAATATGTTAAACTGCTCATTAAGTAAAGGAACTTACTATTTTCCCTTAAATATCAATTCCAAATTCATGACATTGAACATAACATTTTTTATTGTTTTTTTTAATCAAGTAAACTAGGTATAGTTATTTATTATCATTTTTTTTACTTAATTTTTTTCAGGCTTATTTATTTCGAGAGAAAGAGCATGAGCAGGGGAGGGGAAGAGAGAGAGGGAGAGAGAGGATCCCAAGCAGGTTCCACACTGTCAGTGTGGAGCCCCTCAGAGCCCGATGTGGGACTCTAACTCACAAACTGTGAGATCATGACCTGAACTGAAACCAAGAGTCAGACGCTTAACTGACTGAGCCACCTAGGCACCCAAGTGATTTATTGTCTTAATTTAGTGGCTAAAACAACACTATTTGTTCACAACCAGCAATCTGAGAGGGCTTGCTGTACTTAATGTCAGCTGGGGTAACTCAAAATCTGGAGGCTGGAATCATCTGAAGATTTGTTTACATGTGTGATAATGACACTGGCTATGCTTTGGGACCTCAACTAGGACTGTAGCCAGAACTTGCACATGATGTCTCTGCTGCTTGGGTATCTTCACAAAATGGTGTCTATGTTCTAAGAGGAAGTGTCCCAAGGAAGATATCCAAGAGGAAGCAGTATTGCCTTTTATGGCCTAGCCTCAAGCCATGCAGTGTAACTTCTGCTTCATCCTATTCATTTATATGTCATAAAATCCCACCTAGCTTCAAGAGGAGGTAAAAAGAGATTCCATCTTTCTATGGGGGAGTGCCAAAGTCAGTAAAAACATGTGGAAAATATTGCCATGACCATTTTTGTAAACTACAGTCAGTATATACAATCTCTATAAAGCTAGCTTATAACTGATCTTTCATGGATAGAATTTGGAATGGAGACGCCTGATGGGGAAGTCCACAGTGCTAAAACAAGACCACCATGGATTTAGGAGCCATCAGAATCGGGGGAAACTTTACTGCTGCTTTTACTCCTCTCTCTCCTGATAATGGAATGACATATTCTGCCTGCTCTTCACCTGCCCTCCCCTCATATTTAGACCTGAAAGACAAAATCATAGGGTGAGAATGAGTCTCTTCCCTGGCCCCCAAAAGAAATAAAGCACAGGCAGCTGCCAGGAAAGAGTAATGAGGCCTATCATTTAATCTGTCATGATGCAGTGTGGCAGGTGACTTCGCAGAAGACAGACACATGAAACAGAAACACAGAGACTCAGAAACTGTGGGGCAAAAAAAAAAAAAAAAAAAAAAAGAGACAAATGTCAGAGACTCAATCCTGAATGTGACAAGGAAAGAGGGCTCAGATTGTCCTTGCCACAATTGTGGTTATTTTATTGATTCAAGACAGATAATAGAAAGCCAAGGTAGGCTTGAAGCAAAGTTATGTTTATTCCTAGCCTTCTGCAAGGAATTTGTCATGTAAGTGAAAGTTGTAACCCTTATATTATAGGAAGGTCAGCATTATCAGAAGGGTAGACAGGAGAAGGTTCTCTCTCTATTTTAAATCTAGTTCAAGTTTATTTACAACTTCACACAATTCATACTATATCCACATTCCTTTATCACATAGCTGGTACTATAGACCATCAATTTTACTTTATTTTCTGCATCCCAAGAAAAATTGGAAAAGGCCATATAAGTGATTATTTGGGGGACCTCTAACCTTGTAATATTCTCCATAGAGGCTATAAAGTGTGGGGAGAGAAAACTGGTATGAACGTTGTAGTTCTCACTCCTTGGCTGATGATTTTAGGGCTTCTTCTCAACATGGCATCTACTTTTCTTTCATTTTAACAATGACCTGTATTTCTTAGAGATTCACCCCTTGGCTGCTTTTATTGCATGTGGTTTGTGTAGAGGCTGCACATGAGATCCCAGGTGGATATGTGAGTCAATAATTGGTTTGGGCTTCAACATATAACTCAAGTAGATCAAATCAGAGATAATCCTTTGACTTTCTGGAATGAATGTTTGATTTGATGTTGTAAAGATATAAACTTGGAGGTGCCAGAACATAAAGGAAACTAGGATGCAAGGTGGAAAAAAGAGACATTGGATCCTGATGACATCATTTGAGTCCTTGGTTCCAAGTGTATATGAATCTGCTCCCCGGACTTCTCCATTATGTGAGCTAGTTAACCCCCTTTCACACCAGTCTGAGTTTTTTTATTCGACTCTTTGTGTCATTTGAAAAGCAATTAATAGGCATTTCTACCCTAATGGGGTCAGATTAATTGGCCTTGGTGTACAATCCTTCCTATAACCTGTGTATATGATCCTACTACGGATACAGTGGGTCTGATCCCATCTGTATAGTTGAGATTATGACTACAGCAGCAACAAAGGATTTTCCACCCTCAACTCAGGCCTCTGCTTTGCAAACCAGATGGTTCAGTCAAACTTAAGAGTACTTAACTGCTTTTTAACTTTATTCATAGCTAGTTTTTCAACTTTAGGCAACATTTAGAATGATTGTGACCACAGGAACACACAAAATGATGGCAAAAGATGGTGAACCCTGCTTTCCAACTGTGTGGATTTTGTAACTAATTTGGAAAATAGGGTGGCATATTAAGAAAAAAACCCATGCTTGAAGCTTTGTTCTATTTCTGATTCAAGATTTGCAATTCATGTGATCTGAAACAAGTCACTTTAACATATTTAACAATAACATGAAGATAAAGGTTTTATAAACTATTAATTGCTAAATATCAATGGTAGTATTACTAATCTTAGTGTTAGAATCCAGTTCATTCTGACCTTATCCTTTGACTGTCATTCCTCAGGTATAGAAAATAGTTCACATTTTTATCAGTTTTATAATGAAAATGTTACCAATATAGTAAAACCCAACATTAAAATGCATGAAGCATAACACTGAAATTTTTAGTATTTGCTCTATCACAAACAAAGCTATATTCCTCTCTACTGCCTATCACTATCTTTAACATTCTAAAAATACTATGTTTCTTTAAAGGCTCATCAAGCTATTTTTTTAATGGGATTTTGCAATGTTCCTGAGAACCAAATGAATCTATGAGGTTATATGACCTTGGAGGCAGACACATTTTTAAAAAAGTAGAATCATGCATCTGGGCTACGCAACAACCGTGGTGCCATATGCTGAGGGAACAATAAGTTGAATGATCATCATGTGACATCATAAAATCCTGAAAAGAGAACAGGGCATTTATCAGAATAGCCTGGAGACAGCCTGACTCTGTGTCTGCTAAACTTATATCCAAGAAGCAAATCATATTCTGTTTACTCAGTTGGTACCTAATGAGAGGAACAGATAGGAATTATTTTTTGTAACACTCTGTCTTTTTATATTTACTTGATTGGAGAGTAATTTCAAAGGAGCCAAAGATAATTAATTGCTTTGAGTGGGTGCACTGTATGTGATTGAAGTAAAGCCAAAAAAAAACAAAAAACAAACAAACAAAAAAAAACAAAAAACCCAAAAAAACAGCTGTATGAAGCCAAGATCTGGAGAAGGAATTTGTAGCTATATTAGTCCTCTCAGTGACTTTGGGAGTGTACATGGTAATGCTTGCTGCACTGTGGACCCTTTGTGATAAGCGACATGAGTCACTTTATTCTCAAGATCTGAGACACATCAGCCTGTGCTGATGCTGTCACCAAATAATTCTCTAATGCCTCATGCTTACCAATGAGTTAGTGGACCCAGTAATTAAGATCTTCATGATTATGATTTATCTTTATCACCAAATGAGCACAATTCTTCAAGGAAGAAACTTAAATAAGCAACTTTACTTAAGTCACTGGACTGTCCTTATGTGATGGTTGTCAACTCTACCAACTAAGCACAGTCCCATAGCTGCTTATAGTTATAGGTAGTACAGAACTAATTCTTGGGCCAAGACTTCTGATCCATCACTCTTCCTCCAAATATCGAATAGGGAGTGACAGAAATTAGGAAAAATAATCAAAAAAATGAGTCTTTGCTTCTCCCTTCCTGTCATTACATATATCCAATTTATCAAATAAATCTTCCAATATATATCTCACAGCCTTTACTCCCCTGGACATCTGTCTCTACTCCCTAGCTTCTGGCTCTAACATTTATCAGTGTTTCAATTTGTACCAAAATTCATTTTCTACAATTTTGTTTAAAATCTAAACTCCTTTACATGATCTATAAGGCCGTTTTATAGTTTGAATCTTGTTTTCCTTCTTTCCTTATTCCATTCTCACTTGCCACCTCCCTTGAAATTCTTTCTCTTATCTCTTGACACAGTAGATGACATTCTCAATCTTCAGGACTCCCATAAATATTTCCTTTTCAGAGAGGTCTTCCCTGATCCCATCTCTATAGCAATCCAAGGGCTCTGTCATAATGTTTCCCCACGCCTGTTTATTCCTTCATAGTACCTTACTGAACTATTTTCATATATTTGTTCCTGTGATAATTGTCTTTGTCTCTCACAAAACTATCTGCTCCATGTAGAATACATCTGCATTCAAAGCACCATACTCAACAAATACTTGTTAAACTATTAATTGCTCAGGCTATGTCAAGCTCTCAGTTCTTGAAGAAGAACCAGATTCCAAAATAGATGGCTGTCTTGTGTCCCGGGATGTTAGAGCCAATTGGTGCCCCTCCTTCGCCTCTCCTACCATCTCGGTCCATTTCTCAGTGTCACACATACTATCACTGTGTCTGAAGCAAGATCTGTCACCATTCATTGCAATTTTTTTTAGCTTGTTTAATTTTTTTTTATTTTTTTAAATTTACATCCAAATTAGTTAGCATATAGTGCAACAATGATTTCAGAAGTAGATTCCTTAGTGTTCCTGACCCATTTAGACCATCCCCCCTCCCACAACCCCTCCAGCAACCCTCAGTTTGTTCTCCATATTTATGAGTCTCTTCTGTTTTGTCCCCCTCCCTGTTTTTATATTATTTGTTTCCCTTCCCTTATGTTCATCTGTTTTGTATCTTAAAGTCCTCATATGAGTGAAGTCATATGATTTTTGTCTTTCTCTGACTAATTTCGCTTAGCATAATACCCTCCAGTTCCATCCACGTTGTTGCAAATGGCAAGATTTCATTCTTTTTGATTGCCGAGTAATACTCCATCGTATATATACCACATCTTCTTTATCCATTCATCCATCAATGGACATTTGGGCTCTTTCCATAGTTTGACTATTGTTGATAGTACTGCTACAAACATGGGGGTTAATGTGTCCCTTTGAAACAGCACACCTGTATCCTGTGGATAAATGCCTAGTAGTACAACTGCTGGGTGGTAGGGTAGTTCTATTTCTAGTTTTTTGAGGAACCTCCATACTGTTTTCCAGAGTGGCTGCATCAGCTTGCATTTCCACCAACAATGCGAAAGATATCCTCTTTGTCCGCATCCTCACCAGCATCTCTTTTTGCCACAGTTGTTAGTGTTAGCCATTCTGACAGGTGTGAGGTGGTATCTCATTGTGGTTTTGATTTGTATTTCCCTGATGATGAGTGATGTAGAGCATTTTTTCGTGTGTTGGTTGGCTATCTGGATGTCTTCTTTGGAGAAGTGTCTATTCATGTCTTTTGCCCATTTCTTCACTGCATTATTTGTTTTTTGGGTGTTGAGTATGATAAGTTCTTTGTAGATTTTGGATACTAACCCTTTATCTGATATGTCATTTGCAAATATCTTCTCCTGTTCTGTCGGTTGCCTTTTAGTTTTGCTGATTGTTTCCTTCGCTGTGCAGAAGGTTTTGATTTTGATGAGGTCCCTGTAGTTCATTTTTGCTTTTGTTTCCCTTGCCTCCAGAGATATGTTGAGTAAGAAGTTGCTGCGGCCAAGATCAAAGAGGATTTTGCCTGCTTTCTCCTCGAGGATTTTGATGGCTTCCTGTCTTACATTGAGGTCTTTCATCCATTTTGAGTTTATTTTT
Organism: Acinonyx jubatus; assembly: GCF_027475565.1. NCBI lineage: Eukaryota > Metazoa > Chordata > Mammalia > Carnivora > Felidae > Acinonyx > Acinonyx jubatus. Next base: position 118,980,659 of record NC_069383.1, read on the forward strand.
GTGTATGGTGTAAGAATGTGGTACAGGTTCATTCTTCTGCATGTTGCTGTCCAGTTCCCAGCACGACTTGCTGAAGAGACTGCCTTTATTCCATTGGATATTCTTTCTTGCTTTGTCAAAGATTAGTTGGCCATACGTTTGTGGGTCCATTTCTGGGCTCTCTATTCTGTTCCATTGATCTGAGTGTCTGTTCTTATGCCAGTACCATACTGTCTTGACGATTACAGCTTTGTAGTATAGCTTGAAGTCTGGGACTGTGATGCCTCCTGCTTTGTTTTTTTTTTTTTCAAGATCTCTTTGGCTATTTGGAGTCTTTTCTGGTTCCATACACATTTTAGGATTATTTGTTCTAGCTCTGTGAAGAATGCTGTTGTTACTTTGATAGGGATTGCATTGAATATGTAGATTGCTTTGGGTAGTATCAACATTTTAACAATATTTGTTCTTCCTATCCGGGAGCATGGAATATTCTTTCCATTTATTTGTGTCTTTTTTAATTTCTTTCATAAGCTTTCTGTAGTTTTCAGTGTATAGATTTTTCCCCTCTTTGGTTAGATTTATTCCTAGGTATTTTATGGTTTTTTGTGCAACTGTAAATGGGATCAATTCCTTGATTTCTCTTTCTGTCGCTTCATTGTTGGTGTATAGGAATGCAACCTATTTCTGTGCGTTGATTTTATATCCTGAAACTTTGTTGAATTTATGAATCAATTCTAGCAGTTTTTTGGTGGAATATTTTGGGTTTTCCATATAGAGTATCATGTCATCTGCAAAGAGTGCAAGTTTGACCTCCTCCTGGCTGATTTGGATGCCTTTTATTTCTTTGCGTTGTCTGATTGCAGAGGCTAAGACTTCCCATACTATGTTGAATAACAGTGGCAAGAGTGGACATCCCTGTCTTGTTCCTGACCTTCAGGGGAAAGCTCTCAGTTTTTCCCCATTGAAGATGATATTAGCATTGGGTCGTTCATATATGGCTTTTATGATCTCGAAGTGTGCTCCTTCTATCCCTACCTTCTTGAGGGTTTTTATCAAGAAAGGATGCTGTATTTTGTCAAATGCTTTCTCTGCATCTATTGAGAGGATCATATGGTTCTTGTCCTTTCTTTTATTGATGTGATGAATCACGTTAATTGTTTTGCAGATATTGAACCAGCCCCGCATCCCAGGTATAAATCCCACTTGGTCATGTTGAACAATTTTTTTAATGTATTGCTGGATCCAGTTGGCTAATATTTTGTTGAGGATTTTTGCATCCATGTTCATCAGGGAAATTAGTCTATAGTTCTCCTTTTAGTGGGGTCTCTGTTTTTGGAATCAAAGTAATGCTGGCTTCATAGAGTTTGGAAGTTTTCCTTCCATTTCTATTTTTTGGAACACCTTGAAGAGAATAGGTGTTAACTCTTCTTTAAATGTTTGGTAGAATTCCCCTGGAAAGCCATCTTGCCCTGGGCTCTTGTTTTGTGGCAGATTTTTTATTACTAATTCGATTTCTTTACTGGTTATGGATCTGTTCAAATTTTCTCTTTCTTCCTGTTTCAGTTTTGGTAGTATATATGTTTCTAGGAATTTATCCATTTCTTCCAGATTGCCAGTATTATTGGCATATAATTGCTCATAATATTCTCTTATTATTGTTTTTATTTCTGCTGTGTTGGTTGTGATCTCTCCTCTTTCATTCTTGATTGTATTTATTTGGGTTCTTTTCTTTTTCTTTTTGATCAAATTGGCTCATGGTTTATCCATTTTGTTAATTCTTTCAAAGAACCAGCTCTGGCTTCATTAATATGTTTCACTGTGTTGTTTTTGTTTTGTTTTGTTTTGGTTTTGGTTTTCGATAGCATTAATTTCTGCTCTAATCTTTATTATTTCCTGTCTTCTGCTGCTTTTGGGTTTTATTTGCTGTTCTTTTTCCAGCTCCTCAAGGCGTAAGGTTAGGTTGTGTATCTGAGATCTTTCTTCCTTCTTTAGGAAGGCCTGGATTACTATATACTTTCCTCTTATGACCATCTTTGCTGCATCCCAGAGGTTTTGGGTTGTGCTGTTATCATTTTCATTGACTTCCATATACTTTTTAATTTCCTCTTTAACTGCTTGGTTAGCCCTTTCATTCTTTAGTAGGATGCTCTTCAGTCTGCAAGTATTTGTTACCTTTCGAAATTTTTCTTGTGGTTGATTTCGAGTTTCATAGTGTTGTGGTTGGAAAATATGCAGTATGACCTCTATCTTTTTGTACTTACTTAGGGCTGATTTGTGTCCCAGTATATGGTCTATTCTGGAAAAAGTTCCATGTACACTGGAGAAGAATGTATATTCTGCTGCTTTAGGATGAGATGTTCTGAATATATCTGTTAAGTCCATCTGGTCCAGTGTGTCATTCAAAGCCATTGTTTCCTTGTTGATTTTCTGATTACATGTCCATTGCTGTGAGTGGGGTGTTGAAGTCTTCTAGTATTATGGTATTACTATTAATGAGTTTCTTTATGTTTGTGATTAATTGATTTATATATTTGGGTTCTTCCACATTTGGTGCATAAATGTTTACAATTATTAGGTCTTCTTGGTGGATAGACCCCTTTATTATGATATAATGCCCTTCTGCATCCCTTGGTACAGTCTTTATTTTAAAGTCTAGATTGTCTGATATAAGTATGGCTACTCCGGCTTTCTTTTGTTGGCCATTAGCATGACAGATGGTTCTCCATCCCCTTATTTTCAATCTGAAGGTGTCTTTAGGTCTAAATTGGGTCTCTTGCATATAGATGGATCTTGTTTTCTTATCCATTCTGTTACCCAATGTCTTTTGATTGGATCATTGAGCCCATTGACGCTTAGAGTGAGTACTGAAAGATAGGAATTTATTGCCATTATGATGCTTGTAGAGTTGGAGTTTCTGGTGATGTCCTCTGGTTCTTTCTAATCTTTTGTTGCTTTTGGTATATATATATATATATTTTTTCATCTTTTCTCCCCTCAGAAAGTCCCCCTAAAAATGTCTTGCAGGGCTGGTTTAGTGGTCACAAACTCCTTTAATTTTTGTTTGTCTGGAAATTTGTTATCTCGCCTTCTATTTTGAATGACAGCCTTGCTGGACAAAGAATTCTTGGCTGCATATTTTTCTGATTCAGCACATTGAATATAACCTGCCACTCCTTTCTGGCCTGCCAAGTTTCTGTGAATAGGTCTGCTGCAAACCTGATCTGTCTTCCCTTGTAGGTTAGGGACGTTTTTTCCCCTTGCTGCTTTCATGATTCTCTCCTTGCCTGAGTATTTTGTGAATTTGACTGTGATATGCCTTGTTGATAGTCGGTTTTTGTTGAATCTAATGGGGGTCCTCTGTGCTTCCTGGTTTTTGATGTCCATGTCTTTCCTCAGGTTAGGAAAGTTTTCTGCTATGATTTGCTCACATAACACTTCTACCCCTATTTCTGTCTCTTCCTCTTCTGGGGCCCCTGTAATTCTGATGTTGTTCCTTTTTAATGAGTCACTGATTTCTCTAATTCTTAAATTGTGCTCTCTTGCTTTAATCTCCTTCTTTTTGGTGCTTCATTATTCTCTATGTTTTTCCTCTATATTGCCGATTCTCTGTTCTGCCTCATCCATCCTTGCTGCCATTGCATCCATCAGTGATTGCAGCTCAGTTATAGCATTTTTAATTTCATTCTATTTTTTACATCTTTTATGTCTGCAGAAAGGGATTATAATCTATTTTCGACTCCAGCTAGTATTCTTCTTATTGTGATTCTAAATTCTGGTTCAGACTTCTTGCTTGTATCTGTGTTGGTAAAATCCCTGGCTGTTGTTTCTTCATGCTCTTTCTGTTGGGGTGAATTCCTTCATTTTGTAATTTTGGAGGGAGAATAGGAATTAATGAGGTAGAAAAATTAAAATTAAACAAATTAAAATTTTAAAAATATTAAAATTAAAAAATTAAACACACACAAACACACAAAAATCTAATAAATGATGCTAGGTCCTAGGTGTGTTTTGGTCTGGGCATTGAAAGTGGTTTGTCAGATTATAGAAAAAATGGGGAAAGAAAAAAAAGGATATTGTTTCAGAATTTGAAAAAATGAATATACTGAAGTAGACTAAAATGAGATGGAGTAAAATAAAATTTGAAAAAGTTTACACAAAAGTAAAGAATATAGTTTAAAAAAATCAAAGAAAATATTTTAATAAATGTTAAAAATAAAAATGAGTTTTTTCTCATTCTGTATTCAAGAAAAAGAGAAGAAACAAAAAAGAAAACAGAGAGAAAAAGAAATCATTGGAAATTTGAAAAAGTGAATACACTGTATCAGACTAAAATAAAATGATGGAAGTAAGATAGAATTTGAAAAAATTTACACACAAGTAAAAACTATAGTAAAAAAATTAAAGAAAAATATTTTTAATAAAATTGAAAATAAAAATGAATTTTTTCTCTTTCTGTGTTCAAGAAAAAGAAAAGTAGCGTAAGAGAGAAAAAAAAAAAAGAAAACTGAATGGATGGACCTGCTAACAGATTGAAATAGGACTTAAATTACTTCGTTTTCCCCTAGAAGTCAGAGCATATAGTGCTTCATAGTCCATAAACTAAGTAGGCAGTGAGAGTTCTGTTCTTGAGGAGCGAGTTTCGCCCAGGTGTGCGGGCCTCAGTCTAACGGCTCTCTTCTCCACTAGATGGCTCTGCTAGTCTCCTGGGGTGGAATGTTGGGGCGCTTGTAGGTGTGTATGCACATGCGCGGGAGCAGTGAAAATGGCGCCACCCAGCTACCCAGTCTCTAAGTATCAGAAGGAACTCTCTTCTCGCCCATCTGCAATCGTGCACCAGTCCTCTGTCTTCAGCTTTCATCCACTCCCTGCTTTATTACTGTCCATGACCAGGCCCCAGGCAATACGTCTCTCCCAAGTTTTGTCTTCTATGTGGCTGTTTTCCCCTGCCCCTTACTTCTGAAGGACTGTGGCTTTGACCCATTCCTCCCCTCTGTGGGAGGGTCTCACCAAGCAATGGCTGAACAATGGCGGAATGTCAGCTGCACCCAGGAATGCTTGCTGGACCCTGCTGCTGCCAGAGCCCTGAGACTGCAGCCAGGTGCCAGCCCGCCCCAGAAAAAGTGCAAGATAGTGTAGCAGCAGCTTTTCAGGGATTATGGAAAATCACAACACACATCTGGCATCAGGCTTCACCCTTAACATCCTTGTTCCAGCACCAGCGAATGTGGCCATTTTCTGGGGTCTGCTGGGACCAGGTGGCTTCAACATTCCCTACCAAATGTCCTTCCATCAGTGGAACCGCTTTTCCCTGTGTGGCCGGAGAAGCTCCCTGAGAACGCTGCTCTGTTCCTGGGGTTTCGCCCTTCCTACCAGAGCACCACCAGGTATGGAGCTGCAGAGTTGCAGCCTTTGCATTCCCCTTGTTTACAGTCTTAATGGAATTTAAACCTCCCTTCTCCCTGTTTAGTTTAGTCCCTGTGTCTGTTTCCAATTTTCCACTTTCTCTCCAGCTGATTTTGGGGAGGGGTGCTTTTCCCATAATCTCCCCCGCCCAGTCTCAGTCCTCTCTCCACCTGCAAAAGCAGCTCCTTGCCTGTCACTGGCTTCTCTCTCCCAAAGTTCATTTCTCCATGCCACATACCTGCTGAATTCTGTGGTTCAGGTTTTGCAGATTGTTGTGTTAATCCTCCAATCAGTTTACTAGGTGTGTATGATGGTTTAGTGTTGATCTGGCTGTATTTCATGGACATAAGACACACAAAAATCTTCCATGCTGTTCCACCATCTTGGCCCCCCTTCTGCAATTTCTGATATACTGGCAATTGAATATTGTGCTGTGATGGTTAATTTTATGTGTCAACTTGGCTAGGCCATGGTACTCAGCTGTTTGGTTGCTGTAACATATTTTTATTATTGTTTTTATGTGTTTGGTGAACTCCTTTTTATTGTGTAACTTTTTTTAGATTTTATTGTTTAGAGAAGTTTTAGGTTCACAGCAAAATTGAATGGACAGTACAGAAATACCCATATGCTCCCTATCCCCCCACTCACACAGCCTCTCCTACTGTCATTACCCTACACTACAGTGGCATATTTGTTAAAATGTATTAGCTTATATCAATACATTATTATCATTCTAAGACCATAGTTTATTTTAGTGTTCGTTCATGGTATTATACATTCTATGGATTTGACACACATATAATGGCATGCATCTACCATTGCAGTATCATACAGAATAGTTTCACTTCCTTATAAATCCTCTGTGCTCGGCCTATTCAGTCCTTCCTTCCCCTAATACCTTTCTTCAACCACTGATCTTTTTACTGTCTCTATAGTTTTAACTTTTCCATGATGCCATAACAGTGGAATCACACAGTACCTAGTGGTAGCAGATTGGTTTCCTTCATTTGGTAATATGCATTTAAAGTTCCCTCATTTCTTTTTAACATTGAATACTACTCCATTGTCTGAAGGTACCACAGTTTATTTATCCACTCACCTACTAAAGGACATCTTGATTGTTTCCAGGTTTGGGGAAGTGTGAATAAAGCTGTTATAAACTTCCATATTCAGGTTTTTGTGTAGATAAAAATTTTCAGCTCATTTATGTAAATACCAAGGAAAATGATTGCTTGGTCATATGTTAAAAGCACGTTTAGTTTTTTAAGAAACTGTCAAGTGGTTTTCCAAAATGACTATAGGATTTTGCATTCTTACCAGCAATGAATGAGAGTTTCTGTTGTTCCACATCCATGCCAGCATTTGGTATTATCTGTGTTCTGAATTTTGGGTGTTGTAATAGGTACATACTGGTATCTCATTGTTGTTCTAATGTGTAATTCCCTAATGACATATTATGTGGAGCATCTTTTCATATACTTATTTGCCATCTGAATGTCTTCTTTGGTGAGGTATCTGTTCAGATGTTCCGCCTATTTTTAAATCAAGTTTTTCATTTTCATAATGTTGAGTTTTAAGAGTTCTTTATGTAGTTTGTATGACGATCCATTATCAGATAGGTATTTTGCAAATACTTTGTCCTGGTCTGTTGCTTGACTTCTTATTCTTTTGAAGAACATATTTGTTTTATATGTGATTAACTGTTTAAATTTTTAATGTTTTAGAGATATGGTTGACATACAATGTTATATTAATTTTAGGTATGGTTTGACAATAATATGCATTATGAAATGCTTATAAGTGTAGTTACCATCTGTTACCATATAAAGTTATTACAATATTATTAGCTGTATTCCCTATTCCATACTTTCCATATCTATGACTTAATTATTTTATGACTAGAAAGTTATACCTCTTTATCTCTGTTACCTATTTCTCTCATTTCCCCACACCCCTCCCCTCTGGCAGCCTCCAGATTATTCTCTGTATTTTTGCATCTGTTTCTGGTTTTTGTTTATGTATTTGTTTGTTTTTAATTACAAATATAAGTGAAATCATATAGTATTTGTCTTTGTCTGACTTACTTCACCCAGCATAATACTCTTTAGGTTCAATCCATGATTTTGCAAATGGCAATATTTCACTCTTTTTTATGGCTGGGTGATATTCCTGTGTGTGTGTGTGTGTGTGTGTGTGTGTGTTGTCTTCCATATCTTGTCTATTGTTGATAATATTGCATTAAATATAAGGGTGCATATGTCTTTCTGAATTAAAGTTTTTGTTTCCTTTGAATAAATACCCAGAAGTATTTTCCTTTGGATAAATACTAGGTTGTTTGGTATTTCTGTTTTTAATGTTTTGAGAAACCTCTACGCTAGTTCCCATAGTGGCTGCAGCAGGTTACACTCCTACCAATAGTGCATGAGTATTCCCTTTTCTATACTTCCTTGCCATCACTTTATTTCTTGGTTTTTTGATGCTAACCAGTGTGAAGTCATATCTCATGGTAGTTTTGATTGGCATTTACCTGATGATGAGTGATGTTGAACATCTTTTCATGTGTCTTTTGGCCATCTGTATGTCTCCTTTGGAAAAATTAAATCAGTAGACTTCGAGTAAAGTAGATTATCTTCCATAATGTGGGGTGGGGGTGGGGGACTCATCCAATTAGTTGAAATCCTTAAGAACAAAGACTGAGGTTTCCTGAAAAAGGAATTCTTATCGTGACTAAAACATAGAAATGCTGCCTGAGTTTTCAGCCTGCTGCCCTGCAGAATTTGGACAGAACTACAATACCAACTCTTTTTTTCTTATTTTATTTATTTATTTTTTATTTGTGAGAGAGAGAGAGAGAGAAATACCAAGCAGGCTCCATGTGGTCAGCATAGAGCCTGACATGGAGCTCGATCTCATGACCCTGGGATCATCACCTGAGCTGAAATCAAGAGTCAGAAGCTCAACCAACTGAGCCACCCAGGCACCCCTATAGCACCATTCTTATCTGAATTTCCAGTCTGCTGGTCTATACTATGGATCTCAAATTTGTTAGCCCCCACAATTATACGAACTAATTCCTTAAAATGTTATCCCTCTCTCATTCTCTCTCTCCCCTTCTTTCTCCCTGCTCCCCAATACCCAAATACAGTAACATGACCAGTAGGAGATAGATATATATATTGGTTCTGCTTCTCATGTGCATTATTAACTCCATTAACCCCATGAACTAGATTCAAAACATCAGCATGATTGGAATAAAATGAATCTTTCATGTGCACATTTTTTGTTTTTAAGGTTTATTTATTTATTTTGAGAGAGAGAGAGAGAGAGAGAGAGAGAGAGAGGAGAGAGCATGCACAAGTAAGGGAAGGGCAGAGGGAGAGGGAGACACAGAATCTGAAACAGGCTCCAGGCTCTGAGCTGCCAGTGTAAAGCCTGATGTGGGGCTCAAGAATGCAAAGCTTGGGATCATGACCTGAGCCAAAGTTGGACACTTAACCGACCGAGCCACCCAGGTGCCCCTGTGCATGTGCTTTGTTACTGATAACATCCTACGCAGATCAAGGACTAGGATTCTATATCTGGATTCTAGGCAAGGGAAATCCTGTTCAGTCAGCTCTGAAAAAAATAAAGGTTAATGTATTCTTATATCTTCAGAACTCCTTTACTATGCCTATACCCCCAGTGTTGGACATCTCCCTTTGGTCCTCAGTTGCTCAGGGCCCTCTGATGGCTAAAGTAGAAGCATCATAGCAGAGTAGTATTAGAATTCAGGCTTTTGTAGGGGCGCCTGAGTGGCTCAGTCAGTTAAGCATCTGACTTTGGCTCAAGTTATGATCTCACGGTTCTTGAGTTTGAGCCCCACATTCAGCGCTGTACTGACAGCTCTAAGCCTCAAACCTGATTCGGATTCTGTGTCTCCCCCTCTCTCTGCCCTTCCCTCCCCCCTCACACTCTGTCTCTCTCTCTCAAAAATAAATAAACATGTAAAAAATTTAAAAGAAGAATTCAGGCTTTCTTATCCATTAGATCTCAGTGCAGATCACAGGTCTTTACCAGCTGTTTTCTAAAATGGGAGCATTGTTTTAGGGATAACTGAGATGATACTTGTCAAGTGCCCAGCACAGAATCATTTAGCCGGACTGCTACTATTATCACTGTTAAGTGCTTCACCAATAAGCACTCAGTCACATATCATGCTCTGTTCTGTGCTCTAAATTTGCATATGCAATTTCTTCAGCCTAGGTTTTCATCAGCCTCATTCTCTGCGTTCTCCAAAGAGCAGCTCAGTCTCACTTCATCTGTGACATTAGACAGATTTATCCTACAGTAGATTATCATAGTTCTTTATTTTTGTAGCTATCCCTCATTTGTTACTTAAAAATAACAGGGATTTGTGCCTGGAACTGTTTTAAGCAGTTGCATGCATGCCAGTCACATTTAATCCCACAACAACCTTCTAGAGTAAGTAACATCACGCTTGCATGTTAGGAAACTGAGGCTCAGAGAACTTAAGTAACCTGTTCAGGGTCCTCAAGCTAGAATGTGGTGATCATGGCCTGGAGATCATTGCTCATGACAGCCCCTTTTCCCCAGTCTGCAGGCATATACCTGCATTATCTTGAATAAAATAAGTGGCAGATTATAAATTGAAAGCTCTAGGGAATAAATATTTGGAGGCCCTTAGACAAGTGGGAACAAAGGTGGGTGGCTCTTCCTGTAAACTCACGCTCTTCCAGACTGACTTGGAGAATCATGTGCCTTAATTGCGTCTGTCCCAGCTAAGAACAAATGCTGTACTTTTGAAACCTTTGTTGCTGACGTTTTTGTTCCTAAGCACCTTCTTTACAGATGGAGAGTTTCATTCTGACAGAAATTGCAACAATCAGGTTATGAATTGCTCAAAAAAAATATGAGTAACACGTGTGCTGGCAAATATTTCATTGCAGTTTGTGCACATCAAAGCACAGAAGGCAGTATTGAATGATTTGGTTACACTTTTAACAAAATTAATCAAGGCCAGTGGTTCTTCGCTTTGATGCTGTTAGAATTACCTGGGGAATTGCCATTAAATGGCAGTCTATGGAAGTGAGGTCCAAACATCAGAATTTTTGTTTCAAGTTTATTTATTTATTTTGAGAGAGAGAGAGAGAGAGAGAGAGAGAGAGAATCCCAAGCAGGCTCCATGCTGTCAGCACAGAGCCCATTGTGGGGCTCAAACTCACAAATCATGAGATCATGACCTGAGTCAAAACCAAGAATAAGATGCTTAACTGACTGAACCACCCAGGTGCCCCCAAACATCAGAATCTAAAAAGCTTTCTAGGTAACTCTAGTTTGGAGCTAGAGATGAGAACCCTAGGACCCCTAGAACCCCCACACTAAGGTAATCTGCAGCTCCTCATTTATAACATTTAGGAGAGAAAAGCATATAGAGAAGATCTCTCCTCTGTTAAATTTCTTTTTTAACTATGACAAGAGTACAAGAAAAATATACATTTAAGAGACAACTATGAATATGAAATTTACCAACCAATAAAGAAAAGTCCATAAATAAAACAAAATATTGATGGAATAATCTTGGTGAGGACAATTTCACCTCACCAACCTGTGATGAGAGCATATATAATATTTGAGGAAAACTACTTGATTCCAATAAGATGGTGGGAAATGGTCATAGTAATAAGATGCTTTCAATTTCTCTAGTGGTCATAAGTCAGGTTCTGTGTCAGAGAGAAGGGTTTCGCTTATGACAACATAATTCTGGGAGTTCAAAACTAATGATATGAATGCACAAGACGTTTGAGACAAATACCTCACCAGATATCTAGGGGCTATATTTAGAAACCTGTCAATGGTAAAATTAATTACTTTCTCACTGACTCTAGATTAAAAATACTCCATAATTTTGCATGTCACACACACACACACACACACACACACACACACACACACACATCTTTGTCATGTGGTTGAATTGACTAATGCCAAATCATATTCAGTCATGGTATATGGTCTGATTCTACCCTGAGCATTCCAATAGAGGATTTTAGGACTATTATAAGAATAACAGTTATCTTGTTTTCATGGAGAGACATAACTAAGTTATAGCAGACTAATTTTATACATGTCACCAATGTAGGAACAGATGCCCGTACCTCGTATTTTCTCCAAGTGCTTCCTGGTTGCTAATCCTTAACAAGCACAAAGCAAAATGGTAGTGGGATAGGTGTCCAGCACAGGTTGTAATTTCATCATGATCTTGATCAGTCTCTTCAAGTGGATCAGCCTAGTAGTGGAGACAGAACAATACTCAAATGATCAGATGAATTGCATGGGACAGGCACTTGTGTCTAGCTTGTCTTAGGCAGGAGGAGTGAATTTTCCTTCATAACCTTGGTAAATCCCTTAAACTCTATAGCATGCTACCAAATTCCTTTAGGAAATGAATTTGAGTTAATGCTGACCATATCTTACCCTCCATGCACTTTCTCCCCCACATATATACGTGCATTTAAGAGTCTACCTTCTGTGAGAGATCAAGATAATCATCAGGTCCCATTATAGAGGAAAATTAGAAATTACTAAATAATGAAGTATTAGAAGAACCTAGGAACATCTAGGTAAAAAATAAAGTCTCTAAATGTTGAAGTCAGGTAATGTGTAATGTCATCTTTACTATAAATAGACTCTCTAAAATCTGTTGATCTGAAACAGCCAAGAAGCCAACATGAAAACCAGAATCAAAATTATTATTTAAGATAATAATTTTGTTTCCTGATAATAATAAACTGTTGCCTGAATGTTTGGGATATATACACTCAAAACACAGGAAGTTAATGATTAACTACAACTTCCAGTACCTGTATCTGAAATAAACTGGACAATCAAAGTTCAATCAAAATAAACAAAAATGTTAAAAAATAAAATAAAAACAAAACAAGACAAAAATAGTGATAAGCCATCCAATGTTGTAGAAAATATTATTAAATCACTTGTTTAATTCATTCCCCTGCAAATCCTACAGTAAAAATAATCTGACCACAATATATTATGCAATTTATATCTTCCTAAAATGTTATACAATAATAAATTTTGTATTATTCAAATTATATGAACAAAGTTTAGGAGGTACTAGCTATAAACAGGTTTACAGATTGGATCTTAAGGAAACAAGTTTCTTGGCTATGCAAATAATCATTCCAGTATAGAAATTTATAAGTTGTAAATTTTATATCTCAGATTTTCTTAATGTAGAACACAATAACACTGATGTAAGTGTCAGTTACATTTCTCACGCAAATATCTCAAACAAGGGGGAGGTGAATTAAAGAGCTTTTCTAAATGCTCTGAAATATCAGGATTTTTATCATTTATCGGTGGTACCCTTCAAGAACAAAGTGTCCATGTGGGACTTTTTCCTTCAATGAGATAGACTGTCCTCGAAAGCAATTACTTAGGGAACAATTTAAGGATATGCTATTGGGTATTCAGGATGGAGTGCTGCTCTAATTCAAAGAATTTAATCCATACTAAAATGTTTGTGTGTAAGATGTCAGTGCATCAAATGCCACATCTTCTCTTTAGTCTTATCTGGGGCATGACATTCACCTCCATGCTATGAATACTGAGAAGAAAAATGGGATAACTTAGACCTACCAGGAAAGAATGCAGATTCTTAACTTGTTTTTCCAAGTTAAGTGCAGGTTTCCTTCTACCTGGACATATTGCAGTCAGAAAGGACAGAAAAAATATGGAGTACAATAGCACTGATGAAAATACCACTTAGGTTTCTCATCCAAATATATAAATTGTCTCTACTGAGAATCTAGATAAGGAGTTCTATTAAAAGAGGATCAGTAGTGCCAAATACATATTTGGTGTTCAGTAAATTTGTTTTCTCATTGGCTTGATCAAATTACCATGGCATTTTTTCTATTCTGCTTATTTTACCTGTAGAAACAAAAAGTGACTTCCTCTAAGTAGTTTTTTTTTAATATATAAAAGAAATCAGAAAAAAAGAAATGGGGAAATGAAAAGAGTGATTTGCTTTATCTGAGTAATTTTCAAAGAGTGCTATTTTTGTATCCCCAGTGATTCACCAGTTATTTTATGGGGGATGTAGGAAACACTGCTTTAATTTAATAATTCATTTTAATTATAGATTAGAAAAATATGTAACAATATCTCATACATATTAGTGCCACTTCCTTTTATTTTTTTCAAGATTTTATGTAAATTCCAGTTAGTTAACATACCATGTAATATTAGTTTCAGGTGTAGAATTTAGTGATTCATCACTTACATACAACGCCCAGTGCTCATCAGGACGAGTTCCGTCCTGATACCCATCACCTCTATAGCCCATCCTCCTGCCTACCTCACCTCTAGCAACCGTCAGTTTATTCTCTATAATTAAGAGTCTGTTATCTGGTTTGCCTCTCTCTCTCTCTCTCTCTCTTTTTCCCTCTGTGTTCATCTGTTTGTTTCTTGAATTCCATATATGAGTGAACTCATATGGTATTTGTTTTTCTCTGATTTATTTTGCTTAGCATAAAACACTCCAGCTCCATCCAAGTCGTTGCAAATGGCAAGATTTCATTCTTTTTGATAGTTGAGTAATATTAGTAATATTTCATTGTGTGTGTGTTTGTGTGCATGTGTGTGTGTATGTGTGTGCGTGTATCACATCTTCTTTATCCACTCATCACCCGATGGACATTTGGGCTTTTCCCATAATTTGGCTATTGTAAACACTACTGCTGTAAACATCAGGGTGCATGTATCCTTTCAAATCAATATTTTTGTATCATTTGGGTAAACTCCTAGCAATGCAGTTGCAAATGCTGGATCATAGGTTAGTTCTATTTTTAACTTTTTGAGGAATCTCCATACTTGTTTTCCAGAGTGGCTGCACCAGTTGCTGCAACTTCCTTTTAAAATAAGTCCATATAACAGCAATGGAAAAAAAGGAATCAGTTTAAAGAAAAATACTTGTGATATGCAAAAGTGATGATAATTGTGGTGTTTGTATGCACATGACCAAAGTTGGAAACACTGGTTTAGTGAAAATACGCAAGGAAAGAGCAGGATCTGTACAACAAGTTTTAGATAAGATTTGGCCACAAATTTCCAGATTGTGAGCAACTGAAGCACAACTAGAAACAGAGCCCTTCAATTCTTTAACAAAATTTTGAGATCTATCATTGGATGTCTCTCCTAACCACCTGCAGAGAACTTCTTTCCATGAGAATGACTTCACCATGACATTCTTATCACTGGCAAATGGTGTCAAGTACTTTGTCCTCTGTGTCAAATTACCCCACTACTTTTTTCTAAGTAGGAGCAGGTAGAACTCTAGTCTCTGAATCCAGTGTGTGATGTTCTGACTGAGACTAGACTAGCAGGTGACTGACTTGGGTTCACATAGCTCCCATTGAAGAAGTGAGGGCCAGACTCCTTTCCTTCTCTGAAGCACCTAAGGAGGCATGAGAGATAAGAGATGCCACGCAATGCCTAAGGATAACCACTAAAATCATTCTCTTTTTGTGATTTCAGAACAAGAGTACTACAATGAATTTGAAGTCCCCCTCAATGGCTACTCACTTCATAGAACATTTAAACAGGTTATAGAGCTGCTTCCTTTGGATCTGTCATTTTAAAGTGAATTACGAGATGTTATATAGATTTGCCATGTCTCAAAGAAACAGGTGGATCCAGAGACTAGATTTGTGCCAAAGAGTATCTCAAGAATGCTGTTGGGCCCATAAAGCAGATTAAATTCCTTGCTAGAGCTAAATAGTGCTTATGTATCGAAGACTTGTGGGTTTCCCCAAAGCCCTTCTTTACAGAAAAGGAAAAGTAAGAGAATTTGGAGAGCATTGTTTGATAAAGGCTGCCAATCAAGAGGACACTGGTGAACTCCTTATTTAAGAGTTAATGAGATATTTATAAACTAACTCTGTACTTTTAATTAGTTAAGGAGACTGTAGCACAGCTGAGATAGAAGTTATTAAAGAAATGCAGAATGCAGTTCCATAGGAGAGGTAATTAGGAGTTCTATTTATTATTTTGAGAATGGGAAACAGTATAATTTTGTAAAATTAGGGGCCAAGTTTTCTAAACACAAGATGACTCTTCAGTGTCCAAAGCCTGAAGACATTGCTTCTTTAATGTTTGTGCTTTAAAGCTATGTACATCCTTTGGCATTGGAAACAGTGCCCTGAATGTTCACCAACACTCACTTGGTTAACTTAACCCTTATATAGAGATTTGGTATGTAATGTGGCAGAAGTGCCTCTATTTAATCCAAAGTATTTTTCTTTTGGTGAACTATACCTTTTTGCACATTACCATTACATATAAAGGTTACCTGGTTAATAACAATGCAGGCTTAATTATTTTATAGGTTTTCACTATACCAAATACAAATACAGCATAGGATTCCACTTTGGATCAGGATTAATTAATTTTTTCTAAGTTTTTGATTTTTTTCTAAAGTTTTTTTATTTATTTTGAGAGGAGGGAAGGGGCAGAGAGAGAGACAGAAAATCCCAAGCAGGCTCCACACTGTCAGTACAGAGCCTGACGTGGGACTCAATCCCTCAAACCATGAGATCATGACCTGAGTCAAAATCAGGAGTTGGACGTTCAACTGACTGAGCCATCAGGCACCCCAGTCAGAGATTAATTTAAAGTAAATTTAGGCACCCCAAATTACTCTGGGAGTGAGCCTATGAATTTGTGAAGCACAAGAGGTATGTATGACTTCTCTTGTGCTCAAAACTACCAGCCCAAGCTAGGTCAATAACAAATTGACCTATTTTTAAAGGGTATCTATTAGTGAGATATTTAGGTCAATTTGGTCAGTCCCCAAATATTTATTGAATATCTTCTGTGCTCCCAGTGATTAGCACAAATCTTTCTCAGAGACAGCAAACAGATTTTTAACTGGAAAACCTATGCTTATTTGTTCATAGTGGTTACCTGGAGAAAACATTAAAAATGTTCTGATTCTGAACCTGATTTCTGTAGGAATATGTGTTTGGCTATATTGACAATGTCTTCTATCAGGGGATAAGGAAAATTATACCCCAGGTGCCATGAAGTTGCCATCCTTGTCCTATCTAAGTCAGTGTTTCTCAACACTGGCTACACATTAACCTGAGGAGCTTTTAAAAATATTGATACCCAGTCTCTACCCTGAAAGATTTTGATTTGATTGTTCTAGATGTACCCAGATGTTAATACTTTTGTAAAGCTTCCCAGGTGACTCTGATGTGCAACAAGAGTGAAGAACTACTGCTAAAGATCATACAGAGTCCAGAAAATTTCAAGTCTCCTGGGATTGATTTCCTAGCTTAGGTCTTTTATATAGCGTTTCCAGGAAGCTGGCCTTATTCTTTAAGAGGCCTGGGAGACCACTGAAGAATAACCAGTTCTTTGAACTTGGTAAATGGCATCTAAATCCTTTCAATGTATTTGCCATTAAAAGTCCTAAGAAAATACATGCTACTTTGCAGACACTGCATTTCCACGCACCATCAACTCTCTTTTAAGTGATACCAAAAAGAGTCTTATTAGTGATTCATATTTTACGCATTTATTAACCTGACTTGTAAAACAAGTAAGTTATAATTCTAAGTGATGATCGTTTCAAAATGGTGGTGACACCTGAGTGCCTTTAATCTATTTTTTAAATACACTTATTTAGCATTTACTCAATCTACTTTATTCTTCTGGGAATGCCACATCTCCAAAATAGCTTCCAGACTGTTAGGAAATTTTGAAATGATTTTAAAACAGACTTTCTCACTTCATGTGAAAATTGGGTATTAAAATAGAAAAGGGGAAAGTAGATTCCAAGTAAAAGATGCTTTTATTAGTCAATGAAACTGAAACTGTTTCCAAATCTCCGATTTACACAGACAATAATGTTTACTATTATACGAACTCTTTTCTCCTTCCTGGTTCCTTATCCTACTATTAGAGTGCCTCATAGAAGGTATCATGAAGAGTAAGAAGATGCATCCCCATTCCTAAACATGAGTACAATTGGCATTGACTTTGTACAAATGTATCGTGGATATATTCTACCCTTAGAGCTGTTAATGGCTCCTCCTTAGGGCCAAACATATATGGGGCACCTTCTATCTGCCCAACCTCATGCTTGGTGCAGGGGATAGAGAAATCAGTAAGACACAGTTGCTACCCATATGTAGTTTATAATCTAGCCCTTAAATTAGTCCTGGCAAAACTCGACTTAAAAAAATGACAACAAAACACCTGGTTAGCCTTCTAGCACTGAAGTGTAATCTATATTCAAAGTTATTCAGATTTGCATGTAAATATAAAATAATTTGCATTTTTCTAGTTAAGACTTATCACAAAGATGCAAGATGGAAATTAATTGGACAAAGAGTTAAGTCCTTAAATAATAGTTTTGTGGCTCTTCAAGATACAACCATCTAACACTAAACATGTTATTGTATATCTTCTTGACTAATAGAACATGTATTCACAAGAGAAGACCACCTAGCTGGGTCTGTCATTTTGATAAGTCGTAGCACAGCACATATTTTTTATATTAATCTTTATTTTATAGGCAAAAAACTGAACCTTCGAGAATTTGGGTGATTTACTAAGATCATAATGTTAGGAAGCCTAGAGTATAAACTAGATCATTTCTGAGCACTTTGTGTGGGATTCTGCTAAATACTGCCTCCTCAAAGATGTGTATCGGATGTAGTAGCTGGCATAAGCCTTCTAGCAAGTGCAGCAACCATATTTTCTTTTACCCCATGCACCAATTTCTATAAAATTTACATGTACAGAAAGCAATATTTATATTAATAATATATTACCAGGAGAATAAATCCTTATCTCCAAATTTCCATAGGTTTGTGTGTTTTACCTAACCTGTTCACTTTGCTTAGAGACTATTACATACATGTGCTAATAAGGGCAGGCAGTTATTACCAGAACTTGATTGAGGGGTAGCTTGGGAGATAATAAACTTCCCTTCATGCTGAATTAGTTATATTAAATGGCCATTTATTCTAATATTCTGAATACCTACCATGTCAAAATACATTAAATACCATAAATCTTTTATTAGTATTTTTTTCATCTTCTATCAAAATTTCTGATATTTTTGGAAACAAATGACAAATGGGCTCTAGCATTATAATTGCCCTGGACACCCAATTTAAGAATAGCATAGACTACATTGGAATATATACATATATTTGGATTGCATTTGTAGGGTTAAGTATTTAACAAAAGAAGAGTTTATTCCAAAATTTGCAAATTGCATAAACATAAAGAAGGACTGCTATTATACAAACAATATTGCTAGTCATAGATGACTACTCGTAAAAGGAGTAGCACCAAAAACATATTCAGTCTTCAAATGTTATCATTGAGTTTGGATCTTTAAAATCTGGCACCATGATACTTCATCAGTCAGCACCAGGCAATACAAAAAGCTGCTACCACCCCCAGCTAGTGCCGGGGAGGAACACACCAAAAGAGAAAAAATAGTGCTGCTATTGAGAAGTACCAATAAGCATGTCAGCTAAAGGTAAAGCAAAAACAACAGCTAGTGATGACACTTTCAGATTTTTATCCTCCACTAGTGAGAAGAAGCCCCCAATCCATAGGAAGGACACAGGTGAGTTACTGGCTTCATCACTTTTATCTGTGGCAAAAAACTCATAAGTACAAGTGACATTTTGTTTTCATCTAGTGCTAGATAGGAGATTTTTAAAGCATTAATATATTTAAAATTGTAATTTTCAATGAACTATATGGATATGTTGCCCCTTCTAAATGCTTTCTAAAAATAATGAATTTGAAACATATTAAAGACATATTCTAATTATGTGAAAATTTCGAGTCTTGAAGGACAAAAACAAATACTTTATCATCCACATTATCATGGGCATCAGAATGATCCATTCTGCAATCAATCTGGACTTTAATATCTAAGCTGATTTTTTGTCTTGTCAACAACGATCTCTCATTTTAAAATGCTATTTGAGTTTTCTTATTAGTTATATTAGATAATGTTTTGTCTTCAGGAACCACAGAGTCTGGCAAGTATCTGGTCCACTGAGGGTGCTTAATAAATAGATATTGAAAGAGTAAGTAAATAAAAGAATAGTGAATGAGTAAATGAATTCTGAATCATTTTAACTAAATGGATGGAATTAATTTAGCATCTAATTTTATCTATATTGATGCCCAATGAAGGTATATAAAACCTAAAATCAATAATAATAGTACAGATTCTTTTTAATTTAAATAAGTGTTTTTTAAAAGTAGGCTTCATGCCAAATGCAGTGCCCAAAGGGGTGCCCAGTGTGGTGCTTGAACTCACGACCCTGAGATTAAAACCTGAGTTAAGATCATGAGTCAGATGCTCAACTAACTGAGCCACCCGGTTGCCCCTTAAATCAAAAAATTTTTATTTAGATCGCTATTGGAAAAAAAAAACCCACAAATTTTCCAAGTGGGGAATTTTCCAAGTTTACTAGTTGCTTTCCCCTATTTTTACTAAATTCAAGATTATATCAAATGTAATATGTTTGTATATTATATGCATGTACATATATAGTATGTTTGTATATACATATGTCATATGTATACATGTGTATTTATAATGTATACATATTATATAGATGTTATATATGTTATAGGTATCACATATATGAAATATCCTGTACTACTTATGACTTTGGCATGTTATACAGATGGGACTTCAGAAGGAAGTAAAAGGAAGGAGGGAAAGGGAGAATGGGAATAGTTTCTATTATTTTTTTAAATTTTCCTTACTACCAGGCAGTGCAGAAGAAAGAGTGTTGAAGAAGTAAAGAAGGGACATCTCAGGGGTGCCTGGGTGGCTCAGTCGGTTAAGCGTCCGACTTCGGCTCAGGTCACTATCTCACTGTCGTGAGTTCGAGCCCCACGTTGGGCTCTGTGCTTACTGCTCAGAACCTGGAGCCTGTTTCAGATTCTGTGTCTCTCCCTGACCCTCCCCCGTTCATGCTCTGTCTCTCCCTGTCTCAAAAATAAATAAAACGTTAAAAAAATTAAAAAAAGAGGGACATTACAAATTTTAAGACAGAATCAATGCATATTATTTAGGCTCACAAACATATGGAGCAATTTTCAATTCTTAAAGCTTTTGTTAGCGCTTACTCATCATATTCTAATTCTTTGTCAGGTCCTGAAAGGTCCTATATGAACTATACCCCACTCCTCTCTCAGTCTCCATCTTATATGCCTCTCTTCCTTGGTGGCTATGCTTTAGCCTCATAGGCTGTTCTGTTCCTCAAGCAGGTTAGGGGCTACACTCTTAGAGTTCACTCCACCTGGTATGTAGGAATGGCTCCTTCTCTGAAATTTTACCTAAAGAGATGAAAAATCCTTTATAAAGTCCCCTACTCCCCACCCTCCCCACCTCCCTGGCCTTGAAAACCTCTCTCAGGGCTGACTTTATGTTCTGTCTTGAAATTTTCAATATATATTTTTTATTAAGGGGCCCCACATGTTCATGTTTCACTGGGCTCTCAAATTATGTAGCTAGTTCTGCCTGCTGTATTTAGTCACTTTTATTTTGATCTTTATAAATATCTAAAATGTTATTTTTTTGTTTATTTTTGCCTCACTCTACTAAAATATAAGCTCTTTAATAGCACATACCATGTTTATCTACAAAGCAGGTGTGGAAAAAGTATTTTTAAATTAAATTATAACAATTAAGAGAAGTTGCTTTAGTTTGAATGTAATCTCACATTCACCACCTTAAGCTTAGAAACAGAGACAAAGAGTGTACAAAGTACTTGTCATTGGTAAGTGTTAAAAGGTTCTCTGTGGCTTTTCCTCAGCTAAAGGTAAAATGACAGCAGAATTCAGATTCATAACCAACAAATTTAGTGCAGAAGGGAAATGCAGTTTAAAATCTTCTAAGCGTTCCCAAGATCAAAGGGGCAACCAAGGAATGCATAGGGTCAGCAGTCCCAGGGCACAAGTAGCATTGAAAATATAATAAGGAATTACTCATGGAATATTAGCCTGAAGATTTCTACAGGCTTACAAACACAGAAATTTGACAGTGTGAAGGTGGGTTCGGACAGTACCATCAAATAAGAATAATCACATGTCAGTTGTTATAATTCCCAAATTCAAAGAAAGGAAACAATGGTTGAATCAGTAAAGAATCAGTTCATTAATTTATTAGAGTGGGAGGAAAGTTAATTCTCAGAATTAAAATGGAACTCTACTCCACACTTTATACCATAATAACTATATATAATATGGTTATTAAATATTCTTAGTCTATGTAGTAATTATGTGATCTTATAGTCTGCTTATTAAATACACTTATTAGAGCCAAAATTAATGACTACATTCTTTACTCCTAAATTTCGAAGTTGAAGTAATGTTATACTTATTTTTTAAAGGACTACCTATTTTCCCTTTCATTTAAGACTTATGAGAAGGTCTTCAATTTCAGGTCAGAACGAGTGCCTTTGGGTAAATTATACCCTGACTAACTATGTCTGCTCCATGCAAATGTGTATGCAAGTATTATGTTAATTAACATCAGAGTTCTTTTTTTTCTCAGCTCACTTGGTTGACATAACCTGTAAGGAATAAAATGAAAGAATAATAACACCTGGCTACTGTGAGTTTACTTGTCTGCTCCTAGCAGTGACATTGAGGCTCCCAGTAAAGAAAGGAAACTGAGTTTACAGAAAAATTGGGAGTGACATCCTCAGCTCAGCAAAGTGGTTAACCTTGGGTAGAACCTAAGATGCTTGAACCTATGTGTCAACGGATCTTTGTGTAATGCCACTGCTAGGAAATACTTTATTACTAGGGAGATTCCATTTTTAATTTGAAGTCTTCTCAAATAGGAGCTGAGTGCCAGCTATAATATGGGCGCTTAATAAATATTTGAGTAGATGGTTAAAGACATGGAAAGGACCTCAGTCCAACAAAATACCAGAAATTTGGTACTAAACTAATAAAATTTAGATATTTCCAATGACTGCTATATATCTATCCTACTGGTAATGTTTCTCTAGTAGAACAATGACTGATACGTTCAGGTAGTTTGAGAGCAAGCTGATGGGAAAGATATGTCATGCAAACACTAATTAGAAGAAATTAACTTTAGAGCTATATTAATGTGGAATAAAGTAAACTTCAAAACAAGAAATATTGCCAGAGATAAAGAGTATATTTCAAAAATACAAAAAGGTGAATTCATTGGGAAGCTATTGCAATCCTAAATGTTAACATATTTAATAGTGTAGTCTCAAATATAAGAAACAGAAGTATATAGAACTAGTAGAGAAATAGACAAATTGATAACACAAATATTTGAGATATTAATAAGGATATAGAGGAAGTACACAAAGATGCTTAACTAAATTATTTTAATTTATATTTTAGGACACTGTGGCCAACAGTTTAAGGATGCAAATCCTAGCCAAGTGCGAATTAAATTTTTACCAGCACAGGTAAGCAATACTCTGCAAAGTGAGCCCCAATAAATTTTAATTAACTTAAGACATACAAAACATGTTCTCTAAAACAATAGGATTCAACTAAAATTAATGACAAAGTAATAAACATAAAATAATCTAATGATAAATTAAGTGACATTCTTCTAAAAATCTCACAAATCAGTGAAAAAAATTCACAATGAAAATTAGAATACATTTTGATCTAAAGATAATGAAAATAATGAAAATATAGCAAAATTTATGAACAGTTCTGTTTGCTTTTGGATACAGAAACCACACAAAATGTTATTTTGCTCTAATAATGAGAAAGGTAATTTATAAAGTCAAACCTTTTCTTAGACCATCAGAGAACTATAGTCACAGGATAAATTATCAGCAGTGGCAAATCCACCTGAAGAGAGACAGGACAAACAAATTATTTTATGTTTGGCAGAACATGGAACAGAAGACAGTCATCATAAAAATTGGTAGCAAGAAAACTGACAATTTTAATGACAGTAAAAACTCTCCCTATTTCCAGATGATAAAATTACCGTAAAATACGTAGGAATAAATTTAACAAAAAGCCATCCAAAATTGCTTTACTGAAAACACAGAACATTACTGAAAGTTTTAAATACCTATATCAACTTCATTGATTGGCAAAATTAATACTGGTAATATAGGTATTTTCCTAAAATTGATCTGTGAGTTCATTCAATGGAATCCCAGTCAAAAATTAAGTAACCTTTTGTTTTTAAAGAAACCGAGAAACTGACATTAAAATATGCATAGGACCTCCTATAACCAAAGGTATTTAAAAATATAAAATAAAAAAGTAATAAAGCCAGATGACATTATGTGTACCAAAATCATTTAGTAATTGGGAGAATACAGATATAGATTAATGGAAAATAATAGAAAGCCCAGAAAGACCCATATGTATGTATCAGTTAATTTTTAACAAATGTGCCAAAGCAACTCAATAGAAAAAGTAAAAACTTACTAGCAACTTGTGCTGGATCAACTGAATATACATGTATTTAAAAAATGAATGTAGTCTTTTACCTTATACCATGTAAAAATTAACTCACAATGGATCGTAGACCTATGTGTAAAACCTGACTATTAAGCTTCTATAATAAAACATAGGACAAAATATTTGCAACTTTAGAATTTGCAGTATTCATACATATAGAAAACATTTAAAAATCTAGAAAACATTAAAAAATGAGAAATTAAACCTCATCAAAATTTAAAATGTTGCTCTTGAAAGACAACATTTAGGAAACAAAAGAACAAGCTGGATGGGAAGAAAATATTTTTAACACATGTATCGCTGAAGGATTATATCAAACATATATAAAACACTCTTAACAACTAAAAATTAAGACAAACCAAAACTGTTTTTCAAAAGGCAAAAGATTTTGAAAAGGAACTTCACCAAAGAGAGAGACAGAGCCAGAGACACAGAGGCAGAGGAACAGATGGAGAAAAGGGGAGAGATATTAATAGTCAATAAGTACATGAAAAGATGCTACACCATTAGTCATCGGGGAAATGCATAGAAAATCTAAAATGACAGGCCAGTACATATCCATTAGACTATCACCTCCAGGATGGAAGAAGGAAGAAAAAAAGTGTATATTATTTCCATTTTAAAGAATCTTCCTAGAAGCACTGGTCTGCATATACTTTTGCTTGCATCTCATTGAACAAAATTTTGTTGCATGGACACATCAATAGGAAAGGAGACTAATAAATGCTGTGTTTGTGGTAGACAAATTAACAATAAAAAATAAAAAGAGAATGGACACTGAGAGAACTGGATAACCCCCAGTTATATAATTACTCCTAGATGCTTGTGGACTCACACATGCCCTTGTTTCAAAAATAAGTTCATCATGCTGTGGAATGGCCTGAGCTTGCTTTAAGCACAGTTTTATTTGTTTGCTTTATCAACTAGCCCTGTGAAACTGTGTATTACTGCATTTAAACAGCAGAGTTTTTTGTTTTTCCAATTTAACTTTTTTTTTAAGCTTATTTTTGAGAGAGAGAGAGACAGAGAGGGAGAGCAAACATGAACAGGGGAGGGGTAGAGAGAGAGGGAGACAGAGAATCCCAAGCAGGCTCCATGCTTGCCCCAACACAGGGCAAACTCACAAACCATGAGTTCACAACCTGAGCCAAAATGGAGAGTTGGACTCTTATCCCACTGAGCCATCCAGACTCTCCCAAACAGCCAGTTTTTAAACAAAAAGCAAAAGCTGAGGAGACAGAGATAAAGATAGAGAGGAGAAACAGAACCTGCATTGTTTTTATTCTCTCATTCTATGGGACACTTGAAGTTTTATTTTTGTTGAAAATCAATTGGTGTATCTGTGCTTTATGTGAAAAAAATTTTTCTTTTCTTTCTTTCTTCTTTCTTTCTTTCTTTCTTTCTTCTTTCTTCTTTCTTTTTCTTTCTAGCACGAACAGAGGAGGGGGCAGAGGGAGGAAGAGAGAGGGAGAGAGAGAATCCAAGCATGGTTCTCTTTTGTTCATATAATATATAGATTTTTAAACCATCATTGTTGTACAAATTCAATCAAAAAATATTTCATTTGTTATATTTCTGGTCATTATTATTATTTGTTTCACTTAAGATTATTCTCCTTTCATAGAGAGGAGAAGGGATATTAAAAAATGATCTGTTCTGGTTGTCATTAAGTACAGCACTGATACATACAGAAGTGTGGTGAGCTTCAGTTTTTTTTTTTTAAATGTTTCTTTATTCTGAGAGACAGAGACAGAGCATGAGCGGGGGAAGAGCAGAAAGAGGAAGACATAGAATCTGAAGCAGGTTCCAGTCTCTGAGCTGTCAGCACGGAGCCTGATGTGGGACTCAAACCCATGAACCGTGAGATCATGACCTGAGACGAAGTCGGATGCTTAACCAACTGAGTCACCCAGGGGCCCCATGCTTCAGATTTTTTGATGTGAGAAAATGGGCTCTTTCTTCCTTGGCAGAAGTGGAATGGATATGAGGAAAAAACATGCTCTTAGTTTAATTCCCAGTTTTGTCGTTAAATATGCAATCTCTAGGAACCCACTTCATCTTGTTGATCCTTTATTTATTCGTAATTAAAATTAGTGATACCACTTATAAACAGGGTGTTATAAAATGTAACCCATTGATGCTATCAGAGTAGACTGAAATCCTTAGAGGAACTGCTGGAAAAAAAAGCATTACCTTTATTTTATCTGTCCCAATCTCTTGTGTTTCTCCTACACAGTGTATTCTGATGGGTTCTTTAACAAATTCAAAATTTGCAAAAAATTGAAGAATCTATGTATGGCATACAAAAAGTATTAGTTTTCCAACTTGCTGCATCAGATGTCCCTATATTCAGTTCTACCCACCACAACTGTAAAACAGCATGACCCACTTGAGTACCCTCAAAGGGGAATTAAAAGCAATAATAGCAACAAAGATACAGACGGAATCTGGAAACCATGATGTATGTAGACTAGTGGAAGGGACTAGAGCTGGGTGGATCTAGACAGAGGAAATCTTTGCCTTGCTTTGTTTTGGCATGTGTCAGATGTGAGGTGACATGGTCCTGGAATAACTGTGGCTTCTCTTCTCTGCTCTTCCTGATTGTAATGGATGTAGAAGCACCCTTGGTAGCCAGTTCTGCAGTCCTATTTGAGGAGATATTCCTGAAAACCTCGCCTACAGCCTATTCCACTTGCCTTTCTAATTTTGTCAGTATACAACTCTCTGTTTCAAAAACATGTTTGTTGTTGTTGCTAAAAGTGTCAAGGGTGGATTCAGTTAGATGTAGCTAAATAAAATGTTCAACATATGCAAACATCAGTAGCTCTTGCTCCTGTAATTACTACTATTAATTTACAGAAAGGAAGATTTGAGCTGTAACTAAGAAAGAAGTCTCAAAGAATTAAAGTGGAATGGGCTACATATGGAGACTGTGGGTTAACCTTCTCCAGAGGTTTCAAAGCCATAGAGGTATGAAGAGATATAAAAGAGATTCCCCATAAAGTATGATGGTTTTTGAGGAAACCCCCTACCCTCCCCCCTTAAATTGCTTCCAGTGCTGAGATTTGGTAATCCTATTTTTAAAGGTGCTACTAGTGAAACCCACAGGAGCTGTAAGGGATGTGAATCATTTTATTTAGAGGCAGAAAAAGTGAAAATGAATCTCTTCTTCCCCTTTCACTTCCAACCCATTATAACACTTGCTGCTGAGCCTTCTCAACCTGCGGTTAGCAGCCAACACATCGCTGGGCATGATGCCTACTAGAGTAGCTGGAAAAATTACTTTTCAACACTGATGTATTATCTTGACTGCATCAGGATTTTGCCTAGTTCTAGTATTTGAAATTTTTTTCTAATTTGGTTTAAAAGACATCACAATACTCTACGCTTTTATTATACCAATACATTACGTAGAATGAAATATGATGAAATGAATTTAATCCATTTTTATAAAACTTAATAGATGCAGTTATTTCCACAATAAACATAAGTGAGTATAATCACTACACTAAAGTCAAAATTGTGGGAAAACACACATGGAAAACGAATCTCAAATTATTCTAGTTAACCAGAATGTCCTCCATTAACTGGAATCCCTTCTCATATCATCATGTTGGACTAAGAAGAAAATCATTATATAAATAGATCATATATATGTTAGTTCCTGGGAATGATTATGAATCCCCATGATCTCTCAAAATTTGGCATTTATAGACACTTGGTACATATTATAAATGCCCAGAAAAACTATCCAGGCATACTTTGAGTTCCATAATATTTAAATAAGGACATAGTTAGGCTTGCTAGATCATATTTATTAATAAGAGTTGAAACATGGAAGATTTCTGACATTTTGATTTCCAGTAGAGTGTACCATTCCTTGATCATTTGTGATAGTGTTTTGTGGAAGATGACATGGGTCCTGGTTTTAGCAGCTCACATCTGTGGCAGTAGGACCACTCAGAGCATCTTCTTGGGGAAAAGAGTTGACTGTTACCCTTCAGCTATACAGATTCTTTTCTGCACTCTCTTCTGTCTCTGTAGAATTTTTACTGGCTCTCTCTCCTATTCTTTCTTCAATTCTCACCATAAGCAGATCATGCCCAGTCTGAATATCCCCAGCACCAATGATTCTGCTGGGAAACAGATACACATTTCCTTCTGCCCTGGAGATTTGGCTGGTCTTATTAGAGTCACCACATTCCAGAATGAAACTGATCATTTCCTCATTGCTGCATTATCCCAACTTCCCTATGTCTGTTAGTGGCATCATTGTTCAGCAGTTAAGCCTAGCAAAGTCCTTAAAACTTGTCTGGCACACAGTGAGCACTAAAAACTGTTAGCTACTTATTAATATCATTATTGGGTTTTCACACCTCCATTTTTTGTCTTTGAGTCATTAGGCCCGTGCTTCTTCCTTCCAAACCTCAGTGAACAAGTGTTTTGGATATTATTTGATATATCACTTATTTGTCTCTTAAACCCCATCTTTCTGTACTCCTGGGTTAGAGCCATAATTATCTTTCACTACTAAAAGCAACCATAACAGTAATACACTAATGATAGTAGCTAAGATTTATGTATATAAATACATATATAATATAGAAAATAAATATACATTAAATATACATGCATATATAAATATATATGTAAGACACTGTAAAACACTTTATTGATTTTAGTCAGGATTGTGCTCAGTTGTGTATAAAAAAACCCAGCTGAAGTGGTTTAAACAAAATTTGAGCTTATTTTTTTTCATATAACAAAAGGTTTAGAGGTGTTAATCCAGGTCAATCTAGCTGGTCAAGAAAATCATCAAAGATCCAAGTTTGTTAGGAGTATCTTATGGTTTGTTTTCCTTTTCGTTTTCCCCCCTCCTGTATGTTCATCTGTTTTGTTTCTTAGATGGGCAATAGGTATTAAGGAGGGCACTTGTTCTGATGAGCACTAGGTGTTTATGTAAGTGAGGAACCACTGAATTCTATTTCTGTAGCCAATATTGCACTATATGTTAACTAACTAGAATTTAAATAAAATTTGAAAAGAAAATGGGGCACCTAGGTGGCTCAGTCAGTTAAGCATTGGACTCCTGATTTCTGCTGAGGTCATGATCTCACAGTTTGGGAGTTCTAACCCATGCTGATGAGGTTCCATGCTAATGAGGCAGAGCCTGCATGGGATTCTTGCTCTCTGCCCCTCCCCTGGTCATGTGTGCTCTCTTTCTCTCTCTCTCAAAAATAAGTAAATAAACTTAAAAATTTTTTGAAAAGAAAAAAAATAAAAATAAGTAAATAAAACACGATGCTATTTACAGAGAAAAAAAAAGATCCAGGTTCTTTCTGTACCACCGTCTTCAAAATGTGGCTTTTCTACTCACACAGAAAAAAGACTTCAAAGTCGAGGCATCATTTGGCCTTTGAGATATAAACAAAATGAAGGGGAAAGGTGAAATGTACATGTCATTTGAGTCTTTTGCTGACTCTGCTTCATGTATCAGCAAACCAAGAGCTTTCCCAGAAGTTGCGTTCAGTAGCAACTCACAATTCTTTGGCCATACTGCATCAAAGGGCACCCTACATGCAAGGAAGCAAAAAGATCAAGTATTCTAACTAAGAAAGTTGATGCCTTCTTCCACTGTCAAATGTAGTTCTTTTAGAAAGGCAAAAATGGGGGACTGACATTGGTTGGGCAACAAATAGAGTGGGCCACACTATCATGTCATTTAATACTCACAGCAGTGCTAATAGGTGGGCATTCTTATATCCTCAGTTACAGAGAAACAAATTACGGGTTAGAAAATTAAGTAACTTCCCCTCAGCAAAAAAATTTATCAGGCAGGTATAATTATATTCCCCTTTATAGATGAGGAAGTTGAGTATCAGAAAATTTAAGTACCTTGTTCAGAAATCAGGAGTCCATCTGATATATCCGACAATAGAGTCACACCATAATTCTAGACCTAATACCAGAAAAATTGCAATGGTCTTCTTGTCCCCACTCTGTCTCTTTTCCTATGTGCTCCAGGTAGATAAATAATTCTAAAGTATACTTTTGATTGTGTCTTTTATCTACTTATATACCTTCCATTACCATTTCAGCAGATGCTTTGGGGAACCTCAATCGTAGGTTCATTCTTGATTCCAAACACAGGTGTGATAGAAGGCTCCTGTGAGTTCTGATAGCACCCAGCCTTAAACACCTACCACATATCTCTGCTTCTTGTCCTTAGCACTTTCTCCAAAACTTAAGGAGCTTGCTTATTCCATGCACATGGAAAAATGAGGCTTAATGCTATTTGTAACAACCCTTAAACCATGGAGAGAATGAATAAGTAAACGCTCCAGCCTGAATCTCTTTAAAGAGATGATTCTAAAGCAAATTTTATATGGTTCCTGTAGCGTATTTGGGAATGTATCTTGCAGACCTTCAACTACAAGGGGCATCATTGACTGAGGATCCCAGCTACACTGCTCTGAAATCCATCTCCACGTGTACTTTGAGTCCGTGCTTTCCATTGGCTGTTCCCATCTAAGTACTGACAGATTTGCTCCTGGAAGTCATGAAAATCCTTTGACAGACAAGTTAGACTCTAGCACTTCCCACTGGCTTTTTGAAATTTCTTTGAACTATGCAACAGTCTAGGATGATTCGCCCATCTCATTTCATCTCACAGACCATAATAAAGTGGTATCATGTTTAATGTAGACTTGGTGTCTCCTTCTTAGAGGACCCATATTAACACAGCTCCTCAATACAACCATATTGGGATTGCCCACATCAGTAACCAGTTCAATAATGCACCTGCTATTGGCTACTCTTCCTTCCTTGTCTTTCCTGCTCCGTCTCTTTTGTCTCCTGGGATCCCCTCCCAGATAAACATATTGTTTCTACAGAATAACATTACTAGCCAAATATCTTGGTTACACATTCAGAGTCTGCCACAATTTGTCCTGAAACTGCAACTATTCTTTCTTTCCATTTATCTCCTATTCTACCATCCAGTTAACTTCTCTTATTCAATTACCCTGCACCCTTCTCTAAGTATTTATGTTTTATCATTCTGAAATATAATATGATGGTCTCCATCACCATGTAGTAGCCTAGTACAGTATCATTGTTCACCAATATCCAATACCCTTCTATAAAGGAAGACTATATATCCCACCTTTTCAACTATGGCATGACCGTATGATTTTCATGGCCAATAAAATGTAAACAAATTGATAGGTGTCACTTCTAGGTAGAAGCTTGAAGAGCCAGAATGTATGCACTCTTTTTCCTCTTTCACAAAGATGCATAATACCGGGTAGGGGATTTCTGTTATTTTGGGACCCAGTAGGAAGATGATGTGGAGCAGAGTTACACCTGAACCACACTAGTGAGAAATAACTAGTATATGAAACACAAGTGAGAAATAAAGATTTGCTTTCATAAGCTACTGAGATTGGGGATCATTTATTAATGAAGCAAACTAGGCTGTCCTGAGAGATACATAATACTCTATACTCAGTTAAATAGAAATTTACAGACTCACTGATCTACCTGTCTCCCACAAGATGCTTGAAACATACTGCCTCAGTTATTCATAAATCATTTTTAATTTCCTAGGTTCCTTGAAGACTTTATTCCCATTTGCAACCCATCTGATTTTCTTCTTATTAATGTACCCCTAGCATGATGACATTTAATTCAGCTTCAAATATTTATTCTAAAAAATTGAGTATCAAATGGTTTTATAAATACACTTTCTTTATCTTATTACATTTTGAAACAAAACAACTTTATCCCAATTGTATTCAGGCTATAATCAGCCTTGTCAAAAAGGAAGCAAATACTTTGTTTTGGGAGTTATGTCAGTGTCTGAAAATGCTCCTTCTTTATTTCATGGTCTAGGAGATGTATGCAAAGGAAAAGTGATGTATTCAGTGGAATAATTAAGGATTTAGGCTTATTCCCTAACTGAAGTGGCACCTAAAATCACAAAAAATAGGTTAATGTATGATTATAGAAATTGTTTCTGAAACACACATTCATATCTCAGTGTTAAATACCAACTAAGTTAGTATATTAGAAAAGTAAACATAGAAACATATCAGAAAGCAAAAATACAGTATTATTTTGGTTGCTTACAGCTGATGCATGCAATTTATTACAGTCTAACCCTAACCATTCATTGTTTCTATAGTATCATTTTACATTTCCATTTTGTCTTTTTTGTTGTTTTTAAGAGTAAAGTGCTAAGAAAAGCAGTGTATGTTTTTTTAAAAAAAAACATGCTTAAGTGCCATAAAGAAACCTAAGTACTTTAAAATATGAATATACAGGATGACTCATGTGCCAAGTGTGTGCGTGTTTTAACTTGCCCTCTCCTGAAGAAAGTAGCCCATATGGAAGTGAACTCTGTAGGGTCAGAGTCAGTCAGTACTCACTGTAACAAACATTCCCATGTACTTTGATTCATGCAGTTTTTTATGAATCATATACTAGTTCTTTTCCCTGTTGTTGCCTGGACTCCATCTATCAGAGTTTTGTCATAATTTCTGTGAAGGCATTGCAACTCACAGTAAATAGTTTGCTCATAGATTATAATGAGAAGCCAACTGTCAACAAGAAATATTGTAATAAAACAACTCCTGTGCTTATGGCAATTTTGAGTTTTATTTAAAAGTGCTGACTTATAATCATTTAGTCAACACTAATGAAGTTCTTAGTATATGTAAAATACCAGAAAGATACTGTCAGGAGATACAAAACTTTCTTGAAAAGTTGATAGTCTAATTAATGGGGTATGCCTAACAAACCAACATGAAATATGCCTGAGAACATATGGTAGTTCTACACAGTTGACCCTTGAACAACATGAGTTTGAACTGTGAGGGTCCACTTACATGTGGGTTTTTTTTTTGATAGATACAGTGCAGTACTGTAAATATATTTTCCCTTCCTTATGATTTTCTTAACAATAGTTTGTTTTCTCTAGCTTACTTTATTGTGAGAGTATAGTGTATAATACATACAGCATACAAAATATGTGTTAATTTTATGTAATTGGTAAGGTTTCTGGTCAGTGATAGGCTAGTAGTAAAGTTTTTGGGAACTCAAAAGTTATGCATGGATATTCAACTGTATGGTAGTGGGGATGGGAGCAGCTGATGCCAGTGCCCCTACATTGTTCCAGGGTCAACTGTATGCATACATACATGCAAGCAGGCATACATAAGTACAACTATATATAGTATGATATGTATGTATAACCTCGATACATGCTGAAAATTTACTGTGTGAAGTGGTAATCAGTTATTCAAACCATTACTTGTAGTACACTCTTCTTTCTGAGATAGCACTTGGCACTCAGTAAATCCTAACTTTAAAATAAGTTGATGAATTAGACCTTAAAAAATAGAAACAAATTTTATAGTTCTTTTAGTAGATTAAAAAATGTTTCTTAATTTTTATTTATTTTTAAGAGAGAGAGAGAGAGAAAGAGTGGGGGAGGAGCAGAGAGAGAGGGAGACACAGAATCCAAAGCAGGCTCCAGGTTCTGAGCTGGCAGCACAGAGCCTGATGCGAGGCTCGAACCCACGAACCATGAGATCATGACCTGAGCCGAAGTTGGACACTTAACCAACTGAGCCACCCAGGCACCCCTCTTGTAGATTTTACTTCCAAACTTTACAGATTTGATCCCCTATATTATTAGCAAGATGTTGCCTGGATGACTGTAGGCTATTTTACAAATTAATTCTAACCTCCAAGAAAAAAAGATTTGCACCACTAAGCATGTTTGCAAGAATATACTGAGGATTATTCCAAATATTCCAAATGGTTTCAAGCATCAGGCAGAAGTGCTAGAATAAGTGTTTAGAACTCTGAAGTCCTATATGTTTATCATTCATGCAGATCACAAATTCTGATTATCAATTGTAATTATCTAATGATCTGGACTGCACAGCAATAGAAAGGAGTTTTGCATAATTTAACATAAAGCACCATGGATGGAGTCTATGTAACAAATTATTGAAAGTTTTCTAGCAGACAGAAAAGGGTCCCTGATCATTTAGAAGGTACTCTAATTAGAAACAAACCACGTGCTCCAGATTTTGGAAATGCAAATTTGAAAGTTTACTAAATAGAAAAAAAGGAGATAAAGTTTCTAGGCCTAAACTCTAAATAAAAGTTAAAGTTAGGGTATAGTAAAGGATTCCCACTATTACTGATGGTGGAGTAATTTATTGCAGATCAGTTCTCTTATTAACTGACTACTGAAAAATTTATCCAAAACTGGTTTTGAATGTGCTGAAACTATTGGGAGAGCTAGGAATATACCAGGACTTCAGGACTTCACATCACACACAGAAGCCACTCAGTTAGTAGATTTGTGACATGTTTTCTTCCTTCAAGGCATTTACCAGTAGGTAAGTGACACAGAGCTGAGATCCTAAGAAGCAGGGTAAAAGGCAGTAGAAAATGATCCAGAAAACAGAGCAGAGATTTCTGGAGTCTCAAAAGACTAGGATAACAAGAATTGGAATTCAGGGCCAAGCAAGAGGGAAGAGTCTGGCAAGGATCTAGACTTTTAATTAGAACCCTAAAGAGGCCATTTCATAGAAGTAGGAGTGAACAAGTGAATTATATTAGTTAACACGAAGACTGAAATTCCATTCAAACAAGTCCATTCAGACCATCACATTTTTTTTTACATGCAATACCTGGCATTCAGTCCAAAGTTATTAGCCCTGACAAGAGACAAATAATACCAAAAACAAGGGGGAAAAAACAGATAATAGAAACATCTTTAGATTACAGTATTGACATTAAGAAATCCTTGCAACAACATGGATGAAACTGAAGAGTATTATGCTAAGTGAAATAAGTCAGACAGAGAAAGGCAGATATCATATGTTTTCACTCATATGTGGAACTTGAGAAACTTAACAGAAGACCATGGGGGAAGGGAAGGGGAAAAAATAGTTTCAGACAGAGAGGGAGGCAAACCATAAGAGACTCTTAAATACAGAGAACAAACTGAGGGTTGATGGGGAGGGGGGACAGGGAAAATGGGTGACGAGCATTGAGGAGGGCACTTGTTGGGATTATGTGAGTGATGAACCATGGGAATCTACCCCCGAAACCAAGTGCATACTGTATACACTGTATGTTAGCTAACTTGACAATAAATTATACTAAAAAATAAAATAAAATAAAATAAAATAAAATAAATAAAATAAAATAAAATAAAAATTACATTAATGTATTTGGTGAAATAGATGGAGAATTTCACCAGAAAAATAGAAATCATGAAGTAAAATTAAATAGAAATTATGGAACGCAAAAACATAATAGTTGATATGAAGAATGAAATAGAAATGTATAAAAACATATCACAGCAGAGGAAAGGATTTATTAACTATAATTTGTCAATAATAAAATATCCACTCTGAACGAGTAGAATAAAAGATAGGAAATAGAGAAATGAGTGTTAAGAGACATATGGGAAATGCTGAAAATGTCTAACATAAAGGTGATGGAAGTCCCAAAAGGAATAGAGAAAGAATGGTACAGAAACAGTTTTTGAAACTTTCCCCAAACTTATGAAAGATATCAAGCTAAAGATTCAAGAGGTTATACAAACCTTACACAGGATTTTAAAAAGATGTATAAGCACAGCTAGGCATATTATAACTCCAGTTGCTGAAAATTAATAGGGGTAGACAGGCTATTTCTATAAAGGGGCAGATAGAAAATATCTTAGTCTTTGAGGGCCGTACTATCCCTTTTGCAACAATTCAATTCTGTTGTAAGCAGCCACAAGTAACATGTAAACAAATGGGCATGGCTATGTTCCAATAAAACTTTATGAAACCAGTCACTGGGCCAGATGTGGTATGGAAGCCACAATTTGCTACAGACAAAAAGATTTTAAAAGCAGCAAAAGAAAAGGAAACATCACTTTTAACAAAGCAACAGGTCTGATGGTTGCCTTCTCAACAGAAGTGGTGTAAGCTGGAAGACAGTGATAGGGCATTTTTAATTTGCTGAGAGAAAATAATTGCCTGACTTCCAATACAGTCTTAAAAACTAAGGAATATCTCTCCAAAAGGAAGGCAAACTAAATATGTTTCCAGCCAAACAAAAGTTATTTGTCAACAGAATAATTTCACTAAAGAAATACTAAAGAGAATACTTCGGACAGAAATAAAATGATCCCATACAGAAGCACAGATAAAAAGGAAGAGATGAAAATTACTGAACAAGATAAATATGTGGCTAAATAAGGGATCCTTACTGTAATATATAATATAAAATGTGTCTTATAGTGACTAAACTATGTACAGAATCAAAATACAAGACAAAAATAACACAAAGAACAAGACAAATGAAAAGAATTAAATAGTCCAAACATGTGAGAATTGTCTAGAAATTGGTAAAACTCTTACTATAGTTTCTACTCTATTAAATCAAAGACACAGGTTGTAATCTATGGGATACCCACTAATATAAGAGTAAAAGGACTTTGTAACTAACAAACACAGAGAAGAAAATGAAATATTAATTTTTTTTCTCATTAGGTAAAATAAGACAACTTAGAAAAAGGAAAAAAGAATGTAAAATAGGAAAAAAAATAGAAAGAATAAAATTGTAGAGTTAAATTTACTTAAAGCATATTACATCAAATATAATAGATAAACCATTCCAGAGGAAAAAAGAGATAAAAATGGCCAATGTAGATAAAAAGCTAAAACTCTAACCTAAAGGAGACACACCTTAAATATAGGATACAAGAGATAAAAAGTAAGAGAATAGAAAAAGATTTGTCAGACAAATACTACCCTAAAGATAGTTGTCAGGTTTGATTAAAATCAAACAAATTAGACTTTAGGTCAAAAAAATATTTCTTGAGATTACAAAAAGCATTTCCCATTGGTAAAGAGAACAAAACAAAACCATAAAAACTTAAATGCCATTTGTGGGCACCTAAAAATGTGCTTAAAAATATGTATAGCCTAAAAATAAGTAGAGCAAAAATAAAGAAAATGAAGAGAAGAGATTGAGCTATAATCAGAGTAGAAGACTTTTTTTTCATATTTTTTGGTAATTTTAGATTACATAAACAAAAGTAAAGACAAACTATGTGTGGATAATATCAACCAATTAACAATGTAGAAAGTTACATTCAATGATGAAAGAGTGCATATTTCTTTCTTTACCTATCAGACATTTACAAAGATTTACATTATGCTAAACCGGAAATCCAGTCTCAACAAGTTTGAAAAACATAAAATGAAATAAAAATGAAACTATTCAGAACATGTTTTCTGATCACAGTGGAATTAAGCCAGAATCTGTATCCAGAAGAAATCTAGAAAAACCCAACCATGTGGAAAATAAATGATGAATCTCAAAATAATTTGAGTCAAAGAAGAAATCTGAGTGGAAATTAGACTGTAGAAATTACTAAGATTAAGCTTAATAGTAATAAAAATAAAACACTATGATTTGTGGGATATTTGTAAATTTACAGTGATATTTATAGCTTTAAATACATATATTAGAGTAATAAACAGCCTAAAATTTATGTACAGAATATTCACTGAAAGAAAATAACACCAAATTAAATCCCAAGAAAATAGAATGAAATATATAATAAAGGTAAAATAGAAAGCAATAACAATTTAAATACAGAAAATAAAAAACTAAAAGTTTGGTTTTTTGAGAAAATAATATAATGAACCAATCAAGAATAAAAAGAAATTATAAATTATCAAAAGAAAACTGAAGAGAGATTACTCTGATCATACAGGAATTACAAGGATATGAGAGGTTATTATTGATAAGCTTATGCAAATAAAATAACATAAATAAAAGTAAATTAAAAAGTTAAAATATGGAAGAAATTGGGGGAGAAAAGCACAACCTACCAAAACCAATACAGAAAAAAAAAAAAAAACCTCTGAATAATTCCATAAGTATGAAAGAGATTGAATCCATAAGAACATTCCTGGTACTGAGGGCTTCATTAGTAACTCTCCTCAAAAATCTAAAAAAAAAAACTCAATATGAACAAAATATTCCAGAAAAAAGTAGAAGCGTTCTATTCTTAACTTGTTTTATGAGGCCAAAATTAACTATTCCACAGGCCAATAAGGAAATTTATTATATACAAGGCAAATTACAGGTTAATCCTCTTAAGAACTAAGATTTAAAATTCAAAAAAATTCTCAGATGAAGGCAAATTAAGAGAGTTTCTCAGTAATAGACCTATTGTAAAAGAATAATTTAAGAAAATTCCCTAAACAGAAAGAAAAGGATAAAAGAAAGAACCTTGGAACATCAGGAAAAAAAATTTTTAATGCAGTTAAAAATTGGCAAATATAGTAGACTTTCTTTCTCTTCCAGAATTTCTAAATTATGTTTGACAGTAGGAGCAAAAGAAAAAATTAACACTGATATGGTTCTAAAGTGTGTACAGGAAATATTTAATGCAATTAAGTTATACACAAGGAAGGGTAAGGGAACAAAAAATAGGAAAGGTTTTAATACTGCACTCCAGTTGTCAAATGAAGACACCAATAGTCTGTGATAAGGTGTGTTTATATAATATAATATATTAAGCAAACACCCAAATCTATAGAAAGACAATATAGATACATCAGTACACCATAGATATATCAAAATGGTATCATAAAATAATCTAAAGAAAAGCAGAAAAAATAAATAAGAGAAAGCACAGAGATAACAAAAACAAAAATGACAGATTTGACACTTAACATATTGATAATTACATTAAATATAAAAGGTCTAAATACACTAATATAAAGACTAAGCCTGACACAATTACTTAAAAAAAAACACATGACTCCACTCTATACTGTCTATAAGAAACTCATTTCAAATATAATAGCATAAACAGCTTGTCAGTAAAAATATGGAAAAATATACATAATGTAAATTAATTAAAAAACAGGAATGACTGCATTAATATCAGATAATGTAGATTATAGGGCAATAAAATGTCATGCAATGAGGGAATTATATAGCAATAAAAGATCAATCCACCAAGAAGATATAATAATCTAAATGTTTATGTACCAAATGACAAAAATGAAAATATAGAGAGCAAAAATGGATAAAACTGAAAGGAGAAATACAATATCCACAAATGTTTATGAAAATTTAAATATGCCTCTCCAAAAAATGGATAGGAAAACTAGAAAGAAAATCAGTGGAGGAGAAGTCAACATTGTGATAAACCAATAGGATCTGATCAACTTTTATAGAATGCTCCAGCAAACAATAGCAGAATACATATTATTTTCAAGTGCCCACAAATATATATCAACATAGAAAATCAAATAGACAATAGAAAAAAAACAATATAAAAATAATTAAAACTAAGAATTGTTTTCTGAAAAAATAAAATACAAATTGACAAACTGTTAGAATGATTATTATAAAACAGGACAAGAGGGGTGCCTGGATGGTTCAGTTGGTTGAGCTTCCAACTCTTGATTTTGACTGAGGTCATGTTGTGGGATCAAACCCATGTTGGGCTTTGTGCTGAGTGTGGAGCCTGCTTAAGATTCTCTGTCTCTCTGTGCCCTTCTCCCCTGCTTGTGCTCTCTCTCTCTCAAATTCAAAACAAAATAAAACAAAACAAAAAAAAAAACACAGAAAACAAGAGATAATAAGTGGTTCTGGCAAAACTGAGTGGCCAGTTTTTTTCTTTTTTTTTCCCTTAATGAGCCTTTTACTTCAGTCTCACATGTTATATAATAATTAACACAAAATGGATCACTAACTTAAATGTAAAGCCCAAAATTCTAAAACTTTTAGAAAATATT
The DNA here is from genome assembly GCF_027475565.1 of Acinonyx jubatus. Taxonomy (NCBI): domain Eukaryota; kingdom Metazoa; phylum Chordata; class Mammalia; order Carnivora; family Felidae; genus Acinonyx; species Acinonyx jubatus. The sequence continues at coordinate 119,020,435 of NC_069383.1, forward strand.
TGGTATCTAAGACTGAGCAAAGAATTCTTAGACTTGACAATAAAGGCGCAATTCATAGAAAGAAAAATCAATGAATTTATACACATATCATAGATGAAAGATTAGCAGCCAGAATATACACCATGGCTAAAAAAGTTAAAGTTGTTTAATCACTAATAATCAGAAAAATTAAAAATAAAAGTGAAATACTATTTTATAGCTTTCAGAGCCATTTTTGTCAAAAATCTTAATGAACTGGGTGTTTGCAAGTATATGGAGACACAGGATTTTTATAGCCCCTTTTGGTGAGACTATAGGTAAGTTGAAACACTCTGCAGAGCAGAATATTTATCTGCTATCTAGTAACATTGAAGACGTTCACATCTTATGATTCAGCAATTTCATTTCTGGAAATATTTGCCTGGAGGAACTTCCCTTCATATAACCATGGAAGCATGAACAGTGATATTCATTGCAACATTATTTATAATAGTTTTTTTAAAAGAAGGAAAATAAATGGCTGATGGATAAATAAACTATGATATGTTCACATGAGGGAATATGATTCATGTAGCATTTCAAATGAATCAACTAGAACTTTTTGTGTCCACATGGATTGATATAATTACTTAATGAAAGAAAAAATGCAGAAGGACATAATTCACTTAAACTTCTAAAGCAAATCAAATTTAAGCATGTGTATCAGATACATAAATGTATCTGTAGAAAAATAAACACATACATAGGAAGGCATGAAATTCAGAACACGGATTACTTCTGGGTCTGGAAGGTGAAAGAATAAATGGGTCTTTAGCTGTAATGCTGCATTTTCTAAACAGAGAAGGAACAGTTGAGAGGGGAAGTGCAATCTGAATCCATTATGGCAAATTATTAACATTTCTTCATCCTAGCAAGTATCTACATAGATGTTTATTCTAGTATTTTCTTGAACCTTCCATCTGCTGGCAATATTTCATAGTAAAAATATAAGAAGCTGGCTTGTGAGATGTTTCATCACTAAAAATACTCATGTATACGCTTAAAAAAATACACACACACAGGGGTGCCTCGGTGGCTTGGTTGTTTGATTGTCGGAATTGGGGTCAGGTCATGATCTCATGGTTCACGAGACTGAGACCTGCATCAGTCTCTGTGCTGACAGCTGAGTCTGGAGCCTGCTTAGAATTCTGTCTCTCTCTCTCTCTCTCTCTCTCTCTCTCTCTGCCCTGTCCCTGCTCTCTCTCTCTCTTTCAAAAAATAAATAGGCATTAAAAATGTTTTTAAATAAAAAATAAAGAATGTTTTTAAATACACACATTCACACTTAAGAGTGGTGATATGAAAAGGTCTTATTTATCAAGTATAGAGACTCTAAAGAGACCCTCTATATTAGAGACTGCAAAAGTGTCAGCAGGATTTGGAAAGTCTTTCCCAACCAACAGATCCTACAAATAGAAATCAGAATTTCCCCTGATTTACTTTGTATAGTCAGCCTCCTTCACAAAATGAAACTGTAGCATATGAATGAAATTAGAAGTTTTTCCCAGTTACATTCTATAAATTGCCACTTATCCCAGAGAAGCAGAATTTTGCTTGTATTGCTCTCAGCACACCAGACTGTGCCATTAAATACCAATTATCACCAAATTGTTCGTGTTTCTCATGTTAATGGACTTAAGGAGAAATCCAAATTTGGGCATCTATTGTTTTTATCCAAATTTGGGCATCTGTTATATTTTAGACTTCATTAAAAAGTATTAGTAGTCTAGTGATACATTCTCATTAGTGCAAGTACAAATACTACGAATAAAGTCACGGTTCTGCTTTGGCTTTCCAAACTCAGGTTCTACTTGACCCACCAGACAAAACCATCGTTATCAGTTTAGAGCAGGGTTTCTGAATGTCAGCACTATCGACATTGAGGATAAGACAATTCTTTGTCATGAGGCTGGACTGAACGATGATTACTATCACCCCTGGCTTCTCTCCTCTACAACAACAGCACATTTCCTCCCCAAAGCTGTGACAACCAAAAATGTCCCTAGACATTGCCAAATGTCCCCTGGAGGGCAATATGGGTTCTGGTTTAGTACTATTATCTAGGGTATATCATTTGAGACTTTTTACCATGATTAATATATAACACTTCCTGCATATATTGAAATAAAGAGAGATTTATATATGGAGTTTTAAATATAAATGGCATCATATATACATACTATTCTGCATCTTGGTTCTTTCCATCAAGTACTATGTATTACAAAACTTTCAACATCTATATCTTATGATTATTCATTTTTACTATGTATTATTCCTTAACATAGATAGATTACTTTTTAACCACAAAGTTTTAAGTTGATTTAAATATATTCAACCTGCTAGAAAAATTGTTCCACCTATTTGCTTCCAGTCATGCCTAAAATCAATGCCTTTCTAGGCTGGCTGAGAGTTTCTTTTGTTTTCTATTTCTACCAAACAATAAAAATTTGCAATACCAATATTTTAAAATGCTCTCAGTAATCTCTTACATATTTTCTAAATTATTCTTCAGTCCTATCCTCTCAATTCTGATGAAGGAGCCACAATGTGTAGGTATAAATAGGCCTTGGGTTTCATTCATGCAGTACCTACCACAGTCCGTTATCTTTCCTTGGGCACTTTGAGGCTAAGCATTATTGCAGCTATAAATCACCCATTCACAAACTCATTTCCCCTGCAAGGGTCCAAAAGCCTCTTGGGTGTCCTGTATTAGAGAAAACATTGAGCTGAGCTGCAAGCTGTGTGGCAAAGTGGAAAACATTCTAGATCAGGAGCAAAAAGAGCCAGGTTCTGCAAATTCCTTTCTTCTTTGAGTCTCTGTGTCCTCATTGGAGTAATAAAGACTTGTGTAAACTGGTTTCCAGGCTGAAGCTCTGAGGTTTCATGACTCCTTTCAAATTGGAAGACCAAGTTTTTGTGTAGATTTCATTCAGTTGGCTGCTAATTATCATCTTGTGCATTTCTCATGCTCTCTGTGTAGGTGAGTGAGGTAGAAGTGGAAGTTTGAATAGTTTCCTGTGTAATGAATTCGATATCCTAATGATGAAAAATGAAAATACACTTTATGCTGGAGTAACTAAAGGATGAAAAAAACTTTGTCTCAAGCAGTCAACAGCACCTTTTATTAATCAAAATGTCCATTATGTATATGTGTATGTGTATGTATATCAAATCATCACATTTTACACTTTAAATATATACAATTATGTCTGTCAATTATTCCTCAATAAAGTTAAAAATGTTCATTTTTTTTTAAAGTTTTTATAAACTTATTTTGAGAGAGAGAGAGAGAGAACACACCTGGATAGGGGCAGAGGGAGGGGAGAGAGAGAGAGAGTGAGAGAGAGAGAGAATCCAAAGCAGGCTCTGCACTGTCAGCACAGAGTCTTGTGGGGACTCAATCTCACAAACCGTGAGATCATGACTTGAGCTGAAATCAAGAGTCAGATATTTAACTAATTGAGCCATCCAGTTGCCCCTGATTTTTTAGATCACAATGAGTTATTATTTCTCTATGTTTAAATTATTTAGATGTCTTAAAAGTTGAATATAATTAATCATTTTATTTTTGAATGAACAGAAACCTGGTTATTTGGTCTGAATTCAATTAACCAGATATTTTGTAAATCACATTGTGAATGGTATAGAGCTTTCTCATGTCAGTTGCAAAACAAGGTCTTTCTTTCAAAAACAAAAATTTATGCTAATTAAATATTTTAACTCTTTTCTGCATCTTATCAAGGGCAATGATACTAGACAATATGCAGATCATACCAATTACCCCATTCTAACAGTACCCATCTATGGTATATTTAGGGGAAAATGTTCCTAGAGAGTCCCTTGAGCAAAAAGGATCATAATTTTGATCCTGTAATCCCAACCCCTGAACACGACTGTTTGAACTACAAGAACAAAAAGCAGAATGGTAAGTGACAAATGAGAATCTGGCTGGAGAGCATCTTCTCCGTTAAGAATTGTAATGGTCAATTACATCAATCAGATCTTCTCTTACGATGGTTTGTATTACAGATAGAGAAAAATCCACTGGAAGTGAAACAGGAGGGAAAAATGCAGAAACAAAAAAGTATGTAAATAGCAAGGTAATATAATCCAGCAAGAAATTGAAAATTGCAGGTAAATCGAAGTAATAAAATTGAGAAGAGAATTTCAAAATGGAAGGTTATTTGCAAAATAGAAACAAATGAACTGAGTAGCTGTGGTGTGGAAGGATCCAGAGATTCTTCCTCACTAGAAGGCAATGAGGAAGACTGAAGGCCAGAGTGGATTCTGTTCCTAAATCTGATTGCTAACATTGCAGACTCAGATGCCAGCTGCACACTCTTGTACTGAGTTAACACTGGTACTGAAGATTTAACTATATAATAAAAGAGAAAAGGCATAATATCCCAACAGAAACTACACAAAGCTTCAGCTCTGTTCTTCCCATTGTATTTCATACCGTTGGGCTAAAGAAAAGTACCTAAAACATGAATATATAGACCTCATATATAGCTCATGCTGGGAAATAGCCTCAGACACATTAGGAAGCAAATCAAGGAGAAGTTACCCCACACTACAACAGAGTAGGTGCAAATTCTAAACAGAGCAGCCCACACTACACATAATCAAGGTCAAAATAAATAGCACAAGTAGACTGACAACATTCTCCAATAGAGAGATGTAGTAATAATAGCTGATGAAGCCAATCTAGAATAAAAAATAACCAAAGAATCAGAAGAAAACAACCCACAAATGTTTTGAACTAGAGAAGATCTTTATTAACTAACTAAAATAAAACAAGAGCTCCAAGACAAAATATTAAAAAAAAAAAAGAGGAAGAAATAAAAAGCTTCAGAGCTAAAACAAATTTAGGAATAAAACTATATTACAAAATTGGGGAGTGGTGGTTGGAGAAAGTATAAATGCTAGTTTTCTAATATTTTTAATAAGGAAGTTAAGACATAAAATTGCAATACTATTTTAAAACAATATCAATACTAATTTCTCAATGTTTTCAGAGTACTGTTTTTTTTAACTGTAGAGGGATTACTGAGAAAAACAACACTTTGTATAGTAAAATTTTTTTGATATTCAATTCCTTCTATTTGAGTTTTTTAAATTTATTTTTATGTCAAAGTCAACATTTACGTGAAATTAAATTAAAAATTGTGTTAATTAGTACTTACGTAATGATATCATTTTTACAGAGTTTTTCTGATTTTGTAATGTTATATCTCTCTTCATATATACACAGATGTTTGAATTGCACTCACCTAATGGTAGTAGGAGCTATTTCTGGAGAGTACGATTGGTTTTTGCTGATTTTTAAATTCTCTGCATGTGGATTTCTACATTCCTTTAATTCCTTAATGAGAGCATGTACCAGTTTCACAAAAATAATAAATTTATTTAAAAAATTTAATCAGGTAGTGTGTTGTCCAAATCCTGAGATAAGGCATACAAATATCTCATTTCCTTTTTCTACAGTTGCAATCAGAGATTATTCCAAAGAGAATTAGATAATAATACAAAAAGTCTTTAGCTCTTTAAATAAACAAAGTCAAGATATTTGCATATTTTCTCACATCATCATCAAAATGTACAGAAATGGAATTTCAATAACTATCTGCTTCAAATATTCAGCTTCACTTTTTTGTTACTTACATTTGTGGGTGCATTATCCTCTTTAGAAGCTAAAGAACACTACAGATACTTTCCCAAGGAAAAAGAGCCTGTACTCATACAAAATATTTCACACTGCTTGAGGGGGTTCATGGGACCTATGAAGTTTACCCAGTGGCACCAGATGAAAATCCCTTCTGTGTACTACATGTCTTTGAAACTAGTGGCATTCTGCCTCTCAATGTGGACTCTGTCACTCCCTCCCCATCATTTAGGTGGTGTCACTCTCAAGTACATTTCCACATATCTGAGGATTCACGTTACTATCAAAAGCATGAGATTCATATGTCAGAATGACTCAAAGGACCAATAACCAGAATGAAGACATGTTGCTCATAGAAAAAATGATCCTATACAAGAGCATAAATCAGTGAAATCATTCTCTGAGGAAACACATGAAGCTTTATAAATGATCACACACAGATGCTGAGATGATCAAGGACAATCATTGAGCATACTTTGTCTTCAAGAATCACAACATATCAAGATAGAAAAAAATCAAAATCGAGAACAAATGAGCCTGACCCCATGCCTCTGCTACTGCAGAGTTGCTGTCTGCCACCAAATCTATGTATTTTTCCACTCCAGATTCAAATTCCCCAGGTGACAGCTTTTCTGTCATTTGCCTCAGGAGATGAGTCTATCATCCAACACTGCCAGCAAGATGTTGCTGAGAGTAAGCCTAAATGTTTCCATTATTTTCATCCCATTACTTCTAGTTATCCCCTATTGGGCCATTCTAAATACTGTAATTCCACTCTCATCTGTTTTTATTTCTTTCAAATATTCACAGGCTATCATTATTTCCCCCCGTATTTGTCCCTAAGCTCTTTTAATCTTTCCTCATAAGTAAGCCCCTCCATCATTATTTTTCCTCTGAAGATATAGTTGTCAGCATAAGGGTGCCTTTCATTTTTCTTCATTGTATGGGAAAAATATGGTCCATTTATAAAAGTTTCCCAGGAGATAAATCACCTAGATCCTGGGGAGTTGGAAGGTTTTGACAATGCATTACTTGCTCTGCTGATGATGCTTGAATTTGGGGGCTGTTCTTATAAAATTGGTCCCAATGGATCATTTGACACAGCCTGTGGTGTTGACAATATCCTAGAGAGTCCCTCATTGGCTGACTTTGTCAATGCTCACCATAGCACTTCTGTGGTCCATGTAAGTTGCAGTGAGGTTGCGAGCTCCAAATTGGATGCCAGCAAGAAATTCATGAGATGTACCACTAATGAGAATGAAGAGTTTATTGGGCAGTGATGAGTTCAATTTCAATTATTCAACTGTTTACTAGGCTGCCCTGACCAACAGTTATTCATAAAACGTATTCTTTGCACCTGGGATGCATCCATGATTCCTCCTCTCATTTGGGAAGCTGTGAGACATGGTGTGGATGATGATAAACTAATGCTTTTCCTGCTCTCTGAGCTAGAAGAGATCATTACTGTTCAACCCTCCAATCCAAATTAGGTCCTGGGGCTTAGCTGCATGTGTATCAAGATGGTGCAGAACTCCCCTGTGACAATAAATTGAAGAGCTTCCATTTGTAAATGTACACTTCATCCCCCTCCATATTTTACACAGTTGGGTCACAGAAGCAGATAAGCTATCGGCACCATTGATTGCCCTGAGTTAACTCATAATCCACAATGTGACAGAGGTCTTTAGAATAAAATGTAGTTCAAAACCCAAACCCAACAAGAACAGAGTGTTCTGAAGAGAAAAGTACAGCTTTTCAAAAGAAAATGAAAATGGAATTCTTTTTTTTTAAGTGATAAAGACAGTATTCATCATTCTCAACTATTTCTCCACATTTCCTATCACCTTCCTTGAGCTTTTCCCGAGGCTGAACTATAGATTTTCCTCCTTGGCTGGCTAAGTTTTTTGTTCATTTGTTTGTTTGTTTGTTGTTGTTTGTTTTATTTTGTTTTTCTACTTTACTCACTACTTTTCTTCTTCTTTCCCTGTAAATATGGCTCTTCTTCAGGAACCTTTTTTTGAACTGGAAGTTTGATTTCTCATTTTCTCATTGGTAATTTATTTATTTATTTTTATTTTTATTAAAAAAAATTTATTATGTTTATTTATTTTGACAAAGACAGAGTGTGAGTGGGGGAGGGGCAGAGGGAGAGGGATACACAGAATCCGAAGCAAGGCTCCAGGCTCTGGGCTGTCAGCACAGAGCCCCACACGAGGCTCAAACCCATGAGTGTGATATCATGACCTGAGTCGAAGTCGGACGCTCAACCGACTGAGCCACTCAGGCACCCCTCTCATTGGTAATTTATACTCACTTTCATTTCATCAATTAGGTTTATATGAGCGATTCACAAATCTCTATTCTATTTCTCAGGTACAGACATACATATATAACTGCTGATTCTGGAAATCAACTAAATTCTCACAAGCACCTCAAATGTGGAGCAGCTGCAACTGAATTAAACTTCACCTTCTTTCCTATTCTTGCTTCATGGCTCCAGTTTTCCATTTATCACATTCTAAAACCTAATCTCATCTCTGAATCTTCCTTCCCTCCCTGTTTTTCTTTCTTCCCTAATAAACGAATTTGCTGCCCAGTACTACTTATTTTCAAAAGCAAGTCCTTCAATAGATTTCCCAGGGTTTTTAAATGTGCTTTTTAGTCTACCTCCCCACATTCAACCTCTCCTTGCTCTAATCCAAGTCTTTTCCATGTATGTTAATATGTGTTACATGATAAAAGATTTTCAATATCAGGTAGTGTTTGACAAATGTAGACTTAACACGATACTTCAGAAATTCTTCGAGTTTTTTTTTTAATTTTATTTTTTTTAAGTGTACATCCAAATGAGTTAGCATATACTGCAACAATGATTTCAGGAGTAGATCCCTTAATGCCCCCTACCCATTTAGCCCATCCCCCCTCCAGTACCTCTCTGTTCTCCATATTTATCAGTCTCTTATGTTTTGTCCCCCTCCCTGTTTTTATATTATTTTTTGTTTCCCTTCCCTTATGTTCATCTGTTTGTCTCTTAAAGTCCTCATATGAGTGAAGTCATATGATTTTTGTCTCTCTCTGAGAGACAATTAGTTTGACTAATTTCACTTAGCATAATACCCTCCAGTTCCATCCATGTAGTTGCAAATGACAAGATTTCCTTCTTTTTGATTGCCGAGTAATACTCCATTGTATATATATATATATACCACATCTTTATCCATTCATCCATCGATGGACATTTGGCCTCTTTCCATACTTTGGCTATTGTTGATAGTGCTGCTATAAACATTGGGGTGCATGTGTCCCTTCAAAACAGCACACCTGTATCCCTTGGATAAATACCTAGTAGTGCAATTGCTGGGTCGTAGGGTAGTTCTATTTTTAGTTTTTTGAGGGACCTCCATACTGTTTTCCTTCATACTGTACCTGCTTGCGTTCCCAAGGAGCTTTTAATATCATAATGTAGATTGTGGGATAGAAGATGCAGTGTTTACCAAACTATTGATAATGGAATCCCTTTATGAGAGGACCAGTGCCTTTTGGAACACAGAGAAGAATGTTGCTAGATTTATCTACCTAAAATATTTACCTTCTAAATTGCAGTTTCAGTAAAACTAACTTCTAGAATTATCATTCTGAAATGTATTGTTTTTCAAAATATAATACCAACAGGTTTATCTGATAATATTTCCTTTACATACGTTGATTAAATCAAATAGTTAATTCACATCCTTTGTTTTCCCCACATCATAGCTTTTAAGAGACCTTTCAACCAATATCAGTATATCTTCCTTCTTTCTCTTCATCGTGTCCCATAACTATCTTTCAAAATTTATCCATCCTTCAAAACCCATATTAGGGGCACCCAGGTGGCTCAGTTGGTTACGTGTCTGACTCTTAATTTCAGCTTGGGTCATGATCTCATGGTTCATGAGTTCAAGCCCTGCATTGGGCTCTGGGCTGGCAGTGCAGAGCCTGCTTAGGATTCTCTCTCTCCTTTTCTCTGACCCTCTGGCTCTCTCTCAAAATAAATAAGTAAATGTAAAAAAAAGACATCTCAAAAGCCACTTTCTACCAGATACTTTCTCAGAGGAAAATTTTTTGAAAGATGAATAATTACTAAATTCATTTGTTTTACAAGAATATTGTGTATGCACATTAACATGTGCTTTTGTGTATTTTCTTCCTCCAGTTAACTCCAATTTCTCTGATGGCCTAAAATGTATATTATACATTTTTGGATCTATAATGTTATCTAAAATATGCATAAATATCACTTGATAACATTCAGAAACTTTATGATTTAAAAAATCCTATTAATTTTAAAAAAGAATAAAATACCCTAACCTGATAAAGGGTTTATTTATTTTTAACAATGCTATAACAAATAGCATCCTAAACAAGAAAATATTTGAAGCACTTTCTTTAAAATTGCAACTTAAAAAGGAATTCATACTATTCAATTCAGCTTTGTCCTGGATATCCTAGCCAGCAAAACAAAACAGGAAAAAGGCATTTCAGTTATAGGAATTAGAAAAGAAGTAATTCTTTTACTATTTGCATGTGATATATTAGTCTTCATGGAAAAATCAAAGAATCTCCATAAAGATTCCACAGAAAAACAGACATATGAGTAGATGTTCAACTAAATAGTAATTGGGGAATGCAAACCAAACTATAGTAAGGTATCATTTTATACAAATTCCATGAGTAAAAATTCAGAAGTCTAACAATATTGGAAATATTGGAAAGACTATAAATGATCAAGATTTTTTTAAATTTAAGTATTGTTGAGATACAATGTTACATTGGTTTTAGATGTACAACATAGTGGCTCAAGAGCTCTATATGTTATGCCATGCTCACTACAAGTGTAGCTACTGTCTGTCACCATACAACACTATTACAATACAATTGACTGTATTCTCTATGCTGTACCTTTCATCCCCATGACTTATTCATAACTGAAGCTCGATACCTCCTATTCCCCTCCCTTCTGACAATCACCAGTTTATTCTCTGTGTCTATGGGTCTATTTCTTCTTTTTTTATTATTTGTTTTGTTTTTTAGATTCCACATATAAATGAAATCATATGGTATTTGTCTTTCTCTGACTTATTTAACTTAGCACCCTTTAGGTCCATCCATGCTGTCACAAATGGCAAGATATCATTCTTTGTAATGGCTGAGTAGTAATTCATTATATATACCACATCTTCTTTACCCATTTTATCCATTCATTTATCGAGGGACTCTTACGTTGCTTCCATATCTTGGCTATTGTAAATAATGCTGCAATAAACATAGAAGTACATATATCTTTTAAGTTAGTGTTTCCATTTTCTCTGAAGTAGACTATTGGAGTATATGGTATTTAGGATTTTAATTTTTTGAGGATTCATCGAGATTTCTTAAATTTTTCTGGTAAGAGTGTAAATTGAAATGACTGCTTTGAAGACAATTTAGAATAATTATGTAATGTTGAACATTTTCCTATCCTACAATCAAGGAATTCTCAAGGTACATACTCAGGAGAGTCTCTTATACATACAGTTATACACAATTATACAAAATTATAATGTTTTTAACAGCTACCCAAATACCCAATGAGATGAGTATAAATAAAGAGTGATATATTTAGGGTATTATGCAACAGTCAATATTTTTTTTAAGCTATAGGTACATGCAAAAATATGGAGAAATATTAACATTGCAATGATGAGCAAAAAGTAAAGTCCCAGTGGATTACAAGCAGCCTTTCTTTTTTTTTTTTTGTAAATGTTAAAACAAACTAAACAATATGCTTTTAGGAATGCATATGTATATTATGAAATATCATAAGAAAAAACAAAGAAAAGATTAGAGATAGTGGTTACTTCAGACAGGGTTGTAGGGACACAGAATAGGGAAAGTTACAGAGAGTGTCATAAATTGAGGATTATGATTAATCTCATTCTGCTTAGCTGTGTTTAAAATGAACAAATAAAAGACAGGAATTGTAAATGGACTGGATGGTAAAGTGAGGGGAAGGATTATAAGGTTTTTGGCTTGAGCAAGTAAGCTGATGATCATGCCATTTGCTGAGGTGAAAAAGACATGATTTTGTTTTGAGTTTGTTGAGGAGGAAAAAATTCTCTCTGCCCTTCTGATGTTTTAACTGAGAACACTGTGATAAAAGATAGATTCACAAGAGAAAACAAACAGAAATTTACTAACATGTACACCTCTTGTATACTTGAGAGACACCCAGGGGAAAATGAGTAACTGCCCAGGGGGCTTAGACTTCAAGATTAAGTACCATCTTAATAGGGAAAGGGAATGTAGCCCTCTTAAGGGGAGAGTGAGTAATTTTTAGGAAAGATAAATGTGCCCTTAGAAGAATAGATCGCAAGTATACCAATCTGTGACAAAGTCTGTCTGGGTATGTGGTGTTGACTTAGTCTCCTCTGCTGTGATGGGTCAATCCTCTCTATTGACAAAACTCTTGGAGAGGGAATACATAACAACTGAGTACCTTTTGGAAGATCTATCTTTAGGCAGATGGGGAAGTTCAGAGAAAACTCCTCCATGCATTTGTTATTTTGCAAGTGCCTCAAAATAAACAATATACCGAAGTGGCATATTTTGAGGTGGCATTTCTTGAATTCCTATAGTTATATTTTGAGCTGGCATATTCTGCTACTTTTAAGTTGAATGTGAAACATCCATGTGTAGAAATCAGCTACTCAGGGTAGCCTCAGGGCTTACCTGAATATAGAGGGCATGGAGGAGCAGCTGTCTGGGTCCATATCCTTGTCACTTTCTATGCCTGTCCACACAGCTAGACTACATATTCCAGCCAGCCTTTGAGCCGGATAATAATCCTATGACTAAGGTCCAGTCTGTGTAGTTTGAATGGAAATGTTAACGTGACTCCTCTGCTTCCTTCCCCTTCCAGAGGCTCCAGACATAATGTACCATACAATAGCATGAACCAGTGTCTTGTAATCACTCTAAGGAGCAAAGGCACCTACAAGTTATGCCCGCTTTGAACAGTTATGGGATCAAGAAATAAACTTCTTTGTGTTTGAGCCATTTTATATTTTAGGTATATATAAATAAATAAATATATATTTAGATATATTAATACATTTGTATTTTTCTAAATTTTTAAAAAAATGTTTATTTATTTTTGAGAGAGTGGGGAGGGACAGAGAAAGAGAGAGACACAGAATCCAAAGCAGACTCCAGTCTCCAAGCTGTCAGCACAGAGCAACATGCGGGGCTTGAACTCAGGAACCGCTAGATCATGACCTGAGCCGAAGTCAGACGTTTAACAGACTGAGCCACCCAGGTACCCCTAACACATTTGTATTAATAAATATTAATATAAATATATAAACCACTCATAAATTGCCTTCCTTGAATAGTTATGTGGCCAAGAAATAAGTTCCTCATGCATTTGAACTATTATATATATATATATATATATATATATTATATAAATTATATATAATATATATTATATATACACATATAGTATATATTATGTAATATATATAATAAAGTGGTGTTAGCTTTTAATATAGATATCAAAATATTTAATACATACTACCTGTGTGTTAAGGCAATTCAATCTATCCCATCTAATACAGGAATTAGTATCTTTAAGTGAAGTATTGCTCTAACAGAAACTGATAAAATTTGTAGTGATAAACTTGTTGGACCTCAACAGGTGGTGCAGAAATAGATTTAACAGTCTAGAAAGATGGGGACAAGTGTGGTGAAACTGTCACCTACAATCACTTAAAAAGGAGATCATGTGCACACTAAGCCTGTTGCTCTGAAAGGCACAGATGGAATGTGTTAGAATATCATTTGCGTATTGGTGGGGTTTTTTTTGCTGCTTACAGTAAGTAATTACAAGCAAAGGTTTGCAAGTTGAAATTAAAGAATTTACAGGGTTGAAGAAGCCAATTTCTTACAGATTTCAAAGAATAGGAGACAATCTAAAAAAAGTCCCATTAAGACTTCTCAGTTAAACAAAAAAACAAAAACTCAGCCTTGTGGCAAAGATAGATTAAAGTTGTTATATTTCTACCCAAGACTTTTGTTTCAGAGAGCCTCAGGGAAAGTGCCATTAATTTGAGAAAAAGAGGTGTGGGACAAGGGAGAAAAGAAATGTGAAGGATACATCCAGGCAAAAACTTAAGATGTGGTTCCTGCTACCTAGAACACCCTAGAAGTAAATAGATCTAAAGTCCACTAAGTTTTTAAGAGAGTTTTATTGCCAATGCAAAAACACAAGCTGGGCCTAAAGAAGCTTTTAACTGTTCAAGTCATAAAACATCCCAAGGGCTCAAAACTTGCATCAGTAGCAAGCAGGCTACAAAAGCTCCAAATGGGCAATTATGTGCATCTGAGATGTGGCCAGAGGAGAAATAAACAAGATAGAGCAACCCAGTGGGTGTTTCTCCTGGAGATCAGAGGGATGGTCTGATGACTTCAATCAAGGAACTTCCTTCACTGCCAGGGGACTTCATAATGCCTGTTCCCAGGATCCCATCTGCCAATGGATCAAACTAATGACTTTCATGCATCCTTCTCTTTTTAAATGGGAGTGTTTTTGTGTGACCATCTTATCACTCTTCCACCACAGCACATGAAACATATCTAGAGGTTTTCAACCAGATTTGGCAACATCTGGGGATGTTTTCTGGAGTCACAACTATGTGGTGGTGTTGAGGGTGGTGTAAGGAAGAGAAACAGGAGAAGAGGCTGCCACTGGCATCAGTGGGTAGAAGCCAAGTATGATGCTAAATATCCTACAGGAAACCCACTACATAAAGAACTATCCACACCCATTTGCCTCCTTGAATGTTGCTCTTTGGATTTAGATGAGATTATATGACTAAGTTCTACCCAGCAGAAAGTGAGAAGTGAAATGTGCTGCTTATTGGTTAGCAATTTTAAGAAAGTAGGTGGGTGGATCTTCTGCTATGCTGCCTATATAGACAAAACCTTAAAATTGATGGATCCGCAAAGTGGAAAGAGCCTGAGTATTTCATTCACCACCCACCAACCAGAAACACTGCTTTAGAATGAACAATTATAGACTCAGCATATACTTATTATAGTAGTCCTGCCTGTCTTAATTAAGATGGTACTTTAGAGTCTGTACTTTAAATAAGATAACATGTGAAGGCTTAAGACAAAATTGGCTGTCACTAGACATTTCTGCTCTATTCATTTGAGTATATCTTTTATTCAAATAAATGCTTAATGTACTTTGAATTGTGAAAATGCCATCTATAGACACATGTAAACAGTATTGTCTTTGAGTTTATGGAGCTCACAGGCTGTTAAGGAAATAAGATGCTTAATGTAACAGCCAACAATACAGGATAAAGAGTTCAGCAAACAGTTGTCTTTGAATGCCGTTGTTTTGTCCCTATGGCTTCTATACACAACGGTAATTATAAACTTACGTGCCAGCCATAATTTTTGCATATTAAACACAACCATTTCCTCTCTTGTCCCATGTCAGTGAGAGAAAGGGACATTCTATGGAATAAGAAGAGAAATCATAGAGGAGAGAATCTGCTGCTTATTTAGGGAACACTTACCCAAAAGCAACTTACTTCGGAAGCTCTTCCTTATTACCTTGAAAGGATGGGGACAGGAATCCATGCTGAGTGGGCATGAAGGAACTATCATAGGCTAAAGTTCCAAAGAGAACATGAGATTTCCAAATTTTGAGAATGTGAGTGGCCCAGGGTAACTAGGATGAAGTTATGACAATACATGAGGCACAGCTGCTCCATTTGGCCAATAATCAGCAGAACAACAACAACAACAAACAAGTAGAAACCTGCAATCATTTTGCAGTTTTTAATAATTCCCATTTACTAGACACTTAAAATGAGCTAAGGACTGTGATTAGAGCTTCATATGCAGTACATTACTTAAACCTCAATATGATTATCATTTATCATTCACTGCATTTTACAAAACAAGAAGATTGGGTTTCAGGAAAGGAAAATGATGCCAAAGTCACACGCCTAGTATAAAGTACTCCTGGGAGTCAAAGAGATCTCTGTGGCTCGAGAATATTTTGACCATGCAGTCCTCAATGGTGATCTGAAATGTCCTCAAGTAGAGATCTTTAGGCAGAAAGCACAGTGTTGTGGAGAGAACACATGACAAGAATTGATTAGAATCTGTCCCTGCTAGCTATTACTACATAACAAACTACCCTAACACTTAGTGACTTAAAAAATAATTTATTAATTTTTATTTTGCTCAGAATCTTGTGGGCAAGAAATTCAGGAAGGACTCACTTAGGCAGTTTGAATTTGAACCATGTGGCATCATCTTCTGGCTGGGGTGGAGGACTCACTGTGAAGGTATCTCTATGCACATATCTGGCACCCTGGCATTCTTTTGGCCTCTCTCTCTCTCTCTCTCTCTCACTACATTGCATTTCCACACTAGTTTATGGCTCTCATAGCATGGGCATCTCAGGACAGACACAATTCTTATAAGGTTGCTGGCTTCCAAGGAGGAGACATATGAAACTTCCAGGATAGCTCAGGGCTATGTTCAAAACAGCCATAGCATCACTTCCCCCACATTTATAAGTCAAAGAAGTAACAGAAGCTGCCTAGATTCCTCCTGGAAGAGGAGTGGCCAGGCCACACTGCAGAGGAACATGAGAAGTGGGAGACAATATGGCCGCCATCTTCCGCAAAGACAACCCTGCCTCACCGTCAAGCAATCACCAGAAAACAGGGCAGTAGGACACATGAGAAACAAGAACAGTATAGGGGGATCACCAGATTAAAAATAAAGGTTTTCCTAACCAAAGTAACTTCCTATCCAGCAATGCCAGGACAATGCCAGCAAACACAAAGGGAAAAAAATAGAAGGCTAGTTTAAAAAGCAAAAGTGGTTATTAAAGGTAGGAAGACCTGTACTTCAGAAAGTGGGCTTAAAGGAAGTCACTTGAATGTACTAATTATATTAGCATCCACATGCCAAACCTTGTTTTAGGTGTTGGGGATACAAAGATTATAAAACACAGTTCCTTACTTCCAGAAGCTCATAGTGCAAAGGGAGTATTATGACCCCTTTAATCAATATTTTCTATCAAAGCTTTTTCTACTCAAAGCTGCAACTGAGAAATAGAGAAAGAGGAAGCAAAAGGGAATCAGGACAGAGAGAATTTTTGCCGTAGAAAACCTGGGTTAAGACTGTGCTGATTCCTTGGTCAATTAAGATCATGTCTTAAGTGTAAATTCCACCTAAATTAAATGTTATTTAAACATTCATATATTTGAAAATTCAGGAGTGGGCAAAATGTGGTATTTACAGCACCACTCATTCTTCTCTTCCCTAGTACCATGTCTTTTTGAAGCCATGTGTGGCTTTAATTCTCTTTTCAATATGGTACTCCAGGTAGCCATTACTAATCTACCAAGCTACTATGCAAGAAGAGATCTACTTTCCATCAGGTTGGTGTGAAGAATTTCTCAATTAAAGCTTTTGAGCCTAAACTTCGAGGTGACAACTGAATCACTAAAGACAAGTCCCCATTCATTTAGTGTATTGGTCTTCTTAGAAAATCACATGGGGATCTTTAAAAAATCCTGTTGCCCAACTGTATCACAGACCAATTAAATATAAATCACTAGGAAGCAACATGTTTTTTTAAAGTTCTGGAGACAATGTATGCAGCCAAGGTTGTGACCCTTGTACCTAAATAAGTAATGCATCCTCAGATTTCTGTGCACAAAGACACTAATTATACAGCAGGCTCCCAAAGCGGGACATTTGCTGATTAAGGCATTGCCAGATGACTGGGTTTTATTCCCAGTTGGTTTAATCTTTCAACCCATCTCCAGATGTAGAATATCTCACATTTGCTTCTATGTTTATATGCTGATAAAATCTCAGAATTAATCAGTACATTACAATGACAATTTTGTTGTGTTCTTGATCCTGTTAATTTTTCATTTCACTTTAAGCAGTCTAGAGCAGCAAGTAGTTTTTAAAGTATAATAATAATGGAGAAAGGAGTGGAAGACTGTTTTGTTTTTCCTCTGGCTTACTTGAAATATTGACATTATTGGAAAAAGTCACCAAAACAAAAACACCAGATAATAAAAATGCCGCCATTAGAAAGGAATTTATCACATCAAAATTAATGATTTTCAGCCAGTAACAATGCCACTCTTTTGCTGTCAAGTTAACTCAATTTCAATTTAACCGAGCCACTCTATCATCTGAATCAGAGTAACAGACAGAGATGAATTAAGGCGATTCAGAGGCTGCATATACTATGTGCCCTGGATAAGAATTAATCCTGGGAATGTTTTTATCTCTTAATATTCTCCTCTCTCTCTCTCTCTCTCTCTCTCTCTCTCTGTCTCATGCTTCTTTAAGAATTTTCTTTCTTAATTGCAATGATGAAGGTGTCATTAAACTTACACAGTGTCGGTGATGTTCATTTTATTTGTCAAAAAAATATGAAACAGAGAAATATCACTTTCAAGGGTACAGTTATGGGGTCTGGATTCCACTCAGTATAATCTTTCCTTCTGCCTTTTCATGCATCCTATGGCTATTTTAACAGATAATAGAAGTACCTCTAATTCTTTATGACATTAGAAAGCTTACAGTCACTATATAAAAACAGTTCCATGTTTTCTTCTGTTTTGTGAGAAGAGCAAAACAAGGGTGAATGGGTTCACAGGAAACTCAACTTAGCCTTGATTGGGATAATGATTGGGAAATCATTTCCTGGAAATGTAGACATGGAGGCACTCTTGGGCCATAGGGATACAAAGATGAGTAAGACATGGTCCCTATGCTCAAAAGCAAGTGTAGTACAGCTTGATAAATCTGACCACAATCCCCTGGCAAGAGCTATGGAGGTCAAAGAACATGAGACTAGTAACCTTCTGAAGACTTGTTTTTCCTTACTTCCCAGCTTGTACACCAGGGCCAAGCTGTGAGGCCAGTTCCCATACTTTGGGTACACTTGGACTCGTCTTTTTTCAAGTTTCTTTTTTTTTTTTAAATACCAGTGTAGTTAGCACACAGAGGTATATTTATTTCAGGTGCACAATATAGTGATTCAACAATTCCAAATATTATTCAGTGCTCATCAAGATAAATGTACCCTTAATCCCCATCACCTATTTCACCCATGCCTCCATCCATCATCCCTCTGGTACCATATGTTTGTTTTCAATACTTAATAGTCTGTTTCTTGGTTTGTCTTCTTTTTACTTTGTTTATTTTGTTTCTTAAATTCTACCTACGAATGAAATAATATGGTATTTGTCTTTCTCTGACTGACTTATTTCACTTAGCATTATACCCTCTAGGTCCATTCATGATCTATGTTGTTGCAAATGTTAAGATTTCATTCTTTTTTATGGCTAAATAATATTTCATTGTGTGTGTGTCACATATTCTTTATCCATTCACCTATTGATATACACTTGGGTGGCTTCCATAATTTGACTATTATAAATAATGCTGCAATGAACATAAGGGTGCATGTATCCCTTCAAATTAGTGTGTTTGTATTCTTTGGGACTTGCATTCATGTCTTATGTCCACAACCAGTGAGTATCTTGAGAATAGTCTACTTTTTTTTCTATAACTTTAATAAATTTTACAGTTCTCACATGGCTCAGTCTTGTAGAGACATGCATTTGAGAAAGTCTTAATAGTCTAAGAGCAAAAAAATAGATGAAAAGAAATCTCATTCTTTGTTGTGTCTTCCCAAGACCATCCAAGGGGGCCTGTTCATAAGCCACAGCAAGCCTTCTCCAAGTCTCTCTCCTTCCATCCCAAGGATCTCACATCTCATCCCTGCTCTAGTGCCAAAAACACTTCCCTCCTAATTTGTCCCTTTCTCTATATTCTCTCTTTCCAGCCTTTCTCTCTCCCATCTTTTCCTCTATTTCTATTTCTGTAATTGCTTTAGTATCCTTCCTATTTCTTACCTTTCTCTGGTTTTCTTTGAGCTTTAGGCAGAGAAACGTGTCTTTTTCTCTTGCCCTTCTAATCTCATTTCTCTATCTCCCTAGTCTCCTATTCAGCTTAATAAAAAAAAAAAATCAGGGAAATGGGCAGGCAAATACAGAAGAGAGCAAGAAAAGAAATTCTGGAGATGCTCACACTTTGATCAGATAAATGCATTTCCATCTCATCTCTGAATCTTAAAAGCTCAGAATAGTATTTTTCAAAAACCTGGTTTTCAGATCACCTAGATAAATATTACCTGAAGGGCCAGTTAAAATTACAGATTCTCAGATTTCTTGGTTTGAAATCCCACCTCAGTCCTATTGATTAAAAACTCTGGGGGAAGAGCCAAGCCGTCTGAATTTTAATAAACACCCAGAAGGGTTTTTAAACAATTTGAGAATCTCTGCCATAGGAATGTGAAGGAGTCGGCATGATTGAAGACTGGAGTTTCCAGGGAAGTCTGCATGGAACATACGGCTTTTTAGTCAAGTCTGGACTAGTGAGTAGGATTTCGATAAGTGGAAGGTACAATGGAGGTTACAAAGATATTCCAGGGGATTACAAGAAGTAGAGAGGAAAACAATGTAGTGATTAGACAATGTAAGTTCTTCCAGGAGTGAGTGTGTCTGTGTGTGTGTGTGTGTGTGTGTGTGTGTGTGTGTGGCAGGGCCAGACAAACAGATTCTCTGTGACTGAGATAAATCATACAGCTTAAGTGTCCAGTGTCTTTTACACAATGCATGTTTATCTTCAATTTTCTGGCCCTAACTTATAAAATATCCTTGTTTATTACATAAAAATGATTCTTGTTTCTAGTATCTTTGTCATTGTTTGTGAATGATTTCAAATGTTTGCATACACACACACACACACACACACACGCACACAAACACATTTCCAAATGTTTGTTTCTCTTGTATATTGAATGGCTAAAATTCTAGTTTGACAATAACTATTGGTATTCTCATTTATCTAGATTATGTGATAAGCTTAGGTAAGAATGTGAACAACTTTAATGGCTCTAACTCATGCTCTGCTAATGTGAAGAAGGTTTACCTGAATGGCCTCTCCTGCTGGAACCAGCTGTAACAATATGAGAGATTTTAAAAGATATTTAAGCTGTATATAATGTCCTGAGAATCAAAAAAAGGGTTTAAGAAGATGAAGACCATCCTAAAGATCAGAATATCAGAACACCTGCAGTGTGGACTTACATTAGATTTCTAATTTCTCTAGTTTCGTCTTTGGTCAAATTGGAATGAGAATAATAGTTACATCAGAATATTCTGTGAGGATTAAATGTTATTATATGTAAATCCCTGGCACATTGTTGAACATGGTAAACATTCAACAAGAGATAGTTATCACTCACTATTTAGCCCTTTGTCTGTATGCTCATTTATTAATGACCTTTAATGTAATTACTGTAATAGGATGTTAGGGATCAAATGTTCATGAAGGTTTTGCATAGTGGTTTATAGGATAGTCTTGCAATTAGGCTGTTTGACTTCAAATCCCTCCAGACTAGAACAGTATCAGTTAAGCGGGTCACTTTCTTTCTTCCCCAACATCAAAAGGGGGTTAAAAATAGCACTTTCTTCAGAAGATTGTTTTAAGGATTTAATTAGATAATCCATAGAATTCATTTAGAATAGTGCCTTAATAATTGTCAACTCTGATTATTATCACTGTATAAACAAATGTTTAGATGATATCATCTATATTTTGCATTAAATCCTGATGAAAAAGGGATCAAAATATAAATCTAAAACTTACGAGACATTACTTCGTTACAAATATAGAATGATTATATGATAGTGATTTATTTATGAAGGAATCAGTAAGATGGTAAATCTGAGCCTAAGATCATGTAAGGAACTGAGTATTTATTTATAAGTGTTAAAAAAATCAATGTTAGATTGCTAGGAAAACTGGTTACTGCCCTAGAGGGCAATAAAAGTGTAACATTTTGATTTATCTTTTCTACCATACAGAAATCCACAAGTAAACATTTATGTTTATAGTGTCTAGGTCTGATGAATTGGTAAATAATTAATATAATTATTATTAATAGTTCTTGGATGGGTCTATCAAACTGTGCAGTAGCATGACTTTCAGTGGACATATTATAAATAATTTTGCTTTATATCTAAGCTGCAAAAGTTTTTCCTTAAATATAAGGTATAGCTACAGTGGTAATTAGGCTATAAATAGCTTCAAATAGAAATCTTATCTTCTATATTTTGAGTATTTTTTGAAGTATTTATTCAATAACACTTATTAGATATCTATTATGGGTCTCTATACTAGGTGCTAAGCATAATGGAATAATATAGAAATGGTCTCTGATCTTGAAAGATTCACAAAGTGGATAAATTCAGTACGCTCTTGTTGGTTGATGAAAAAGATGTGGACTCCATTTGTCAAGGTTTTTAAAAGCCCAGATTCTGAAGTCAGTTTGCCTGGATTGGAATACTGTCTGGCTGTGTGGCCTTGTGAAGTTTCTTTCTCCTCCTCAGTTTCAGTTGCCTCATAAACAGATTATAATAATAATAGCTCATAAAATGTGTACTATTATTAAATGAGTTGATACTAAGAAAAGTGGCTGGCACATAGTAAATGTACAATAAATGTTAGTGAGCATTATCATTACTACAATACACTATTGCGAATTGTGTAACTGGATTTCAAGGACAAAACATGCCTGATCCTAAAATCTTAACAAAAGACTCACACAATGCCTGGCTAATGAAAGATAATAAATATTAGAGAATGTGTGAATAAATGAATGAGTGAGTGAATGAATGCATGAATGCTGATCTTTTGGTAATGCCAACAAATACAATGACCTATTTCCCTCCTCTCCATGTGACAATTGCCCAATATAGATAGTGTGCAATTGTTAAAACTTCACCACCTTTCATTTCTTCAATCTTAACTTCAGTAGTTAGCTTAACACAGTTAGTGTATCCGTAGACCTAGCATCCTATGACTTGCAAAAAATTATTGGAAATTGAGTTCCACACAAATTACCAAGCTGAGAGTTAATTATAAGAAATAGAGATACCGAATAAAATTGTTCTTTAAATGTTGTTTACTTTTCAGCTTATTGTTTGTTATAACCTTCTTATCCTTCTTCCAATTATCAGCAGAAACCACATTCCCTGAAACAATCCAATTGGCTTTCAAACTACAGAAGCCTGAGTCTGCAGAGCTTATGTTGCTCTAAGAGGGTGTGTGCTATTATAAATGCATCCTAAGAGTCGAAAACATTCTTTGATTCCAGGTCTCTTTTTTTTTCCTTCCTAAGTTTATCAAACCCCGGCCCCCCCTCAACTGTCAGCAGCAATGTTAAGGCTGAGTGGGCCAGATGAAAGGACCATTGCTTTTGAGTCAGAACACACTAGAACACGATGTGTAGGAAAAACAAATCAATCTTTCCTATTTAGGGTCGTGCCCATAACATCCATACAAAAGTAGCTGAATCCAGTTTTTCTGATCTGAACACTATAATGAAAAAGAAACAATACTTATTTCTAGCAATCACCACCTAGATGATCCCCTTTCCTATTGCCACTAGAAGATGTTAAAACCTCTATTACTGTATATATTATAAGAATTTTGTGATTATTGACTTGAACTCACTTCCTCATAGCATCTGAGACATGAGGCAGCAGCTCTTACCATGCCTTACAGGTGGAGTTTACCCACCTCCAGGCTGGTTCGAAGCTATTTCCCACACCTCTAGGGCTCTTTCTTTACCAAGTTGAAACCTTCAAATCCTTTTTATAATGGAGTTTATTTTATTTATTGTTGAGAGAGAAAGAGAGCACAAGTGGGAGGGGGAGAGAGAGAGAGAGAGAGAGAGAGAGAGAGAGAGAGAGAATGAGAATCTCAAGCAGTCTCCATGCCACCAGTGCAGAGCTTGACGTAGGGCTCCATCTTATGAACCATGATATCATAACCTAAACCAAAATCCAGTCAGATGCTTAACCAACTGAGCCACCTAGGTGCCTGGAAACCTTTTTAACATTTCTTTAAAAAAAAATTTTAATGTTTATTTTTGAGAGAGAGAGCACGAAGAGGGGAGGGGCAGAGAGAGAGGGAGACAGAGAATCTGAAGCAGGCTCCAGGCTCTGCAGTGTCAACACAGAGCCTGACGCGGGGCGGAACTCAAACCGTGAGATCATGACCTGAACTTTTAACAGATCCTTAACCGAATCAGCCACCCAGGGCACCCCCCTTTTAGACATTTCTTCAAGCCTCACTCTACCTGACACAATCCCTCCCTCCTTGGCTCCCTCCAAGTAATTACAGTGTTGCCACATTTGAGCCCCACCACCAGCTGTTTCATATCGCCCCGGAATTTTTCCACATTGCTGGTCATATGCTACATCATGATGTCTTCTTTCGTACACTCCATGATGTTCAGTGCTACACACAGACTAAAAGCTCTACAAATTTTTTTTCAAATTGAATTCGCTCACATCTCATAAACTAGTATCTTCCAGCAACTGCAGTTGAAAATGCCTTGTGTAAAATTGAAATTTCAGGCATAAGAATGCCTAGAATATTTGATCATGGTAGTAAAGCCAGTAATAGATTCCTTTCACTTTCAAAAATCCTAAAAAAAACCCAACAACAACTAGTGACCAAATTGAAAATGTTGACTCATGGTTCAACTATAAAACAAAACTAAGATTATTACTTTTTAAAAATCTGCTCCTCTGCCCCTTTCTTCCCACCCAGAGTTACTTCATTGCTCAGGTGTACTTAATGCAAAAGTTTGTTTCTTTCTCTCTTTCTCTCTCTCTTTTTTTCAATTTTTAATTTATTTTTTATTTTAGTTATTTATTTTTGAGTGGTTGTCTTTTTTTATATTAAATATAATTTATTATCAAATTGGTTTCCATACAACACCCAGTGCTCATCCCAACAGGTGCCCTCCTCAATGCCCATCACCCACTTTCCCCTCTCCCCTACCCCCATCAACTATCAGTTTGTTCTCAGTATTTAAGAGTCTCTTATGGTTTGCCTCCTTCCCTCTCTGTAACTTTTTTTTTCCTCTTCCCCTCCCCCATGGTCTTCTGTTAAGTTTCTCAGTATTCACATATGAGTAAAAATATATGGTTCAAAATTTTAACTTAGAAGATACCCTTTTAGAATCTATTTGACAGACATAAAATCATATTGCTATGCTTTTCAAAGAGAGAGAAAACTGATTGATATATCCCTTGTATTTTCTGAAATCTTTTTTATCTGTTGTCTATTTATGTAAAAATCAGGGTCCTTTTCATTGTAACCTTCCTCTTCTTTTCCCCCTTCCCTCTGTGAAATTTGATGGCTATAGTTCTTTTCAATAGTCTTACCTTTCTTGGAGCAAAACTAGCCCCAATAAGATATTTTTACCCATAGAGACTCAAAATAAGTAAATTAATAAATAAAAAATGAAGGAAAATGAAAGGAGAGGAAAAAAGACTAAGCCGCTTGGAACAACTGTTCTCTGAGGTCTTCCTGGAGGTATTTTAAACCCCACAACTGATAAGAAAATCACTACAGAAACCAAGAGCATAGCACTTCATCTCATCAGCAATGTATGAGAGCTCCAAGCCACAGCTATAAAAATAGCAGACATTTTGCAGTAATATGCATGTCTGGGCCACGGCAGATACCACCTGTGGTCCCCTGTAATAGAAATAGACAGATAAAATCACCATCACATTACTACTTTAAAATATACTAAAAAACAAGTCTTAGAGTATTTAAATATTAACCCATAAATGCATGATCAGGCCTAGATGAGAATAAACACTTCAAGGGCAGACTACTGCTGGTTGCTGCTACTTAAGTTGTGATAATGGAAATACTTGATTCGATTTACACAGTGCCTCAGAGGGCATGTGCACTTTAATATATCTTGTTGTATCATACCATGTTTACACTGGAAAGTTACATCATTGCCAGAACAAAAAGGCCCCAAAGTAAAACACTGATACCTCATTGGAAGTGACTCTCTTCTCAGAGGCTTGGAGGGTGTTAAATGAATTTCCAGGACTACAGACTGGTAGAGGAAGAAGAAATCACTCAGAGGAAGGAGGGGGAGAAAAAGAGAGGACAATAATGGACTTTATAAGAGATGAGGTTGACATATAGAAGTAAAGAGTACATAGGCAAGAGAGAAGAGACTGTTGGGTTAGGCATAAACAGAAGGGAAAAGTCAGAGAAGAATGAAAGGATATGTTGTAGACAATTAATTAGTTACATTGGAGTGAATTTAGAAAGCTAAATAGTTTCCAAATCCACCATGATTTTATTTTCTAATAGCCCTGTTATTATTATCTCCATAATGAGGAATAGCTGTGAATGACCAGATAGTTCCAAGTCTGACTTCTTATTGTGTCCTGAGAAGTGCTATATTGTGTTTGGGGCCAGTTACAGACCTCTATTCCTGAGAGTGTAGTTAGAAAAGACAGGACTTGTACAGAAAGTACTAGTAACCTTTAATTTTAGTATTTGGACACAGGGAGTTCCAGAATATGGCATGGTCTATTTTAAAGGTTTAAAATAATGGCAGATTGGAGCACCTGGGTGGCTCAGTTGGTTAAGTGACTAACTTCATTTCAGGTCATGATCTCATGGTTTGTGAGTTTGAGCCCTGCTTTGGGCTCTGCTAACAGTTTAGAGACAGGAGGCTGTTTCAGGTTCTATGTCTCCCTCTCTCTCTGCCCTCCATCCCCCTTTCTCTCCTTCTGTCTCTCTCTCTCTCTCAAAACTAAGTAAACATTAAATTTTTTTAATTAAAGAAATTTTAAATCATGGCAGATTTGAGGACACAAGATTCCCTTGAGAAACTGGCATCAAAAAAGTCTTTTTCTAAGCCTTTTTGTTAGGTAGGTTTCCTTCTTAAAGGAAGGAAGAATAGGATAAAACTAGAAAAGTTTCACAGGTGTCCATTACTTTTTAAAGTTTATTTATTTTGAGAGGAGGGAGGGGAAGAAAGAGAGGGAGAGAAACCCAAGCAGACTCCACAATGTCAGTTCAGAACCCAGTGCAGGGCTTAAACTCATGAAACGTGAGATCATGACCTAAGCTGAAATCAAGAGTTGGACACTTAACCAACTGAGCCACCCAGGCACCCCACCAATGAGTTTTATACTTTTACATGCTTTCATGTGGCTGTTTGGTGTACCTTAGTTTCAACTTGAAGAATGCACTTTATTTACATTTAAAAATAAGAAAGCTCTCAAATTAACAACCTAACTTTACACCACAAGGAACTAGAAAAAGAAGAACAGACTAAATCTTAACTTAGGAGAGGAAGGAAACAGTAAAGATCAAAGAAGAAATAAGTGAAATGCAGACTATAAAAGCAAAACAAAAAAATCAAGGAAACAAAAAGTTGTTTTTAAAAGTTAAATACAATTAACAAATCTTTGTTAGATTAAGAAAAAAGAAAACTATAATAAAAGAAATAATAAATTAAAAAAAGACATTACAACTGACGCCACAGAAATAGAAAGGATTATAAGAGACCAAAATAGGTGATAACCTAGAAGAAATCAATACATTCCTGGTGATATTCAACTTATCAAGAGTGAATCATGAAGAAAGAGAAAATCTGGGGTGCCTGGGTGGCTCAGTCAGTTAAACATCTGACCTTGGCTTAGGTCATGGGTTCATGGGTTCTAGCCCTACATTGGGCTCTGTGCTGACAGCTCAGACCCTGGGGCCTGCTTCATATTCTCTGTCTCCCTCTCTCTCAGCCCCTTCCCCACTCATGCTCTGTCTCTCTCTGTCTCTCAAAAAATGAATAAACATTAAAAAAATGTTTTTAAATAGAAAATCTGAACATATCAATAACAAGTATGAACAATGAAACAGTAATAAAAGCCTTCCAACAACATCAAAAAATAGTAGGACCAGATGGTCTCCCTGGTGAATTCTATCAAATAATTAAAGAAGAATTAATAATAATCCTTCTCAAAATCTTCTTTAAAAATTGAAGAGGAAGGTATACTCCCAAAGTCATTTTACTAAGTCAGCATTATCCTCATTTCAAAGACAGATAAAGACACTATAAGAAAATAACATTACAGACCAAAATCCTTGATGGACAGAAAAATCCTCAATAAAATACTAGTGCACCAAATTCAACAGCACATTAAAAGAATCAGACACCATGATCAAGTGGGATTTATTTTTAGGATGCAAGGATGGTTTGACATATGCAAATTAATAAGTGTGATTTAACATACTAACATCACAAAGGTTAAAAATCATATAGTCACCTCAATAGATGCAGAAAAAGCATTCAACAAAATCGAACACAGTTTTATCATACAAACACTCAACAGACTATGTTTAGGTGGAATTTACCTCCACATAATAAACACCATATAAGAAAAACCCACAACTAACATTACAATCAATGGTAAACTACTCAAATATTTTTCTCTAAGATCTGAAACAAAATCTTGATTCCCATGCTTGTTAATTCTTTTCAACATAGTCCTGGAATTCCTAGCCAGTGTAATTAGGCAAGAAAAAGGTCTCCACAACAACAAATAAAAAAAATTATTAAAATAAACCAGTAAATTTGCAGGTTACAAAATCAACATATAAAAATCAGTTTCATGTCTATATGCTAAGAATAAACTATCCAAAAAGGCAATTAAGAAAATGCTTAATTTATAGTAGCATCTAAAATAAAAAAATACTTAGGAACAAATTTAACCAAGAAGATGAAAGATATGTACACTGAAAATGATAAAACATTGATGAAAGAAATTAAAACACAAATGAGAAGACACTCCATGTTCATGAATTGAATAAATTATTATTAAAATATCTGTGCTATCAAAGTGACCGAAAGATGCAATGTTATCCCAATCAAAATTTCAATGGCATTATTCACAGAAATAGAAAAAAATCCTAAATATCATATAGAACCACAAAGACTCCAAATAGACAAAGTAACCCTGAGAAACAAATACAGAGGTGGGGCCACCAACTTCTTGATTTGAAAAAAAATATAAAGCTACAGTAATGAAAACAATATGCAATGGCATAAAGGCAGACATATAGACCAATAGAATAGAAAGAGACCCCCCATATAAATCTACACATATATGGTCAATTGATCTTCCACAAAGATGCCAAGAACACACAATGGGGAGAGGATAGTTTCTTCAATAAATGGTATTGGAAAAATTGGATAGTGATATACAAAAGAATGAAGTTGGACCCCTATCTTACATCGTAGAAAATAATTAAACTCAAAATGGATGAAACACTTAAATGTAAGAACTAAAATTGTAAAGCTCTTAGATGAAAAAATAGGGAGAAATCTAAACTTCGGTCTTAGCAATGATTTCTTGCATATGATACCAGTAACACAGGCAACAAAAGCAAAAATAGACAAGTGGGATAACATCAAACTAAAAAGCTTCTGCACAGTAAAGAAAACAACAAAATGAAAAGGCAACCTAAAAAATAGGAGAAAAATTTGCACACTATATATATAATAAGGGTCTGATATCCAAAATATACAAGCAATTCCTACAACTCAAGAGCAATTAATAAATTAATTAATTAAAAATAGGCAAAGGACTTGAATAGACACTTCTCCAAAGAAGACATAAAAATTGCCAACTGGTATATGAAAAATTGCTCAATTTAACTAATCATCATGGAAATACGAATCAAAACCACAGTGATATATGACTTCACCTGTTATATTAGCTATTATCAAAACAAAAAAAAAATCTAAAAGATAAAAAACAGTGGTGAGGATGTAGAGAAATTGGAACCCTTGTATACTACTGTATGGGAAAGTAAAATGTTGCAAGCTGCTATTGGGAAACAGTATGGAGATTACTTAAAAGATTAAAATTATAACTCCATATGATCCAGAAATCCCACTTCTGGGGATATATCCAAAATAATTGAAATTATTATGTCAAAGAGATATCTGCACCACCACCAAAGAGATATCTGCACCAGCATTATTCACATTAGCCAAAATAGGGAAACAATCCAAATGTCCATTAACAGTTGAACGGATAAAGAAAATAATGTATAATCACACAACAGAATACTACCCAGCTTCAACAAAGAAAACAATCCTGCCATTTGTGATATCATATAGTGACCTGAAGGACATTATATTAAGTGAAATAAGTCAGTCATAGAAGAACGTCTATTTCATGATTCCAATTAGGAAGTAGCTAAAATAGGCAGACTCATAGAAGAAAAAAGAGAATGGTGGTTTCCAGTAGCTGGGAGGAGAGAGAAAAATGAGTTGTTGTTCAATGAATATGAAGTTTTAGTTATGCAAGATGAATAAGTTCTATAGATCTGTTGTACAACAGTACCTATATTACTATCACTATCAATATCTGTATCCATACTGCATTGATCACTTAAAAATTTGTTAAGAGGGTAGATCCCATATTAAGTGTTCTTGCGACAAACATATACAAATACACACACCCACAAACAAAATAACAAACAAAAGAAAACCAAGAGACACAAGGAACTTCTGGTGGTGATGTATATATCTATTACCTTGACTGGTGACAATTTCACAGTGTATGCATATTTCCAAACACATCAAATTGTGTACATTGGGTATATGCAGTTTTTATTATCAATTATACCTCAACAAAGCTGCTTTAAATGTAAAGATAAAAATATTTTCTAACAAAGGATCCTGCAAATTATGTATCTTGTGCTGCTGGAATCATATTCCTTTTCCTGCACTCTCTAGCTGAATGGACAATGTACTTCATATTGTTCAACTTCATCTCCTCATGTTTGAAGTGGTAATAGTGATAGTTCATTGTATTGCTGGGAAGATTCAGTGAGATCATGTATGCAAAGCACTTATCAATGTGCCTGACAAATAATAAGTGTGCAATGTAGGTTGTCTTTTGTTATTATTATTTCTAGTTATGTTGGAAGGTGAATAGCACAAGGGAGCTCTTTCCATCAGCTATTTCCAAAGTCATGAAGGCAGATTGCATCTATACTTACAGCCACATCATTCCCAAGTCAAGGAGTTTTGGCAGCAGTATAAAGAATATATGATCTAGCTCATAAGGTAAATCCCTCTTCCTCAGTGGCCTTTTGGACTCTCAGTGCATGAAATATGTCCTAGGCTTTCCTCCTCAACTTTCCAGTGGTAATGGCACCCACATTCTGAGCCAGGTGAATCCCTTACTGTCAGTGCTACCCTGGTTTATCACCTCTCTCCACCAACTTTAAACAGCATCACACTTGTATCTGTATCTCTGAGCTTAGAATTTGCTGTGCCCTGATTTGGGGTGAGAAATTTCCTCTCTGAGGATTTAATATTTAAAACTTATGTTTCTGTTTTTCATTTGTTTTTATTGGAAGACAAATTTGCACCATATTCTCTGAAAAACTCCAGATGCCCCTACTGTGACCTGCCTTTATCTTAACCTTGTGCTCACTCACCTCCAAAGTAAAATCAGCACATAGAGGATCCTAGCACTCAAGCCTTTGCTTCCTTTTCCAAGCCTTCCAAGCTACACATCCTCTTTTCTCCCCATGTGAGCTAGAGCTCATAGGACTGTTGCCTAGCTGCAAGGAGTCCTGGAAACACAGGAGCATCTTTAAGATATTTGAAACATAATAAGAAAATTCAACTGTTTGATTTGAGAAAAAATTGGCCCAGCAGGCAATATAAAAGGATGGTAGGAAACACTGAAAAGAGACAGGCAGTAAGTTAGAGGAGAAATACAAAAATAAAAAATAAAATGATACAGGATATTATTATTTCAGCTTTGCCCTAGCTTTATCTGACAACTCTCAAAAAAGAATACTAATGTAAGACAATGGAAGTAGCTGAATAACTTCAAGTGTTCTTTTTTTCTTTGTGGAATAGTCGCAAAAGGAAAATTACTTTTGATTATATAGCTCTGTCAGAATCTACTTTCTTATTTGGGGGTTGATACTTACACCACATTCAAAGTGTGCTGGTATAAGGATTTATGGAACAGGAACAAAAGAATAAAGGTGTTTAGAAATAATCTCCTGGGCCAACAGAGAATTTATTCAGTCATAGGCATCGCAACTACATACTGGGCTCCATACTGGGAGTTGGGGCTGGGAGGCCATTAGGGGAACAATATATTACAGGTCTAAGTAAAATTAAATTACTGTACTATGATGAAAACAAGTCCCCTCCATCATCATCTCTCTTTGCTCTGGGATAATTTATAGGCGAACGTGATTTCTTTTGATTCCATAAAGTTATTTGAAAAGTTGTGTGAAACTACTTAAGGGCAAACTTATGAATGCCAATGGTTAAAGTACACAGAAAATAGTTTAAATACTATTGCGACTTTAATTTCCTAACACTAGGATTTGAAGAAACACAGTATAATTTAGAACACTTTCAACAATTTCACTTAACCTTTGAGTCTGCCCACATGTGATGTTCTGATCATTTTTCTATGTAGCTGAATGCTCATAAAAGACCCACTTTCTTCTCTCTTTCAGGCATCTGGATTTCACAGGAGCTACACCATTGACTCTCCATAGTCTCCAACTTGCCGACTCACCCTGCAGATCTTGGAACTTGCCCACCTCCATACACATGTAAGCCAATTTCTTGTAATAAATCTCTTTCTGTGTATGCACATCCCATTGATTCTGTTTCTCTGAAGAATTCTGAGTTATTACCCCTTTCATTTGGATAAAACAATGGGACATGTTACCTAAACAAGAGGCACAGATTTTATCACCCTGACTTGGACATTCCTTTGGTAAAATTATTTTTTTACTTCAAGTTAACATATATTTTATTTTCACTAAAGAAAAACAAACAAAAAATAAAACTAGCAATGCTCTATACGGAAAGGAATTTCATACGGCCCTGTAGTCATCTGTTGAGCACAAAACCAGCCTTTTGTGGATTACTAGATGGACATATGTAGCCACCAACAGAAGGTATCCCAGTTAGTAAGAGGGGCCATAATGATTATTTTTCTGTTTCTTGTCTCATTTTTACAAAGGAAACTTAGAAACATCCTCTCTGAGACAGAATATATGTGTGTGGGGGGATGGTTTAGAAGGATGAGGGTCCTACACAGATTATATGTACAAATCTCTTCCCTGATTTTCCATGGACCCTATTTTATAAAACTCTGCCTTAAATAACTTTATACCTATGTCTGTCAGTGACTAATTTTCAGTCTTCTCCAAAACCAGGGTAAGATCTCATAATCAGAAACTGGCCATTTCAAAGTTTTATAAAATAAGGTTTCTTTCTCCACCCCCCCCCCCACCCCGGGATAGGAATCTTAAAACTGTGTTCTAGTATATCTCCTCAAGAAGATGCACTTTCAATCAAAGAGGAGACCTCAGAAAAAGGAAGAAAGAAAAGTGCAAGTTTCTCTGCTTCTAAACCCTAAACTTAATACACCTTTATTTTTCCTCCAGCTATCACCGAAAAGGCATGGGTGTGTGCACACAGCAGCTGTATAACCTCTCAGTATATTTCTGTGAATGAACAAGCAAAGTTCAGAAAGGTTAAGACTTTAAATGATATCCCAAGTTAGAAGTCACACAGAACCTGGCCAAATTATCATATCTCTAAACCCGCCTTATAGTTGGAAAGCTAGAAAATGCCAAGAAAACTCTTTCCCACAATGGTATTTGATCCTTATTGGCTCTCTGGTGCAGGCAGAACACTGTAACAGGAGTCAGAAGTCCTGTTTTCCAGTCCCAAACCTATAAACCTAAACAAACGGATAAACCAAAATAGTGATTTAAAAAATAATTGCAGTACCTCTTTCTTTAAATAAAACTTCACACCAGAATTCAGAATAGAAAACAGATTAAAGTGGCAGTCATTTACAGACTTCCCATAGCCTTTATGATGATTCCCCCAAACAATCAGTGAACAGTCTATAAACCAATAATCTTCATTTAGAAAGGTTCTGGTCTAACTGAATGTCCCTGGTCCCTTTTCATATAGTATGGATTCCTGGGCTCCATTTAGATCATCTGATTCAGAGTCAGAAAAGTATACCTTCCACTAGCCGTTAGGTAATTATTAAGATGCTCAGTTGGCTGGTATGGATCAGCATTGAAAATGACAACAGCCAGATACATAAGGTATAATTCCCTCTCCACAGTATCATATTATTATTATTAGCTTCAAGTTACCATATTTCTAACAGATGGCTTGTAAATTGTGCCATGATTCCACCTGGGTCACACATGCTTATGTAATAACAGGAAAATACTGAATTATTTGCAAGAAATTTCCAATCTTAGTTTCCTCGCAAAAGCTTCTCCTATTCACATCAAGAATTTTTCATTGGTTCTTTCGAATGATGGTATCTCTTCTGAGAAAATAAGAGGGGCCTCAAAAATGCATCCCATACATAGAAGAAATGTACCTATGGAGTCATTAATCCAGGGATTATTGCCAAGGTATTGAGAACTCATTTCAGCGAGACAGTGAATCCAAAAAAATTCCACTGTCCCAACTTTCAAAAAGGAAGTAATACATGTAAAGGAAGTGGTGTGATCCCCGGTATATAATAGGCATTCAGTGAAGTTGAGCTATGACTTTTACTATTTGTTGTCATTATTGAAAGTAATTTAAGACATTTCCAGGTTGTCTAGGTCTGGAAAACTATCTAGACAAATAAGATGTGTGTGTGTGTGTGTGTGTGTGTGTGTGTGCGTGTGTGACAAGCATTTTAAATATTTTCACCCAAAATGTGCTTTAAATACCTCTCATAAAAAGGGGGTGGGCATGTTTTGATTTTACAACATTACTTCTTTACTTTTAGCATGCATTAAGATCACTTGGAGAGGTTCTTAAACCACAGATTGCTGAGCTCCACCTAGAGTTTCCAATTCAGTAAATCCTGGGAGGGGCCTGAGAATTTGCTTTTCTAACAACGACAACAACAACAACAACAACAAATGTGAGGCTGATGCTGCTGGTCCAGTACAGCACTTGGAGAATGACTGCACTAAAAAGCTTCATACTCCATGATCCTTAGAGGAATATCCTTTGTAGCCAAGGCCAAAGGCTATGATTGGAGGATTGTCCTTCAGATTTTCAATTATGTATGACAGCACCATTATGAGCTGAAACTGGTTAAGCAAAACTATATTCAAATGCCCCAAGTCTTTAAGACACTGGGTATAATAATCAGGTTATTTTGTTACAAGACTGACAAATACAACTCATTCTCCCTTGATACTTCAAGAGAAATTTATTAGCTTATATAATTGGGAAGTCGAAGGCACAGGTGGATCCAGGGCACAGCCCCATATAGTTCGAGTTCCCACTCTCTCCATCACCTGATTCTGCTTGTCATGCCTCCTTTTTTAGCTGACCTTAGTGTCTCATGCCACAGACAACTATCTCTTCAAGAGACAAAACAGATAAGGCATCTCCCAGCTCAAGAGCCACAAATTAGATATATTGTCTCCTTGTATCCTCAAGTGAAGAGCTATGATTGGCCACGCTGGAAACACATACTCACATTTAGACCAATCACCATGAACAGAGAAACCTGATTGGCCAGCCCTCGGTCACATGGTCAATATAGTGGGTGGGAGGTGAGCGAACACTGACCGTTGGAGCAGAGGAACATATGGAGGATATTCAGCACCACAATGGGATGAGAAAAGTCTGACAAAGAGGACTTTGTGTTGAAAACTGAGATTAAGTGCCTGGATTGGAGAGAAGAGATCATAAATGCTGAAGAAAAGGAGCTGAGATGTGAAGAGAAGGCAATACCAATTCCAATGGATTAAAAATTGTAAGATCTCTGCCACAGCACCCTATGACAGAAAACTTTTCACAGGAAACCTATCTTCATTTGCTTTATGATACCACATTCCTTTTGCTCTGGAGCCTTCTCTCGCCTGAAATTTGGGGTCCTGCTACTGTAAGTCCTGAAGTATTAACTCATAAGTCTCCATCACACAGACACTCAATATATGTTATTGAAGAAATAAATGAATGGAGGAAAGAAGGAACCAACAACTTGAATTTGGGTAAGTCCAGTGGCCTTTCTGAGCTCATTTTTTTTTTCCATCTAAAAAAAATGAAATGTGTTTTCCAATTACTCTTTGATAATTAAGTATGCATGTGTCTTTTAAAATTGACAATGAAAATAGAAATGTAAGGCAATGTTACTAATTTTGTGTAAGATTTGTTGGTTCCCTGTATAGCAAGACATCTATTATTGTTGTAAATTAAAAACAACCCAGCAATATTGCCTAGTATAGCTCTCCAAAATCATTCAAATGTTAATGTAATAGACATTTATTTCTTCACTTAAGCCAGGGGTTCTCAACCCTGGCAGTATATACAAAGCAGATGGGGAGATTCGTAACCTTTTGCTACCTAGGCTCCATTTAGAGATTTTGCTTAAAATCACACAGGTGGGAGTGGGGGTGGTGGTGGCCTAGGCATTTGTATGCTTTTAATCTTCCCAGGTGATTCTTATATGCAGCCAGCGTTGAGAAGCACAAACTTCAGTCCATTTTATCCTAAGTGCTCCTCCCTGCCTCTTGAAAATAGGCTTCTCTTTTGACTTTAGGTGAGTTTCTTAAACCTTAGATAGGGTACATGAAATTGTCATTTCCCTTAAGTCAGCATCCTCCCTTTCAAGAAAGAGTATGACAGGCCACTTTTGCAACAGTCTTTCAAGCAGAAAGTCTCTTCCAAATGTGTCTGTCTTGCAGGGATCTGAACAGAACAAATAAAATAAAACAATTTAACCCTGTAGCTAAATTGATGGCATGCTCTAGAGATAAATTTTTGCCTAAGAGGCTTGCAGTTATTAAAATTTACTCCTGCTTCTAAACACTTAGTAAATTAAGGGATAGAGACTGAAAGGCCAATTTAATTAAATTACGAAACCTTGTAATCTGAATTCTAAATACAGATATACTCTCAGTTTACCAAATATTTCTTTCAAAAATTAACTGAGTTGGGTAGGGGGAGACAGATCACTCCTTTTTCTGCATTCAATTAATCAAAATGTTATTTACTTCCTACTGTGTTTGGGCAAAATGTGATTGCTTGAGTCAGTGGGAGCTAGGGAAAGTAAGTAAACTTGGAAAGGAAGAACATTTCCCAAGCTTTCTGCTCCCCTGGGAGACTTACAGTGACTGATATTATAGGGTAGGATGTCTCATTTGCAGCACGATTGACATTTTGTGTCAGATACTTCTGTGTTGTGGGGTGAGGCAAGAGACTATCCTGTTCATTATAATTTCTTGCAACATCTATGATCTCTACCAACTACATGCCAGTGGTACCCACCGAGTTATAACAAAAAAAAAATGTCCATAGACTTTGCCAAATGTGCTCTGGGCAACAAAATTGTCCCCAGTCAAGAATCACTGTTACAGAGTGGCCACAGAATTAAGTCTTAATTAGAAAAAATTTTACAGAAGGGTAAGATTAATAACCACAACAATGATTAATATAATTCATTTCACTTATGCTATCACTGTTTATCAATCACTTTTTCAGGACTGGGAATACATTATTTTATTTAATTCTGAAACACCAGAGAGGTGAGATACTTCACTCATGGTCATTTTGGTAATAACTGACAGAGCTAGGATTCAATTTCCGGTTTTTCTTCCTCTGGAATTAAATATGGGCTCTATATTCTGCCTTCCCTGCCCCTTAATCCCCTCTCCCCTCCCGCCCCCCACACCGAAAGTTGGAACTCTGAAAGGTAGGGTACGCATGAGCCATAGAAATAGATGAGACCAATGGGTAGCAGCATGCTTTAACATTGAAGCATAAGGATCTTGATTTTACACAGCAATCCTGAGATGAAAGTCCATGTATTTCAACACACAACCAAGGGCTGCCACCATAGCTCCCCAAGAACATTCTAGTACCAAATTCCTAGTATGGCAGGCCTGGGCGTGGCTTTGTACAGGAAGTAGGAAGCTCCTTCCAGAAGAGTGTAGTCCAATAAGCAAATCACAGGAAGTCAGTCTTCTCTGCTGGGAATTTATATCTTCCCAAATTGTCAATTTTTAATTGGTGAAATATATATATGTCCCCTTTTGTCCTTAAAGAACAAAAGGGACATGAAATGTTGGTGAGCTTTGGGAATGTATTAGAACTCCACATACAGTTTTGCTTCTAACAAAGTTTGCATTGTACCACCAGTTGCCTTGCCCACTTAGCTTCATGCCCACATGTTTTGTTTGTTCCTCCAGTACACCACACTTCCTCTTACCACTGAATCTTTGCATATGCCATCACTCTTGCCAGAAATGTTCAACTTCCCAACTTCCTGATCCTCCCAGTGCTATCAGAAACAAAACTATCAGGTTTACAGTGTCATCAAACATCTACTAAAATGTCACTTCAACTTGGAAGCTCTCCTGACTTTTCTGACTGGGCCAAATCCCCCAACTGTTGATTTATAAAAGTATGTAAACATTCATTCATTTACTCATTCATTCATTATTCATTTCAGGGAATATATTTTTTGAATTCCTACGTATTGGGCATAGATTGTGGCATTGGGAACACGATGTATGACAAACAAGGTCTCTGCTCTTAACAAATGAGAATATATTCAATAGTATTAGGCTGAATAATTAGCAAATCATTTCTAAACAACCACAGAAAAGTTACTTCCTGCAGTTAAACTGATATTAATGAAATTAATCAAAACAAAATAGGGTAATGTGGATAGAACTTCACTGTTTGTACCTTAGGTGGAATCACAGAGAAAGCCTCTCTAACGATTAATCAAGATCTCAAACAGGAGAACACAGAAATGGGAAGAAGTGTAGATCATTGCAGGAGTTATTTCCAAGTGCAAAGGCCCTGAAATAGGAGTAAAGGTGTTATGATTGAGGCAGAGAAAGAAGGTAGAGCCACTAGAAATAGAGAATGGAAATAAGGGAGGCTGTAGTTGAAGGTTGAGCTAGATGACTTGTTTACTGGAAATAGAAGGAGTCATTGTTTCATTCTAGTAATGATAGAAGGTCAATGGAAGGTTTTATATAGGAGAATTATTTGATCTTATGAACATTTTAAGAAGCTATTGATTACTCAGAACATTGTATCAAGGGCATGAGTCAGAAAGTAAGACCAGTTAGGAGGTACTTTCATTCAAGCTTTTCATTAAGTGCTAATGGCTCTAGTTAGAATGCTAACAGTATAAATGAAGGGAAGCACTGTGTTTGGAATATATTTTAGAAATTGAATCAGTGAATTTAAAAGGATGAAATTCACTGAATGAATTTAAAAGGATGAAAGGGTTAAATAAAAGAATCAAAACTCCTTGTGTTTTGACAGGTGGTGTTGTTTTCTAAGATGAAGAATTCTGAAGAAGAAATAGATAGGGGATTAGGGATCATGGGAATCAGTTCTACTTTATATATACGATATACATATAATACACACACAAACATACACACATATATGTATGACATACACACACATACATATATATGATGCATATTAGTGAAGTGCCAATGTCAGTTGGACAGTTGAGCCCTGAGATGGAGAGCAGTCACGACTAGAGTAATAAAATAGGGAGTTGGCCTATGATGGCATTATAGCCCTGTGACATGATGCCTTTACTTAGGAAGAGACCAACCCTAAGTTGATCAGAAAATCAGCAAATGAGACAGAGAGAAAATAACCAATGAAGTAGGAAAAAACAAAAAATAGGCAAATAAAGGAAAAAAATGAAGTATCCTTGAAACTATTATATAAATAAGAATACCCTAAAGATGCAGAAACATCTGTAGCCCTTATTGCAGGCCTCTTAAATGAGGGTTACTGTTGAGCAGATAACAGAAGTGTTCTTTGACAATGAACCAGATATGTAAGCCTGAGGGAGGGAATCTACAGAAGTGCCCTAAAAGGGGATGGGGTAATATGACACTAACTTATTGGGGTGTGAAGGATAAATAAATGCAAAAAGGATAAATGATTGTTTTCCTTGGAGATTGGTTAGTGCCAAGTAATGGACCCTGGACACAGGAGAAAGATCTCTGGGCAGAGACTCCATGCACATCACCAAGAGATGTAGCTAACACAGGCTGGTACATACATACCCAAATAGCAAACATTCCATGATAGTTGCTCCTGACATTTTCATCTCTGCTTGAACCCTCTGCCCCCAACTACCAACTTCTCCAGTTTTTACTACCATATGCATTAACCTGTGAAATATAACTATGTAAATCTAACCTGGGAATTATAATGCATATATATAATATACACACATTTGTGTATAATATGGACATACATATTATATGTATATATGCACAGTATATAAAAATAAAATATGTAATATATATGTACATAAATAATATATATTTGTTATGTATATCCTCTGGAAATCATATATATATATATATGATATTATGTTATATATGTTATATATATATAATATATGCTACCTACATATGATATATGCTATATATGATAAATATAAAGGGGATATAGCTTTTCTTCTCACCTGCTTGACATATCAACAATAGTAATAATGACAATGGCCACCAGTTATTAAGTCTGTACTGTAATGGGCCCTGTTGGAAGATTTACAAACCAGGGGCTCTTTCTGGCAAAGTGGTAAAGAAATGACTAAGTTATACAGATGATTTAATAAATTTGCATTGCTAGCTTAATTCTCTCCAAAATTTATATTCCTTTTCCATAATCAATTTCTTTTGGAATTAATCATCTGAATAACTCTCAATGCTATACTTCGTATTATCTCAGTAGACTTAGCCCATCTCTTAATACTTCTAGATACCAACATAAAAATAAATTATAAAGCTCTTTTTTCCCCCAGAAACTTACTAAATTTCAGGAAGCTAGCAAAGATAATTTGTAAACTATTCTCATTTTTTTTGCCCTTTTCCTTTTCACACTATCAATTCTCACTATCCACATAAGCATCAAATGTTGAGTTTTGAAGCTTCTTCCCACTTGCTATCCAGGACTTAACAAACAAGATTCCACCTGTTTTGTTTAAGAGAGGTTTCTACAAGAGAATCAGGAAAAATAATTTATTTTGGTTATATGGGAAGAACTCCTCCTCTTCCCATAGTGCATTTTGGTCTTGGGAAATTAAAACCATTCCCAGTAATGAGTAGATATAAAATATTACCTATAAATGGTACCTGATTTTAAAAGAAACATTTAGATGAGACCCTTTTGAGACCAAGGGATTTGCAGATACATTTAAGTGTCTTGAAAATTACTCAATGCTCTTCAGTTTATTTCATACTTGGTAATTAAAACATTACCAAAAAAGAAGGTGCATGTATTATCAGTTGTTTTCTATTGGAAAATAATGTTCCCTCCTTTATTTAATAAGCATAATTAGATTTAAATTCTCTGAACAGAAAAAGTAGATTAACAGGGTCTGTTTCTGAGCTTCCCTTTAGTTTGATAGTTACATGAAATACTATATAAATCAGGCCTTTTTCTGGCAAAATAAAAAATTGAGCTCAAACTGGATCAAGTCAGAAGGCGAAATGAGCTAAAATACACAAGGTTGGTTTGTTTTAGGCCTGGCTGAAACTAAGGGCTCTCTTCTCATCTCTGGACTCATGTTTCTTCTATATAATCTTCCATGTCAAAGTTCTTATATCCATAGTAGCATTTCTACAAAATTCTGTTATCCCAGTGGGAAGAACTCCCTTATTTTCTTTAAAGCCCAACAAATTCCTGGCATTCCTCTGTTCCAGTACATTTGGGCCATTTCATTGTTGTCAGGAGGTTGGGACTTTGTGATGGGCAAAGCCATTGCAATATTCCCACTACCTCAGATAGATTAATAATGGATAATAGTTTCACAAGAAAATGGCAACAGAATCAGGGAGAGTGGGTTTTTGGTAGTTTGGTTTCTTCTTCCCCTACTAGAGAACCAAGAAAAAAAAATGTCTTATTAATATGTTTTTGTAGACAAATATTCTTGGACTTCCAAGGTATAGCACACACTTAATAATTATATTGTATTTGTTTCATTAAACTTACTTTAATTTTAAATACTTTGCTATATATAGGCCAAGTAATCTCCTTGTGATAATTTCAGTTCATATTTAAATTCAGTTCTACTGAAAAAGAATATAGATACCTACTGCTTACTTATAAACCAACATGTCACTTTTTTTCTTTCTGAGATCTGACTTTTCTCAAGTATTCTCTCTCTTTTTAAGTTTATAGTTCATTATCAAAATGGTACATTGCATAGAAATGAAATTTTAAACAATAATAATTTTAAAGATTTTGACTCCATGTATGAAAGCCAGAAATCAGAATCGGTGAGAAAACCCAAGATAGTTGCATGGTAAGCATTTCTGAGGACTCATGGAAACTTGCTAAAATGAACGTATGTTTAAGCATCTTAAAAAAAAACCCTACAAAATGCTAAAAGTAAGTTTGTATTACTATCTTAAAAGCCAAGAGTAGCAGTGTGTGTTATGAGCTACTGTGTGGGGCTGGATTTCTTTTATCAGTTTTATTGGAATATAATTGATATATAGCACTATATGAGTTTAAGGTATACAGTACAATTATTTGACCTAAATATATTGTGAAATGATTACCACAGTAAGTCTAGTTAATATCCATCATCTCTATGTATATTTAAAAAAAGAAAATGAAAAAAAATGTCCTTGTGATGAATACTCCTAGTATCTAGTTTCTTAACAACCTTCAATTATACCATATGGTGGTATTAACTATAGTCATCATGTTGTATATTACATCTATAGTAGTTATTTATCTTTTAACTGAAAGCTTGTACCTTCTGACCATCTTCATCCAATTTACCCTACCCACCCCCACCTCTGGTAACCATAAATCTAATCTCTTTTCTCTATGAGTTTGGTAAGGTCCTTTCATATTGTCTCAAATAACAAGATTTCTTTGTTTTCAATACCTGAGTACTATTCCTGTGTGTGTGTGTGTGTGTGTGTGTGTGTGTGTGTGTGTGTGTGTAAATACACACTTCAACTTCCTTATGCATTTAACCGTTGATGGACACATAGGTTGTTGCCATGTCTTGGCCATTGTAAATAATGGTGCTGTAAGCATGAGGGTAAAGATCTCTCTTAAAACATAGTGTTTTAATTGTTTTTAGCTATATTCCCAGAAGTGAAATTGTTGGATCATATGGTAGTTCTATTTTTAATTTTCTGAAGAAACTCCATACCATTTTCCACAGTGGCTCCACCAGTTTACATTCCCACCAACAGTGCACAAGGGTTTCCTTTTCTGCATATCATCAACAGCATTTGTTATGTATTGACTTTTTGATACGGCCATTGTAACAGGCATAAGGTAATAGTTCCGTGTGGTTTTGATTTGCATTCCCCTAATGTTTGTGATTTTGAGCCCCTTTTTACATCCCATGCATTAGCCATTTGTAGATGTTCTTTGGAAAAAATGTCCATTCAGGGACTTTGCCCATTTTTAATTGGATTATTTGTTGTTTTGCTATTGAGTTATGTAAATTTACTGTATATTTTGGATATTAGTACCATATCAGATTTTTGATTTGCAAATATGTTTTTCCCATTCTGTAAATTGTATTTCATTATGTTTGTCATTTATTTTGCTGTGCAGAAGCTTTTTAGTTTGATATAACCCTACTTATTTATTTTGTTGCTCATATTTTAGGTATAATATCCAAAAAGTCATTGCCAAGATCCAGGCCAAGGATCATTTTTCCTAGGTTTTCTTCTAGAAGTTTTGTGGTTTCCATTCTTAGATTTAATTCTTTAATTGCTTTTGAGTTAA
Organism: Acinonyx jubatus; assembly: GCF_027475565.1. Classification (NCBI taxonomy): domain Eukaryota; kingdom Metazoa; phylum Chordata; class Mammalia; order Carnivora; family Felidae; genus Acinonyx; species Acinonyx jubatus. Next base: position 119,063,946 of record NC_069383.1, read on the forward strand.
TTTTTGTGAGTGGTGTTAGATAGGGGTCCAGTTTCCTTCTTTTATATGTGAATATACAATTTTCCCAGCATCGCTTATTGAAGAAACAGTCTTTTCTCCATTAATTATTCTTGTTTCTTTTGTCAAATATTAGTTGATAATGTATGAATGGATTTATCTTTTGTCTCCCAATTATATTCAGTTGGTCCATGTGTCTGTTTTTATGCCAGTACCATACTATTTTGATTAGCATAGCTTTATAATAGAGTTTGAAATCAGGAAGTGTAATGCTTCCTGCTTTGTTCTTCTTTCTCAGCATTGCTTAGGGTGTTTGAGGTTTTTTTCATGGTTCCAAGTACATATTACTTCTGTAAAAAAAAATGCCATTGGAATCTTAATAGGGATTGTCTTGAGTCTATAGGTGGCTTTTTGTATCATGGACATTTTAACAATATTAATTTTTGCAATCCATCATCACAGATATATTTGTATTTGTGTCTCTGATTTTTTAATCAATATTTTTGTAGTTTTCATCGTAAAGACATTTTACTTCATTGGCTAAATTTATTTCTAAGTATGTTTAAAAAAATTTTTTTAAGTTTATTTATTTATTTTGAGAGAGAGACAGAGAGAGAGAGAATGAATGAATGCAAGCAGTGTAGGGGCAGAGACAGTGGTTGAGAGAGGATCCCAAACAAGCTCCACACTGCCGGTGCAGAGCCTGATGTGGGGCTTAAACCCATGAAAGTGAGATCATGACCTGAGCGAAAATCAGGAGTCAGATGTTCAACTGACCGAGCCACCCAGGAGCCCTAGTATTTTATTGGTTTTTATACTACTGTAAATGGGATTGTTTTTTTTTTTTAATTTTTTAAGTTTATTTTTCAGGTAATTAGTTGTTAGTATATCAAAAGCTACTGATTTTTGTATGTTAATTTTGTATCTTGAACTTTACTGAATTGGTAGTTCTAAGAGTTTTTTGGTGACTCTTGAGGATTTTCTATATATAAAATCATGTCTTCTGTGAATAGAGATTACTTCATCCTTCCAATTATGACGTCTTTTACTTCTTCGTCTCTCCTGATTGCTCTGGCTAGGATTTCCAGTATTATGTTAAAGAGAAATGATAAGTGTGGGCATCCTTGTCTTTTTCCTGATCTTAGATGAAAACTTCTCAACCTGTCATCATTGGGTATGATGTTAGCTGTGGACTTGTCACATATGGACTTTATTATGTTGAGGTATGTTCCTTGTGTACTTAATTTTATAAGAGGTTCTATCATGAATGGACGTTGAGTTTTGTAAAATGCTTTGTCTACCTTTATTGAGATGATCATATGAAATCGTATTTTTTCTTTTTCTTTTTTTGGAGTCTTAAGGAAGTATATTCACAATTCAAAAATGGCAGTCCACACAATTTCTTAAGATAGGCCAAGACTTACTGGGTAAGAGAACCTACACTCACCAATCTGCTTGTTTGGATTTGGTGATTAAGATTGAGAGAGCTTTCACTTCTTCCCATCGTTGATGTTTTCAATTCCCTTGGGGCATTTGTTACATTTACGTTTCCAGACCTGTTTTTCTTGATGAAAGCCAACTGCATCTTCATGTTCAAAGGGAGAAGACATTTGTAGGCTTGATACTTATTGAGTGATTTCATTTACCCATAGTAGTTTACATGTCTTGAGGGGAAGAACGAGAAAAAACAAACAACACTTCCTGAAGTTTAACCAGGCCATTCTATATTTTCATATATCCCTAGAGGCTTAGTTCTTATAAGCCTCTTGTACCGTTTTGCTTTTGCCCTTTTTCCCTTCACATGTTCTTCATGTTTTAACAGTCTTACTAATTAACATTTTAAAGCTTTCCTGGCTGTTATAGACATCACAAAAAATAACCTTCTACTGATACGTTTGTGTTTTTTAAATCAGGCTTTAGATTCCCAGGAGTAGGGTACTTGTACCAATGAGAACAAACACAGTTAGGGTTGTAACTCTATAATAATATATTGCTTCAAAAAGTGCCGGGTAATTCACCCTCCTGGTCACAGAGCAGGAGTGCCTTGGTTTCAACATAGGTGTTGAAGGGTGTTAAGGAAAGAAAAAGCTTGTCAGAAGGGTTTAACCCTTTGGGGACAGCTAGCATGTATGAAGGTTCTTCATCTTGAAGCAAAAATGAAGGAATGGCAACTCTCGCTTCAAGATATAATAAGGATCATGCTCCAACTGCCCTCACAGTTCTGGCAGGGAGTATAAATTAACCAAGCAAGATGTCAGGGAGCCTGTAGGGAAAGATAGGAACTATTCAAAATGGAGTCTTAGGCCCTGTTTGCCCCAGCACCCCCATCTAAAGAACCATTTCCACTCAACTCCAAATGAAACTTCCCAGTTTCAATGTTTGGGCCACTAATTCAGATTTAATATGTATAAAATGTACTGACACTTAGGAGACAAAAGAAATCAGATAGGATGGGAGGGTGGAGGGGAGGAGGCAGGAAGAAAGGAAGAAAAATAAACAGTTGGTTTGAAAGCTCTGTACACAGACTTTATAATGTATCTTTTGCAATCATCATTTCTTTGTGGAAGTAAGGCAAGTCACAATAAAAAGATGCCTTGTAAAACTGATTACTGTGATTGGCACTAATAAGGGAAAAAGTATAAAATGGAAGTGCTAAGCAACCAGCAACATCTAAAAGAAATGTCACTTGTGATGATGGACTGTATGCAAGCATGAAAAGCAAAATAGATGCTGGGCTTTAACAGATGTAATTATATAGCATGATAAAGTCAGGCACAAAAGGAGTTGGACCACTCTTTGCAAATTTCAAAGCTGTAAAGCATTCAGCAGTCAAGAAGTAAAAAGAAAAAAAAAGTGTTTTACTTCTTTAATTTGTGTAACCTTTTTGCCCCCACAACAAGATGTCTAGGATGAACAATGCTTTCAGAAGTTGCGCAGTGACTACTGTCCCTCTCCACTCATTTTCCAGGTGATTTAATTTATTCAGTAACACCAGCTACACAGGATAGTGAGAAGCCCTAGTTAGTGTGTCTTTTTCCAGATTTGCCTTAGTGACATGAGAATATGTAAGTGATAGCAAGAGGCGGAGAATCCTCTAAATCAGTGTAAGCTGTTGAAGAGATAATTCAGCCCTCCAACAGTAAGTCTCTCCTCTTGTTTCTCATCATCTGATACAATTTATTCTTGCATGTTTTGATGGAAGGCAGAGGTTATCTGGTAGTCATGACCATTTGAAGCTGTCCAGAGGCCATTTGCTATTGAACGAGGTAAGTGGAGTAAGTTTAAGATTAAGGAGGATTTGGAGAAATAGGAGACAGGAGAGTGATAAAGACCCTAAGAAAGCCTTTTGTCATCAAGACAAAGACCCAGAGACATTTGTTGTTATGAAATATTTCCAAGCTAAGAATGTAAGCAAAAAGGACAACCAGTAAGTTCTGTAAATTGCCCTTTACTATGATAATGAAAGCCTGGGACTGGCAGGAAGACAAAACGAAACTAATCCACAAATTTAAGTCACTGTTTCCTGGTGGGTCTTGGCTACCTTTTGGCAGAGGCCTCATTGCCACCATATTGGTAGCTCTAAACACTTAACCTTAGCCAGTTCACAGGGGCATCATTAAGAATGAGGGCATTTAAAATTAGATACCCATGCAAATATCCAGGTAATTCCACCAAGACTAGCTGTAGACCTAAAATTACATGATAAATGTTTTGATTCATACGTGTGTTTTTCTAAGGAGTTGTTGTAATTAAATCCCTCCATCATTAATGTTTTCTAAGCCTGGCTGATTTGGTTAACCTCCTCTGTAAAGGACAGAGCAAGGCTTTCTTGTACTAGAAAGAGTTGTAGTAAATTATCCCCTACAAGTTCCTTTTAATCAAATCAATTTCTTCCTCTCCTCTTCTCCCCTTGTTTTCTTGATCTGTAAGTGCCCCCATGACGTGCAAGTCTCTCTGACATTGCATCCCTCCTCTGTATCTCTTCTTCAATGCCTGACCATGTGCATTCAGAGATGAACCATACAATAGTGATGAACAATCTGCTTTTCAACTATTTACTATCTTATAGACAGATGGCATTATCGTCATCATGTGCATTGCTTGAGCATTTACTATGTGATATAGGCACTGCTCTAAAGTTGTGACATGTATCATCTCAGTTATTTACTATAGCAACTAAATGCATCAAGCACTGTTTTTTATTCCCAATATGAAGATAGCAAAACTGAGGATGAGAGATGGGAAGTCATTTTTCAAGGTTGGGTATCTCTCAACTGAAAGATCCAGGGCAAGATCTCAGGTATGACTCCAAAGGTCCAGACTCATAGCCACTCCTTAATAATATAAAAGATAATGAAGAAGTGAATAATGATGATAGCTAATGTTTAGTGAACATTTTTTTTATGTTCTAGGCAAAGTACAAGGCACTTGAAATAGACTATAATCTTGTTCAATTAGAACTGGTAACCACTCTGTGAGATCAATAATGTCATCCCATTTATCAGGTTGATGAAAAACAAGGCATATAGAAATTACGCCTTAGAAAAGGTCATTCAATGTGGTTATTCAATGTGGTCTCCTCAAGCAGAATTGGTTCCTATAGGACAGCAAAAGTAGAGCTTGTAAATTTCAACTGGCAGGCATCATATCCATCTTTGGCTTCAAGAAGAGCAAAGGAATATTAACAAATGATGGGCCTGCTTTCTTGTAGTAATGTGAAGAAAGAATCAAATAATAGCAAACATATTACCCAAAAATACTAGCTACTAACTACCCATACCCTAACAACTTTGTAGCATTCCTTGGCAACTGTCATAGTCATTCAGTTGTTAAGTCAAAGAGACCAATTTTATGTCCTAGGATCTCCTTACAGCATCATACCAAAACTATGTTTGAAACCACTTAATAGCAAGGGACCCACCTCCCAAATAGACTGAAGTGACATCTTAAGTGTCCTCACATCCAGATGAATGCCTTATAAAAATTATCCTTAGTGAATGTTTGTTGATTTCAATTTTTAATGCTTAGGAATCAAGTGGTTAACCACTGGTTTCCATTGACCTAAGTATTCTTCTTTTATCTGAGGCATTTTGCTTTAAAAAAATGGTAACAAAGGGGTGCATGGGTGGCTCAATTGGTTGAGCATCCAAGTCTTGATTTTTGCTGAGGTCATGATCTTGCAATTTGTGAGCTTAAGTACCACATCAGGCTCTGTGCTGACAGTACAGAGCCTGCTTGGAATTCTCTCTCACCATCTCTTTTGGCGCTTCCCCTGCTCTTGATCTCTCTCAGTCTCTCAAAATAAATAAATGAACACTGAAAAAATGGTAACATCACATGCCTTTATTTACCCATAAAAATAATGGTTATAATATTGTTCTTTTCCCATTATACTACTGTGAAACTTACTTGAGAGTCATTAAAGTTTGGGGACATAATTTATATCTATATATATATGATTTAAAAGGAAGGGTAGGCTATCATTATTGCTTATTTACTTGGGAAACATTACTGAGGTCCAATTATATGTCAGGTAAACCTACCAAGGGAGATAAGGATCTATAAGATGGATGGTTCATTCTACCTGTAACACATTAGTTGCAAGCTTCACTATACTAAGGATACGCATCTCGCATCATCTACAATTTGTTACCCACTTCATATTCTTCATTTGCAAAAACAATTAATGATCCTGTTAGCAAATGTGTAAACAATGGCTATTAAATAAGTAAATATACAGATTTAACTACTCCTTTCCTTGTGCTAATAAAGTATTTCTTCTCTATTAATAAACTGCTATACACAAGATTTAGTTTATAGATGAGTTGCATGCACTTAGATATGAAAAAAGTGCCATGCCTATGCAGTGGTAGAAGGTATCTAGAAATGAAGCATTAGAAAAATTAATCACATTCCTTCACATCTAACTGCCTGTGGTTTCATGGTAGCATTCATTAAAGAATTAAAAGTACATTCATTTTCAAGACTTTTGTTACAAAAATGATAGCTTTACTCTACCTTTAGGAATTATATCTGCAATTATATTAATAGTTTATTTTAATACATTTTCTCAATGAGATGTTTCCCCTCATTTAGATACTGAGTATAAAGGCAAAATGAAATGTGGAGTTGTTATGATAAAAAAAATTAAAATTCTATTGCCAAAAAGGGAGAAGTGGTAATTTTATATTCTCATTGCTTTCTCTAAATAACTGTCCAATCTTCTACTTTATAGTGGCAATGTAGGTAATGAATATAAATCCCTTATATTTGTGAAGCACTTGGCTTTTTATTTGCAGTAGTAAGGCACAGGAGGTACTGTGGCCAAACAAACTAAAATTGGAGGTAATTTTTCTTTGACTTTATTGAGGTATAACATATATACATTAAAGCATGTAAAGTGCACTAGTGCTGAGTATATGGCTAGCTGAGTTTTTATGCCTCTGTAACCATCACCAGATCAAGATCTGGAACATCTCCAGAGCCCCAGAAATTTCCTTCATGGCCCTCCCTAATCAGTAACCAACAACCCCACCCCCCAACCACCAAGTTATAGTAACTAGTAATGTGGCTTCTACTAACCCTGCTTGCTTTTACCTCTTCTTGGATGTCATATAAGTGGAATTATGCAATATGAATTGTTTTGTGTCCATTTTTTTCACTCAGCAAAATGTGAGATTTATCTATATTGTGTAATCTGTTGGTGTGGGTAGATACATATTTTTATATTTTTTAGTTTTTTAATTTTGTTTATTTTTGAGAATTAGAAACAGAGTGCAAGCCAGGGAGGGGTAGAGAGAGGGGGAGAGAATCCAAAGCAGGCTCCACTCTGATCTGTCAGCACAGAGCCTGACGTAGAGCTTGAACCCACGAACCATGAGATCATGACCTGAGCTGATGTCGGATGCTGGGTCGTAGGGTACTTCTATTTTTAGTTTTTTGAGGAACCTCCATACTGTTTTCCAGAGTGGCTGCATCAACTTGCATTCCCACCAACAGTGCAAAAGAGATCCTCTATCTCCACATCCTTGCCAACATCTGTTGTTGCCTGAGTTGTTAATGTTAGCCATTCTGACAGGTGCGAGGTGCTATCTCATTGTGGTTTTGATTTGTATTTCCCTGATGATGAGTGATGTGGAGCATTTTTTCATGTGTCAGTTGGCCATCTGGATGTCTTCTTTGGAGAAGTGTCTATTCATGTCTTTTTCCCATTTCTTCACTGGATTATTTGTTTTTTGGGTGTTGAGTTTGATAAGTTCTTTATAGATTTTGGATACTAAACCTTTATCTGATATGTCATTTGCAAATATCTTCTCCCATTCTGTCGGTTGTCATTTAGTTTTGTTGATTGTTTCCTTCACTGTGCAGAAGGTTTTGATTTTGATGAGGTCCCGGTAGTTCATTTTTGCTTTTGTTTCCCTTGCCTCTGGAAACATGTTGAGTAAGAAGTTGCTGCGGCCAAGATCAAAGAGGATTTTGCCTGCTTTCTCCTCGAGGATTTTGATGGCTTCCTTTCTTACATTGAGGTCTTTCATCCAATTTGAGTTTATTTTTTGTGTATGGTGTAAGAAAGTGGTCCAGGTTCATTCTTCTGTATGTCGCTGTCCAGTTTTCCCAGCACCACTTGCTGAAGAGACTGTCTTTATTCTTTCTTGCTTTGTCAAAGATTAGTTGGCCATTCATTTGTGGGTCCATTTCTGGGTTCTCTATTCTGTTCCATTGATCTGAGTGTCTGTTCTTATGCCAGTACCATACTGTCTTGATGATTACAGCTTTGTAGTATAGCTTGAAGTCTGGGATTGTGATGCCTCCTGCTTTGGTTTTCTTTTTCAAGATTTCTTTGGCTATTTGGGGTCTTTTCTGGTTCCATACAAATTTTAGGATTGTTTGTTCTATCTCTGTGAAGAATGCTAGTGTTATTTTGATAGTGATTGCATCGAATATGTAGATTGCTTTGGGTAGTATCAACAATTTAACAATATTTGTTCTTATCCAGGAGCATGGAAACTTTTTCCAGTTTTTGTGTGTGTCTTCTTCAATTTATTTCATAAAATTTGTACAGTTTGCAATGTTTAGATTCTTCACCTCTTTGGGTAGATTATTCCTAGGTATTTTATGGTTTTGTGGGCAATTATAAATGGGATCGATTCCTTGATTTCTCTTTCTGTCGCTTCATTGTTGGTGTGTAGGAATGCAACTGATTTCTGTGAGTTGATTGTATATCCTGAAACTTTGTTGAATTCATGAATCAATTCTAGCAGTTTTTTGGTGGAATCTTTAGGGTTTTCCATATAGAGTATCATGTCATCTGCAAAGAGTGAAAGTTTGACCTCCTCCTGGCCGATTCGGATGCCTTTTATTTCTTTATGTTGTCTGATTGCAGAGGCTAAGACTTCCCATGCTATGTTGAATAACAGTGGTGAGAGTGGACATCCCTGTCTTGTTCCTGACCTTAGGGGGAGAGCTCTTAGTTTCCCCATTGAAGATGATATTAGCATTGGGTCATTCATATATGGCTTTTATGATCTCGAGGTATGCTCCTTCTATCCCTACTTTCTTGTGGGTTTTTATCATGAAAGGAGTCTGTATTTTGTCAAATGCTTTCTCTGCATCTATTGAGAGGATCCTATGGTTCTTGTCCTTTCTTTTATTGATGTGATGAATCACGTTAATTGTTTTGTGGATATTGAACCAGCCCCACATCCCAGGTATAAATCCCACTTGGTCATGGTAAACATTTTTTTTAATGTATTGCTGGATCCAGTTGGCTAATATTTTGTTGAGGATTTTTGCATCCATGTTCATCAGGGAAATTGGTCTGTAGTTCTCCTTTTTAGTGGGGTCTCTGGTTTGGAAGCAAGGTACTGGTGGCTTCATAGAATGAGTTTGAAAGTTTTGTTTTTTGGCAGATTTTTGATCACTAATTTGATTTCCTTACTGGTTATGGGTCTGTTCAAATTTTCTGTTTTTTCCTGTTTTTTCAGTTTTGGTAGTGTATATGTTTCTAGGAATTTGTCCATTTCTTCGAGATTTCCCATTTTATTGGCATATAATTACTCATAATATTCTCTTATTATTGTTTTTATTTCTGCTGTGTTGGTTGTGATCTCTCCACTTTATTTCTGGATTTTATTTGTTTGGGTCCTTTCCTTTTTCTTTTTGATCAAACTGGCTAGTAGTTTATCTATTTCGTTAATTCTTGCAAAGAAGCAGTTTCTGGTTTCATTGATCTATTCTACTGTTTTTTTGGTTTTGATAGCATTAATTTCTGCTCTAATCTTTATTACTTCCTGTCTTCTGCTGCATTTGGGTTCTATTTGCTGTTCTTTTTCCAGCTCTTTAAGGCATAAGGTTAGGTTGTGTATCTGAGATCTTTCTTCCTTCTTTGGGAAGGCCTGGATTGCTATATACTTTCCTCTTATGACCGCCTTTGCTGTGTCCCAGAGGTTTTGAGTTGTGGTGTTTTCATTTTCATTGGCTTCCATATACTTTTAAATTTCCTCTTTAACTTCTTGGTTAGCCCGTTCCTTCTTTAGTAGGATGTTCTTCAGTCTCCAAGTATTTGTTACCTTTCCAATTTTTTTCTTATGGTTGATTTTGAGTTTCATAGCATTGTGGTCTGAAAATATGCATTGTATGATCTTGATCTTTTTGTACTTGGTGAGGGCTGATTTGTGTCCCAGTATATGGTCTATTCTGGAGAATGTTCCATGTGCACTGGAGAAGAATGTATATTCCGCTGCTTTACGATGAAATGTTCTGAATATATCTGTTAAGTCCATCTGGTCCAGTGTGTCATTCAAAGCCATTGTTTCTTTGTTGATTTTTTGATTAGATGATCTGTCCATTGCTGTGAGTGGGGTGTTGAAGTCTCCTACTATTAAGGTATTACTATCGATGAGTTTCTTTATGTTTGTGATTACCTGATTTATATATTTGGGTTCTTCCACATTTGGTGCATAAATGTTTACAATTGTTAGGTCTTCTTGGTGGATAGACCCCTTGATTATGATGTAATGCCCTTCTGCATCCCTTGGTACAGTCTTTATTTTAAAGTCTAGATTGTCTGATATAAGTATGGCTACTCCGGCTTTCTTTTGTTGACCATCAGCATGATAGATGGTTCTCCATCCCCTTATTTTCAATCTGAAGGTGTCTTTAGGTCTAAAGTGGGTCTCTTGTAAACAGCATATAGATGGATCTTGATTTCTTATCCATTCTGTTACACTATGTCTTTTGATTGGAGCATTGAGCCCATTGACGTTTAGAGTGAGTACTGAAAGATAGGAATTTAATGCCATTATGATGCTTGTAGAGTTGGAGTTTCTGGTGATGTCCTCTGGTCCTTTCTAATCTTTTGTTACTTTTGGTGTGTGTGTATATATATATATATATATATATATATATATATATATATATGTATATATGTATATATACATATATATATATATATGCATTTACTTTTGTGTAAAGTTTTTCAGATTTTATTGTACTCCCATCATCTCATTTTAGTCTACTTCGGTGTGTTCATTTTTTCATTATATATAATGACAATTTCAATATATATATATATATTTTTTTCATCTTTTCTCCCCTCAGAAAGTCCCCCTTAAAATGTCTTGCAGAGCTGGTTTAGTGGTCACAAACTCCTTTGATTCTTGTTTGTCTGGGAAACTTGTTATCTCGCCTTCTATTTTGAATGACAGCCTTGCTGGATAAAGAATTCTTGGCTGCATATTTTTCTGATTCAGCACATTGAATATATCCTGCCACTCCTTCCTGGCCTGCCAAGTTTCTGTGGATAGGTCTGCTGCAAACTTGATCTGTCTTCCCTTGTAGGTTAGAGACGTTTTTCCCTTGCTGCTTTCATAATTTTCTCCTTGCCTGAGTATTTTGTGAATTTGACTATGATATGCCTTGTTGATAGTCGGTTTTTGTTGAATCTAATGGGGGTCCTCTGTGCTTCCTGGATTTTGATGTCCGTGTCTTTCCTCAGGTTAGGAAAGTTTTCTGCTATGATTTGCTCACATAACACTTCTACCCTTATTTCTGTCTCTTGCTCTTCTGGGACCCCTATAATTCTGATGTTGTTCCTTTTTAATGAGTCACTGATTTCTCTAATTTTTAAATTGTGCTCTCTTGCCTTAGTCTCCCTCTTTTTTTTTCTGCTTCATTATTGTCTATAAGTTTTTCCTCTATATCACTGATTCTCTGTTCTGCTTCATCCATCCTTGCTGCCGCTGCATCCATGAGTGATTGCAGCTCAGTTATAGCATTTTTAATTTCATTCTATTTTTTACATCTTTTATGTCTGCAGAAAGGGATTATAATCTATTTTTGACTCCAGCTAGTATTCTTCTTATTGTGATTCTAAATTCTGGTTCAGACATCTTGTTTGGATCTGTGTTGGTTAAGTCCCTGGCTGTTGTTTCTTCGTGCTCTTTCTTTTGTGGTGAATTCCTTCGTTTTGTCATTTTGTAGGGAGAAAATGAATTAATGAGGTAGAAAAAGATTAAAATTTAAAAATATTAAAATTTAAAATTATTAAAAATAAAAAATTAAAAACACACAAAAAATCGAATAAATGATGCTAGATCCTAGGTGTGTTTTGGTCTGGGTGTTGAAAGTGGCTTGATAGATTAGAGAAACAAAGGGGAAGAAAAGAAAAAGAAAAAAAAGAAATCATTTGAAAATTTGAAAAAATACACACACCGAAGTAGACTAAAATGAGATGATGGGAGTAAAATAAAATTTGAAAAAATTTACACAAAAGTAAAGAATACAGTAGAAAGAAAGTAAAGAAAAATATTTTTAACAAAAATTAAAAATAACATTGAATTTTTTCTCTTTCTGTATTCAAGAAAAAAAAGAAATGAAAAGAAAAAGAAAAAAAGAAAATTAGATGGACCTGCTAACAGACTGAAATATGACTGAAATTACTTCATTTTCCCCTAGATGTCAGATTATGAAGCACTTTATAGTGCATAAAATAAGCAGGTGGTGAGACTTCTGTTCTTGAAGAGCAAGGTTGGCCCAGTTGTGCAGGGCTTAGTGTAATGGCTCCATTCTCCACTAGATGGCATTGCTAGCCTACTGGGGTGGATTGTTGTGGCTGCTGGTAGGTGCATATGTGCATGTGTGGGAGCAGTGAAAATGGTGTCACCCAGCTACCCAGTCTCTAATATCGGCTCTGTTCTCCACAATCAGCAATCACGCACCCATCCTTTGTCTTGTGCTTTCATCCACTCCCCGCTTTTACACCGTCTGTGACCAAGCCCCAGGTAGTACCTCTTTCCCAAGTTTTGTCTCAGATGTGGCTGTTTTCCCTGGCTCCTTACTTCTGAGGGACTGCAGCTTTGACCCATTCCATCCCTCTGTGGAGGCCCTCACCATACAATGGCCAAATGCTGGCCACACCCAGGAAATTTCACAAGTCCGTGCTGCTGCCGATGCCCAGAGACTGTGGCCAGGTGCCAGCCTGCCCCAGAAAAGTTTGCAAGATAGTGTAGCAGCAGCTTTTCAGGGATTATGGAAAATCACAATACACATGTGGCACCAGGCTTCGCCCTGATGACCTTGTTCCAGCACCAGCGAATGTGGCCATTCTCTGGTGTCTGCTGGGACCAGGTGGCCTCACAGTCTCTACAAAATGTCCTTCCAGCAGTGGGACCACTTTTTGCCATGTGGCCCAAGAACCTACCAGACCCTACTTTGTTCCTGGGATTCACCATTCCCACCAGAGCACTGCCAGGTATCAAGCTGCGGAGTTGGAGACTTTGTGCTCCCCTTGTTTACAGTCTTAATGGAATTTAACACTCTCCTTTGTCCTTTGTCCTTTTTTAGTTTAGTCCCTGTCGCTGTTTCCAATTTTCAACTTTCTCTCCAGCTGCTTTTGGGGAGGGGTGCTTTTCCCATCTGCCCCCATCTCCCTCCTCTCTACACATGCAAAAGTGGCTCCCTTACCTCCACAGCTTCTCTCTCCCCAAGTTCACCTCTCTGTGTGCATACCTGCTGAATTCTGTGGCTCAGGTCAGTTTTCTAGGTGTTCAGGATGGTTTAGTGTTGGTCTGGCTGTATTTCATGGAAGCGAGACACACAAAAACTTCCATGCTGTTCCACCATCTTGGCTCCCTCCCTCCTAGATACATTTTTTATTGCTACAGTGTAATATATTGCATGAATGCAATACAATTTATCCCTTCCTCTGTTGATAGATATTTGGGTTGTTTCGTTTCTGTGTAGTATGTGAATAAAATATTTTAAATAAATCTGCTTAAAGGTATAAGTAAGATGAAACAGAGTAAGAAAGATCTAAAAGACCAAAAGCTAAATAAAAGCAGACTGAAGTTGGCCTTAAACTTGACAGAATTTGGTGAATTTGGTGAACCTGAGCTACAGTTGTCCCAGCCTCTCAGGTCACACAGGATAGAACAAGCCCCAAGCAAGCCAGAGAAAAAGAGAGTTTAATAGGAACCTATTGTATTGAGCTGAAAGTCATTTTAAGGTAAATTGAAAGTAAACGTAGCTCTGTAGGGGTCTGCAAAGAAAACTGCCCATCTTAAAATGTAGTACATAGTATAGGAGAAAAAGAATCCACTCTGAAAGTTTATACCATCACATTAGACTTAAGTGAGTTTGAAGCCCAATTTGTACCTCTTCCTTGATCCTAAAAACCTCAAGACTAAAACTGTTTTAAAGTTTCCCTGGGATACTGGTGCCACCCACACATCTGGGATAAATAAATGCAAATTCTTTCTGGGAGAATTCACTTTTATATGAGGCCTCAAACTGTGTAAAACAGTGTGGAGTTTCCTCCACAAATTAAAAATAGACCTACCCTATGACCCAGCAGTAGCACTGCTAGGAATTTACCCAAGGGATACAGGAGTGCTGATGCATAGGGGCACTTGTACCCCAATGTTTATAGCAGCACTCTCAACAATAGCCAAATTATGGAAAAAGCCTGAATATCCACCAACTGATGAATGGATAAAGAAATTGTGGTTTATATACACAATGGAGTACTACGTGGCAATGAGAAAGAATGAAATATGGCCCTTTGTAGCAACATGGATGGAAGTGGAGGGTGTGATGCTAAGTGAAATAAGCCATACAGAGAAAGACAGATACCATATGTTTTTACTCTTATGTGGATCCTGAGAAACTTAACAGAAACCCATGGGGGAGGGGAAGGAAAAAAAAAAGAGGTTAGAGTGGGAGAGAACCAAAGCATAAGAGACTCCTAAAAACTGAGAACAAACTGAGGGTTGATGGGGGATGGGTGATGGGTATTGAGGAGGGCACCTTTTGGGATGAGCACTGGGTGTTGTATGGAAACCAATTTGACAATAAATTTCATATACTGGAAAATAAATAAATAAATAAATAAGGCCTCAAAATTCTCACAAAGTTAGGAAAATTACACACTGTGAAGAAAATGTGGTGCCAGAGCAAAAGCCAGCAGAAATAGACCACTAAAGAAAATGTATATTAGCATTATAAAATGTAGATTATAAAAGAAAATGATGAACATGCTGAATGAAAAAGGAAATTAAAAATGTGAGAACAAGAGACCTCAGAAAGACTAAGCAGTTATGAGGGAAAAAAAAGAACCATATAAAACTTGCAGTGATAGAAGAAATAACAATTGAAAGTAGGACCAAAACTGGAATAGAGATACATCAATTACATTTAACCAGGGTTCCAAAAGTAGAATGATGAGAAAATATGTATATTTTTCATTTTAGAGAGCCAGAGAGAGAGCATGAATTGGGGGGAGAGACAGAAAGAGAGAATCTTAAGCAGTCTCCATGCCCAGTGTGGAGCCCAATGCAGGGCTTGATCCCATAACCCTGGGATCAGGGCCTGAACCAAAATCAAGAGTTGGACGTTTAACTGACTAAGCCACTCAGGCACCCTGAGAACACAGTATTTGAAGAAATGACAGCAAATAACTTTTCATAACAGATAGAAGACAATTTGATTCCATAATAAGAAAAGTGAAAGAAATAATAAAAAACAGAATCCACTTCTGTACACATCATACTGAATACTTAGGACACAAAGACAGAGAGAAGAACCTAAAATAAAGGGAAAGACATTACTTACAAACGAATGACAATTGAACTGACAACTGACATCTTAAAGCAACAGAAGAAGCCAGGAGTAAAATATATCTCTAACAACTTTTAAATATGCAATTCAATATTATTAGCTACAGTCCCCATTCTGTCCATTATATCTCTATGACTTATTAAATGCCTTTACTAATTTCACCCATCTCCAAGCCCTGACTTTAGTAAACACCAATCTGTTCAACCATGATCTTGGGTTGCTTTTTTGTTTGTTTAAATATTTGTTTTGTTTTGTTTTGTTTTGATTCATATATGATACAATTTAGGATTTACCTTTCTCTGTCTGACTTATTTCACTTAACATAATGCCCTAAAGGTCTACCCATGTTATTGCAAAAGGCAAGATTTCATTCTGTCCTCTCAATTATCCATCAGTGGATACAGGTTGTTTCCATATCTTGGCTGTTGTAAATAATGCTTCTGTGAACATGTGAGTACAGATATCTTTTTAAGTTAGAGTTTTTGTTTCCTTTGGATAGCTGCAACCATCATAAGTCAGAGACCATTGTATATGACTACAAATATTTCCTCCCTTTCAGTAGGTTGCCTTTTCACTTAATGTATGGTTTCATGTGTTGTACAGAAGCTTTTTAGTTTGATACAGTCCCACTTGTTTATTTTTTATTTTGTTTTCCCTGTTTTTGGGGTTAGATCAAAAAAATCATCTACATGACCAATGTTACAGAGCTTGCCACCTGTGTTTTCTTCTAAGATTTTTATGTTTCAAGTTTTACATTCACGTCTTTAAACCACTTGGAGTTAATTTTTGTGTATGGTGGTTCAGTTTCATTCTTTGGCATGTGGCTGTCCAATTTTTCCAACACCATTTATTGAAGAGACTATCCATTCCTTATTATATATCCTTGGATATGCTTTCCATAAATAATTGACTGTACATGTGTGGGTGTATTTCTGGGCTCTCTATTCTGTTTATTGATCTATATGTCTGTTTTTTAAGCCAATACCATGCTCTATATTACCAACTTTCTTATATTGTTTGAAATAAGAGAGCATGATGCCTCCACGTTTACTCTTCTTTTTCAAGTTTGATTTGACTATTTGGAATTTTCTGTGGCTCTGTACAAACTTTAGGATTATTTGCTCTCTTTATATAAAAAATGCCATTGGAATTTTGATAAGGATCACATTGGACCTGTAGACAAATTGGAGTAGTATGGATATTTTAGCAGTATTCTTCTAGTTTATGAGGATGGAATGTCTTCCATTTATTTGTGTCTTCAATTTATTTCATTAATTTTTTGTAGTTTTCAGTTTATAGGTCTTTCACTTACTGGGTTAATTAAATTTATTCCTAGAAATTCTCTTTTGATGCAACTGTAAATTGATGGTTTTCCTAATTTCTCTTTTTGTCATTATTAGTATAAAGAAATGCAAGAGATTTGTTTTTGTATCGTGTAAGTTTACTGAGTTTGTTTATTTCCAACAGATGTTTGAAGGAATCTTTAGTATCATGTCATGTGCAAATAATGATAGCTGAACATCTTCCTTTCCAATTTGAATGTCTTTTATTTCTTTTCTGTTTTTTTCCACCTAGTTGTTCTGGTTGGGGCTTCAAATACTGTGTTGAATAAAAGTGCCAAGAGTGCACATATTTTTTTCTTATTCTTGATCTTAGGGGGAAAATGTTCTCTTTTTTGTAAGAGTTGAGAAAGAATGGTGTTCTTTCAATGAACTCAGCTTGGTCACTGCGTGTCATGTTTATTGTAGGCTGGTCACACATAGCCTTTATAATGTTGTTTATAATGTTGGGGTACATTGCCTTTACACCCACTGTGTTGAGAGTTCTTAACATAAAAGGATACTGAATTTTGTCAAATGCTTTTTCTGTATCTGTTGGGATAATCATAATTTTTATCTCTCATTTTGTTAAAATTGTGTATCAAGTAGATTGAATTGTGTGTACTGAACCATTCTTGCATTTCTGGAATAAATCCAGAAATATTTGATCACAGGGTGTGATCAAATACTTGATCACAGGGTATGATCCTTTTAATGTGTTGTTGAATTTGGCCCCCCAAAATGTTGGCTCATAATTTTCATCTCTTAGGGCTCCTTCTTTGGTTTTGGTATCATGGTAATGCTGGCCTTGTAAAATGTTCTTTTTTTTGTAAGAGTTGAGAAAGAATGGTGTTCTTTCAATGCCTGGTATAGAACTCCTCAGTGAAGCCTGGAAAAAAGTTCAGGACTTTTGCCTATTATGAATTTTTTGATTATTGATTCAACCTCCTTACTAACAATTGGCATGCTCAGATTTTCTATTTATCGTGATTCACTCTAGATAGGTTGTATATTTTTAGGAATTTATCCATTTATTCTAGGTTGTCAACTTTGTTGACATATAATTGTTCAAAGTAGGCTAATGATTCTTTGTATTTTTGTGGTATCAGTTGTAATGTCTCTTCTTTCATTTTGGATTTTGAGTCCTCTCTGCTTTTTTTCTTGGTGAGCCTACCTAAGGTTTGTCAACTTTATCTTCCAAACAATGAGACCTAGCTTCATTGATCTTCTCTACTGTTTTCTTAATTTCTATTTCATTTATTTCTGGTTTGATTTTGTTATTTTTTCCCCTATGACTGAAGTTGGGCTTTATTTGCTGTTTTTTTTCCTAGTTCCTTGAGTGTGAGGTTAGCTTGAGATGTTTGTTGTTTCTTCAGATTCGCATTTATCACTATGAATATCTATATTAAAACTGCTCTTATTGTATCACATCACTTTTAGAATGTACTTCCATTTTTCCATGAATTAATTTTCCAAAGTTAATTTTCCATGAATTTCCAAAATTTGTTTATCTTTTGGTTATTATTTTCCTATTGGCTGTTCAGTAGCATGTTGTTTACTCACCACATATTTGTTTAGTAGCATGTTGTTTAATCTCCACATATTTGTGCTTTTTACATTTTTTAAAATTGATGCGTAATTTTGTGTAATTGATGTTTCATACCATTGAGGCTTTAAGAAACTCCTGATAGGATTTCAGTCTTCTGCAGTTTAAAAGGCTTGTTTTGTAGCCTAACATATGATTTATCCTGTAGAATGTTCCAGGTATACTTGAAAGAATGTCTCTTCTGTTGCTTTTGAATGGAATGTTTTGTATTTATGTGTTAAGTCCATCTGGTTTAACATGTAATTTAAGACTGATGTTTCCTTATTGGTTTTTTGTTTGTATAATCTATCTATTGACATAAGTGGGATATTAAATTCCCCTACTATTAATATATTGCTGTCTATTTCTCACTTGAGGTCTGTTGACATATATATTTATTTGCTCCTAAGTTGGGTTCATAAATATTTATAAATGTTATATCCTCTTGTTAGATGGGCCCTTTATCATATTATAATGGCTTTCTTTGTCTCTTATTACAGTCTTTGTTTTAAGTCTATTTTGTCTGTTATATGTATAGCTACTTCAGCATCTTTTAGTTCTATTTACATGGAGTATCTTTTTCCATCCCTTCACTTTCTGTCTGTGTGTCTTGTTACATCTGAAGTGAGTCTCTTTTAGGCACCACATAGACAGATCTTTTTCTTTTAATCCACTCAACTACTCCATGTGTTTTCATGGGAAAATTTAATTCGTTCAAATTTAAAGTTATTATTGATATATGCTGATTGCCATTTTGTTAAATATTTTCTGTCTGTTCCATCATTTCTTGCTGTCTTTCTTTGTGGTTTGACAACCATCTTTAGTACTTATATTCCTTTGTCTTTATATTTTGTGTATATACTCTAGGTTATGCTTTGTGATGACTGTGAGGTTTACATTTAACAACTTATGTTTATAACAGTCTGTTTTAAGTTGATTCCAACAAAAGTGTAAATACATTCAAAAGCTCTACATTTCACATTTCTGCTCTCCCCCACCCCAGTTTGTTTTTGATGTCAAATTTTACATCTTTTTATCTTGCATATCCTTTAACTAATTTCATAGTTATGTTATTTTTACTACTTTTGTGTTTTAACTTTGATGCTAGCTTTATAAGTGATTAAATGTTTACTTCTACCAGTGAGATTTATACTTTGGTGTTTTCCTGTTAATAATGAGTACCTCTTTTTTGTCAGCTTAAAGAAGTCCTTTTAACATTTCTTGTAGAGTCACTAGTGTTGATGAACTCTCATAGGTTTTGCTTATCTGGAAAACTCTCTCTGGTTCAATTCTGAATGTGTTCTGGATGAGTAATCATGACGTTCCTTTCTGGCCTACTAAGTTTCTGCTGAAAACTCTGCAGATAGCCTTAAGGAGGCTTCCTTGCATGTAGCAAGTTGTTTTACTGTTGCTATTTTAAAGATTTTTTTCCTTTAACTTTTGACATTTCAAATACATGTTGCTGTGGGTATCTGTGGATTCAACTTATTTGAAACTTTCAACTGACTTTGTCAGTCATTATTTCTGTAAATAAGTTACAGTCTGCTCCTTTTCTTCTCTCTTCTCCTTCTGGGCCCTTATAATGTGAATGTTTGTCCACTTGATGTTATCCCATAAGTCTCTTAGTCCACCTTTACTTTCTTTATCATACTTTTTTTTCTTCTGCTCTAATTGAGTGAATTCCGCTGCCCTTTCCTTGCATTCACTGATCCTTTTTTCTATTTTGTTTAGTCTGCTCTTGAACCCCTCTAATGTATTTTTCAATTCAGTTATTGTATTCTTCTCCTATGTGACCACTACATAGCTTCTACTCTTACATTATCTCTATTTGTTGAAGTTTTTACTGTGTTCATCCTTTCTTTTCTTTATTTTTAATTTTTTTAATGTATGTTTATTTTTGAGGCAGAGAGAGACAGAGCATAAACAGGGGAGAAGCAGAGAGAGAGGGAGACACAGAATCTGAAACAGGCTCCAGGCTCTGAGCTGTCAGCAAGCACAGAGCCCGACGTGGGGCTCGAACTCATGGACCGTGAGATCATGACCTGAGCTGAAGTCGGATGCTTAACCGACCAAGCCACCCAGGCGCCCCTTATCCTTTCTTGTCCTGAGCTTGGTGAGCAACTTTATAACCATCAGGTAAATTACTTATTTCCATTGCATTAAGGTGTTTTCTTGAGGTTTTATTTTATTCTTCTTCTCAGAATATATTTCTTGGTTTATTCATTTTGCTTGACTCTGTGTTGGTTTCTGTACATTAAATAAAATAGCTACCTCCGCTGGTGTTGAAGGAAGAGCCTTTCATAGAGATTAACCTTATTGTTCAAGCTTGCCCTAGCTTTTGGGTTTCTCTCAAACCTTTGTGATTGTTCAAGAATACTATGTTATTTTTAATGACTCCCAGTAGTTAGGCAATGTCAAGTCCTGTCAGTGTTCCAAAGAAGAGGATTTCAGTGCACCTAGATCAGGGTGATTGTGAAGAATGCCCCTCTTGTCAAAGCTCCAGGACTCACAAATTAGGTTGCCCCACACAAAATCTGAGTGCCTCTAGATGGCCGCTTCTGGGCTAGGCCCCAGGCTGGATGAATCCAAGCACACAAGCCCTTTAAGAGCTATTTCTCAGATTGTTTAAGCCTTGTGGGTCTCATGGACATGGGACCCATTTGTTTTCAAGGCCAGAAGTTTTGGGGGTTTGTCTCTTAGGTGCATGACAGGTCAAACTCTTCACTCCTCAGGGAGAAGCTCTGGCATTTGCGTTCCCTCCTGACTTTGGGGCACCGTGCTGTGTAGAAGCGGGGATTATGGCAAGATTGTGTCCCAGTATTTTCTATCACTTTGATGTGTGCCTTCTCTCATTCAAGTAATGTGTATGAATCACTCAGCCTGTTTTTAAGTCTTTTTTAGAGGCAATTGTTCCATATGTAGCTGCAGATATGGTATGTTCAAGTGAGGAAGAGATTACAGGATTCCCTTACTTTGCCATCTTGAATTGGAACACTCTTGTTAATTTTTTGAGGAAACCCCATACTATTTTCCATAATGGTATGCCAATTTACATTCCTACCAAGAGGACCCAAAGGCCCCCTTTTCTCTACATCCTCACCAACACTTATTTCATATTCTTTTGATAATAGACATTGTAACAGTGTGAAGTGATATCTCATTGTGTTTTGATTTGCATTTCCTGAAGATTAATAATATTGGATACCTTTTCATGTGCCTGTTGGTCATCTTTGGAAAAAAAAAAAGTCCATTCAGATATCCACCAATTTTTTATATTAAGTTGTTTATATTTTTGCTATTGAGTTATATGAGGTCTTTATATATTTATTTCCTTGGCAGATATGTGATGTACAAATATTTCCTCCTGTTCAATAGGTTGCCTTTTTATTTGCGGATGATTTCAAATGCTTTGCAGAAGCTTTTTGGTATGATGTAGTCCCATTTGTTTATTTTTGCTTGTGGTTTCTTGCTTTGAGAGTCAAATTAAAAAATAATAATCTCTAATGCCAATATCAAAAAAATTACCATCTACATTTTCTTCTTGGAGTTTTAATGTTTCACATTTTACATTCATGACTTTAAACCATTTTGAGTTAATTTTTCTGTATGGGTTAAGATAGTGGTCCAGTTTCACTGTTGTGCATGTGGCTCTCCAATTTTCCCATTACCATTTATTGAATAGATTGTCCCTTCCTCATTTTATATTCTCGGCTGATTTTTCATAAATTAATTTGTCCATGTATATATGGGTTTGTTTCTGGGCTCTCTATTCTGTTTCTTGATCTGTGTGTCTGTCTTTATACCAATACAATACTTTTATTATTATTTCCTCCTCCTCCTCCTTCTCCTCCTCCTCTAGTTTGTTAGTATAATTTGATATCAGGGAGTGTGATGCCTCCAGCTTTATTCTTCTTAAGATTGCTTTAGCTATTCAGAGTCTTTGTGGTTGCATACAAATCTTAGGATTATTTTTCTATTTCTGTGAAATATGCCATAGGAATTTTGATGGAATCTGTAGGATGCTTTGGGTAGTATGGACACATAACAATATTAATTTTTTCAGTGAATGTGCATTGAGTATCTTTCTGTTTATATATGTCTTCAATTTCTGTACTGTTCTCTCACCTCCTTGATTGAATTTATTCCTAGATATTTTATTTTGATGCATTTATAAATGGGATTGTTTTCTTGATTTCTCTTTCTAATAGTTTATTATTGTACAGAAACACCACTAATTTTTGTGCATCAATTTTGTATCCTATAACTTTACTTAATTTGGTTATTAATTCTAACAGTTTTTTAATGGGATCTTAAGGATTTTCTATATCTAATACTATGTCATGTGCAAATAGTGACAGTTTTGCTTTTTACTTTTTAATTTGGATGCATTTATTTTTCATGCCTAATTGCTATGGGTAGGATTTCTAATAAAAAATAACTTTCAAAACAAAAGTGAAATCAAGACCTTTTGAAATGGATACAGACATAGTTTTCCACAAGTGGACTTGTATTCAGAAAAAATATAGTATGAGCAGAAGGAAAAGGATTCCAGATGAAAGCTATAAAATATAAGAAATAATCATGAGTAATAAATGTTGTAATATGCAGGTCAATCTAAACAAACATTGATGGTGTATAACAAAATTTTATAAGATGAAAACAGTAAGAACAAATAGGCAACAGTAGTGTATAAATTGAGAGAGTTATTGTGATTAGTGTTTAAAAAGCTTTGTGTTTGAAGGGCAAACGTATTGATTAGTTTTCATAATTAAGGTTAAGTTGTTAAGATGCCAGAGTCATATAATAAAATACATTAGAGTTAACTTCCAAAAAACTTCATGTAAATATCAAATAAGAAAAGAATAGATAATAAATGCAAATAATAGAATAGTGTACTAGTTGAAAAAACAAAATAAGATAGAAAAAAATCTCCCAATACTAGTTGTTTTAAATGTATTAAGTGCTTTAGTTAATAAGACACAAGTTGCTAGGGCATCTGGGTGGCTTAGTTGATTGAGCATATGACTTCAGCTTCAGTCATGATCTTATGACTCAGGTTCAAGCTCCACATCGGGCTCACTGCTGTCAGCATAGAGCCCACTTCTGATCCTCTGTCCCCCCTCCCCGCTCCTCTCCTGCTCACACTCTGTCAAAAGTAAATAAACATTAAAAAAATAAAAGGCACAAACTGTCAAAGTGAATTAATAAAAATTCTAGCCATCTGTGTTTGTAAGAAGGAAATCTAAAATATTACAAAAGAGAAAGTTTGAAATTACATAAAAGAATGGAATATTTATTGAAAAATGTAAAATTTTGAAAGTTGAAATATCTATATCAATATAAAAGGAAATTGATTTTAAGGCAAAAAAGCATCAGAGAGGAAAAGAGTATGTATGATTTTTCTTTTCAAATTTTTATTTAAATTCTAGTTATAAAACATAAAATGCATTATTGATTTCAGAAATAGAATTCAGTTATTCATCACTTACATACAACAGCACTTATCATAACAAGTGCCCTCCTAATACCCATCACCCATTTAGCCCATCCTCCACCATCCTCCCTCCATCAACCTTCACTTTCTTCTCTAAGAATCTATTATGATTTTTCTTTCTTTTTTCTTCCCTTTCCCCATATGTTCATCTGTTTTGTTTATTAAATTCCACATATGAGTGAAGTCATATGGTATTAGCCTTTCTCTGACTGATTTATTTTGCTCTGCATAATGTACTCTAGCTCCATCCACGTCATTGCAAATGGCAAGATTTCATTGTTTTTGGTGGCTGAGTACTATTTATAAATATATACTATATTATAAATGTATGTATGTCACATCTTCTTTATCCTTTCATCATTCGATGACATTTGGGCTCTTTCCATAGTTTCACTCTTATTGATAATGCTGCTATAAACATTGGGTGCATGCACCCCTCTGAATCTGTATTTTTTGTATTCTTTGGGTAAATACCTAGTTATGCAATTGCTGGATCATAGGGTAGTTCTTTTTTAACCTTTTAAGGGACATCCATACTGTTTTCAGAGTAGCTACAACAGTTTGCATTCCCACCAGCACTGCAACAGGGTTCCCCTTTCTCTGCATCCTTGCCAACATCTGTTGTTTGCCGTGTTCTTAATTTTAGCCATTCTGAGAAGTGTGAGGTTGTATCTCATCATGATTTTGATTTGTATTTCCCTGATGAAGAGTGATGTTGAGCGTCTTTTCATGTATTTGTTGGCCATCTCATGTCTTCTTTGGAAAAAATGACTTCCACCATTTCTTAACTGAATTATTTGTGTTTTGGGGGTTGAGTTTGCTAACTAGTTTGAGTTTGAGTTTGCTAACTAGTCTACAAAACTAACAGTTTTGTAGACTGCCTTTTAATTTTGTTGATTGGTTCCTTTTTATCTTGATGAAGCTTTTTGTCTTGATGAAGTTTCAGTAGTTCATATTTTCTTTTGTTTTTGTTCCCTTGCCTTTGGTGACATATCTAGTAAGACGTGGCTCTAGCCCAGGTTAAGGAGGTTGCTGCCTATGTTCTCCTCTACAGTTAGGATGGTTACAGGTCTCACATTTAGGTCTTTCACCCATTTTGAATTTGTTTTTGTGTGTGGTATAAGAAAGTGGTCCAATTTCATTCTTCTTCATGTTGCTGTCCATATTTCCCATCACCATTTGTCAAAGAGACTGTCTTTTTTCCATTCGATATTCTTTTCTACTTTGTCAAAGATTAACTGACCATATACTTATGGGTCCATTTATGGGTTTTGTCTTCTTTTCCACTGATCTATGTGTCTGTTTTTGTGCCAGTATGATAGTGTCTGGGTAACTACAGCTTTGTAATATAGGTTGAAGTCCAGCATTATGATGTCTCCGAGTTTTCTTTTCTTTTTCAGGATTGCTTTGGCTATTCGGGGACTTTTGTAGTTCCATACAAATTTTAGGATTGTTTTTTCTAGCTCTGTGAAAAATTCTGGTGGTATTTTTTTTCCAGAAAACTTAAGCAGTTTATTCACAGTGCTAGTTTTAAATGCTCAGATATTCTGTGTTCTATTCTCTTTCCATTCTGCTGCCTCTGAAGTCACAATGCATGGGTAATCATTTTCTCCTTGTGATTAATGCTGAGCCTCTGTGGGAGTCTCAGAAAGAGTTGAAAATATGCTTTCCTATGAGTACGATTCTCACACCCTGAAAACGCGTAGGCTTGAGAAAAGTCACTGAGTCATTTCAAAAGCTTCCAAAGAGAGTCAGAAAGGGTTGGTTTTGCTGGATATAAAATGTCTTGCCATGAAGTCCAATGAAAAGGCTTTCCAATTAGCCCCCTCCTTCATAATGACCCCACGTATAGGATACTTTCCCCTAGAAACAGAACTAAGAATGGTTGATTTTTCTTATATGACTGACACGAGTTGCAGACCTGACACTTCTTGGATTTCTGGCCCTTTAATCTTGTTCTTTTCTTCTCATTGGAATATTCATAAAAATAGTAGCTGGCATGCTCCTGAGTCTTTTGCCCATCATTTTTCACCTTCACCCAAGGGTCTCCTCATCCTCCATTCTCTATGAAACTCCATTCATTATTAAGGTCCTAGCCCAGCCCTCATGACCTCTGTAAGACTAACTGTTTTTTACTTTGATTTTAACCTTATTTCATAACACAGTATCTTCTATAACCAATTATAGTCCATGTGGATGTTTTTTTAATTTCTTTAATGTTTATTTTATTTTATTTTTTTATAATTTTATTTTTTATTTTTAAAAATTTACATCCAAATTAGTTAGCATATAGTGAAACAATGATTTCAGGAGTAGATGCCTTAATGCACCTTACCCATTTAGCCCATCCCCCCTCCCACAACCCCTCCAGTAACCCTCTGTTTGTTCTCCATATTTGAGTCTCTTCTGTTTTGTCCCCCTCTGATATTATATTTGTTTTTATATTATTTTTTCCCTTCCTTTATGTTCCTCTGTTTTGTCTCTTAAAGTCCTCATGTGAGTGAAGTCATATGATTTTTGTCTTTCTCTGACCGACGGATTTCACTTAGCATAATACCCTCCAGTTCCATCCATGTAGTTGCAAATAGCAACATTTCATTCTTTTTGGTTGCCAAGTAATACTCCATTGTATATATATACCACATCGTCTTTGTTCATTCATCCATCGATGGACATTTGGGCTCTTTCCATACTTTGGCTATTGTTGATAGTGCTGCTATAAACATGGGGTGCATGTGTCCCTTCAAAACAGCATACCTGTATCCCATGGATAAACTCCTAGTATTGCAATTGCTGGGTTGTAGGGGAGTTCTATTTTTAGTTTTTTGAGGAATGTCCATACTGTTTTCCAGAGTGACTGTACCAGCTTTCATTCCCAACTGGTGGTATTTTGATAGTGATTGCATTAAATGTGTAGATTGCTTTGGGTCATCTAGCTATTTTAACAGTGTTTGTTCTTCTGATCCATGAGTATGGAATGTTTTTCCTTTTCTTTGTGTCCTTTTCAATTTCTTTTATAAGTATCCTATAGTTTTCAGAGTACAGATCTCTTGCCTCTTTGGTTAGGCTTATTCCTAGGTATCTTAGGGTTTTTTGGTGCATTGCAAATGGGACTGATGCCTTGATTTCTGTTTTTGTTCTTTCATTATTGGTATATAGAAATGCAACAGATTTCTGCACATTGACCTTGCTGAATTCCTGTATTAGTGCTAGCAATTTGTTGCAGGAGTCTTTGAGGTTTTCTACATAGAATATCATGCCATCTGTGAATAGTGAAAGTTCGAGTTCTTTCTTGCTGATTTATATGGTTTTTATTTCTTTTTGTTTTCTGATTGCTGATACTAAGACTTCCAGTACTATGTTTAAAAGTAATGGTGAGTGGACATCATTGTCTCATTCCTGACTTTTGGGGAAAGGCTCTTAGTTTTTCCCATTGAGGATGATATTAGCTATGGGTCTTTCATGTATGGCCTTGATGATATTGAGGTATATTTCGTCTATGCCTACTATGTTGAAGGTTTTTATCAAGAATGGATGTTGCAGAAAAAGCATTTGACAAAATTCATCTATTGAGATGACTGTACGATTTTTATACTTTCTCTTATTAATGTGATGTATCATGTTGGTTGATTTGCAAATATTGAACAAGCTCTGCAGCTCAGGAGTAAATCCCACTTGATCATGGTGAATAATTCTTTTAATATACTATTAGATTCAATTTGCTAGTATCTTGTTGAGAATTTTTGCAACCTATTTCATGAGGAATATTGGCCTGTAACTCTTCTTTTCAGTGGGGTCTTTGTCTGGATTTGGAATCAAGTTGATGCTAGCCTTGTAGAAGGAGTTTGAAAGTTTTCCTTACATTTCTGTTTTTGGGGGAAAATTTGAGTAGAATCGGTATTAACTATTCTTTAAATGTCTGCTAGAATTCCTCTAGGAATCCATCTGGCCCTGGACTTTTGTTAGTTGGGATATTTTTGATAACAGATTCAATTTCTTTGTTGGTTATGGGTCTGTTCAAGTTTTCTTTTTATTCATGTTTCGGTTTTGGTACTTTATGTGTTTCTAGGAATTTGTACATTTTTTGCAAATTTCCCAATTTATTGGCATATGTTTCATAATATTCTCTCATGATTATTTGTGTTTCTGTGGTGATGGTTGTGATATCTTCTTTCATTCATGATTTTATTTATTTGGTTTCTTTGTCTTTTTGATAGTCTGGATAGGCACTGATCAATTGTATTAATTTTTTCAAAGAACCAGCTCTTACTTTCGTTGATTTGTTCTACTTTTTTTTGTTAGTTAGCTTGTTTCTGTATTGTTTATTTCTGCTCTAATATTTATTATTTCCCTTCTTCTGCTGTCTTTAGGCTTTATTTGCTGTTCCTTCTCTAGCTCCTGTAGGTGTAAGGTTAGGTTGCATATTTGAGACTTTTCTTACTTCTTGAGTAGGCCTGTACTGCAGTGTTCTTACCTCTTAGGACTGCCTTTCTTGCATCCCAAAGATTTTGGGCTGTTGTGTTTTCATTTTCATTTGACTCCATGTGCTTTTTTTAATTTCTTCTTTAATTTTCTGGTTAACCCATTCATTCTTTAGTAGGATGTTCTTTAACCTCCATGTATTTGTAGTCTTTTTTTTTGTATCCTTGTATTTTTTTTCTCGTGGATGACTTCAAGTTTCATAGTATTGTGGTTATAAAATATGCATGGAATGATTCCAGTATTTTTATATTTGTTGAGGGCTGGTTTGTGACCCAATATGTGATCTATTCTGGAAAATGTTATATGTGTACTCTGAAAGAATGTGTATTCTGTTGCTTTAGGATGAAATGTTCTGAATATATCTGTTAAGTTCATCTTGTCCAGTGTGTCATTTAAAGCCATTGTTTCCTTTTGATTTCTACTTAGATGATCTGTCCATTGCTATAAGTTGTGTGTTAAAGTCCCTATTATCATCAGTGAGTTTCATTATGTTAGTTATTGGTTTATATGTTTGGGTGCTTAATTTGGGGGCATAAATATTTACAATTATTAGATCTTGTTGATGGATAGACCCCTTATTTATGATATAATGCCCTTCTTCATCTCTTGGTACAGCCTTTGTTTTAAAATCCAGTTTTTCTGATAAAGTATCACTATTCTGGATTTCTTTTGATATCCATTAGCATGATATATGGTTCTCCATCCCTTCACTTTCAATGTACAGATGTCCTAGGTCTAAAAGGAGTTCCTTGTGAGCAGCATATAGATGGGTCTTGTTTTTGTCTTGTTTTGTTTTTGTTGTTGTTGTTTTATCCATTCAGATACCCTATGTTTTTTGATTGGAGCATTTATTCCATTTCCATTCAAAGTGATTATTAAAAGACATGATTTTAGTGCCCTTGTGCTACCTGTAAAGCTCCTGTTTCTGGTGATGTTCTCTGTTCCTTTCTAGTCTTTGTTGATTTTGGTCTTTTTTCCCCACTTAGAGGCCCCCTTAAAGTTTCTTGCAAGGCTGGTTTAGTGGTCATAAACTCCTTGAGTTTTTGTTTGGGAAATTCTTTATCTCTATTTCCATTCTGAATGACAGGCTTGATGGATAAAGTTTTTGTGGCTACATATTTTTCCCATTCAGCACATTGAATATATTTTGCCATTCCCTTATGGTCTGCCAAGTTACTCTGAATAGATCTGCTGTTAACCTGATCTGTCTTCCTTTGTAAGTTAAGGACTTTTTTTTACATTGCTGCTTTTATAATTCTTTCCTTGTCTGTGTCTTTTGTGAACTTGTCTATGATATGTCTAGGCGGTAGCAGACTTTTGTTGTATTGAATGAGAGTTCTCTGTTGTTCTTGGATTTTGATGTCTTTGTCCTTCCCCAGGTTGGGGAAGTTTTCTGCTATAATTTACTCAGATAAACCTTCTCCATTTTTTTATTTCTTCATCTTCTGGGACTATTATGATACATACGTTATTAGGTTTCAAGAAGTCACTGTATTTCCTAAGTATAGCTTTGTGATCTAATACCTTTCTTTCCCTTTTACTTTGTTTCCTACTTCTTTCTTTCTTTCTTTCTTTCTTTCTTTCTTTCTTTCTTTCTTCTTTACGTACTTATTTATTAAATTTTATTTAAATCCAAGTTAGTTAAGATATAGTGTAATATGGTTTCAGGAGTAGAATTTAGTGACTCATTACTTACATATAACACCCAGTGCTGCTCCCAGCAAGTGCCCTCCTTAGTATCCATAACCCATTTAGCCCATTCTCCCACCAACCTCCCCTCCAGCAACCCTTAGTTTGTTCTCTGTACTTAAGAGTCTCTTATGGTTTGCCAACCTCTCTGTTTTTATCTTATTTTTCATTCCCTTCCCCTAGGTTCATCTGTTTTGTTTCTTAAATTCCACATATGAGTAAAATCTTAGGGTATTTGTCTTCCTCTGACTGATGTATTTTGCTTAGCATATTACCTTCTTGTTCTATCCATGTTGTTGCAAATGGCAAGATTTCTTTCTTTTTGATTGCTGAGTAATATTCCACCGTGTGTGTGTGTGTGTGTGTGTGTGTGTGTGTGTGTGTGTGTGTACACCACATATTCTTTATCCATTCATCAGTCAATGGTCATTTGGACTCTTTCCATAATTTGGCTATTGTTGATAGCACTGCTACAAACATTGGGGTGCATGTGCCTCTTTAAATCAGCATATTTGGATCTTTTGGATAAATTTGCAACTATCTTCTCCCATTCCCTAGGCTGCCTTTTAGTTTTGTTGATTGCTTCTTTTGCTGTGCAGAAGCTTTTTATTCTGATGAGGTCCCAATAGTTCCTTTTTCCTTTTGTTTCCCTTGCCTTCAGAGACATGTCTAGTAATAATCAACATACAGAAATCAGTTGCATTTCTATACACCTGTAATGAAGCAGCTGAAAGAAAAATCAAGAAATAGGTCTCATATACAATTGCACCAAAAGCATAAACTACTTAGGAATAAACGTAACCAAAGATGTAAAAGATCTATATACTGAAGACTATAGAAAGATTGTGAAAGAAATTGAAGTAAACACACAGAAATGGAAAAACATTCTATGCTCATGGGTTGGAAGAACAAATATTGTTAAAATGTCAATACTACCCAAAGCAATCTACACATTCATGCAGTCCCCATCAAGATAACACCAACATTCTTCACAGTGCTAGAATAAACAAATCTAAAATTTGTATGGAACCTGAAAGGACCCCGAATAGCCAAAGTGATGTTGAAAAAGAAAACCAAAGTCAGAAGCATCACAATTCCAAACTTTAAGCTGTATTACAAAGCTGGAATCATCAAGAGAGTGTGGTACTGGCACAAAAACACACACATAGATCAATGGAACAGAATAGAGAACCCAAAAATGGAACCACAAATGTATGGCCAACTAATCTTTGACAAAGAAAGAAAGAATATCTAATGAAAAAAAAAACAGTCTGTTCAGCAATGATGTTGAGAAAAATGGACAGCAAGATGCAGAAGAATGAACCTGGACAACTTTCTTACACTATACCCCAAGATAAACTCAAAAAGGATGAAAGACCTAAATGTTAACATAGGTAACCATCAAAACCCTAGAGGAGAAATTAAGCAACAACCTTTATAACCTCAGCTACATCAACTTCTTATTAGACATGTTTCCCTCTTCTTTTCAGCTTTGTTATTTTCCATGATTTTATCTTTTATATCACTGATTCATTTCTGTGATTCATTCATTCACACTGTTATGACATCCATTCAGGTTTGCATCTCAGTTATACCATTTTTAATTTTGGCTGGAGTAGATTTTAGGTCTTTGATCTCTGCAGTAAGGGATTCTCCATGTCTTCAGTATGGTTTTCAATCCCAGCTAGTATCCGTATAATTGTCGTTTTAAATTCTAGATAAGACATCTTCTATCTGTATTGATTAAATCCCTGGCCATTACTTATACTTCCTGTTCTTTCTTTTGGGGTGAATTCCTCCATCTAGTCATATTGTCCAGAAAAAAAAACCTTTATCCTAGGTGTGTTTTGGTCTGCTCTTAGAAGTGACTAGATCCAAAAAATAATAGTAAAAAGATACACACACACACACACACAATTAAAAAATAAATTAAAAACTGAAGAAAAAAAAAAGGACAAAGGAAGCTAGATCCTATTTCCCCTAGAGCTGAAATTTTGCCGCACTCTGTGTTCAGTAGACTTGATATGTTTGAGTTGTTTGTGCTGGTCTTCTGGGGAAAGGGCCTGTTGAGGTGATTTT
Source organism: Acinonyx jubatus (assembly GCF_027475565.1). Classification (NCBI taxonomy): domain Eukaryota; kingdom Metazoa; phylum Chordata; class Mammalia; order Carnivora; family Felidae; genus Acinonyx; species Acinonyx jubatus. The sequence continues at coordinate 119,095,705 of NC_069383.1, forward strand.
CCAGCTGGCTTGCCCTGATAGAGATGCACCTGAAGAGGGCAGGGCATCTTGGCTTGGTGTCAGAAGCTCTGGTTTCCACTTGGTGGTCCTGTAAAGTTCATTGAGGTCAGTCAGTGCTGATGGGCCATGGGGGGGGCAGGGAGCAAGGAGTCCTGGGAGCAAGTGGAGGACTCCCCCCCACCAGCTCTTGAGGAAGACCTCACAAAAGAGCAAATAATCACTCCTCTTGTGCCCCTGGCTTCTGTCGGATCTCTGCCTTTGCCCTGTATTCTAGCTGTTTTATTTCAGGTGCATGGCTGGATTTCTGAATTCCAAATTTTAGGCACTGGAGTGGAGCCGGGCGGGGCATGGCCCTGCCTGATCCTCTGGGGTAAAGTATCACCACACTTTTGCAAAGCTGTCCAAGGAAAGCAGTTGCACAACCGAGCAGAAGCTGGGAGTATATGCCAAAGCAGAGCAGAAAGGCAGCACCAAGACTCACTACCCTCAGCTGGAATCCCTGCTTCTGTGCCTGGGAGCAGTGCAACATACTGGTGCCACACTTTCTTCTATCCCCAGAGAGACCTTGCCACCAGTCCTAAATGCACTCCAAATAGGGTAACTGTTTCTCCCTATGCAACCCAGGGGATCCTCAGACCACAATATCTACTCCTGGGTCTCTGTCCTCCTTCACCATAGGAGCACTGCTAAGCCAGGGGCAACTCTAGTGGTGGCAGGCTTCAAAAACTTCAGATTTTGCACTCTGCTCTTTTAATACCTTGTGGTAGTCTCCCTAAGCAGGGCTTCCTCCCCTCTGCAGCACCTGCAGCAACTAGTTTTTATCTCTTCCAGATCAATTTTCCATAGCTCCTACCCTCCACGATTCTACTTACAGACTGACAGTTTTGTTCTCCTAGCCCTCAGATTGATTTCTTGGCTATTCAGAATGTTTTGATATTTATCTAGCTGTGTTTGAAGGAGAATGCAAGCTTAGGTTCTTCCCTCTCCTCTGCCACCTTAACTCTTCTCCCCATACAGAGGAAGACATAAAATATGTATTAACTATCAATATAACTTCAAAATATATTTTAAAAAATTGATAGTATTATCAAACAAAAACAGAAATAGACCAACACAAGTACAGCTAACTGTTCACAAAGATGCAAAAGCAATTAAATAGAGGAAGGTAACTCTTTTCAACAGTTAGTACTCAAGAAATTGAATATCTATAGGCAAAAGTGAGCTTTCATCTAAAACTCACATTTTATGTAAAAGGTAATTAAGCTGGATTATAGATATAAAATATAAATAAAATATAAATATAAAACAAAATTATAATAATTTTAGAGGAAAACAATAAATAAAATTGCTGGGACCTAGAGTTTGATGAAGAGTTCTTAGATTTAAGAACAAAAATATGTTCCATAAAGTTAATAAAATAAATAAATAAAATAAAAACTGCTACTAAAAAATAGTAAAATGAATTTTATCAAAATAAAAAAATAATGTTCTGTGAAAGATCCTATTAAGGTAAAGAGAAGTTACAGACTGGGAGAAAATATTTGTAATCCACATATTTGACAAATGGCTCATCTAGAATATACAAAAAATTTTCAAAACCCAATAGTAAAAAATAATACACTCTATTTAGATCACAAACAATTAAACACGAAGAGAAGTTTCACAGAAGAGAATATTCAGATGGCAGATAAGTACATGAAAAGGTGTTCAACATCACTGTACATCAGGGAAATGCACTTGAAGACCATGAGGCGATATCTCGCTCAGTTCTATTAGAACAGCTTAAAAAACATGGACAGTGTCAAATGCTAATGAGGGTGCTGAGAAACTAGATCTGTCATCCACTGTGTGGAATGAAGTGTAAAATGGCATGGCCACTCTGGAAAATAGCTGGAGAGTTTCTTAAAAAACTAAACATTTATTTACCATATGACCTAGTAATTGTGCTGCTGGGTGTTTATCCAGAAAGAAATGAAACGCATGTCCACAGAAAAACTTATACACAAATATTTATAACATCTCTCTTTGTAACAGCCAAATTTGGAAGTGTGCTTCTTTTTCGAAAAAATTTATTTATTTTTGAGAGGAAGATAGAGACATACAGTGCAAGTGGGGGAGGGGCAGAGAAAGAGAGAGGAAGACACAGAATTGAAAGCAGGCTCCGGCTCCAAACTGTCAGCACAGAGCCTGATGCGGCACTCATACCCACAAACCATGAGATCATGACCTGAGCTGAAGTTGGACATTTAACCGACTGAGCCACCCAGGGGTCCCAGAAATGTGCTTCTGAATAGGTGTTTTGGTTAAATAAAATGTGATGTGTCTACACCATAGAATGCTACTCAGCAACGAAAAACAACAAACTGTTAATACACCCAATTTGGATGGGTCTAAGGGCATTATGTTGAGTTTTAAAAACCACTCGTAAAGTTGGGTACTTTAATATTCAAGTTCTATAACATTCTCAAAATGGCAAAATTATATAGATGGAAAATGGCTTAGAGGTTGGCAGAGGTTAGGGATAGATATGACTATAAAGGCCATGCCATGAGACAGATCTTAATTATGATAAAATTGTTTTGTATTTTGATTGCAACAGAATCAATGTTACAGGATCTACACATGTGATTAAATGACATAAGTCTATGTGCACACTTTGCACCAAAGTCAGTTTCCTTGGTTTAGATTGTATATCTAAATGTATAATTATTTTAAGACAAAAAGTTAATAAGTGAACTATATAAATCTACCACCACAGTGGGAGATTGTTAACATTTCTATTAATAACTAATAGTACAAGCAAGCCAAAAAGGGAAAAAAATAAAAAATAAAACAGAAGAAAAAAAAACTGGATGATGGATATAGAAGATTTGAACAACTCAATTAAATCACTTGTTTTATTGACACGCATATAGGACACTAAACAATTAGGTCATTAACACAGAAACATGCACACTCACACACGCATACACCCTAGTCTCATAGCAGTAATAAAGCAAATATCAACAAATCTAAAAAAAAAACAATTATAATTCTAACCATCATATAATCAGTAATAAAGAGAAAACTTGGAAACTTAATATGTTTAGAAATTAAGCATGCTTCTAAATAATTAGTCAAATAAGCAATCATAATTGAAATTAGAAAAAAAGTTAATGAATGATAATGGCATATAAAAACTAATGTCATGTAGCTCAAGTTGTGCTTAAAGAGAAATCTGTAGCTTCAAGTACTATAGAAAACAAAAAAGCCTATATATAAATATATTAAGCATTCATTTAAAACATTACAAAAAACAAACTAGTTGATCCCAAAGTAGAAATTTTTTTAAAAATATGAAGAGCAGAAATTAATGGTACATAAAGTAATGGTACAATATTCTCAACAAAACCAAACTATGGTTCTTTGCAAAGAGTTAAAGTTAACAAATCTCTGCCAAAATCAATCCGGAGACAAAAGAAAGGAGGTGTGATTGAGTGACATTAGAACTGAAAAAGGAGAGATAACAACAGATACTGTAGGCATTACAAAATGATAAAAAATTTTGAGTCCCTTAATGCTAATTAATTTGAAACTTGGATAAAATATTCAAGTACATAGAAAGATATGAGTAAGATTAATGGCCCAAAAAAATGGGAGATCTGAACTTTTTTGTGATAATGAATTACTAAATGTAAGGATGGATAAATGGTTATAAAAATAATCTACCTTTCCTGTTAGCTTAAGCAGAAAAATATTAAGGAGGACTATGATTGCTTTTGGCTTTGGGTGTATGCCAAGTTCCATATCAGTTACCAGAGCTGTGGGACATTACATTTACCCAGATAAACTTCATCTTGGTCCCTTGGGCAGTATTGTAGGAGCCAGTGTAGAGAGATAGAACTGCTTTGAAACCTCATCAGTAGGAAAGGAATTTCTCAAAGGTACCAAAAAGGGTGAAGAGGTTTACTCTATTTAAGCAAAGACTTACAGATCACTCCTGTCAACATTCATATTCTAGCTCTACAATTGTAAGATTCACCTGGCACCTAACAGTATATGCGAGAATTCCCCAAAGGTGAAATGAACACACCCATAGCTTCCCTTACACATAAGTATAGAAGTGGTTTGTTGGTTTGATGCTTGATAACAGTCCAATGGAAAATAATATGCTTTAAAAACTTGGCTTTTAGGTTGTAAAGAATTCTTAAGAAATCATCTAGAATATAGTAAAATAAAAGCTGAATTTAAATTTCATTCTAAATTATGGTATTCCATTGTTCACACAATATCGATTCATTTATAAATTAGTTTGCTCCTTTAAAAATGTGCAGTAACTGGGAAAAAAAGAAAAAGTGCAGAAATACCCGAGAAAATCTGAGATGCCAACCATATTAGAAAACTCAGGTCTTGGGGCGCCTGGGTGGCTCAGTTGGCTAAGTGTCCAACTTCAGCTCAGGTCACGATCTCGCAGTTCATGGGTTCAAGCCCCGCGTCAGGCTCTGTACTGACAGCTCAGAGCCTGGAACCTGTTTCAGATTCTGTGTCTCCCTCTCTCTCTGACCCACCCCATTCGTGCTCTATCTCTCTCTGTCTCAAAAATAAATAAACGTTAAAAAAATAAAAAAAGAAAGAAAACTCAGGTCTTTGGGTTAATAGTTGACAATATTGTATCACTTGCATTTCCAAGTCACTTGTTTCCAGTCCTCATCAAATCTTTAAGCTTTCCAGAAGTCTCTCAAAGCTTTCATCAATACTTGAATAGGGGCCACTGCACTGCACAGTCATATCAAATAGGAAAAAAAAAAGATCATTGACAAAAGATCAACTCGTGCTAAGGAAAATTCATAGGGCACCAAAAAAGATGGTTTCTTCTTGGCTGTTTGTTTTTCTGGACAACATATTGGTTTTCATGGCTGTATCTTTTATTATTTCTTTATTGTTGGTCTTGCAACCCTAAGGAACTTTGAATTCCAGGAATTTAGCTATATTTGACATAAAGCAAAGGTGTGGCAAGGCATCTCCCAAGTTCATTTCCCCACCGTTGTCTTTCCTCATAATCTGAGCTCCTGGAACCATACAACAGCAATGTTACTCAATCTCTTCTAGTTCTTTGCATGTTTAAAGAAATACTTTATGTATGTTGTTAAACACCTGGACTTAGGAAATATGCATTATTTTAACAAGTAAATGTTGAGTATCTACTCTATGCAATGCGTTTTGCTACATCCAGGGCTGAAACCTTTTTTCCTCTACCAAACAACATAATAATAGAAGCGGCAGCACCCCATGAATTTTAGAAGTGGAATTTTTCTGATTATTTCATTCTCTTGAGCAAGTTTCCATTTATTCACTTATGTATTCATGTGCAAAAAACATTCAGAAAACATTGTTTTTCTGTTCCCTAGAAAGATTTAACCTTTCTATATCCTCATTTTCTTAACTGTAAAATGGAAATGGGGATGATAATAATACCTCACTGGTTTGTTGTCAGGATTAAATTAGTTAGTATATCTGAAATACTGTGAATGGGGTCTGGCACATGTAAGACGTGTGTATTTATTGACCGTTGTTTTAGCTCAGGACTGCTAAGAAGACACTGAGGCACCCCATTAAGGTTCTGACATTTTATTTGGAAGGTGTAAGCCCAGGACAGTGAAGGTAAGAATAAAAAGAGGCAAGGCAAGGAAAGAGCAAAGTAATATGACATGCAGAGCTCTATGCCAGGGAACACTTGACAGAAAGCTCCCAACAGACCAAGAGGACAACCAGCAGATGATGTTTGCCACATACCCTCTCCAGAAGGACTGAAAAGAAAATCATATCTTAATCTGTGGGGGAGAGAGAAAAGAGGGGACATTAACCTGTGTAGTCCCTTCAACTTCCCACTTTGCATTGAGCAACGTGGTCATCCCTCATATATACTTGCAGGCTGCTAAAGCTGATTCTTCTGCAGCCTCTCAGGAAGCTGGATCCCACATCCAGTCCTGTGTGTTTCATATCTACCTTTCCCTCTTCTACTCTGGCTGCTATTAACCAAGCAATACAAGGGGAACTAAAAGCAACACCAAGGTGGTCTTTGAATCAGACTTGTTTTTTAAAGCTCTCAGTATAGTATAGTTGATAAAAGCAAGAATTAGAATTAGGCATTTTGGCTTCAGGATCTGCTGCTTGCCAGGTGTACAAAGATACTTAAGCTGAGTCTTGTTCCTTCATCTATAAAATGGAAATATTAATATCTACCTCATATTATGAGGTGTTTTAAAGGATAAATGATCAGTAATTAGAGCTGTGATTGGCACATAAATGTTCAATAAATGTTTACTACGACCATAATTACCATTGCATACAATCGAGAAGATTGGGGAAAACCATTCAGACCCCTTGCTGTGAATGTACTGGAATCACACCAGAAGGGACACACCACAGCCTACAGCTACATAGGAACAGTAAAATTGAATAGTGACCATGATGGATTGGATCAAGCCTGAATAAATAATTCAGAACTCAAACTATATTTTTCCCTCACTTCCCTGAATTATTCACAACATTGCCACTTCTCTTCACTTTAATTTGCCTTTATAGATAATCGACGTAAAGTCACTTTCTGCAACCTGATTTGATTCTTTGACAGTCATATTCAAAAATATGTCATCAGAATCTAAATGCATTTATATCAGATATTGTAAAATCCTATTTTATTCTGCCAAGGCAGAGTCAAATGAGAGTTTAAGGCCTGTAAGAATATTCACTTCAACATATTCATATGGACATTGCATTGAGCAATGATATCACTACAGTGTTATTGATGGATGGCTTTGTGTGAGACATTTAAATTTTTTAAACTGTCATTTTCCTGCAGATTGTGCTGTACATTTCTGCAGGCCCTGCTTGCTTGAGGCTTCAATTTGGCTATGAATTGACATTAAAACAAGCATGCTATACAAGAGACCTATGCTACATTTAGACGAAACAAAACCTTAGTTTTTTTTTTCTAACAATACATGACTTTGGGTAGAAAAAGAAAAAAAACTTAAATTTTCTGGATCTTTATTAGATGTTTATTTTACTTCTCTTTACTCTTTTTTCTTTTGAAGAACTTTGAAAAATGAACCCACTTAAAAAGATAAAACAGGAGGAAGAAGAAACTTGTGCTAATTTTTTGAAAGATTCTAATTAGTTGCAGCACCAAGAGTCTTTGCTTTGGTTTAATACAGTAGCCTGTATTCCAGTGTTTTGTCAAGAATATGTAGGGCAACAAAACTGACATTAAATTTGAACTCAGGCCTAAACAGCTGTGCCCAGCATAACTAAGTTTTAAAATGTTAAGCTTGCTAAAAATGTAAGATTCTCATGCATTGTGCCCCCACTTTGGCAATTTTATTCCTGAGGTTTAGGATGGTGAGTAGATATCTGTGTTTTTAACAAATATCCTAGGTGATGATCCTGGTGCAAAGAATTCATGGACCGCAGTTTGAGCAACTGATGAAAAAAAATTATGGACCAGAGGAGAGAAGTAACATTGATCTTCAGTAACTGTGATATAAGGTCTTAAAACACCTAGTAGCTAAATACCAAGACTGCTAAAAGTTCAGGAATATTTGAATTTTAGGTCATAACAAGCTGATGTTTTCCCCAGTTTCCTTGAAAATCTTAGTTGTCTCATTCAAAGGTAAGTGGTTGATTTCTCAATACTCTGCATCTTTGCTGATATACTTACTTCTCTAGTCACCAGGCATTCAAGAAAATCCAAACCTCTTTGACCACTTTTTAAGAAGATTCTGTGCTTTATACAACTTTATTTGCTGTTAGGGAAAAGGTGATTGCCAATATTTTCCAAAGATAATCACATACATAAAACCAGTGATTTCTCAAGGAACTTTTAGTAAATTGAGAGTATGTTCTAGTTTGAATTTAGCCTTTATGATCCCTGACAATTTTCTTATGGTTTTAATTTTCCTACTGCATATTCCCACACATTTGTTTAATAGTGCTCCTCGGTGACCCCTAACAACTTCAGAGTAGATCTAGTAGAAAACCCATAGTTGAATGATACAAATATATATCCACTTATCCCAAATAAAGGTAATGAGCATATGTGCTTCTAGGCAGAATGGCCACAGATCAAGTGTGGAAAATAAGCTTTGTCTCCAAGCTAATTCTAATCAGTTGCTATTGGCTGATTGCAGGTCTGTATTATGACAAACTGGGGAAGATTTCCACCTGAAAAACAGTAACTACATGGGAAACAAGATAGTATTTATTATTATTTATAGACTCATAGACCAAAACTTAGGCCACCATGTAGAGGCATCAGAAAAAGCTGGATTAGGAATATTAAATTTAATACAAGTGGTAAATAGGCTCTGTTGCTTCATCATATGCCTATCTTAATATCTGGAAATATTACTACTTCCTGAATGGTTGCAAATATAAGAGTCAAAAGCCCAACAGGAATTTAGGTTTGGCTAAAATAGGTTGCTATGCTCCTACTTAGATAGGAAAATGTGAGTGATTTTGCCCCCACACAGTGACTCTGTCCACTAATACATGAGTGTACATCAAATTAGTATTCTCTCCTCCTAAAGAGAAGTGAGGGAAGAAGTCAACAAAGGAATAAAAGCATTTTTGGATTAGGGAGAGAGGGGTGAAGAGTCTTCTTACCCATGTAAACATGTATCATTTTAAAGGTTACAAAGAAAAAAAAAACAATGTTTTTCATGGTTGGATTAAAAAAAATTTATCTGTCCTTCAAGACATAACTTATATATTCTTTCCCCTGTGGAATTTTTACTGATCTTTTCATTTAGACATGATCGTATTTTTTTTTTACCTCTGTGAACACCAATGCATTTTGTTCACCTGTCTTAAAAGGCCACTGTTACTCTGTCTTATACTGATTTCAATGAATTTCTTCCCCATTATCCGTTCAGATGTCTATATTTAGTGAGTTCTATGTAATAATAATCACACTCAATATAGGGACACATAAGCAAATAAATAAATAACGATGCCCCACCACATACATTCACATTCCTGGAGAGAACAAAGACTGTAAATAGCTAGAAAACAGTGATAAGCTGATGAGACCACTAATTGAAAGCTAGATTTGCTGTTGGAGTTTTGTGGAACTGATGAAGAGATGACTCACACATAAACCAGGGATAGGATTGGTTGTTTGTTGTTTGATGTTTGTATCTTTGCTGTAAAGAGTGGAAATCGATTTTATGAGGTTTGTGCTATTTTCTTTGACTTTTTAAACAAAGCCACACTGTCAGCATCTTCCCCGGGCAATCATAGTTTCTCCTGCTTCATTATTTGAAATTTCTCTTCAACCATTCTCCAATCCCTTACTACTTTGCTCTTTATTCTCTCTCTCTCTTCTAGAACAAAGGTCAGCAAGGTGCAACCGATGGGTCTGTCACTTACTTTTCCATTGGAAAATTACAGTAGCTCCACTAATCATTCATATATTGTCTGTGACTGCATTGGCTTTATAATGGCAGAGTTGAGAAGTTTTGACAGAGATTATGTGGCTGGTCCATAAGCCTAATATTTTTACTGTTTTTCCCTTTAAGAAAAAAGTTTACTTATCCCTGCTCTAGAACAAGGGCTCTGCAAGGGTAATGCCTAAATCTGACTCAATTTTGTAATCTCAGTACCATGCACTGGGATCAAGGATTTTTGACCTGAGATTTACCATAGGTATAGGTTTCAGAGATGCATTAACTCTCAAAAATTGCTTGGTACATTGCATATCTGTGAGTGTGTGCATATGTTTGCATATGATCATTTATGTTTATTAAGGGAAAATTTCTAACTTGTTCATATTCTCAAAAGAAAATTCCTCTGGTATAGCCAAGTAAGTGCCTATCAAACTAAACCTCCCATGGACAACAACTGTAAACTCTGGACAAAATACAAAAGACACTTTCCTAAAGCCACTAAGAGTAGACAAAAATAGGCAGATTTTAGGATGGAGTCAAAACCGGAAAGGGAATAGCACTCAGTAAGTTTCTCTCTCCCTCCTTCCCTCCTTCATTCTCCACCCATCTCCCTCTCTCTCTCTTTCTCCCCCCCCACCCCCACTCTGTCTCCCCCTCTCCTTCTCTTTATCTCTTTAAATGATGGTAGTCCACAGAGCCATAGAGAGTATCTAAATTTCTGAGAACCCAGTGTTCCTGGTCTAAAGAACCAGAGAGAGAGAGAGTTTGTGAAATCCATAATCTCTGGAAAGTTGGGGTAGGGGGTCGTGGAAAGAAGATAGAGGAATCCCCAGATTCCCTCCCCAAATCTCCAGCTAACCCCTGAACCATATATATATATATATATATATATATACACACACACACATATATATATGTATGTATATATATATATGTATATATATATATATATATATATATATATATATATATATATATATATATATATATATATGAGGCAGACACCAAACAATGTAGATTAGAATAAACAAACTGAGGGGTGCCTGGGTGGCTCGGTCAGTTAAGTGTCCAGCTTTGGTTCAGATCATGATCTCACTGTTCGTTGGTTTGAGCCCTGTGTTGGGCTCTGTGCTGAGAGCTTGGAGCCTGGAGCCTGCTTCGGATTCTGTGTCTCTTCAGATTCTGTGTCTTGGAAACTTGAGTTTTTCTCTGAAGAAGAAACATTTCATAATGGAAAGAAATAATCCTGAAACAGGTTAAAGTTTTGATGTGTAAAAAAAAACAACAAAACAAAACAAACAAACAAAGAAACAACCAGTTGTGGCTGTGTGGCTCAGTTGGTTAAGCATCAGACTCCTAATATTGGCTCAGGTCATGATCTCACAGTTGTGATATCAAGCCCTGCGCTGGGCTCTGTGTTGAGTGGCAGCGCCTGCTTGGGATTCTCTCCCCTCCCTCCCTCTCTACCCCTCCCCTGCTCACCTTCTCTCTCTCTCTCTCTCTCTCTCTCTCTCTCTCTCTGTCTCTTTCAAAATAAACAAACAAAAAAACTTTTTTGAAAAAACAACCAGTTGCTGCTTAAATCAATTGGCCTTGAAAAAATTATTTTTTCTCTCTGATTGTCCTGTTCTCTATTTTCTTTAGCTTAAAATGGGGAGAATACTATTCCTGTATAATGTTTTAAGCACAATTCCTATAATGTGGCAATTGTTCAGTAAACTTTATCAGTAATGATGATGATAATTTTTATTTGGGTTCTAAAACTACCTCTCTAAGACAGGAGTATCAAGGTGGATGACTTTCTGGCTGGTTTTAGAGAGTTGAGGAGAGGCCACAACCCAGATAAAGTAACCTAAAGAGAGATTTCCGAAAGCAAGGAGTCTGTTTCTAAGACTTAGGTCTTACTCCTTTGTATAATTTGTCCACTCCTAATTAGCTTTTGACATCTGTGCTCCTCCTCTCATGTTAGTGTGAATAGTCTTTGTCAAGTGATTCCTTTAAAGTGTCTTGTTAACACTAAAATAATGGTGAAGTGATTAATTTCTAGGTGCTGACTTGAATAACATTAATCTTGTTGAAATCATTTGGTATAAATGTGACTGTCACATGTATTTAAAAAGACTGAAGGTAACTTTATGATCTGTCATGTCACTACCATTGATGTTTGAAGGAATCGTGGGGTCTGCTCTCTTGAGAAGCACATCTCATGTGTTTGACACCTACTAATAGCAGTTGTAATTTTAGCACATAGAGAAGGGATGTAGAATTTCAACTGCTTGTCAAGCAGTTTTCCGCCAGTCTTCCTCCACCACAGGGAATGAGATGCATATTTATTTTTCTTAATGTTTATTTATTTTTGAGAGAGAGAGAGAGAGAGAGAGAAGCACAGACAGAGGGAGACAGAGGATCTGAAGCGGGCTCTGTGCTGACAACAGAGAGCCCCGTGTGGGGCTCAAACTCACAAACTGTGAGGTCATGTACTGAGCCAAAGTTGGACGCTTAACTGATGGAGCCACCCAGGTGCCCCTAGATGCATATTTAGAACATGAATTCCAATAATCTCTTAGGCTGTTATTCCAAGATATGACTTAAATAATGGGGATATTTAGCATATGGTACTGAGTGGTAAACAAGATCTTTCTGCCCTCATCCTAGCTCCCTTGGAAAAAGGATTTATAAGAGCTAAAAGGTGAGATCTTAGGCAAAGGCCTGGTACCATTCATGGAAAATATACTTATGAGGATACTCTTATGTGTCAGTGCTTATAGTAGGCAGCAGGGGCATATAGAGAAATGATATATAGTCCTATCATCAAGTTCTCCCTCACTAGGGGAGAATGTAATCAGGTTTTTAAAAATTTACTAAGCCAGATATCTACTGTGTCATCTACAAACATTTGAATTAATCTTCACAAGCATCCACATAAATTAGGTATTATATTTTGCATTTCAAATTGGGCCCCCGAGTCTCTTTTCAGTAGATAAGGAAACGGAAGCTCAGGGAAGTTCTGTAATTTTCCAAGGTCATAGAAGTTTTGAGTAACAAAGTAAGGATTAAATTTAATGTCTGACTTTCTACAAAAATTATCATTCTTAAATTCTGCCTCCTTTTTAGTGAGAGTTGGTTTTACATTTAATCCAGTGTTCAGATGTTAAGAGAGTGAGAAAATAATACCCCACGGAAGGAAAAATCTCTTCCATAGTTGAGATGTTACAGTGAAGTCAACTCTTCCTGATATAACTATTTGCCATAGTTATATAAGGCAGGAAGCATAACTAGCTGTGTATGACAAACTGAAACCACAGTTCACCAACCACAGCTGTTTTATACTGGTCAAAAAAACAACTGTGGTGTTTGTCCAATTTGGAAATAGAGAACATTTTTGTTAATATCTAACACACCCACGTAAGTCTCCAGTTTGATAGAGAGGTACACAAACCCAGTGATAGCAAATTGAGAACACCCCCATAATCTGAGAATCTTTAAGAGCAGAAAATTTCAGCTGGAGTGGGATACAAGGCAGGTTATGAACATATGAGCATTGTCTTTCATTGTGATGTGTGGATACACAGAAGAGAAAGATTTAGTTTTTTCTGTTTATATATAAAGGGCAAAACGTGCAGCTCTACATAGAAATTTCAAGGCGGCTTGTCTCAACTCATTGTAACATTTCTTTGTAATTATGACTTTTCCATCATGGAATCTTCTTTATCCTATCATGGGGATGTATCCAACGAGACTGTGAGAAGTCAGTAAGATGTATATCTCAACAAACATAGGCTTCTGACTTCTGAATTTATAAAATTATATTAGCCTTTAGGGACATGTAATGAAGTAGTTGAAATCTACTTTTTCTCATCAGAAGTTTCTGGTGTTATAGATTTAGTGTAAGTGAATTTGGGCAAGTTATTTAATTTCTCTGAGTCTCAGTTTCTTCACCAAATACAATTGGTACCAGACTGCCTCATAATACTATTGTGAGAATCCACTATTTTGTATCCCAGCACATTTTGGTTATTGCATTTTTTATGCTTTCTGCATAAAAACTTACCTGTTTTGTCTGGAATCTTCAATATATTGCATCTAGGAATACAAATGTGAAGGTTTAAAAAAGGGTTTCTCTAATAATAGTTGTCTTTGGCAAGGCCTAGGATGTGTTTGAGTGTTGGAGAACTAGGAAGTGTCCCAAGAACTGATTTACTTTCTTTAGCAATTTAGGTGCTAGGGAATGGTAAGAACCACTGGGTAGCTGTACAATTACACAACTGTGACAAACATATTTTTGATGTGGTTTGAAAGTACCTTACACAGTATTCTTTAAACTGACCAGCTGCCTTGAAAAGTCCCCAAGTTCTGTTTGGATTTGAGGAGCTTAAAACTGTCCTGGGCACCATGAGTTAAGACTATTTTAATACCTGAGGGATAATTATCCCACATGTCCTGAACCTTCATAGGAGGAAAATATTCAAAGGTTTTAACAGAAATCACCATTATTGCTAATTTCAGATGCTGCTGCTTTCTCTTTATTTATATTGTATCTTTATCATTTGGAGAATGTAAAAAAATATATGTATACATAAGATCTCCATCATAAGTTTGGTTTCAAAAATGGCCCCTCAACTTATACATAAAAGCCTGTATGTTTTTTTTCTTCAACCCCAAATTTTCATACAAAGGTTGTTTTTTGAAAAACAGTCCATAGCATTTGTGGAGAAATGTCCAGCATTGCAAATTAATAAGAAATTCTGCTTATGCTTCTTTAAGCAACATTAATTATGGTTTAATTAAATAGTGAGGGATTGTAGGAGCCAAGATGCCATATTAAGTGAAATTATTTTTTGTTTTTTGAGAAACTTTAACATCTGTCTTGGCAACTTTTGAATATGAAATACGATATTATTAACCATTGTTAATACCCTGTTTTACCATTGGTATACCGTGCTGTATATCATACATTATTTATTTATTTTATAATTAGAAGTTTGTACATTTTGACACACTTCACTATTTCATCCAACCCCCAACCCTGGAAACCACCAATCTGTTCTTCTTTTCTATGATCTTGGCTTTTTGCTTGTTTATTTATTTATTTTTAGAGAGCACATATTATTGAGATCATGTAGTATTTGTCTCTGAATTATTTTACTTAGCATGCTGCCCTAAAATTCCAGCCATGTTGTTGCAGATGGCAAGATTTCACTGTTTCTTCTTTAAGTTTATTTATTTATTTTGAGAGAGAGAGAGTGAGCAGGGGAGGGACAGAGAGAGAAGGAGAGAGAGAATAAACCCAAGCAGACTCCCAACCATGAGTGCAGAGCCCCACATGGGGCTTGAATTCATGAACCATGAGATCATGACCTGAGTTGAAATCAAAAGTCAGGTGCTTAACCTACTGAGCCACCCAGGCACCCCAGGATTTCATTCTTTTTTATGGTTGAAAAATATCCCATTGTATATGTATATCATATCTTTATTCATCCACTGATGGACACTTTCTTGTTTCTGTATCTTGGCTATTGTAAATAATGCTGCAATGAATATGGGAGTGTGTATATCTTTTCAAGTTTGAGTTTTCATTTTATTCATATAAATACCCAGCAATGGACTTGCCGGATTATATGGTAGTTCTATTTTTAGTTTTTTGAGGAAACTCCATACTCATTTCCACAGTGGCTGCACTAATTTATGTTCTCAACAACAGTGCACAAGGGTTCCCTTTGCTCTACATACTTGCCAACACTTATTTCTTGTATTTTTGATGATAGCTGTTCTAACAGGTGTGAGATGATAGCTCACAGGTGTTTTGACTTATATTTCCCTGCTTTTTACTGATACTGAGTATCTTTTCATGTACCTGTATGTATTTTTGGGGGGAAATGTATATTCTTATATTTGGCCATTTTTAAGTCAGATTGTTGGGTTTTTTTATTCTTATTTTTTTTTTTTTTGACTACTGAGTTGCATGAGCTCTTTATGCACTTCAGTATTAACCCCTCATCAAATATATGGTTTATAAATACTTTCTCCCATCCATTAAATTGCCCTTCCATTTTGTTGATGGTTTCCTTTGTTTTGCAGAAAAATTTTAGTTGGATGTAATCCCACTTAGTTATTTTTGTTTTCCGGGTCAGATCCTTCCCCCCCACACCCCCCAAAAAAATCATTGCCAAGACTGATGTGAAGGGACTTACTGACTTTTTTTTAAAGAATTTTATAATTTCAGCTCTCAGGTTTAAGTTTTTAACATATTTTGAGTTAATTTTTCTGTATGATATAAGACAGTGGTCCAGGTTTATTCTTTTCATACGGCTGTCCAGTTTTCCCAGTAGCATTTATTGAGAAGACTGTCCCTTCCTCATTGTATATTCCTGGCTTCTTTGTTATAAATTAATTGACCATATATGCTTGGGTTTATTTCTGAGCTTTATTCTGTTCCATTGATCCATGTGTCTGTTTTTATTCCAGTATTCTGTTTTGATTACTAGATCTTTGTAGTACAGTTTAAAATCAAAGAGTGTAATGCCTCCAGCTTTGTTCTGCTTTTTCAATATTGTTTTAACTATTTAGGGTCTTTTTATCATTCCATATGAATTTTAGGATTGTTTAGTGGAATGCTGTTTTCAAGTCTCAAAAACAACTGTGCTGTATACGATTGTACTAATTTTTCCTCACTATACTCCAGAGAAATACTCCAGAACAATTGTAGCAAGAGAAAAATTTATGTTACAGAACCACTCCAGATATGTGTAGCTCTAAAACAAATTGATTTTATTGGGGCAACTGCAAGTATGGAGCTTTCTAGCTTATATATAAGAGATGGAAGTAGAATTAAGAAGCCAGGTCTAAAGGAAAAAGGATAATAAAGGAAAGAGGAAAAGGAGTCAAGCAAGAAGGATATGTAGGTGTTCCTACAGAGGCAGACATGTGATGGATAGAATCCAGACTTAAAGAGTAAATAAATGTTTAAGCTATATTCTGTATTTTGAATATACAAATAACTGGAAAGAGTTATTTTTAGCAATGGATTGAGCCATATATCTTTGTAGCTATTAAAGGAGCATGATGGCAGAGCATTACTTCACAGAGCAGAGTATGAATATAGGGGAAAAATTAGATCAAATTAATTCGGCATTGATGACTACCCCTACAAGCTTTATTTTAGCCTTATGTAATATATCCTGTATCCCACTAGGACCTTTGGCTGCAGCAGCAACAGCAGATGGGCCCAAGGAAATCTTTTTCCATAAAGCCAATTCTTCCAGAATTTCCTCTTGACCATTACATGGGTGGAAAAGCTACTGGAGTCTCAAAGTGTAGAAATGGTAATGTAGCCTGCCCCAAACTGGCAGAAACCAAGACAGGCAGCCTTCTAAGAAATTCAGGGTATAGACGGCTTTGATTAGCTCTACTACAATGCACTATGGTAGAAGAAAAATTACTAACAAAGTCTAAGCTTGACATGGGTGACAGAAGTCAATGAAAAGTAGGCTGATATGCTAAATATTTAATACCTCTTGAATTGTTTTTGATCTCTCAATCACACTGGCTAGTCAACTGTTCACTCTTTTTAGCCTTTTCTTCCAATATGTTACCAACTTCTTTTTTTCTGACAATATATCATGTACTCACAATAAAAAAGGAAAATACTGGCAAAAATAGTTTCAAAGCAAAATATCCATAAAGCTATCTGTCTGAGGTAAGCAACACAGTTGCTACCTTGAATATGAAATTTTCTATCTTTCATTTTTATAAGGTACTTAGATTATGAGGATTTCCTTATCTTCCGAAACAACATTTTAATATCTGCAAATTATCTCATGATAAGATTTACCATAAATTACCTAAAAAATGTCCTATATTTTGGAGCATTTAGGGTTGTTTCCAAATTGTTGTGATTATGAGTTACATTAAAATAATTCTTCATCATACATAAATATATAAACTCATCTATGAATAATTTCTTAAACTCCTAAGCCAGGACTCTTTCAAAGAGCATGGTCATTCTTAAGTATGTTAAATTAGGAAGTTGAGCTGTTAAAGCTGAAGAGTGACATCAGTGTAAATTGGAGATAACTCAGCAGCATACAGTTATCAGTGGTGGATACACCAAGCCCAAAGTATCATAAGTGTTAGCTGCCATGTCTATTTGTGTTTAGAAAATAAGAGCCTTATGAACCCATCCAAATGATAGAAAGCATGACAGTTTCTGCTCATTGCTTTGGTAGTGTTGTCTATTTTTGTATAGTGTGATTCTCACACCAATTCCAGTGTTTTTTTTTTTTTTTCTGTTTATTTGTTTTTACCCATACCAAGCAGTTCTCCAATTTAACTCAATTCTGATCCTGTCTACCTGGAGACAGTGCCATATCTCACAGTTTAAGAGCTCAGTCCCTGTAAGACTGTCCCATCGCACTTAAGACACCAGTCATAAATCCAGGTTGTCACCTGAGCTCCTGACCAAATGGCTATAAATCAAGGGTTTCATTGGCTTGAATAATTTGCTAGAGGGGCTCACAGAATTCAAACATTTTATTCATTGTGTTATCAGTTTTTTATAAAAGGATATAACCAGGAACAGTCATATGGAAGAGATGCATAGGGCAAGGTATGGGGAAAGAGGTGAAGAGCTTCATTCCCTCTCCAACTGTGCCATTATCCCAGAATCTCACCAACCTGGAAGATCTATGAACACCATCCTTGTAGGTTTTATGAAGGCTTCATTACATAGACATGGTTAATTAAATCACTAGCCATTGACAGTTGACCTCAATCTCCAGTCCCTTTCCTCTCCCAGGAGGAGGTGTTGGGAGTGAAAGTTCCAACCCTATAATCACATTATTGGTTCCACTTAAGTGTTTTACAAAAGTCACTTTATTAACATAATACAAGACCTCTTTATGTTTTTCATCACAGGAAATTTCTTTTTTTTTTAATATGAAATTTATTGTCAAATTGGTTTCCATACAACACTCAGTGCTCATCCCAACAGGTGCCCTCCTCAATACCCATAACCCACCCTCCCCTCCCTCCAACCCCCCCATCAACCCTCAGTTTGTTCTCAGTTTTTGAGTCTTTTATGTTTTGGCCCCCTCCCTTTCTAACCTTTTTTTTTCTTCCCCTCCCCCATGGTCTTCACTTAAGTTCCTCAGGATCCACATAAGAGTGAAAACATATGGTATCTGTCTTTCTCTGTATGACTTATTGCACTTAGCATAACACTCTCCAGATCCATCCACATTGCTACCAAAGACCAAATTTCATTCTTTCTCATTGCCATGTAGTATTCCATTGTGTATATAAACCACAATTTCTTTATCCATTCATCAGTGGCTAGACATTTAGGCTCTTTCCATAATTTGGCTATTGTTGAAAGTGCTGCTATAAACATTGGGGTACAAGTGCCCCTATGCATCAGCACTCCTGTGTCCCTTGGGTCAATTCCTAGCAGTGCTATTGCTGGGTCATAGGATAGATCTATTTTTAATTTTTTGAGGAACCTCCACACTGTTTTCTAGAGCGGCTGCACCAGTTTGCATTCCCACCAACAGTGCAAGAGGGTTCCCGTTTCTCCACATCCTCGCCAGCATCTATAGTCTCCTGATTTGTTCATTTTGGCCACTCTGGCTGGCGTGAGGTGGAATCTGAGTGTGGTTTTGATTTGTATTTCCCTGATGAGGAGTGAAGCTGAGCATCTTTTCATGAGTCTGTTGGCCATCTGGATGTATTCTTTAGAGAATCATCTATTCATGTTTTCTGCCCATTTCTTCACTGGATTGTTTGTTTTTCTGGTGTAGAGTTTAGTGAGTTCTTTATAAATTTTGGATACTAGCCCTTTGTCTGAAATGTCATTTGTAAATATCTTTTCCCATTCCATTGGTTGCCTTTTAGTTTTGCTGATTGTTTCCTTTGCAGTGCAGAAGCCTGTTATCTTCATGAGGTCCCAATAGTTCATTTTTGTTCTTAATTCCCTTGCCTTTGGGGAGGAGTCAAGTAAGAAAATGCTGCAGCTGAGGTCAGAGAGGTTTTTTCCTGCTTTCTCCTTTAAGTGTCTCACATTCAGGTCCTTTATCCATTTTGAGTTTATTTTTGTGAATGGTGTCAGAAAGTGGTCTAGTTTCATTCTTCTGCAAGTTGCTGTCCAGCGCTCCCACCACCATTTGTTAAAGAAACTGTCTTTTTTCCATTGGATATTCTTTCCTGCTTTGTCAAAGATTAGTTGGCCATACTTTTGTGGGTCTGATTCTGGGGTTTCTATTCTATTCCATTGGTCTATGTGTCTGTTTTTGTGCCAGTACCATGCTGTCTTGATGAGTACAGCTTTGTAGTAGTGCCTAAAGTCTGGGTTTGTGATGCTTCCTGCTATGGTCTTCTTCAAAATTACTTTGGCTATTTGAGGTCTTTTGTGGTTCCATGCAAATTTTAGGATTGCTTGTTCTAGCTTTGAGAAGAATGCTGGTGCAATTTTGATTGGGATTGTATTGAATGTGTAGATAGCTTTGGGTAGTATTGACATTTTGACAATATTTATTCTTCCAATCCATGAGCATGGAATGTTTTTCCATTTCTTTATATCTTCTTCAATTACCTTCATAAGCTTTCTATAGTTTTCACATACAGATATTTTACATCTTTGGTTAGGTTTATTCCTAGGTATTTTATGATTCTTGGTGCAATTGTGAATGGGATCAGTTTCTTTATTTGTCTCTGTGTTGCTTCATTGTTAGTATATAAGAATGCAACTGATTTCTGTACATTGATTTTGTATCCTGCAACTTTGCTGAATTCATGTATCAGTTCTAGCAGACTTTTGGTGGAGTCTATTGGGTTTTCCTTGTATATCATGTCATCTGCAAAAAGTGAAAGCTTGACTTCATCTTTGCCAATTTTTATGCCTTTGATGTCCTTTTGTTATCTGATTGCTGATGCTAGGACTTCCAACAATATGTTAAACAACAGCTATGAGAGTGGACATCCCTGGCATGTTCCTGATCTCAGGGGGAAAGCTCTCAGTTTTTCCCCATTGAGGATGATGTTAGCTGTGGGCTTTTCATAAATGACTTTTTTGATGTTTAAGTATGTTCCTTCTATCCCAACTTTCTCGAGGGCTTTTATTAAGAAAGGATGCTGAATTTTGTCAAATATTCTTTCTGCATTGATTGACAGGATCATATCGTTCTTATCTTTTCTTTTTTTAATGTGATGGATCACATGGATTGATTTCCAAATGTTGAACCAGCCCTGCATCCCAGGAATGAATCCCACTTGATCATGGTGAATAATTCTTTTTATAGGCTGTTGAATTCGATTTGCTAGTATCTTATTGAGAATTTTTGCATCCATATTCATCAGGGATATTGGCCTGTAGTTCTCTTTTTTTGCTGGGTCTCTGTCTGGTTTAGGAATCAAAGTAATGCTGGCTTTATAGAATGAGTCTGGAAGTTTTCCTTCCCTTTCTATTTTTTGGAACAGCTTGAGAAGGATAGGTATTATCTCTGCTTTAAATGTCTCGTAGAATTCCCCAGGGAAGCCATCTCATCCCAGACTCTTATTTGTTGGGAGATTTGATAACTGATTCAATTTCATTGTTGGTTATAGGTCTATTCAAGTTTTCTATTTCTTCCGGTTTGAGTTTTGGAAGTGTATGGGTATTTAGGAATTTGTCCATTTCTTCCAGGTTGTCCAGTTTGTTGGCATATAATTTTTCATAGTATTCCCTGATAATTGCTTGTATTTCTGAGGGATTGGTTGTAATAATTCCATTTTCATTCATGATTTTATCTGTTTGGGTCATCTCCCTTTTCTTTTTGAGAAGGCTGGCTAGAGGTTTATCAATTTTGTTTATTTTTTCAAAAAACCAACTCTTAGTTTCATTGATCTGCTCTACATTTTTTTTAGATTCTATATTGTTTATTTCTGCTCTGATCTTTATTATTTCTCTTCTTCTGCTGGGTTTGGGTGTCTTTGCTGTTCTGCTTGTATTTCCTTTAGGTGTGCTGTTAGAATTGGTATTTGGGATTATTCTTGTTTCTTGAGATAGGCCTGGATTGCAATGTATTTTCCTCTCAGGACTTCCTTGGCTACATCACAAAACGTTTGGATTGTTGTATTTTCATTTTCATTTGTTTCCATATATTTTTTAATTTCTTCTCTACTTGCCTGGTTGACCCATTCATTCTTCAGTAGGGTGTTCTTCAACCTCCATGCTTTTGGAGGTTTCCAGACTTTTTCCTGTGGTTGATTTCAAGTTTCATAGCATTGTGGTCTGAAAGTGTGCATGGTATGATCTCAATTCTTTTATATTTATGAAGGGCTGCTTTGTGACCCAGTATGTGATCTGTCTTGGAGAATGTTCCATGTGCACTCGAGAAGAAAGTATATTTTGTTGCTTTGGGATGCAGAGTTCTAACTAGATCTGTCAAGTCCATCTGATCCAATGTATCATTCAGGGCCCTTGTTTCTTTATTGATTCTGTGTCTAGATGATCTATCCATTGTTGTATGGAGTATTAAATTCCACTGCAATTACCACATTCTTATAAATAAGATTGCTTATGTTTGTGATTGTTTTATATGGTTGTGGGCTCCCATATTTGGCACATATACATTTATAATTGTTAGCTCTTCGTGATGGATAGACCCTGTAATTATTATATAATGCCCTTCTTCATCTCTTGTTACAGCCTTTAATTTAAAGTCTAGTTTGTCTGATGTAAGTATGGCTACTCCAGCTTTCTTTTGACTTCTAGTAGCATGATAGATAGTTCTCCATCCCCTCACTTTCAATCTGAAGGTGTCCTCAGATCTAAAATGAGTCTGTTGTAGACAGGAAATAGATGGGTCTTGTTTTTTTTTTTTTTTTTTTTTTTTTTTATCCATTCTGATACCATATGTCTTTTGGTTGGAGCATTTAGTCCATTTATTTTCAGTGTTATTATAGAAAGATATGGGTTTAGACTCATAATGATGTCTGTAGGTTTCATGATTATAGTGATGTCTCTGGTACTTTGTGGTCCTTGCAACATTTCACTCACAGAATCCCTCTTAGGATCTCTTGTAAGGGCTGGTTTAGTGGTGATGCATTCCTTCAGTTTTTGTTTGTTTGGGAAGACCTTTATTTCTCCTTCTATTCTGAATGACAGACTTGCTGGATAAAGGATTCTTGGCTGCATATTTTTTCTGTTCACACATTGAAGATTTTCTGCCATTCCTTTCTGGCCTGCTAAGTTTCAGTAGATAGGTCTGCTACTAGTCTTATGGGTCTCCCTTTATAAGTTAGAGCATGCTTTTCTCTAGCTGCTTTCAGAATTTTCTCTTTATCCTTGCATTTTGCCAGTTTCACTATGACATGTCATACAGAAGATTGATTCAAGTTACATCTGAAGGGAGTTCTCTGTGCCTCTTGGATTTCAATGCCTTTGTTCTTCCCCAGATCAGGGAAGTTCTCAACTATGATTTGTTCAAGTACACCTTCAGCCCCTTTCTCTCTCTCTTCGTCTTCTGGAATTCCTATTATACAGATATTGTTCCGTTTGATTGCATCACTTAGTTCTCTAATTCTCCCCTCATACTCCTGGATTTTTTTTATCTCTCTCTTGCTTAGCTTCCTCTTTTTCCATAATTTTATCTTCTAAGTCACCTTTTCTCTCCTCTGCCTCTTCAGTCCAAGCTGTGGTCGCCTCCATTTTAGTCTGTACCTCATTTATAGCAGTTTTTAGTTCCTCATGACTATTTCTTAATCTCTTGATCTCTGTAGCAATAGATTCTCTACTGTCCTCTATACTTTTTTTTCAAGCCCAGCGATTAATTTTATGACTATTATTCTAAATTCTTGTTCTGTTATATTGCTTAAATCATTTTTGGTCAATTTGTTAGCTGTTGCTACTTCCTGGAGTTTCTTTTGAGGAGAGTTCTTCCGTGTCATCATTTTGGGTAGTCTCTGGGGTGGCGCAGAACTGTAGGGCACTTCCCCTGTGCTGTCTGGAGTAACTTGCATTGGTGGGTGGGTCCTGCAGTCAGACCAGATGTCTGTCCCCAGCCCACCACTGGAGCCAGAGTCAGACTGGTGTGTACCTTATCTTCCCCTCTCCCAGGGACAGGACTCACTGTGGAGTGGTGTGGCCCCTGTCCAGGCTACTTGCACACTGCCAGGCTTGTGGTGCTGCTTTGATGGGATCTGGTGTATTAGCTGGGGTGGATCTGCAAGGTGCACAGGGGTTGGAGGGGTAGGCTTAGTTCACTTTCCCGTTGGTGGTCCCCTGTGGGAGGGGCCCTGCAGCACCGGGAGGGAGGCAGACATGTTGGAGGGATGGATCCACAGGGGGATGGGAGAGGGGATGGGAGAGGGAGATGGCGCTTGCCAGCGCCTTTGTTCCCCGCCAAGCTGAGCTCTGTCTTCTGGGGCTCAACAACTCTCCCTCCTGGTGTCCTCTCGCTCTTCAGCTCTCTGAGCAGAGCTGTTGACTTTTAACATTCCAGATGTTAAGTCCTGCTGGCTTCCAGAACTCATGGAGTCCAGCCCCTCAGCTTTTGCAAGCCAGACTTCAGGGGCTCTGCCTTGCCAGGGCTGCCCCTCTACTACCCTGGCCCCCTCCTGCCGGTCCATGTAGCACACACCACCTCTCTGCCCTTTCTACCCTGTTCTGTGGGCCTCTTGTCTACACTTGACTCCAGAGAGTCCATTCTGCTAGTCTTCTGGTGGTTTTCTGGGTTATTTAGGCAGGTGTGGGTGGAATCTAAGTGGTCAGCAGGACGAGGTGAGCCCAGCACCCACCTATGCTGCCATCTTCCCCTGGATCCCTCCACCCCATCACAGGAAATTTCAAGGGCTCCAGGAGCTCTGTGCCAGGAACAGAGAGAAGATCAAATACATATTGTTCCATATGAATCACAAAATCACAAATCACAATATAAATAGCCAAACAAATTTAAACCTCTTTCAAGTTTATAATATTTATGTCAGAGTGGTTTTGTCTGTATGTTCAGGTATCTCTAATGTCAGGCATGTGCAACTTCCCACATGACTCACATTGACTGTTTACTCTGTGCCAAGTAGTTCACATTAATTATTTCCCAAGGTTCCACTTCAGCTCCCTAGTTCTGACAGGTGTGCCAAGTATATGGGGATAGAGGCCTCATCAGGCGATCCTAATAGTGATCCTAATAAGTGATTCTATGGACCTGTGGTCATGCAAGTCGAATGAAAGCAGCATAATGAACACTTCTTGCACCCCTTCATGTCAGTTTCATGTCTGACTCTGGCCATTAAGTGGCTTTGAGCTTTCTCCTTATACCTCTCTCTTCCTGCCCCCTGATTTTTTTAGTTCTAGAACCTGGGATTCAGGTAGATACCACTCTGAAGTTATCCATGTGAAACACAAAGTAGTATGAGATACAGTAAATGCCTATATAGTCATTCTTGAGCCATAAAGCACTGGATTCAGTGGATAAAAAATTCTCCTTTCTTCTCCTGGATAGATTATTTGAAAGATCTTCAGAAGGTTGTGGAAAGACTGAGTACTCATCTCTTACAAAGGAGCAGTGGGGAGTCTTCTCAAAAAAATAAAAAATGGATATTATTGGCTTTTCCTTCTCTCCTGAGGATCATATTCCCAGAGGATCATATTCCTGACTTAAATTACCTTCCTGAAAGCCTTTGTCTCAGCCTTAACTTTCTTCCAGAGCAAGGCTAGCAAAACAAAAATAGCATGTCTGAATGAGGCCCCCAAAAAGGAATTGGACCCCACTTCATTAGCCACCTTTTTTAAAAATATTCTCTTACTCTCTCTCTCTCTTGCACTTGATTTTACTGTCTCTTCTCTCTCTCTCTCTCTCTCTCTCTCTCTCTCACACACACACACACACACACACACACACACACACACACATTCAAAAACATTTTAATGAGGTTAAAACAGTAAAACCTCAACCTAGGGAACCACTCCCTAGTAAATTAGAAGATTAAAGATTAGCATATGGTGGTATGATACAAATCAGTTCACAAACTTTTATAATCTAAATCAGCAGTTCTCAAAATATGGTTTGCAGATTCTAGCATTCTCTAATATCATTTCAGGGGGTCCACAAGATCAAAACTATTGTCCTAATAATATTAAGACAATAGTTGCCTTTTTCACTGGCTAACATTTGCATTAATTAGAGCAAAATCAATGGTGGGTGAAACTGCTGGCACCTTAGCATAAATCAAAATAGTGGAACCAATTCATTGTATTCTTCATCAAAATGCATTTAGAACTTAAATCCAGTTTTATTTATGATTGTCCTGATGAAGTAGTAAGAATTGTTAAATCTTGACCCTTGAGTACAGGTCTTTTTTAACATTTATATGACACCCCTGGACATACACAAAAAGTCTTCTGCATACTGAGATGTGATGGCTGTCTCAAAAATGGAGCTCTTGCACAATTTTTTTGGTTGCCAGCTGAACTAGCACTTTTCTCATGAAATTCCATTTTTACTTGAACAACAGACAGAAAAACTATGATTATTCAGCATTGGGTATTTGGCAGATATTTTCTAAAAAAATAACTTGTCACCTCAAGGAAAGAAATAATAATACTATTCATTGCCAGTTATAGAATTTCAACTTTAAAGTGCAAGTTAGAATATTGGAAAATTTCACCACTGTCAGCTTCACAGTTTTCTAATACTTAAAGACTTTTCTGATAAGTGTAGTTGTGATAGCAACAATAGTAATTTTCTGAAAATGTATAATGAAATGTGTCAGTATTTTTATATATTGACAAATACTCCTTAACCATCATTAGTCAGGTATCTCTTAGCCCTCTTCTCAGCTAGGCCTCAGTCATGGCCCCCATTCTTGTTGCAGTCTCATGGTTCAGTTTGGCAAAAATCATGCTGAGTCAGTTTATCAAGAATCCCTCGATATTTGATTGACCTCAACATCTAATCAAGTATTATCCCCACCTTTGATGCATAAGTCCTTGACCTGACTTCAGCAAAAGTTCTCTTAAGTTGATTAAGCAGGAACCTCCCTATCTTTTATGTCTTCTGTTACTAATTTTTCATCCATTGACTCTCTCACTATGCTTATTGGCTACAAATCTGCAGCTGTTTTGGCTGTATTCAGAATTGAGACTGATCTCTCTCCCCTATTGTAATAGTTTTGAAACCTACTTCAATCATCCTTATTAAATTCTTCCTTAACATTTTACCAAGTCACAAAATATTTTTGTCTTTAACAATATACTTAACAGAATTAAACCAATATCTTCTGAGATCAATGCATGATGTTAAAAACATTATTTGTGGATAAAAGATCCATGCAAAATACAAGAAAGATCAAAGGCAATATTAATGAAATAGAGCACTGATAGGATTTCAAATTCCACATTGCAATTAATCTTCAAGAAACTACCATTTGTCATAATTTGTTGTAGTATCTAAAATGATTATCCGCAATTACCTCTGAAGGGCATACTCTTTTCCCTTGTCTAACTACCCATGTAGTATGAGGCCAGATTTTCTTCATTTACTTCAACCAAAACAACACATTGAAACAAACTGAAGACAGAAATAGATACGAGTCCAGCTAAGATTAAAAAAATATAAAAATATGCCACTTTTTTCACTAGTTGTTTGCTTTAGAATATAGTTTTATTTTTCATATAACTATGCTATTAATGTTAAGATGTAACTGGTTTACACGAATTAGGGAATAAATAATTCAATTTCTTTTCATGTTTAATTTTTAAATTGGTAAATATCAATAGATATAACTCATATGAACAAAACAAAATCTTTTTAGGGTCCTCAATTTTTAGGAGTGTTAAGGGGTTTTGTGAACAAAACACTTAGGAACACCTTTTTTATATGTATGAGGGATTTGATACTCCGTAACAGTGATTGAAGACTTGTGTGACAATAACAAACTGACAAATCAGGTCATTGATGTTATGCTGAAATTGGTGACAGTAAGCAAACATGTCCATGGTGTGACATTCCTAGAAACAATGAAAAATACCAGTTTATAAAAAGCAAAAGTCAGGGGGCTAACACATGCTAAGAAAAGTCGACCTGGTTTGGGGGAAATCTAATCACTAAATCAAATTGGATTCACTTGATCCTGTTATACTATCCAAAAAGATAAAATTATTACTATTTTTCAAAGGGAAAATAACAAAGTTAATTTGAATTTCACTTAATACTGAAATGAATTTATGATGCCCAGTAAATGTAAATATACTAATTACCAGAATTATGTTCCAAGAGACTGCTTTAATTGGGTTAACAAAATGTACCATTAATATTTCTAGAACTTATTAAAAAACTTCAAACAATACTGACATCAAATCATGTTCTCTTCTTGCACATGGCATAAAAGGCATAAAAATGCCTTTTCCAAAAATGGAATACCACAGGAACTCGAACAATTTCTGTAATTTTATGTGCATAGAAAACCACCTAGAACCCTGAATGTCTATAAAAAAAAGTAATAATTTCTGTGGGTTCAGGTTTCAGAAAGACCAGAGGATTCCAAAGCATAAAAATATGGTAATTCTGAAGCAAAAGGAAGACATAGTCATAGATCCATTTAGGATGATTACAAGATAACTTTTGTTTGTCATCATTGTTTACTGAAATATATTTTAGTGCAACCTTTTCATAAGACTGATTCAGCTTCTTTAGTTCTGTATTTGGGCTGTATGGTACAAAGCCAGCTTTAGAAGTATAAGCACAGTTGGTGCAACCAAAGAATACCACTGAAATATTTTCTGTGGTGGTCACAGTATAAATTGTTTTCAAAATTGTATAGATTATTTCCAACAGGTGTTAGGACATTTCAACATTCAACACTTGTCTATTGAAATGTATATATAATTGTAAATTATAAAAAGATTTTTAAAAACCTGTTTATATTCTTGGGGTGCCTGGTTGGCTCATTTGGTTAAGTGTCTGACTTCGGCTCAGGTCATGATCTCATGGCTTGTGGGTTCAAGCCCTGCACTGGGCTCTCTGGTGACAGCTCAGACCCTGGAGCCTATTTTGGATTCTGTGTCTCCCTCTCTCTCTCTGCCCCTCCCCTGCTTATGCTTTCTCTTCTCTTTTTCTCTCTCTCAAAAAAATAAATGTTGAAAAAATTTTTAAAATCTGTCTATATTCTTGAGATAGACCCCCAAACAAATGAAAAATGTGGTTGGTAGCTTACTGGGAAGGCTGAAGGGGATATGAGAAAGTCTGATATTCAGGGCATATGGCAGTGTCTAGTGTGAAGTTGAGGGATTTCCAGTTTTATTCACCCTGGTCTGATTTGGCCAAAACAGAAGATTCAAAGTTGGTGAAGTTGATGTAGCTCTGAAATTAGTCATCCAACATCCCTTTACTTTATTCATAAAAGCAAAAACTGGTAATAGCTGAGATGTGAAAAGAGGGAAAAAGTGCAGAACTGTATGGCAGAAGATCAGGTACCAAATAAAAATGATACTTGCAAAATATTTTTATATTATTAGAATAAATTTATATAATAACATTAAATGAAAGAGTAGGGAGAAAAAGTGCACAAATGAAAACACAAAATATCTATAAACTATATAGAGTCAACTGATACACATCTGAAAAAATAATATTGATACATCCTTGAGGGTCTTTTGGTTATAAGTATCAGAAATAAGTTCTACTTAAAATGAAAATGAATGTGTTAAAGTAAACTGAGTAGCTCATCAAATCTGAGGAAGGATAGAAATGAAGCCACTATCAAGAAACATGGTAAGAGAAACTATGGAAAAGTTTTTCATGGATTACCCTAAATGTTTTATTTTTCAAACATTTTTTTCTCTTTTCCTTTCTTTTTTATTTTAGACAGAAAGTATGAGTGGGAGAGAGGGGCAGAGGGAGAGAAAGACTTCTAAGCAGGCTCCACGTCAACTGTGGAGCCTGCCACAGTGCTCAATCCCATGACCCTGGGATCATGACCTGAGCCCAAATCAAGAGTTGTATACTCAACTGACTGAGCCACCCAGGTGCCCCCAAATATTTTCTCTTCTTAAGATTCAACCTAAGGGAGGTCATAAGTGAATTTGTATGGGTCATGCACATACTTAAAGAAGAGGTAACTTGATTCATAGCCCTACCAAGAAAACATGAAATAGGGAAAGGGGCAATGGGTTAAGAAAAGAAACATTTTGTCTACTACAGAAGAGAAAAAATAATGTGTGTAGGTTGAAATCACATGTCCTACACATACATATGCAATGACTCCAATAAGAGAAATTACTACTGTTGAATGCTTACTACATGCTCAACACTTCTATGGTTTTCCTGCATTGCATGGATGATCTCATTTTAATTTCTCAACATTTAAAGAGAAGTTTTATTACTAATCCCAGTTTACATAGGTAGAAACTGATGGTTATAGAAAGGTTAAATTGCCTAATGTCATACAATGAGAATATGGTAGATCTGGAATTTGATTTGTGGCTGGCTAGCTATACAGTTCATGAATTTGTCAGAATACATTGTAGATGGCAATTATTTTTATCATCACTTCAGTTTTAATTTCTGTCAGTGCTACCAGACTAAAACACTGGACTAAATATTAGTGCTTAATGCCTATTTCACTTAAGCAACACTTCTATACTCTTTTACCCAAGAAACATGGGTTTATTTCTAAATATAGAGATAATTTCACAAGAGTATTTTTTAAATATTCACTCTAAAATATTTGAATTTTAGCTTTAAAGCAATATATTTAGCATATTTCAATCGTTTTATTAGGATAAAAGGATAGAGTTTCATATCACAATACATTTCAGTTAGTCATGAAGAATAACGACAGAATGCTATTCCTGAAAAGTTAATTTCTTCAAAGCCAATGGAATTTTTGCAGCTCTGACTAGAATAAGAAAATACTTTTCACTCCAGTAGTCTTAGGCAGACACCAAGCCCTAGACATTATATCCCTTATCTCCCAGATTGGTTTCTCAATTTTCAGTACTAGCTTTGTTTAGTTTAACCAACTGGAAATCTCAAAATTTCCCCCAGTTAAAATCTTGAAACTCACTTAAAACATCTCCAGTATGTATTAATAAAATATCAAATGGTTAGCTTGTGTAAGAATCATCTTGTGAGCTTATTTTTTTATTGAGTTATAATTGTCATATAACCTTATGGTAGTTTCAGGTGTATAAAATAATGATTATATATTTGTATATATTGTGAAATGTCCACCTCAGTAATTCTCATTTACCATCTATCAGCATATATAGTTACAGTTTTTCCTTATGATGAGAACTTCTAAAATCTATTCCCTTACCAACTTTAAAATATGAAATAGAGTATTAGTAACTATTATCACCATGCTATATATTACATTCCCATGACTTACTTATTTTATAACCAGAATTTTATACCATTTGACCACCTCTAACCCTTTTACCCACACCCTATCTACTGCCTCTGGCAACCACCAATCTGTTGTCTGTATCTATGAGCTTGGTTTTATATATATATATATATATATATATATATATATATATATATATATATATATATATATTCCACATGGATGTGGATTCATACAGTTTATTTTCCTGTATGACTTACTTCACTTAGCATAATGTCCACAAGTTTCATCCATGTTGTCACAAATGGCATGGGTACCATTCTTTTTTATGGCTGAATAAAATTCCATTTTGTATATGTGTATATATACATACATATATACCACATTTTCTTTATTCATCAATTGATGGAAACTTAGGCTGTTTCCATAACTTGGCTATTATAAATAATGCTGCATCAAATATGGGGATACAGAGATCTTTTCAAGTTAGAGTTTTTGTTTTCCTCAGGCAAATACCAAGAAGTACAATTGTTGTACATTATTTCTGTTTCAATTTTTTTGAGGTGCTTTTATACTCTTTTCTGTACTGACTTCACCAATTTACATTGTCACTAACAGTCAAGTGTTCCCTTTTATCCACATACTTGTCAACACTTGTTATTTCTTGTCTTTTTGGCCTAGTCATTTCAACAGGTGTGAGGTGATACCTCATTGTTTTGATTTGCATTTACCAGATAATTACTATGTTGAGCAATTTTTCATGTATCTATTGACAATCTGTATATCATCTTTGGGAAAATGTCTACTCAGATCCTTTGCCCATTTTTACATTGAATTTTTTTTGTTGTATGATTTGTATGAGTTCTTTATCTATTTTGGATATTGACCTCTTACTAGATATATTATTTGCAAATATTGTCTCCCATTCAGTACACTGTATTTTCATTTTGTTGGTTTCATATTTGGTTGCTGTGAAGAAGCTTTTTAATTTGGGGTGATCTCACTTGTTTATTTTTGTTTTTGTTGCCTTTACTTTTTTTAATGTTTATTTATTTATTTTGAGAGAGAGAGAGAGCAAGCAAACATGAGCTGGGAGGGGCAGAGAGAGAGGTAATCACAAGCATGCTCCACACTGTCAACAGAGAGCCCAACATGGGGCTTCAGCTTATGATCTGTGAGATCATGCCCTGAGCTGAAATCAAGAGCTTGACACTTAACCAACTGAGACACCCAGGTGCTTCTGTTGCCTTTGTTTTTGGTGTCAAACCCAAAATACCATTGCAAAGGCCAATGCCAAGTTGTTTACCACCTATGTTTTCTTCTAGGAGTTCTATGGTTTCAGGTTTTACAATAAAGTTTTTACCATTTTGAGTTCTTCTTTGTACATGGTCTAAGATAGTGATCCAGTTTCACTTTTCTGCATGTGGCTATCCAATTTTCACGACACCATTTATAAAAGATACTTATCCTTTTCTTATTGTATATTCTTGCCTCCTTTGTCATAAATTAATTGGCCATATATGTGTCAGTTTATTTCTGGGTTCTGTATTCAGTTCCATTGATCTTTGTGTGTCTGTTTTTATGCCAATATCATACTGTTTTGATAACTGTAGCTTTGTATTATAGTTTGAAATCAAGGACCATGATACCTCCAACTTTGTTCTTTTTCAGAATTGATTTGGATATTTGGGGTCTTTTGTAGTTCCATACGAATTTTAAGATTGTTCTATTTCAGTAAAAAATGACACTGGAAAATTAATAGGGATTGTACTGAATCTTTGATTGCTTTGAGTAGTATGGACTTTTTAACAATATTAATTTTTCCAATCCATGAGTATGGAGTTTCTTTCTATATATTTGTGTCTTGTTTGGTTTCTTCAATCATCATCTTACACTTTTCAATGTATAGGTGTTTTACCTCTGGATAAACATATTCCTAAACTCCATAAAACCATTTCAAATCAATTGGCAATTCTTAAGTTTTGTTTCTTTCAAGTGTAAGAGTTCAAACTTTCACATTATATTAAAGTTTAGCCCTAAAATGGAAAAAAAAAACTGTTGCTAGGTATCTTACTCTTTTTGGTGCATTGTAAATGGGATTATTTTATAATTTCTCTTTCTGATAGTTTATTATTAGTGTATGGAAATGCAACAGATTTTTGTAGTCTGCAATTTTACTGAATTTGTTAACATATTTTTAGTGCAGTCTTTATGGTTTTGTAAATACAGTATTACATCATCTGTGAATTGTGATAATTTTACTTCTTCCTTTCCAGTTTGGATACATTTTACTTCTTTTTCTTGACTAATTACTCTGGCTACGACTTCTGATAGTATGTTGAATAAAACTGATGAAAGTGGACATTCTTACTTTTTTTCTTATCTTAGAGGAAAAGCTTTCAGCTTTTTATCATTGAGTATGATGTAAGCTTATGGCCTTTGTTACTTATCTATTTATTTATTATTAAAATTTTTAATGTTTATTTATTTTTGAGAGAGAAAGAGAGGGGCAAAGTGTGAGTGGGGCAGGAGCAGAGGGGAAGAGGGAGACATAGAATCGGAAGCAGGGTCCAGGCTCTGAGCTGTTAGCACAGAGCCCATCACAGGGCTTGAACTCACAAACCACGAGATCATGACCTGAGCCGAAGTCAGACACTTAACCGACTGAAGCACCCAGGTGCCCCTGGCCTTTGTTACTTAAAATATATTCTCTCTCTACCCACTTTGTTGAGAGTCTTTATCATGAACAGATGTTGAATTTTGTCACAAGCTTTTTCTGCATCTACTGAGATATGATTTTTATCTTTCATTTTGTTAATGGGTTATATCATATTTATTGATTTGCATATGTTGAACCATTATTATATCCCTGGAATAAATCTTACTTGAGATGGCATATGAGTCTTTGAATGTGTTGCTGAATTTGGTGTGCTAATATTTTGTTGAAGATTTTGGCATCTATGTTCATCAGAGATATTGCCCTGTAGTTTTCTTTGCCTATGGCATCCTTGTATGTTTTTGGTGTCAGGGTCATTCTGACCTCATAAAATGAGTTTGGAAATGTTTCCTCATCCTTTTTTGGGGGTGGGAGGGAGTTAGAGAAGGATTATTATGGATCCTTTGAATGTTCAACAGAAATGACCAGTGAAGATTTCTAATCCCAGAGTTTTGTTTGATGGTATGTTTTTGATTACTGATGCAACATCTTTACTAGTAATCCATACGTTCAGATTTTCTATTTTTTCAAATGATTCATTCTTGGTAGGTTGTACATTTTTAGGAATCCATTCATGTTTCTTAAGTAGTCTACTTGGTGTATAGTTGTTCACAGTAGTCTCTTGTGGTCCTTTGTATTTCTGTATTGTCAGTTGTAATGCCTCTTGTTTCATTTCTAAATTTATTTATTTAATAATTTTATTTCTTTTCCAAGAACCAGCTCCTAGTTTCATTGATATTTTATATTGTCTCTGAAGTTCTTTGTATTTCCACTCTGTTCTTTATTATTTCCTTCCTTCTGTTAACTTTAGAGTATATTTGTCCTCTTTTTCCTACTTCCTTGAGATGTGAAGCTAAGTTGTTAATTTGAGATTTTCTTGTTTCTTGATGTAGGCATTTATTGCTCTGAACTTTCCTCTTAGAACTGCGTTTGCCATATCCCGTAAGTTTTGGTATGTTGTATTTATATTTTCATGTGTCTCAGGTTTTTTGTTTTTGTTTTTGTCATGATTTTTTGACCCACTTTTTTAAATAGCATGTTGTTTAATCTTCACATAGTTGTGAATTTTCCAGTTTTCTTAGAATTAATTTCTAATTTCATACCATTGTTGTAAGAAATGATGCTTAGAATGATTTCAGTCTTTTAATTTGTTGTGGCTTGTATTGTGGCCTAACATATTATCTATTCTGGAGAATACTGAAGGGACATTTGAGAGGGACATATATTCTATTGCCTTTAGATCAATGTTATGTATGTATCTGTTAAGTCCACTGGGTCTAAAGTATTGTTTAAGGCTGATGTTCCTTATTGATTTCTGTATGGATAATATCCATTGATGGAAGTGGGGTATTAAAATCCCTTACTATTATTGGATTGTTGTCTATTCCTCCCTTTAGGTCTGTTAATATTAGCTTTATATATTTAGGTGTTCTTACACTGACTGCATGTATATTTGAAAACATATATCCTCTTGTTGGATTGACCCCTTTATCATCTTATGATGTCTATTATTATAGCCTTTGTTTTGAGTCTGTTTTTTCATGGGCACCTGGGTGGCTCATTTAAGTGTCTGGCTCTTGAGTTTGGCTCAGGTCATGATCTGACAGTTCATGAGTTCAAGCAC
This sequence comes from Acinonyx jubatus, assembly GCF_027475565.1. Classification (NCBI taxonomy): domain Eukaryota; kingdom Metazoa; phylum Chordata; class Mammalia; order Carnivora; family Felidae; genus Acinonyx; species Acinonyx jubatus. Next base: position 119,130,788 of record NC_069383.1, read on the forward strand.
CACATCAGGCTCTGTGCTGACAGCTCAGAGCCTACTTGGGATTCTCTCTTTCTCTCTCCTTGTGTACCCTTCCCCTGCTTGTGTGATCTGTTTCTCTCTCTCTTAAAATAAATAAACTTAAAAAAAATGAAGTCTATTTTGTCCAATATAACTATACTCACACTTTCTTTTAGTTTCCATTTGCATGGAATATCATCTGCTATCAGTTTATTTTCAGTCTCTGTGTGTTCTTACAACTAAAGTGACTCTTGCAGGCAATGTATGAATGAGTCTTTTTTTAAAACTCCTTTCAGCTACTCTGTCTTTTGATTAGAGAATTTAGTCCTTTTACATCTAAAATAATTATTGATAACTAGGTACTTAATGCCATTTTGTTAATTGTTTTCTGTCTGTTTTGTGGTTCTTCTGTGTACCTATCTACTATTCTTACTCTCATCCTCTGCGGTTTGATGGTTTTATTTATTGGCAAACTTAAATGCCTTTCTTTTTATCTTTTTTTATATCTACTATAGGTTTTTGCTTTAAGATTACAAAGAGTCTTACATTTAACAACTTATATTTTATACAGTCTATTTTAAGTTGATATTTTTGATGTCACATCTTACATCTTTTTAGCTTGTATATCCATTAAGTCATTATTGTAGTGACAGTTAATTTTACTATTTCTGTCATTTAACCTGTACTAGCTTTTTACATGATTAATCTATTACCTATGTGAAGTTTGTAGTTTCACGTTTTCTTTTTACTAATTAACACCTTTAAATCTTAAAAAACTCATTTTAATATTTTGTGTAAGTCTGGTTATGATAAACTAGTTTTTATTTGCCTGGGAAACTTCTTATGTTTCCTTAAATTGTGAATAATAAATTTGGCAGGTAGAGTACTCTTTGAGAATTTTATTATTTTTCTGTCATCACTTTGAATATATTGTACCACTCACTCCCTTCTGGTTTGCAACATTTCTTCTAAAAAAAGAAAAGAAAAAAAAGAAAGAAAAATGGTGATAGTCTTATGGGAATTCCCTTATGTGTAACATGTTTTGTTTTTTCTCTCTTGCTGCTTTTAGTATTCTCTCTTTGTCTTTAACTTTTTAAAATTTTAATTATAATTTGTCTTGGTGGGCTTCTTTTGGTCCCTTTCTATTTGGAAATCACTGTGCTTCCTGGAACTAGATGCATACTTTGTCATCCAGGTTAGGGAAGTTTTCAGCTGTTATTTGATCAAATACATTTTCTGTCTCTATTGCTTTCTCTTTCCCTGGGCCCCCTATAATGTAAATATTACTCTGTTTGATGTTGTTTCATAAGTCTCTAATATCTTCATTTTTTTTTTCATTCTCTTTTTGTTTGGGTAAGTTCCACTGCCCTACCTATGAATTTACTGCTCCTTTCCTCTGCTTTATTTAGTCTGCTATAGAATCCCTCTAGTTTTTTAGTTTAGTCACTATATTATTTAGCTCTATGACTTATGTGTGGTACTCTCTTATATTTTCTCTTTGCTGAAGTTATCACAGAATTCATAAAGTCTTCCCAGTTTTGATGATCATCTATGAGTATTACTGTGAATTCTTTGTTAAATCATTCCTCTGTTCATAGTTTTCCTCCTCCCATCCCCATGTTTTAGCTTATAATTTCATTCAGAATACATTCCTCTATTTTTTCATTTTGTTTGCTCTCTATGTCAGTTTCTATGCTAGATGAAGCAGCCAGCTCTCCCAATCTTAAAAGGAGTGGGCTTGGGTAGAAGATGAACCTTATCATTCAGCCCGACCTAGCTTTTGGTAGTCTCTCACCCTTGTGATTTTCTAAGCAACGTATTTTATTTTTAGTGACTCCCAATAGTTGAGGGTATGCTTATACCTGTCCATGTCTCACAGGGGAGGATGTCAGTCAGCACCTAGATTGAGACGTGTAAGAAGCCAGACCTCAGACAGCATTTTTAAAGTATACAAATATCTCCAGTCCTGTGGGACTACAAGGGTATTCCCACTGGCCCTCAGAGACAGGCAATCTGGAGGTATCTCCTGGGTGGCTGTCAGTAAAATTGGGGTTCCAGATAGGTATAAGAGCTTGCCTCCAAGAGATACTGGTGTCCTGTTGTCCTAGAAGGAGAGCACAAAGATAGCATTCACCCTCTCAGGTTCCTTGAAAGAATCATAGTCAGCCCTTAGATGTGTATAATTAGAAGCTTTGCCCTCAGGCAATAGCTTTGATGGTAAACTATTGTCTTCTTTTACAGAAAAATTGAGCTTCTGGGTCTGTTGCATCTTACTGTGTCCTGAGGGTGGTAGCTGTTTAAGAAAGTATTGGTTACAGTACTACGAGACCTGTGAGCATAATTCCCACTGGCTAATATGGTCAAGTGATCTGGAGGTATTCTGTTGTGGCAGTTTAAAAATTGGACCTGCAGACAACCAAGGATATAAGCTCTTTTCTAGGAGATACTGGTGAGGCAGAGGAAGAGCACAAAGACTTTGTCTACCAGCCTCCATTCCCTGATAGCTCCTCTGTAGATCCCTAGATGTCTGCCAGACCAGAAGCCTGCCCTCAGTCCACTGCTCCTGGACAAGCAAATACACCTCTTGAAAGACTGAATTTGTGTTTCAGTCTACTGTCTGTGCAGTGCCCTGGGAGTTGTAGTCTGCTCAGAACTCTGTTTTGGTTCCATAGGCCCCAGAATGCAAGCTACTCTGGCCTCAAGGGCCAGGTGATCAAGGGTCATCCCTTGGATGGCACCTACAAAAACAGGGGCACCAGTCATAAAAGCAGGAAGTAAATGTGTGCAAAAGTTTCTTTCCAGTAGATACTGGTGCTCTGAATTGCAGCTGTGGGAGAGTGCATTGCAATGGAAGCCTGCTGGCTTGAGCAAGGTAGAGAGGAAGTGTAAAGATAGTGTTCCTTGGAAAGAAGAAAAATAAAGGAGAAAAGCAGAGGGAGTATAAAGATGATGCCCAGCTGGAAGAAAAAAATAGATCTAAGGCTTTGAAAAAAGAAAAGAAAAATGCATGCAATGATGGCACGCACCAGCCTCCAACCCCAGAGGGTATTTCAACAGGCCTCTAGATAGATGTTAAGTTAGATGCCTGGCCCTTTGATTGACTGTTTAAGATATGCAAATAAGCCTCTTTCACATAAAATCTGAGTGTCTCTCAATTGGCTGCCTTTGTGGTGGTCCTTGGGGTAAGTGAGTCCCTGGGGTGAATCAGGTGCAGATCTCAAAAGTTGGAATGCCCAGTGTGGGGCTGAAAACCTTCATAGGAAGAAGCTTTGGATTATGAGTTCCCTCCCACTTATGGGTCACACAGCTGGGAGGTGATCTATGATGGGACCCAGCCTCTCCTACCCACTTGACTGTGTGTTTGTGGCTGTTTTTGTTTTTGTGTTGGTTTACTTGTGTTTTTAGATTTTTTTGTTCTTTTTTTTTTTTTTTCCCCAGAGCATGTTGTTCCATATGTGCTTGTAGATTCACTATGTCTGTGGGAAGAGTTGAGTTCAGGATCTTTCTATGCCTCTTGAATCTTCTGTGAGTGTCTTTAAAATGTAAATCTTGGTCCCAGCTTTAGAGATCTCATTCCTTAGGTCCTGGTCAATGCTCAGGTGTATGCATTTTATGTGGTGACCCAGGTGATTCAGATGGTCTTAGGACTCCATTATAAACAACACCAGCTTTTAGTGTAAATGCATACTGAGAAACACTCTCTCCCTTTCCTGGGTGGGGAGGTTGGGCAGGTAATTACCCAGGAAGGAGAGAAGGTAGTGAGGCTACATCTTCTGAAAACATAATAATAGACCCCATGGCAAGTATAATAATGTTATTTCCTAGTGGAAGAAGCTGGTGGAATGCTTTAGCAAGATGTACCAAATCTGATTAGGAATGCTTATGGTAAACAAACCTAGAATACTATGGATTTATGGAACATGGGTTTCTAGAAAATATCATGTAAACTTTGTAACTATGTGGTAAAATATTGAAATTGTGACTATAAAACAGCTTCTTTTCATGTAAATGATGTAGCCACATACATTACCTAATGGCCTCATCTATTTCACTGGACCAGAGTACATCCTAACTCAGCAAGAAAGGTCTGAGAAGCTGTGTTGACAGTCTTATACTTCTCTTTATTACATGTTAATCATGATTAATTGTATGTTTTTTAGTTTTTATTAAACTCCAGTTAACATACACTGTAATATTAATTTCAGGTATACAATTTAGTGATTCAACACTTCCATACAACACCCAGTGCTCATCACAACAAGGGCCCTCCTACTATTATATTTTTTTAAATTATTAGTAAAGGCTTGATGGAAAATAAGATTTGTTATTTGTATATGTTTGACACAAACTTCCTGTGTGTAATCATATACAAAATACTCCATGATCTCAGTCCTGCCTCCATCATCTTTCCCCAAACCTGTCCTCTATCTATCATCAATGTCAATAAACAACATGGATTTATATAAACATATCACGGTGCCTCATTCCTAAATGCCTTCTCTTGGTCTCTTTTCATGCTGTCCCTTTTGCTTAAAATTACTCTTTTGTCTACAACTAATCTCCCAGTATTCAGCTCAAGTATCTTCTAAGAAGTCTCTCTTTGAGAGCAGATCACTCCCTCCTTTGTGTTCACCAGAACACTAGACCTTAATAGACTTCCTTCGTGACCCTCTACCACTTTCTTTGTTTTAATGTCTGTTTCAAATCTGGCTTTATATTCACAGCAAGTATAAAAATGTGTTTTAGGGGTGCCTGGGTGGCTCAGTCGGTTAGGCGTCAGACTTCGGCCCAGGTCACGATCTCACACTTCGTGGGTTCAAGCCCCGTGTCGGACTCTGTGCTGACAGCTCAGAGCCTGGAGCCTGCTTCAGATTCTCTCTCTCTCTCTCTCTCTCTCTCTCTCTCTCTGCTCCTCCCTCTTTGCACTCTGTCTCTCTGTCTCCCAAGAAATAAATATTAAAAAAAAATCAAAAATTTGTTTCATATCATCAAATAACAGCTAGACATTTACCTGCCCACGTTTTCCTATCACTAAGCCCATCCCATCCTGAAGTCCTAGTACTCAGGGCTTTGCTATTATTTGTAATATTTTGAATTTTTATGTTAGGTGAAAATGAGGTACATTCTTCTGGGTCCTCCCACTAGAGTAGGCAAAGCTGGGTCTTACCCTGTTTTCTATCCCCAGTGCCTTACACACAGAAGAGACTGTGCCAGTGTGAGAGGAAGGGAGGGCTACGAGAGAAGGAGTGCCTGTTCTTCCCTTGGCTCTGACACCCAATGGGATTGACAGGAAGAAGGATTTCATCAATCCCTGGTGAAAAGCCAGCCCCACAGCTACATAGAACTAAACAGTCAAATGAGCACATCTTCCCAGTAATACCCAGTGGTATTAAGACCACACAAGCTTTCCTGCAAAGCCCACAGAATTATCAAGTGTTAAACCAAAGTATAAGTTTTGAACTACAACCTTGATCACATACACATTCTTTGGGAAAATAAGCCTTTGTGAATATATTCCTTGTCTGGTAGGAAAAGGATTGTGTAGGGTCACCTGTGTGGCTCAGTTGGTTAAGCCTCAGACTTTGGCTCAGGCCGTGAACTGGAGCCCCATGCCATGCCAGGCTCTCGGCTGTCAGTGTGGAACCCACTTCAGATCCTCTATCTCCCTCTCTCTGCCCCTCCCCTGGTCACACACACATGCATGCATTCTCTCAAAAATAATCACTAAAAACAATTTTTTTAAGGGAAAAGGATTTTATAGCTCTTGAGTAATTAGGAAATGCATTGGGGCTGGATTTGATTGCACACAACATGCCAGCAGATCACATTGCATATACGAGACATTGACTGGGAAAACCTAGCCCCAGACTTTAGATATACCAGTGCTGGCACTTCCAGTGGAAATTACAAGGCTCCCCAGAGACTTGTTGATAAAGTGTGAGTGACTTTGGAAGTCCTTCCTTGGGGTGTTGATGCAGTAGTTTTAACTGACAGAAATCCTGGTGTTGCAGGATTATTTTTGCCTCAATACCCGGGGTTGTTGTCTCGCCACTTCGAAGAAGGAAGAGGTGGATGAGCAGCAGGCAAACGTTTATTAGAGTATAAGATCAGAACGTAAGAATATTATGAAAGCTCTCTTGACAGGGTCCTTCAGAAATGAATGCCCATGGACTATAGGCAAGGGACTCTGTTTTATCGGGTTTTGGTCAGCCCTGTTCCTTCTCTCTGTTTCCTCTCAGGTTCTATCCTTACTGGTTAGGTAACTCTAAATGCCTAGTCATTCCTTTTTGATTGGCTCATTTCCACTGTGTGAAGAGTCATCTATGGCCACACTATTCCTTGTGGGTCATACTGTTATGGTCTACTATTTTGTTAGGTCTTTTGTCAAATTCTTGAGGGGAAACTGAGGGGGGAGTAGGTGGTGTCTGTTACACTATTAAGAGGAACCTTAAACTCAAGGGGCTTTGCTGTGGTCAGACACTCCCAGTATTATGCCAGAATAAGTGTTTTTCCCTACCCAGGGACCTCAGGTCTTAATCTTTCCCTCTCTGCCTATTTTATCCTATTTTTTCCCTGTCATACTGAGGGAACCCTCAAGTCTACAGCTGTTATCCCTAGATGATAGTCTCATCCCAGTAAGTGCCATTCAAAGTGTTTTTGTTCCTTACCATATTACTAGCATCTAGCAGAGCACCTGGTACAAAAAAAAAAAAAAATCCTTCAGTGCATTGTGATTGAAAGAATGATTTAGATGAATGATCTACCAGAAACAGCTGTTCATAATATTTTTTTCTACATACCTACGTTAGCAGAAAATCCTTGTTGAATGAACTGAAGGGATGCAAGACAGATATCTGCTAGGTAAATAAATTTGGCTGATGTTTTGCAGATGTTTGGTTTTTGATTGAGTGTGGAAGGGGAGGTGCCTTGTGGCAGGGGCAAGCACAGGGAGCAGTGACAGAATACGAGACGAGTGAGCTTCAAACTAGAGAAATGCAAGCACATAATCTTTTACTGCTAGACAGTTGTGAATATAATTAATGCACTCCCAGAAGAAATACACATAGGATTATGGCTCCTGCTGTCAGCTGCAGTTTAACCAAATTCAATACTGAGCCTCATGAATTTAGAAGAAAAGCATTTTATACTGTACATAACAGGACACTGGGCCTTTTGCAGTAGACAAGGTGTCTATGAAGGCATCAGACATCCATATCACCCTTGGAAAAACACATTAGTAATTTTTCTAGAAGGAAAAGTGAAACCAGAGAGCAACATTAAATGTTACAGGCTCAAAGAATATGATATTGAAAGAGTATGCTATTAAGAAATATATATTTAGGGGCACCTGGGTGGCTCAGTTAGTTGAGCGTCTCACTCCTGATTTTAGCTCAGGTCATGATCCAAGGGTTGTGGGATCAAGTCCAGGGTTGGGCTCTGCACTGGGGCTGCCCTGCTTAAGATTCTATCTCACTCTCCCTCTGCTCCTCTCCCACACACTCTGGGGGTCCCTCTCTCTCTAAAAATTAAAAAATACATATATTTGGTCATCATCCCCATTTGTGGCACAACCCTACCAAAACCCTTAGAATTTCCTAAGTGAAAAGAGCCACAAATGTCTTTTGTTATATCAATGAGGTATATTTTGGAAAGCAACTAAGGAGGGGGGCTGGTTTTCAGGTGAACCAACCACCATTAAAGGGTTAGAACTTTCAGTCCTATCCCTTGATTTCCAGGGAGGGGAGAGAGCTATAGGTTGAATCAATCACCAATGGCCAGTGATCCAATCAATCATGCCTAAGTAATGAAGATTCCATACAAAACCAAAAGGAGGAAGTTTGGAGAGTGGCCAGGTTGGTGAACCAAAATGCTTTCATGTGTCAATGTGCTGGGCCCCCAACTCCACAGAGGACAGAAGCTCCTCTGTTGGAAACTTCTTCTTATAGATCTGTCTAGCTGTCGATTCTTACCCTTTAGTATCCTTTGTCATAAACTAGTAATCTAGTGAGAAAATGAGTTTCCTGAGTTATGTAAGCTATTCTTGCAAATTAACCAAACCAGAGGAGGAAGTTGTGGGAATCTCTGATCTACAGCCAGTTGATCAGAAGTATAGGTGATTACCTGGACCTGAGACTGGCATCTGAAGGGGGGGCAGTCTTAGGGGACTGAGCTTTTAACATGTGGAATCCGATGCTATCTCTGGGTGGATGGTGTCACATTTGAGTTGAATTGTAGGACACTCAGCTAGTGTCTTAGAATTGATTGGTGGGTTGGGAATAATACTATGCATCAGAATTGGGTGCGGAATCTTATAAAGCATAAACTGAACTGAGGCCAGACACTCTAGATGGAGAACACCTTGGCACGAATTAATAAATGCCTGTTCCCACCCTCTTCAGAACTTCACTCTATTGAAAACACCAGAGTTCTTTAGGCCTTTTGCATCTTTCCCACCCTACAAATCTGAAAGCACACATTTCTTAGGTGGTCCCTTACAGAATTCAAAGAGTGAAATCCAAGATACTAAGAAATAGATTATTATGAGCAAAACAGAAAAGAAAGAAAAACCAACTTTGTGCTCCCTGTCAGACTTGACTCTGGCTGTGTTTGCATAGTGCTTATGCAGGAGGTTTGCTAACATCAGGCTTTGACAGCTGTCTCCCCCAAACAAGCCCTGCATTAGCCAGCAGCTGTAACCTAAATGACAAAAATCCAAGGCTGCTGTCAGCCTGTTCTCCTCTGATTAACTTCCCTTTCTGGTCTTGACACCAGCCCACCTTGCCTTGCCACAAACTCTTCCCCACTGCCCCTCTTCCCAGACCCTGCTCTGTCAGTCCTGTCCCTCAGGTCTGCCCAACCCAGCCCCATTTGCTGCACTCACTGCCCAGGCACCTTCCCCATACTCCACTCCTTGCCACCCTGGCAGACACCAGCCTCTCTCCTCAGCCCCCAACATCTGCTTCTTGCTCTGCCCTCACATTTCACCATAATTATCCTTGCCTCTATTTGCATCCTATTTGGCTTTCCGACCATCTGAACAGTTAAGTTAGACTGCTTAGAGCTCATGGAGAGGGCAGGGGGAATTTATTCAACGAATTGAAATACTAGGAAAATTTGAGAGAAATTCCATTTGAATTCAATTCAGAGAAAATTGCAATTTCTGGAATAAATGCCATCCAAATGCCAATTCTGAGCTGCTTTTGTGAAAACTACAGTCGTTACGGGACAGTTAGTTATAAGTCTGCATCGGGATACAACCATTTTTCAAGGTTTATGCCGGGTTAGCAAAAATTGTCAACATATAATGGATGCCTAACATGCACAGGACACCACCTCTATGAGAAACCAAAACAAAAGGAAGATAGAGATGCTACTTCATGTCCAGGAGTCCATTAACATGGCAATAAGGGAGATAATTAATGTAAAGAGTTTAATTTAGCATGAAGCCTGAACACAGAAACCATCCATTAGTAGCTATTGTTATTATTAATTGTCATTAACACTGGAAAGTAAGCTAAAAAATTGCCCTCTACAAAGACTAAGGGCTGGAAGAAAGGAAACAGAGATGGATATACACTGAACAGGAAATGAAAGGCAGTAAAAGATTAAAAAGTCTTGATAAAACTGTTTTAAGTGTTAGTTAAGGTATAGTTGGACTGGCTAGGGAGAGGGAATTTTGGGTAGGGAGAATTTTTCTGCTGTGTTGGTTGGGGTATTAGTTTTCTAGAGTCCACAAACAGGCTACAAGTCCAAAATCAAGGGGTCAGTAAGGCTGATTCCTTCTGAGGCTGGGAGGGAAGAGTCTGTTCCAGGCTTCTTTCCTAGCTTGTGGATAGCTGTCTTCCTGTGTCTACTTACATGATCTTTACTCCATGTGTCTCTGCATCCAGTTTTCTCCCTTTTTATAAGGACACCAGTCATACTGGTGTGAGGGCCCATGCTACTCTGGTTTGACCTCATCTTATTACATCGGCAATGGCTTTATTTCTAAATAAGGTCATAGTTAGCAATTATATTTTTAAACTATAAAATACTGAAACACCCTAACTAGTCAGTACTAGGGATAGAGTTCTGCCATTTTCAGTACAAGCATTGCAGTGAAATCTTAACAACTCTTAAAAAGAATGTGTGTGAACATTTAAGACATTAGCAGTGTTCATAATATATTGTTAAAGAGTAAGATACATTTTTTGGATTATGTGATCTGACTGCAACAAGTTCTATGTAAAGTAAGCTAGTATATTAAACTGTATTATATCTGGGAAATGAAATTATGAGAAGAGAATTCCTTAACATCTATTTTTGTATTTTACAAGTGTCTTACAAGCCTGTTACATTTAAATTGTTTTTATTAAAAGATATTTAAGGTATGTTTTTCAAGTATTTTGAATCATTCTCTAGTTTGTCTCACCTGTGTTTCTTCTTACATTTTTATACCTTATGATGCACATGGTTATTTTGATAAATGTCAATTTATTTAGAATTTTGAGACTAAAAAAATTAAAGATGTGTTTTTCCAAGTCACCTTGCTGTGCAATTAGAGTCACAATTTTATCTGATGAAAACATAGTTATTATTGATCCATTTCTATAATTAACATTTTGTTGCCTATACTCTTTCAGTGCCAGACCCAGTGCTAGACTCTTCAGGGTGCACAAATAAAAGATTAGTATTGTCAAATCTTCTTTTGGTGAGGGCTTGTCCACATAGATTTTGGCCTACCCTGGTCCAACTAGCTATTTTTCTCTTATTGAGGAAAGCTGTCTAGTATGTGTTTAGGTTTCCATCTGTGATATGCTAGAAGCGTGTTAAGGCCTAGCTGTAAATTATTGGCATTTTCACTCTGTTTTAGTTTGACAACTTGAGTGGAATAAATAGTTAAAATGGTCCATTGGTTTTCTGTAGATGGAGGTAATAATTTCACACAGACTGGAGGTAATGGTGATACTGAGAAAAATTATCTTTTTTTGTGACTGTTCTATTGGGATAGATGGGTAGTGTTTAAGCCTTAATAGAACTCATGTAATTTCTCTCTACTGTCTGCCCAGATGAAGACAGTATCATAAACAGATGAACTATGAGTGAACACCAAACTTGTTTTCCTGCAGAACACTTGAGACTGTTGTATATTTCACAAACCCAGAATAAGGATATCTTACATATGTAAAAACATTTCCCTGGTGATTAATGCCACCTCATTCGGACAAATAGATTGAATTTGCCTCTAAAAAAAATGAGCTACAAATTTTTAGCAACCTATAAATTTCTTTGTCAAATACCTGATTTGGCTATCCCTGAGAAAGAGAAAAATATGCCTCCTTCAGGTGATTTTTCATGTATGAAGATTCCCTTTTCTTTCAAAGAAAAACTTGAGTACGGCCAGAATTGATTACATAAGTACATGATTTGTTAAATAAGAGGAAGGCAGTGTGAGTAACTGGTTCCCAGGGCTTTGCCTACATAATCGCACAAAGTGCATCTAAGCAGTGCATACTTGTTTGATGATCTAGATAGTGCTTCTCAGGTAGGGGCTGTTTGGCAATGTCTGAAGACATTTTGGTTGTCATACTCAAAGGCTACCATTGGTATCTAGTGGGTAGAAACCATGCTGCCAAATAACCTACAACACATGAGAGAGCCCTGCACAAGAAAAAACTACCCTGCCCCAAATAACAATGATCGATAAAGTTGAACAACCCCGATATAGATATTTTATTTATGCCAATGTTTCCTGCCCCCCACTATTGGTAGAACAATAGTCAAATGTCATATTGATGACAAAACACCTGGACAATTGGATAAGCTTTAAAATTTTAGTTGAAGGTATAGACATCGTTGATCAACCTCAAAGGAGTTACAAAGGTAAGTTCTACTTTAGCAATTCCTAATCATGGTGTAATGATACAGTACAGTGACCCACTTTGGGTCACACCATTAAAAGGTCAAATTAAAAATTTATAAATGACTTTTAAAATATGAAATAGAAGTCAAGGTTAATGGTGTCTCTCACAGTCACTTGCAGTATGCTTTCTTGGTGGTAGAGGTGGTGTTTAGATATGATAGCTATAACCATGCAGGGTCCTGGGCATTCTCATGGGTATACAAGCATTAGTACATCAACAGTCACACAGGTTGAGAAAGTACTGAAAGCTGCCAGTCTACGACTTATAGATCAACATCTAGAAAACTCTTTATTCTCGTTTTAACTCTGATGCTTGTGATGGCTGAAAAATGTCTTTAAAAATTCCTTTAACAATTTATGTTGCCAAAACAATTAGGGCTTCCAACACCAGAAGGCTTAGAGGTGTTTTTGAATATTAATCTTTCCTAGGGGTTTTCTGCTTATGCCAGACTGGATAATGTGGTAAATGGATTTGAAAAGAATAAATCAAGAACACATTTGCATTAATGCTTTCTATTTCCTAGAAATATTTCCCTAGTTAATTGTTAGATAACCCATAGTAAGCAAGTTATCAATTGCTGAAAAATGAATGCAGTGTGTCTATAACTTTGGTCTTTAATAGCCTACAACTTTTCTTTCTCATTAAATGCTAATTTAATTGTTTAAGTAAACAAGGAGTTTACAACAGTAGTCACTTCTTTGGAAAAATTGTTTAATATACAAATTTCACTTATAATTATGAATCAATTTTTCTATAATACACAGACCTCAGAGTTGGAGTTGTTTTTAATTATGGAAGTTGAATAGTCTGTCCCCAAGGAAGTAATACACCTAAAACCCTTAACTTTTTGAGAATAATAAACACTTTATTATACTAGTGTATTTTTTATATAATGTGTAATATAATTTAGAAAATGAACTTTTAAAATAGTTGTCTTTAAGATCTAATTTTAAAAGGGGCCTATCTGATAGAAACTTAAAAAATATCTGTCCTTCCTTTTGAAAGTAGAGAATTCCAAACAAATTTTCATAATCTTTATTACTTGAATGCATCATAATGAACAGTCATTACTTTTGGAGTATTGTTGGGATGTTTCTCCAAATCACAATGATTTACAGGAGACTAGATTACTTTTTACAGTCATATTTTTTCTAGTTATTATAAAATTTTCATTAAACTTAGAATATCAGAAGTCTTTGTTCCTAACATGACCCCTTATCAACGAACAGTACTTTTCCATCATGGATTATTAGCAAATTTTAAAAATCTTACTGACTTTATTCAGTGATTCACAAATCAAGCAGCACTCAATCTAGCAGATGGAAAGGAGCCCTGAGGAGCTGTACAAAATGAGTTTTATAGGCAGATGGGAGCAGGAACAAGGAAGTTACACTAAGAAAAAAAGCCACTTGGTTATTGCAAGCTTACTTTCCTTCAGGGAATGGCTGGCATCTATTGGGCTGATTACCTAACTGATGCTGATCAGGCAGGTCCTGATTAAGATTCCATTTCTTGGAGAGCCAAAACTGTAAGTCTTCATATGGTTACATAGTGCTTCACGTAAGTGACTCGATTTGGGTCCTGTTGTCTTGTTTTAACAATCCCTCCCCACACTTTTGATCAGACTCTCAGAATGAAATAAAAATATAAGCCACTGCTGTGGAGTTCCTGCAGTTTATTGCTGAATCTCTTTGAGCTATTTTCAGGTTATGATGTTTGGTTCACATTCTTTTAGTTGGTCATTTTCTTCATTCCCTTTCCGACATTCTAGTTTTCAGGAGATCTTTTGGCTGGTGGTTAAGGCCGTAAACATGCATTTAAGGCTTTTGAAAGAATACAGCACACCGGTGCAGCTACTAGGATTATTATAGGTAGGGTAATTCCCAGTGTCTGGAGTGTACTTCAGAGCCATGGTCTCTAAGATACAAACCAATCAGAATCAAGTAAATCAAAGAAAGCCTCATTAAGTACTCACTTTTTCAATCGAACTGTTTTTTGAGTGGTCTTTATGTAGCTGAGTCTCAACTGCCCCAGCGAGGTCAATCCAAGTGCCGCAAGTGGTGTTGGCCATAGCACACATACCTCCTTACTCAATTAAAAAATAACCAAGGGCTACCTTAGTATCCAGAACAATTTTGGGCAGAGAGACTAGGGATTTTGTTGTTGTTGGGAAGCTACTGCTTTAGCATCAGATTCTACAATATCTTCAAGAATTTGGGAGAGATTTCTCATTATAGCCTCAATGATAGAGAAGTAGGGATTTGCCAAAGTAGCTAATTTTGAATTATGAATGCATCCCTGTATTTCCCATTTGTGTCTGTGGCTTAGGGCTGGAAAACTAACAGCCATGGAGGCCTGTACAATTTAAGGGTCTATAGATCACCAGCAGTTTTATTCTGGTTACCCTTGCCTTGTGTCCCTTAGATGCCAAGTTAACCAAAGATAGGGAAGTGGACCCCCAGGGTTAGGGGGTCTGACATAAAGGAGAGGGGGCTGAGTTCCAGAGAAACTAGGCCATTAGAAATCAGGGAAAAGTTTGTGATAGGTAGAAGTATAGGATAACCAGCATGGTGACAAACCTACCAGTTGTCTTGAGGTGGGATTCAGGTTTGCAATGACCTGAAATACGTGAACAATAGCATTATCTTTGCCGGACAATGCAAGGCCAAAGTTGGACAAAATCATCATAAAGACCTTCATAGTATAGAAATTAAGAAGAGGATGATGAGAGAGGGAAGTACAGGAAGAAACACTATTGGTCAGACTTCTCTGAGAAAGCAGAATACCTTGACATTGGCTACTCCTTTTCAAAGCCAATTTAATTTTGAAGTCTCCATCTTTGCACAGGACCAGATGTCAGACAGAAACTGCATCAGTTGTGAAGTATGCACCTGAGGTTTGACACCTTGTAATTTGGCAGTGGTGTCATTGGTCAAGAGTACCTGGTAGGATCCATCTATGAATCCAACTTTTACAAAAGCATCAGAATAAAATAATAAGTTATGTAAATGCCAAGAAAAACTTAAAAATGCAAATGATTACAGATCTGATGGGAGTTCATTATAATGGAATTAACAAGGAAATTTGGTTATTCCTGTGATAAATAAAATTCTAAGATAAATGAATTATGACTGATAACATTATACTTGACATTATCAGATTTCTATGACTTTCATGTAATCTGTAAAACACTTCTATTAGTAAAATCCATCCATACAAATATAACCTAAAAGATTTAGCATTAGTTTTTATTGATAATTCTTCCCAAGTAATTTAACATATGGAATAAACCAGTTAGTTTCATATCTTACTAAGTGGGAGATAAATCCTTTGAGATTGTGAAGCACTTTGGGAAATAGCAAAGTTCGTTTCAGGTCAAAAAGGCTCTATTTAGGTGTTGACTTTGGAAAAATGTCAAAACATTTCAATCTTTGATTAACAGGATCACAGATCATTATGAAATAATATCTATTTACATTTTTACATCTAACATATTACACCTACTTACCTGTTCTTAACAACTAAGTTTAGATTACTTATAAAAATTTTGTGAGACATGGAACAGGTATCATCTCATCTTTCTTGCTTACAAATTCTTAAAGAGAGAAAACATGAGCTTATTTGACTTTTAGTAAACCTAGGATGAATAAAAACTGTATGCCCCTATTATATCTAATATGGTAGCTCTAAAGAAATGACTGTTTTAATTAAACCAACAAACTTAAATTAGCTTTTATCTACTACAGATTATCATAGATCAAATGGACTTTAAAAACATTTGGGTTAGTTTTGTTTCTGAGAGTATACTTAATTTATATAGCACTGGTTTGTTTTTAGATCAGTTAAGTAGAGGTTCTTACAAATTACTTTTGGCATTACTATCCAGAGGTGGAAAAAAATCACACATCTGTAACATACATAGACATATATAAACAAATGGACAGACATAAACAGATCTTACAGCTTTTATTTTAAAATTGTACCAATAAGACTGGTATTAAAATGCAAAACTCACTAGTTTGTTAAAGAACAGTTGGATCCACATTGTTTCTGGCAGATGAAATAAGGTTACCTGCTAGAATGGCTTAAATTTTTCACCAATATTTGTGGCAAATAATTTTAAGATTTTCATAGGCCTAGTTTTCAATTAGTTTTTTTTTTTTATTCTTTCTGGTAAGAATTACCTTGGTTCCTAGAGTAAATCTAATACACTATTTACATCACATAAAAAGCACAGAGAAAGAAGAGAAAGAATGCAAGTTATACAGAGAAGGGTTTTTGTTCCCTAAATTCAGATCTTTTACAACATCTACAGCCCCTTAGAGTTGAATAGGGGAGGTTTGGGGATTAGTAAAAAGGATAGATGGCCTTTGAATTACTTCTAGGGATGCATTTCTGTTTTTGTAAACACTCAATTTATAACACAAGAGCCGTTATTAATTCCTTAAGAATTGGGTTACAACCTGAATGACATTAAGGGACTTGCCCACACATCCAACTACATTATCTTCATTTTGCTTCATTTTATCAGGGGGAATATCTTCAATAAAGATGGAACTCAAAGATTTCTATGTTACAGATTTAGAGTTGCTGGTATTTGGACTGTTTTTCTTCCCTTGTGGGTACATAGTTTCATTTTAGCTTTGGAAAAGCCTGAAAAAGAGCTATCAGGCTCTGAATATCAGCTCCTAGTTTGGCCAACTTCTGACCATAAATCTACCTTAAAAAAGTCCTTTCATATATCTTGTCAGGTTTCAGCTGGGACAAATAGTAAGTATTTCTAGCAGTATTGAATGACCCCATGAATCCAACAGGTATCCCCCCAAATAGCCAAAAGACAGCCACTTAGACAAATTTCCTGAGAGTTGATAACAGTCAATAGAACCCTACCTGCAAAAGAAGTGCAACTCACATTTCTATTCAGCCATATTTTAGGGGGATCCTCCCACATCTGACAGTTGTCAAACCAAGTTGTCAGTGATGAGGGAGCATGGGGCAAGCTGATGGCAAAATATGGGCTGGCACAGCACCCTCCCTCTAGGTGGGATATGTGTGATGTTTCTCTGACACTCCTGGCTACCCAAGAACATAGGAAGGGGTTTAAGTGCTTGCCAAGGCCATGTGGGAAACTAAAGCAAATGAAAAATTAAATTCCCCTACTGCCTATCCTTGAGACCAGCAGAGTGTCCTCCTTCTAGGAGCTCAGCTGCCTCAAGGATGACACTTTGCTGGGGGCAAAAGAGAACCTTACCTTAACATGATCCCAACCTTGATGATCCTTAAATCTACTTCCTTTATCTCAACTGCCCAAAGATATATGCTAGTAATCATACTCCAAGCTTATGGCCCCTGATGTATATTGGAAGGGTCTCATGACTGAGGTTGTATTAAATGGTAATAAATAGCATTTCCCTAGTAACAGCTAGCCCCTCAAGGTCCTGAAAGCCTTGCTTCCAAAATTCCTTCAGAGACTTACTCTATCCGTGACCCCCTCCCAAACTGAGGGTATGTAATGAGTTACCTGTCATGACTCCAGTGCATTTCTTCCTGCCCATGGGTCCTGTCACCATATTTAATAAATCACCTTTTTTGCTCAAAGACATCTCCAAGAATTCTTTCTTGGCCTTCGGCTCTGGACTTCATGAACACCCACCCCATCACCCCAAAACTTGATCACTCAGGACACAAAACAAGACAAAAGACAGCAATTGTTATCCTTAGGAGGAAAAAGATAAGTAACCAACTGATCTGGATTTGGAAAGGAAGGTACATGAAATTTTACCTTCCTTGGAAGAGATGATTCTTACCAGAATCATCTTCATTGGTTTCTGTGATTTTTCCCAGGATCCTATCTGCAGCATCCAGAGTAAATGGGGCTCAAACCTGTTGCATGGTTTCCTATTAATGTTTAGTTTCTACTTGGCTTTTTAAGGTAATAATGGATAGAAGTTTACCGGAGAACCCCTCAGAGTCCCATCAACCTTGGGACAGTCCATATGGGGGCTCTACTTTGAGGATAGAGATAGGGGTGTTTTAAGAACTTGGTCATCTTTTTGTTCATACTCTTTTAATCTCTTCAAAGTAGAAAGGAAATTCAGAGGATTAGTAGAGAATCTTGAAGCCTTTTGGAGATTTCTGCCTGACAATTAAAATAGGTATTCCAGGGGTGCCTGGGTGGCTCAGTCGATTGGATACTCAACTTCGGCTCAGGTCATGATCTCATGGTTCGTGTGTTCGAGCCCCACGTCATGCTCTGTGCTGACAGCTGGGAGCCTGGAGCCTGCTTCGGATTCTGTGTTTCCCTCTCTCTCTGCCCCTCCACTACTCATGCTCTGTGTCTCAAAAATGAATAAACCTCAAAATTTTTTTAAATAGGTATTCCGTTCGGTTTGTTTGATTTGGGAGCCCTTGCTTTCAAGTGCACTTGTTCGCTGGAACACTCCCCATAATGACCATTGTAATTCTAGACTGTCTTAGTAATATTTTGCTATTTTCACAGGTACTTATAGCTTCTAGGGTCTTAGTACTTAGATATAAAGTAAGCACTTGAGCCAGAAGGTGGTGTACTCTATTCTCTGAAATTTAGCTACTTCTTTAGCCAAAGCCTTGAGTCTCTAGGAGTCAAATTAATACTTAAGAGAAGTGTACCACTGGATTGGGGATTGTGTGGTGCCACAGGTATCTGAGAATTAGGAGTACTCTAAAAGCTTTTAAGTGCTTGACCCATGCCTATCAGTTTTGTTGTTGCTGTTTTTGTTAGCTTTGACTCCTGAGATTCCTGTTAAGAATAGATTTATTAATCCTTTACCTGGTTACTGTGGGTTCCTGCTAATGTGCACATGACATAAACACAACTATGGACACCAGCAGGAACCAGAGATGGTACTAGGAATTGGTCAAGAGGATGCCTTTTGTGCATACCACCAGCAGTTCCCAAAGAACTACAGACTGAACCAGAAGACTCCAACAGATTGTGATTGCAGACTAACCAAGGGTTAAGGACTTGCATTCTAGGGGGAACTGTCTGCCAGCTCAAGGTGACTCAGTAATCCCTGGACTGGACCTGTGGACTAACTAAGAGCTAAGAACTAGTGCTCTATTAAAGACTCCCATTAGTCTAGATTGACCTATTACCCCTAGACTGGAAAGCCAGTTAGACTGGGAGCTCAACACAAAAAGAACAGAGCCTGGATCTGAAAAGAACTTACCCATGGCCCTCAAAATGGCAACAACAACAACAAAATACTCAAACATAGGCACTGGTCCCTTTGAACCTTTTATTGTTGTATTCCCAAAGCCATCAGAAGTCTCCTTTGGATCCTGTCACGGCCAACAAAAAAATGACAAAATTCAACTGACTAAATTTTAAAGATCTTACTAGCTTTATTCAACAATTCATGATTAGTGTTGCATATAATCTAGAAGATAGGTCTCTGAAAAGCCATGTAAAATAAAAGATTTTTATAGGCAGATGGGAGCAGGAACAAGGAGGTTATACTAGGCAAAAAGTGGGATGTTATTACAAGTTACCTTTCCCTAAATTGCATGTAGGGGTCCATCAGGCAGGTTATCTAACTAGTGTTGATCAGGCAATTCATGACGGACTGTTTTAAGGTTCCATTTCTGAGACAGCTGAAACATAATTGAATCAAGACCCTGTTTGGTGACATGGGCTTGGTAAGTGTCTCTATTTTGGGGCCTTTCATCTTGTTTTTAGCATTACACATTAACTAATTTAAACAATTTACTTAAAAAAACCTCATGTTGCTTGGTTTGAACAATTTAACACTGTTAAGACCTTTTAAAAATATAGAGTTCTGATGTGCCCTTCAAGATGTTGCTGTAGGAAGATCCTGAATTCACCTTCCATAGACACAACAATCTACACTACATTTGGAATAATTCCCACTAACAGGAACCTAAAAACTGGGAACAGAGCCCCCACAATAAGGGACAGCATAGACAGGTGTAGAAGAGGCAGACACATGGTCTCACTAAGGAAAAAGACCACATCAAGGCATGGCAGTCCATGGTCAGAAAGGATCTCAATAGTATAGAACTTTTGCATAAGCAGTGAGAGATTTAAGCTCCACATCAAACACCCCAACCATTAAATCCTACACAGGAGAAAAGAAATAAAACTGGAAAAAGCACAAACACATGAAGACTAAACAATATGCCACTACACAACCAATAGGTCAATGAAGAAATAAAAGGAAAAATAAAATACCTTGAAACAAATTAAAATGAAAACACAGCGCTCCAAAATCTAGAGGGTGAAGCAAAAACAGGTTTTTTTTGATAGCATTTATTTTTATTTATTTCTATTATTTTTTAAATTTTTTATTTTTTAAAATTTACATCCAAAAACAGTTTTAAGAGGAAGGTCATTTTCTTATACCGAAAGGTATTAGAAAAGAACAAAGCCCAAACTTAGTAGAAAGAAGGAAATAACAGAGTTAAAAAAAATTAATTAAGAGTTGGTTCTTTGAAAATACAAACAAAATTGGTGACATTTACCAGGGCTTAGTAGGGGAAAAAAGATTAGACTCAAAATCAGAAATAAAACTTATAATTGATAACAGAGAAATACAAAGGAA
The DNA here is from genome assembly GCF_027475565.1 of Acinonyx jubatus. Classification (NCBI taxonomy): domain Eukaryota; kingdom Metazoa; phylum Chordata; class Mammalia; order Carnivora; family Felidae; genus Acinonyx; species Acinonyx jubatus. The sequence continues at coordinate 119,151,288 of NC_069383.1, forward strand.
CATAAAAAACTACTATAATTATGCATCAATAAATTCAAAAACCTAGAAGAAATAAATTCCTAAAAAAGTATTATCTTCTAAGACTGAATGAGAAAGAAATAGAAATTTGAGCATACCCATTACTAGTAATGAAGTTGAATCTGTAATCAAAAAATCCCCAACAAACAAAAGTCCAGGACACACAACTTCACAGGTGAATTCCACCAAACGTTTAAAGTTAATACCTACCATTCTCTATTCCAAAAAGAGAAGAGAAAGTACTGCCTCCAAACTCATTCTATGAGGACAGCATTACCCTGATACTAAATCAGACATACTACACAAACCAAAAAAAACAAAAACAAAAACAAAAAACTATATGCTAATATCCTCATGAATACAGATGAAAAACTCCTCAACAGACTACTAGTAAACCAAATTGAACAATACATGGAAGAGATCACAACATGATTAAGTTGGGTTTATAGCAGAGATACAAGCATGGTTCAACATCCAGAAATCAATATGATAAACCACATAAATATGATGAAGAATACAAATCATACAATTATCTCGATAGATGCAGAAGAAAAAATTTTGATAAAATTCAAAATCCATTTGATAAAAACTCTCAACAAAATGGGTTTAGAGGGAATTTACCTAAACAAAATAAAGGCCATATGTGAGAAATCCATAGTAAACATCATACTCACCTATGAAAAGCTGAAAGCTTTCCCTCTAAGATCAATAACACAAGGATGCCCATTCTTGCCACTTTTATGTATTAGAAGCCTTAGCCACAGCAGTTAAACAAGAAAAGGGAATAAAATGCATCCAAATTGGAAGGGAAGAAGTAAAACGGTCACCATTTGCATATGGCATGATACTGTATGTAGAAAACCCTAAAGCCTCCACCCCCAAAATATTAAAACTGATAAACAAATTCAGTAATGTGTCACATTTCTGTACACTAATAATGAACAAAAAGAGAAATTAAAAAAACAATCACATTTATAATTGTATCAAAAAGAATAAAATAGCTAAGAATAATTTTAACCATGGAGGTGAAAGACTTGTACTTTGAAATCTATAATAAATTGATAAAAGAGGATGACACAAATATAAAGAAATATTATGTTCATGGGTTGGAAGAGTTAAAATGTCCATGCTATCCAAAATAATCCTTGGATTAGTGCGCCTGCATGAACTAGTACAGTTCCATAATTTGTATCGGACCACAGAAAACTCCAAATAGCTAAAGCAGTCTTAACAAAGAACAACATTGGAGGCATCACACTCCCAGATTTCAAACTATATTGCAAATCCCTATTAATCAAAACAGTAAAGTAGGGGCATAAAGACCCATATGTCAATGGAACAGAATAGAGACCTCAGAAATACACATATGCATATATGGTCAATTTATGACAAAAGAATTAAGAATATATAATGGGGAATGGACAGTGTTTTTAATGGTGTTGGAAAGCTGGACAACCGCATGCCAAAGAATTAAACTGTACCAGTATCTTACATAAGACACAAAAACTAACTCCAAATGGATTAAAGACTTAAAGACCTGAAACAATAAAACTCCTAGAGAAAAACATAGGGAGTAACCTCTTTGACATTGGTCTTAGCAATATTTTTTGGATCTATCTCCTCAGGCAAGGACAACAAAAGAAAACATAAATAAGTGGGACTACATTAAACTAAAAAGTTTTTACACAGCAAAAGAAGCCATCAACAAGACAAAAAGACAACCTATTGAATGGGAGAAAACAAAGAACTCATACAATTCAATAGCAAAAGAAAAAAGGTTGATTCAAAAACTGGAAGGAGACTTATATAGACATTTTTCCAAAAAAAAAAAGACATGCAGATGACCAACCAGGACATGAAAAGATGCTCAATACTGCTAACCACCGGGGATGCAAATCAAAACCCAAATGAGACATCACCTCACACCTCTCAGAATGGCTAGTATCAAAATGACAACAAGTGTTGGTGAGGATGTGGAGAAAAGAGAACTTGCAGGCAATGTTGGGAGGAGTGTACATTGCTACAGCCACTGTGGGAAATAGCATGGAGGTTCCTCAAAAAATTAAAATAGAACCCTATGATATAGCAATTATGCTTCTAGGTATTTATCTGAAAAAACAAACAAAGAAAACACTAATGTGAGAAGACATATACACCTTCTCATGTTCACTGCAGCACTACTTAGAACAGCCAAGATCTGGAAGCAGTCTAAATGTCCATCAGCAGATGCATGTGTAAAGAAGATGTGGTCTGTGTGTATGTGTCTGTGCATGCACGCACGTGCAGACACACACACAATGGGGTATTACTCAGCCATAAAAAAAGAATGATCCTGCCATTTGCGACAACATAGATGAACTAGAAAGTATTATGCTAAGAAAAGTACGTCAGGAAAAGATGAATACTGTATGACTTTGCTTATATGTGTAATCTAAAAAACAAATGAACAAACAGAACAAAACAGAAACAGACTCGTAAGTACAGAGAAAAAAACTCATGGTTATCCAATGGGAGTGGTTGGGGGATGGAAGAAATAGGTGAAGGAGATTAATATGTATAATCTTCCAGTTATATAAAATACAGGAATATAAAGTATAGCATAGGGAATATGGTAATATTGCAGCAACTATGTATGGTGACAGATGGGAAGTAGATATTGTGGTCACCATTTTGTAATGCACATAAATGTAAAAACAGTACTCTGTATACCAGAAAATAATACAATATTGTATGTCAATTCTTCAACTAAAAAATTTAATTAAAAAAATATATATTTCTTTCTTTGTTCCATAAACTAGAAAACTAAATTTACAAGTTAAAATAAGCCACTATTTCTTTCAGGGCTTCTTATAGAAGTCCAAATAACATCTGAAGTGTTGGCTAAGTATCTACCTTTCTATATTTTCCAAAAGGGCTGGAGCACTCCAACAATCCAGGCCAGACAATTTTACATGATGTTTGAAAACTAAGAAAATAATATTTGAAATTCTGCACGTTTTCTTCTATTTACTTTTCCTTCACTCCAGGAAAGTACATAAAGTTCACGTTATCCATAGCATGCATTTTAGCTGCTCAGTTCCCTTTGGAGCAATTCAAAATTAACAGCCTCAAAAAAAAGACATGAGTCTGCTGGGAAGCTGGGGAAAAACAAACAAACAAACAAAAACAGGTCCCAGAAATAAAAGAAATTTTGAGACACAGTACAGAGTAGTTCATTTGCAAGTATTATATGATATTTGTGTTAAGAAGGGGTATATTATTCACTCTCAGATTTTCTTGATACTTGATAGAGGAGTATGACCAAAAATTTTCTGAAACGGGGGATGAAGGTAGGGACTCTTAAAATAGGCTAGTTAACTTTAAGTATTAGTTTTAAGTATTTAATTTAAAGGTTGGAGAATTTTAAGCATCTAACCGAATATTCTTAGAAAGTTAGAACACAATAAAATCCTAAAAATAAATCTAGGAAAAAAGTGCAAGGCTTATAAGAAAAAATATACAAACATACTACTTACAAAAAGATAAACTAATGGTCAAGAATACTAGAAGACTTAGAAGTATAAAAAAGTCCACTCTCCCCAAAGGCATGCAAAATTTCAATGCAATTCCCATCAATATATTACTGTGTATTTTTTTAATTTAAGGGTTACTTTAAATTTTACCTTGAAAAACAAGTGGATAAAAATACTAAAATTATGGGAAAGGGAAATGAGGAGTACCTTTGGTAACAGGTGGATGTGAAAATTATATTTTAAACGAGAATTGTCTGTCTAGTTCTAGCAACGAGGTAATAAGAAACCAGTGGAAAATCAGATATTTCTTGAAATAGTGAACATGCATTGCAATATATCAAATGAAAAGAGTAGGAAAGAAGAACAAGGTTGAGACAACTAGCTTTATATTTGGAGAAAATTACTATATCTATGTATTGAAGTATGTTAAAAACTAGATGCTTACACTTTAAAAATACAAATAAAAGATAATATTTAAGCAAATATATATAAACATGAAAATGGTAGATACAGTGGGGATATGTAGGGAGTACATTCACAGGCTTGACTCTGAATTTACTCAAAGACTCTGTAAGAACTCACATAACTAAAAGCATAATAAACAATAGCCAAATGATAAACAGAAAAACAGATGTAATACACGTGATATACAGTGAATCTAAAGCCTTATTTTATGAAACAGCTTTTCTTAAACTTTTTGGTCTCAGAATCCCTCTTATACTCTTAATAATCATTGGAGACCTCTCCAAAAAACTTTTCTGTATATAGATTATATATGTACTGTATTGGAAGTTAAATCTAAAGCATTTAAAAAATATATTCTTTATTTAAAATAACAATAAACTCTAACTACTAACAGAAATGTTTGCATTAAAATATTTTTGCCAAAGCAAAAAAAAAGTAACATTTTATATTTCATAATCTTTGTAATTCATATCTGCTTCTATACTCAATCTGATATAATATTTCACATCACATGGCCTCTGCAACCATGGTTGACAAAGATGGGGAAAGGGACAAGGACACTTCAGAATTACTGGATTCAGAATCATGAAGAACTAGAACCAATGCTAGCAAATACCAACCTTCAGACTTATTTAAAAAAAAAGGGGGGGGTGGAGAGAGGGAAAGAAAATGAACTCTTACCATTTTAAGCCACTGTTGCCTGTTGCTTGAGTCACTTGGTGCTGAAAGCAATCTTAACGGATCAAACTCTCCATATCTACATGGTTCAAACTCTCCATATCTACATGGTTCCATCCCATACCCTTCTGAAAAGGCTGAACACAAGGTAAAACCCATGTTATAGAGCACTTTTTGGTGACAGATATGGGACTCAAATGATGTTAGGGTAAAGCAATGTCACCTATATTTCCCCCCATATTTTGTTTACATAGATAAACATGAACAGGAACTGGCTTTATGACTAGGGAAGGAAGGAAAAGTTTAGCTTAGGAGTATGAATTCCAGGCACAGAATGGAAAAGGATTAGGAAAAGAACATGGTATCCCATTCCATGTAGGACCCCTAGAATTGGTTTGAGCTTCTACAGGTCAAGATGGAAGAGCTGGAAATAATAAGTGCAACAATAGTGAGACTCTGAGCTCAAACTGCTCTGTTTCCTGATCCAGGTGGCCAGAATCATTGCAGTGGGGCAGGGAGTATGGGGGGCAAGTCAGGCTGTGTTCTCCCCACTTCTGACTAGAACTCAGAAACACACTGGTTCCCTGGGGTACACCCTGGGTTACATATTTACCTAATAATGTCTTGTTTTTCTCTTCAGGGATACATGGGAAGGCTGCCTTTCCATGGCAGCCCTTGCAGTTAGGTTGGAGCCCTAGAAGTGGGTTTTGAGGGAATGAATATGAGCAAATACAATGTAGACCATTCAATGTTCGGCCACAAATCTTTCTTGTCCTTCTGTGATAATCTCTGAGGCCACTTGGTTCAGATGCAGCATCACAATATGGAAAATTCCTGGATCCCTGAGTCACCAATTAAAGGAAAGCTGCCAAGGCTAGCCAAGTAGCACAAAGCAGACTGTTGTGTGAAAGATAAACAAACTTCTGTTGTATTAAGCTCTTGAAACTTAGAAGTTTATTTGTTATTGCAGCAGAGTGTAGCTTTCATGACTAATATACAGATCAAGAATGAAAATTTTGAGATATGTAGATGATCCTTGACTTTAATAGTAGAGGGCTGATTATAAACACTGAAGCCTATCAAAATGCTTCTTGCGTAAAAGCTGTGTGAGAACCAGACCAAGAGAGAAAGAACAAAGCAGAGAGAGCTAAGTGCTCTGCCAGTAAATTAGTTTGTGATCATATATAAGATACCCTGTTGTGGCATCCCAGAAATGTTTATGTGTAGGGGGAAAGTATAATAAGAATTCACTGACAACAATCACATGAACTGGAGATACAGATAGCATTATTTTTGCATACTTGAGAAATGTAATCTTTTTTGATGTTACAAGTTATAATATAGGGGTTATATTTCTGTCATGTAAAAAATTCAAAAACAGATCTTTTTGGGGTGCCTAGGTGGCTCAGTCAGTTAAGTGTCCAACTTGGGCTCAGGTCATGATCTAGAGGTTCGTGGGTTCAAGCCCCACATTGGGCTCTGTGCTGACACCTCTGTGCCAGAGCCTGCTTCGGATTCTGTGTCTCCTTCTCTCTCTGCCCGCTCATGCTCTCTTTCTCTTTCAAAAATAAATAATAAAAACAGTTTTAAAAAAAGCTTATCTTTTAGATCAAAAGCCAGGTCTAAAAATTATAATCATACTCATCCCCTTTCAAAGCTCCACTTCATCATATCTCAAGAGCCTTGTGATCTCAGTGGAACTATCCAGCTCAAAACGTATTTTAAAAAGCTTATGTTTCTGACAAGTTAAAGAGAATCTGTTCTGGAGCAAGTCTGCCTCTGCCAAATGGGAATCTACTTTTAACCTATGCCTTGAGAAAAGACTCAAATGTTTGTTAGGCAAGTCAAACCTGCATTTACTGATGTGGTAACCAGCTGACAGACCCTGGGTCTGGTCCAAATGAACAACTTCAAGAAAAGAAACACTCTAGGCAGGAATGATGATATATGGAAATTGCATCACCATGCATGACAAAGGCCCTAATTTCCTACTGTGCATATAAGAGCAATTATTCAGAATTCCTTCTAGATGAGTGACCCTATCAATCATTTAGTCTGAATATCAGAAAAGATTATATCTATAATTACATCCACCAGATTGAGTATTTCCCAATGTTTCAAACAATAGTTGCAACATTATTGTATATTCCAGCCAAACTAACTTGTGCGATTTATCAAAAAGAAGAAGCATGAACTCTCCATCAGTCTCCATTTGAACTGAAGAAAGCCTTAGAACAAATCCAGAGGCCACATTTTGTTCCATTCCGTTAGTCTGCCTACCTCTAAGATCAAGCACGGTGAACATTTTATTTGTATAGTGTTAAGGGAAGTGATCCCACCACTAGAGGACCCACAACACTGAATTATTCATGGACTTCTTATTTGAAGTCTATTAGAACTCAGGGTGCCTCTGGGCTTGGGTACTTCATTAACACTGTGATAGGCCTTCTGCATCCCAGCTGTGGGGGAAATCTGTGTACTTAAATAGAGGTAATTGGTACCATTGCCAAACCTAGTTTATAGCTCCTGTAAAAGAAAAGAAGGTATCTTGGTAAGGTCAAATGGAAATATTGTGATGAACTATTGTATAAGATACTATTTTAAGAGCTCAGTTTGTTTCAGTTTTATGTCCTTGAATAAGTGTAAGATGTTGAAATGATTCACAAATTGGAAATTTAGGAGGTAGGGGAGAGAGAAAATAAATGTTTCTCCATGGGTTATTTGTTGTCAAGAGTAGGATTTCTCTAAATCCTCATTTTCAGAAGTGACCTAGAATCAGCAAAGTTCTAGGTGAAAATCATACATAAGGCAAGTCGGTTTGACAAAAGTTATCTACTTTTGACAATTTGTGTTCGTATATTCTGCTCTTGACATATTCTTCCCAGCTTGGAGGTGATCTTGCAGTGAATGTTTTTATGTCATTGACTGTAGGTAAGTAATTCAAATTTTAAATTGATCTGTGTTGCTTAAAAATTTCCCTTCAGCAGTCATTTTAGTTTAGTTGCTGGGTCGTCAGAGCTGGTGTAATCAAGGAACCCTTGTTTATGGTCTGAGCATTGCAGAGCTCTGATTAACTGAACACTCAAGGCCTGAGTGTTCTCAACATCAAATATGTATTGACCAAAGTATAGGCTACACTGAGCTCTCTTGCTTTGAGGTAACATCGACTCTGTGTGATACATTACATGATACATAATAATTGCCTCTAGTGGGTTCTACAGATGAAATGTCAAACACACAGTATCAGTCTCTAAGAAGACCAGAATTATCTGTGTACATTTATGCTGGAAAGGTTATGCAAAGTGCATAGGTGTGAATTTCATATTCACATGAAATGATCTCTTCTGTGTTCAAGCATGCAAACAGGAGACTGTCCACTGTGGTCTAGCCAGAAGTCTTTGCACAGTGGATGGCCTCACCCTAGTTACCTTATGGTGAAAACACCTCTCTTAGCATTCTCTCATATGTAAATAGGAAAGGGGAGACATGGGAATACATAGCTATAGAACCTCAATTCTGTTCAGGGAAGACAAGGATGAATGCAATTTTTCATCAGTCTTCTGTGACATAGAAAAATCTGTAGTCCCAAAGAATTCACATGATCATGTAAAATACCCTGTAAGTGATATAACATGACAGTAATGTGAATTAAATTTTATTAATTAAATTAAAAATTAACTTAATTAATTAAAAATTAAATTAAATTTTGAGCAGTTTACATACTACTGACCAAGTACTATTTATGTCATTTGATCCTCATAACAATCTGTGTGGTACATGGGACTACCACCCCCCATTTTGTTGACAAGAATACCAAACTTGAGCAAGAGAAGTTATTCATCTAAGGTCACATATCCTAAAAAGCTCAAGCTAGCTTTAGCCCTGGCAGTCTGGCTCCACAGGTGTTGTTTTAACCTCTGTGGTAACCTTTAATGTGGTCCCCCAAAAGTCTGCACCTTGGGTTGCCACACCCTTCTTAGTCCCCTCCTACATGAATCCAAACTCATCCTGTGTAATGACAAAGATTCTCTTGCCAATCTCTAGCTTGGCTCCTCTGAGCCCCTTCACAACCAGGCCTAAACCTTGATCGACAAACACTTGAACATAACACCAGAACAGTTTCTTACAGCCCAAGGCCACATCTCTAAGATGACACTCACCCTTTTAAAGTGCCTAAGAAAACTCCAGGCTGACATAATAATTTATTGTTTCAGTCAATACTAGAAAATAGGGTCCCTGTCTCTCAACCTCTATGGAAAGGTAGGAGTCTAACTTCCAGAAACACCAGTTAGGTAACCCATGTGTGTCACAGGAACCAACCCCTGCTTCCTGCTTGACATAATAGTTTCATTTCCCTGACTCTCTTGAGACCCTGCTCCCCACCCCATTCCTTTATCCCCTCACTCTCCCTTTGAAACACCCAGTCATCTCTGTACAAACTGAAGTTGAGTTCATTTCACATGGGACCCTTCTTCCTATTGCTATAGTTAATGGCTGATTACAATCTATCCTTACCATTTTACTGTCCACCTTTGACAGTAACCTGTTGGATTTAGCAAAAGCGATGCAGAGTGACTTCCAAGGCTGGACCAAAAAATGGCTTGCAGCTTCCACTTTGGTCCCCAGAATGCTCACCCCTGGAGATCTGAGCCACCATGGTGAGGAACCACATGGAGAGATGAGAAAGAGTAGCACAGACTGTATAAAGAGAGAGATACCTTCAGCAATTCAGACTATCCCATCTGAGCAGAAATAAGTTCTCTTTGAGCCCTGTTCACATTGCAGATTTGTCAGCAAACTAATGGATAGTTGTTTGTATTGAGCCAATGAGTTTTGAAGTGATTTGTGGCACACCAATAAATAACTGGAAGAGCTATTGCAAAATATAGGCCCTTTTCACACTCCCAGGATGACTGTCTTTCTTTATAGAACTTAACTCAAAGTCTTCCTCGGCTGGCCTGCCCCACGTCAACCCACACACTGAAAAATATTCACACTGGGCTGAGTGGAGGTCAAAATTGTCTAAGCACCAAGCCCAACTCTAGTCATAAGGGAAGTAAAAGCAACAAAAAAGAAAAATATCTAGTATTTCAAATTAAATACTAGTCCATATAAAAAAGTATTTTCTTTCTTGCTTCTTAAAGGATGTATGCTCCCAATAATATGTTGGCTGATTTGTATTCACTAATGAGAATTTTATTTAAAAAATAATTTTGGGGTTTCCTGGGTGGCTCAGTCGGTTCAGCATCTGACTCTTGATTTTGGCTCAGGTCATGATCCCAGGGTTGTGGGATTCGGCCCCACATCAGGCTCAGCACTGACCATGGACCCTGTTGAGGATTCATTCATTCATTCATTCATTCTCTCTCTCTCCCTCCCTCCCTTTGCACCTTCCCCCAATCATTCCCACCTGCATCAAAAAAATTTTTTTAATAATTTTTGTTTTTGGGTAAAAAGATACCAGTTTCCTTTATAAGTCTAAAAGTATAAACATTTTAATGGTTTTATATTTTTCATTTAAATATGTCCAGATATGTTAAAGATCAGCTTGCTTATACCATTGCTAACCTACCTAGGTGTTGTGGTTCAATACATAAAAGACTTTGTCTAGATAAGATTTCTAATACTGTAAACTCAAACTTATTGGTGAAGCAGAATAGAAAACCTTTAATGCCACAAACATTATGGACTGTTAGTTGCAAAATGAGACCAAGTGAAATAAAATTCTAATCCAGGCTTCTGAGAGTCATTACCCTGGAGGGAGAAGGGGCCTGTGCTTACACAAACCGTGACTCCTGAACTTGTTTCACAGAGCACTTTGAGTCTTCAGACTCCTGAGTATTTACTAGTTTGCACTCAATTCACTTGAAACCAGCTAATGCCTTTGGCAATAGCTTTGGTGTTTTACTCTGTGTTATGCTTGACAAGGAGCTCGGTTGTTCAATCACAAAATGTTATTCCTTGTGAATCTCATTGGCTCCCATTTTCCTGTGCTGCAGGATGAGTGATGCGCCTCCAGAATCTGCCTCAGTTTGCCTCCCGTTTGAAGCTATCTGGTTCCCTGACTTTGTTATTGATGCCTTTACACAAACCTACCTTAAGATCAAATCTGAGACCCACAATTACTACAAGTAGAATGTGGAAGAGCTGCTCTGTGAGTGGATCAGAGTTGACAAAGCCCTGCAGCAACTTACAGGCTTTAGAGACCTACCTCCAGGCTGGAAGACTTTTAATTCCAATGGATGGAAAAGGAAACAAAATTTTTCACCACATGTTATTTAACTACTGGACAAAAAACAAGGAGGAGGATATGGAGGAGGAAGAGAATGAGAGAGAAGAATAAATCAGCCTTTATCCCTGAAAATTATACTGAAATTAAAAAAACATTCACATACATAATTCTCAGGGCTCAAAAGTCCTGGATATATAAGAATCATTTCAAATTTTTGCTCATACGGATCCCGTATCTACTACTATTTTCTTACCAGTCACATCATGCATGCCAAGTTTTGTTTCAGAAACTACAGCCAAATACACATATATTAGTGTATCATGACATTTTAATTATAGAAATGACCATTTTTATTCATAAAGCATATAAGCATTAAGTAATAAGTAGCTTCCCTGAAAAATATATATATAAGGTTACTTTATACATATAGAGTACACATTTTATTAAAACTTCATTACAGTTTTCATTGACTCTGTAAAAATGCTGGCATGCCATCAATAGCTCTGAACTTTTTTGAGATCTAAGCATGCAACACACAGGAACAGCCTAAGCAAGGCCATCCTGCCTTGTAAAACTTTAGGACAGTTAGTGAGGGCCCATATCAGTATCTGGGCCAACAATGTCTCCTGAGATAGAGGCTCTACTTCTTCAGAAATACCCAAACATTCTGATAAAGTGGCTTCATTTCACCATATGATTTCTTCATAAATCCTTTTCTTCCTCTGACTTATAAAAGCAAGTAAAAGGAAATAGAGATAGGTTGGTTAATGGTTTAAAACAGTAAATTGTAAAACCAACCAACAAGAAAACAACAGTAAAACTGTAGCCTGTTATCCAAAATCCCTGTGATCAATGTATCTAGGTATCTGGGGGAGCTGAAGATTCCTACAGCAAACACTCTCTCAGAGACATGAATGGATTCCTAGTCTCACCTGGCAGTGATTCTGTAACACCTACAACCCACCCCCCACCCCAACCCCAGGCCTAGGACTGATTAGAAAACAGAGCAGGTAAAGGCAAGAACCATGATTTTGGTATCTTAGTTGTTGGCTCAATGACCAAATTCAGAGAAAAAGTTTGAAAATTTATATCTTGGTTATAAAGGGCCCAAGCATGAATATATTTATAACTCTGAACAACTGTAGCCGACCTAGAACCAAAATAACATAAATCAATTCATAAAATTCAAATTTTATTTCCATGTTAGTCCAACAGGGATAGTAGAAACAAAGAAATATAAGATGGTCCATGACCTCCAGCTTGTTAAAGAAATATACAACTCCTTTATGGTAGGACAATTCTGTAGCTAAGTCAGCACATTATTATTGACATATTCCAGATAGGGGAGAAGACAGATGTATCTGCACTCTGAGCATCTCCTAGAATATTCGTACCATTATTCTCTAATAATTCAAGATTGTTACTGCAACATCATCTTCATTCCCATACCAAATTTACAAAGAAAAACTGAATCTCCCAAATTAGTGATAGGACCTTTGGCCTTTTTCAACACTATCCCATTCACCCATATATTCAACAAATATTTACTACATGCTTTCTGAGCATAAAACATATAATAAGATATAAAGGTGCATTTGACAATTAGCTCACTCTTTAAAAAGAGATTTTATAAAATGTCTACAACTACCTGTCATATTTGTAAGACAAACAAGAAAGATAGCAGTGAGGGCAAAAGAAACATGTTTTTTGCTGAAAGACAATCTTGAACTGTCCTTTAAATTCACATCCTTCTATCACATTGAAATACACAGTAACAAAGCAAAAATATATGAGCTGCATGTGTTCACATAAAACCTTTAAACTTAAGGATCCTGCAGAGTACTAAGTTCTTTTGCTAGTTGAGTTAAATGTCTTTCAAGCCATTCACATTTGCAATCACAGGCTCCTAATGACTAAGGTGGATTAATAAAATCCATTAGTCTTGCTTAGAGTTAGGCCAGGGCCTAGACCATTAGATTTCACTGACAGACAGTCCCCAGTTACTGAGTGAGTCAATCTAGATCCAAATGCATAACTATCGATTCCATATTCAGTGATCTTTTGACCATGATACATGGTTCTTGGTTATACACCATTTAAGTCTTCTTGATACATATCCCAAATTCAAGAAGGTCAATTCCAGCTCAACAAAACCATCTGATCCTTCCATGAATCTACTGGCAACTACTATTAACTGCTTTGATAGGGTCTCCACTCTGCAGCCAGAGTAAACTTTCCAAAGGACAACCAGTCTTGTTGCTATAGAAACCAGCAAAAGATTCACCATAGAACTGCCATGTGATCCAACAATTCCACTCCTAGATATATATTCTAAAGAATTGAAAGCAGGGACTCAAACAGGTACTTGTACATCAAAGTTCACTGCAGCATTACTTACAATAGCTAATAGGTGGAAACAACCCAAGTGTCCAGTAACATAAAAATGGATAAACAAAATGTGGTCTATAAGATGGAATATTCAGCCATATAAAAGGATGGAATTCTGATACATTCTACAGTATGATGAACACTGACCATACTATGTAAGTGAAATAAGAAACCAAAGCACAAATACTATACGCTTCTTACATAAAAAGTCTAAAATAGGCAAATTCACAATAGAAAATAGATTAGAGGTTACAGGGCTGGGAGGAATGGGAAATGGGGAGCTATTGCTTAACAGGTAGAGAGTTTCTGTTTGTGGTGATAAAAAAAATTGGAAATAGAAAGTGGTAATGTTGCATAATGTTGGGAATATAATTGATGCCACTGAATTTATGGTTAAAGTGAAACTTTTGTTATATATCCTTTACCATGACCAAAAAGTAATCAGTCTCACTAGGTGACTCCTCTATTTAAGCCCATTCCACTAAAGTAACTAGAATGAAGACTACATTGATAACACGGCCCAAGTGCCTTGCATAGCATGGCACTATCTCTCCAGCCTCATCAGGTACTGCTTGCTCCACTTTCTACTCTCCATTCCTTGCACTTTGGCCTTCTCTCACTACCATAAAAGCACTATGCTTCTTTTCTTCCCAGTACTCTGGCAAAACCTAGGTTTTCTGTTTGTATTACACAGCCCTATTATGTTCTAGTAAGTAACATCTACTCAACTCTTCAAATTTAATCTGATTCCTTACATTTTAGGGAAGAAACCTTCCTGATCTGATGGGTCAAATCCTCTTATTCTCCTCATGATTTAAGAAAGAAAATAAGGGAGGGAGGGAGGGAGGAAAGTTCTCCTTTATAGCATGCATTAAATTTTAAGATTTTTTTTATTTATATGATTTCTGGTAGCCAGCTTTCAAGATGGAACCCACTAATTCCTGTAGTCCCTGCTTCCTTGGAGTGGTTTCCTTGTGTAGACTCCTCTCGGATTATTCCAGGATTGATTTGTATGACAAATATGGTAGAAGTGTCTTCTGAGATTTGGTTTTAAAAGATTTTCACTTTTGTCTTAGCTATTCTTTCTGTCCCTCTCTCTCTCTCTCTCTCATTATTGCCTTTGAGGGAAACCATATCATGAACAGCCTTATGGAGAGGCTCACATGGTAACTTAAGCCTCTTGCTCATAGCCACATGAGTGAGCATGGAGATAAATATTCCAGTCCTCATCAAATCTTCAGAGACTACAGCCCTAACCAACAGCTTGACTACAACCTCATAAGAGACTCTGAGCCAGAACCACCGAACTAAGTGTCCTGCACTTCCAGTTTCCTGACCCTTAGAAATTGAACGAGATAATACATGTCTGTTGTTTTAAACTGCTAGGTGTTAGATAATTTTTATATAGGAATAGATAACTAATGAATGATTCTATGATTAATATTTCCCTATCAAGTTCAAAGGGGGCATAAACCGTTCCTTATTGTGCTCACCACTTGTAACCAATGACTATCACAGTATTTGACATATAGTAGACACTCAATAGATATTTAGTGAATAAATGAGCCCCAATGACCTTACACATGTACTAGAAAGGAAGTAGGAAGTTAACATGTCTTATACTGCAATGGATGGAATGGGTCATTTGCCAGCAAGATGAGTTAACTCAATTGTAAACAACACTTCACTTGCAAACACCCCAGGGGGAAAAAAGAGTATTCAGATTTTTAGTTAAAAGATCATGAAACTTGGGGCACCTGGGTGGCTCAATTGGTTAAGCATCTGACTTCGGCTCAGGTCATGATCTCATGGTTCATGGGTTCAAGCCCCATGTCTGGCTGTGTGCTGACAGCTCAGAGCCTGGAGCCTGCCAGGGATTCTGTGTGTCCCTCTCTGTCTGCCCCTCCCCACCCCTTCTCTCAAAAAATAAACATTAAAAAAACCATGCAACTTGACAACTTAAAAAAAAAATAAATTTAGATGTTTTTAGATGGAATGGAGAATTGCAAAGAGGATCACTGCAAACGACACAAAACCATTCCTTTATAGAAACTGAAGCTCCTGCCAGTCATCAGAGGAAATGAAAGCACAAGGTGAAAGGCAGAAACGTATTTAGGAGAAGTGTACTTCCTGTCCATCAGTGTGACTGAGTTTTCTCATGGAAACAGCTCAACAGAAATTGATATATTTTTACTTCCTTAATGAAAAATGACTTTTAAATGTTTATTTATTTTGAGAGAGAGCATAAACGAGCAGGGATTTTTTCAAGCAAAATCCCTGAGAAATTACCAAAGTAGGATTGGGACAGCATACTTAAAGACATTATAGAATTGTCAAATGGCAGAATTAATGGCATTTATATGTGACATAATATGACTGTATTCCCTCTGCTTACACAGTGATTTTTATGAGTACTTTTTCATATGTACCTAGTGTGCAGAGTGCTTGCTCAGATTTTTGCAGACAAAAGTCTTTATTGTGGGGAGGCATAATGACTGGCATGTGCATGCCCGCGCACACACACATACACATATGTATGTATGTATATGTATCTTTTCTGACCAAGTTGCAATATTCCCATGGCATGCTGTTAAAAAGAAAACACAGGCCCCTGGGGAGCTTGGGTGGCTCAGTTGGTTGAGTGTCCAGCTCTTGATTTCAGCTCAGGTCATGATCTCATAGTTTGTGGGTTCAAACCCTGCATTGGTCTCTGTGCTGGCAGTGTGGAGCTTGCTTGGGATTCTCTCTCTTCCCCTCTCTCATTGCTCTTCCCCTACTTGTGCTCTCTTTCTCTCAAAATAAATAAATAAAATTAAAAAAAAAAAACAGGCCCCAAATGTCATCAAACCAAGGGCTTAATACTAACCTAAATGCAGTTTCCACCTCCTCCAGAAATGTAAGTCTTAACTCGTCAGGAATTTTCTGATATGCACCAGTGAAGTAATCTGTCACATGGATCCTCTCCATTACCCAAAGGAAGATGATAGCATCCCTAAGGGAATGTGATCTTGCCTGAAACAGTTCTTTCTTTTCTTTTACTTATAACTTTCTTGCCACACCCTCCTTCCTATAAAAATTTTCCAGTTCCCTCTACTTGTTAGATGGAAGGCTGCCCAATTCATGAATCATTTAATAAAGACAACTAGATTTTCAAATTTACTCTGATTTTTTTTTAAAAAACCAATGTCAATAAGAAAAATCAGGATGGGATAAGATTCAAAGCATTGAATGTTATGAGAAGCAAAGGATCTTACATCTCATTATTATTTTTATTTATTAATGTATTTAAAGTGACAGAGAATGCAAGCAGGGAAGGGGCAGAGAGAGATAGAGACAAAAATCCCAAGCAGACTCCATGCTATCAGCTCACAGCCCGACATGGGGCTCAAACTCATGAACCATGAGATCATGACCTGAGCTGACATCAAGAGTCAGATGCTTAACTGACTGAGCCACTCATGTGCTCCCATCTTATTTTTATATTCATGTTTTTATTAGAAAAAAAAACAGACACCAATCACTCATTCCCCTGTGTTATCTCTCTAATCCCTATTTTTATTACTTCCCATATCATATGACTCTTTGAAAATGTCTTCCTTTGAAGGCAGGTGCAGAGAGCATATGTGGAGTGTTAAAAGCAAGGCTGAGGGATTCAGACACAGACCAGTGAGGAACTGGAAACACTGGGGATATTAGCAAGGATAGATAAGTGGTAGGGTAGGGAGAATAGTTTGAAAGCAATATGCAACATGGGCTTTAAAAAATAGGAAAAAGGGAAAGATTAGAGCAAGTAGGGTTGGAAGAGGGAGAGTAAGCAACAAAAATTGATGTGGGACAACTTTAAGGAAAAAAAGGGGGTAACTTATTGGAAGTATGTTTGGTAGGTCATAGAATCCAAAAGAAAGTTGAAGGACCAAGCTTTAGAAAGGCCCTGATCCAAAGGAATTGTGGAAATTCAGGTAACTGGGAATTCATGGGCATGCTCTCTAAAGCAAGGCCAGTGACAGGAATCAGAATCAATTAATGAAACTCCCATAAGAACTTGCCTTGCATGTTGGCTCGGTCAGGACAGGAAGTGACTCCTGACTTAACAGTCTCTTCGAGACTTGAAGTGTTTTCCCCTCAACTTTATAAAGGAGATTAGATACTTTTTTTTAAGTTAAAAAGGATACTGGGTGGACATACACAATGGCTCCCAGATGAGAACCAGCAAAGCAGGGATTGTTAAACCGGACAGAAAATTATGGAGGGCCGAGACCAAGCCCAGGGGTACTGTCCATGTTTCCTCTTGTCTAAACTCAAGATCAATTTTGATAGACATTCTGACAGGAAGGATTGTCCTCAGCACTGGTGACAGGAAAGTGCCTTATGTGCTATGTCCCCACTTTGTGTGCTTAGATTACGTTCATATGAACAGTTGATACAAATGTGTCCAATCCTCCTGTTGGATGCTGTCAAGTGGGCTATTGAGAACTCTCAGACTTCTCTTTCCCTTTCTTCCTTATCTCCTTCCCAGTGATGGTAGGATGGACACTACTTAACATTTGGTCCTGTTAGGAATGAGCCTGCCTGATGCATAAAGACAGCACAGAGACTGCAGAGTTGTTCCTGTTCCTTGATACTGTTTTCTCCAAGAACAAGTTGGTTTGTACTAGAGAGCAGGGAAAATGCCAAAAAACACCTTAACCCTCATTCATGGAAGAGCAATCATCCCTGAATGAGAGAGGAGACAAATGTTCTCAAACACAGCCAACAAGACTTCCACAGTACCTGAACTACAGATCCTGAGAGCCCCCAAACACATTTGCCAACATGTGCTGTCACCTTGTGTCTATACGTGCCTCTGGAAAGTGATCTCGTGTGACCAGGAAAGAAAGCTAAAACTCTGTCTCAGACTGACTACTAAGAGAGAGGATTTCACAACAAAGTTTCCTTTGTATCTAAAAAAGATATTAAAAAAAAAGAATACACAGTGCTTGTGTAAAAATAAAGGGAAAAGAACAATGTTTAGGTAAACCTTTCACTGTGTTTTTTTTTTCTTCCAGAGAAAGAGAGACACCATGTGGATTTGAGAGAGAGCCCAACATAGCTCAGTTTAGTTTAATATTTTATAAGGAAACAAGATTATTGTTTAAGGATCTGGTAGCAAAATAAAGAACAAAGACAAATAAAGAGGAAGTTCAAATGACCAGCACAGATGAACAAAAATCTGGTGTTGAGACAAATTCCTCAGGGACCGTTTTCCCTTACTGTGTGGCAAAATAGTGCAGAATATAAGGGAACTCTACAAGTTTATATAATTTGGAAGCAAAAGAGTAGAGAAAGCAGAATTCTGGGTGAGTCCCGCATTCCCCGTGGAGACATTCATGGAGACCTTCTAGAGACAGAACCAAGGGAAAAGATTCTGCCTTGAAAGAAGTTGTGATTCATCGGCTCCCCTTATATCCCTGCCTGAGGGACTGGATGACAGCACCATTAGGGGACGCAGCAAAGTAAATATACTTCTAATCATGTCCTACGTAACAGATATTTTGATTTTATTTGAATCAGCACTGCAGAGAATAGAACCTGGTTTGAGTCTGATCTCATCTGACATGTACAAAGATGCAAGAGGAGAAAGCAATTTAGTCTGCAGCTCCCTCTAGTCGTGCTTCGGAAATAACTGCAGAGGGAGGGAAGCAGCCCAGAGCCCTGAGGGGGACTGGGGTGGGCAGGGAAGAGAAACAGATTGTCTTCATTGCTGAGCACAATTGAAAATGAGCCATGTGCTTCGAGTGGAACCTGTTTTGGCATCTCATCTGCAGCTACCAGAGGCGCTGAATGCTATGTGATTTAAACACTGCCCCAAAACACTGCAAAATACGGGAATGTGCCTAAATGCCATGAGCTGCCTCTACTTTCCAAGAGAATTCATAGTGTGTTACACTATGCTTTGTTGGTCAGCCAGCCCTTTCTTTCTCCCTGCTGAAGAAGCTAGCTATCTAGACCTAGAAATCAGTCTGTGAATACAAAGTGAAGCCACTAATATGCAAACATGTGAACAGGAACATTTATGTTAGAGACAAATGCAAATCACACAAACTGTAGGGCTGAAAGAGACAGCCCCATGCCTCCTAACACTGATTGAAGAAAATGGATCACAGAGTCCATGTGGCTGTGCTAAAGTCAGACAGCAAGAAATGAGACCCAGGTCCGTGTCCTTAGTCTAATACAACTCCCATTATAAGAGGTGGCAGCCATTCTGTGCTCAGACACAGAAAGGAATTTTCTAAATCAAAAATCATAAAAAACCTCTAGATGTTCTCTAAGCTCACTTGCTGTATGTGAAGAATTATGCTGGAATTGGAAGGTAAGGGGAAGCTTTAAGAGATGTACAAGAATTTATGTATCTTATATGATATGCAGTGAGGTCTGTTCTTTAAGTAGACAATCTAGAAAGCTGGTGGAGTTGATGGAGTTCACCACATTTGGGAGTTTCACTCTGGATACCTCCATCAAAGCCAGTATTGAACCACACAAGAAAACTACTCTAATTACTTTAAAGTCTTTGTGTTGCCTATGTCACAGTCCAAACAGAAAAGGAATTCATCCCATATGGTTCAAATGAGATTATAAGGACAGAAATAAGGGCAGGGTTAAAGATGATAAGGTTCCCAGAGACTATAGAAGCTCCCAGTGCTGAACTGAGTGGTCATGGGGTGACTGGACACTGGAGGAAATACTGCTTCTAAAGTCTAGTGGGAGATATAGCCATGGAGAGTTTGCCATCACAGAAATTATAGTCTCAGAAGTTCTTACTTCCTGCCAAAGATGCACTGCTAAAGCAGCATATCTTAACCTCTCTCTCCTCTTGCCTTCTGGTCTTCTGCCTCCTATTGGAAGCCAGCTCAGGTGATCCCATCCATATACACTCATATCAAAGTAGAAATACTGGTTTCAGTGGAACAGATTTTAGTGGAACAGCAAATCACTGGTATGTACATCATTTCTGAATTGAAATGAGTTGATGGGTTACCTTTTCTACCATCCTTAATACTGTTGCTTCCAAAACCCCTGCTCAGTCCAGTTTGTAGTAAGTGTCCCTAATTATTCTGTTTTTTTTTTAATTTTTCCTGTGCATTAAGCCATACCTTGCATGAACTGAATGGAAATATTTTGCTGATTGGTGGTCACCATTCCAAATGAATTACCCATTTTTCTAGTTCTCAATGCATTAATCTTAAATACCATACGTAAAGTGCTTATACAGTAACTAGCACAGAGTAAATTCTTAATCAGTATTTTTGTACTTCTAGGTTTTACTGTGGGCCGTTGTACTTGAAGTCAATTATCTCAATCGAAATGAATTAGCACAGTCTGGCACATATGGCCCTTCCAGCTTATCCAAGCATTATCTCTGAAAGATCATCAATGCTGCTGCAGTGTGTTGGAAATAATCTGCACTGCCAGCTTCTGCAATGCTGGAGAAGTACGTCATGTTGGGTGAAGCCCTTCCAAGTATGGGACATCATGGACAACATGTGCTCTGGCCACAACCCTTTTGTAATAAAACAAGTAACAGTGGAATGCCATGGGAGCAAATGAGGGAAATCAGGGACATGGTTCTTGGCCAAGCTCAGTTTGACCATAGACAAGCCACTTCATCTCTTAAAGGCTCAGACTCTTTATCCCCAAAGTAAGCAATTGAAAAAGACTTCTGAGTTCCAAACTTGTGTTGGTTTCAGGGGAATCATGTTGTTATATAAGATACAACAGAAACAGTCAGCCTATAAAAGGGATAAAAGAAGCATTGCTCTGGTTGAAGAAGGCTGAAGGGGCCTAGAAGATGCTTTACCCTCCCCTTCACCTCTCACCCAACATTGCAAAGAAAACCCTAAAAGTGGATGTTTGCTGAAGGCCCACTCTGGTCTCATTTCTTCAGATAGTAGTTTCCCCCAATGTTATAGGGACATAAAGGGGGAAATACTTAATTTTGTTCTCACAAAGCATAAAATCTAGCAGTAAACTCTTGTAGACTGCAGTACAAATGGTATAATAAGTTCATTGTCCCGCAGTGTCTGCTACATAATTGTGTTCATTCCCTTTGTGTATTTTAGTAATGAGAGTATAATTGTTGGTGCTTATAATACATATAATCTCATTACTGTCACTCCCATCAGTATGCATTCACTTCAGCCTATACACCGTGTGCTCCACTTTCCCTCTCCTTGTAACACATACACATTTTTCTTTTCCTGCACCCAGATTTCAGTCTATTTCCTGACAGTTACCATTGCTAATCATTGAGACATCGCTGCCTGCCTGGTTTTTAGTATATTTCATCCACCATTCTGACACAGTGCCAAGAAACCATTATTGCATTAATGTTGACTTCCCATGGCCACATTTGTGCCATTCTAGAGTCGTTGAGACTTACTTGGAAAAGAAGCTAATTTAGACATGCAAATGATGGCATCCCTCACAGTGACTAGTGTGGAAAACTGTAAGATTAGACACAATTATATCATGCCTCCATTTTTTTTATCTGTCAAAGGACAGATTTGGACTCTGTTATTCTCCTGGATGCCTTCCATGTCTAATAATTCCTATTACCTATACAAGATTCAAAGCAGGAAAACTTATCATCAACCTCTTTTTGTTTTCTCAATAGGTAAAGTACAGTGAAATTTTTGAGGGCAGTAAAGATATATAATTGATACTCTGTACATACATGACATCACACAGTAGTCAAAACCTACAGAACTTTACAATACAAAGACTGACCTTTATTGTATGCAAGTTTTTAACAGCCATTTAGTAGACTGAGGGAATCCTAAAGTGAATGTAGAATGTGACAAAACAAATTGCATTCCACAAGTATAAAATAACTTCAGTGAAGGAGGTAGAGGAAAAGGTGATGGCCTGAGTAACTTTGGAAATGAGTAAATTAGGTAAAAATAAATGCAAAAGAAGCTACAAAAGCATCCTACGCTAGGTGATACAGTTATATCACACATAGGTATGGGTTTTCACTTCTGAAACTTCTATCTATGTAAATTGATATTGAACAATTAATTGGATCCATGGATGATGATAAGGAAGAAGACAAAAATGATCCATGTGGTAATGGATCCAAGTTGGAGACATCAGTATGAATCATATTTAGCTTAATATAAATATATATGGTTTTATGCAGAAGTATTTATAGATCTGTACATATACAGGTGTGTGTTTACATTAGTTAATATATACCCTTATATTTCCTTGCACTATCATCTGAGAAGGCCTAGAAGCAACAACTCCCCAGTAGCAAGAACCACACCTAGCACCAGGACCTTCAGTTCTAATAATATTTTCCAATAAAAAATATGAACATAATGTGGATTTTAGTTAATAATAATAGATCAATATTGGTCCATTTATTATTAAAGACATATTTTACTAATTAAAGTCTTAAGAGGAGAAGCTGAATGTGGCATTCATGGAAACATTCTGTACTATCTTCACAATTTTCTTATAAGCCTTTAACTGTCTAAACATTTAGTCAATCATAGTATAATAACACGATGTGGTGACAGTAACTATGCTTATCATGGTAAGCACTGAGTAATTTATAGAATTGCTGAATCACTATGTTGTACACCTGACACTAATGAAATATTTTATATCAACTATACTTAATTTAAAAAAAAAATTAAAATAAAAAACAAATTTTATTAAAAAAATAAAACAACCAAATAGAAAAAAACCCTGATACTTTTCAAAAATTCATAATTGGGGAGAAAACAATTATCTATAATTAAGAACAAAGCATAAACATGGCCAAGTTTCATATATTTATTTGAATAACTACTATAACTAGTACACCATCTATAATCTATACATTTTCAATATTCACTACAATCTAGATTGGTAGATGCAAAAAAATCTAGCAATGTTACTTCATTACCTGTCCTGATCCTGAAATGAGCCCATCCTTAAGTAATTCAATCTTAGGGCAAAAATGTCTATAACAACACTATTCTGGCAAATAGCAGAAGATACAGTTTACCTTCTAAAGGCCATCAAGAATTTATCAATACTGCAACTAGTCCTGGCTAACCTTATAAATATTGCAGCTAGTCTTGGCTAAAATTAGAATGTATATAGCACCTGTTCAGTCATCACTATGAGCTCTTCATGTAGCTAGACAAAGAGCAGATTCAAGGATGGGTGTCAGAGTTGACACTACAACAAAACCACCGTCCCTTTATCCAAGCAACTTAAGCTACTTTCCCACTATGCAAGTTCCTGCAAAAGCAGATGGTCTCTTAGATGTCTCTTTTTATAATTAGATCACAACTGACTCTCCCAGTAAGAGATACCAAGTCAAATATAAGGAGCACAGGTGTCTGCTGGCACTGCTACCTTGGAAATATTTAATATAAATTGGTTAGAATCCCCTCAAGTGATTTTTACACATCCTCAAGGAGAAAGAAGATACTAACTCAAGTCTCCAGAGCTGAAATGAGTTAGTCTCTTGAGAGTGGTACTTTTGGAAGTCTCAAAACCTTCAAAGGGAATATGGAACATGGGAAGAAGACGAATTGCTCAAAAGCTGCTGATAACAATGTGTGAAACAGAGTGGACATTTCAGCTTCTCTTCCCTTTCTCTAATAGCTTTCTGAAATTATCATGCCACGAGTGTGAAGTTATTCTGTAAATGGTAAATTGAATTCCAAGAAAAGCAAAAGCAATACCTCTTTAAAGAAGAAGAAACACATATTAATAGAAAAGAAAATACTTAGGGTGAACTACTACAAATTCAATGGTCTAAACCTGCTTCACCAGCAGCTTTATCTGGAAAAGCAGAAACCAGGAAAACTAAGATCTGTTCCCTTTAAAAACTTGCCACAATCTCTCTCACCATGTGAATTTCAATGTAAAACTTAAGAAGGCACCACTGAATAGTGCAGAGCAAGTGAACTCTGATTATACATTAGGGTCACCTGGGGAGTTAAAATAATTCTTTTTTGTCAAAATTCAATAAATTGGACACTAAATATTTGCAAATTTAACAGTATATACATTTTATTTTAAGAAAAGTACTACAAATATTAACCTGCAATTAGTGAGTTTTCTTTTTATAGTGATCTGGTACTCAGCAATCCTGAAACGACTTTCAGTGTCTTTTAGTCTTAAACAAATGAATATATATATATATATATATATATATATATATATATATATATGTATATATATATGTATGTATATATATACATATATATAACTTAAATAATTTAAATATATAATATATATTTAAATATATATAAATATATATTTAAATATAACTTATATATATAAACTGCTGAAACTTATAATATATATATACATATATATACACACACATATATATGTGTGTATATATGTATATATATGTGTATATATATGTATAGATATGTATGTGTGTGTATATATATATATATATATATATATATATTTAAACTGCTGAAAACCTAGGGGCACCTGGCTCTGTGGGTTAAGCATATGACTTCAGTTCAGATTAGGATCTCACGGTTTGTGAGTTCAAACCCCTCATCAGGCTCACTGCTGTCAGTTCAGAGACCACTTCAGATCCTCTATCTCCCTCTCTCTGTCTCTCCCCTGCTTATGCTCTCTCTCTCTCAAAAATGAATACATTTTTAAAAAATTTAAAAACTGCTGAAAATCTAAAACAAGGAGAAATTGTTAAAAATAGCCAGAGGGAAGAAGGACAGTCTACCTTCAAAAGATAAACTGTATCTGGGAGAGGTGACTTCTTAAAATAAACAGTAGAGTCAAGGAGATAACAAATGGCATATTTCAAGTGCTGAAAGATAATTCCAGCCTTTAATTATATACTTAATAAAATATACTTCAAAAATGAAAAAAATATTTTCAAACAAAACAAAGAATTTACTGCACATTAAAAGTCATACTAAAATTAGTTCCTGAAGCAGAAGATAAAATGATCTCAGATAAGACATTACTTCCAAGAAATATGAAAGAGCAGATAAAAAGTAAAATATATAGGTGGACATGAATGAAAATTGACTATAAAAAAATAACAGTAATGTTTTGTGGGGTTTTATGTATATGTATAATTAAACTGTATGCCATCAATAATCCTAAAGTTGAAAGTACAAAAGTCAAAGTGTCCATAGAATTTTCTGTTAATGGAAAGGTGGGTTCAGTATTAATTTGTTGTATTGTAGTAAGTCAAAAACCCATGTGTTAATCTCTAAAGCAGCAAGTTAACAAAAGGGAAAATGGAATATGAAGAATATCTGATTACCTGAGAAAAAAGTAGGAAGGAAGAATTAAAGCACCCAGGACAAGTGGGTCACACAGAAAACAAACAGTAATTTGGTACATGTAAACTCAATTAAATAAATCATTAAGTAAAATGAACTAAATATTCAAAGTAACAAAATTGTCAGGCTGGATTTTAAAAATCAAGTAATATGTTGCTTAAAAGAGTCACACTTAAAATGCAAACAATAAAACTCCCACCCCAACCACCCCCCCACAAAAAATCAAACACAAAAGAAGGTAGTAATGGAGAAAATAAGGGGCAAAAATAAGAAAATAAAAGACATGAAGAAAGCATAAAACAAATTGGCAAAAGTGCCTTCTTATCACTAATTAAATGCCAGTGGATAAACTCCTCAATCAGAAAACAGAGATTGGCAAAATGGATATTTTTTTAAAACACACAATTACATGTTGTTTACAACACACCTATATTAGGTATCAGGACATACATTGGTTGAAAGTGAAAAAATGGAAAAAGATACTCCCTGTAACAGTAGCCAAAGAGAGTAGATGTGGCTATACTCCTATCAGACAAAATAGACTTTAAATCAAAACTGTTACAAGAGTGAAAGAAGGAATTATATAATGATAAAAGGGCCAATTCCCCAAGAAGATACTGCAATTATTAACATATATGTACTAAACACCAGAGCTCCAAAATATATGAAACGCACATTAATTGAAGAGAGAAACAGACATCTCCACAATAATAATAGAAGTCTTCAATACCTCCCTTGCAATAATGTACAGAACATTCCGACAGAAGATCAATAAGGAAAAAGAGGACTTGAAAAACACTAAAGATTAATTCAACCTGACAGACATATACAGAACACTCAATACAACAACAGAATATACATTTCCCTCAAGCATACATGGAACATTCCCCAAAAGAGAGAATATGTTAGGAAACAAAATAACTTTTTAATTAATTTTAAAGACTGAAATCAGGCAAAACATCATTTCAATCACAAAAGAATGAAACCAGATAACAATGCCAGAAGAAAAACTAGAAAATTCAAAAATATGTGGAAATCAAACAACATAATTTACCAAAAAAAAACCAACAAAACAACAAAAAAAGATCTCAAATCAACAATCTAACTTTACATCTCAAGGGACTAGAAAAGTAAGAACTAAACCCAAAGCTAGAAGAGGGAATAGTAAATAAAATATTTTTTAAGTGTATTTATTTTGAGAGAGAGAGAAAGCACAGTTGAGGATGGGCAAAGGTAGAGGGAGACAGAGAGAATCCCAAGTAGGCTCTGCGCTGTCAGGGCAGAGCTTGACACAAGGCTTGAACCTGTGAGCCTTGAGATTATGACCTGGGCCAAAATCCAGAGTCAGCTGCTTAACCAACTGAGCCATCCAGGCACCCCAGTAAATAAAATACTAAACATCACAGCAGAGATACATGAAATAGAGAGTAGAAAAATACAAAAAAAAAAATTAACAAAACCAAAAATTGGTTCCTTGAAAAGATCAACAAAATTGACAAACTTTTAGCTAGACTAATAAGAAAATAAGAAGATTGAAAAAAGTAAAATCAGAAATGAAAGAGAAGACATTACTACTGGTTTTGCAGAAATAAAAAGAATGATACATGAATAGTATGAACCAGTATATGCCAACATATTGAATAACTTGGATGAAATTGACACATTCCTGGAAACACACAACCTACCCAGACTGAATCATGAAAAAATAGAAATTCTGAATAGACTGACCCATAACTAGTAAGGAAATAGAATCAGTAATCAAAAACCTCCCAACAAGGAAAAACCCAGGAACAGGTGGGTTCACCATTGAATTCTACCAAACATTTAAGGAACTAACACTAATCCTTCTCAAACTCTTCTAAAAATTGAGGTGGATACAACATTTCCAAACTCATTCTATGAAGCCAGCAGTACCCTATACCAAAGATAGACAAAGACACTACTGGAAAATAAAACTACAGATCAGTATCACTTATGAATATTAATATAAAGATCCAATGTTCTAGCAAACTGAATTCAACAACATATTAAAATGAGTATGCACAATGATCAAGTGGGAATGGAATGATGGTTCAAAATATAAAAATCAATTAAATATACCACAATAAAAGAATGAAGGGAGGAAATCACATGACCCATTCAACTGGTGCAAAAAAAAGAGGGCATTTGAAAAATTCAACATCTTCCCGTGATAAAAACACTCAATAAACTAGAAATAGAAGGAAACTATTTCAATACAATAAAAGCCCATATATGAAAAACTCATAACTAACATCACACTCAATGTTTAAAGACTGACACCGTTTCTTCTAAAATCTGGGAAGAGCAAACGAAAACAAAAACAAAAAACCTGTTTTTACCAGTTTTTTTTCTTTTCTATTCAGCATACTACTAGAAATCCTAACCAGAACAATTAGGCAATAAAAAAAAAAACTTCTAAATCATGAAGAAAAAAGTTACATTGTCTCTGTTTACAGATGACATGATCTTATATGTAGAAAATCATAACAACTCCACTAAAAAAAAACAAAAAAACAAAAAAAACAAAACCAAACTTGTTACAACTAGTAAAGGAATGCAGCAAAATTGTGGTATATAAAATCAACACATAAAAACCAGATACATTTTTATATATTAACAATGAATATCCCAAAAAGTAACAGAACAATTTTATTTAGAATAGCATCAAAAGGAATAAAATATGTAGGAATAAATTTAATAATGGAAATAAATTGTACACACAAAACTAAAAAAAATGTTGTTGATGGAAATTAAAGAAGACATCAATAAGTGGGAAGACATCCAGGGATCACGGATCAGAAGACTTAATATTGTCAGGATGTCAAAGTATTCAGTGCCTCGGAAACACTACACTAAGTGAAATAAGCCATTACACAAGGACAAATATATGATTCCACTTATATAAGGTGCCTAACATGTTCAAATTCCTAGAGACAGAAAGTAGAATGGTGGTTATCAGGAGCTGGGGGAAGAGACACTAAGGAATTAGCATTTAATATGCTTCAATTGAGGAAGATGAAAAAGTTCCAGAGATGGATGCCAGTGATGATTGCACAATGTGAATGTACTGCATGCCACTGAACTGTACACCTAAAAGTGGTAAAAAAAAAAAAATAGTAACTTTTACGTGTGTTTTGCCACAATAAAAAATGGATTATGATTATGAAAAAAACAATGTTTGAAAATAAGAAAATAAAAACATTCTGCAAAAATATATAATGCAAACAACATTAAAACCACAATAGCTACACATTATTAGATAAAGTAGACTTTAAATCAAGAAAAATGACTACAAATAAAGGGATATGTTTCATAGTGATAGAATAGTCAATCCATCAGGACGTTATCACAATCTTAAATTTTATGTGCCTAATAACTGAGCTTCAAAATATGTAAAGCAAAAAGTGACAGAACTTAGAGGGAAATAGCTACATTCATAATCACAGTGGAAGACATAGATATTTCAATGGCTGATAGAACTAGCAAAGAGCCAAAAAATGGTATAAAAGATGTGAAAATACCTTTGATGACAATTTTGATGACAAAATTGACCTGATATAAAGATAACATTACATTCAATAACTTAGAATACATATTAATTTCAAGTGCACGTAAAATATTTACCAAAATTTGCCAAAGGCTGGGTCACAAAGCAAGCCTCAGAAAATATCTTGAGTATTGAGATTTGTCAGAGTGTTTCCTCTAATCACAATGAAATTAAGCTAGGAATAATAAGAAAAATATAACTAGAAAATCTCCATCTGCTTAGCAATTAAGCAATATACTTAAATAACCCATGGATTACACAAGAAATCAAAATACAAGTTGGAAAATGTTTTTCACAGAATGACAATAAGATATCTAAAAACATCAGGAATACAACTAATGGAGCACAGGCATAAATTAACAGTTTTAAATGCATATATTAGAATTTTTTAAAAGTGTCCCCCTCCAAAAATTGAGCCACGCTTTAATCTCAAGAAGCTAGGAGAAAACAGCACATCAAATATCCCATTGATTACTGTCTTAGTCCATTTCTGCTTCTACAATAAAATACTGATTCTGGTTAGCTTATAAAATACAGAAGTTTATTTCTTACTGTTACAGAGGCTGGGAAGTCCAAGGTCATAGTGGCTACAGATCTGGTGTCTAGTAAGAGGTCCTGGCTCATAGATGATAGTCTTTTCACTGTGGCCTGATATGGCAGAAGGAAGCAGGGAGTTCCCTCAAACCTCTTTTATAGGGGAACTAATACCCTTCATAAGAACTCTGTCTTCATGTTCTAATTATCTCTCAAAGGCCCCACCTCCTAATATCATCACAATGGGGGTTAGAATTTTAACACATGAATTTTGGATGTACAAAAACATTCAGACAATAGTAATTATTATTTACAAAGATAAAAGAGTCCTTTACAACAGAGAGATCTGGCTGACACCATATGAATGACATGACAACAGCTAGCATCACTATTAATGAAACAAGTCAATATTGCAGTACTTCTCATGTAATGAAAGGATAAATGCATAATATCACCAAATTCAATTCTTGCCAAAATGTTTGCTCTGAATCTAAATATGAGGAAATAATTCCACATTTAGAAGATTCTACTACCGATCTAGGCTGAATTCTTTAAAATACCTGAGTCATAAAAATACTTTTTTTTAAGTCAGTGAAATGTTCTAGATCAGGGTGAGCAAATTCC
This sequence comes from Acinonyx jubatus, assembly GCF_027475565.1. NCBI lineage: Eukaryota > Metazoa > Chordata > Mammalia > Carnivora > Felidae > Acinonyx > Acinonyx jubatus. Next base: position 119,181,618 of record NC_069383.1, read on the forward strand.
TGTACAGGACAAGAGAGTAAATATTTTAGAATTTGCCATATGGTCTCTGTTGCAGCTATTCAATTTTGCCCTTGTAGTCTTGAAAGCCTTCATGGACAGTACATACCCATATGAGCATGGCCATGTTCCATTACGGCTTTATTTATGGGCACTGACTTTGATTTTATATAATTCACAGAACATTATTTCTTTTGGATTTTTTTTCTACCTTTAAATATATAAAACCTAGGCTGTTTGGGTGGCTCAGTCAGTTAAGCATCTGACTCAACTTGGTTTCCGCTCAGGTCCTGATCCCAGAGTTGTGGGATTGAGCCTTGCATCAGGCTCCATGCTCAGCATCCCTCTTGGGATTCTGTCTCTCTCCCTCTGCCCCTCTCCCCTGCGCGCGCTCTCTCTCTCTCTCTCTCTCTCTCTCTCTCTCTCTCTCACACACACACACACAGTCTCTCTCTCATAAATACAAGATGAAAAAATGATAAATGAAAATATAAAAACTATTCTTACCTTGCAGGTCATATAAAACCAAGTACTAGGCCAAATTTGGTCCCTGTGCTATAGCTTGCCAAACTGTATTCTTGATTAAAAGAATAAAGGGACATGAAAAGGAAATGCAATGTGTGATCCTTGACTGGGTTTTAAATTTAAAAAAAAAAAAAGAAGAAGAAGCAAGCAAGCAAGAAAGCAAGCAATAAAGTGTATCACTGAAACTGAGGAAATTTGAATTTGCACAATGCATAATATACAAACTAAGCATATTATTTTATAAGCGTTAGAGAGCTTGGATGTAAAAATGATATAGTGGTTATGGAGGAGGATATTCTTGTTCTAGATAAGTGCATGCTAAACATTTAAGAGTAAAAAAAGAATTAAGAGTCAAGTGACATAATGTCTACCACTTACTTCCAAATGAACTAGGAAAACAAAAGAGGTAAAGAAGTGTGCATATGTGTGTGTTTTTGTACGTGTATTCATATGAGAGAGAGAAGGTGATGCAAGGCAGCAAGAAATGGAGATTAAGTAAATGAGGCAAAATCTATAGCTGTAGGTGAAGGGAGGAATGTTTATTGCACTACTGTTTCAAATTGACTGTGGTTTGAAATTTTCAAAATAAAACATTAGGGGAAAATAAAATCAAATTAAAATATAATATCCATACCCCACCCCAGAATTCTCTATCAACTGACCTGTTGTAAGACTCCAGACCCTGGAATTCTTAAGAGCTTGCAGTTGCAGCATGGGCTGAGAACCAGTACTGTAGGAGAAAGAAAAGGTGTAGTAGGTAAGAGAGATTTAGGTTTTCTCTGCCACTTACCTTCTGCAACCTTCTTGTAGTGAAGGTATATACTTCACTAAGCCTTAGTTTCCAGGTCTATAAAATATGACTTCTACTATCAATGGCATAGAGTTGAAACACTCAATGTATCTAAACACATCTCACAAATTCTAGCAATATACGTACAATACTTTGGGAAACTTGATTATTTGTGTCCCGTTAAGAAACTGAAAAATAAATAAACCAGAACAAATCTCTCAGTGGTATGAGTAAAAAAAAGAAAGCAAGTTTGGAAATGACAGATGTCACATTCTCCAAAGTTGCTGACAGCAAAGTTAGAAGGTATAGAGGAACAGAACATAGAGTTGGCCAGCACTTTAACGAACCACATTAATTTTGCAAATATTTAACTTTAAATTTAACTTTACAAAAATTATTTCAATTGGGGTGCCTAAGTGGCTCAGTCGCTTAAGCATCTGACTTGGTTTTGGCTCAGGTCATTATCTCACAGTTCCTGGGATTGACTGGGATTGACTCACACACTCTTTCTAACTAAAAAAAAAAAAAAAAAAAGATTATTTCATTTAATACAGCATCCCTAGAAAGTAATTATTTCCCTATCATAGATGTGAAGACTGAGGCTTAGAAAAGATAAGTGCTGTCCCTGAGGCCACAGAGATGGTACACAGTAGTAGGTTTTGATCTCTTTGTTCATGTAACCTTAGGGCTCAAACCATTAGTCACCATGACCCATTTCTTCTCACAGTATGAAATCGCAAGTCCTTTTGATTTTATTCACCCATGATGAGTCAATCTTCTGAGTGGCAGCCGGTCTCTAAAATTACATTCTTTTTTTAAAACTTTTTTTAACATTTATTTATTTTTGAAATACAAAGAGAGACAGAGCACTAGTGGGGGAGGAAAAGAGAGAGAGAGGGAGACAGAATCTGAAGGAGGCTCCAGGTTCTGAGCTGTCAGCACAGAGCCCAATGTGGGGCTCGAACCCACAAACCATGAGACCATGACCTGAGCCAAAGTCGGATGCTTAACCAACTGAGCCACCCAGGTGCCCTAAAACAACATTCTTGAATTGTCATCATTCAGACCATAGATTATTCTTTTATAAGTGATATAAATGTGTTCCATAGCAAGGCAGGAGATAAGTAGCCCACATGCATGGTGATTAATCTGTAAGAAAATGCCTCAGTGCTGTACTACTAGATGAAGGAGTCATTCAGGTTAAACCAAAAACAAGATGCTCCACCTTCAGGATTATATAAACAAACAACATGAGGTTTTATAACATATATTCCTTCATTTACTTACTTATCCATCCACTCATTTATTTATCTGCCTTTACACATATATGTATTTTATTCACTTATCCATTATTTGTTCACATTTATCATTTATCTAATACATTAATTGTTCCAATTATTCATTCCATCTTTTCAGTCAAAAAAAAAAGTAATTCTTGAATCCTTACTATATGCCAGGTACATTTCTAGAAGGTGTGATACAGAATCAAACAAAGCAGATCATTACCTCTGCCTTCATAGCACTTACCTCTATAGGTGAAAACAATAAATGAGAGTAACAACAAAAATAAGTAAAATATATAGCAAAATAATTAGTGATTAGTGCTAAGGGGGAAAAAAAAACAAGGAAAAGAAAAATAGCAAATGTTAAATAGGATGAAGGTGATAAAATTTCAACAGATGGCCAGAGAAGCCTCATTGCAAAGGTGACTTTGGTGATGATTTTAATCAGAGATAAAAGGGAACAGGGCGGTAATAAAAAACAAAACAAAACGAACCCACACATGTGCATATATGTACCTATACACATATGCATACACACATTCATATATGCGTATATGTATATATGCCAATGCATCCCCTCTTTCACTGAAAATGTGTTACTAATGTATATGTATATGTATATGTATATGTATATGTATATGTATATGTATATGTATATGTATATGTATATACGCTGGATTAAATAGTGCAAAGTGACATTGTTGATTTTATTGTAGAACAGGTAGACCAGTAAAAATTTGTGACTGGCATTGGCCACACCTCAAATAGCACTGACTTAAGGCATTGGAGGCCCAAGAAGTTTTCAATTCTTACTTCAATTTTACTTCAATTTGTACACAAAAAATTGCATGATTTGGGGAAGAAGAGTGAAATGATCTAATATATCTCTTAAAAACTGCACTTTTGCTTCAAATATTTGGATTTCTGGAAACACAAAGAAAAAGGGTCTTCATGACTCTTTCACTCTATCTTCCTGGAATCTCATATTAACTGGAGATACTTCCTCTGTACTCCTGAGGCACAGGACCCTAAACAAGGTGTCATATTTCAAAGCCTTTCTTCCTGATGCATAGACAAGTTTGGTTAGGAAACTGAAAAAATAATTGAACCAGCTCAAATCCCCAGCATCCACATGTCACCTGGATTGAATTCTCTGCCTTTCCCAATGACATTATCCCTGTATCTCATTTCTATTTGTTCTGTTAGCAAGGAACTGCATTCAAAACTAACAGTGGGTGTCTCTGACTTTGAAAACTAGCCTGCCATCTAGAAAAGTGGAGTTAATTACTTATATGAAGTGACTGAATAACCAAGGGAATATACTTGTGATGGCACTAATACATCACCTTTATTGTAATAAGGCTTTGTTGGTCCCTAGACAAGACACTGTAATACACAAAAGGCAAATTGCAAGCTTAGAAATGTCGGAAGAGCAGCCCACCAAAGGAACTAGGACATCTTAATGAGCTATTTTGGGGAGCTCATTGCTCTAGAAGTATATTGGGGTACATTTTTATTCAATGTTTAGTTCTTTGAGCTCCAAATAGAGGAAATCTGACTAGTTTGCAGCCCTTCTTGTACCTGAAAACAAACAAAAACTTAAGACTTCATTTGACCTACCTCTACTTTTACTCTTATCCTCCAGCTAATGAACAGTAACAATGCTTCCCATGGAACTGTATTATGGCTACTCAACTGCCAAGAAAAAACTGAATTCACCCACTATCTTTGATAAGTATGATCACTGAGGGACACAGAACCATTTCCAGTCTCTGCCTCTCCCAGTCCCCATCTCCTGGAAGTGGCAATCCAGAAAAATCATTCCTTAGAGAAGCTACTAGTATGAAGGTTACCTGGATTTTATAAGAAAAGGAAATGATCAGCTCCTTTCAGGTGGTCCAAGGTTGAGGGAAAGACACCTCTATTCTCCCCATGCCACTCTACTCCACCTCTGAGATTGCCACATTCTAATCCTTGCAGCTTGAGAATATGTCACAGTACATGGTGAAAGGGACTTTGTGCATAGAATTAACTTTACAGACTTTAAATTAGAGACATTGTATTAGATTACCCAGATGGATTCAATATAAACATGTGGGCCCTTTAAAGTAGAATACAAAGGCAATAAAGTCTATGAGGGAGATGCAATGATTAAAGATGAGGCAGGAGAGATTCAAAGTGTAGGCAGGACCCTACTAGCCATTTCTAGCTTTGAGGATGGAGGAAGGAGGCCATGAACCAGTGAGCCAGGGCAGCCTTGACAAGCTGTGGGGTCAACTCACAGCTGACAGCAAAGAAAGAGATAGCTCAGCTCCATAACCACAAAGAACCAAGTTCTACCAACAACCTGAATGTACATAAAACACCTTCTCCTCTAGAGCTTCCAGAAAGAAATACATTCCTGGTGACACCTTGACTTTAGCCAGTGAGCCCAGTACTGGACTTCTGACCTAAAGAATGGTAAGAAAAGAAATGTGTGTTATTTTAAACCATTAACTTTGTAGTAATTTGTAATAGCAGCAATAGAAAACTAATCCATGGTCTCTAAGAGGCAGATTCTTAGGTAGAAGACACTTGGTGACATTCAGAAAAGCATGGCACTGAAAAAGTAAGCAAGCACATTGGGGTTGCATCTTCTGCCTATTTCCTTTTGCCAATTCAGCTATTTTGCTATATAAGTTTTGGGGTAAAGGAAAGAGAGAGGAAGGGAGGGAGGGAAAGTGGTAGGAAGGGAAGGGAAGAGAGGACACAAGAGAGATTGAGAAGGAAAGAACAGTATCTACAGATACCATGGTCTTGAAATGCCACCATTTTACTCAGTGAGCACACACCCCAGAGGAAACCTGAGTCTGATGTTCTCCACTGAATCTCAGGTCCTATGCAACTTTCACAATTATCAGCATCTTGTTACATTGAGAGTGAGGCAGAAGAGTGATCCTAGCATTTAACAAAACTTATTTTTCATGGAAAAAAATGGCACTCAAGTACAAGCCAGGCCCATCAGCCGGCAATCAGTTAAAGAAAACACGATTCATTCCAATACTTATGGAAGAGCTTCCTGTTCTTGGCTACATACTGCTTACATTGTTCTCTTACAGGGCACCTCACAAAAGAATGTTAAAGGGTAACTGTCGAATAAATTTTTGCCTTAAAACCTAACCTCGAGTAATAGTGATTCTAGCCTAAAGATAAAGGATGTGGTAGAACAGTATTTCTTATTCACAGAAATCGTCAATAATGAACTGTGATTTGAACAAAAATTCAATTATTGCTGTTAGAGCTAAATAGAGATACAGCTGAGTGGTTCACCAGCTTCCAAGAGTGATTCTTGACCTGGATAGCCCCCTTTCAAATTAATTCTCAGTGACCTCTGACTCACAGGTCACGGGCACCAAAGTCTGACCATACCAAGGCTAGCCGGTGGCAGCTCTGAAGCATCTCCTACACTTGATCCCCTTCTACTCCATCTCAAGCACATTTTCCTAATGCCTGACCACACTATTGCCCAAAATGGCCTCAGAAGCTGTGAACTAATAAATAATTAAAGTGGATATTTAACAGAAAATTTTCAAGGAATTAAAAGGCTCTAATATGCAAAGGAGTTTTCCTTTCAACTGTGAAATTCTCAGCCACTCTGACAAGCAGAAGGAGTTATTTTAGAACAGTCTACAAATCATGTAATCATAATGCTTTGTGTTGAGGTACAAGATCATAATGATCATGGGAAAGATCTCAAAGACGTTGAGAAGATTGTGACCCAGCCTTTTTAATTTACTGCTGGGAAAACATAGGTTTGATTGAAGATGTTCAGATGACTCACCCCTTTATGAGTTAGTGATTTTACCAGCAGCTTCTAGCATTCCAATCCATTCATTCATTCATTGGTTCATTCATTCATTCATTCATTCATTCATTCATTCAGCAGGTATTTAATAAGCACCTGCCAAGCACTGGTTTAGGTACTGAGGATTGAGTTATAACAAAGTACAGGGAAGTGAGATTCTTTTGAGATATGTTTTGAGATAATTTCCCAGTGTTCTTTTTAACATGGCTTTTAATTACCTCTCCATTTCTCCACTGAATTATTTATATATCTAACTATACTTTCTCAAACACTCCCTTCCCAGGGGTCACCCAGACTCCCACCAAGAACTTTATGTCTTTGTACTAGTCTCATTTTCATAACCTGACATAAGCAGCCCATAATGCACATTAATCTCTAAGCATCAAACAAAATTCAGCAAATTATTACAGAGTACTTGGCACATAAGAGCATGAATGCAAGAGCTGGTGATCATAAAACAAGGCATAAAATGGAGTCCCTTTCTTCAAGAAAGTTAGAATCTACTAAGGAGCACAAAATGAGCATCTTTGAAATGGAGCACAGAAAGATATTTGGATATCCAAATAAGAAAACATAGTTCCTAAGCAAAATAAATGGTAACTCAGAGGCTTCCTGGAAAGGGTGGCTGATGAGGCCAATTTTTATAATTGTTAGACTAGAACTATCCAAGAATGGATATGTGAGAAATTTCCAGAAAGAATAGTTTAAGAAAAATCAGTGGTGATGTAGAAAAGCCTCAGACACATTTGTGAATAACAAATGGGTGGGTTTGTCTCTATAAGGGACTGAGCTATATTTGGAGTTGGGGCGAAAGGTATATAATTATTCAAATTTGAGTAGAGAAGGCTTTCCTAAGTTAGAATTGCTAGCTAGAAAACAAGGTTCTTGCTCCCAGTCCCTTAATATTTGTTGCCCTCATCACACCTAAGCCAGGTGAACTCTTCCTCTTTGGAAAAAATTTCCTCCCTCAACCTGAAAGCCTTTTCCTTGACCATAAGGGCTTCCTTAAGTCATATGGATATCACAAACTTTCTGTAGATCTAATAAACACCATCTTTTGTACTTATAGCCACATTATTTCAAATGTGTGCAAATATTTTATATTTAATATGTGGAATTCATAGTATTCCTAGTCGTGATTTTTTTTCTTTGGTGATACTTTGGTGATACCAAAGGATTATTACCACAGGGTTGGGCTGTTGGGAGACTCTCTAAAATTGTGACAATGTTAACTGCTCTGTCACCACAACTGAGAGCTCTTGGTTTCAGAATTACCAAGGAATCACTGTAGTTTCTATGGATTTAAAAAATAGTTAATTTTGCCTTTTTAGGAAAAATGTCAGACTTATTAAAAAATCATTTAACTTCCTCAGATCCTAAGGATCATGATCCTCATGTTGAAAGGCCAGTAAAAGGTCAGTCCATACATTGCAAAGTATGTATTTAAAGCCAACAAACATTGAAGTATAGAATGGTGTTGAGTTTTGCTTTATTTGCCTTCTTTAAGCTTACCTACATGACTAATTTTATTGCTTTATGCCCCTAACAGAAGATGCTCTAGCTGAAAGTCTTCTCTAGGCACCATGAGTCTACTAAAAAATTAGTATCTTATAATCTCTACCTATAGCTAGCCACCCCAAACGGTACTCATGCCGCTGATAGTGTAGTTCCTGCTTTTCAAACCTTATTAGAAGAATGGTGGGTGGCTCAGTCGGTTAAGCGGTCGACTTCGCTCAGGTCATGATCTCGCGGTCCGTGAGTTTGAGCCCCGCATCGGGCTCTGTGCTGACAGCTCAAAGCCTGGAGCCTGTTTCAGATTCTGTGTCTCCTTCTCTCTGACCCTCCCCTGTTCATGCTCTGTCTCTCCCTGTCTCAAAAATAAATAAAACATTTTAAAAAATTTAAAAAAAAAACAAGAAGAATGGTAGGTCTTTATGATTCAAAGACATATAAGTTGATCAGGTTTCTGAGAGAATGAGCATAGTAGATTTTACCATACTAGATTTTAGTATATCTTACATTTGCTCCGTCTGGTCAACCTAGGAAAACAGTGGTTTCTGAAGAATGGGTCATAACATTTTATTTTTCTATTTTTTAAAACTAAAATCTTTTTATTTTTTTTTATTTACATCCAAGCTAGTTAGCATATAGTGCAACAATGATTTCAGGAGTGGATTCCTTAATGCCCCTTACCATTTAGCTCATCCCTCCTCCCACAGTCCCTTTAGAAACCCTGTTTGTTCTCCATATTTAAGAGTCTCTTATGTTTTGTCCCCCTCCCTGTTTTTATATTATTTTTGCTCCCCTTCCCTTGCTTTCATCTGTTTTGTGTCTTAAAGTCCTCCTATGATTGAAATCATAGGATATTTGTCATTCTCTGACTAATTTCGCTTAGCATAATACCCTCTAGTCCCATTCACGTAGTTGCAAATGACAAAATTTCATTCTTTTTGATTGCCAAGTAATACTCCATTGTATGTATGCACACACACATACACCACATCTTCTTTATCCATTCATCCATCAATGGATGTTTGGGCTCTTTCCACACTTTGGCTATTGTTTATAGTGCTGCTATAAACATTGGGGTGCATGTGTCCCTTTGAAACAGCACACCTATATCCCTTGGATAAAAACCTAGTAGTGCAATTGCTTGGTGACAGGGTAGTTCTATTTTTAATTTTTTGAGGAACCTCTATACTGTTTTCCACAGTGGCTGCCCCAGTTTGCATTCCCACCAGCAGTGCAACAGAGATCCTCTTTCTCCGCATCCTTGCCAACATCTGTTGTTGCACGAGTCGTTAATATTAGCCATTCTGACAGGTGTGAGGTGGTATCTCATTGTGGTTTTGATTTGTATTTCCCTGATGATGAGTGATGGGGAGCATTTTTTCATATGTCAGTTGGCCATCTGGATGTCTTCTTTGGAGAAGTATCTATTCATGTCTTTTGCCCATTTCTTCACAGGATTATTTGTTTTTTGAGTATTGAGTTTGATAAGTTCTTTATAGATTTTGGATACTAACCCTTTATCTTATATGTCATTTGCAAGTATCTTCTCCCATTCTGTGGGTTGCCTTTTAGTTTTGCTGGTTGTTTTCTTATTGATTTTGATGAGGTCCCAATAGTTCATTTTTGCTTTTGTTTCCCTTGCCTCTGGAGACGTGTTGGGTAAGAAGTTACTGTGGCTGAGGTCAAAGAGGTTTTTGCCTGCTTTTTCCTTGAGGCTTTTGATGGCTTCCTGTCTTACATTGAGGTCTTTCATCCATTTTGAATTTATTTTTCTGTATGGTGTAAGAAAGTGGTCCAGTTTCATTCTTCTGCATGTCACTGTCCAGTTTTCCCAGCACCACTTGCTGAAGAGACTGTCTTCATTCCACTGGATATTCTTTCTGTCTCTGTCAAAGATTAGTTGGCCATACGTTTGTGGGTCCATTTCTGGGTTCTCTGTTCTGTTCCATTGATCTGAGTATCGGTTTTTGTGCCAAGAGTCTTAACATTTTAAAAGATTGGGAACAACTGTTTTTGTTCCTTATCATTTGGTTTACTTCCTTTAGGTAAGGCTAGTTTAGAAGTTATCCTCAGAGAAAGATGGAGTAACAAATTCTAGCTCCAAGGAGAGATTTCCTGCCAATTTAAATTCCCCCCTCCGGTTGGCTGGGAAACATCCCACCTAAGCTCCTCACAGGTGAGATCAGCTTCATGGGCTTGCATATGACTCAGTACTTAGGAGGATGCCCCTCTTAGTTTAACATTCTACTGTCATTGTCTTGAGATTCTTAATGATTTTTTTAATTAGGAGACTTGATTTCATTTTGCACTGAGCCCCACAAATTATGTAGTCAAGCTGCTCAGAGAAACATTGTATCAGAATGCTTTTGGCTGCAAGTAAACCCAACTAAAATTGACTTAACCCATGAGAATTCCTGGGCTAGCCCAGGACTGCTATAACTTCACAATATCACTAACCAGGCACAAAAACAGTTATAAAAGCTTTTAGGTCCCTGTGTTCTTTTTTCAGTCATTCTGATAAGGACCTTATGTGAAAATTTCTCTCCAAGGTGGTAAACACAACAGTATTTTAAAGACATGACCAACCTAGTATATAGTTAAATCGGATGACAGAGTTTTCTATGATGTTAGGGATGAGATATAGAATAGAGATCTAGACCTTGCACGCTATTTCAAAGTTATGAGACATATGAACTGTCTATATTCTTGACCATGTTCATGTATATTAATTACATAGCCCCCTGCATAGATTAAAGTTATCTCACATGTACCAACAAACCCATACCACTCTTTTATGTTGACGTATTTTTTAAAGTAATTTACCCTGAGTACAAAATACAATATTCCTTTTAAGAGTAAAGGAAACCCACTCAGCTATTTTCATCCCTTATCACCCAGAATTTGAATACATTTTCCTTACCAACTCACTTACTGGTTAACATTTGCCCCAGCAACTAGAACAGAAGTCAGATTCTCTGAAACACCTATCCATAAGAGAAGTGTAAACAAAATGAAAGTTTTAGTAGAAAAGGGGTGGAATAGCAATGGTTATAGGAATAATAATCCATAGTAACCTTGTTCTGAAATCCTTTCCATCAGTGGAAAACTATCTTACCAAAAATAACTCAAATCCCGATAGTCTTGCTCTACCAAAACATATTGTAAGAGTAAATCTGGATGCATACAAGTGATAGTTGTCTTACACAATGTAGCAGGGAGATTGTGTAAGTAAGATTGAGAGATAAAGTAGGGAAGATATGCTATAGACAGACTATCAAGGAGTTTGGGTGCTAGTCTTTACATTTTAGGTAATTATACCAAAGCAAAATGGCAGAAGGTTTGAAAGCACAAATCACTTATCAGGTGTGTAGACCTGAAAAAGTCATTTAAATTTTCAGATCATCAGTTTTCTCATCTACAAAGTATAGATCATAGGAGTAGCTGCCAACACAGATGAATGTAACTACTGAATGAAACAATGAACACACCACACTCAGCACTGGTAAGCATTCAATTAATGTGCCCCTGATGAGGTAAATGTCAATGGTTCTAAAAACAGCCATTAAAAACCAGTGCAAAGATATCCTGTGATAGCTGATTGGGAGCTAAGACTGCTTTCATTTCAGTAGAAACACTCACCCAGGGCCTATGCTAAAGCCATCCTGAAAGAAGAGTGTGTGCCCAGGTGTGTGGGAAAACGTGTGTGGGGAGGGTAGTGATAGGCCCTTCTTGCTCGTCACTAAGAACAATATAGTGAGATACAAACTAAACTGTTATTTTCAAATTGCTCCCTATGAAGGGGCACGTGGGTGGCTCAGTTGCTTAAGCATCTGACTCACGTTAAGCATCATGATCTCACAGTTCATGAGTTCTAGCCCCACATCAGGTTCTGTGCTAACAGCTCAGAGCCTGGAGCCTGCTTTGGATTCTGTGTCTTCCTTTCTCTGCCCGTCCCCCACTTGTGCTTTGTCTCTCTTTCAAAAAAAATGAATAAACATTAAAAACATTTTAAAAAATTCACTATGCAATTTAGATTAACGGGCTGAAAAATGCCCAGTTCAAAGGCTTGACCTATACATAGAAAATACTAAGTTTGTATCTGAAACAAATTTCTCCACAAACAGGGGCTAAAAAAAAATCATCAAACCATGTATAGCTCTTCTTTTTAAAAATATCTTGGCATTTCTCCCTCTGATTCCTCATACTTAAGAATTTGCCAAGGCAGGGTTTTTTTTTGGTTTGTTTTTTTGTTGTCCTATTCAAAAAATCCAGTAAATAGGGGTCTATCACCAAAACAAAGTGATCTTAATTATATTCATTCAAACAAGGCCACTATAATTCCCTATTTATTGCAACATGAAAAATTCCCAGAAGATAATCAATAAATTATGTTTTCCTTTTAGAAAATTCTAGACAATTCACCAATGTTTTCCAATACACTATTTGGAAGGCAGTTTCTGATTCAGGCTAATCAGACAGTCTTCTAATGAAATTTTAGACAAGACTGAACTCCAAATTCTATACTTAGAAAACATTTGGGGTCAATGCATTTGAGTGCTGGTAGAACAGTACAAAAATAAGACCTGTGGAAAAAGCAGGTGGCTCTACAACAAACAGTTCAACAAGCCACACAAAACTGAAATTAAACAGTCTATGATTTTGTTGAATTACTTTTGCCTTTTATTCTCTACCCAGTATAAGGAGGACCAATAATCAATTTTTCAGCAGGGGCAAAAACAATAAATGGCAATACATTACAAAGATATAACACACTCATGTTCACACACATATTTAGAAGCATATAAACACAGAATTTTCTTTTTCTGAAATATTAACTGATGCAGTATTTTGATCTTGTATTATCTTATGCGCAAGAGCCCTTCCTCCACTCAGCTAGATAGGGCTAACATCAGTATTCCTTGTTTCAAGGAAGGGAAGGACAAGCAGAGCAACAAAATCTCTCTTCTTAGCAGGGACCATGGATTGGACATGTAATGAGTCAGAGCAAGGCTTCTAGCCACCTACAGATAAATGATGATTCTCTAGGTAGAGAGGGCTGGGAGAGAATGTACAAGGGAGAGAAACAAGTTTAGAACCAAAGAACGTTTGTGTCATCTAGGCTGAGCCTCATGGACAGAAGGCTGTCCAACATGTGTAAGGAATATTTTGTAGATGTTATAACGATACGTTTTTTTGCATTTATGAAAATCAATGTCTAGGCATAAACCAACCATTATGGAAAATATGTGATGTCAGAAGAAATTTTTTATAGTTTTTGAACTATATGGAGTGTTGTCCCTGGATCTGCAGGTCCAAAAGCCAGAGAACAGAGGAAGGTGACTTACACACTGAAGTATCTCCAAGACAATTTCTGCACAGTTTCCCAAAATGAGTCTGTCTTTGATTACCCAAGTCTAAACATAACATAAACTCAGTGAATATCCTTAGTTGGACAATTGGATAGGTGAATGAATCAATGAATTAGTTATTTTCAGCATTTCTTTTTTTTTTCTTTTTTTTTTCTAATTGGGAGACACTATACTACCGTGATTGAAAGTCTGGATTCTGGGTTAATCCTGAGTTTACATTTATAATCTTCTGCTAATTATATGATCTTAGGTAAATCTTATAATGATTTAAACCACTTCCTTATCTGAGAAGTGGTGACACTTCTTTTGTTGGGAGGATTACATAAAAGAATATATTAAATGCACTGTGCCAGGCACATAGTGCCTATTAAAAATGGTAGCTACCCACCATGATGATTGTAGTTATTATTCTTGTCGAAATACTTTGGCATCAACAAAAGTACAAATTAGTCAGTTTAGTCAAGTCAGAGCAGAAGATAAAGCTAAAAAAAAGTGCACGCAGAGTAGTTCAAATCCCCAGTCCTTTACCTGCAAGTTAAATTTGGTCCCAAATTCAATTTACTGCAGTCTCATTTGTTCTGGGCAATGTAGCAAGAACAGAGGATGAATAAATCGTGGGTCTGTCCTCTGGAGTTCACATTGAAGTAGGAGGGGTAAGACACCCGCAGAGAGCATTAAAATAACTTTCTGTGTGTCTGTGCTAAACGGAAAGCTATTAAAAAGTAATAGTAAGTGAACAAGAAGCTGAGAGAAAGAAGTAATCAGTGTGAGCAAGCACACTCGGAGAAGACTTAGGGAAGATGGCCGACATGAGTTCGGCCATAAATACATTGTAGACATTTTCAACATGAAGAAGAGGGGAAAGACTGATCACGGAAATTTTCTGGGGTATCAGCTGAGAAGCAAAGTGAAGATGAGTGTCCTATCCATATCTTCTTGACACCTACCATTACCATGCAAACATGTTTTTAACCGCCAGCCCTTGTGATTCTGTGCCTTGAGAATTCTGTGCCATCAGTGCAGCCAGAAATACTGTAAGATTAATACCCATCCCAGGTAACGCTCAACCTATCATGGCTGATGAATAAATAACCCAACTCCCTTGTCCCTCTAACTCCCAAGATGTCCCCAGCAGGATTATGTGCTAGTTGCCAACAGGCATAAGTGTGCTATAGAACAAAACACCCTTTATTGGCTTCCTTCTCTGCTCTTACTTCTCCACTCCCCTATGGTCATTACTTGAAATCATTTTCTAAATAAACGATCTGTGTGTGAATCCTTACATCAAAACAAACCAAGACTGGAAAGATGATAGCGTTCACAGTTGAGTTCAGCACAGATTTCTCAAGCACTTTGTATGTGCCTACACTACACTACACTACACTACACTCTGTGGATTCAGAGATGTAGCAGAGGCACACCCTGACTATATGGAGTTTACAGTCTGGATGGAAATATGAAGTACACTAAAAATAAGCTTTTTTAGTTTCAACTAGATCATAAGGTCCTTCAGGAGTGAGATCATGTTTGATATAACATTATAGTTCCCTCAGTAATTAGTATAATCAGGTGTACAGCATAGGGGAGGTGCTCACCTATTTACTGAACAAAAAAGCATGATAATGACAATACAATGTATTTTAAAGGCTCTATAAGTCTTCAAGTGCTTTACAAAAATTATCTCATTTGATCCTCACTGAAACCCTACTAGATAAGAATCATTTGCCCACTGAACAGAATAAGAAATTGAGGCTCAGAAAAGTTTTATCATTAGCTGTTAGGCCACTGAGCTGGGGTCTGACACAATGCTTAGTGATTCCACAATTACTGACCTCATATAGCTATGTCACCCTGGACCTTTCTCCCTTATATCCATGCATGCAGGTTGTAATTAGGGAGAAATCCAAGAAGAGAAATCTGTCTTCATGTCATCAGGAGCTGGGCCAATCATGCAACCAAAACATGGCTATTAATTTTCTTCAAACATTCCCCGTCCTCTAACAATCAGAATATGTGCTTCATTGGTTATAATCCTGACTTTACCAGGGAAGATGCAGCTACAAGGAAAGTAGACTTTCATTCCTCCATATGATTATAGAAAATAAGAACCCAACAAAGACACTGGGTTGAGTATCTGATCCCATCATCTCAATTTAGGGATAATAGAGGTCTCAGCGAGGTCATGTGAATGCCCAAGCTCACAACTGCTCTCCTCTAATAGGCCAAGGCAGGCAACTCCTTCAGGTGAGAAAGGCAAATGCCAGCATTTTGGCTCCTCATAGCCACAAAGAAGGCAAGGAGATGGAGAATTTAGCCTCACACATCACCTCGGGCAATGCTTCTCAAACTACCTACAGGGGACGGGCAACAGTTTCTGTTTAATCCCCAATCTACTGCTGACCAATACCTCTGTAAAAGACAGGAAGTATGAATTACTAGATGTTGCTCTAAATATTTCTAAACATTTACTTTTGATTTCTGTACGCATCTTGTCGTGGGCCAGTAACAGTTTGTGGTTTGGCATTGGCCCTCCGACTACATACACTTTGAATAGCATAATTCAGAGGGCAAGGAAAGCAGAGGGGGTACACAAAAGATGGTATGTGTACTGGCTACTGGCTCAGTTTTTCAAGATGTGGTTTGGTTTCCCTCCCTTGTTCTTCCAATACAATCCTTCCATCAGCAATGCTTCCATGTGTCACCTATGACCTCCCACCTTACATGGGACCTTACACTGTATCTTTCATGCCCAGAACTCATTCCTCAAAGTTCCTCACACGTGGATCTGCCCTCACCATCCCTCAACAAAACTGGTCCTGGTGCACATCTAAGCTAGGCTCTATTCTCTGCTAGAAAGAAGGCAATTCTGGGGGCAGTGTCCAAAGTAGGGTACTTATATCCTGTGGGGTATGCAGAATGATCCACTGTGGAATACAGCAAGCAAATATAGTTACTGTTTCTACTAGCTTTTTCTGCAATCCTTTTAAAATGTCTACTTTAAGGTAATATTTATAATGTACTTATTATATCAGCATAGTCCATAAAATAAACAAACAAAAATGTCACCTACATCAGGGGAGACAGCTCTTTTTTTCCCCAGACCACAATGCCCAATGGGAAAAAAAAGTGTTTTTTTTTCTTAACTTTAATGTATCCAAGATTCACTGGAATACTTTAAAAAAAAAAACAGATTCCAAATTCCCTGTAGATTCTGGTTCACTGGGTCTTCGGTAGGATCTGGAATATGGATTTTTAAGAATCATCATCCCCCAACCCAACTATAATATTTATGTCACTGTCCCAGGATCACCATGAAAACCTCTCTGCACATAAAAAAGTAGGACACTTTGTTAGAAGAAATTGATACAATTTTTGTGAGATTTTAGTTGATGACAATTTATGAGTAAGAACAGAGTGCTGATAATTTTTTTTTAACAGTGACATTTTAAAGTAATTAATTCCTACACTTGAAAACAAGGTCACTGTCTCTAAAACTTGATGTTTGTTAAGATTCCAAAAGTAGAAATTAAGGGAGAGAAAGTCCTTTATTCTGGAAAATGCAAACATCAAAGGGAACATTCTGTTCTTTTTGGATGAATCCAAATGAATGTCATACTGACTTGCAGAAAAACTATTAAAACATGATACAACTAAAGAATCCAAAGCATGTTTTGACAGATATGGGGCTCAGTTGACAGCAAACCAGGCCATTCTTGACACACTCAGGATTTGGAGAAGGGGTTTATTTTCCAAAATGAGCTATGTATTTGGAAGACTCAACTTTGGCAATGAAAACTAGAAGAAAGCCAACTAATGGGATTGGCATGACATCCTGATGTTTGGTAGATGAGAATTCCTGCAAGAGGAAGGTCAAGCAAGGGACAGTAGATGTGGTGGTCATTAAAGGGTATTCCTGGAGCACTTGGGTGGCTCAGTCAGTTAAGCATTCCAGTCTTGATTTCAGCTCAGGTCATAACCTCAAGGTTGGTGGGATTGAGCCTCCAGTCAGGCTCTGTGCTGGCAGTGTAGAGCCTGCTTAGGATTCTAACTCTCTCTCTGCCCCTGCCCCGCTTGTACTCTGTCTCTCAAAATAAATATGCATTAAAAATAAAAAAAGTAAGGGTGTTCCTACAATAGAGAGAAGGCCTTCAATCAATGGGCCAAGGTTAGAAAAACACTCGTGGACTCTTAATTGAACTGGTGGGGACAAGGCAGCTTCTGCATACTCAGTACATGAGATACAGGGGAGATTATCAAAGCAAGGACTCTAGGAAAGCAAAGAAAGTCTACAGATGGAAACAAGATTACAAATAAGAGAGCATCTCAGTTGCTTAGTTTGGAAAATCCAATTAGATATCCCATCCCATGATGGCCTAGATTTCTCTGTGGGAGTTAACTTCATTGCTTTATCAAACATGTACTTGCCACTCACAGGGCCATATGCCACACTCCAGGAAAATGCCAGAAAAGTCTCTGCCTCAGCCTTCTTGCAGCATCCATTTTAGTGCGGGGGAGAGATTTAATCAATAGCCATATGATTTAATCAATAGGCAAATGCAAAACTTCAAGTATATATAAAGTACTCCTGGAGGAGAGTGGGATGGAGAGGATTCCAGTCTGGCAATTGATGGCTAAGCTAAGATCTAAATGTGAATAGGAGGGGCAACTGGGTGGCTCAGTCAGTTAAGCAACAGACTCTTGATATCAGCTCAGGTCATGATCTCAAGGTTTGTGAGATCAAACCCAGCGTTGGGCTCTGCACTGACAGCACAGAGCCTGCTTGGGATTCTGTCTCTCCCTGTCTCTCTCTCTCTGCCCCTCCCCCAACTTGTTCTCTTGTTCTGTCTCAAAATATATAAACTTCAAAAAAATAAAGGTGAATAGAAGTAAGCTGGGTGAAGATCAGAGGAAAGAGCATTCCAGGCAAAGGGAACAGCAGATTCAAAGGCTCAACATTAGGATGGAAGCTTGCATGACTGTAAAATGGGGTATAAGAAGCCCAGTGAGAAAAGTGGTTGAAGAAATTAGTTTCTGAACTTTATTCAAAGTGAAATGGGAAGACCTGGAAACATTTTAGGCAAAGGAAATAACAAGAGGGAATTCTAGATTTCAAAGTATCCCTCAGGATTTAGTGTGAGAATAGCTTAGAGAGAGGCACAGATGGATGAGAGTAATCAGATGGTTATGAGAGCAGCCCTGCTGCAGAATAATAGTGATTTGGACTAAGGAAGTCACAAAGAACATAAAACTCTAAGACAGAATTGAAAGATAAACAGAACTTGTCACATGAAAGCAGGGATAGCAGAACAGAAATTCACCCACATTAAATGTTTTTCTCAATAACTCATTATTTTAGTTAATTAAAACATTTTCTTTTTTAATATACTTTAGACATATATATTTATTTACTTCATATAATAAATGGATGGATTGATGGATGGATGGAAGGAAGGATGGAAGGATGAATGGATGAATAGATGGAAAGAAGGAACAGATTCAGATATCAAGATGGGACAGATCCTATACTTGGTTCAAGTGAAGTGCTGCTGGTTGCATTAACCAAAAATGTCAAGGTAACTAAAAAAATGCCCTGTCAGGAAAAAAAAGATTTTAACTTTTTTTCTGAAAGAAATGAAAATCTTAATTAAAAAATTATCAGAAGCCTGGTAATTCCAAACTGCACTAAAAATGTTATGCATTTACTGGCATTTTTTGGGCATGACACAGAGCCAAGAGGTCAAAATCCAAAAATTAATATGGATCTCACATTAAAAAGGGAGGAGATGATGTATAACATATAAATAGTCTCCATAATAGAAATCTATTCAGGTTTAATGCGGTCATTTCTATTTGTCCTGGATTTTCCATTAGGACTGTCTCTTTCATTAAGTCAATGACAAGGCATCCTTACCTTGCCTTGGTGATTTCTCTCCAGCTGATTGTCCTACTAGGTACCCTGGTAGAGCTTGAGTCCCTCAAGCAATGATGATCATGTTAGACTTCCAGGGCATACAACCCTGAAGCAAACTCCCTTCATTAACTCTTCACCTCAAGAAAACATAAAAGTAAATGACTGATTAATTATTTATTGGTCTAATCTACAACTTGAAAATTTATCAGAAGATAACTCAGTCTGTAAATGGTAAATGAATTTTGAAAAGTTAAGGCTCCCTTTCTTATTCATTCCTTCAACAAATGGTTATATGAGATGGACATTATACCACGACAAGGGTGATATGGCAGTAAACACATGAAGAAAAAATGAAACAAGATATTTGAATCATTACAAATTGAGGAATTCAGCCATTGATATAAATAGTAAAGAAAGACCTCAAGGATAAACCTATGACACTTTTCTTAAAGGGCAAATCTGGCAATTTATGATGTGGTAGAATTAATCAAGCTTCCATATCACAGCAAGGACACCATGTTTAAGTCAAAATAAAAGTTATAATGACATACAGACAATAAGAAGGTAAACTGATCAACATCTCTTATGTCATTCATTTGTTCATTATTCACTGAAACCTTGTTAATCATACGTGCTTGATGTTGACAATTGTATGATGCACTAGGATAGGTTTTGAACAGAATAGTCATTGTGGGGAGGAAGAAAAGCAAACATTAAATAAAGTGTCTTACAAATAACCATCTAACTTCAATGGTGTTAAGTTCCACGAGGGAAGGTACAATGTGATCGAAAGGGACGGCAGCAGGATGGAAAGGGCGGGCATAGAAAAGGACGAGTAGGAACAAAGAGGTGGAAAATAACAGAAGGTAAAGCACATACAGAGACCCTGAGGAGAGAATTTGGAAAAGGAGAAGGTCCAGCATGTGAAATACAGTCAAGATGAAGACAGTCATAAGATGAAGCTACAGAAAAAGTTAGGCTTGAGAGTATAAGCTTTGCAGAAGAGGCTAGAGATTTTGAATTTTTATCAGAAGAGCAAAAGAAAGCTAATAGTTTAAGTAATTTCATAACACTACTTAGATATTTCTAGTTGGTGTCCAGTAAAAGTTCAAAAAAAAAAAAAAAAAAAAAGAAAAAAGGAAACACTGTAAACATTCTAATTTGAGTAAATTAAAACTATACTACTAGAGCAATTACATTTTATAATTTGCTTATGGGAATCAGAAAAAAAATAAGATGCTATTGGTCATTTTCTTTTTATCATCCTGCTCTATTGCCTTCTACAAATGCAATGCTGTAGGTCAAAAAGAAAGTCTGAAAAGCCCAAAAATCAAAAACACAAGAAATAACAAGAGTTGGTGAGGATGTGGAGAAAATGAAACTTCATGCACCATTGGTGGAAATGAAAACTGGTGCAGCCACTGTAGAAAAGAACATGGAGGTTCCCTAAAAAATTAAGAATAGAATTACCATATGATCTTATAGTTCCACTTAAGGTATTTACCTGAAGACTACAAAAATGCTAATTTGAAAAGATACATGCAGCATAAATGCAAGAGGTTATTGCAGCATTATTTACAATAGCCAAATTATGGAAGCATCCCAAGCACCTAGCAGTAGATGAATAGATTTAAGAAGATGTGGTAGACATATACAATGAAATATTACTCAGCCATAAAAAGGGATAAAATCTTGACATCTGCAACAACATGGATAGGTCTAGAGAGTATAATGCTAAGCATAATAAGTCAGGCAGAGAAAGACAAATACTATATTATTTCACTCACATTGGAATTTAAGAAACAAGAAAAAGAGAGATAAAAAACCATACTCTTAACTAGAGAGAACAAACTGACAGGAGCAGCACATGGGGGGATAGGTGAAATAGCTGAAAGTGATCAAGAGTATAGTTATCATGATGGGCACTGAGTAATGTATATAATTTGTGGATCACTATATTGTACCCCTGAAATTAGTATAACATTGTATGTTAATATACTGCAATTAAAAAGTTTTTTTTCAAATCTGAATAGCCCTGTTTGTAGCAAAGACTTCGGGTTCATCTAATTTATGTTTGTGCCTTTCAAAGACCATGACAAGAGTATTCCTGAAAATAAAATAGCTTGATAAAGGACAGCTATGTCTTTCTTCAGGCTTAAAAATAAGTTGAGGAGTGCTTTACTTCAAATTTCCCATACACAATGAGAAAAGAATTCTACTGATATGCCATTTTCATCCTAATAATTGGGTTTTTCTAGTGAAGCAAAGATTTTGGAAGAGTAAACACTGTGATCCATCAGAAAATTTGTACTTACTGCTCATAGAAAACATTTAAACATTTTAACTTGGCCAAGAAAAGAAATAATTTTACTTTTCATTAAACTTGTTTGTGGGGAAATACAAAATTCTCAGCTTCAAAACTGCTTTTCATTTCCCCCAGTAAACCTTACCCTTGCCAAATTGTTTTACAATAATTGCAGCTTTTTGAATGGTTTTTCAACAGCTCTCAAAGATTCATTTTCCTATGAGCATTCCTATTACAGTAGTTGAAAAACAACATTAGTTTGGATGGGTCTGAACACAAATAAGCCTGTGGTATAGAAATAGCATTAATTTTCTTTAATCCCCAGAAGGCAGACAACCATTTTCATGAAACTCCCACATGCACAATTTTCCAAGTCTGTGGGATTAAGATCATTATCCTATTAAAAAAAACACATCCTCCCTGTCCACTGCTATATAATTAAAGAGCAAATGCTTCCAGCCAATCTATCCCCATGTAACACTTAGCTCAAGCTGTTGGTATCTCGCCCACATCCTGCTGGCACTTTCTCTTCCCCAACTTGTGGACAGCTTCTAAATGCTTGTGGTCATAACTGTAAGCCTGAGGGCTTTCCTTGGCTGTAGAAAGATGCTCAACCTTTACAGGGAGGAGAAAGAAAATCTGGGAAGCTTATGACCCCAGGAAAGGCCTTCAACCAATGGCACACAGGAGTTGATGGTATCCTTGCCCTTCACATGGAACAACTTTGAGACACAATCCACACAATGCCCCAGGGGACCCACAGCAATCCCCTGCTTATCAATTGACCTCGAAGCGACTTCCTTCTGATCCCTGAGTCACTTCACATTCCCATTATGGTGCTTCCTGGTTTACCTCACAATTAAACCACTTGATTTCCTATCATAGTTTCCAATCTTAGATTGTGTGAATTGGCCTGAGGTAAATACATTGTCTCAATATGTTCCAAGGTATCATTTTTATTCCCAAACTATCTTTAGTATTTATGAAAAAAATAATGACCTCTAAATTTGCACAGGTAATGTATGTCCTCAAATATAGTAAATGGCAAAATACTTTTTGGATGCCAACAATAAATGTCAGGTCCTGGGAATAAAACTGCGAACAAGGTACTCTTCATGAAGAATATATCCTCCAGCCCATGATAATGAATCTTAGATTTCTCTTCTGAGGGGAAAGGTCCTGCATTTTGCCTTCTAAAATTCCACATTAAGGTCTCACATCCTTTCATGAAAGACTCTAAACCAGTGGTAACTACCCTTATTTGGTATTATAAACTCTGATAAAAATCTAATGATAGTCTTTCAGAAAAGTCCATATATACAGGTGCACATATATAATACATAAAATTCCAGAGATGTCTCAGTCTTCTAAAACCTTTTACATGAATCCATTTAGAGATCTGTGGACCCAGGTAAAAACTTGTGCTCTATACCATGGCTGTTCAATGGAAATACATTCCAAGACAGATATAATCTTAAATTTCTGGGAGTCACATTTTAAAGTGATTTAAGCTTAATATTCTATTTTATTTAACCCAGTATGTCTAAACTCTTATGATTTTAAATGTAATGTAATTAATATAAATGGAATCAATATAAATGGAATCAATATAAATTATTAATAAGCTATTTCACATTATTTTTTTAATTCAAAGTCTTCAAATTCTGGTATGTATTTGACACAGCACATTTCAATTCAGACAAGCCACATTCAAACTGCTCAGTAACCACACAGACCTAGAGGCTACCATATTGGGCAGTGCAGCTCTAAAGTAAGAAGTCATGGAAGTTTGTTTTCCTGACCTTCCTCATTTCCCTTTATAAGGCCCTTCTGCCCTTAGGGCATCATCTCAGTATGGAATACTTTGCATCTCCTCACCCTGTATCAAGTCAAAAATTATCTTCTTGTCTTTCCCTTTCCTGCTACAAAATGCTTCTAGGTAAGTCTCCTGTTGCAAAGATTTAAAAACACATTCATGCTTTAGTGTTAAGAGTTGACAAACTTTAGGATAGGAAATGCAAATTATCTTCCGTTGAAATTCCAACTCTGACAATAATTCTTCTCATTTCCAGAGTTGAAAAAAGTTCTGAGGCTGCATTGAGACTCAGTGGAAAGGGATGTTATGATCAACAGCCAATGTTGTCCATTGGTACACAGGTGGGTGGAGTGCATATAAGCTATGTATTTCCTGATAAAACGTATTTATAACTTAGCAGATATTTCTTAAATTACTTTTAAAAAGTACTCTTCAGTGGAAAATTTCAGGCATGTGCAGCTAACCATCACTGAATTGTGCTTTAATTTCTAAGGTCGATGTTTTAAGAGATTTGTAGGATATACAACATGTTAAAATATATTAATATGAATGTAAATATAGATATAGATACAGATATAGCATCTTCAGAAGGAGGATAAGCCAATTTATGACACAAATAAGAATTTGGGGAGGAAAAACAGAAGCTAAAAAAAGCTCTGTGGACATGTTTTTATGCTAGCAAGAATCAGCAATACCATTGGGAACTATTCTCTGACCACGTTTTTTGGGCTGTTATGATATGGACCTCATCCATCCATCCATTCTTTGATTTTCATGACAACTTTGTAAAGTAGACTGGAAAGGAGAAATTGTCCAGTGGCCAGATGAAGACCCTGTGGAATGAGGAAGTAATTAGTACTCCCAATTGTAAGAGTATTCACGACCACTGGGGGCATTCTTTTCACTAGCTTCTGCTAACACTTCTATCACAGTCTCTTCTCGTAGAATGGCAGATACTGCCCACTTATGGGAAGCTATCCTGTCTACTTTGGTTTATAAGTGTCTGGAGTTAGAAACCCTCTAAGTGGCCTTTTGTTCTCAAGACCAGAATGAGGTACTTAACCGGTTCCATAGTAATTAAATCCTACTCATAATTTCCCCTTCACGCGCCAAGGGGATACATTCAGGCACCCTCCTCCCCTGCCCTGCACAGACTATCAACACATTTTCTCTTTTACTGTATTTCCAGCCCTTTCCTAAGGTTGTACCAATGAGAAATGGGTGGAAAGAAAGGCTTTGAGCTTAAAGGACTAGAAATATTTACTTCCTGCAGAGCTAACTATATGTCATTCGACATAACAGAGCAGCAAGCAGAACCCAGATGTCAGCTTGGTTCACCCAATCCTCCACAACTGAAATAAAATTAAAGTTCCATCTAATGAGTGATAGATGGAAATTCATAATGCTCTGGAAATTTAGGAGGTGGTGTGTACATTTCTTCTAATCACCTCTGGTGGCAAATTCCTGATCCTAAGGAATTAGTTTATAGGCCTCTTTAATGCAGTGATTTTGCTCTGAGACTCTCCATAATGGATATTGATAGGGGAGCATAAGGCAAGCTGACAGGCCACAAACACCCACCCTCACCCCCAGGTGGGATATGTGTGATATTCCTTGGGCACTCCTGGCTGCCAAAGAACAAAGAAAAGGGGAAAAACAAAGGGTTAACTGATAGAGATCATAGTCCTAAAGGACCGACTCTCGATCTATTTACAGATATCTTAGTAGATTACAAGAAATATATTATTGAGATTACTCAATAGCCCAATCTCCAGAAACCTGTAGACTCAGTTTCCTGGAGCCCCAACACCACCCCTCCATAGTGATGTGAGTAACAAAGGCAGAAGGAAATGGCAGATAGAACTAAATTTCCTTATAACCTGCAGCCCAATGACAAATACTTGAGGCTGGCAGAGTAAAACATTTCTCCAGTACCTCCCTCCTGTCTTAATGCTAACACTTTGCTAGAGGGAAAACAACCTTAGGATGACAGTAGCTAGGCCTCCACCATCCTAGGAGTCTTCTTTAGCATACGAAAATATCACTGGAAACTTCCCCTAGACTTTACTTCCCCCAACTCTGATAGTATATAACCAGTCTCTCCTCACGGTCCCAGGTCCTGTCCCGTGCTTTAATAAAATCACCTTTTTGCACCAAAGACGTCTTTAAGAATTCTTTCCTGGCTGTCAGCTCAGGACCCCATGAACCGCACTATCACCCAAAAAAACTTCATCAGATATCACCCCCTATTTTCTTTACTCCCCCAAATCCACTAGCACTGGACTATGTACATAGCTTATAAAGGGGTGGGTGGTAAGGCAGCAGGAGGGAAAAAAACATAGGTTTGCATTACAGCAAATACCTTAGAAATGCATGCATGATATCCCTGTTTGGTAGAAAATGGTACAAAACTCCAGCAGCAATTTTGTTTGATCCTCTGTGTTGCTTGGTCCCATCTCTCCTTTCTGCATCTTCCTAATTTCTTCTCCCTTGCTCTATGCAGCATTGTTTAAATATCCATAAGTTTATTATGCAAGACAGTTGAACTACTTCTTTGTTTCAAGATCTCTTTACAGACTATGAGCTAGTCCTTCCACAACCAGATGAAACATCTGATCAGTCTATCCTATATCTCTTTGTAAACAGGTAAAGTTCCTTCCTGGTCTCAACTGTTTAAATAACAGGAAAATGTATTTATTTTCACCTTGTCTTTGAATAGGTTCCCAAAAGTAGATCTTGGGATAAAGATTTACGTGCAAGTAATTTTGTAATAAATAATTTCCAGGGAAAATAAAGAGTTTCCAGGGGAGCCTAGTAAGCATGACCAGAAGGGGAAGAAGCCAAACCAAAGTGAGATCTCATGCAAAATCTTTCAAAGGCAATGTTCATCCTGATTCCATAGGGAACTTTGAATTGTGAACTGTGCCTAAGAGTTGTCCATGTCAGGGGGCACCTGTGAGTCATTTGCTAAGGGCCACCCAGGCAGCTCCCAGGCATATGAGGGCAGACTGGCTCAGGAGTCTCAGGGAAGCCTTCCAAAGATAAGCTGTGGGTGCTCATTGTCAGAATCAAAATCATACAGGAAAGAGCACACAAAAATGTTAAACAGGAATTCAATGGTATCTAAGCAGAATACCACCAATGCACATGACACCCAGCTTCATAAGAAATTTTTAAGCAGTTGGAATTTTCTTCCCATCTCATGTCTCCATGCTTTCTATACACTGCCATCCACAGACCTACGTGCCACAGTACCCCTCTTTCCACTTCCTCTTCCAGAAAAATTTACCAATCCAATGTCACATAACCTCACGATCTTGATGTGTCCTAAGCAGTGGGTAGCTAATTTGATCTTCAAGTCCATGTACCTGAATATTAACATGCGATATACCCCAGGTAACATTCATACTTTGATTAATGCCTATCTTAGAAACTGTAGTCTAAGGAAATGATTCACTAAAATAGCATCAAATCATATACAATGTAGTACAAAAGGTAAGAAATAGTTTTGAGTACATAGACTTTTCTAAAGGTTTCTTTGAAATAAGTGAATCCTTTCCACCGAGAACTAGTCCTTAGTACAGTTAAAAAAAAAAAAAAAGAGAAATAGCCATTTAGGATGGCTTACTACATGCCAAGCACAATGCTAAGATAATTGCCTGTCACTGAATCGTCTCCTTATCACGTAAGTATTGCTATCCTAATTTATGGAGAGTGAGTGAAACTGTGGCTTAGAAAGATGAAAGAGCTTGCCAAAGAGTAAGTGCTAAAAAGCAGCAGACTTAGCATTTGAACCCCAATGCGTATAAAAACAAAGACTTCCTTCTTCACAATGCTGTCTTGCCCTCAACAGATATGTTTTTCTCAAAACCACAGAACAAATCAATAACCAGATATTAGGAGTAATGGAAGAAGTGAAATCTGGCACTGTAAGTTGTTTATGGAAACCCTAATGGAAAACTCAAATTTGAGCTTTTTAATTAAATATAAATGTGCATCTGTGTTGTTTAGTGCTCTTTTACTTGCTTGCTCTCCTCTCTCTCTCACACACCTCTACTCTTTACCTCCATCCCATGGGAATACAAGATCAATTCAGAAGACATAGGTTCAAAATAACCTTAAGAACACTTTGTAAGCTGCTAGTTCTCTACGCTAAGAGAAACTAAAGAAAATGAGAAAATAACCAACTTCTCCTAATTTTTTTAAAGTCTGAATCAAAGAAAAATTTACTGTATCTCTGCAGCTTACAGAGAACTGTGAGCCACTTGCCTGTTTTAAGTATCTTTCCACTATATAAATTCTCAGAACACAGGGTTTCTCAAAAAAAAAAAAAAAAGTCCATAAAATATTACAAAGCACAGAAGAATTGAGATGTAATGTTTGTTGCTGCTGGACAATTGACAGCTGCAAAATGATATGTAGAAAATGAAAAATGATTTCCAGTGCCTTCTAAAATGATACTGAAATGATAAATGCTTAATAAAAATCACATCAATGTTAAAGAAAGTGACTACTGCTAGTTGACCTTTTACCTCAAACTGCACTATTTTTAATAATCTTTAAAACATTTCAAAGGGAGCACTACAATATATTTTATTTTATGGCCTTTAATACTTTTCATGAGAACCTTTCATGTTGATGAATGGCAAAAGAAGAAAATACAGAAACTGATTCTAGTATTGTAATGACACCTCCATGTGCATGAACTATGAGACACCATCAGTATTATGCAGTTGCAGGCTGCTATTTCCCTCCATTAGAATTTCAGGGAGGGGGGCACCTGGGTGACTCAGTCGGTTAAGCATCTGACTTTGGCTCAGGTCATGATCTCACGGTTCGTGGGTTCGAGCCCCTCATCAGGCTCTGTGCTGACAGCTTGGAGCCTGGAGCCTGCTTCTGATTCTGTGTCTCCCTCTCCCTCTCTGCCCCTCCCCTGCTCACGCTCTGTCTCTCTCTGTCTCTCAAAAATAAATAAATGTGAAAGAAAGAAAGAAAGAGAGAGAGAGAGAGAGAGAGAGAGAGAGAGAGAGAGAGAGAAAGAAAGAAAGAAAGAAAGAAAGAAAGAAAGAAAGAAAGAAAGAAAGAAAGAAAGAAAGAAAGAAAGAAAGAATTTTAGGGGGATTAAGAAACAAAAAGTAAATGTGAAAATACACTTCATGGTTTGTAAGACCTAGAAATAGCTGTTCAAACTCTACTTCTTCTACATGAGCAAAACCTTCTGATTGTTTAAAGCTAATTGGGACCTCTCTATGTAATATTTATTTTCTCATAGGAAAATATAACCTGATGTCCAAAACAGTAACGGAGATATAAATGGTCATGTTCCTTAAACTTAGATGTAACTTGAAAACTATGAAAGTCTGAAAGAATGTGTGTATTAGGGGATAAGGAACAGGGAAGAAGGAGGGTAGATTTAGATCTTTCTGTATTTTAACAAGCATAAGCTGGGGTTTTCCCAACAACTATATCCACCTGTGTTCCAGGTACTCTGAGTGCATGAAAAATCACTCTCAAATGGCACCATGTTATAAAGCAACCATTTATGACGTTCATGAGTTCTGAAGATCAGGAATTCTGATAGAAAATGATAAGAAAATAGCTGTCTCTGCTGCATCTGCCTCAAGTGGAAGACTTTACATCTGAGAGGTAGCAGTCAGCAAACTTTTCTGCAAAGAGGTAGACAGTGTTTTCGGTTTTGTGGGCCATAAATATGCTCTCTGTCATGAGTACTCTATTCTGCTGCTTTAGAGTAGAAGCAGCAATTAATAATGCATAAATGAAAGCATGGGATTGTATCCCAATAAAACTTTATTTATAAAAACAAAGAGCTGGCTGGATTTGGCTCCCTGAGACCCCTGAAGGCTCACTGACTTGCGTGTCAGGAGACTGATGAGAGCTGTCGACTAGAGGACTCAGTTCTTCTACATGTGAATCACTTCACGTAGTTTTGCTCTATCTGGGATAATTCAGGCTTCCTCTCAGCATGGAGGCTGGGATCCAAGGATGTGAATATTGAGAGAAAATGAAGGAGAGAGAGTGGACCACATGGAAGCCATATAACAGGTATCATGAGGCATGACCTTCACTCCATTCTATTCCTTGACTCAGTCACAAAATCCCACAGACTTTAAAGGAGAGGGGAGGGACGCTTGGGTTGCTCAGTTGGTTAAGTGCCTGATTCTTGGTTTCAGCTCAGGTCATGATCTCATGGTTCACAGGTTCAAGCCCCACATCGGGCTCTGCCCTGATGGTGCAGAGCCTGCTTTCAATTCTCTCCCTCTCTGCCTCTTTCTCAAATAAACAAACAAACTTTAAAAAATAAATAGAAGAAAGGGGAAATAAGAGACCCTCCTCTTGATGGAGAGTGCCAAGTTTTGAGAAGGATATGTGAGACTGGAAATATTGCTCTGGCCATTTTGGGGAAACACAATCTTTCACTATCTCATTCAACATACCAATAAACCTCTATACCTGCTAAGTCCTACATTGGACAACTGGTAAAGAAAACTTAGTATCTGCCTTGATAAAGGACCACAAAAGGGTGAAAATACGGTTTTTCAAATACATGTGCAAAGATAACATAATGTATGGAATTATTTGGTTCTTACAGATATGAACTAAAAAACAAAACATTAGGGAACTACCAAAAATGCTGTTAACATAGCCTTACATTGCAACCTTTACACTGGGTCTGAGAGAGAGTTCAGCAAACTACAGCCCGTAGGCCATATCTAGCCTAATGACCATTTCATCAATAAAGATTTACTGGCATACAGAAATTATCCTTCATTTAAGCGTTGCCTATGGCTGCTTTTGCACTACAACAGCAGGGTTAAGTAGATACAACAGAGACTGGCTTGCAAAGTTGAGAATATTATCTGGCCTATTATAAGAAAAGCTTCCAACCACTGATCCAGAAGTTTGCCAGGAGACAGAAGGGAAGGGAAAGAGGCAGAAACGTGTTCAAAGGTGTAAAGTCCTGCAAAAGCCTGGGGTCACTCACATGACACTGAGTTTGTTAAGTATGTCAACCAAGAACCATTCAAGGTTTTACTTCTTCAGGACAATATTCCGACATTTTACTTATGCCTGGGTGACGAACGTTTATAACCTTGTGGTACACCTTACTTCTCTGTGTGCATAAGGATTCAGAGATTCACAAAAATTCTGGGGGAAAAATGCTTAATTATATCAATCAGAGATACGGAAAGCAACACAAAACCCAGTAGCACATCTGCTACCTAACTGCCATCTTAGATATACAATTTCTGAAAGGTTCAGAGATTCTGCTGATCTTGCTTCAGAACCAAATCACATTTCCCCTACCCATTCCCCTTGTTTTTTTGATACTTTTCTCTCCCACCCCCACCTTCCTTCCCCTCAAATAGTATGAGTTGTAGAATCAGAATACACTGGTTTCAACTGTAGCTCTGCTATGAACTGTAGTATAATATTGGTCAACTTGCTAAATTTCTCTATGTCTCATTTTATTTTCCTCCTATGAGAAAAATAATAGCATGTTCTTTAGGTATTAAGCATTCAAGTTGCAGTGCCTGGCTTTACACAAGCATGAAATAAACATAGCTTTCCCTTCCTTGCACTGTATCACTTTGTCCTTATCAACTGCATAGTCTAGCAGAAAAGGGATTTTTTTTTCTTTCAAATCAAAAGTTACCTAGGCAGTCAGGTTATTAACTCAATGAATTTTTCCTTATCCATTTACTAAAAGACGAATTACCTCTCTCCTTAGCCTTGCCGGTTTACAGCCTGCACTTACCACTCTGGTTATTCATGCCAGTAATAGTTCTGTGCTCTGAAAACAATGAGAATGATTTAGCATGAACTACAGCACCTGCCTTCTCTTGGACCCTGCCTTACACCATGCCCACCTTGAGTGCTTCACTCCAGTGCCCGGGCCTTCCCTCAGTCCCTTCAAATCACACTCTGCCCTCTACTCAGCAAATTTTGCTCCTCAGTATTTACCCACTTGACCCCCAAACATACCCTTCAAGACCCAATGCAAATAACGCTCCCTCAAAGATGTTTTCCTTGACCTCCTCCTACACTGAACTAAAAAATGGCCCCTCTTGTCTTTCCTCATAGAACCCACAATTTTGCTTTGTTACACTTAACAATCGACAAACTTCAGCCTGCAGCCAAATGTGACCTAAAGCCTCCTTTTATACAGTACATGAGCTAAGACTGGTTACATTATGAGTGGTTATGTAAGTATCTATGTAACATCCTTGATTTGCCTCTTGACTTACAAAATCTGGTCCTTTGTACAAAGAGTTGGTTGATCTTGTATTATACCATACCTCTCTTTTAAAATGTTCTATGTATCAGGCATCCGGCACAGAGCCTGTCACAGAAGAAAAATAGATTAGACATATGAGTAAATAACTAGTAAACTAATTAAAAATATTTTTAAGCTCTCATTTTGAGCACATTCTGCATGAAGGGCATTATTTGTTGAAGTGATCATGGGAACAGAGAATAGTTTAAACTAAAGCATCACTTGTTGATACCATCTCTGAAGGAACCTACCTTGCTGATTATGAAAGATAAATCTGTAAATGTTGAGGAAAATTAGTTCTATGCCTTTGCTCATCTGGGTTTTAAATGTCTGCTTCCTGCTGAAATGTCTTGTCCCTCCCTCTACCGAAGTTTCACTCATTCTTCAAGGCTAACCTCAGCCCCCAACCTTCCCAAAGCCTTCTAATCTAGATTTAGACGACTGAGATCATAGTCTGTTCCTATCTTTTAAGACCATGGTTCTAAAAGTGGTTTTTCAGAACCACCACCATCATCATCTGGGATATGGGGGGGCTCCCACCTCAGCATGACTGAATTAGAAACTCTGGGGGACAAGCATGCAGGACAGCAATCTGTGACATAACAGTCTCTCCAGGTGACTCTGCTTTTAGGCAATAACTCTCAATCCCAATTACCTATTATAAAAACCTTAACACTTAAGAAAAAATTTTTTAAGTTTATTTATTTTGAAAGACAGAGAGAGTGAGTAGGGAGGGGCAGAGAGAATCCCAAGCAGGCTCCACATGGCCAGCATGGAGCCCAATGTGGGAATCTAACTCACTAACTGTGAGATCACAACTTGAGCCAAAACTAAGAGTTGGACGCTTAACCGACTGAGCCACCGCAGCACCCTGCACCTCAACACTTTTTAAAAGTATGCCCAACACATGAAAAGATACTCAACGTCACTCCTCATCAGGGAAATACAAATCAAAACCACACTCAGATATCACCTCATGCCATTCAGAGTGGCCAAAATGAACAAATCAGGAGACTATAGATGCTGGCAAAGATGTGGAGAAACAGGAACCCTTTTGCACTGTTGGTGGGAATGCAAACTGGTGCAGCCGCTCTGGAAAACAGTGTGGAGTCTCCTTAAAAAATTAAAAATAGACCTACCCTATGACCCAGCAATAGCACTGCTAGGAATTGACCCAAGGGATACAGGAGTGCTGATGCATAGGGGCACTTGTACCCCAATGTTTATAGCAGCACTTGCAACAAGAGCCAAAGTATGGAAAGCCTAAATGTCCATCAATGGATGAATGGATAAAAAAATTGTGGTTTATACACACAATGGAATACTACGTGGCAATGAGAAAGAATGAAATATGGCCTTTTGTAGCAACATGAATGGAACTGGAGACTGTTATGCTAAGTGAAATAAGTTGTACAGAGAAAGACAGATACCATATGTTTTCACTCTTATGTGGATCCTGAGAAACTTAACAGAAGACCAGGGTGGGAGGGGAAGGGAAAAAAAAAAAAGAGGGAGGGATCGAAACCATAAGAAACTCTTAAAAACTGAGAATAAACTGAGGGTTGATGGGGGTGGGAGGGAGGGGAAAGTGGGTGATGGGTATTGAGGAGGGCACCTGTTGGGAGGAGCACTGGGTGTTGTATGGAAACCAATTTGACAATAAATTTCATATTAAAAAAATAAAAAATAAATAAAATAAAAGTATGCCCAAGTCCCCCAAAAAGAGTTTGATTTAAAAGGATTAGGTAGGGACTAATTATGATTATTTTAAAATACATACATGCATGCAAGCATATATATATATGTATATAACATATATATATATGTTCTCAAAGGAAGTTGAGAACTATTCTTACATGTTCACAATCCAGATCACTGACTAATCTTTACTAGAATAGTCAATAGTTCAACAGCCTTGCCAAATAATACTTTTTATAGGCATATCAGTAAACGAAATAAACAAAGAAACAAAAATACTGACAAGGACATCATTCCGTAGTCAAAAGGAAAGAAAAACTGCTTAAGATATCAACAGCAACAATACCCAAAAGAGACCACTTAGAATAAGTCTTCAATATTACATTATCACCTGAACTTTGCAAGCTAAAATTCACATGATTCAAAATTGTCTAAAACTTTATGCATTCACAACTCACCAGAAATCAGAAAAGAAATATATTCAGCTTAGGTAAACTGTAACTTCAAAAACTTAAAGAACAACAGTATTACATCACTAATACATATCTGCCATTTTTGTGAATACATTTGTCCCATGTGGTATTCCAGTCACTTGTTCCAACTTCTTGAAGTATTGATTTTATAAGCATCTTCTTCATTGAGATGGAAAATTTTGCTTTTGAATATACAGCATTACTTCATAAATCTCTTGGGAGACTAGACAATATAGCTTGCCAGGAAAACCATCATTTTAATAATTTATCATGATGGACATACTGTAAAGAATACAAATCTGGCAGGAGGTTTTTGAACTTGACAGATAGTCCCTATTCCCTAGATGAGATCAAATCAAATAGTATTTTTAAGTCCACCCAAGATTTGAGGGGAGCAGTGAGGAGGGAGAGCAAAGGGAGTATTACTTTTCAAAGAAGTGATAACTGGCAACAGTGCATTAGCTTTGACTTACTGTAAACACCTAATAGAGTTTTCTCGGCCAAGTGGTATATCCACACAATCATCTAAGGAATAATCAACCTTCAGACTAACATTCCTGTTTAAAAATGAACCAGGACAACTCATAGATAAAGTGGTGCACAGCTGGAATGACCTCCTGAGGGGTAACAGAATTGGGGCAATTCCTTCTCCAGC
Organism: Acinonyx jubatus; assembly: GCF_027475565.1. NCBI lineage: Eukaryota > Metazoa > Chordata > Mammalia > Carnivora > Felidae > Acinonyx > Acinonyx jubatus. The sequence continues at coordinate 119,216,092 of NC_069383.1, forward strand.
ACTTTTGTCATCTGACAGGATACTTCCAATCAAAAGCTCAATCACCTCTGTTCGTGCTGTTCCTTCATCTCTTCCCCTAAAAATACCATTTCTTGCTCCTAGCCCCGATCTCTTCTGATCAGCTGCTCTTTCCCATGAGCCTTTTTTTCAGCCAGTCTAGGCCAAGACTTCTCAAGCTGTGTTGATTGGCCAGACTTTTTTGTTTTATTAAATCCATCATAGATTGATACTTTTGTAATATCCAGTAAAAATTAACCACAAGAAAAATTATATTTAAGAAGAGTATATAAAACATACGTTCAATCTTTATAATTGCAGACATAAAACAGACATAAAATCACTCTGTTCAACTGCTATAAAAGTTCCTTCACATTACTTTCAATATCTGTACTTATCTCTGTACTGACTAGTAAAACACAGTTTGTGAACCAGGACCAATTGGTCAACCACATTTGAAGAGGCTATGTTTAGATAATCCAGATCTTTTCTTCTTTTCTTCTCTACAATCAACAGCAAACATCTTGGCAGCTTCTCCCATAGTTATTTGATCTCCTGCATGGGTCTTATAACTCTAACTATAGGGAAACCTCTTAAAAATAAAGACCATGTCAATGAAGTTTTAGTCCAAGGACTCATTATCAGTCTCCTCAGCTTAGCAATCCAAACAAAAGAAAACATTTTCCTCCCAAATGAATTAACCAGACTCAGAAATATGTAAATAAAAGGGAATAATTCAGGGGTACCTGGGTGGCTCAGTGAGGTAAGCGTCTGACTTTGGCTCAGGTCATGATCTTGCAGCTCATGGGTTCAAGCCCTGCATCCAGCTCTGTGTTGACAGCTCAGAGCCTAGAGAATGCTTCAGATTCTGTGTCTCCCTCTTTCTCTGCACCTCCCATGCTTGCAATCTGTCTCTCCCTCTCTCAAAAATAAACAAACATTAAAAAAAAACTTAAAAAGAAAGGAATAATTCACCTTCTCCTTCAATAAACATCTTCTCTATTATTTTCCAAAGCAAGTTCTGAGAACACAAGCCCCACAAGATGCTGCATCTAGACATAGTACAAATATCCTTACAGAAACAGTCACTTTTCACAAAGTACTAGGTATTAGGTACATGCAAAGATGATGAAACCTTCTCTATGTTCAGGACATAATGATACTTGTGTTAGTCAATGTCCCTATAGAAACAGAACTAGTAAGATGTGTGTATAGAGAGCGACTTATTGTAAAGAATTGATTCAAGTAATTATGGAGGCCGGCAAGTCCAAAATCTTCAGGGTGGGCTGGCAGGTCACAGAATCAGGAAAAGGCCAATGTTGCAATTCGAGTATGAGGGCGGTCTGCCATAGAATTCCCTCTTGCTCAAGGAAGTCAGTCATTTGTTCTGTACAGGCTTTTAACTGCATGAAACCCACACAGATTATGGAGGGCAAGCTGCTTTTTTCCAAACCCTCCAATTTAAATGCTAATTCCATCCAAAAACACCTTCACAGAAACTTTCAAAACAATGTTTAAGCAAACCTCTAAGCACGTGGCCCAGCCAAAATGACAAATAAAATTAACCATCATGACATGCTAACTGGAGCCATAAGTTACATACATAAAACATAATAATGCAAGGGAGAATGAATTTAGGACTAACGAACAGAACATACTACGGCTTCCTCCCACTGCACTTATGATAAGGACTCAATTTTTAACATGACTTTCAAGGCTTTGCATTCTCTGGGGGCCAGTTAGTTCTCTGACAAGCCATGTCTAGCATTACTCCATCCCTTGCTTTCTAAGCTCCAGCCTCTGCTTTTCTTTCAGAGTCTCAAATCATTTTGTGTCTGCTCTAGTCATGGGGCTTAAATACTGTTCCTCCTTCTGCAACATTGTCCCTTGCCTCACTACCTTTCCACATCATTTTACCTTTCACCTCCTACTCATTCTACACTCTTAGTTCAAACTTCTCAGGGAATCTTCTCTGACCTTGAACTCAAGACTCCAGTGTTGGGTCAGGATACTTTATTTTCTTATTAGACCATGATCCTCCTCTTCATTGTGCTAATACCAATTTGTAATTCCAGATTCATTACTGTGATTAGTTGATGGCTGCCTGTTATCCTGGGTTCTACAAGAACTAGGACTCTTGGATTCTGCCCACCATTGTAGTCACAATATCTACCTCTCCATTCTGTCCCCAGAAAAACAGAAACCCAATAAATATGTGTTGACTGAATAAATAAATGAATAAACATCAGAAACAAAATGCAAAATGTTTCATAGATTTCCATCGCTACTGAAATTGTAAAAAGGGAGGGAGAAGGAGAAAGTAAGTGGAGCTGCTAGAAAAAAAAATGAAGTTTGCTCAAAAGATTAAAACTAGAACTACCATATGATCAAGAAATCTCACTCCTAGTAAAAAGTTGATAGTTGAACAATGCAGGGTTAGGCTCTGAGAAGATTAGTCTGCCCTGGGGCACAGAAAAAAAAAAAAAAGTTTAAAAGAGCTACTAGACTTTATTTTTTTATACTTCTTGTTTTTAATTTAAATCTGGATTAATTAATATAGTCTAATAATGATTTCAGGAATAGAATTTAGTGATTCATCACTTACATATAACACCCAGTGCTCATCCCAACAAGGACCCTCCTTAATGCCCTTCACCCATGTAGCCCACCCCCGCACCCAACTCCCCTACAGCAACCCTCAGTTTGTTCTCTGTATTTAAGAGCAACTAGACTGTAAAGGAACTAGTCCCTTGGTGCTTTCCAAAAGGAGTATGGAGGTTCCTTAAAAGATTAAAAATAGGAAAACTGTATGATCCATTAATTCCACTACTGATATTTACCCAAAGTAAAGGAAAACACCAATTCAAAAACATATCTGCACCCCTATGATCACTTCAGCATTATTTACAAGAGCCAAGACAGGAAAGCACCTAAGTACCATCGAGAGACAAATGGATAAAGAAGCTGTGGTGTCTATGTACAATGGAATGTTACTTGGCCATAAAAAAAGAATGAGATCTCATCATATGTGACAACATGGATGGACCCAGAGTATTATGCGAAGTAAAATGAGTCAGAGAAAGACAAATACCATAGGATTTCACACACACACACACACACAAAAAAAACAGATTCATAAATACAGAGAATAAACTGGTGGTTGAGAGAGGGGAGTGACATTGGAGGATGGGCAAAGTAGGTACAGGACATGAAGAGATACAAACATCTAGTTATAAAATAAATAAGCCAGAGATGAAAGGTACAGAATAAGGAACAATATCGTAATAATATTGTATGGTGACAGATGGTAACTCCATTTAACACGTATTTAACATAAAGTATAGGACTTTTTAATCACTATGTTGCGCACCTTGAAACTAATATAACACCATATATCAACTATATTTCAATAATAAAATATTTAAGTGGCTAAAGTAATAAATTTTATACTATGTAAATTTTGCCACAAAAAATTATTTTTTGACAACAACAAAAAAGAAGGAAAATTCTAAGAGAAAATACATTTACAGTACCTAACTGTATTTATGGGAGAAAAAACATGTATGAGTGGACCCATGCAATTCAGAACCATGTAGTTTAAGGGTCAACTGTATATCCAAAAGGAAATAAAAACAGGGTAGCAGCCTGATTCACAATAACCAAGATACAGAAGCAACCTAAGTGCCTGTCAATGGATGAATGGATAAAGAAGTTATGGTTGATACATACAATGAAAAATCATTGAGACATGAGAAAGAAGAAAATCCTGTCATTTGTAACAATATGGAGGGACCCTGAGGGCACTGTGCCAAGTAAGATAAGTAAGACAGAGAAAGACAAATAATGAATGATATCACATATATGTGGAATCTAAAAGAGACAAACTTGTAAAAACGGACACTAGAATGGTGGTTCCCGGGGGCTGGTGGTGGGCGAACTGGGAGATGTCCGTGAGTACAAGCATGCAACTATGAGATATAAGCAAGTCCTGGAGATCTAACCCACAGCTTAGTGATTACAACACTGTATTATATACTTCAAAGTTGCTAAGAGACTAGATCTTAAATGTTCTCACCACAGAAATGGTAATTATGTGACAAGATAGAGGTGTTAACACTGCCTGTGGTAATCATACTGCAATATATAAATGTATCAAGTCGACGCCTTAACTCTACACACTGTTAGGTGTCAATTACATCTATAAATAAACACACACATGTATACATACATAAATAAATATCGATACTGTAAGCAGGTTGCTTTCTCTCCTATCAGTAATATTCTATCATGAAAGGAAGCCATCTATGAATTGTAAAGATAAACTGTGTTTCTATACTGTAATAGAGTACATCTCCTAGAAAGACTTGCTTCCCATCTCTCATTTCCCAAACCAACATTAGGTCATAAAGTCCTTCAAAATCACTTGGCTTTGGTTTATTTATGTTTTTAATTATCTTGTTGGCATTTTGTTAGCATCCTTTTTTAAAAAAAAATGAATGCTCATTAATTTTTGAGATTAAAGATATAAATCTGAAAGGTAACTGTAAAGTAACACACCAACTAGAAAAAATATATAATACAATTTAATAATCTTACTAGCACACTAAAAATATCAGCTATTGCCCATGTATGTCAAATGATGACAAGGATAATAAAGCTCAAAAGTATTGGGAATAACACAGCCAGAAGAACAGCAAATAAGGCATCTTTAAAAAAAAGATGCCTTATCTTTCAGAATAAGGGCGTGTTGTTGCAAATTACAATATCAAGAAGGCAGTAAAAGGAACTGAATGCTCTAAAGGTTTGTATATTAAGGCAAAAAATGAGGACTTTAAGTATCATTTATTATCCTGCTTCAACAGAGAAGATTTGGAAAGTAAGTCACAATTACCAAGCTAAGTTGCAGAAAAACATCAGGAGAATCAGACTCCAAGAAGGTACTGATGATGGGGGGAAAAATATCCATCAAAGACACCTAGAAATGTTGTGGGCTTTTTTTTTTTCCACTTAAATCTCGATGGCAGGATTATAGCTAATTTTATCTTCTTCTGAAGGCTTTTCTGCATTCTTATTTTTCTAAATTAAAAAAAATGTGGAAAAACAACAAAGAAGCAAATTAAGTATGAAAAGACACAAACATATTTAAAGTTGTGAAAAGCTTCTAAGCCAATACTTTTCCAGATGGACAGGGAACACTTTCTATTCACTTTCATTTCTTCATTTATTTACTTCACATATAGTGTCTGAGAATTTGCCACTGCCAGGACATTGTTCTAAGTCCTCTGAATACAAAGGTGCCACCAGTCTCCTCCCATCATCTTCCCTCTAGGACAGGAGCTATGGACATGGGCCAATAGCCCTAGAAACCAGCACTGTGATTTTGTCCTCTTGTTACTGCTTGTAAATTTAATCAACCACAATCTCTATTAAACACACCCTGTGCTTCCCCATTCTGCAAACATTTACTTTCTGAGCACAGCTCTGTGTCAAGTACGGTGCTAGGCATTTTAGACACAGCAATGACCAGGAGAGAGATAGTCCTTTGCTTACAAGGAAAACACTAGCACATCTACAGATTAAATGTAGACACTGATAGCATGTTTCACAGGTGCACTCATTTCTCAAAGCAATACGAATGATTCTGTTGAATATTTGTTTCTTGATGATTCCTACTGAAGTAGTTCAATGGCTAGATGAGCAGTCATATCAGTTAGCATTCCATTTGGCTGAATGCAGCAAAAAGCCTAAATACTGAAGCTTACCCATCTGGGGTTTATTGTTGCCACAAAAATAAATAGACAGTTCAGACTGAGACAATAGCTCCCAGATGCTTGCAGAGACTCAGTCTTCTTCTATCCTTCCTTTTTTCTTGGTTACCTTCAGCAATGGTACTTGTGTAAGATAAAAGTGGTATATAGCAATATTTTTGCCTAACAAAGGTAAAATTGGAGTCATTTATGAGTTAATGTCAACCTAAGCAGAAAAGAAATATCTGAGATCCTAACTTTAATAATAGATACCAAACAATGGAAAGGTAATCCCTTATCCAGGATTGATTATTTAAGTGGTACCTGAAGAAGATAAAACATACTTAGGAGTTGTAAATGTATGGGTAGGCGCCACAAGTACAGATAACCAATCAGGACTTAGGCCGAACATTACAAGGCAGCAATAATGAAAGTTACTGGGCACGCTCTAGTTGAAAGCATGCTGCAAAGGCTTTCTCTGAATTCTTTCATTCCTCCCAATGCAATTTTACCAGCCAGGGCCCCAGCATGAAACAGACAAGACAGCCAAATGGGCTTTCGCAAAGACATTTACACAAGAGGCAGTGGGGTTGATGGAGGTGAACAAAGCATAGTGCAAATCCTTCCACAGAAGAGGCCAAGGGTTGAGTGATGCTCTAAGAACACGTCTGGCCATAAAGATGGTGCTAGCCAGCAAGATGTATTTTTCTGAGAGGGCTACAAGCTAACCTATAGTGACCCCACAGAGAGTGAGCAGGAGAGTAAAATCTACTTATTTCACTCTCTTTCAGCACCTAGACCTCCCACTGGCACTCTCCATTGGCTGAACCAGGTTGGAAAACAGAGGACAATAGGATGGGTCAGCTTCCTGGGCCACATTGCAAAATAGGGAAGGGAGAAAAATGGGACTGGAGAAATGAACAGATTATCTCCAGCACAAACCCTACAACGTAGGTATTTTTGCTGTTCCTGGCTTACAGATGTAGAAACAGAGGCCTGAAGATGTTAGTTCACTCACCTGAAGATTGAGTCTGAAATCACTTCTGATTCAAGAGATCCAACATTCTACCCTCAGGATATCGACCGTACCACTACTCAAAACAGACTTTAAGGTCAAACGGACCAATGGGATTGAAATTCTATCCCTAGTCTCTGATTTCTAAGACAAGGGATGATATATGAATGGTCTAGTTTTGTATAGTTTAAACCACATTCAAGTCTGCACTGGGAAACTGTCCTCAAATCAACCTATCACCTGAGCTATAGAAAACTGATTCTCAAAGTCTGGTGTCCAGACCACTAGTAACAGCATGACATACTGATGTTGTGTTAGGTATGCATATACTCACCCGGTTCCCAATCTACTGACTCAGAAACTCTGGGGTGAGGCTCAGCATTCATATTCAACATTCTCTCTCAATGATTCTGATGCATGCTCAAGTTTGGACAACACTCCAATAGATGTTTTATCTCCAATTTAGAGGAGAAAATCTAAACACCATGAAGGCCACTTCTTCAAAACTCCTTAATGTCAGCAGTCACACTCAGGCGGACCCCTCAGTTTAACACATCACACTGTGCTGCATCCATCTGCAAATGGAGAAGACACTAGGGTTTGTGTCCAGGAGAGCAAGTGGCACATACCACTGTGGTTCTGACTGCTGCTCTATTTTTCAGTTAACCTGACATGGCCTAATTCATGAGAGAATCAGCCACAGTTGCTGAAGAGAGGAAAAGGGGAGTGAGCTGTAAGCAGCTCTAATCCTCTTCCCAACAAGCTTTGCGTTTTGTCATAGTTCTGGAGCGATTTTCCCCTGCTCCCTGAGGACACATGGGGACATGCCACTTTGCGCACAAATATGATCGTCCTGAGTAGACTTTCCATTTTTAGATTGCTGGTAATCACACTGACAGACTCCTGTGGGTTAAATAATCACTTCAAAAGTGTGCTTTTTTCTACCCTTCCTCTGGTGTGAAGCACTTCTTATCCTTCCTAGTATACCAGAACTACCTCAGGAGTTTCTTAGAATTCAGATCCTCCCTCCCAAAGTGTCACCAAGACTAAATTTATATACCTGAGGTAGGGCCCAGGGATCTGCATATTTAATACGCTCCCTTGATGATTCCAGAGTATGTGTTCCAGAGACCACACTTACCAACAATGGTTGGTCAAAGATGCAGGCTCGGGAATTGGACAAATTGGATCCATATTCCAGGTCCTCCTCTACAGTATCTGTCAACTTGGGTAAGTTATTTACCTCTTTGTACCTCTGATTCCTACTTTGTCGTCTTGCAATTATTTAAAGTACCTATATCCTAGACTTGTTGGTGAAACCTAAAGAAGTTTATGCAAAGCACTTACCACAGTACCCAGCACATAACAATTACTTACTAAACAGTACCACAGTTCCAATGTTGCTAATGACAATTATCACCATCATCTAAGTTACATGGATCAGAAAAAGAGGAAGAAGACATATCTGGGCCTTTTTCTTCTGATGTGTGTAAATTCTAACCTGGGATGCCTCTTTGTAATAAGTGTCTTAGAAAATCAAATTAAATTTAAAAAGGTAGAACTCCCTCTCCCATCATGTGGGTGGGGGATATAATGAATTGGCTTATTAGAGGGCTTCAGAGGAAAAGAGATAGCCAAGTCTCACCTCACTGACAGGTCTAGGTGAGGACAGAAATAATGGAGGTAGAAATAGAACAAGCATGGCAGGAACCCACAGGATGTTCATGGAGCTACAGAGAGTGATAATGGCAGTAAATAAGCTTTGTCAAAGTGTAAAGTACAAAGTAAATGTAAGAGATTATTCTCAAACTTTAAGTTTGAAGGAAACTCTTTGGAAAATGAAATTTAAAAAAATTTTTTTAACATTTATGTATTATTGAGAGACAGAGAGAGACAGAGCATGAGCATGGGGGAGGGGCAGAGAGAGGAGGAGACACAGAATCTGAAGCAGGCTCCAGGCTCCGAGCTGTCATCACAGGGCCTCTAACTCACAAACTGGGTGATTATGACCTGACCCAAAGTCAGACGCTTAACCTACTGAGCCACCATGGGGGCCCTAGAAAATGAAATTGTTAAAAAATGGAAATTTTTGACATTTCAAATGGTATATCACTTCCTGCGATTGCCTACCCCTTCCCAAGAACTAAATTTAAGAATATAAAATGAATTTTATTTCATAAGGGAAAGAAAATATGGATTTGTGGGATTTTTTTTAGGTCCTTACTAATTTTAACTCATTTTCTTGCAATGTTAGTAGACCAAGACACTGTTCTACTTTCTTCTAGTAGACCGAAGCGTATACCTGTTACCACACCAGCCACTACCTCTGCACAAAAAGCTCAGAGTGCTCTTTTCCCTTTTCTTCCATCAGATAATATCTTCTAAAATAAGTTTAATGGCTTGTCAGAATTACTAAAGGGACAGTCACAATGTAATCCTGTACCTCACCAGGAAAGTAGCATAACCAATCTTTGACTCTTTGTTTCCTCATTGATGAGAAGATAACTCTTTTTCTGCATCAGCTGATTACTTGGAGTCCCCTGTGTCTTTGATCCTATATAAATATCTGGAGCCATTTTCCAAATAATCAGGTCCTATGAATTTCATTTAGAAGAAAACAATAAACTATTCAAGCCCATGAGTCATCACATCATGTGGTGGTCTACAATGATCCCACTGTCAATGTGACATTATGTGGACATAGATGAAGAGACAAGTTAAGAAGGCTTATTTCAGCACTGTCATTTCCTTTAACAAGAAAGAAAGGAAGGGTGGGGTTAGCTATTCCACATTCAGCCCAGGTGTCTGCTCACCCTCTTGATGGGAATTCATCAGCACTTTCAGCCTCTTGGAGAACAGTGCTGGGGGAGGTGGAGCTCAGTGAGGCTTTCTCCCTGATGAACCATAAGCATGGAACAGGTGTTGAACTAGGAGCACTCGCTTTCTTGAGAACTCATCCTTTCTGAAGGATCCTTCACTCCTGTATGACCTCTTTTGATCCAGGATCATTTAACTTTTATTTATCTGTTCTTGGCTGTCCCATCTGGATTATTTAAAAACGGGAGTGTAATAAATATATTTAAAATTTTTTACCATTAGCCATAGCACTGTGGACATTGCTACATGATAATATGCTGCAAATGAGTAGAACCACGAGAAATATTTGATATTCAACCATTTTTGACCTTCAAAACTAGCCATTTCATACAGTTCAAACTAACACATGCTGTCTCCTCAGCCTAGAACCTCTTCTCTGTTTCTTTGCCAGTTAACTCCCACTCTTGCTTCAGAAGCCAGTTTAACTCATCATTTCTGAGACCAGCCTTCCCTGATGAGGTTAATTCCCTTGATGACAGACTCGTATGATACCAACTACTGCATCTTCACAGCTCCAATCTTAGTTTTAATCTCAGACTTTTATGGGTTTTTTTTTTCAGTACTTCTTTCCCTCCTACAAGATGATAAATTTGATGCAAACAGAATGTTTGCTTTTTTTCTCACCACCGTTTCTCTAGTACAATGCCTGGCACTTTAGTAGGCATCAGTGAATATCTGATGAACGAATAAATGAGCCCCACTAACCCACATGCATCTGGTGTGTGTGACTAAAATATTTCCTTCTTGTGGTAGAAAAAAAAAAAACATTCAACTCTCCAACCCTTCTCATAATTATACAACTTGCTACAGGTAAGCATCCCATCCATGTTCAGACGGATGTGATGATTCAGTAATGCTCTATGTCATCTTTGGTTCCACATTTGCTTATTGCCTTTTAAAGCTTACTTTCTGCTTTAGCTTCCACTAGTAAGTTCTGTCCAATTTTGGGCATTGAGATTAATTCCCTTCTGAGCCAGTGTGGATTTAATAAGTTCTTAACCTCAAATGACTTTGAACATTAATGAATCTAGTGGGTGAGCTTCTGACTTGCCCATTGGTCTGATAAATTGTCATAATCCTTTTAGTCAAATCCTGCCAGCTGCCTTGGTCTTAGAGTCTAGATCTCTGTGTTACTTTGGCCCCATATCTCTAACACCTTTCTTTTTTTTCCTTATACTCATACAACTCATTCTGGAGTGCCTATTTGTCATCTGAATCCCAGTTCTGCCACCAGAACATCCCACTAGTACTCCACTGTCCAAAGATCACAATCAGATACCCTATTGAGTGGTAGTTCTTTAGCACAGTTAGGTAAATTCAAAGAGAATGAACTCCAAAGCCTGACTTACCCCTTTTTAACCTTAGGTAGTTCTTCAGACTTTCTGATAACAACATACTTATGTCATTAAAAGTTGCTAAAAAGGTTGCATAAGAAAATGTATGTGTGTCTAGCATAATGCCTGGCAATATATAAAAAACACAAGCTAAGGGTGCCTGGGTGGCTCAGTCAGTTAAGCATCCGACTTCGGCTCAGGTCATGATCTCACGGTCCATGAGTTCAAGCCCTGCATCAGGCTCTGTGCTGACAGCTTAGAGCCTGGAGCCTGTTTCAGATTCTGTGTCTCCCTCTCTCTCCACCCCTCCCTGTTTCGTGCTCTGTCTCCCTCTGTCTCAAAAATAAACAAACATTTTTTAAAAATTAAAAAAAAAACACCAGCTAAATAGTGACTATTATTATTCTTCATTAATAAAGATATTGTGATTATGTAAATTATACTTTCTGCCCTAACACTAGAATATCAGAATAAAAACTAAATAGTTTTCTCACCAAAGTCTTTATTTTATTGTAACTTTCATGGCACACAGTGTCATATAAGTGACCAGACTGGGTTAATTAAGAAATAAGCAGTCAGTAAAAACACTGGCAGACAAAATTCTCACTGTTTACGAAAATAAAACAACTGTTTGTGCTTCTAACTGCTTTTCTGTAGTTTTCCTTTTAATTGCAAACTAATTCTCAGATCTGAATCTGTAGACTGAGGAGGCTTTTGGCAAGCATCATCACCTCCCCACTTTGGGGGTCTCCAAATCTCCTTCAGTTCTGAAGCTTGGGGACTATTTGGGGGTAGACTGATGTTTCTGTCTGAGCACTCACCAAAACTAATCTTTGACATAAACACTGGCCCACTGCATTTGAGAACTGCTGAACAATCTATGAGTATTGGCACCATTAACTCTCAAACCATGCAACCATTCTCCTTAAGTATCTGTACAGGAACTAATGCTACTGATCTTTCTGCAAACAAAGGGTTCAGATCATCCTTATTTTTCTTATTTCCACTTTCTTTCATTAATTGATTTTTCTGTGTAATAGACACAATACTGCAGTTTGCATCACATAAAACTAATTTATGGGATAATTTGCAAGTTTAAACTGACTTAGTTTCCTTCTCATTTCCCTGTTTCTCATTTTTTCATGACTGGGGTTTCTGTGTTTTTTTTTCCCCCTATGTGTGTGTGGTTTTTCCTTTTAATTACTGATTTATTTTTTAACAGGCAATCTACTCAGGGGCACCTAGGTGGCTCAGTCAGTTAAGCGTCCAACTTTGGCTTGGGTCATGATCTCGCAGTTTGTGGGTTCAAGCCCTGTGTGGGGATCTGTGCTGACAGGCATGGAGCCTGCTTTTGGTCTGTGTCCCCTTTCTCTCTGCACCTCCCCAACTTCTGCTATCTCTCTCTCTCTCAAAAATAAACATTAAAAAAATTTTTTTAAAAAAGACGTAATTCATTCAACAAGGCTTCAACATCAAAGGGTACAAAAGGTATACAATGAAAAGTCTACCTGCCAACCCAGGTAATCTCTGTTTCTCATGTCTTGTTTATCATTGCAAAGATTTTTATTCATAAATGGCAATGGCCAATATACACATTTTTCATCCCTTTTTTTACACAAATAGTAGCATATTATACCTGCTTTAGTACACTTTTCATTTAAATATATATATGCATATATACATACATACACACACATACATTTATTTAAAGTTTTTATTTATTTATTTATTTGAGAGAGACAGAGACAGCACAAGGAGGGAAGGGGCAGAGAGAAGCAGACAGAATCCCAAGCAGGCTCCACACTGCCAGCACAGAGGCACTGCAGGACTGAAACTCACAAGACCAAGAGACCATGACCTAAGACAAAACCAACAGTCTGATGTTTAACTGACTGAGCCACCCAGGAATCCTTCATTTAAGTATATTTTTAATATTTTTTCTGTATGAACACATACTGAGCTTCCTTATACTTTCTTACAATTGCATATTCCTTTATGGTAAGAATATACTGGAATTTATTTCATCAATGTCCTATGACAGACATGTTGACTAAGTCCAATCTTTAGTTATTACAATGGCGCAAATGATTCAACAAAGATCAGTTCATGTGTGTTTAAGCCTAATTACAGGGTACATTTTAGTGGTACACCTGCTGGGTCAAAGGACAGAGTTACACGTTATAAATTTTTACACATACCACAGCCCTCCAGAGGGATATATGAGTTTACACACTTCACAGTGTGTCAGTGTTCTTTCCCAGCAATTTACCAACGAAATATATGAATTTTTCAAACTTTTGCCAATTTAGAGGTGGAGAATTATATTGCAATGTGGTTTCATTTACATTTTTTTAATGAATAAGGCCTAGCATCTTTTCAAATATTTAAGTGTCATTTTTATTTCCTTGACTCTAACTTGTATATTTCTAAACTTTGGGCTCTTTTTAAATTGACTTGTCTTTTCATGATTTCTGAGCCTCTTTAAATATTGGTGATATTAGCCCTTTTTTGACAATGTATGTTGAAAATATTCTTCAGTTCATACATATATTTTTTTTACTTTGTTTATTGTATTTTGGAGAGAAAGGGACAAGTAGAAGATTATTTTTATCTCTTTTAATTTTTTATGTAGTTTATCATCCTTTTATACTTTTGGGATTTCAAGTTCATGTTACGAAAGCCATCCTATCCCATTCCATTCTCCCATGGTTTTCTTCTAATAATTGTATAGTTTCATTTGTTTCCTTATTTAAAACTTAGATCCATTGGTATTTTTCATACTGTATTAAATGTAAACCCCCATCTTTTTCCTTAGATGTCTAATCGATTATTAAATCGTCTAGCTTACCTCAGTGGTTTGAGAAGTCACTTTTCTCAAATATTAACCCATAGTTAAATTAATGAAATGTAGTGTTCCTAGACTATAAATTCTACTCCACTGATACTTCAGTTCATGTGCCAGTATCACTTTCTTTTCATTATGAAATGTTATTGTATATTCTAATGCCTGGCAATACTAATCTTTTAAATATAAACTTTACATCACTTTGTCCATTTCAGAAAAAGAAATGCCTGCCTGTGGGCATTTTATTGAGGATCTCATTTATGGAGTAACGGAGAAGGCTGAAATCCTAATGATACTCTCTTTCTAGTCAAGAATATGGTATGCCTTTCAATTTGTTCATGTTTTCTTCATAAAGATCTCATACATTTTTTGTTAGTTCCTTGGTATTTTACCTTGTGTGTTGTCAGCAGAAGTAGAGTCTTTTTTTCATAGTGTATTTTCAAACTGGTTTGTTCAATATGTGAAAATTATTTACTATGTATATATTTTTATTCCACTAACTGCATTATTGTTTCTAGTAGTTGAAGCTCTTATATTTTCCAAGTATACAATAATACTATCTGGAAATAAAAATATTTTACACCTTCCTAAAACATTTTTATATTTGTATTTTGTTGTTATTATTATATTAGCTAGAACCTATAATACAATATCAACTATATATAGCACATAGCTATGATAGTATCTAACACCAATTGATGCTGACTACAGTCAGAAAGCTTTTAGTGTTTTCTTGTTAGGCATCATGTTGGCTTATAGGATGTATTCTTCCTTAAAATGATATTTCATCAACTTAAAGAAATTGTAGAAGCTTATTGACTGTATTTACTCTGAATGGAAGTTGAACTTAATCAAATGTCTTTTCAGCATGGAAAATCATGATTTTTCTCTTTATATCATGACCAATGTGGTTCAATATAATTAAACCTTTTAAGAGTAACTATTTATGATTATTAATTATTTAGAAGTAGGTGTTGACATCAAACTTAGTGATCCACAGTACTTCTTTTTTCCTTCTCAACTATGTGCATCAGTTTTGCCAAAATTTTTATATTCTCTCTTTAAAACATAATGGAAACTTTTAAACATTATTTCTCTATGCTCAACATAAATTTAAATGGGATTATAATTTTCTATTTTTTAACAGTTTGGGAGAAGTGCCCTATCCTGGTGCCTTTTCATGGCTATCACCTTGACATTTTTCTCTATTTCTTCTATGAAAACCACTCTGATCTTATTGTATAATTTTCTGTGGGTACTTTTGGCAAATCACTTTTCCCATGAAAATTCTCATTTTTATTGTGTTCAATTGCCACACACATACAAACAACTTCTAGGAAAATAGATTTTCCATGGACTACCATTCCCAGTTTTCTGAACCATACTGGAGCCAGATGGCTTTGTTGTTGTCACCTAGTTCACCCCAAACTGAAGGCTGCAAACAAGAACATCACTTTTTGCCTTTAAGGGTGAACAGAATACAGGACCAGAAAATGTGCCAGTTTGGCATGTGGATTATCTTGACCTGAAGATGACTAAAGCCTAACAGACTCAGGAAGAGCTGTTTACCTTCCCCTCACTACCTAAAATAATTTAGATACAAGGCCTGTACTAGAAAAAAGCTAATACCAGTGATAACTTTTTGTCAGAAAGACTTACATTCAAAGAATGACAAATATTTGTTTACCAAATATTTGCTATTTTCATCTTCCTGTGAACTGTCTTCCTCCCCTTTGATGCCCCAGATCCCTACCCCACCATCTTAGCTCTGGATGACATATAAGCCCAAATTGCCTGATTGTCTTTGCGTCTCACTTCTTTGTGGTTCCATCCATACAAAATGTATATTTCTTCTGCTAATTTGTCTTATGTCAGTTTTAATTATTAGACCAGCCAAAGACCAAAAAGGGAAGAAGGGAAAAGTTTTCCTCCCCTACAGTTTTGGCATCCAGCATGGGGCCCTCCACTGCCTGGACAGTGCTTGCTTTGTGGCTGCTGAAGCTGAAAGATCCTGGTATTTCTAACAGTTACTGGCAGAAGGTAAGCATTCTTATCACATCAGCCTCCTGGATCTCTGCAGGGTCTGGTGGAACCAAGAGTGGTGAGAGTCATCATCTTCTAAATTCAGATTAGTAGGAGAAAATATTTGCATGAACTAGTTCCTTGGGTAGAGCAACTCTGGTTTATATTTGAGTACTGTTGTTTTCTATTGACTCCTTTCCTCCCAGAGATAGTCATTGTTTTCTTTTGTCTCTGTCTGCTCTGTCATTTGTCATAAGGAGGAAAAACCACAGAGTGGAATATAGGTATATATAAGTCTGCTGTTCAAGCCAGCTGAGTTCAAAGTTCTAGCCAGACTAGTCTCAATTTACACAAACTTTGCTGCGGGGCCCCTAAGTAAAAACTGAATGAGGTTTTCCAGTGACCTTGATCTGTGTTCTGAGAGCTTGGCTTTGTAAGAATATTCTCCCTGGTCTTTTCTGTCCAGAAGGTGTACTCACCAGGGTGTACCATGGTGGCCCATTGAATAAACTGGTGTTCTGAGACACAAAGTCACAAGGTGCACTCTCTTTGGCTGCATCAGCTCTCAGGGGGAGTTTATCATAAAGGATTTTGGTCCTTAAGGGACGTTTGTCATCCCAACCTTTATTGCTTTGTTAGTGCTGCCAGAGTCCCAGAAGAGTAGCACTTGCCTGGTGTCACAGATTAGCTGTCTATGACTGGAGGCTCTCACATTCCTGTGGGAAACTGGACACACCATTTTCATTACACCAAGCTTACTGCCTGTGATCATGTAGGCCTTTGTTTTCTTAGAGTAACCCTGGGAGTGAACTTTCTGGAATTCATTAGGGCTATATCTTTTGCACTGTCTTGTTGGACACCTCTTGCATATGGGGTTAAGCCATAAAAAGGCTAAGTGGTTAGAGTTGTTATTTAGATTAAAATCCTACTTGTCAATGGCCAGACGAAGGATCTTTTGAATTGAAAAAAACTGTATCTGAAAAAATCTTAGACAGCCCTTATCCTAATTGTCTTACTGGTATCTGGAAAGACCAAATTAAAAAGACATACAAAGAAATGTAATGGCCAGCTTTAGAGACTGCCTGAACAATATGCAAGGACAGAAATTAGAGCAAAAATTCAAGTCTACATCAGACATAAATTTCCCTTCTGAAAACCCAGCCCTGCTTCCTTAGCAAATTTTCTTAGGTCCACTTTTAGCTTCTTATTACCAAGAAAACCAACTGTACTTTGAGAAAATGTATGCTTCTAGAGGTTATAAAGGATATTCAGAAATTTGCCAATCTAATGCTGGCCTAATAGTTCATAATTGATTACTTCTTATGTGAATTTCTTCAAAATCTGAATTATTTTGGTGTAATATTACCAGTCATTATTCTACTTATCTTTTTTTTTCAATATGTGAAATTTATTGTCGAATTGGTTTCCATACAACACCCAGTGCTCATCCCAAAAGGTGCCCTCCTCAATACCCATCACCCACCCTCCCCTCCCTCCCACCCCCCCATCAACCCTCAGTTTGTTCTCAGGTTTTAAGAGTCTCTTATGCTTTGGCTCTCTCCCACTCTAACCTTTTTTTTTTTTTCCTCCCCCCCCCCCCCCCCCGCCATGGGTTTCTGTTAAGTTTCTCAGGATCCACATAAGAGTGAAAACATATGGTATCTGTCTTTCTCTGTATGGCTTATTTCACTTAGCATCACACTCTCCAGTTCCATACACGTTGCTACAAAGGGCCATATTTCGTTCTTTCTCATTGCCCTGTAGTACTCCATTGTGTATATAAACCACAATTTCTTTATCCATTCATCAGTTGATGGACATTTAGGCTTTTTCCACAATTTGGCTATTGTTGAGAGTGCTGCTCTAAACATTGGGGTACAAGTGCCCCTATGCATCAGTACTCCTGTATCCCTTGGGTCAATTCCTAGCAGTGCTACTGCTGGGTCATAGGGTAGGTCTATTTTTAATTTTCTGAGGAACCTCCACACTGCTTTCCAGAGTGGCTGCACCAATTTGCACTCCCACCAACGGTACAAGAGGGTTGCCGTTTCTCCACATCCTCGCCAGGATCTATAATCTCCTGATTTGTTCATTTTGGCCACTCTGACTGGCATGAGGTGATATCTGAGTGTGGTTTTGATTTGTATTTCCCTGATAAGGAGTGACGTTGAGCATCTTTTCATGTGCCTGTTGGCCATCCGGATGTCTTCTTTAGAGAAGTGTCTGTTCATGTTTTCTGCCCATTTCTTCACTGGGTTATTTGTTTTTCGGGTGTGGAGTTTGGTGAGCTCTTTATAGATTTTGGATACTAGCCCTTTGTCCGATATGTCATTTGCAAATATCTTTTCCCATTCTGTTTGTTGCCTTTTAGTTTTGTTGATTGTTTCCTTTGCTGTGCAGAAGCTTTTAATCTTCATAAGGTCCCAGTAATTCATTTTTGCTTTTAATTCCCTTGCCTTTGGGGATGTGTCGAGTAAGAGATTGCTATGGTTGAGGTCAGAGAGGTCTTTTCCTGCTTTCTCCTCTAGGGTTTTGATGGTTTCCTGTCTCACATTCAGGTCCTTTATCCATTTTGAGTTTATTTTTGTGAATGGTGTGAGAAAGTGGTCTAGTTTCAACCTTCTGCATGTTGCTGTCCAGTTCTCCCAGCACCATTTGTTAAAGAGACTGTCTTTTTCCAATGGATATTCTTTCTTGCTTTGTCAAAGATGAGTTGGCCATACGTTTGTGGGTCTAGTTCTGGGGTTTCTATTCTATTCCATTGATCTATGTGTCTGTTTTTGTGCCAATACCACGCTGTCTTGATGATTACAGCTTTGTAGTAGAGGCTAAAGTCTGGGATTGTGATGCCTCCTGCTTTGGTCTTCTTATTCAAAATTACTTTGGCTATTCGGGGCCTTTTGTGGTTCCATATGAATTTTAGGATTGCTTGTTCTAGTTTTGAGAAGAATGCTGGTGCAATTTTGATTGGGATTGCACTGAATGTGTAGATAGCTTTGGGTAGTATTGACATTTTGACAATATTTATTCTTCCAATCCATGAGCAGGGAATGTCTTTCCATTTCTTTATATCTTCTTCAATTACCTTCATAAGCTTTCTATAGTTTTCAGCATACAGATCTTTTACATCTTTGGTTAGATTTATTCCTAGGTATTTTATGCTTCTTGGTGCAATTGTGAATGGGATCAGTTTCTTTATTTGTCTTTCTGTTGCTTCATTGTTAGTGTATAAGAATGCAACTGATTTCTGTACATTGATTTTGTATCCTGCAACTTTGCTAAGTTCATGTATCAGTTTTAGCAGACTTCTGGTGGAGTCTATCGGATTTTCCATGTATAGTATCATGTCATCTGCAAAAAGCGAAAGTTTGACTTCATCTTTGCCAATTTTGATGCCTTTGATGTCCTTTTGTTGTCTGATTGCTGATGCTAGGACTTCCAACAATATGTTAAACAACAGCTATGAGAGTGGACATCCCTGTCGTGTTCCTGATCTCAGGGAAAAAGCTCTCAGTTTTTCCCCATTGAGGATGATGTTAGCTGTGGGCTTTTCATAAATGGCTTTGATGATCTTTAAGTATGTTCCTTCTATCCCGACTTTCTCAAGGGTTTTTATTAAGAAAGGGTGCTGACTTTTGTCAAAGGCCTTTTCTGCATCGATTGACAGGATCATATGGTTCTTCTTTTTTCTTTTATTAATGTGATGTATCACGTTGATTGATTTGCTAATGTTGAACCAGCCCTGCATCCCAGGAATGAATCCCACTTGATCATGGTGAATAATTTTTTTTTATATGCTGTTGAATTCGATTTGCTAGTATCTTATTGAGAATTTTTGCATCCATATTCATCAGGGATATTGGCCTGTACTTCTCTTTTTTTACTGGGTCTCTGTCTGGTTTGGGAATCAAAGTAATACTGGCTTCATAGAATGAGTCTGGAAGTTTTCCTTCCCTTTCTATTTCTTGGAATAGCTTGAGAAGGATAGGTATTATCTCTGCTTTAAACAGAGAGTCTGGTAGAACTCCCCTGGGAAGCCATCTGGTCCTGGACTCTTATTTGTTGGGAGATTTTTGATAACCGATTCAATTTCTTTGCTGGTTATGGGTCTGTTCAAGCTTTCTATTTCCTCCTGATTGAGTTTTGGAAGACTGTGGGTGTTTAGGAATTTGTCCATTTCTTCCAGGTTGCCCAATTTGTTGGCATATAATTTTTCATAGTATTCTCTGGTTGTAATAATTCCATTTTCATTCATGATTTTATCTATTTGGGTCCTCTCCCTTTTCTTTTTGAGAAGGCTGGCTAGAGGTTTGTCAATTTTGTTTATTTTTTCAAAAAACCAACTCTTGGTTTCGTTGATCTGCTCTACGATTTTTTTAGATTCTATATTGTTTATTTCTGCTCTGATCCTTATTATTTCTCTTCTTCTGCTGGGTTTAGGCTGCCTTTGCTGTTCTGCTTCTATTTCCTTTAGGTGTGCTGTTAGATTTTGTATTTGGGATTTTTCTTGTTTCTTGAGATAGGCCTGGATTGCATGTATTTTCCTCTCAGGACTGCCTTTGCTGCATCCCAAAGCGTTTGGATTGTTTTATTTTCATTTTTGTTTGTTTCCATATATTTTTTAATTTCTTCTCTAATTGCCTGGTTGACCCCCTCATTCTTTAGTAGGGTGTTCTTTAACATCCATGCTTTTGGGGGTTTTGCAGACTTTTTCCTGTGGTTGATTTCAAGCTTCATAGCATTGTGGTCTGAAAGTATGCATGGTATAATTTCAATTCTTGTATACTTATGAAGGGCCGTTTTGTGACCCAGTATGTGATCTATCTTGGAGAATGTTCCATGTGGACTCGAGAAGAAAGTATATTCTGTTGCTTTGGGATGCAGAGTTCTAAATATATCTTTCAAGTCCATCTGATCCAATGTATCATTCAGGGCCCTTGTTTCTTTATTGACCGTGTGTCTAGATGATCTATCCATTTCTGTAAGTGGAGTGTTACAGTCCCCTGTAATTACCACATTCTTATCAATAAGGTTGCTTATGTTTATGAGTAATTGTTTTATATATTTGGGGGCTCCCATATTCGGCGCATAGACATTTATAACTGTTAGCTCTTCCTGATGGATAGACCCTGTGATTATTATATAATGCCCTTCTTCATCTCTTGTTACAGCCTTTAATTTAAAGTCTAGTTTGTCTGATATAAGTATGGCTACTCCAGCTTTCTTTTGACTTCCAGTAGCATGATAAATAGTTTTCCATCCCCTCACTCTCAATCTGAAGGTGTCCTCAGGTCTAAAATGAGTCTCTTGTAGACAGCAAATAGATGGGTCTTGTTTTTTTATCCATTCTGATACCCTATGTCTTTTGGTTGGTGCGTTTAGTCCATTTACATTCAGTGTTATTATAGAAAGATACAGGTTTAGAGTCATTGGGATGTCTGTATGTTTTATGCTTGTAGCGATATCTCTGGTACTTTGTCTCACAGGATTCCCCTTAGGATCTCTTGTAGGGCAGGTTTAGTGATGACAAATTCCTCCAGTTTTTGTTTGTTTGGGAAGACCTTTATCTCTCCTTCTATTCTAAATGACAGACTTGCGGGATAAAGGATTCTCAGCTGCATATTTTTTCTGTTCAACACATTGAAGATCTCCTGCCATGCCTTTCTGGCCTGCCAAGTTTCAAAAGAGAGATCAGTCACGAGTCTTATAGGTCTCCCTTTATATGTTAGGGCACGTTTATCCCTTGCTGCTTTCAGAATTTTCCCTTTATCCTTGTATTTTGCCAGTTTCACTATGATATGTCGTGCAGAAGATCGATTCAAGTTACGTCTGAAGGGAGTTCTCTGTGCCTCTTGGATTTCAATGCCTTTTTCCTTCCCCAGTTCAGGGACGTTCTCAGCTATTATTTCTTCAAGTACACCTTCAGCACCTTTCCCTCTCTCTTCCTCCTCTGGGATACCAATTATGCGTATATTATTTCTTTTTAGTGTATCACTTAGTTCTCTAATTTTCCCCTCATACTCCTGGATTTTTTTACCTCTTTTTCTCCACTTCCTCTTTTTCCATTATTTTATCTTCTAGTTCACCTATTCTCTCCTCTGTCTCTTCAATCCGAGCCGTGGACGTTTCCATTTTATTTTGCATCTCGTTTAAAGCGGTTTTCAGCTCCTCCTGACTGTTCCTTAGTCCTTTGATCTCTGTAGCAAGAGATTCTCTGCTGTCCTCTATACTGTTTTCAAGCCCAGCGATTAATTTTATGACTATTATTCTAAATTCACTTTCTGTTATATCATTTAAATCCTTTTTGATCAGTTCATTAGCTGTTGTTATTTCCTGGAGATTCTTTTCAGAAAATTCTTCCGTTTGGTCATTTTGGATAGTCCCTGGAGTGGTGTGGACCTGCAGGGCACTTCCCCTGTGCTGTGGTGTATAACTGGAGTTGGTGGGCGGGGCCGCAGTCAGACCTGATGTCTGCCCCCAGCCCACCGCTGGGGCCACAGTCAGACTGGTGTATGCCTTCTTCTCCTCTCCTAGGGGCCGGATTCACTGTGGGGTGGCGTGGCCCATCTGGGCTACTTGTACACTGCCAGGCTTGTGGTGCTGGGAATCTGGCGTATTAGCTGGGGTGGGTAGGCAAGGTGCACAGGGGCAGGAGGGGCAGGCTTAGCTCACTTCTCCTTAGGTGATCCACTTCAGGAGGGGCCCTGTGGCAGCGGAAGGGAGTCAGACCCGCTGCCGGAGGTTTGGCTCCGTAGAAGCACAGATTTGGGTGTTTGCGGGAGCGAGCAAGTTCCCTGGAAGGAACTGGTTCCCTTTGGGATTTTGGCTGGGGGATGGGCAAGGGAGATGGCGCTGGGGAGCACCTTTGTTCCCCTCCAAACAGCTCTGTCGTCCAGGGGCTCAGCAACTCTCCCTCCCTTTGTCCTCCAGCCTTCCCGCTTTCCGAGCAGAGCTGTTAACTTATGACCTCCCAGATGCTAAGTCCCACTTGCTGTTGGAACACACTCCGTCTGGCCCCTCTGCTTTTGCAAGCCAGACTCGGGGCTCTGCTTGGCCGGCAGGCTGCCCCTCTGCCCCAGCTCCCTCCCGCCAGTCCGTGGAGCGCGCACCGCCTCTCCGCCCTTCCTACCCTCTTCCGTGGGCCTCTCGTCTGCGCTTGGCTCCAGAGACTCTATTCTACTAATCCTCTGGTGGTTTTCTGGGTTATTTAGGCAGGTGTAGGTGGAATCTAAGTGATCAGCAGGATGCTCGGTGAGCCCAGCAACCTCCTATGCCGCCATCTTCCTAGTAACTCCCCCAAATGTGCCCTCTACTTATCATCTTAAAATGTTTTATGTCACAGAAATAACCAAACGTTTTTGTCAATTGCATTATAAAAAACTCTCATCAGACTTTTAATCATGGCCATTTTTAAGACTTTTTAAATTTGTTTACCAAGAGTTACTGTTTTATTCTGATGCTTTTGCAAATACGTTTCACCTTCAGAAAGATTCACGGAAAGGACTCTGACAACTACTTTAGAATACAGGTCTCTGATAGTTTTAAGATGATACCACTGAAGTGGGTAAGAATGTACATAACTCTAATAGAGAAAAATGACAGCTTCTCTAAACTGTTAATAAAAGATCAAGATAAACAAGAATTAATTTGATAGGACTGAATAAACTGATGGAGATGACTATAATTTTTTATGACTTTTTGTTTGAAATCTTGTTGGTTCTTTTATATTATATTTCTCTAGATTTAAGAAAACCTTTTTCTCTTTTCTCTTAGGCTCTCAGTAAATCGGTAAGATATATCTTTATGAAAAAAATAAAACATTTATTTTTATTCTCCTTATCTGATCCCTTCAGAATTTGGAAACTGTTAGTTGAATATTCTTATTTTCATGTCAACACCATTATTTTTATAAGTTCAAAAGTAATACGTCCTCCTTGTAACAGGACACATTGGAAACATTGATTAGCAAGGCTTTGACTGGAATGTCATATTTGAGAGTGACATGCATAGAGGCAGTTATAACCAGGCAGCTTTATTGACTTAATGGAATGAATAAAGCCCATTGGAAAAATGGGCCAGTACCTTGCTTACAGGGTTCCCGGAAGCTTTGCCAGGTGAATAAGAAAGGTCATCTTCTGGCAGGCCCAGGAACCTAAGAATATTTGGGGGACCTCGAGAAAAGAGGCATTAACCTATATTTATAGGTAGGGCAGGCCAAGTCTGATAGCTTACCCTTGACTTGGCTTCCTGGCTTTGAGGCTTCTAAGACTTCAAATTGAAATTACTTATGAAAAGTTCCTGCAAAAGAAATTTAAAAGAGCCTTTACTCTTTACTCTTGCACTTATGTAAATAACTAGGCCAGGTTTATTGAAATTAGATTTATTTTGCAAACAAATTAGTCATACTGTGGCTATCTTTGATAGAAATGGTGGTGACTGTGGAGGGAAAGATTATGTTTCAGTAATCCAACTTTATGCATATTAGATTCTAGTGCTTTTAACTGTCTTTGAGGGTTTTTTTTTTCCTGCTGCAAAGTAACAAGATTCTGATTTCTTCTAGTTAATCCAATACTTAGCTACAACTCTGCAAACCAACAGTTCCAATTTTCTCCCACCCTCTTAATTTGGAAACATTGAAACCTAAAACTGCCGTTTTCCTCAAACCCATACAGACTAAACTGGGACAACTTAATATAAACTTTAGAGAAATCACCATAACTGCTCATGTATAGACTATCTTCAAGCTTGTTGCTGTGTGGACCACTCAGAAAGACCACTAGAGGCATTCAAACTACAAACCAGGAAAACCTATCAGATTGCCACTGCTTGCCCTCACTCCACCTGAAGATGCTTCAGGCTTCATCAGCTGGCTGTCTTTAGAATCTAGAAACTAGAATTATAGTATGCTCCAATTTTGTGTTCATATAAATTCCTCTTATTAAATACCTGACTGCTTATGCAATGTAAGCATAGCTTTATGAGGCACCTGCATCACCACCTCCTGAAATAAGTTCAAGTGAACTGACCTAATGCCAACAATAAGAGATTGGTTCAAGAAGATGGAAAAATCTGCCAACTCAAGTTCTGGGCTATGAAGCTTCTTGGGGAAGTTTTAAAGACAAGAATGAGGGGGAACATAATACATAACCCCAAAATATGCCACTGTGACATGTGGATTATTTCAAGTTGAAGATAATCAAGGCCCATTGATATTAGACTCATTGCCTAAAAGAATTTAGATAAAGGACACTTACCAGGAGAAAATAATACCAAAGATAACTTTGTATGAGAAAGACTTAGCTACATGTCATGGCAAATATTTTTGTTACCAAAAATTTGTTCTTCTCATCTTTTTGTGAATTGTCTTCCTTTCCTTTGAAGCCTTACCCTCCTGTTTTTAGCTCTGGATGGCATATAAGCCTCAATTCCCTATCTTTGTGGCTATCATATATATGACATTTTCCTCCTATTAATCTTGTAACAATTATTAGACCAGCCAAAGTGCCTAGAAAGGAAGAAGGAAAAATTTTCCTCCCCTACACCTTTCACATCATGTTCTTTACCTTCAAGAACTTTGATGACTTCTGAGCTTGGCCAAAACTGGGCTCTTTCTCCTCTGCTTTTTTCTGGTTCTTCTCACATGATCTCTGCATGAACTCAGTTGTTTTTGAAAGCCCTTGAAAATATTTTGGGTTTCTTTCCAGATTTGACCAAAAAAACTGAATCTGTATCTTGTTTTACAATTTTATTGATGTTTTTGGATAGGTTCCAGAATGAAAAGATAGGACACTGAGTTAGGGGATCATTTTCCTATCAAATGGCCACTTTTTTCTTTCATTCTTTCTAAATATTTTGTAGTGTGTAAATCATTTGGGGTTATTTTTAAACCTGAAAATAATCATAATTGTGTTTTAGAAAAACTTAAAGTATCTAGGCAAGAAACTAAAATCATGAGAATGAAACTCCGTTTTTAAAGAGAACACATCTAATAACATGCCTCTTACCTTCTCAAGTTCAGATCTCTGTATTTATACAGAAAGGGTACCACCAATTTAAACTGAACATCAAGAGCACACAGAAAGGGAGAGGGACAGTCCTTACTTTATAAGAAAATTAGTCTGGTTGATTAAATACAATTCTCAACTCCTAATAATAATATTATCCTTTTTCATACAATGCCCACTCTCTTTCATGCTCTCCCCACTCCCAGAAAAGAAAACTGGTGCATCCCTGGCACTGATCATTCTCCTAGACACAGCAAAGTAATCATCTACATTCTCCATTCTCAATGCAAACCCTCAATCTCTGGCCATGGAATCCAATCTCTGGCCATGGAATATGAGCAGAGCTTAGAGAGATATAAAGGGAATTTCTCAGAAGACATGAATAAATTTAGGGGTGTGTTAATACATTTTGTGAGGTAGCATCAAGATATAAAAGCTTCTTGACCCATAAAAGAGAGCAGAAGCAAATTGGGACCAACAAATGAATTATTGTTTTCACAAAAGTCCATCAATCTCTATCCACCCCATGTGTTTCCTGAATAGCACAAATTTGCTGATTAATGAACCAGAATATCATGGTTCCTCCCCCTCTCTTATGGGGACATAAAGAGGTCCAATACTTCCCAAAGAATCAAGAGGTACAGAATGTCCTGGGATTTGACAGCTATTTTGTAAAGTTGTAAAAATGGGTTGCTAGTTCTCCCACAGGTCACTAGGTTATCCTGTTTGACACTCAGTCCACTACTTAATATTTGTTGTATCAATAAGGATAAAAACCTAGCAAGTAGAAATAAATGTGTAAATTGGCATTGCTGCTGTTGTTTTAACCCAATAAAGTAAAAACGACAAGCCATAAAGCAGAGAAGTTGGAAGTAATTAAACACACTACATAATTAAAACATTTTTTCCTTACAAAAGAATTTCCTACAGGTATTCTTTCAAAGATCCTATCTTTCTAATATGTTGAATTATTCTGAATAATCTAAAATTTTTCAGGACCTAACATACATGTGAAATTCTAACTGCTGTATCAACTACCAGTTGTTGAAGAAAACTACTCCTTTATCTGTTAAGACCCCATGTGATTTTTTTAAACTTTTTTTTAACATTTATTTATTTTTGAGATACAGAGAGTGACAGAGCATGAGCAGGGGAGGGGCAGAGAGAGAGACAAAGAATCTGAAGCAGGCTCCATGCTCCCAGCTGTCTGCATAGACCCTGACACGGGGCTCAAACTCACAAACCGCGAGATCATGACCTAGCCAAAGCCAGACACTTAACCGACTGAGCCACCCAGGTGCCCCAAGACCCCATGTGATTTTGAAACCACTGCAATCAATTGTGAATTGTATATGCTTTCCTTCTTTACCAAGATATTTTCCCTCTAGTCTCTGTCTTTTTAATAGTAATAACATATTCCCAGTTTTTAAGGCTGGAAACTACACAGCCACCTTCTATTTGCTCACTTTTTTCCAGTTAGTTGTCCTGATGATTCTTTCTTCAGGTCACCAGTCTATTCCATGGCCATAAACCATGTAATATTTATTTAGCATTGATCTTTATAGACCCTTCTTAATTGTTGTTCAGGATTCTAGCCTGAAAATTCTAGGTATTGCCTATTTCACTTTCCTGCTCAGACCTCTTCATTAGCTCCTATTTTCTATTGGTCAAATTGAGGCTTGACCAACTCTTCATGACTTTTCCCTACTTCTGTTTGCTGGATTTTTTTTAAATACACATTTTCTTACCTTTGAAATTGTATTCAGTTTCAAACACGATTTGATTCTCTAGGCTTCCCCAGTAAAGGCAGTTTTATAAAATGTATAGCAGGAATTATTTTGCCATGAAGCTTACAAATGCTTCTTAAATATTTACCTGTGTTTAGGATAATTATAAGAAAGAGTATGGGAAAGAAAAAGCATCAAACTTTGCATTTAAACATTTCCTAAGTTGCAAGTACTAAGACATGACAAAAATGTATTTCTATAGGGGCACCTGGGTGGCTCAGTCAGTTAAGCATCTGACTCTTGGTTTGGGCTCATGTCATGATCTCATGTTTTGTGAGTTCAAGCCCTGCCTCTGCCTCTGAGTTGACAGCATGGAACCTGCTTGGGATTCTGTCTCCCTATGTCTCTCCCCTGACTGCCTGCTCTGTCTCTCAAATAAACTTAAAAAATATGTATTTTAAATAAAGCTTTTAAGTTTAACAAACTTAAAAAATATTTATACACACACAGACACACACATACACACCTATATATACATATATATATTTCTGCACATGTATATAAAATTTGGATACAGATGGAGTTAAGATGACAGTGTAGTTAGAGAATCCTGGCCTTGTCTTGGCCCTCAAACACAACTAGATCAACATCAAACCATTTTGAACACCTAGAAAATCCATCTAAGGATTAACAGAACAGTCTGCATAATTTGAGGGAGAGAATGCAGCAGATATGTTGTGCAGAGAGGTGAACTGGGGGAAAGAAGAGCCAAGGGGCTACAGAGGGGAGGGAGCCATTTTCACGTAGAAGAGAAAGACAAAGGGGGAGAGAGAATAGTAGATTAGGTTTTCACAAGAAAGCATTCCCCCTGGGGCACCTGGGTGGCTCAGGAGGTTAAGCTAAGCATCTGACTTTGGCTCAGGTCATGATCTCACTGTCTGTGGGTTCAAGCCCCGCATCAGGTTCTGTGCTGACAGCTCAGAGCCTGAAGGCTGCTTCAGATTCTGTCTCTCCCTTGCTCTCTGCCCCTCCCCTCTCACACTGTGACTGTCTCTCTCTCTCAAAATAAATATACATTAAAAGAAAAAAAACAAAAAACAAAAACAAAAACAAAGCACTCCCCCTGAAGATCACTGCAGGTGTGAACCACAGGGGTCTCTGAAGTGTGGTGTTTTGAAAGTCAGCTGTGTCTGAGATAAAACTCTGGAGAGAGGCAATGCCTGGTAGGTGGACAGCTTAGAAACAGATAGCGGAAGGCAGAGAGCTCATGAAAGCAGGGAATCAGGAAAGGTGACTGACTGCATGTCTGTGAGGGCACACACTTCCTGTTCTGGAGACTTGAGAGGCTGATGAAGCCATTTTCACCATTAGCCCACCAACACTGATTGATACCAGTGAGCTAAACAGCACCACCAAGTGGAGAGTGAAGCCCTTAAAACAAGCTCCACCCCCCCAACCCCCCCCCCCCCCCGCCACACATCCTCCAGGTACATCTCCACTAAAGTAAGTAAGCCTGAGAATCAGACCAGCATGCCCCTCCCCCAGAAGACCAGCATGAATCCCTACCATGAGCTTAGTCTACTGACCACAGTCTGGAGCAAAGTTTCAGCTCTAAAGGAAACTGGATCTAGCTTCATTTGTTGTTGTTGTTTCTTTACTGTTGCTGTTTGTTTCTTCATTTGTTCATTTTTATTGTTTTGGCTTCTGTTTTTTTTTTGTTGTTTTTCTTTTGTTTCTTGGATAGAAAAAGAGCAAAGTTTTTATTTTTTTATTTTTTGTTTTATTATTTCATTTTATTATAATTATTTTAAGTTTTAATAATTTTTTCTTTTCTCCTTTATTCTGTTTCTATCAAGCTTCTTTTAACAAGCAGACCAAAACACCTCTAGGATCTGGTTTCCTTTACTATATTTTTAAATTTTTAAATATTTATTTCATTCTACTATTATTATTGTTCATTGTTCTTCCTCCAAAATGACAAGACAGAGGAATTCACCTCCAAAGAAAAAAACGAAGAAATGATGGCAAGGGATTTAGCCAATGCAGATACAAGTAAGATGTCTGAACTAGAATTTAAAACGATGATGATAAGGATACTAGCTGAGCTTGAAAAATTATAGAAGACACCAGATAATCCCTTTCTGCAAAGATAAAAGAAATAAAATTTAGTCAGGCTGAAATTTAAAATGATATAACTGAGATGCAAACCCAAATGGAGGCCATAAAAGCCAGGATGGATGAGGCAGAGGGGTGAATTAGTGATATAGAAGATAAAATTATGGAAAATAATAAAGCTGAAAAGAAGAGGGAAACAAAGGGATCATGAAGACAAAGTTAGGGAACTCAGAGATTTGTTAAAATGTAGTAACATTTGTATCACAGTAATCCCAGAAAAATAAAGACAAAAACGAAAGCAGCAGGTTTATGTGAGCAAATTATAGCTGAAGATTTTCCTAATCCAGGGAAGGACACAGACATCAAAACCCAACAAGCACAGAGAACTGTCATTAAATTCAGCAAAAGCCAGCTATTACCAAGACACGTGAGAGTCAAATTCACAAAATACACAGATAAGGAAATAATACTGAAAGCAGCAAGGGAAAAAAGTCCTTACCCTATAAGGGAAGACAGATAAGATTTGTAGCAGATGTGTCCAAACAAACTTGGCAGGCCAGAAAGGAGTGGCAAGATATAATCAATGTGCTAAATGGAAATAATATGCAGGCAACAATATTCTATCTAGCAAGGCTGTCATTCAAAATTCCCAGACAAACAAAAACTAAAGGAATTTGTGATCACTAAACCAGCCCTACAAGAAATTATAAGGGGGGATCTTAGGGTGTGTGTGGGGGGGGGAACCAAGCAGTAAAGACTAGAAAGTACCGGAGAGCATCAGCAGAAACACCAACTCTACAGGTAGCACAATGGCACTAAATTCATATCTTTCAATAATCAATCTGAATGTATACGGACTAAGAGCTCCAATCAAAAGACAAAGAGTATCAGAATGGATAAAAATACAACACCCATCTATATGCTGCCTACAAGAGACTCATTTTAGACCTAAAGATACCTGCAGATTGAAAGTAAGGGTATAGAGAACCATGTATCATGCTAATTGATGTCAAAAGAAAGTAAAGTAGCCATACTTATATCAGACAAATTACATTTTAAAACAAATACTGTAGGGGAACCTGGGTGGCTGGTTAAGTGTCCAACTTCGGCTCAGGTCATGATCTCACAGTCCGTGAGTTCGAGCTCCGTGTCAGGCTCTGTGCTGACAGCTCAGAGCCTGGATCCTGTTTCAGATTCTGTGTCTCCCTCTTTCCCTCTCCTCCCCTGCTCATGCTCTGTCTCTCTCTTCTCAAAAATAAATAAACGTTAAAAAAAAATTTTAAACAAATACTGTAACAAGAGACAAACAATGAGATTATATCATAATTAAGGGGTCTATCCATCAAGAAGATCTAACAGTTGTAAATATTTATGCCTCCATTTCAGAACCCAAGTACATAAATCATTTAATCACAAACATAAAGAAACTCATTGATACTGATACAATTATCATTAGTAGATAGAGCATGTTAATACCCCACTTAGAGCAATGGACAGATCACCTAAGCAGAAAATCAATAAGGAAACAATGACTTTGAATGACACACTGGGCCAGTTGGACGTAACAGATATATGCAGAACATTTCATCCTAAAGCAGCAGAATTCAAACTTTTTTCCAGTACACATGCAACATTCTCCAGCTCAGATCACACACTGGGGCACAAATCAGCCCTCAACAGTACAAAAAAATTGAGATCATACCATGCATATTTTCTGACCACAATACTATGAAACTCAAAATCAACCACAAGAAAAAATTTGGAAAGTCCTCAAATATATGAAGGTTAAAGAACATCATACTAAAGAATGAATGGATTAACCAGGAAATTAAAAAAAGAAATTTAAAAAATGCAGGGAAACAAAAGAAAATCCTACCAAGGAATAAATGTGTTAACCAGGAAATTAAGGAAGAAATCAAAAAATACAGGGAAGCAAATGAAAATGAAAACATGACAGCCCAAACCCTTTGGGATGCAGCAAAAGCAGTCCTAAGAGGGAAGTATATAGCAATTCAGGCCTACCTTAAGAAACAAGAATGATCCCAAATACAAAACCTAACCTTATACCTAAAGGAGCGAGAAAAGGAACCACAAATAAAACCTAAAGCCAGCAGACATGAAATAATAAAGATTAGGCAGAAATAAATGATATAGAAACAACAACAGCAACAACAATAAAAGAAAACAGATAAAAAAAACTAAGAGATGGTTCTTTGAAAGAATTAACAAAAGTGATAAATACCTATCCAGACTCAACAAAAAGGAAAAAAGAAAGGACCCAAATAGATAAAATCACAAATGAAAGGGGAGAGATCACAAACAACACCTCAGAAATACAAACAATTACAAGACAATACTATGAAAAAATATCTGGAAGAAATGGACAAATTCCTAGAAACTCACAAACTATGAAAACTGTAACATGAATAGAAAATTTAAACAAATAAATAAGCAGCAAAGAAAGTGAATCAGTAATCAAAAACTATCCCAACAAATAATAGTCCTGGGCCAGATGGCTTCCCAGGGGAATTCTAACAGACATTAAACCAGAGTTAATACTTATTCTTCTCAAACTATTCCAAAGAATAGAAATACAAGTAAAACTTCCAAACTCATTCTATGTAGCCAGCATTACCTTGATTCTAAAACCAGACAAAGACACCACTAAAGAGGAGAATTACAATTCAATATCCCTAAAGAACATGGATATAAAACTTCTGAACAAGATATTAGCAAATCTAATCCAAAAGTACATTAAAAGAATTATTCATCATGATCAAGTGGGATTTATTCCTGGGCTGCAGGGCTGGTTCAGTATTTGCAAATCAATCAGCACGATACACCACATTAATAAAAGAAAGGATAAGAACCATATGATCCTCTCAATAGATGCAGAAAAAGCTTTTGACAAAGTACAGCATCGATAGGGAAAGATGGAACATACCTCAATATCATAAAGGCCATATATAAAAGACCCACATCTAATATCATCCTCAATGAGGAAAAACTAAGATCCTTTCCCCTGTGGTCAAGGAACAGTAGAAGGATGTCCACTCTCAACATTACTACTTAACATAGTACTTGAAGTCTTAGCCACAGCAGTCAGACAACAAAAAAGAAATAAAATGCATCCAAATTGGCAAGGAAGAAGTCAAACTTTCACTATTTGCAGACGACATGATACTGTATTCAGAAAACCCAAAAGACTCCATCAAAAGATTGCTAGAACTAATACATGAATTCAACAAAGTCAGAAGACATATAATCAATATGCAGAAATATAGTGCATTTCTATACACCAATAACAAAGCAGCAGAAAAAGAAATCAAGGAATTGATCCCACTTACAAATGCACCATAAATAATAAAATACCAAAGAAAACACCTAACTAAAGAGGTACAAGATATATACTTTGAAAACTATAGAACACTTATGAAAGAAATTGAAGAGGACACAAAAAAAATGGAAAAGGAGTCCATGCTCATGGATTGGAAGAACAAACATTGCTAAAATGTCTATACTACCCAAAGCAATCTAGACATTTAATGCAAACCCTATCAAAATACCATCATCATTCTTTGCAGAGCTAGAACAAACAATCCTAAAATTTGTATGGTCAAAAATACCCTCAATAGCCAAGAAATCCTGAAAAAGCAAAATAAAACTGGAGGCATCACGATTCTGGATTTCAAGCTATATTACAAAGCTGCAGCCATCAAGGCAGTATGGTACTGGTGGTACGAACACAGACACATAGATCAATGGAACAGAATACAAACTCCAGAAATGGAATCTCAACTATAGCATCAACTCATCTTTAACAAAGCAGGAAAGAATATCCAATGGAAAAAAGAGAGTCTCTTCAATAAATTATGTCAGGAAAACTAGACGGTGAAAGGCAGAAGAATGAACCTGGACCACATTCTTATACCATACAAAAAACCCGAAAAACTCAAAATGGATGAAAGATCTAAATGTGAGACAGAAAACCATCAAAATCATAGAGGAGACTACAGGAAGCAGCCTCTCTGACCTGGACTGGAGCAACTCCTTACTAGACATGTCACGAAAGGCAAGGGAAACAAAAGCAAACATCAACTATTGGGACTTCATCAAGATAAAACTAGCAGCAAAAATAAAAGGCAGCCTATAGAATGGGAGAAGAAATTTTCTAATGACATATGTGATAAAGGGTTAGTATCCAAAATCTATAAAGAACTTATCAAACTCAACACCCAAAAAACAAATAGCCCAGTTAAGAAATGGGCAGAAAACATGAACAGACACTTTTCCAAAGAAGACATCCAGATGGCTAACAACCACATAAAAAGATGCTTAACATCACTCATCATCAGGGAAATACAAATCAAAACTATGATGAGATACCACCTCACACCTGTCACAATGGCTAAAATTAACAGCAGAAGAAAGAATGAAGTGTGGATGCAGAGAAAGGGGATGCTCTTGCACTGTTAGTGGGAATGCAAAATGTTACAGCCACTCTGGAGAACAGTATGGAGGTTCCAAAAAAAAACTAAAAATAGAACTACTTTATGATCTAACAATTGCACTATTAGGTATTTACTCAAAGGATACAAAAATACAGATTTGAAGAGGTACATGTACTCCAATGTTTATACCAGCATAAGTAACAATGGCCAAACTATGGAGAGAGCCCAAACGTCCACTGACAGATGAATGGATAAAGAAGATGTGGTATACATATACAATGGAGTATTACTGAGACATAAGAAAGAATTAAATCTTTCTGTTTTCAATGACATGGAGTTAGTATATATTACACTAAGCAAATTAAGTCAATCAGAGAAAGACAAATACCATATGATTTCAATCAAATGTGGAATATGTGGAACAGATGAACATATGGGAAGTGGGGGAAGAGAAGAGAGGGAAACAAACCACAAGAGCCTCTTAATGATAGAGAACAAACTATGGGTTGACTGAGGGAGGTGGGTGTGGGAATGGGCTAGATGGGTGATGGGTACTAAGGACAGCACTTGTTGTACTGAGCACTGGGTGTTGTATGTAAGTGTTGAATCACTGAACTCAACTTCTGAAACCAATATTGCCTGTATGGTAACTAGCTAAAGTTAAAATTTCAAGAAAAGAAAAAGAAAGAAAAAATTGGATAAAACAATTTTACAATAAAAAAGATATCCATTTTTTTTAGTTTCATTTTTTCCCCCGAAAGCATTTCCTTTTATAAATGAGAAAACAAGACCCAAGGAGGTTAAGTAATTTCCCACCATTGGATCACACAAGATATATTTGAGTTTATGCCTACCTGTCTTGTTTAATTATATGCCCCATCCGGTTATCCTATCAATGGGAGGTTCCTCTTGTGTTCACTGTGCTTAGGTTTATGTTATCCACTAAACAAGAAAATAGTCAGGACAGATCTTTAACACAAGGATGGTTAAATGACTTTTCAAGCAGTAGCTGAAGAGACAAGTTCCCTGACTTTCAACTGATGACTCTCTTCTCCCAGGCGGATTCTGTTTTCAAGTTTTGTGAACCTAGTGAGAACCAGTCACAGTATTTACAAAGTTGTCCAGTTAGAGAGGGATAAAGGATGTCGATCTGAAATCTATGAGCCCCCTGGCTCTGTTACAACTTTGGGCTGCATTTCCAAGAGAAATACATCATAATCCAGAGAATTCCATCAAAAGATACATTCATCATGATTGGGCATAACACTTTACCATCACTACAAAAATTTTATTAATTTTTACTTAAATTATCAAGACAACTCTATTTACTTCTCTCCTCCTTTTGCCTATGTTGACATCTAAGAAAAAAGTTAGGATGAGTCTTCCATAAAGACATTGCAGTGGTTAACTTATATTATGCAACAGAAGTTAATGCTTCACAGTGTGAGCCCTTATCATCATTCATTGCAGTTTTTCAATTGTTAAGGGAAAAATGGGGTTTCAAAAAATAAAAAAAGATTGAGTGGAGTGTGACACTGATTCAATTACAAATGCAATGCAATGTAAACCATATTAAACATTTAAAGTCTAAGTCACTCCAAGCAAGATCAAATACTTTCTGAGAATGTGAGCAAACTCCTTAATTATTAAGAATTCAGCCTCAAATGAAAAAGGAGGAATTCAGTAAGATGAAAAATTATGTAATCACCCAACATGCAGTCATGAGAGTTTCTATTTCCTGTAAGCAATTTTGGAGAAGGAAGGAAATAAACCATATGAATTAGGAGTCTGGATCACCTGGCTCCTCATGTTGGATACAATGAAGAGAATAATTTGTCCTTTGTCAATAAATGTAACGAGCTGTGACTTTAAATCCCCTGTGGGAAATAACTATGTTTTATTGTTTATCTGCAGTGTGAAGGCTCCCTCTGAAGACTTTATGCAACATGTCATTCAAGCAGATGAAAAATTCACTCTGTAAAAGTGCTACCTGTCCCTCTTCTTTGTAAATACTAGGTTTCAGTAAAAGAAAACAACACCAATATTTGCCCTGTTTTGGGCCCTAAGAAGAATAGAATGTGTAAAGTTCCCACAAGGCAAATAGAAGTCCAGGAATTATTATCTAAAGAAATGTCACTACCTCATACAAAATTTTTGAAAATCTATTTAAATTTACCTAAATGGGTCAATGATTTTAGAATTCATATAGGAAAAGAGTGGGTTAGTGATATAGCATGGCTCTGGAAAGGTACCCACTGCCTACTGTTCTGGAAAGTAAATGATGTTGCCATTTATGATGCATCATGATGGGCTTGGTGGATCTAACCAATCATATTAGGAATTAAAGA
The DNA here is from genome assembly GCF_027475565.1 of Acinonyx jubatus. Classification (NCBI taxonomy): domain Eukaryota; kingdom Metazoa; phylum Chordata; class Mammalia; order Carnivora; family Felidae; genus Acinonyx; species Acinonyx jubatus. The sequence continues at coordinate 119,252,574 of NC_069383.1, forward strand.
TACTTCATTGGGCAATAAGGACAATGCTATTATTTTTATGTATAAGTTGTTAGATATCCTTTCAACTATTAATGAAATGTACTTGAAGAATAATTTCAGATACACAGAAATCCAGAGTCTGGGGTAAGCCATCTGATTCTTTCAAATTGGACATTTGCATAAGAAAGGGGGGGGTGGTCTCTAACAGTGAGAAGTGTTCTCACTATATAAAGTGCTGAACTTTAAGTCCAATGGCAGACAACTCTGAAACAACAGAATTGAGGGACAAATAGAGAAACCACAAAGTTCTGTTTAAATTTTATTATGAAAATACTTTTTCAAGTGAGAAATACCCACATCTAATTCACAAAATAATGAATAGAATATATATTTTAACTCCTTAAAATTGATAAATATGATATATAGTAACTCAAGGACTGAGTATACTCAACCAAACACATGCATCATCATGCACTCATTCATTCATTCAAGCAGTATTTATTGAATGCCTTCTGTGTGTTGAGCACATGGGTAGTAATGAATCAAATAAAAACCCTTATCCTCAGGGAGCTTACATTCCATCATTTTATTCATTCTAGATAAACCAGGGTTATTGCATTTGTACTTGAATAAATAAATGTTTCTTATTTTCAGAACTTTATTTTGTAACAATAGCTGACACCTGATTGCTGAAGATTACAAAATTTCCAAATTCTAAGAATCCTTATCCAGAAACGCTAAATCATCACTAATCCTTCCACTGTATTCTGAACTCATTCATATTCTACAAACTCAGCCAACAAAGAATTTCCTACTCAAACCCAGAAGTTTTCTGTCCATAAAAACTGGAATCAGAAGAGTGACCAGTAAAAGCAGAACAGATTAAAAAAAAATTAAGTCAGCACAGAAAGCTTTGTCTTTTGGGTTAATAGATAATACCCTTTTTCCTATCTCATCACAATGAAAAGCATCCCAAAAAGAGAGAGAAAAAACACAGACATAGAGAAATGGAACAAGAAATAGGAAGAAACAAGAAAAGACAGCTACAGAGAACAAGACAGAATAAACCTGGGTCACCCTATTTATAGCTATGAGGGAATTGGTTCTAGTGTCAGACCAGGGGACATCCCCCAAAGGGGGGGATATCAGGACTCTTCAACAGCAAATTACAAAATAGTCCACCCAAAAACACTTAGGCAAAAATGTCCACTAGAGATAGTGTTCATCTACATATAGATGAGGAAACTAAATTAGGATTCCTTGAAACTTCAACTCATTTGAAAGACAAGACAAAACCTAACCACAATGACAATAGAAAGAAGACTGGATAGAAAAGAAAACAAGACCATTGTAACCAGAATCACTTGTGCCAACCATGCCTTGGGTGAATTATAAGAAGATGACTGCTCTGGGTGGAGAAATTATAAACAGCAACCATTCTGAGTCGACAAATTACAAACACACACTCCTTTCTGTGGGCAGAGACAGTCAGGTCTTCCTCTGCTCTACCTGCATGTTTCTCCTTCATCAAAACTCAGTCCTTTCTCAGAGCACCACTTTCACACTACCCAACATAAGTCTCTCCTTTTTATGTGCTCATGGAAACTTGTTCTTTCCTTCACAGAATTTACTCCAACCCAAAATTGTGTGTTTGTACATTTACCTGAAAGAACAAACAGTAACATTCAGTTACACTTACATGCAGACAATATTCCAAAAGCTTTGAGTCTGGTATCTTATTTTTGTCTCACACTAACCCAACAAGCTATTTTGTTCAAATTTTATATATAAGAAAGCAGAGGCATAATAAAGTTTTGAAATTTGCTGATGATCACTCAGCTAGTCAGTGGAGGTGTTAGGATTTGAACCCAGGTAGCCTAACTCAATAGATGTTAACAATTTATGTAATGGCTGCCCCATAGACAAGATGACATGAGAACAGGAAATAGGTCTTGTTTCTTGATAACACATTATCTGGTACATATACATAATAGGCCCACTAAAAATATTTGCTGAATAAACGAGTATACACATGAATTAATAATAAAGGAAAATGTAGAAGGCACTGAAAAATTCTGAAAATTTTAAGGGAAACTTGTAATTGATTGGACATATCTAATTTTTTTTTTCTATTAGGTTAAAGCTATTAATTACTCACTTTTAACAGGAGAACACTTTGGTTTAACTAACACATATTTTCTTTGCCAGTGTAGAAACACCAGATTAAATTAAAAGTCCCAAGAGTCTGAATCTAGTACTCCTGCCTATAAACAAACTGCCAGCCTAGCTCAGCCCAATGGGGTACCACAGGTACATCCTTGCTTATCCTGATCCATGGGAAAGGAGGTTACCACGTGGTATTCAAGTATTTACATCCCTAGAACAATATGAGCCAAAAAAATGCTCAATGAATCCCTACCAGAACTTCCATCGGTGACTCTAAGAGGCTTTTATACAAATCAGATGGCCCTCAGGTAAAAAGCAATAATTTTATCATTACTTTAGACTACTGAAGACGAGCTCCTAACAGCACAAACACTTGGATTAAGCAGCCTATCTCCTCTTTGTCCCATTGTCTGCTACAGCAAGAGCTGCAGCCTGAATTTGGACATTGACATATACCATCCTCCCATTTTATGTACCCAAGTGTTCTTTAGAGACTATCAAGAGAGGCTACTCTCAGAACTACAGCATGGACCAGGGAACAGCAAACTTGGTCTTCAAAAGATGAGATAAACATCTTAGACTTACAGGCTATATGGTCTCTGTCACAACTATTAACTCTGCTATTGTAGCATGAAAGCAGCCACAGACCATATGTAAACAAATGGGTACGGCTGTGTTACAATACAATTTTATGTATAAAGAGGGCCTAAATGGCCTATAGAGCTGGAGTTTGTTGACCCCTAGACACAGACTTTATTTAATTAACAATCGCCCTGGTTAAAATTTTATTTCATTCTGGTTAAAATGCCATCTCATTCTGGATAAATTTTCAACCTGTTCCATTGTACCTTCTTGGTAAAGTCCCAGAAAAAGTATCAGTAAAAGAGACTGGGAAGATGCCTATAATTTTGCATGAAAAATGTAACCATATCTATGGCTTACTCTTTGCCTGTGAAATAAAACAACGTATGCTGTTTTCTGAAAAGTCTCAGAATTTTCTCCATTACTTTAGATATGTAATGTTAATTGTTGAATTTCTTTTCTTGATATATCCATTGATTTAAATTAATAGTCTAAAACTTTGGGTTTACTCTTCTGTAGAAATTCCAGCCTATGGATAATTAATGAAACTGAGAGGTCATTTTAGTTGTGCGTCATTGCCATAAGATTTTATTCTCTTTAAGAGTTTTAAGAGGCTGAGGGAAATAGTCAAAGCATGTAATTCTGCTTATCCACAGTAACTGTAACCTCATGGTCTCTTTCTGATTACTGTAGGATGGTGTTACTGGCTTAGAGAGGTTTTAGATTGACATGGTGATGACCTGTCTTATTTTCAAACACATTTTTGGAATTTCAAAAGGATTACTATCCTGTCTTTTTAAACAGCATTCCTATACTGGTCTTTTAAAACAGATCTAATACAAGACACCCTTTGAAATCTCTATAAAATACACCTAAGAGATCTTATAGTAAATGTTAACACCACAACCACCAAGGTCTCTTAAGTCTAGGGGTGTGTTCTCTCTAGGAATCCCAAGTGTATGGAGTCAGGATTTTCCACTTCTATCTCTCTGTCCCTAAAATAAACATACTACCTTTTGCAAAGATTTGGGACTTATAATGGCTATAATGTATTTATGTCTCATGCTATGTGTTAGGCAGTTTGAACTACTTCATGCAACCCTATGAGGTAGAAATCATTAATCCTTTTCCCAGATGAAAAGTCAGAAAGTCAGAGAGATTTTGTAATTTGAATAATGTCACACAGCTAGATGGTGGCTGAGACAGAATTCACACCATGTCTAACATTAAATCTGTGCTCTTGACCACAATGCTATGTTTCTCAATATTTTCTGTCTTGTCTTTTTTTTTATCAGAATAAGAACACTTAATATGAGATCTGCCTCTTAAAAATTTTAAGTGCACAATACAGTACTGTTAACTACAGGTACAAAGTTGTACAGTAGCTATCTAGACTTTAATCATCTTGCTTAAGGGACACTTCACGCCCACTGAACAGCAACTCCATACTTCCCTTTCTCTCCAGCCCCTAGCAACTACCATTCTACTCACAAATTCCGCTATTTTTCTAAGGATAGCTTTCAACTTGACTCTGGGGAATGCTTTCAAATTCATTTAACCCTAGCCATGGTACTCTTAGGAAACCCTGACCCTTGCACCATCTTCCTTCCAGTGCCCCATCTGGCTCCCCAGCCCTTTGCTCCTACTAGTGAAGGTAACAGTTAAGCCAAAACTCTGGAATTAGAATCCCAGGTCTGCCAATAACCTACCACTTGAGTGGCATTAGGCAAATTTCTTAACCTTTCTGGGCTTTACTTTCTTAACTATAAAATTATAAAATTAACTATAAAATTGAGATTGACTTCCAGGGTACAGGTCCCTGGAAGTACACTCTGAAATAATAATCCATGTGAAAATTTGGATTAGGAAATGTCCTTGAGAAAACCAGTAGGGAAGTGGTAAAGTGTAAGAGAAATGAGAAGGCAACATGTGATATCAAGTAGAATCCCACAGACAGAAACCTTCACTCAGTCCCAGAGGGGAGCTCTTGAAATAGTGCAGGTCTTACCTTGAAGTCATTTTAATAAGGGTCAAGGGAGACAGAGTATTTATATTTCTGCACTTCTCAAATCATTGGTTCAGGGCTGTGCCAAGGAGGCATAAATTCCCAAATGCCCTGGCTCTCCATAAATACAAGCAAACCAGGCTCCAGTAGCCTTAGGGCAGGGCTATGTCAGAAAACCAAGTGCTGGTTATTAGGTCTGGAAACGCATCGGGGTTGGTCTACATGACAAGGCTAAAGGCAGCTGGGCAGGTCCAAGTGGAGCAAATATTTCACCTGTGTGGGGAGTAATAATAGTTCCTTCTTGTGGGGCTATTGTGAGGGTTTTTATTTGTAAGGTGCTTCTAAGAGTGCCTGGCACATTGTAGGCACTATTAAGTGGGTGTTACATCAAACAAATACAAAGATTACAAACATGTGAGGTAACCTTAAAACAGCCAAGAAGATTTAAAGAAAACTCTGGATTCAAAGTCTGGTGGTGTTTTGTTTTGTTTGGTTTTAAATTTTTCTTTTCAGGGTGATTTTTCAAGTTCTCAGGCAGGACAGGAAGAGCTCAGCACCTCCAGCAAAGGCAAAGATGAGGATCCTGGCCACAGTAGCATGAAGCCCAGGAGAATCAACTCCTCACTTAACAGCTCTGTTTGAGTATAACTTGAGTTAAACTAAGTAAATAAACAAATCCAAGAGTTCCAAGATCTCAACACAAGGTTATGTGCCAAGATCTCTACCAGGGCTGAACAAAGACCCTTAGTGACCATATAGGAATGGAGGGTAGAGCCTTTTCACAATACCACAAGTACAAGGCAGCCAGAGTGGCACAGGGGCTCGACCTCCAACTGTTCTCCCTACTCATCTGTCCTCTGCCCTCCTGCCCTGTTGACACTCTTTGTCCTGAAGCCCAACTTTACCCCCAACTCTCCCAGCAGCTTACTAATCTCCCTCCAGGCCCCATCATGAAGTGATAGCTCTCCCTCCGTGGAGCAACCACTGTACTTGGGAGGAAGAAAAAAAAAATGGGAAGAAATGGGTCCAATTTACCTACAATTACAGCAGAACTTGTTTCCAACTACCTGCAATTATTTCTGCTTATAGACAGTTTCTTCTTAAAGACAGAGGCCATCTCTTCTCCCCCATTCTGTACCATCAGCTATCTAACATTAAGGAACCAAATAATTTTCTTTCTTAGAAAAACTTCGTGGGGCAACTGGGTGGCTCAATTGGTTAGGTGTCTGATTTAAGCTCAGATCATGATCTCACAGTCTGTGAGTTCGAACCCCACATTGGGCTCTGTGCTGACAGCTTGGAGCCTGGGGCCTGCTTCAGATCCTCTCTCTCTCTCTCTCTCTCTCTCTGCCCCTCCCTGACTCACACTCTGTGTGTGTGTCTCTCTCTCAAAAATAAACATTGAAATAAAATTTAAAAAAAAAACCTTCTTATTGAAGAAGAACATTGAAAGCAGGGTCTTACTTTTATTTACCATTAGATGTATGTCTATTGCCATGACCTTAATCTTGCTCAAAACTCAAGTATGGCTGACCTCAAAGGGGGATTACTAGCTCTGTGGAATAATTTAACAAGGAGACGTCTCTTTCCTTCCTTCCAGGCTAACAACCAAAATGGCAAAAATTCCCAGAGAAGTAAGTTAAGGCATGAAAGGAGATCACAGCTGTACTTCTGTTTCCTAGTTTCCTAAAGTGCAGCCACACCACATTGGTTGTCACCAAAATGATTTTAAGCAGCATATAGGTAACCACTTTTTTTTATTTGAGCAATGTTTTATTTTAGTATATATCAAAATATGCATGTGTGTGTATATATGTGTGTGTATATATACATAACTTCAAATTTCCTTAATTTTCAAATCCATAATTTTAGGAATATTAATATATATATACATATACATATATATATATTTGAATACATATATATATATATTAAAAAGCTATTAAGCTGTATCAACTAACTTATAAAGGGGTAATGGGGATGACTAAATTTGATAAACACTGAGAGCTATTATTACATTAGAGTTATAAACAGAACACCTAGATTCCAATCCTGTAGCAAAAGAAATTAAAATCCATCTAAATGAGCAAGTCACTTAACTTGCCTGAGCTCCAGTTTTCTCTTCAATAAAACAAAGCTTTGATAATCTGTGTTTCTATGTACCTGTTAAATGCAAATGTCCTATCTGTTGGTGGTACTTGTACCCTTATCACCAACTTAATCTTAGGGCAAAGGAGTTTGTTCTGTCATCTAGATAAGTCCTGGGGAATTCCTACAGAAACCAGACTAGTTTCTGGTTTAAATAAGGAGACTCAAGAATGGACTCAAGAAGAAATTTTTCAAAGAGAGCTCAACTAGGATGTAGAGGAACAAGTCTAAAGTTCTAAGTATCATTAAAGGTGGGAAAACCCTATAAAAGATCAGGGTGAGATGAGCCAAAATGGCTTTAATCCAATTTACATTTTGACTAAAAGCCAGTAAGTCAATCTATTTCTCTTGGTAGCAAATGTGGTCCTTTAAACAAGGAAAGATTTTAAAAATTATGTTAAAAAATTTCAGATGAACATTTAAAGCTTTTGCATAAAAAAAAGTTCTTGAAAATATAGATTTCTATTTCTGAAATTATATTATGGTTAATCTACATTAATAGCTTTTGTAAACGTGGGTGTGCTTTTGTATACTCCAACTTTAGCCCCTTAGTTCTCTGAGCTGAAATTTCACTGAGAAGACTTTGATGATATGGGTGATGCTGAGTCTCAGCGTGCTGGGACTGTATGCCAAGACTGGCTTCCACCTGCTCTAAGGAGGGTCCACACTGGAGTCCCAGGGCTGGAGTCAACGGTGGTTAGACTCGACAATCCCTACTCCCCATCCAGAGACCACCACAGCCACCTGCCCTCTCACCTGTCACTGATTCCACACCCCACCTGTTCTCCCAATGACTCCACACTCCACCACTCTACCTTCACCAGAACTTAAGTAGAATATGTTTTGTATTTAGAGGTACGTGGCCAATGTTACAATTCCCTCATTTTATGAAATGAATGGACTCAAGAAGAAATAAAGCCCAAGGTCTCCATCTCACCAGGGTAATCCAGACAAACCTAGCTCAAAGACAAGAAAAGTGCTAAAAGAGAGAGAGAGAGAGAAGTGAGAAGGAAACATGAACCCACTGCCACAGAATCACGTTCCATTGAAAGGGGAAAAAAGCAAAAATGGTCTCAATTCATTCAGATCCATAGTCTTGTTATTCCAGAACAAGATTAAATCTAGTAAATACCAGTAAATAGTTTCCACCAGCCTGACAATGCTTCAGAGAAATGCTAAGTATGGTCTTAGAGACTGGTTTAAATTTCAGCTATTGAGGCTTTATATTAAAGACAACATTTCTACTCATTTTTGATGTACAAATTTCTCAAGAAAAATGTCTACTTCAAATAAGAGGAAAAAGTATCTCCACAATTTCCCCAAAGAGATAGGAGAAGGCGTTAATCTTTGAGTAAATATCATGTGGAAGCTAGAGAATTCCTATTACTTCTTGAATTTACATAGTGTCTCCCTAACTTCTGGGGACGAAGGAAAGAAAAATTAGGTTAGTCAAATAGTAGTGAGAAATGTTCCTCAAGGGACCCACCACCACTCTCCCTGCTAGGAACTCTATTTTAGAGAAGCATGATTAGTCATGTATTGAACTAATCATGGCAATTAAGGATAGAGTGAACTCATAATTACTGCAAGTATAAGACAAGAATGCACTATCTTAACCATCTGTTAAGCATCTTCATGGCACTGTTAGAAAAAGACATAGTCTTCACCCTCAGTATGCTAATATATCAGACAAACAGGGCTTGTGCCACTTAAATGTAGGTGGGAGGGTTGTATTAACAAACAGATGAACACATATTACTTAAGAGCATAAAAACATATGTTGATGTTTTAGGTGGATTCAGAGCTAATTCCATGTGCATTCCTATAAAGACAGATAAGACATTTTTTGAAATAAGGGAGAGCGAGTTACAGAAAGCAAAAGGATTCCCAGAAATAGAGAAAAGGAGCAAGAGGTGATGACAGTGGTGGCAAGCAGAAAAGAGCAACAACAACAACAAAAAAAAACGAATGCCCCATAAGCAGTTGCTTGGTTCTCTTTTCTAACATCTTTTTGGGTTACAAATTCCATTTTTCCTAATCCATACATTTCTTAATTTTGCTGTTTAAAAATATTGTCTCCACCATGGAAAAAATGTAAAATTATAATAATAACTGGGATGCAATCTGAAAAAAATCACAGAGTAGGCCTGTTTCCCATACGGCCTCAACAACCCATGCTGGTAGCGACTCACTACCCTTAAATCCATACACATCCACTTTGAGGATTGCCTCCTGGTTCAGAACACATTAGATACTATATAAAAAAAAAATCTCTGTTTGCTGCTTCTAAATTATTAATTAAACACACCCGGTAAAATCCCATGATCCAATCTCACTCCTGAGTATGTATCTGAAGGAAATAAAATCAGTATCTCAAGGAGGTATCTGCACACTCATGTTCATTGCAGCATTTTTCACGATAGCCAACATAGGGAAAAACCTACATGTTTTCAGTGGATGAATGGATAAAGAAAATGTGGGGTTTTTATGTATATACAGTTGGAATATTATTCTGCCATAAAAAGAAGGAAATCCTGCCATTTGAAAAAAAAAAAAAACATGGATGAAACTGGAAGGCATTATGCTAAGTGAAATAAGCAAAATAGAGAAAAAAACATACACTGTGTTATCACTTATGTGGAATCTAAACAAGTAAACAAAAACAATTTCACAGAAATCGAGAATAGAATGGTGGTTGTCAGTGGCTGGAGGGGGAAATGAGGTAATTTGGGTCAAAGGGTACTAGTTTTCAGTTATAAAAGAGTAAGTTCTGAAGACCTAATGTACAACATGGTGACTATAATTAATAATATGGTACCATATACTTTAAAGTTGCTGAGAGTAGATCTTAAGAAGTATTACACACACAAAAAATTTAACTATGTCTAGAAGTGTTAATTATCTTGATCTTGGTAATCATTCCACCATGTATATGCATTACCAAATCATTACAATGTCTACCTTAAATATATATATTTGTTAATTATCCCTAAATAAAGTTAAAGAAAACATTAACACTGCCTAAGAAATAGCATAGCTAGATAAAATATTAGATACCCAGTTAAATTTAAATTTCAAATAATTTTTTAATGTATGTATGTTCCAAACATTTGATGGGACAGAGAGTCTAGTTTTTTTTTTTTTTTTTATGTTGGTATGATTTTCATTGTATTTTGTTTTTGTCACAGCTGGAAATTCTCCTTACAAGAGAAACTTCACTTTGTCCATCATGATAAACCACAGCAAGTACTGTGTGGCTTAGGCAGGGTTAGAAGAGAAGTTCAAAGAATTGGAGATCTGGCGCAAAGAATATGAGTAGTGTTTTTGAATGTGAGCTGAGGACAGAAAATTATGAACCTGTGGATGTGTATGTTCACAACCCTCCTCTATCCTCAAATAAGAATTTTGAATTTCTCATTTCAGCTTTCTGACTTTGATGGTGAAGAATTGAAGAGATGCGTAAGGAGTGAAAGACCTTGGAGGAGTAGGGATGAAGATATAAATCAGATCAGAAAGTACTGAGATTTCCTTGGAAGAGAAAGAACAGAAGAGGAAAGAAAGAAAAGGTAGAGTAGGAAGGAAAAGAGTGGCAAGGACTTTATTTTAGTACTGTTTCTTTTGCACTTTTGAGCAAGTGAGATGAAGAGAGACATTTTGGTGGGGCAACTGTTTTCCAAGTGAATGAAACTGAAAGAGGCTGCAACTGTCAGAGAAGATTTTTAAGATGTTTGAGTTAATGTAGAGGTGAATTTTCTTCCTGTCAATAGGTTTTTGATTGACAGCAGTAAAGACTTAAGGGTTCTTAACCACTTTCAGTAGAGTATGTTTCTTTGAAACTAACACTCCACAGAGACTGGACCATTGGGGCTCTGCTGATATATCAGGGTTGTACATAGATGTATACTGTGGACTAGGAGTAAGTTGGACATGGGATTGAAAACAGGTCCTTGTCTTCCCTACCCTACAAACTACATATGTCCTTACATGTCTCCTGTCTCCTTATGCTTGCAGGTTTTTTATGGGTTCAAGAGCCCATTTAAAGAAGAAATACATAGTTCTCCTAGATAAAAAAAAATTAATCATTTTTTAAAACTCATGAAGGACAAATAGAATTCAGAAAATGCCCATGATGATAAAAAAAAATATTATTTGAACTATACCACTCTTTCAGATTTCTTCTATTATCCCTCCCCCACTCATGCATCATCAAGCAGCTTTAGAACAAGCGTTCACCTCACTTTGTCCCACGTACTCTTCAAGTTTGCTGTTACCCTAATTAAGCTGGTATGATGGCAGCCATAGATAGATCTTGTAAAACTTTTTTTAGATGGAGTAAGTGGTTTGTCTTATTCTTTCCTGCCTCCTAACTACACGCATTATATTATTTCATTTACAATTTACATATGCACTTTAGCATCAGCATTCACTGCTAACTCATTGATGTGAATAAAACATGCATGAAATGGCAAGGGCGTTTCTAGAAAGCCCCCTCGTCAAGCTGGTCTTCTATAGCATGCATTTATAAGAAATGAAGCTCAAGGAAAAAAGAAGGGAGTGAAACTTCCTGGTGAGTACCAAGGGGCATCTGTGCCTGCCTTAGTGTGGAGCCACTTCTCTTACTGCTTACCTGTGCCAGAGAATGCATTGTAAATTATAGCAGGATGGAGACAGAAGGTGAAAGGAGAAGCAAAGCAATGTAGTCATACTTTCTCATTCTGATAATCAATCCCTCCAAATGACAATGTTTAGTATAATATGATGAATTAGAGGAAGGTGTTTTGGGGGGGCACCTGGGTGACTCAGTCGTTTAAGCATCTGACTCTTCATTTTGGCTCAGGTCACGATCTCATGGTTCATGAGTTAGAGCCCTGCATCAGGCTCTGTGCTGACAGTAAATGGAGCCTGCTTGGGATTCTCTCTCTGTCTCTTTTACTTCTGCCCCTCCCCTGCTCTCATTTTCTCTCTCTCAAAATAAATAAACTTAAAATAATTTTTTAAATTAAAAAATGGAAGGTTTTTTTAAAGGTCATTTTTACTTTGAAAAAGCTGAAAAAATCAAAACAGTGTGGTACTGTGATCAATTGATTTACTACAAAGGAGCCAAGAACATACAGTAAGGAAGGGAGAGTCCCTTCAATAAATGGTACTGGGAAAACTAGATGGCCACATGTCAAAGAAGGAAACTGGGCCGGTGTCTTATACAATACACAAAATTCAAGTAAAGGCTTCAGTGTAAGATCTGAAACCACAGAACTCCTAGGAAAAAACATAGGCAGTGAACTCTTTCACACTGGATTTGGTGTTGAATTTTTTAATCTGACTCCAAAAGCAGAGGCAACAAAAACGAAATAAACAAGTGGAACTACATTGAACTAAAAGCTTCTAAAACCGAAAGATCATGACAAAATGAAAAGGCAACCTACTGAATGAAAGAAAATATTTGCAAATAATATAGGATAAGGAGTTAATATCCACATTTATAAAGATTCAACTCAGGAGCAAAAAGAATCCAATTTAAAAACGGGCTGTAGATCTAAATAGAGGATTTCCCAAAGAAGATCTATAGATAATAAAAAGGTACGTTAAAATGTTACCAATTAAATGTTACCAATTACCAAGAAAATGAAATCAGAATCACAATGACATATCATCTTGCACCTGTTAGAATGGCTATTATCAAAAAGATAAAAAAAAATAACCAGTGTTGGAAAAAATGTGGAAAAAAGAGAACTTTGTCCACTGTTGGTGGGAATGTAAACTGGTGTAGCCACTATGGAAAATAGTATGCAGTTTTCTCAAAGTATTAAAAATAAAACTACCACATAAATGTCAGAACATATACCAATAATATTTTTTAAAAACAGTAGATTATAATAGCCCTAAGTAGTGTTTGCTTTGATTATTGTATCAGTTGGCTATTTCTACATAACTGTCCTAAATTATAGATTTATGTGCCCTTTTCATAGAATGAGATTATATGCTGGGGAGTTGATCTGATCTCTGGATACTGATGAGTCTGCAGTCAGCTATGAATCACTATATTGTGTTTTTGTAGCCCACCCATGATGGTGTAGGGTCCACAGTGCACCTCTCTCGAACCAATATATGACAATTTACTGTGTGTATATATGAAGGTCATTTTTCCAGTTTTATTAAGATAGAACTGACATAAATGTATATGTTTAAGGTGTAGGGCGTAATGGTTTAACGTACAGATACCGTATCACGATTACCACAATAAGTTAATTTACATTCATCATCTTATATAGATATAATAAAAAGAAAAAGGTAAAATAAACTACTATATGATCCAGCTATTTCACTTCTGGGCATTTACCAAAAGAAAATAAAAACACTAAATCTGAAAAGATATATGCACTGCCATGTTCATTGAGGCATTATTTATAATAGCCAAAACATGGAAACAACCAAAATGTCCACTGATGAATAAAAAAGATGTGATATATCTATATCTATCTATCTATCTATATGGAATTTCATATATATGTGATATATATAGATATATATATATGGAATTCCATATATATACAGTATATATAGTGGTGTGTGTGTGTGTGTGTGTGTGTGTGTGTATACACACACACACACACACATATGGAATACTACTATACCATAAAAAAGAAAGAAATCTTGTCATTTCTAACAATGTGGATATGCCTTGAGTGTATTACACTAAGTAAAATAAGTCAGAGAATGACAAATGTAGCATGATTTAACTTATATGTAGAATCTGAAAAACAAACAAAAGCAAAAACAGACCTCAACGAAACAGAGAAAAGATTGGTGGTTGTCAGAGGTGAGGGGTGAAGGTAGGTGAAAGGCTTCAGGTAGGTCAAATGGTATAAGCTTCCAGGTATAAAATAAAAAAGTCGTGGGGATATAACACACAGCATGGTGACTAAAATTAATAGTATTGAACCATATTTGAAATATGCTAAGAAAGTAGGTCTTAAAAGTTCTTATCACAGGAAAAAAATTATACTGTATCAAAAGAGATGTTAACCAGACTCATTGTGGTGATCATTTTGCAATATACACAAATACTGAATCATTATGTTGTACATCTGAAACTAATGTTATATATCAACTATATCCCAATGAAGAATAAAAATTATAACAGATCACATATAGATTTAAAAAAATGATAAAGTACCTGGTAGGTGCTATCAATATTAACTAGTACATTATTTTTTAGCATATCATATCTGTTAGCGGGGCAAGAAAAAAATCAGCTTGGAGAGCTAGGGTAATGTGATAAAGGGCAAAAAATATTAACTGGTATAATAATTTTTGAAAAAATATAACTACATAAAAAGTTTGACATGAGCAAGGTTTCAAATATTTTATTAAAGTAGAAAGAATTTGTTCTCATAAATATCCATTATTTTCCTTAATTTAATACTATTTCCAGCTCATGATGACCTCCTTGCAGGTAAAGTCCAGTTCCCCTGCCAGATACATTTTATACAGTGAGTGCTCATATGTATGGAAAATTAAAGCAATGGAGAAATAAAGACAGAAATCGGGCCATGAGAGAAAAATCACTGTCTACAGATGAGCCAGAAAGAGCCAGGAAGGGGGCAGGAGGTTAGTCACTGGGAAGAAAAAAAAAAAGATCATTATAGTCGTGACAAAAATAGGAACAGGAGGTAAGGTTTTCAGATGTAAAGTTGAAAGTGAATTATAAATAGCTGAACAAGTATTATTAAACCCTGATTATCCACAAGAGATAGCACATACCTCTGTCCATAAAGGCAGTGCCTGTAGGTGACTGGAAATAATCAGTGTTTAGGAGAAACTTCAGCTACAGGGTAAACTATATGATGTGTCTACATTCAATCCCCAATTCATGGCCATTCTCTAGATGCCACTCTCTTCACTGGGCTTTCTTTGTGTGGCCTGGTATAATTTAGAATGGAATAGAGCCATGGTATGCTCATCAGATGCTACCCACACTGTTGACATTAATGCTGTTTCATGATCAAGGAGATATAACCATTAGAAATCATTTCAGACAGATGATCCAGATGAACCTTGCGGGTTCCCTATCTGATTGTGTGCATGCAATCCTGTCCCTGTTGAGAAGCAGCCAACAGTTTCCCTTAGTGCCTCTCCTTGGAATAATCACTCATCCCAACCAGACATTCCCCAAATGGCAAGGACCATCATGCTATCTCCTTGGGTCCCAGCCTCACCTGGTCTCAAGGGGTCCAGGAACTCTCTATGCTCCATTCTCACTCAAAATGTACGTTTTCCTCCCACAGTGAAGTGATCACATGTGAACCAAGAAACAGACTCTCAATGGGTCAAAATGTTGTTACCTATCCAGAGTTGTATTTGAATTCTAAAATATATTCAGGCGTTCTGGCAATATCAGTTGCTGGGGGTGTGGCAGGGGGTGGTTGCAGAGCATTTGATGGCATTCCAAAAACCCACTATGTGAATGAATGCCAATCCAGAGTGTTCTCAGAAGATTGGGGAGAGAAACAAGCTCATTAGAAAGACAGAGATCCTCCTGGAATTAACATAACCACATCATCAATCCATTTTACCCCAGGGTCTTTTCCAGGAAACCCAGTTGGCCTAAAAAGGCCATGGTTCAGACCATTTATGGGAGAGCCTACACTCGTCAGGTAGGGAAAGGAGTGTGAAGTTTTCTCCTCTAGCTAAGTACACCTCCCACATGTATCTAGTTACTGGGATCTCTCTCAGTAGTTATTATTTTCTTCCTTTCTCTGCCTCCCCTCCTTCCTTCCTCCATCCAGGCATCTGTCCACCCATCCAAGAAACCTACAATAACACCAGCAGCCTCCTAGCTTCAGAGGGCAGAGCTGAAAAAGCCCAACAAGGCTGCTTCCCCTATGGAATTTATGTTCTAAAGGAAGAGAACGAATAAGTATCGATTTTAAGGATATGAGACAAATAAACAAGTCAGTATGATAGAGTAAAAACCTAGAAAGAGAGGTGACCACTTTCAATAGGATTGTTAAGAAAGGCTTCTCTAAGGAGGTGGCATTTTAGCTGATAAGCAAAGGCAGAAAGCAGGCCACCAATGGAGCACTGAAAAGGGAATATTTGAGAAATAATGACTTGGACAAAAAACTCAAAAAGGAAATGGTTTTATATGTTCAGGAAACAGAAGAAAATGAAAGGCCTAGACCACACTGAGCAAAATAGAGAGCAACACATGGTAAGGTGGGAGAGTTGAACAGGAAACAGAGCTTATGGAACCCTGTAGACTTGGCAAAGAATATGGATAGTATTCTAAGAGTCATGGAAAGCCAGTGGAAGATTTTATAGTGTGGGGGGACAAGATGGGATTGGCACTTTTTTTAAGTGGCTTTTTAAAAAATGTATTTATTTTGAGGGAGTGAGAGATCGAGTGGAGGCAGAGAGAAAGAATCCCACACAGGCTCCATGTTGTTAGCATAGAGCCTGATATGGTGCTTGAACTCACAAATTGTGAGATCATGACCCAAGCCAAAGTTGGATGTTTAACCAACTGAGCCACCCAGATGCCCCAGGATTTGCATTTTTAAACAGATCCTTCTACTTAATCTGTGGAGGACAAACTGGAGGGGAGGAGAAGAGAGAAACAGCAGGTGGAGCAGTTTGGAAATGATTACAGCAATGCCAGTGTGAGGGGAGAGAGGCATGAGTTTGAACATTCCAGTAGAGATGGACAAAAGTGGATGGATTTCAACTACATTCTGGAGGTAGAAATGAGAATTTGCAGATCATTTGAAAGAATTAATGGAGACAATCGAAGAGTTAAGAACTTTAGCTTGAACAACTGGAAAATAAGGAGAAATTTATTTGGAATATGTTCATTTAGAGATGTCTGAGATCCCTGAAGACCTGAGAAAATTATAGTTGAATGGTTCTGTCTGAAGGGCAGGGAGGGGGTAGGACTAGAAAGCTTCCATCTACACAACGGGCCAAGGTCTATGGGAATCTCCATAGTATGGAATACAGAGTATTTTGCTTACTACTATGGCCATATTTGTTAAATACCTACTGTGTACCAAATGTTAAGAAGCCAAGGATATAGTAACTGTTCTCAGAGGGTGTGTGTCTGTGTGTGTGTGTGTGTGTGTATACACACATATGTGTGTGTGTGTGTGTGTGTGTGTGTATATATATATGAAAAAATATATATATTTAGAATGTATTAAGTGCTAAATGAATGACATAGAATAAACCTAAAGGAGAAATGGCTGGGAGGCCACAGTGTCACAGTACAAGGAATATCAAGCAGTAAGTTCAGCAGACCTGAGTTTCAATCTTAGCCCCTCACTGGCGAAGTATGCTTGAGCAGTTCTTTCAAGTTCCCTAAGCCTTGGTCTCCTCATTCTAAAATGGCACATTACGGCTACACTCAAGGTGTTGATGAAATATCAGTGGAAAATAGTTTGCCAGTGTAAGACTGGCATCCACCATAGACAGGAGCAACCAAGCAAAATTCCCGGAATTGGAAGGAGCTGAGTTGGACCTTGAAGAACAGGTAAAAGTGAGAACTGTTAGAGATGTGAAGGCAGGATGTTCCAGGTTAGGATAGCCTCATAGAGATTAGCAGGTATTGCCATGCTCCTACAGGTACCAGATTCTAGTGTATCATCTGTCAATCCACACGTTCCCTTGACAACATCACTCTATTTGTGGAAGTCAATATATTCATCTTTGTGAATGAGTTTCAGGTAAATTGACATAGGTGATGGTTTCCTGTTCAGAATGTGAGAAAAATATCAATTGACCTTCATTTTCATCCAGTGTACTAGTGGTCACCTAGAAGGAACTTGCAGTCCACTAAGAAATACTCAATATATATTATCTATATCTATATCTATCTATTGACAGACAAGTAGATATTAATTTATGGTTCTATGTATAGAAGATAGAGCTATATGTATTTTAACATACAGTTATATAGAGAGAAGATACAGTTATACATGTATACTAAATATTAATTATGTATAAGGCCCAATGTATCGATATAGCAGTTCTCAATATAACCCTACTGTATATGCAAAAACAATAAAAACTCTTTGCATTTTGGGGGGGGGGGGCAGGATTAGAATGAACTTGGCCACCAGAATGTAGTAAAACCTGAAGGTTGTAAGATTCGACTAGGTCTTGTTCAGGTTCATCTCTCAAGTATATGGTTTTCATTTGCCACCTCCTTATGCAGCCATTGCCACAGTAAATTACAATTTCAGGGTAACATCCTCTTAAGAAATAAGCCACATTTGGACCTACACTCAGTGGCACAGCAGTTGTATCTTCAGAGCTGTAGAGAAGGAAATGTAATGAAAACATTCTCCTTGGCTCTGCCAAGAACAACAATTTCCTAGTCACAATAATGAAAACAGTTTAGTTCAAATAAATCTGTAGAAAAGGTGCAGAAGACTTAATTAAGGTTATACTCTAGAATATAAATTTTATCAGTCTTAACATCAAAATCACTAGTGCAGCTGAACAAAAGCTGGGAGGGGGGAGATGGGAAAGAGAGCTAGGGGGGTGTAGGGAACAATTTCGTTCTATTAGGATATATTAGTACTATTTAATTTTTCAGTCATGTGGATATTATTTTGATCATTTTTAAAATTAAATCTAAATAGAAAAGCAAATCCTTGATGAAGTAAATCTCACCTTTGTGAAGTTAAAGGCCATACGTTGTGCCTAATTCAATCCTACTTCTGCTAAGCAGAAAGTATTTGTATATTTTACATATTTGTAGAATACTTAAAACTGTGAATGGCACTGCGCTGTTAAATACATTATTGAGGCAGGCTCTTGGCATACTCCAGAGTTAAGAGCACCTCTTAAAATGTTACTCACAGACCACTTGCCACAGAATCACCTGAGACTGTGTTTATTAAAAAACAGTAACAACAATACCTTCTTAGACACCATCTGGAACTAACAGATTCAGATTTCCAACGTTAGCGTCCAGAATCCATGCCTCTAACAACCCCTGTCCCAAGTGGTACTTATAAACATTACAGAGATAAGATTCAATGTTTTGGTGTTTCATTTCCACTGAAGTATTGTCTCCTTACAACCATAAGCATTCAACTCCTAGTCTAAGAACATAGAATTAAAAATGAAGTTCCAAACTCTGTTCAAAGCTACCCAAATGAAAGGCTTTACTTCAGATTAGCTTCAATTTCTTTGGTTTATCTGTTAGAGAATCTTACAAATTTTCTGAAGTCTGACAACTATAGTTGATTGAATTTATCCTTAAACAGAAGTTATAGTCCATATATTCTACCACCAATGTAGAAAAGATACAAGTCAGCAAAGATTCAGACCAAAACCCTTGGGAGCATTGTTCTGGAGGTCCCTCATTAAATTTCAGGCTTAATACCACTAGTTATTTGACCCTGGAAAGGTTCTGAAGAAGCTCGAGTGGCCAGGTTACAGGACTCACCCAGTGCTTCTTGGGAGATAGGATAATTACCATCCATGTGGAAGTATACTGAACAAGCAGCAAGGTTGAACTAGTGCACTTAGTGTATAATAGCCGAAGAGCAACCTTGTTTAGAAGGTGTTCGAAGCAGTGACTCAGGCGATTTTCCATGAGCTAAGAAAAAGTTTTATTATTGCCTTGTGAGCAGCAAGTTAGCAGGATATGTGTGTGCAAGGGGAGGAGGGTACAGTACTTCCAGAGTTCTTTTCCAAAGGGTAACTTCAACAATGTCACATTAGCTGAAAAATTTTTCAGTGATACTGTTTTGCCTCCCAGATAATGTTAAAACTTCATAACAAGGCAAGAACACTCCTTCACAATCTATTTTGCGCTTATCTGTCAAGCCAAAGCAATGACAAAAGCTTAGCAACAGCACTACACTTTGTATTCCTGTACTCATGGCAGACATCATCAATCAGGCAAGGCCTTCCTTCCACTTGAATGCGTTGTAACCCTAGATTCCTCCATACCACGAAATGCCAAGAAACTCTTGTCATTTACAACAGTTGTCCAAAGAATTGATACCTTCTTTCCTCTGTTCCAGCTCATACTGAGCCACTGTCAAATAAACTTCTATTCATCTTGTAATACTTCAGACATCATTCCCTCCAGAAATCATCAACCCTCACTATTATTTTCTTTTATCTCAAGCTATTAGCACTTGATATCCCCATAACATTTTCTAACTCTCACAGAAGGCCATTTTTATGATGCACTGACATTATTGGTGGGCGTTCCCATCTCCTGGCTAAAATTTGAAATCCATAAGGGTGCCTGAAATCTGGAAGTAAGCTGCATACTGTTGTAAGATTTCCAGACCACCATCAATGGCTTCCCACAAATGTCCAGAAATCTTGGCTGGTTACATGTTGGAGACCACATAATGGAAAGTAATTTGTCTTTATTGCTATTTGATAGCTCTTTCTCTGAGATCAAGGTCCATGTTATACTCACTAGTTGAGAATGTGGCTTATATTAAAAAAAAAGAAGAAGGAGGAGGAGGAGGAGGAGGAGGAGGAGGAGGAGGAGGAGGGATATTTTCCTCCTTTTCTGCCCCTTCCCTGGAGCCTCTGCCTCTTGATCCCCATTAATACCTGGTCAAAAAAAAATGTCCTGCTATCTTTTAGAATTTATTTCACCACGACTTACAGGATTTTATCATCATTTGTAGGGAGTCAATATCATGTCGTCATTAAAAGCATGGACTCTGGATGTCAGCATGCCTGAGTATCCAGGAACTTCTGGCTAGCTTTGAAATCTCTCTGTACCTTTCCTTCTTCATTTAAAAGTGGTAATAACAATAGCCCTTACCTCATAAAGCTATTGTGAGAATTAGGTGGGATAATGTATGTAACGTGCTTAAACCACTGCCTGACATGTGGTTAATATACACCAGAAGATACTTGTCACTAGCAAATCATCACTATCATCATCATCATCATTTACTCCAAAGTTTCTCCTGGGGACCCAGGATCAAGACTATGCAGGCAGCCCTCCCCTTGGGACTCAGCTCAGAAGGAAGATGACAGAATGACAGCCACAGGACATGTAGAAGGAAAAACAAAGCAAAGTGAGAAATAAATAAAGGTAGAAAAAGACCACTTTACCTAGGAAAGTCTTTTAGGAGGGGACAGTTCCAATACTACTGGTATATTTCCGTATTAAATTTAATTCTCACAAGAAATACTTTCTCAAGCATCTATGTGAAACTCCATAGAAAGGCATAAAACAACTTAAGAAAGTCCCTGCCCACAACAAACTTCCAAGCTAAAATATCCAAAGAGTACAAATATTTAAATATTTTAATATATAATATGAATACATAAAAATTTAATATAAATGCATACATACTTAATGGTTATTATAAAAAGTAAATTAAAGAATCCTATGTATACTGAAGAGATTTTAAATTTCAAAATTTTTTATGTATCAACAAAAAAAGTACGCCTCAACCAAAAATTAGCACAGGACGTACAGAAATAGTCAATTTGAGGAGAAAGTCCAAATGGCTAACAGTAAGATACATTTTAAAGATCAGCAAGATTTCTAAATGATAAGAAGTTTTGGGATGACAAGGTGAAATAATAATGCAGTTACTAATACTTACTGTGTGCTATCTCTGTGCCAAACATGTTTCATTTTTTACTCATTTATTTTTCCCCAAATTCGTTAAATACATCATCCTCCATTTTCAGATGAGGTAACAGTAATAGAAAGCACATATAAGACACATATTTAGTGTGATGGTTAGTTTCATGTGCCCAATTGACAGGACAATGGTGCCCATATATGTCACCAAACATTATTATGGGTGTTTCTATGAGGGTGTTTTTGGATGATATGAACATTGAAATCCATGGGCTTTGAGTCAAGCAGATCACCCTCTACAATGTATGTAGGTGTCACCTAATCGGCTGA
Organism: Acinonyx jubatus; assembly: GCF_027475565.1. NCBI lineage: Eukaryota > Metazoa > Chordata > Mammalia > Carnivora > Felidae > Acinonyx > Acinonyx jubatus. Next base: position 119,274,362 of record NC_069383.1, read on the forward strand.
AAGCCTTAATAAAACAGGGCAGCATTTGGAATCAAACTGCAACTGTTCCCTGGGTCTGCAGTCTGCTGGCCCTCCCCATCAAATTTTGGTTTCACTAAATGTCCACTATTACATAAATCTAACTGATTCCTTAACAGAAATCTCTTTTTTGGGCTCTCTCCATGCTCACATGTACACAAGTTCAGTCAGTTCTGTTTCTTTGGAGAACTCTGAGTCATATATTTAGAATATGGTGGAGTCAGGTTTCAGGCAAGATTTCCTGAGTCTTACAAACTTCAGTATCCTTCACAGCTTTTCTTTTTTTTTTAATTAATTTATTTATTTTGAGAGAAACAAAGACAGTGTGAGTGGTGGAGAGACAGAGACAGAGAGAGAAAAATCCCAGATAGGCTCAGCACACAGCCTAACATAGGGCTCGAATTCAGAAAATGGTGAGACCATGACCTAAGCTGAAACCAAGAGTCAGTAGCTTAACTGACTGAGCCACCCAGAAGTCCCCAGAGCTTTTCTATAAAAGCTTTGTTGGTACAAAAAATTCATGAAATCCTTTGGGGTAACGATTTGCTTATACACATTAATAATATTTTGAAAGTTCATTTATTCTAGAGATTTCCTCTAAGAAAAGAGTCAAATTCAAACAAAGGTTTGTGTACGTGGCATTTTTTTCTTAGAGTTAAAAAACTTGAGTCAATTTAAAGGTCCAACAGTGAAAGCGTTAAATAAATTATGATGCACACACAGGAGTAAATATTAGGCAGTTATTAAATTATGTTTCTTAAGAACAATGCCATGGGGAATTACTCAGGAGATATTAATTTTTTTAAAACAAGCTAAATCATTATCTATATGGTGTGAGCTGAATTAGGTTATAAATGAATTTGTATTCATAAATATTCAGAGGAAAAACTGAAGATAATTACATAAAAATGTTCAGAGAGCTGTATTTCTGGGGGGTGTTATTCACTCATTTCCTTCTTTGTCATTTTCTATATTTTCCAAGGACTTTATAAAAACAAATGTTTTGGTGTCTGGTCTTATTGTTTTGGGGTCAAGGCAAAAAAGGTAGTAATGAGACCCAAAGGCCTTTATGAAGGAAATCTATGACATGATGGGAAAAACAGAGTTTCTGGAGTATATTCCAAACTTGTATTCCCTGCAAGTTCCCTTTACTGAATTCGTACGTGGGAGCATAAGTTCCTTCACTTGTCTCAACCTCTGTTTGCTCACTGGTAAGAAACAGGTAGTAAGGATACCTACCCACTTACTTCACAGCAAGGACGAAGGGATAGAGTCTTAGCATCAAATGATGCTGACTTATACTCAGTACTTTATAAAAAAAAAAGTATGAAGCATGACTTGTGATGATTTTTTAATAGCTCTTTAAGATATTTGTACATATGGGGGTGTCTGAGTGGCTCAGTCAGTTAAGTGTCCGACTTCAGCTCAGGTCATGATCTCACGGTTTGTGGGTTTGAACCCCACATCAGGCTCTGTGCTGACAGCTCAAAGCCTGGAGCCTGCTTCTGATTCTGTGTCTCCCTCCCTCTCTGCCCCTTCCCCACTCACACTGTGTCTCTGTCTCTCAAAAATGAATAACCATTAAAAAAAAATTTTTAAAGGTATTTGTACATATGCTCTCCATAATTTTTGAAGTGGATACTTCAGTGTTTTTTAGTACATTCACAGAGTTGTGAAGGCATTAATACAGTAGAATTTTAGGAAAGTTTTGCCACTCCAGAAAGAAATCCTTGCCCGTTAGTAATCACTCCTCACTTCCCTTGGCTCTTAGAACCCATTAATCAACTTTCTATAAACTTGCCCAATATGGACATTTCATATAAGTGGAATCATACAGTATGTGGCCTTCTGTGTCTAGCTTTTTTCACTCAGCATATTTCCAAGTTTCATCCATGTTGAAGCATATATCAGTACTTTAATCCTTCTTTTGGCCAAATAACACTAGACTCTATTAACATACCACATCTTATTTATTCGTTGATTGACTGATGGACATGTGGGTTGTTTGTACTTTTTTTTTAAATGTTTATTTATTTCTGAGAGAGTGAGCAGAGAAGGGAAAGAGAGCGAGAGGGGGAGACAGAGGATCAGAAGCAGTCTCTGTGCTGACAGCAGAGAGCCCGACACAGGGCTTGAACTCACAAACCGAGAGATCATGACCTGAGCCAAAGTTGGACACTTAACCAACTGAGACCCAGATAAACTGGATTGTTTATACTTTTGAGCCATGATGAATAATGCTGCTATGAACATTCATATACAAGTTTTTATGGACTTATGTTTTATTTCTCTTAGGTATATACCTAGGAGTAACACAGCTAAGTCATATGGTAACTCAACATTTAACACTTTGATGAATTGCTGAACTATTTTCCAAAGTGGCTCTGTTACTTTATAATACTACCAATGATGCAGGAATGTTCAGATTCCCTTTAATGATTTTTTAACTACATATTTTTTAACTGTATATTTTTTCTTAGTAGTTGCTCTAAGGCTTATAAAATGTATCACAGTTTATATACTATGTTTATTTCGATGAGATATACTCTATTCTTATATAGCTCTATCCCTTGCTCCCTTTTACTATTATTACTATACATATCACACTGATATATGTTACAATCCCAACTATACATTTTTAAAGAAGCTGAGAGAGCAAAGGTGAGTACGTATTTATCATTTGTTGTATTAACCTTATTTTTTGCGACTTTGGTTTTTCCGTGTATTTGAGTTACCTTCTGCTGTTTCCTTATTCCAAAACAGTTTAGCTTCTATCCATTGCATCTTTGCTATTATTTTGAAATATATCATATTCCTATACATTATAAACCTAAAAATACAATTATATACATATTGTGGGGCAACCCAATTGGGTGGAGGCCAGTCATGTAGGCAGTGAAATAATTCACCCAAGGCAGAACAAAGGAGATAGAAGTTTACTAAATATACTGCAATGGAGCAGGGTGCAGGACAGCAAAGGGGGGGGCTGTCTGCCAGGAGGCGGTGGGGGTGGGCGGCTGTAGTTATAGGGAGTAGTGATGAGGTATGAGAACGAATGGAATTTTCTTCTTTTGGTACCTGTGCCTGGTTGTTAAGTAGTATGTTGGTCAGCTAGGGCTTATGGCTAAGGTGGGTCACCTCCTGAGCCCATTTGCATCCAGCTTGGTGGTCACTGTGGGCCCTTTGACCTTAATCAGCTTCCACTGCTCAAGCCTATTGCCTAAAAGTAGCTCTACACATACTGTTTATACAAGCACTTTATAAATCAGTTAACAGAAAAAAAGAGAAGAGAAGAAACAAATTCCCTCAAGTTTTGTTTATCTGGTAATGCCATTTCATCTTCACTTTTGAAAACTAGTTTCATTAGACACAGGATTTTATTTTTTAAGTTTAGTAATACTAGTTTTAAGAAATAATACTAGTTTTCTTTCAGCACCTTGACTCTGCCATATCCAAACCTTCCAGCCTGCACTGCTTCTGACAACAAATCATTTGTTACTGACAAAGATCGCTTGTCAGTAAAGGGTTTTTTTTTTCTCCTTTCTATTTTTTTTTAAATGTAGCTTTTGAAATTTGACTATGATGTATCAGGCCATGGATCTCTTTGCATTTATCCTACCTGGAGTTCTTTGAATTTCTTACATATAGAGATTAAGATTTTAAATCAGATTTGGGATGTTTTCAGCCATATCCCAAGCAAAATTGGACCTTTTAAGTAATATAGCAACTCTGGATACTAAACTGTCATTACTCCCACTTCCAGGGCTTGTTACTGATTTTTCTGGATAGTTTTTTACTTATTTAGTCCCCTAGTTGGACTATTTCACTGAAGTCTGTTTCTGACACCATATGAAACGTTTAAAATTGCTCCTCACGGGATAAAGTCTTGAGTGTGTACACATAATCCCTGGGCATCTGAACTGATGTGACCCTAAGGGTATCACACTCAGCTGTGAGTCTCCATTAATTGCTATATTATTCCTTTATTGTTTTTGGCAATTTCCCAGAGCATAAATGGCTCCACAGCCTTATCTGATGGAGTTAAGGCCCATTTTCTTCTTATTTATTTATTTATTTATTTATTTATTTATTTATTTTAAATAAATAAATACAGACAGAGAGAATGAGTGGGGGAGGGGCACCGAGAGCAGGAGAAAGAATCCCAAGCAGGCTCTGCACTGTCAGCAGGGAGCCTGACATGGGATTCGACCTCACCAACCAAACCAAACCATGAGATTTAATCTGAGCTGAAATCAAGAGTCAGATACTTAACCAACTGTACCATCCAGGTGCCCCAAGGCCCATTTTCAATGGCACAGTTTGGCCAGTCTGAGGCCACTCAGACCTCAGAAGGACTTCTCCTAGCTGTCTCTTTCCCTGGTTCTCTTAAATTTCTAGCTGGTCTACCATTTTACTTACTGTTATCAGGTAGCTACCAGCTGAAGGGTGCCACTACTAACTGGTCACTGCCAAAAGCTTCACTTTTGCCAAAAGCTTCACAGCTTTTGACAACTCTGCTAAACATGAATTCACCATTCTCTGTTCCAAAAACAAGTTCTATTCGGGAGATCTGTGGAATTCTCTCTTTTTATGATCTATTCCCTCAAGCATTACCTCTGTGTAAATGCAACAAGGTGGTGGGTGGAATGTTAGCAGGCACAGTGGTCTGCTTCTCCTACAGTGACACCCTGCTTTATCATCAGGGCTTTAGGCAAGGAAAGGAGCTGCTTGTCTTCTCAGCTTGCCCATCCTGATGTGGAAGAAGGTGCTTACTTATAATCCACACCTTAGAAGGAAGCTGAGATGGGTGTTTCAGGACCCAGGATTCTGTGCCTCCCATGCCTGGAGTAGTCTTTTCCCCAAGGAGTGAGACTGTATAAGAAAGGGAGACCAGTCCTCCCAGCAGCATCTGCCCAGAACAGAGCTTCTGCAACAGGAAACTGGTACATGGGGGATGAGGTATCCCTGGGGCAAGACCCTCCTGGGATGAAGTGGTAGCTACGGACTGGGAACTAAGAAAGAGAGAGGCTCATCTTCCTGGCTGTAGGTGCCTGGAGTATAATCTGTAACACACAGAGCTGAAAAGAGAGGAGAGCAAGCAGGTCAGGGCTTAAATGCCACAGATCCTTACTGCTCTTACCAACATATAGTGGATTTTTTTAATGTTTCTCCATTTTCTACAAGACCTTAGTACAATTTCCTGAGATTTTTAATGTAAACCATTTAACTACTGAAAATTTTATATATATAAAATTATATAATTTTATGGCTTACATAATATATATTTAAATATTTATACATTTATACTTACATATTTGTCATATATAATTGTATATATTTATCATATATCTAATTTTCAGAAGTTGCATGTTCATTAGACAGAGGGTCCACTATGCTTCTTACACAGCCAATCCAGAAGTCAACCTAATTGAGTTTTATAAGGCAAGAAAAGTCATGGCTACCTTAAAGCCAAAAGCACCCTGAAAGAATCACAGTGCATCACTGCAGACTTCCTGAATGAAGGGTGAATACACTTAATGGCAAAGTCACATTGCTGACAGCTCTTTATATTGGTGCCATACTCCACTTCTCTCTTACATAAACTTGGTGCGCTAGCAAAAAGAAACAACAATGGAAATTCAGCCTAAGAGTCAATCCAGAATTCTCTCCTGCCTTGGAAATGAAACTCCGAATGCCTAACTACAGGATTAAGGCACTTAGAATACAAGCACCAGCTAGAGGCTGCAGAGAATAAAGCAAACAAACAATTCCACTTAAATTTCTTAGACTGTGAGCCCTAGAAGCCTGAAGCCTAAAAGTGTAACAAAACTACTTTGAAATCTCACCATTGAAAAATCACATGTAAAATATACCTTTCTATTTTATTTCAAGGCAGCAGTAAAAGACCCATTGAGAAAAAAGTAAAAATCTTAGGGAAAAAAAAAAAACTGGTAAGCAAGTAACTTTAAATGTCAGGCAGAGAATGCAAGGTTAGGCCATTTGGAAGCTTGTAATTTATTTAACATCGAAATCTCAGAATCAATTTTATACTTTACCTCAAGTTAGAGAACTTATCACAGCAGAGGAGCAAAATATTGGAAAACCTTCACTCTCCAAGTACTGTAATTTAGCTACAGAATACCTAACTAATGGCAGAAGAACAGCAAGGAGTGGTACAAAGAATTAAGGTAATAAAGGTATGGCAGACCAAAACACCTGGAAATGCTTCAAGAGCTACTGCCGATCAAGCAGCCCTGGGAGCGGGGAGCAGGGAGCAGAGGCAAGAGACAGAATTGACATGGTAGAAATGTCCAATCCATAAGCACTTCTACGGGAGGCCCAGAAACATGACCATCTCCTAGGAATCAGTTATGGAGAAGTACAGTGTCAGCATCATCTCAAGAAAGCACAAAGACAACATCTCCTCTTTTATGCATCTCAGGAGGAACCCCTGAGGCAGCATCTTGAACCAAATGTTCCTCTGGTTTAGCATGAGCTGTGGGTGGGACACCAGGAGTTTGTGATTTGAGGACAGAGCTCTAGAAGGTGATTGTGATACTTTTCCCCACTATGGACTTCCTGCAACTATTATCCCCAGGAGACTAGCAATAGTCTTTTTTTGAGGATATACAGCCAGAAGAATTATTTGGAAGTAGCATTTAAAGGTCTTAGTATGTAGCTACCTCTCCATCTGTATCCTGAGAGCCCACCAGGCTCCCAGCCCTGCAGCCTTAGGGAACTACAGACCATGTGGTTATTGGCCCCCACAACTGGCCTAGAGATCTTTTTCTACCTTCTCAAATAGTTAACCCATGTTTTATTAAGACTCATCTCAGCCCATCTTCTTGGATGTGGTCCTCCTTTATTCAATTTAGGGCCACGTCCTCTGGACTCACTCAGAAACAATTGCTTTCTTCAGCTGTGTTTCTCACAATGTTATCATCTTAAGTTTTCTCATCTCTAGACTAGTGTTCTCAAATTTTAGCATTCCTCAGGATCACCAGAGGGCTTGTTACAATACAGATTCCTGGGCCCCACTCCCATCTAATTGAATATGTCTTGGGTGGGGCCCAAAAATTTGCATTTCTAACAAGTTTCAGCTAATGTAGGTTGTCCAGAAGGCACTACTTCTAGGACCACAATCCTTGCAAGTACCAAATTCTATATGTGCCTTGAATCACAAGAGTATTTCCAAATGTCTAGCACTTAGCAGTTTCTGCTAGTGCTAAGTGAATGAAAGAAAGATCAACTAAACCAATAAATACATTAGTACATAAATATATTAGTATATACACTGCAGAAACTGAAGTAACACAAATACAGTTTTTCAAAAATGGTAGCCATCCAATGGAACTATTCCATAGGTAAATAAGAGCTGTAAGCCCTTTCTAACTGGCAAGTTATCAACTCTTTTTTTTTATAATCAGTACTTGTAAACATGAATAGATACAATACACATTAGGAAATCAAGCAAAAAACACAATATAGAAATTCAGAAATACCTAGGCTTCTGACACAACCACATTTTCCCCCAGAAAATGAGTCAAAGGTGCAGTAATTAGCCAGAATAAACTTGTCATTGTATTTACTAAGAGTCTTAACCTTGAACTCGCCTGGTCAGTCCCCTGGTTTTCCTCATTGTTGTTCAGCAAGTCTGTGATCCTTTCTGGTTCCCTCTAACATCCTGTAGCTGTGTATGTCCCCCAGGTAACCTCTTCAGGTTGTCCCAAGATGACTCTACAATTTTGTTGCACCATTTTTAACACCACTGATATGTTTTTAAAAATAGTTGTAAATGACATATCATTCTTCTTCTAAGAACAATTCAATAGCTTCTCATTTTACTTCCCATATAGCCAAAATCATTACAATAGCTCAAGGACCTACATCATTTTGCCCCAACCCCACCCATCACTCCTCTGAATTCAGCTCCCTTCTCTTGCTCACACCCTCCCCCTGCAGGGGAGCCACACTGACCTCTTTGATGCCCCCACTACAGGGAATGTGAACCTTGCACTTCCCTCTGCTTGGAGACTGTTGCCAGATATCCATAAGGCCTCCTTTCTACCACCTTTGAGTCTTAATTCAAATGGTAAGGCCCTCCTCGGTGAGGCCTTCCTTGACCCCAATCTAAACATTAAAACTCTCCCCTCAATACTCTCTATCTCCCTCTTACATGCTGTATTTTTCTCCATGGTATTTGTCACCATCTACATATTACATATTTTACCTCTTCATTTACTTATTATCTCCTTCCACTGTGATATAAAGTGCACAAGAACAGGGATTTTCATCTGTTTTGTTCCTTGCCATAGATGTTGGCACATAGCAGGTGCTGTGTTGGACTCAAAGAGAAGTGCTTTCCGGTACCCCTATCAAGGGCTGATTTGCTGCCCAACTGTGGGGAGTGTGACCAGCTGAGGCCTCTAGCCATCAACTGCTTCAGGTTCTGCTTGCACTGCCGGGAGCTGCCTTGTCCAGGGTTACATGGGTCCTGAGGTCAGCCACCTGCAGCTCCTGGCACAGCTCACTCTGACAGGCAATGTTCACTGCAGACTCCCCCCTCCTTCAGGTGCCTGAAATTTGGCAGGGCCTGTATCATCATTTGACTTCCTCCTCTGCCCACACCTGCATGCATCCTCCCCCTGCCTTTAACAAACGTTGATCTCTGATAAACAAATGGCACCCTAACTTTGTCTCAACATCTACTTTCAAAGCCTTTTAACCTGTAACAACTCAATAAATACTTGTTAGATGAGTGACAATACAAATGAATATGCCCCAAGTCAGGAGTGGCCCTGGCATTATTCCTGCAGGGGGTCGGCAGCTCAGTCCCCACTAACCTCAGAAGTGATAGTTCAAATGATCTAAAACTGAGGAGGAATCAATTGGGTGAAGATGGTGAGACATTTTAGGCCAAGGGCCCAGACCTGTGCCACCAGGAAACCTGGAAGAAGCCTTAGTGACTGGAGAACAAGAACCAGGATCAGTGGCTCCTAGAAGAGGAAGAGGGAAACCACATTCTTTTCTCTTCACCCATTGCAGCCCTTGATGGCTCTTGATGGCCAATCAGGAAAAACCAGATCCCCATGAAAACCAGGACCCAAATTATTAGCAATATTGGTTCATCATTACTCTAGAAAAAGGTGGACCCCATTCCCTGTGGTAGGCAGAATTAATGCCTCCCCCATGGGGTGCCTGGGTGGCTCAGTCAGTTAAGTGTCTACCTTGAGCTCAGGTCATGATATCACAGTTTGGTTCATGCATTCAACCTCCACATTGGCTCTCTGCTTTTCACAAAGAGCCTGCTTCAGATCCTCTGTCCCCCTCTCTCTCTGCCTCTCTCCTGCTTGCACTCTCTTTTTCTTTCAAAAATAAATAAATAAGTAAATTGAAAAATAAAAACAGCGAGGTATTAAAACACCATAAGAGACTCTTAAATACAGAGAACAAATTTAGGGTTGCTTGTGGGGTGTTGGGTGGGGGGGATGGGCTAAATGGACAAGGGGCATTAAGGAAGGCACTTGGGATGAGCACTGGGTGTTATATGTAAGTGATGAATCACTAAATTCTATTTCTTAAATCATTATTACACTATAGGTTAACTAACTTGGATTTAAATAAAAAAGAAAAAAATAATGATAGAGATTTAAAAAATAATGATAGAGATTAAAAAAATTAATTCATGTCTCCCCTAAAACGTCTTCATCCTAATTCCTGGAACCTGTGATTATGTTACAAACATGGCAAAGGGATTTTGCAATAGGGAGAATGGAGAGATTATATTAGATTATCTTAGTGGATGCAATTTAATCACAACAAAAGCAAGATAGGAGGGTCAAAGAAAAAGTGGAAAACACTACACTGCTGGCTTTGATGTCACAGAAAACAGGTGGCCTGTAGAAGCTGCAAAAGGCCAGAAAATGGGTTCCCCACTACAGCCTCTACAAGGTACAGAGCCCTGCTGGCACCTTAACTTTAGCCTAGGAAAACTAATTCTAGAAATATAAGACTTCTGGTATTATAAGATAGTAAATCTGTGTTGCTTTAAGTCATTAAGTTTGGAGCAATGTGTTACAGCAGCAAGAAGAAACTAATTCACACCCATTCTTCACAAATATCATTACCTGATGTTCTCTCATTTCAGGGAGACAGAAAATACCTGTCTTCTGTACCAAAGATGGATATCCTACCCCACAGATGGAGCCAATGAAAATTTATGCATAAAGAAATACACATACACATATGCATGTATTCCAACAGATGTTTTTGTTTTATGAAGAAATAAAAGGTTGAACATTTATATACTTCTAATAATTGCAGTGTCTGGGTTTGTCTTTACATACATATATTGACGTTTTAAGAATACCAGCTTTGTGCTAGGATTATACTTGGCCCTTGAGGTGTATTCTTTTATTTATTTCACTTTATGCCCATCATAGCACTACAGAATAAATATTACTATCTTCATCTTACATGAGAATACATTCAGGGCAGAGAGATCAATTATGTCCAAAGCCAAGATTCAAGCACGGATTGGTCTATCCCTCTTCAAGTGCATCATGCTTCTGAGAAATTTAGGGATTTCTCAATCCAAGCCTCTTCCTATCTCTACATTTTATATATTTCCACTGTTCCATCCACCTCTCCCCATACACAACACTGTCTATTCTACAGCCACAATGAAATTATTTCCCCTCCACCCACCAGGCTTCCTACTGCCTGATCTCCATATCATCTGCTGCTTCTGTGCAGAATTCTCCTCCCTCTCATCTCTGCCTGGTAGACTACTTATCCTTCAGGTGGTGGCATGGGCACCAATTCCTCCAAGATAATAATAAATCATCTTTGAGTACTTAGTATTCAGTGCATTTCTGTTTAATGTTGCAGCCTCAGGGTGACTCATCATGGCTGAATATTAGTGGTGCCTAGAGCAGCTCTATCTCCAGGCCTGCCCTGAAAGTCATCTAGTCCCCTGCATAGTGCACACTCTGCACCAGGAGCCTCAGTTGAGTCATGGAGCAGCCTGACTGTCCCACGGAATAGCTTGCTGTCACTCTGGGCCAGGGACTTGGCTATCAATTCTTAATCACCCGTGTCTCATAGGCTCTGAAAATCTTTCAAGCCTGCTGGGTTCTCAAATATGCTCCTATTGTCTTTTCCTTAAATATGCACCCTATTGTCACATCTGCCTTTAAAAAAAAGACCAAAAATCCTAAAAGAGATTAGTTTCTCCCAATATGTAGTTGCTTAGTATTCTTTTCTTCCCCAGTCATTTTACACATATTTCATGAACTACTGCTTTACGGTATCTGCCTTCCTTTATCTGTCCCTAATACCCAACTTCTATGTGGTTAAAGATCACTTTGATCTTATCTATAGCTGTTTGCTCAGTGCATACCACAAAGCCATAAGAGAAACCTAATACTAATTATATAATTAGGTGAGAGTGAAAATACATCCGCTTTCAGTTGTTAGAAAAGTAAATGTATTGAGTCAAATATAACATATGGATCTTAGGAGTGCTTGGGTGGCTCAGTCAGTTAGGCGTCCAACTTGATTTCAGCTAAGGTCATGACCTTATGGTCATGAGATGGAGCCCCGCGATGGTGTCTGTGCTGACAGCACAGAGCTTGCTTGGGATTCTTTCTCTCTGCCCCTCCCCATTCACATGTGTGTGTGTGTGTGTACATGTGCACATACTCTCTCTCATAATAAATAAGATAAAATAAAACATAGCACATGGATCTTACAGCTTTCAGTTGTTAACTAAAAGAAAAATGTTCATTTAGTATTTCGTTGTTTGAGATAAATCTTTTAATGGTGATCTCAAACAGCCACTTCTACTTCCCGACCACATTACATCATTAACTGTCAACTCTGAGTTTGTCAGACTGCTGTCAGCTGATGATGAGAATCTGCTTGAAGTTTTCTTATTTTGTGGAACAGTGATTCTCTTTCACCGAAGTTAAGGCCTTAGGGAAAGAGTCTTTTCTACCCCATTTAGTCATCACTCTGTGATCTAAGGGGACAAGCAGCAGATTCATATAAACCATTCTGTGAAAGTAGAAGAAAAAACTCTCTCATGTTCCAGGACACAAAAAAATCCTGCTATTACATCAGTATAAGCTGGAGTGTATCTGCTGATCAGTGTCATGGCCTTAAAGACATGGAGTTTGGTTTCAGGGGTTGGCCTTCCAAAGCAATCTGCAGGGATGACTGATTAGTAGAGCAAGAATAGAGTATCAACAGTGTAGAAGTAAAGATAGTAACAGCTGTCAAGTAAAAGACCACTTCTTATGTGCCAGTTGTTGGGCACTGCCTGCATTATATCTACTATTCATCACTAAAGCCCAGAGACCATACTATTGTTATTTGTTTTTCACAGATGGGGATGCTGAGCTCAGGAAGGATAGAGGGACGAACTCAAACCCAGGTATTTTTGATTCCAAATCTTGTGCTCTCCACCAGTATGAGAGTTCTTCCCAATGACTATAGGTTCAGCATCTGCTCAATGAATTTGCTCCTCAGGGCACTAGGCCTTGAGTAGAGGGACTAATTTACTCTTAGAGGGGAAGGCCTTACTTCATGTTGTTTTTAACTGTATATATATTGATATCAGTTGTTTGAGGCTGTGATTTTAAAAAAGAAGTTTAAGATGATCAAGGAGTAATATAAAAGAGTAATGAACAAGAGTTGAAATGAGTTCAAGCAGATTTTAGTAATAGTCAAGATCTGTCCTCAACAATTGTGCAGAGAAATAGCCCTAATATAGAATAACTGGTTTTGCATCTTATTAACAACAACAACAACGAAAAGGCTACTGTGGCAACATATGAAAAGTAACAGATATAAAGTCAGAGGATCTGGGTTTAAATTCTGTCTCTCCCTACATTTTGCACAAACCTGGGAAGGTAAAAATAATATCTATCTCAGTGTGCTAATGCACATAAAAAATATCATGTGTATAAAAGCTTAAGACTCAATAAAAGTGAATTGAATCTGACTTCACACTGAATCTAAGAAATTATACATTCCAAAGGGAAATAATTCTGGCATCTATTGGTTGCATAACAATATCACTGTTGTTATCTGAAGTTTCTTTTTTCTTTTTTTTTTTCTTGAACACACTGGCAGGTGCTTAACAGGTCATGGAAAAATGATGAAATAATGTTTTCCATATAGAACAATAGGACTAATATAGACCCTTCAGCCTGACTACCAAATGACTTTTGGTATTTTTAAAACATAATACAGGTGCTTTATAATCAAATGCCCATTAGTCTAGATTTAAATTTTAATTAGTAATTGATATTTTCACAAGTCTTGTACCATTGTTTCTATAAGTGTATCATAAGAATAAGCATGTCCTTAGAAAATGTTTAAGCTAATTTTAATAATAATTTAACATGGGCAGCTAATCAACCCCTCTTCGTTCACCTGTGATAAACTGATTTTTTTTGCCAATACAGCATGTAGTACCTCATTTTAATGCATAGCTAGCCACATTAATGTGTTTCCTTGCAACTCATCTAAATCCTTCATTAGACATAATAAACCTCTTCAATGAAGAAAAATGTATTGTGCATCTAATATGTGCAGGATTCCTCTCCAGGCACATGGTGGTGGAGGGATAATAGAGGACAATTCACAAGAAGCTTGTTGGAATCAGGATACTCAGTACAGCAAAACCGACTCTAACAGATCTGGAACGCAACTACGTGAAGTTTCTTGTGGGCTATGGCACCTTCAGTGAACACTGGTTCCTAGGGCCAGAAGAAGACATGTTCCTATGATCAGAGAGTACATACCTACAAGAAAAGCTGGAAATGGCTCTTCCAGTGCTAACAAGCTCGAAACAGTAATAAGTGCCGCACAGCCAGATGGCCTACAGAGAAAACAAATGTCTGTCCTGATTGTCACCAATAAAATCTGTGAGGATTCTGCATGGGATTTTCTCACTTCACAGGAACCAGATTAGCCATAGGTGAAATGACAAATATATAACTTTACAAGATCAGAAACAGAGCCCTCTGGGGCCAAAATGGAGACTTTTCAAGTCATCAAGCACATTTCAGGCAATCTGACTGACAGACTAAATCTAACAGACTGAATGCCACAATTCACCTGGTTAATTGACCTTTATTATTATTTTTTAAAATTTATTTTGGGCTAACATTTTGCTCTGTCTCTAAGCCTAGGCTAAAAAGAACTTACAAGATCAAGTATGTGGATAAAGAGTACAGTGTGATATTTAATGGATATGCTGCCAAAGAAATGTGTTTTTCTACTTGTAATATATTATAATTCATGAAAATGATTAAAGTTTCATCAATAAAGTTCTCGGAGACATGCTTTTATATTATCTAGGCTACTTCCAAATGTATTTTGACTGTAATAAGCAGTGGTGGCTTCTCTTCTACTTTCTGGAAATTATATTACCCTTAAGGCACTAATTCATTCTGGTTTCCCAGGTTGACTCCAATATGATGTAATCTTATTCCTTTCCATGAAGCCAGTTCATTAAGTTAAAACTAAATGTCATTTTGTTGTCTTTGTTCTACTTTTAAACAAACTCATAAAATGGAAAATAAAGTATTTTGTCTGCCATGTGCCCTAAAATAACAGACATTTTAAAAATGCTAAGACATTACACAGTGTAAAGTAGTCAATGAGTAAATGATGCTGGCAAACAGAGCTCTAAGGTCTCATAACTATGCAGCCCACTGACCCAGATAAACAGCAGCCATTTTGTTTCTGTTCCAAAAATTTATTTTCTTCTCTTTACCTCTAGGGGAGGAACACTCAGGTGCACAAGAAAAATAATCACAACCTTCAGCAAAAGCTACCTGAAAATGTGGACTTCAAAGAGCAAGAAAGAATAAAGAGCACCAACAACAGGGAAGAGAGAGAAAGGCCTTGTAATGACAGCTGAGAATTGAATTCCCTAAGAAGTTATCCAGTTAAGTCAAGATTTGTGATTCAACGTTATCATTACCAACCACTATTCCCTTGGGGACCTCAGGGATTTGCCAAGATACAGGTTGAGTGCTCTGTCTGCCCCTCAAATAAGTACTTCCTTTCATCCTTGACAGATACACAACAATCTTATTTAAAAAATGCTTCTCAAGGAAGCAAACACTCTAGTCAGATAGTATCCCCTGGGCAGCAAGGATGTGTTTTTATTAAATATTTGTTTAAGTAGTTTTCAAGGTTCATGTAAGGACTGCAAATGATGGGATAGGGCCAGCTTCACACCAAAAGCCATATATATCCACAAAGATATTTCTTAGAAAAAACAGAAGAGTGCCACCAAGACACTGGTGCATGGAACCAGTGTCTATCAATGAGTAATTCGAAAGACACGGCAGGATAGTTGGGGGTAACAACAATCAAAGAAATTCATCAAGCTGGCCATCTAATAAGAAATAAGGGCCTCTTTTACTCCACAGTAGATCTCCTGTGGAACACAGACTCCTAAGTTACACAATTGGGACAGATCTCTACCTGGATATCTTTCTTTATTACTGCAGTCAGAAAAGTGTTTATTGATGAGGAACACCAAGAACAGATAAAGAAGGAAAATGTCACTGAGCATTACGGTAAGTTTGCAGCCAGGTCCTACCAACCCAATACTATTAACTCACCTGGTGACCCAGCAGTTGTGTGATGCATAAATGCATGAATGTTTGTTATTCACCCAACGTGTCATAAACTGAAAGGGTACACTGTCATTAAAGACATCCTCAATCAGAGTGTCCACCTTCATCAAAACTCAAGTATATATTAAACTTAAGGGATCCTTTGTCATCCCTATAAGCTGCCACCATGTTAATGAGCTCACTTAGAAATAGCCTGGTACAAATTAATATAAAAACTCAACAAAACCCAGTAACTATTCACTTGGAAAATGAAGTAAATTAGAAAATAAACAGTATTTGGAGAGATTAAAAGAGCACAAGTCATTCAGAATCTTGAAAGCCATACAAAGGATTTCTTCTTTATCCTCAATCAGTGAGAAGCTATTGAAGGGTTTAAAGTAGAGTGTTAACATGATCCACTTTGCCAACTTCAAAGTTGACTCTAGTTGAATGAAAATAATGCATTAGAGTCAAATGCTTCATGTATGTGTTGTCATCCCCCCTCCTTTTTGAAACTGCTATCAAAAAATGATTCATGTACTCCCACCAGGCCAGGCAAGGTGATGGAAAGGATATTTACAACTTTGAATGTAAGTTTCATGAAGGGAAGAACTCAAGTCTTCAGACTTTTTCTTAACCTCCTCAATTACTACCTAAATAAATGTAACTTGATTAACAGATGTGCTATTAATTCTCAAAAATGGATGATAGGGGAGTAAATTGTTTTCTCATTTTGGAGCAACACCCACTATGCAAATTCCCAAAGCCTAATCTTTAAGAAACAATTTTCCATGTTGAGATAACAAGTTGGTGCCTGTGTCTGGACTTTTCACTCTCTATGGAAACATCTATCATGACAACATTCCTTCTAGTGGTCTATTCTCCTCTCCTGCTGACATGAATCCTTCTTCCCTCCACTTCATTTGTCCAGTGCATAGACTGACAAATATCCTTTCCATTGCCAAAATCTATGCAGGCTCCTCTAGCCCAATTAGACTCTATCCTTGGGCATGTCCCTTAAAAGCCCACTTGTAGCAAGAATTCTAAACTGGTTTAGCCAGAATTTCCCTGCTCACTATCTGATCACCTTTGTTATCTAATCATGACCCTTATCCTCTACTATCTATCCGTCAGGCAAAGTCTCATCACCTTGCCTGGCCTTAGCAAGAATCCTGTAAGGTCAGTTTAGCCAGAATCCCCTCTTCAACTGCCATTTACTCTTAATAATTTTTAATCTACTGACATATTTCCTCCCACAACCATGCTCCTTGGCTATAAATTTCCACTTTTCCTTGTTGTATTGGACCCAATCTCTCTTCCCTAGTGCAAAACGCCACTGCAGTGGTCTCTACAGCTACCATGGTTGTCCTCCTGAATCAAGTAGGCCTTACCATTCTTTAACAAGTGTCATGAAAATTTTTTCTTTAACAATACAGAAGGGGCTTAGAGTGTTTTCAAAGAACCAAGTCAAACCTTTTTCTTCTAAGACAAAAAACAAAAAACAAAAAAAAAAAACAAAAAAGGGTTTACAGTTTCTGATGAGAAAATCAGTTTGAAGGACATTTAGATACATTTCCCAATTAGGATGTATATAGAATAAACTCTTTTTTTAAATTTTTTAATTTTTAATTTTAATTTTTAATTTTTTGGGGGGTTGGAATGTTTATATATATATAATTTATTGTCAAATTGGTTTCCATACAACACCAGAGCTCATCCCAACAGGTGCCCTCCTCAATGCCCATCATCCACTTTCCCCTTTTCTCAGCTCCCATCAACTGTCAGTTTGTTCTCAGTATTTAAGAGTGTCTTATGATTTGCCTCCTTCTGTCTCTGTAACTTTTTTGTTTCCTTCCCCCCCCCCCCCGCCCCCTTCTAACTGGAATCTTCAATGAAGATATTCTGGGCTCAAGACATTCTTGGCCCAATATCCTGTGTCATCTCCAGCACAATCCTCCCTATTCATTGAGAGTCTTATATAGTAATCAGTCAGTAAATATTTGTTGACAGTAAGAAATCTGAAAAATGCAAAGCCTTTTAGCTATCACTGATAATCTAAAAACATATTTTATTTTCATGGGCAGGGAGGAAAGCTGACACATTTCAGAAATATTTACAAAGAGATCTGAAGAGCAAACAAAGGGGTTTCTAGTTTAGTGTAAGGTAATTAAAATTTTCAGTTAACAAAAACATCTTATTTAATGTAAAATTTTTTAATCTATGTTTTTCTCTATCAATGAACAAAGCTTATTTTCCTGTCAGGTACAAATTCCTCAGCAATACATTTTAAAACATGCTATACACATAAAAATAAGGCAGAAAGTTAAAAATAAACGAGGTTATAAAGAAATAAAAGGGGAAGGAAAAAACACATTGGACAAGAGAGACATAATCAAGAATTCAAATACCGATCCAATCAATGGCATGTTAAAGACAGGGCAGCCAAAGTCCCTTATGTTCTCAAAAGAATCATGAGTCCAACCCACTGTAACACTTTACTTTGGAATTTCCCTTAACAGAAACCATTGTAAGCTACAAAAATTCTTTTATATTTTGTTTTTTCCCCATGGTAAGCAAAAGTGTTGCAAGGAAAGTGTTACTTTCAGTAACAGATGCCTTTAGTGTCTTGGCTCTGTTCATATTTTAACTGAAAATCTATCACATTGTCAATCTTCATTACCCCTTGATTTTGATAGGTGTCTTTCCAAAAAAAAAAAAAATGCACATAAAATGCTAACCAATCCATTCACAAAATTTACCAATCTGGGTGAAATTTTACTGCCATTCTTTGACTATGTAATTTTTTTTTATAAAATAAAATTTTAGAAAAGACGTTGGGATTATTCGTAAATCAGGCTATAAGAAGCATATGATAGATTTTCAGGGTTTTTTCCATCAGCTTTATTGAGATATAATTTACATACCACATATTTTATTCATTTAAAATGTAAAAAAGCAGGGGGCACCTGGGTGGCTAAGTCAGTTGAACATCTGACTCTTGATTCTGACTCAGGTCATGATCTCCCAGTTCATGGGATTGAGCCCCACATTGGGCTCTGCACTGATACCATGGAGCCTGCTTGGGATTCTCTCTTTCCTTCTCTCTCCACCCCTCCCTTACTCTCTCTCTTTCTTTCTATATAAATGAGTAAGCTTTAAAAAAAGTAAGGTTTAAATCTTTTAGTGCATTTATGAATTATACAACCATCACCACAACCAATTTTACAACATTTTATCACTGCCAAAATAAACCCTTAGCCCCTATTCCCCTCTTCTCCCAGCGTCTGGCAATCACTGATCTCTCTGTCTCTAGAGATTTGACTGTTTTATGAAAAGAATTATATAATATATGGTCCGTTGTGACTACCTTCTTTCACATAGCATAATTTTTACAGGGTTTATCCATATTGGATCAGTACTTAATTTCTTTTATTGCTAGAAAATATTGCATTGTATGGATATGACACACTTCGTTTGTCTGCTCATCAACTGATGGACACTTGAATCAATTCCATTTTGGGATTATTATGAATAATACTTCATGAATATTCATTTACAAGATATATATGGGCATATATTTTCATTTCTTCTGGATATATACTGAAGGGTGGAATTGTAGAATCAATCATTTTGAGAAATGACCAAACTATTTTCCAAAACGGCTGAAGGTTCCAGTTTCCCTCTGAGAGGTTTTAAATTCAGAAATGCACATTCAATATTTGAAAACTTATTAAAATAGAGTTTTACACAGATAGTGAGTATCTAGAAAATATAGTCTGTTTGTCTAGAAATTTTTCTTAGAACTCTGGACATATTTCTCCCCTAAATCCTAGTTTTGCCTTCCTCCTTAAAGACAAAATCTATTAAGTTGTGTAGTGAAGCAGTTGGCTAAAAGACAAGCTGGAAAAAGAGATATCAAAGAGGTTTCTGTTTTTCAGACAAATATTTCTTCTGCTAAATTAGGCTCAAAACTACCCCAATCTGATTCTATGGAGTTTAGTACTTGTACTTCCAGACTATGCTTAGGATAGCAATTAAAATCTTGAGACTCCACGTTTAGCCTCTATATTACAACTGTTATTATTATTTACTGTTATCTAATTAGAATTACATTTTTATATACATGATGCAAGGTTTATTTTTCACCTCTGTTTTCCCTTCATTTTCCTGTATTTCAAAGTTTCTGTATTGTGATGCTTTCGTTGTTATAGTACTCTTTTGAGCATGTACTTACATTGCTTACATGAAATAGTATCTAAATTCTCCCTTATTTAAAAATATCTTTCTCCAGATAGGGAAAGGTTTTTTGGCTGCCAGGAGAATTCTTTTTCTTCAGTAAATTGTAGGTGCTAATATCCAATGTAAGAAATAAGAAGTCAGATGCCAATCTAAATTCTTTTCCTTTAAAATTAACTTATTCTGTCTGAAAGATTATAAGATGTTTTCTTTACGGTCAAAGTTGAAGAATTTTACTAGTTATGAGACTTACTATTATCCCTGCTTAGAAATCTAGGAGTCTTTCCAATCACTTATTTAAATTGATCTTTAGCTCAAGGAAAATGTCTTCTATTATTTATTTAATATCCCTCCTCCTATCCTTTTTTTCTTCTTCCTCTGAAGAGGTTATTACTTGTAAGAGGTCTTGAATCTGACTTCCAGGTGTCTTTTTTTCTCTCAGTATTTCCATGTGTTTGTAATTTCAATCTGTCTTGTGATATTTCTTTCACTTTATTATCAAGGGCACTAATTTAAGTCTCTATAGTACCCATTCTCTCTTTTAATTAATATTTTAGTTTGAAAGGCATTACAGTGAGTGTGTATGGATGTCTGTATGTGAGTTTTTTATCGTGGAATCTATCTACAGAAGTGATCTATCATTTGCTTCTTCAAATTATCTGTCTCTTTCAGGGAAGATGGCAGCAGAGTAAGAGGACCCTAGGCTTGCCTTGTCCCATGAACGCAAGTAGGTTACTATTAAATTATCCTAAATACCACAGAAATCAACCTGAAGACTGACAGAACAAATTCCACAACGAAAAGTAGAGAAGAGGCCACATCGAAGAAGGTTGGAAGCACAGAGATATAGTTTGGGAGAAAAATGGATCATGGCCACTGCAGTGGGGAGGTCACAGAGAAGGAAGAAGGACAGACTAACACACAGGGGACTCTATCTGGGGAAGATGAATCCCCATACAGCTGGCTTAGGAAAGCAAGAGGGGTCAAATTTTATGAGCTACTGCAACCAGTAGATCTTAAAGCCTGGAGTTTTAAAAGTCAATGGGCTTGGATCAGGGAAAGCCCAGAGGCATTTGGGCTGCTCTTAGATAGAAGGCAGGGCAAATAGTTCAGGGACATAGAACATGGAAACAGTGATTTGGAGAGTACATGGGCGCACAGTGGGGAGGTTATTTGCTCTTCTCAGAGAGTGCCCCAAAGGGGCAGGATTCACAGAGAGATCTCTTCTGGAACAAAGGAACTGGCCAGCCCATTTCCTTTCCTACCACTCTGCAAAAACAGAGGCGCCTGCAGGAAACAGCACAGCAGCAACACTCACTACCTAACTTGCTTAAACCAAGACCTTTCCCCCTACCCCACGTTCTGGTGGAAACACCCTTTCCAGTCATGTTTGCTTCAGTCTCAGCATGGCGGGCCACTTCCCCAAGAAGACCAGCCCAAACCCCTGCCAACACCAGATCTCCCAATCTGGGATCTCTTCTTCATAAGGTCATTACCCTCGAGAACAGGAGAGGTAGCTGACTTTCCTAACACAGAGAAGCAGGCATAGAGACTTGGACAAAATGAGTAGAGGACTATGTCCCAAATAAATGAACAGGACAAGGCCACAGCCAGAGATCTAAGTGGAACAGATATAAGTAATGTGCCTGAAAGAGACTTCAAAGTAATGATCATAAAGATACTCACTGGACTTGAGATAAGAGTGGAAGACGGGAGTGAGCTCCTTAACCCAGAGATAAGGAATAACATAGCAGAGATAAAGGGTACAATAAACAAAATGAGAAACAGGATGAATGGAATGCAGAGCAGGCTGAAAGAAGCAGAACAATGAATTAATGACCTAAACAACAGAGTAATGGAAAGTAATCAAGCTGAACAAAACAGAGAAAAAACAATTATGCAATATGAGAATAGACTTAGGGAACTCACTGACTCCATCAAACATAATAACATTCACAGTATGAGTACCAGAAAAAGAAGAGAAAAAAGAGGCGGCAGAAAATTTATTTAAGAAATAATACCTGAAAACTTTCCTAATGTGGGGAAGGAAACAAATATCCAGATCCAGAAAGCACAGAGAACCCCCAACAAAATTAACAAAAGCAAATCCACACCAAGATATATTATAATTAAAATGACAAAATATTGCAATGAAGAAAACATTTTTAAAGCAGCAGGACAAAACAAGACACTTACATAAAAGGGAAACCCCATAGGCTATCAGGAGATTTTTCATCATAAACTTGCTAAGCCAGAAGTGAGTGGCACGACATATTCAAGTGCTGAATGGGAAAAATCTACAGCCAAGAATATTCTATGCAGTAAGGCTATCATTCAGAATTGAAGGAGAGATAAAGAGTTTCCCAAATGAACTAAAACTAAAGGAGTTCATGACCACTGAACCAACCCTGCAAAAAAATATTAAAGGGGACTCTGAGTGGAAAGGAAAGACCAAAAGTGACAACATAAAAGTAGGAAACAGAAAAAGGAGTGAAAATGAATATTTTTGTAAAATGTCAGTCAAGAAATTCACAAAATAAAGGGATCTAAAATATGACACCATGTACCTAAAATGTGAGGATGAGAGGAGTAAAAAAATGGGTTCAAATTTAAATGACCATCAACTTAATATAGACTGTTATATGCAGAAGATGTTATATATAAACCTAATGGTAACCACAAATCAGAAATCAATAATAAATATGCAAACAATAAAGAGAAGTAAATCTAAATATATCACTGAAGAAAACCAGCAAATCATGAAAGAGAGAAAGACAAGAAAGAACCAGAGAAAATCTTCAGAAACAACCACAAAAAAAGTAATAAATAAAATGGAAATAAATCCATATGTATTGATAATTACTTTGAATGTAAATGGGTTAACTGCACCAATCAAAAGACACAGCATTGCAGAATGGATTAAAAAAGAAGAAGAAGAAGATGACCCATCTATATGCAGCCTCCAAGGGGTTCATTTTAGACTTGAAGACACCAGTAGATAGAAAGTGAGGGTATGAAGAAACATTTATCATACAAATGGATGTCAAAAAAAGCTGTATATGGGACAAACTAGACTTAAAAAAAAATAACGTAACAAGAGACAAAGAAGGGCACTATAAAAAATAAAGGGGACAAGCCAACAAAAAGATATAACAAATGTAAATATTTATGCACTCAACATGAGAGCATGTGAATATATAAAACGGTTAATAATAAACATTAAGGAACTTGTCAATAATAATACAATAATAGGAGGAGACTTTAACAACAGATTCACATCAATTGACAGATCAACTGAGCAGAAAATCAACGAGGAAATAATTGCTCTATGACACACTGAACCAGATGGACATAACAGAGCAGAATACACTTTTTTTTTCAAGTGCACATGGGACATTTTCCAGAATAGGTCACACATTAGGCCACAAAACAAGCCTCAACAAATTCAAGAAGATTGAAGTCATACGATGCATCTTTTCTGACCACAATGCTATAAAATTAGAAGTCAACCCTAAGAAAAATTCTACAAAGATCACAAATACATGGAGGTTAAATAAGATGCTACTAAAAAATGAATGCATCACCCAAGAAATAAAAAGAAGAAATAATAGGTACATAGAAAAACAAATGAAAATAAAAACGCAATGGTTCAATTGTGTGGAATAAATTCCTATCCATTCTATATCAACTACCAAAATTGAAACAGGAAGAAACAGAAAATGTGAACAGACTGATAACCAGCAAAGAAACCAAATCAATAATAAAAAAATTCCCAAAAAACTGAAGTCTAGGGCCAGATGGTTTCACATGCAAATTCTACCAACATTTAAGGAACATTAAGGAAGAGTTAATACCTTTTCTTCTCAAACTATTCCAAAAAAAAAAAAAAAAAAGAAGAAGAAAGAAAAGGGAAGCCTCCAAACTCATTTTGAGTCCAGTATTACCTTGATACCAAAATCAGATAAAGACACTACAAAACAAGACAACTACAGTCCAGTATCTCTGATGAACACAGAAGTGAAACCCTCAACACAATACTAGCAAAGGAAATCCAACAATACATTAAAAAGATCAACCACCACAATCAAGTAGAATTTACTCCTGGATTGCAAGTGTTGTTCAATATTCACAAATTAATCAATGTGATACATCACATCAATAAGAGAAAGGATAAGAGGTGTAAGATCATTTCAGTAGATGCAGAAAAAGCATTTGACAAAGTACAACATCAATTCATGATAAAAACCCTCAGCACATTATGTTTAGAGGGAACATATCTCAAAATAATAAAAGCCATCTATAAAAAATGCACAACTATTATCATCCTTAATGGGGAAAAACTGACAGCCTCTCCCCTAAGATCAGGATTAAGATAGGGATGTCCACTCCCACCACTTTTATTCAACTTAATACTGGAAACCCAAACCACAGCAATCATATAACAAGAAGAAATGAAAGGCATCCAAATAGATAAGGAAAAGTAAAACTGTCACTATTTGCAGAAGACATGATACTCTATATAGAAAACCCAACAAAGATTTCACCCGAAAACTGCTAGAATGTTAAGCAAATTCAGTAAAGTCACCGGATTCAAAACTAATGTACAGAAATCGATTGCATCTCTATACCTCAATAATAAAGCAGCAGGAAGAGAAATCAAGAAGGGAATCCCATTTACAATTGCATCTAAACCCATAAAATACCTAGGAGTAAACCTAAGCAAAGAGGTGAAAGATCTGTACTCTGAAAACTACATAAAACACTGATGAAAGATATTGAAGATGATACAAAGAAATGTTAAGACATTCCATGCTCATGGATCGGAGGAACAAATGTTGTGAAAATGTCTATACTACCCAAAGCAATCTACTCATTTAATGCAATCTCTATCAAAAGGCCAAGAGCGCTTTTCACTGAACTAGAAGAAACAATACTAAAATTGGTATGCAATCACAAAAGACCTTGAATAGCCAAAGCAATCTTGAAAAAGAAAAACAAAACTGGAAGCATCACAATTCAAGTTATATAACAAAGCTGTAGTAATCAAAACAGTGTAGTACTGGCACAAAAATAGACACATTAACTAATAAAACAGAATAGAAAATCCAGAAATAAAGCCACAACCATAGGGTCAATTAATCCTTGTCAAAGCCGGAAAGAATAACCAATGGGAAAAGGACAGTCTCTCCAACAAATGGTGCTGGGAAAACTGAATAGCAACATGCAAACAAAGAATGAAACTGAACTACTTTCTTACACTATACACAAAAATAAATTCAAAATGGATTAAGGGACTGAATAGAAGACCTATAAATCATAAAAATACGATTAAAAAAACATAGGCAGTAACTTCTTTGACATCAGAGGTAACAACTTTTTTCTAGATATGTCTCCTGAGGCAAGGGAAGCAAAAGCAAAAATAAACTATTAGGATTTTATCAAAATAAAAAGGGTCTACACAGAGAAGGAAATTCAACAAAACTAAAAGGCAACCTATAGAATGGGATCAGATATTTGCAAATGACATATCAGATAAAGGATTAGTATCTAAAATACATGAATAATTTATAAAACTCAACACCCAAAGGAGAAATAATCCAATTAAAAATGGGCAGAAGACATGAACAGGTATTTCTCCAAAGAAGACATACAGATGGTCAACAGAACATGAAAGATGCTCATCATCACTTACTATCAGGGAAATAAATGAAAATCAAAACTACAAAGAGATATCACCTCTCATTTTCCAGAATGACTAAAATCAACTACACAAGAATGACAGGTGTTGGTGAGGATGTGGAGAAAAACAAACATTAGTATACTGTTGGTGGGAATGCAAACTGGTACAGCCACTGTGGAAAACAGTATGGATTTTCCTCAAAAAGTTAAAAATAGAACTACTCTATGATCCAGCAATCCTACTGCAGGGTATTTACCCAAAGAATACAGAAACAGTAACTCAAAGGGATACCTGTACCCCTATGTTTATAGCAGCATTATTTATAATATCCAAGGCATGGAAACAGCACACTCCAAGTGTCCAGTGATTGATGAATAAAGAGATGTGGCATACATACACAGTGGAATTAATATTCCATGCAGCCATAAAAAAGGAATGAAATCTTGCCATTTGCAATGACATGGATGGAGCTAGACAGTATAATACTAAATGAAATAAATCAGTCAGAAAAAGACAAATACCATGTAATTTCACTCATATGTGCAATTTAAGAAACAAAACAAACAATCCAAGGGAAATAAATGAGAGAGAGAGATGGAGACAGAGAGAGAGAGAGAAAACAGGATGGTTCCCAGAGGGCAGGTTGGTGAGGGGATGGGTAGAATACGTGATGAGGATTAAGGAGTACGCTTGTTGTGATAAGCACCCAGTCATGTAAGGAATTGTTGAATCATTGTATTGTATACTTGAAATAATATAACATTGTACATTAACTAACTGAAATTAAAATAAAAAGAATAAAATAAAAATAAGTTATCTATCTCCTAACAACAGTTCTCTTTTGCAAGAAATCATTTTTCCTTGGTGTTTTGTTTACTGTCCATCTCTCTACCTGCAGAGTCCAAGTTAGTGTGGTTTATTTCTCAGCACCAGCTCTTCCCATAGGCAGGCACTGTGCCAGCCCCCTGCCAGTCCCAGCCCAATGCAACAGGAGCAAAACTCTACACTCTGGTTTTCTCAGATATGAAATAGCAATCTTCCTGCCTCTACAGTAAAGCCATTTTAGCTACCTATATTGTGATGCTGCCACCTTTCCACAAAAAGGAATGCCATGGAGCCCTCCCAAGAGCCATGCTGAGGACATGAGGTCTCTACCAGCTGATCTCCAAACCATAAATTCAGGTAATGATTGTATCTCCTTTCAAATCTAGGGCCTGAAGCCTCTTTCTCACTCCAGTCCCTCTTGCTGCTAACCTGATAGCTCCCTAACTCAGGATAAATAAAAATACTATTTTTAACACTAACAGCAATAACTAATATTTCTAGGGCACATAATATGACATATTCACAATAAAATGGAGGAGGGTTCTTTCCACTGGTGTCTATTTATCCTTCATTAGTTAGCTCAAATGCATATAATAGACACTTCAAAGCAGGCATACATCTGCAAATATATTAAGACAGAATTGGAAGAAATTATGAAGTTACAAGAAAATAATTTAATGACTATTACAAGATTTAGATGAAGTTCACACCATAGAGAAAGTACAACCAAATTCAGAAGCTTGTTATCAGAGAAACATGGGACTGAATCTCTAGTATAAACTACTTTACTGCATCTAAAATTCCTCACTTACCAAATAGGAACGAGAATACCTTCTACACCAGGTCTTTCCAAGGATTAGATGAGAAAACATCTTTTAGGACCTTGCCTGTTACAGGTGCTCAATAAATAACAGCTGCCGTTCTGCTTTCCTTCAAATTAGTTTTTAAAACAAAGCCTCACGTGAGGAGAGTGTGTGCTGTATTCCAAGAAGAGTTTCTCCACCAGAGCTCAAACTCCCCAAGGGAGGGAATTTTGTCTGTCTCATTCACTGCTCATTACCAGATACAAGAACAGTCCCTAGCACTCAGTAAGTATTTGCAGAATGTTGAACCATCCTATCAGCTAAGGTTGGTAGAGCACCTTAGTTTAAAAATAACTTGAGCATTCAATATTCAATTTGAGCAGCATCATAGTCTCCCTATTACCTACATCTTTTTGTTAAAGGGGAATTCAAGGCTCAGGAAGGTACCAGTGACTTGCCCAAGAAAGGCAGACAAGGGAACAACGTCCAGGCTTCAGACTCCAGATTAGTGATGTTTGCTCTGGGACACACTACCAGCTGCCTTCTTCTGTAGTGTGAACAACCTCCACTACAATTTCTTTATTAAAAAAAAAAAAACAAAAAACAAAAAACAACGACTTATTCCAGTGGGTCACGTAGGGTCTAGGAGCCAAATGATGCAGGATGTCCATTACCATTAGTGAACCGAACCAGTGTTCTCATTCCCTTTAGCAGTACAGAAATGGCCTCAGGCAGCTAAGGACACAAATGCTTCACAACCGTGAATGAAACTTTCCAGATCCCAGGAGAGGCCAGCAGCAGCACAGTAAGCTCAGACACAAAAAGGTTACAGGACAAGATGCTCCAGGCCAAATTTATTCATAGACCTGGAGGAAATGTCAGAGATCCTTTGTGAGATGAGGAAGGTAAAAATGTCTTCATTTGACAGAAGAGGGAACTGATTTCCAGAGACGGTGAGTCATCTGCCTGAGGTCACAGAGCAAGTGAGTGAGAGAACAGGGTCAAGCAAGAGCAGGTGTCCGGCCCCCCAGACTACATCATTATCACCACTGCAGCCTGATGAGGTGGCAATGCTGCAGTGGCTTCTGGCTCTGCAGTCCTACACTGAGTGTTTCCTGTGCATCGAGCTGTGTGTGCTACGTGCTTCACACATCTTATCTCATTAAATCTTCTCCTGGCTCCATTCATTCTATTACCTTCAATTTAAAACAAATTGAAAAAAAAAAACTTGTCAGAAATCATATAGCTAGTGAGTGCTGAAATCAACAAACTTTCCTGTCCCTGGGTTAAACAATTCTGAACACAACCAAAAATAACTGACTTATGTGCTTCCTTCTAGAAGACAAGGTGAAGAATCAACCCAAATAGTATGCTTTTTAAGATTATTAGCTTGCTTGCCTAGAGATTCTTCAAGACCCTCAATTCACTATGAGGTGAATTCTGCCCTTTCCTAGTCCATTCCCCCACTTGCAAGAACAGCCTTAAATCACCCAACCCTGGTGCTAAAATACCTCAGACATCTTCCTCTGACATTTCCCCTCCCAGATGCTATGAAGACTCCTGTGATGTGGTCTTCCCTCTAGGACAGTAGGTCTGATAAGCCTGGCTCTGCTTGACCAGTAGGTTATTCTGGTGGGTTTGGGGGACACCAAAAAAAGCAGAAGGCAGAACTGGAACTCAAACCCAGATAAACTAAAATATAAAGTCCACGCTGCTAATCATCACTCACTAGCCCCCTCTTCATCAACTGCTCCTTCTTCATGAATCTCATTTGGCTGATTTTAGAAGCTTTCCCAAGTTAAACAAGTCACACTTACAGGCTCAGGCATCCGGTTACCAACAAATCTGTTCACCACTATCAGAGCAGTTTTCAATACACCTGCTTCCCCCACCTGCTGCAGCGGAGAGACTGTCTATGTCAGAAGAATAGGAATCTTATCTTCATTCATCCCCTCATTCATTCCCTCAACATTTATCAAGTACATCCTGCATGGCCAGGTTCTGTGCTAGGTATTTATTCAAGATTTTATTTTCATCATTTCAGCACAAAGAAAGCATTCAATAAATATTTTTAAATGAATGGATAGTTGAATGGATGAAGAGGTCAATGGGTGGAGCTATAAAATAATCCTACTTTGTAGGAACATGAAGAAGACATCCAGCGTTGGGCCAGATTGCCTTTTACACTCTGACAATTCTTCCAGACTCTTATTGGAAATGAAATGAAAGGAAGAACACATTATTTTTTTTCCTCCTAACATATGATGGAGCTAATAGAATGGCACAGGAGTATAATACCAAAAAAATGAGACTCTGTTCTACTTCTTCCAGTTGGGAATTGTTGTAGCCCAACCATTTGAGAGGAGGGATTCATGTCAGTAGCCTGATCATACTACTGAACGTTTTCCATGGCAGTCCTGAAAATTGAATGCACTGTTTCTCTCATTCAGAGTGATGTGGGAGGGAGGCCAGTTAACAACCTTTCAGCCTTCACCCAAGTGTCCCACCTGTCACCCACCCAGACTTCCCCACGCACACCCCCAAATAAACTCAGGAAAACAAGGAGACAGAATGTCAGGAGAACACTGAAGTTGTCTGTCTCTCTGCTTTCTCTCAAGGACTGTAATAGCAGTTGTGATGAAGAACCCTCCAGTGCTACAGACAGAACGGTAGAATGGAATGCTCTCTAGTTACTAAAGAGAACATTGCATACATGCATACTGTCCTGCCACAATTTTTCTTTTCTTCCTTACCTCTTTCATGGTCATGAACAAAGAGGCCATGTAAAAAGCTCTCAAGATGGAAACTGTCAAGGAATGTTGTCTCTCCTCCTAATCCCTTGGGACATACTTTGTAGTGGTGCTGAGAACATTAGAGAATGGGATTAGCCATGTCCATAATCTTTGTCCCCAACAAATCTGCATACTCATGCCTCAGGTGGACATGAAGAAGTAGCTCAAAGCAACACCAGCTCTTTCCCTAAGACCAGGAGCAAAGGGCCAGAGGAGCCATCTCTTGTATTTTTCAACACTCTGCCAGGACTGAAACATGGCCACGTTTATGAGGCTAAGGAAAGAATAGTCACACTGGGCAGAGCGGCTGAGAGAGGGACAGGAAAGCAAAGAGAAATAAATCTGAAGAAAACAAAGCAAAACAAACATAAGCAACAAAAACCAGCTGGAAACTAGCCCAGAATGTCAGCAGAGATGACAGGTTTAAAGACCGTTAAAGGTCTTTAAAAGCTTGGGGGCGATCAGGGGGCTCAGTGAGTTAATCGTTGGACTCTTGATTTTGGCTCAGGTTATGATCTCACAATTGGTGAGATCGAGCCCTACATTGGGCTCTGCGCTGACAGCACAGAGCCTGCTTGAGATTCTCCTTCTCTTCTTCTCACTCTCTGCCCTTCCCCCACTCACCTGCACTCTCTCTCAACATACATAAACATCAAAAAAGTAAATTACAAAAAATAAAGACACAGGCTGACTCCAACTTCTTGGGAGGTAGAAAGAGCTTTGCTCTCACCCATATGCAAACAAACAAACAACAACAAAAAAAAAATAGGACACTGAACAAATTCCTAACTTCTTACAAAAAATCAAGAACTGGGGTCATATGAAAACGAACTAATCCAAAATTTAAGGAAAGACAGGTGTCTGCAAGCAAAGGCAGGACACTAGCACCCATTTACCTGGAGAAGACACCTTTGGACATCAGTAAGAAGAATTCATCTAAATTCTAAATACATTTAAAAAATTAGTAAAGGCCTAGCACAGTCTGGGTAGAGAATATAGGCAGCTGTAAGAGGGATTTGGGGCAGCTTATAAGAGGGATTTGTACCCACTTGTAGGCTTTTCTAGTGGAAAGAAAGATTGGCCAGGGTCCTGAGAAAGCATCCCTTGAGGTGCAGGCCTGAGAAGGAAACAGCAGCCCCAAGCATGGAGAACCCTGCCCAGAATATTCTTTAGACAGCCAAAGCCTTACGGCACTGGAGAGGACAGCAATCCCTGTCCCCCAGGGGCCACATCATGACTTTCTCAGACCCTAGGAATTTCTGTTTGTGTGGGCCTCTTCCTCCACTTAATATTATATGAATTATAAAGTTATACTTTACAACTGTGTTATTGTACAGGTGAGTATCATGCAGGCTGAATAAATTATTCTGTATTCATTACCATTATACTCATTTTCACGTATCATCTTCAATAGTTAACATTAAAGCATTTGTGAGAAGCCCTAAAAGAACGATGGGCTCTAGATGCTGTGCCTACTTGGATAAATGGGGGAAAAGCCCTCCAGTCCGCAGTGAGGGTCAGACTTGCAGCTAGGAGTTAAGCAGGAGCGGAGTGAGGGGCACAGTGGAGGCCCAGAGACACAGTGCCACCTGAGATCAAGCGTTCCTCAGAACCACAGAACCCTCCACTTCCAAACATGACTAGACTAACCATCTAACTACTGACAGCAGCACAAGGGCAAGAGCAGGGAAAAAACCACCTATGAGGAAAAAGGCAAAACTCTAGGGTGGAGAAGAGATGAGTGGTTGACATGGGTTAGGGGATGGCAGACTAGTGGGGAGAGATGTTGACTCCAAAAGAGCAGCATGAGGGCAGTTTTGGGAGGTGATGGAATTGTTCTTTATCATTCATTCATTCATTCATTCATTCATTCATTCCTTTTAGACAGAAAGAGTGGGGAAGAGGAGCATAAGGAGAGAGAGAGAGTCTTAAGCATGTTCCACGTTCAATGTGGAGCCCAACATGGGGCTCAATCCCACAACCCGTGGCTCATGACCTGAGTCAAAATCAACAGTCAGATGCTAAAATGACTGAGCCACCCAGGTACCCCTGCTCTTTATCTTGATTTTGTCTGTAGACACAGAATTTCAGGCATATATGAAAACAAACAAAGGAAAAAAGAGACAAACAGATTCTTAAATACGGATAAGAAACTGTTGGTTGCCAAAGGGATGGCTGGTGGGAAGATGGATGAAATAGACCAAGGGGATTATGAGGTACAGACTTCCAGTTACAAAAGAAGTAAGTCCCGTAGATGAAAAGCATAGCATAGGGAGTATGGTCAAGAAGATTGTAATAAAGGCTGTTTGGTGACAGACTTTGCTTAGCGTGGTGAGCACTGAGTCGTGTCTGGAATTTTTGAATCACCATGTGGTACACATAACACCATATGTTAATTATACTTCAATTTTAAGAAATGGCATATACCAAAAAGAGTGTATTTCATGAAGTGCAAATAAATAAATTATTAATAATTAATAAAATTTAAATAGAAGTAGCTGGAAAAGCATTTATCCCTCTTTCTTCATTGAACATCCTAAATTCAGCATTCCAGCTCTTCAGTGTTTGCCATGCTTACTACCCTGCCCATGTAGCTTGCCTATCATGAAGGAAAAACCCTAAAAGAAAAAGAAGACAAAGGTCCCCAAATGCCAATTTCAATACATGTTACTAATTTAAGCACTATTTGTGACTGAAACACAGCAAGTTTTGAGGGTAACACAAAACTTTTAAGGGCTCTGAACACATTCTTCTTATATTGATGGTCCAAATCTCCTTGTGTTACAATTCATTTGCTGCTTGGATAAAGAAATAAAGTGCAATTATTAATGTGCTTTTGCCATAAATAATTAACCTCATCATGGGTGAAAGTGTGAAAGCTGGCTTAAAGAAACACTTCCTCTAATAGTAATTGATATTTATCTCTTCTGTCTTTCTAACTATTAAAAGCCGCTCATAACACTTAGTACTGCCACTAGGGGAAAGAATACTTAATCCATCATAATTTCAGATGATTTATATATAGATTGTAAAGGGGGCAGTTCTTCTCTTGTGCCATTCATAAAACAGTAAGCTTCTAATAAATCACTCAGCCAAGATTTCCATGCAAGCATCATCACCTCATGTTTTAGCTTAAAGGACTAGGTCCTCCACGCCATCATTATAAATCAAATTTCCATTCATATGATTGATCCCATGTGTTCTTCATTAGCAAATTTCAGATTTGAGTAAATATGCTGTTCTCTGCTCAGTCTGTTCAGGAATACGACCCTCTGTCTATTCATAAGAAATACAACATCCCTAGCCTTCACTGGCATCAGAGTGGAAATGGAATCACTTTAGTGATAATATTGTACTGGCTCTTTCCCTCATCCGCTTACACAGGACTTCTGGTCACCTGTACTGATTCACTGTGGCAGTTCTGGAGCTCTTAAAGGTTATCTCAGAAGTGTTCAGTAGCCAGACTGTCAGCTACCATCACCAGAAAGCATCCACCATGTCCCCTCTCTGGTCTTACCCTGTCCTCTGACCACGAAGACCCTAAAGACAATCTCATCACTACCACTGCTAGTGGGACCCACCATTAGTTACCAACACCAGACCAAGAGCAATGCAAATAGCCTGAGATCCCTAAGATGCCCACTCTGGAGGCACCAAACAGTGTTCTCCACCCCAGGTCTTCCCATCACACCATGTCACTCAAATAGCTATCCATCCACGAACTATCACTAAGTCCCTGTGAAAACAGCTCCTTATCATTCTCCCTAAAAATCTCTTCTGCTGGTGTGAACCAGGACAGACAGATGCTGCACTTTTCATCCCCAAAGCCCGTTCTTCAATCTAGGTGTGAACAATACTCTCTCTAGTTTTTTGGCTTGTTTTTAATCATTTGTTTTATGTGCTCACACAAGTTCCTCTTTATTTCTACATTCTTTTTTATTGTGGTAAAATACACGTAATATAAAATTTACTATCTCAATCATCTTGAAACGTATAGTTCATTGGTATTAAATACATTCATAATGCTATGCAGCCATCCACACTGCCCAGCTCCAGAACTCTTCATCTGGCAAAACTGAAATCCTGCACCCAAGAAACACACTAAATCCCTATCCTCCTCCCTCAACCCCCACAACCACTATCCTATGTTCTGTTTCTATGAGTTTGACTATTCTAAGTAACTTCCTAAGGGGAATCATACAGTATTTGTCCTTTTGTGACTGACATTATACTTAGCATAATGTCCTCTTTCAGGCACGTTTCTCCTCAGCTTTATCAATCAATACCAAAAACCTAAATAAAGTAACTTCTCAGGGCTAACAGTTTCCCAACCACACTTGAATTTCAGTGTAGGCCCAAGATAGGACACAAGGTCCATATAAAGCCTTTGGATTTCAAAGCCAATTGATTTATTTCTAATACCTGCCCCAGGGCCACCTACATAATGTCACCACTCTGTATCTTATTCACAGTTGTATTTGGAATGTTAAAGAGCATAAGCTTAAGAGAATAGGTCATAGGATAATATATTTTCTTTTTCCTGTATTCTTCTTTTGTCAAATGCAAAAAGCCTGACTTCGTGCTTTTAGGTCTAGCTCAGACTCATGTCTTGCTACTTTTATAGCATGTTCACATGATTCAGGGAAGAGAAGTCTCACCACAACTTTAGAGAATATGGCAGAATAGGTACTATTTCAAACACACCTGAGGAAACTGGGGTCTGAAGAAGTTAAATAACCTGCCAGAGGCCACACAGCAAATCTTGGTCTGAGTTGAAACTAGGCCTTTTTTATCCATACAACACCTCCCTTCCATCCACTATCATTCATAAAATCTCTTGATAGGGAATTGGGAATTATGATCCAAAGAGCATTAAAATATCCTACAATTACTCCAACCCTTACACATGCATTTCTTTCTCTGTGCCCTTTTTAAATTACAGATTTAGATTTCCCAGGCTAAGAGAAAGGAAGGAGATGAGCTTCCTTGAAGAAACTTAATTCTCAACATTTCCAGCTAAAGCAGCAATCTAAAGGCAATCTTTTATGTTGCTTCCTGAGCCACAGAAGTTCAAGAAACTGCCACTATTTCCTTGTAAATATAAAATATTTTTGAGTACCAAGACACTTAAAAATCATTTACAGTATTCAGTAATTGGTAATTTCTCAAAATTTTGCATTATGTCCTAAGTTTTGCGGCCATATAGTTGTTTTATAAGTTACTTTAAAGAAATTATCTTATCTAGATCTAAACCATCCATCCTACTGTGAATGAAAAACTCTCATTACAAACAAGA
This sequence comes from Acinonyx jubatus, assembly GCF_027475565.1. Classification (NCBI taxonomy): domain Eukaryota; kingdom Metazoa; phylum Chordata; class Mammalia; order Carnivora; family Felidae; genus Acinonyx; species Acinonyx jubatus. Next base: position 119,309,653 of record NC_069383.1, read on the forward strand.
CAAATTGTGTGCACTCTACAAATCCTCTCTGTCATCTCTAGGCAATTACCATGTGATGCAGAAATATTATCATAAATGAAATATTAAATGTAATTATGCTAAGGGTCATGATTTAAGTATATGTTTTTCAGTATCCTGGAACATAAATTCCCCTTTTTAGGCTCAGTTTCCTCTTCTGTTCCTCAAGGGGATTGGACTGGGCCACCTCAATGGTTTTTGAATTCAAAGCTGACAACCCAAGTCTAGAAATGTTAATATGGTAATTACTGCAGTGTCCACTAGATGGCAGAAGAGGTAACTTCGCCAAAGGAAGCATTGGCTAAAATTCTAACAGCACTGGTGCTGGAAGGGCACTTTGGAATATGGTCTCATCGTTTATATAGATGAGGAAACTGAAACAGAGTTTCAGTTTCTTATACATGAGGAAACTGAAACACAGGCGCCCCAAATATTCCACTTGGCCTGTTCCTCTGCAATACCAGGCAATATACTCCAACTCCACAGTTTGCCCATCTATATAATGGGACTAATTTTGTCTACCTGGTTGTGAGGTTATGATGAGATGGTATGTATAAAAAAGCACTTAACACAATGCCTAACATATGCTACATACGTAATAAAAAATGAATTGTTATTTTTACTGAAAAATTTGTTGGAAGAACTGAAAACAAAGTAGATCTACTTTCCAAAGTGTCAAAATTATAATGTGTAAATTATTAATAACCTGGAGGGAACTTATCAGCTCAAATTTTATCACCTTCTATAGGCAGGTGTTTCATCTGATATGCAAACTCTCTTACTTAAGTCATTCCCTTTCTTTCCTTCCTCATCTGCCTTAGAAGCACTACTACTTCTTGGGAGGATGATTTTTGCTATTTTTAAGTTTTAATTTTTTTACCAGTACTTGCCCTTAATATTAGAACTAATGCCATTAATACCTAATATTTACTGGGAACTTACTCTGTATCAGACATTGCACCAAGGGCTTTTTCTGTATCAACATATTTGATCTTTACAACATCTGAAGTAGGATACATTTACTACTCTCATTTTGTAGATGAAGAAATTAAGGCATAGAATTCACACAGAAATTTAATATATTCCATCACATAACACAAGGTACCCAGTAAGTCTGGAATTATTCTTTTTTTTCCAAAGAAAGAGTTTTTTAAAGTATATTTTTAATTTATTGTTATTTATTTGTTTAATATTTATTTATTTTTGAGAGAGTGACAGAGAGAGTATGAGCAGGGAAGGGGAGAGAGGGAGACAGAGGATCCAAAGCAGGTTCCTCACCAACAGCACAAAGCCTGACGCAGGTCTCATACTCACAAACCATGAGATCGAGACTACAGCCAAAGTCAGATGCTTAACCAACTGAGCCACCCAGGTACCCCAAGACTACAATTATTCTTGCTTTTAATCAAATACATGGAAATTGATCATCTTCCCAAAGATCAAACTCTCTGAAACTATTTTTTCTCCCTCAGGAAGCTGGTACCATATAATATGACTTCATAGCCCAACATGAAGAAGAATATGAACTAACCTACAATATCAGAGTATAGTCCCATCTCAAGCAATATCATAGACTCTCCACTTCTTTTCTTTATAGGAATATGTATAATATTTAAAAATTATATTCTAATTATATAATATTATATATTTATATATAAATTATAATTATTTATATTATTTTATATTTATTATAGTTTATATTTATTAATACAATATACTAATCAATGCAATTATGATATATTATATAATTAATATATTAACATATTATATATTATTATATATTATATAACTATATTATATGTTATATAATATATAATATTAATTATATCAACATATTACTATAATTAAAATAAATATCAATATGCTATTTATTATATTTTATAAATAAAAATTATTATTTAATAAAGATCATGACTCTTTACTAGCTGATTTGTTTTCTTATTGTTGCTTTATGGAAAAATAACAAAAACATAACACCTTATATATGTTTCGATTTTTGTCCAGGGGCTTAATTAATGCTGTGATTTCCCCCAAATCCCTCTACAGAGATCTAATCGGGTCTTCATATAGCCTTTAGATCGAACTAACAACTTTTCTTCTTAGCTCCCCAGCCAGGTCTCACCGTGCCTTGCTCTCTCTTTTTCTTGTCTTCCCAAACAAAATCAAACTCCTTGAGAATAGGTATAGCAAGTTATACTACTTATAATAGTTTCCTGGGGCTTCCTAATACAGAAATGTTTCCTGATTGTGATGAGACAATCAAGGACAAATAGGAAATATTAGGAACCCAAATCAGCTAGGATATTAGTTTGGCTCTGTGACCAAGAATCTGTCAACAATCAACCCCTCTCTTGCCAAATATGTTGTCCAAGGAAACTTGGAGCAGGATGATATAAAGGATTAGCATAGAAAAACTTCCTTCAACCCCAAAATATGTATAACTACTGTGTTCAGGCCAACAAAACATTGAATGAACCTTTACTATATGTCAAGCACTAGGCTATATGCTGTGAACTCAAAGGTGAGACACAGTCCCTGACGTTTGGATTTATATCCATACATTTTAAACAGCAATAATTAAAATGTTACATGTGAATAAAGGAATAGAGTTGTATGAATTCCTTACTCCTTTATCCTTTTTCACATTTGCTACTGATAATAAAGGAGTATAATAATGCAGGGGAATTATTATGCTTTGAAGGGGAATAATCATTGAGTACTCATGAGTCAAACTGGGCCCCTCATCTTTATATGAAGGACAATACCATGAGAAGAGTAACACAAACTTAAACACATGGAAATGGGCAAGATGAAGCTACAAGTCCCAGAAAAGGATCCATGGAGATTCAAGGAGAAGGAGTTCCAGGTACTTAAGGAAAACAACTTTGCCAGTTACTGAAAGGGGAAACAAACTTGCCTATGGTGGATTTCATGCATAGTGGCATTCAGCTGAAAATAAGAGTAGATTTTAGTGGTGGCTGGGTTAGCCTACCAATGCACCGGGCCACTGTGATGTATGATGGTAAATATGTACCAGTAATCCTAAAGGCAGATACAAACTACAGATGTGATGCTGCAGAAGGAGTTGGTAATATAAATCTAAAGACCAGATGATGGGGGATTACCCAACTCAGGATGGGACGGGATCAAATGGAATGCCTTTCACATTAATTCATACCGTCTATAATCTAACAGCTGTCACTGTAACACTGAATACTTAACCAGCCAAAGAGTCTGCCTCAAACCTCACCACCAGTGCTATGAGCTGAATGAACTGTGTCCCTGAAAACTTTCTTTGTTGAAGTCTTAATGCCCAGGACATCAGACTGTATTTGGAGATAGTATCTTTAAAGCAGTATTTAAGGTTAAATGAAGTTAAGTGGAGTGGCCCCTAATACAGTAGAACCGGAATCTTCATAAGAAGAGATTAGAGCGCATGTGTGTGTGCATGCACACAAACGCGTGCGTGCTCACACACACACACACACACACACACACAGAGGACCATATGAAGACACAGGGTGAAGGGGGGCCATTTACAAGTCAAGGAGAGAGAAACTCAGAAAAAATGAATTCCAATGACACCTTGCTTGGACCCTAGCCTCAAGAATTGTAAGGAAATACATTTCTGTGGTCTAAGCCATCCCATCTCTGGTACTTTGTTATGGCAGCCCTAGAAAAGTAATATACCCAGTGCCCATAGTCATCACCTATAGCCACCATCATTCCAGACACCTAAGGACAACCTTGTGTAGAGAAGTTGCCTCTTAAGCTTTCATGCACAGCCAGTGGAGATAATAAACACAAGTATGCAGCGGCCCCATTCACAATTTCTCAGCTGCCTCTGAACACAAAATTTCATTTTCCTTCTTGTCACTGTCACAAAACTGCATGCATGGCTAGGCTAATTCATCTTGTAGCATGTACCTTCTCAAGCATGTCATGGGAGATCTATTGGTTTTTCTCAAAAAATAAACACTTGAGTATGTTTTTAATAAGTTTTCCTCCCAAGGTTCAAATCCACGAGGTTGAACATAAAACCAGAGAAAGTATCAACAAAATCACTTGCCTTGGGTTATGGGATGTATCCAATCAGCTACAATAATAAAATGCATAACTTTTTCATTATAAAAGGAAACAATTTATTGATAAAGCCAGTGTTATCTGCCCCAATACTCAGAATCACTGTTTAGAGAGGAAAGGCCAAAACACCCTAAGTGGCTACATGAAGCAAGTGACTTTATGAGACAGAAGCCATTGACATAGTAAAAATTTTGTATTACTTCCCTTTTAGCCAACTTGCATAGCAGAACCTGTCAGACAGTGTCTTATACTGTCCACTTAAATCCACATCTTTTCTTCATCAGTGTGTAGCAGATGCCAAACCCACAGAAAAAGATCAATGAATATGGCCCAAACTCTGAGCAATATCATCTACTATGGCAGGTCTTCTTAGTGAATGGGGGGGAGGGGCTACTCATGATAATTATAGGACTTAAGAAAGAATGAACATGGTGAGGGAAAAGATACAAACTGAGAAGAGGATGGGAAGGAGAGGGAAGTGGTGTAGGAGCAACCAGGTAAAAGAGGGAAACCCTTGCAGGGAAGCCAGAAGGAGTCCAGTGCCAGTGTGAAATTTACCAAATATGAAAGGAATAAATGACACCAATTGTCCACTATTTCTTTCAGGAAACAGGAGCATAGGAAACACTTCCTAACTTATTCTATAAGAAGAGTACTATTCTAACCAAAACAAGACAAAAAAAATTACAAGAAAACTACAGATCAATATCTCTCATGACCAAAGATGTAAAAAATCATCAGCAAAAAATTAGGAAATTAAATGCAGCAATGTATAAAAAGAATTACATACCATAATCAACTGGGATTTATTCCAGGTATGCAAAGCTGGGTCAACATTCAAAAACTACTACATCAAGAAACTAAGGAAGACAAAAAAAACCTCTTTTTTTTTTAAGTTTATTTATTTTGAGAGAAAGAGAGAGAGCAATGGAGGGACAAAGAGGAAGAGAATCCCAAAAAGGGTCTGCACCATCAGCAAAGAGTCCAGCCAAGGGCTCCATCTCAGGAACTGTGGGATCAGGCCCTGAGCCAAAACAAAAGATGCTAAACTGACTGAACCACCCAGGTGCCTCAAAAGAGATCCTTAAATACAGAGAAATGATGGTTTCCAGAGGAAAGGTGGTTGCGAGGAAGGGTTAAAAAAGATGAATGGAATTAAGATGTACAAACTTCACATTATAAAGTAACTAAGTCACAGACAGCATAGGGAATATAGTCAATAAGATTGTAATAATGTGGGGTGATACATAGTGACTACACTGATCATGGTGAGCCATGAGGAATGTATGGAATTGGTGAATCATTATGCTGTACACATGAAACTAATATAACACTGTATGTTAACTGTATTTCAATAAAAAAAGTAAACTGAAAGGAAAAAAAACAGGTAGCAGGCAGGATATAGCGCTGGGTGGTAGTTTGTGTATCCTTGCTCCAAATCACAGCTTTATGTATATCGTGCCAGAAAAAACAATTTAATAAACATTTTCTAAAACCACTCTAAACTTTTGTCTACATTTTGTGATAAATGTTCATTGTTAAAATATGTCATATTGTTTTCGTGTGTGTGTGTGTGTGTATGTGTGTGTGTTTAAGTTTATTTGGGGGAGGGGAGGAGCTGAGGGAGAGAATGAGAATCCCAAGCAGGCTTCCTGCTGTCAGGGCAGAGCCTGAGGTATGGCTTGATCTCACAAACCACGAAATCATGACCTGAGCAGAAATTAAGAGTCAGTCGCTTAATTGACTGAGCCATCCAGGCATCCTGTGCATGTTGTTGAAAACTGAGAAAAGTAGAGATTATTTCAAAAGGAGAATAAAAATTATATTTAGTTCCACTATCCAAAAATAGAGGATATGCATTTAATATTAACATATGTCCCTCTGTATAAGACATCCTGATGTTGACACTTAATATTACATTATAATTGGCACACAATTAAAACTTACAAAGATTCTAGGGGCGCCTGGGTGGCACAGTCGGTTAAGCGTCCGACTTCAGCTCAGGTCACGATCTCACGGACTGTGAGTTCGAGCCCCGCGTCGGGCTCTGGGCTGATGGCTCAGAGTCTGGAGTCTGCTTCCGGTTCTGTGTCTCCCTCTCTCTCTGCCCCTCCCCCGTTCATGCTCTGTGTCTCTCTGTCTCAAAAATAAACGTTAAAAAAAAAAAATTAAAAAAAAAAAACTTACAAAGATTCTTAATGCATGTGAAAATTCTATCCTATAGGTATTTCAAGATTTACTTATTCATCCTGTAGAGTTGGGTATTTGGATTCCACTTTATCTCTATAATGTAATGCTTAAATCAACATCTTTGTACTTAAATCCTTATTTTTTAGAATGAACAGAAATACATGGAACTATAGAATATTAACATTTTTGAGGCTTGCAACATACTTTTTAAAATTCCTTTAAATTCCCATCTGTAGCCTATGAGAGGTGTCCATAAAAATTTTACAGTTACATAGGTTCATCTTATAATTAAGAGCCACTATCCCATTAAAAAATAGAAATCTAGATTACAAATTAATTTTTAAAATACTACATCCAATTCAAACTGTGTATCACTTGGCTAAAAGAAGTTTAAGGGTTGCTCTATGGCAGGACATAAGACATTTATTTGTTCCAGATTTGGGGGCTACAGAGGTAAGCACCAAAGCAAAATCTCAGAGCAGCGTAATTAATCATCATGGACATTTCACTGTCAGTGAACATAAATCAAAAGGCAAGCACTTTTCCTCCCTGAGTGATATGAAACCAGCATAAACATGGAGAGAGAAATCTGATGCTTGTCAGTGGCTGATATGTATTTTTAACTTCTGCAAATAAGTGGTAGAATGTTGCACATGAATACCTTCTACCCTGTGATTTATTTTCTCTACCAAGTATTACTCAGATAGAGGAAGACTGGAGCAGAAAGGCTTTCTCCCAGCAACTTGGTGTAAAAATGCCAACGGATAAAATAATCTAAATATCAATATAAATTGCTTAGCAATACAGCCAGCTTAAAATGATCATGGCTCCTTCAACTGTTTAGAAACCTTGTTTACTTCAAACCACAGGTGTAGGAGATTATATTTTTCATTCATTAAGCAATAAAAAAGACAACAAACAACACAGAAACTGGATCTCCTAGACCCAGATTAAAATCCCATTTTTGCCAGCTGTTTCTATGTGATCTGAGACAATGTATCCATTCAAACCTGTTTTTCTTCACTGCAAAAGGGAGAAAATAAGACCTGTATGTCATAAATTGTAATTAAGAATAAGCAAGATAATAGACACCAAAGGGACTACCATGGAACCTGGAAGTTAAGTCTCAGTGTTGGTTGAATCAGAAGCTCTTCCTACATTCAAAGGATCAAAAACTTTTATGACATCAATCTCAATAATTTAGTATCTCTCAGTGATAGCAAAGGTCAACTCTACCTTTATATTTCATTAACAAAAAGAGTTTGAACTGTATTTTAAATCATTAGAGTCCTAATTAGAATGTGTAACTCTTAGATAAATAACTTTAAAGACTCATAAGCAAATTCATGCTTCACGACAGCCCTGTTCAAAGTGAATTTTTATATCAGCTGCCAAGCCTCACATTTTCCAACCTTGTGTTTGTGTAAAATCCACACATCATTTCACTGTACACATTTTATATGCACTATTACTGTTTCTTTCCCCTTTATTAAAGAAGAGATATGATTAAAATCTCCATAAAGTGTGTATTGAGAACTCCCCAGAGTGAGCAGATATAATATTGTATGAGATACTTATTGAATTCAAGTTCGGTATGATGTATATATATTATGGAATTCTTAAAAAATGTATGCTGTTGACTTGAATGCAGTGCTTTGGTGGAAAAAAATTCCATTCCAATCTTTAAAAAACAGATACTACAATATCTTTCTGACAGATAAGCAAGATGATAGGGAATCTGTTGGAGTCTGTTATACAAATTCACTGCTGGATTTCATGAGCCAAAAATAGACCCAGTGGCTGAAGAATACTGGAGCAAAAGATAGTCCAACTTCTTTACAAACCTTGCTCTTTGCTATTGTAAAAGAAGAATCCCTGTGTGAGTCCACCATGATTCCCATTTATAATTATATGGTTATCTTAGGACCAAGAATTCCAGAATTAGAATCTGGACCAATGACTTGAATATAATTATCTATTAAAAAATGCTCTCAGAAGAAACCTACAAGTATGTGGCAAAAGGACAATAGAAAAGAAGTAACAGCCAACAAGGGTATGGCTTCAGATAGGAGTGTAGACTTTGTCTGATCCTGCTGAGAATTCCGGAATATTAACATAAAACTTCAAGTCTGTCCCTCTGGATTCAGTGGAGCTCAGCTTCCTTGCTGATACATCAGAAAATCATTCTGTCATAGTTAGCCTGGGGTAGGAGGGTGGTGAACGATCAATCATCTTTGACTCTCCCTAAGGAACAAGGGGGCTCCAAAGCCAAGAACCATCATCATCCTCTGATGAACAGAAGTGTTTGCTTTTAGTAGCAAAACGTGCAAAGGCTGGGAGAGGGATGGAGGAGGACTTAAGTGGGCACCAATTTATCTAACTATCAAATCTTAAAATAATTTTAGACATATGTTTAATTTTTAATTTGTTTGTTTTTGAGAGTGTGAGCAGGAGAGAGGCAGAGAGGGCAGTTGACAGAAGATCCAAAGCAGGTTCTTCACAGACAGCAGAGAGCCCCATGTGGAGCTCCAACCCACAAACTGAGAGATCATGACCTGAGCCCAAGGCAGACACTTAACTGACTGATCCATGCAGGTACCCTTAGACTTAAGTTTAGATCACAAAAAAACATGGCTTCCCCAATGGTAGATAGTTTCTCTTCATTACATGAAGTTATTTCTCTTCATGTTCTATTGCCACATTCACCAAGTCATTCAGTGTGTTTATAATTACATCTTATAATCAAGGGCCCCTATAATAATGATTTCGTTGATTAAAATAAAGGGATTCACTTGCTTTTCACTGATTCTACACTGTCCCATTTTCCCACAGTATATCCATATGGGTCCAAATCCCCCCACAAATGGAGAAGATCCCTAAAAAGAATATGCAGAACCATCCTCTTCTTACTATACAACTCAAAATGTACTTTCTAGGGATAATCCATCAATAGTCTTAGGTGGCATCTTAATCTGCAGACAAGTAGTTTCATTCATGACAGAGTAACTCAGCAGGAATTTAAAAGTGCAAGAATGGACTATCCTGAAGATTCTCATAAATATTTATATAAAGACTCTTTCTTAGCCTTCACCAATGCATTTTCAAATCTCAAATATCTAGATACCTCCTCAATGCCAATGGGAACATTCCTCCCCTATTGACCAACTGGGGCTCAATGTAATTATTTAGTGGTCCTTGGTTGACTTTGAGAAGAAATTCACCTAGTTATTCCAAAAAATATTTTCACTTAAGCAAGTGAAACAATGTACCATCTTTTATTGTCCATACCTGTCAAGTGAGCACTAGCATATATTGCTTTTGTACATAATTCTGCCATCTCCCTGAGGAGTGCAGAACGTATTGGTGAGGGGAAAGCGTTATTTTACATCTTTTAAACATAAAAAATTTTGAATATACCATTCATTCAACCAAAGTTGTTAGGATCTTCTTGAATTCCTACTTTAATGCTTTTGTAAATTTCCTTATTATAATCCCTACTTTCATACATCTTCATTAGCATACTTTTTGTCTGAATTCCCTACTTCTATCTGACTTTGTGTAATATTTCTAATATTTTGGCCAACCCCAAATAAGCTTATATTTTCTTTAGGATTTGGGGAAGTGTTGCTTTGGATGGTTTGCAAATATGCTCATTCCTTTGTAATAAAACTAACTTCTCAAGGTCCTATAGGAAGAGAATATGGAATGAGTTGGGATGGACCTAAAATACTCCCTTGAGACACTTAAAACAATTTTAGCAAAGAGTATAATGAGAGAAGCAGAAAACCACAAGGATGAGGCTAAGTCATGACACTGAGCCACATTATGTGAATGTGTTTACAACACATTCCTATTATATGCATGTTTCAGTGAAATGCAGACTTTTAATGAAATGGAGCAAAACATCTCGTAAAAATGTTAGGGAGCTGATATCTAAAGTATGCTCTTCTCTAAATTACTGTAATTGAAGTTATTGTTAGGTTGTCAGAAGGGTGACTTCAAGAGTTCCCTAATTGGTCCCCAGGCATGCCAAGATTTCACCAAATAATGAAATTCTTCTATTAACCCATGTTCCCATAACTTCCCCAGAGAAAACTGCTAGTTTCCAGGTTAGCGAAGATGTTAAACCTCCCACTGCTCTTTGTTTCTGATGGGTGCATTGATGCAGGGGAGAGAAAGGTTTATATGCAATTGCTCGTTCTATATCACAGGCATTTCTGGTGGATAGGTGGGTAGGTGGGGAGAGGAGTTACCAGTAAGACATGACTCCCAAAGACATCCAGTCTATTTCTAAGGACAGAGACACGGACCCCTATATAATTATATTGTTTACAAAGATGTATACCAGGCAATTCTATTTTTCTACTAATTTAAGTTCTATATATTTGGTTGCTGAAAAAGCCAAGCACAGAAGAGAGAAGCCTGGTTGCATATGATATCTTGCTCAAGGTTAATGATTTACTCAATAGTTACTGTGCTCACGTCTGTGAACTTGCCTAGACACACAAGACCAGAAATTTCTACATGTAAAACCACCATCCTACTAGTAACCCATGTTCCATATGCCAGGTCCAAGATCACATTACTGAGGGAGAGAAATCTAAGTAAACTCAGAGAAATGAAATGAACAGCAAAGAGGTGACTGAGCAGAAGCCCAATGGTTTTCTTCACTTTTCCATAATTATATTATGACCTTCCTCACCATGAAACAAAATGGCCACATATTTAGAGGAAGACAAACAAAGAAAATGGGTGCTAGAAAAGAGAGAGGGAATGGGGATAAAGGAACAGATCATGCTGGACTCTCAAAATTAATATTCTATCTGCCTATGTATTTTTTTTTTAAAAATTGTATAGAATTACGATTTATTTCTTAAATGTTTGATAGAATTTAACCAGTAAATCAAGCTTAACCTGGAATTTAAAAGGATAATTTTTTAAACCAACTTTTCATTTTAGAATAATTTTAGATTTACATGAAAGTTGCCAAGATAGTACAGAGTCCCCATTTAACCTTCACTTAATTTTCCCCAATGTGGGGCTTTTCCACCTTGGCACAACTGACATTTCAGGCTGGATAATTCTTTGTTGTGGGGGCTGTCTTATGCATTATAGGACATTTACTAACATGTTTAGCCTTTACTCACTAGATGCTGGCAGCACTGTTGCCCCACTTGTGAGAGCAAAAAATGTTTCCAGAGGGGGACCAAATCATCCCTAGTGGAGAATCACAACCCTAATGTTAGCATCTTACACAACCATGGTACATTTGTAAAATCTAAGAAATTAATCCTGGTGCATTACTATTAACTATGAACTATTCATATTTCAACAATTTTTCTATTAGCATCCTTTTTTCTGTCTGAAGATCCAATCTAGGATATCATGCAACGTTGTTACATTTATTGACCTACATTTTATTGGTCATATTTATTTTCCTTTTGTTACCTATAGAATATGCGGGGATATCCAATACTCATTTCTGATGCTGTTAATTTGTACTTTCTCTCTTGTTACTTGATCACTACAGCCAGAAGTTTGCTTGGTGTCTATTTTATTGAACCTTTCAAAAAACAAGCTTTCAGTTTTAATTATTTTCTCTATTGGTCTATTCAGTTTTAATTATTTTCTCTATTGGTCTATTCTTTTCCTCCTATCTTTACTATTTCCTTCCTTCTACTCTTAGTTTAACTTAGTCTTCTTTTTGTAGCTTCTTAAGATGGAAACTTAGATTTTTATTTGAGACTTTCTTCTTTTCCAATAAAATTTAAAGTTACAAATAGCTATAAATATATTTCTAAGTACAATTTGGATATATCCTGGAAACTGTGGTATTTGTGTTTTAATCTTCATTTAGTTCAAAATACCTTTTCTTGTGTAATTCTTTCACCCATAGGTCATGTAGAAGTGTGTGTTTGATTTACAAATGTCTGGAAAACATTTTTTCTGTTAATAACTTTTTGTTTTGTGGTAAAAAGTTCTCTGTACAATTTCAATTCTTAAATACACCAAGTTGTTTTACAACCCAAGATATGATTATCTGGGTAGATATTACATGTGCATTTTAAAAGAATGTGTAGTCTGCAGATGTTGGGTGGAATGTTCCATAAATATGAATTTAGTCAAGTTGATTTATAATGTTGACCAAATCTTCAATACCCTTACTCATTTTTGTTCTACATGTTTTATTAGTTATAGGGAAAAGAAAGTTGCAATTTCCATCTATAATCATAGATTTGCTTGCTTCTCCTTTCACTTCTGTTTTACATTAGTTATCCTGAAGTTGCTGTTAGGGGCAGACACATTTCAGATTCTGGGTCCTCCTGAAGAATTAACCTTTTGTCTTTATGAAATGTTCTCTTTATCCCTGGAAATATTCCTTGATCTTAAGTCTACTTGCATAATAATTATTTTATGCAACATTTTTATACTTAGTTTTTTCCATGGTATATCATTTTCAATTCTTTTGCTTTTTTTATATTTGTGTATTTATTTTTAAAGAAGGTTTCTTATATGCAGAATATAATTAAGTCATGGGTTTTTTTATCTAATGAGACAAATTCATTTGCCTTCATTTTTAAATTTTTTTTTTTCTGGTTATAGAATTCTAGGTTGACAGTTTTGGTTTTGGTTTCATTTCACTATCTTCAAAATGTGTTCCCTAGATCAATGGGGCAGGACAGATTCCAGAAATAGACTCACACACATATGATTGATTTCCTACAAATGTGCCAATGCAAGTCAGGGAGAAAGTCTTCTAAGCAAATTATCCTGTAACAATTGAATAAAACTATGTACCTTCTCTCAATATCTTTTGCAAACTTCTTTTCAACTTGATACCTGAATGGGCTTGAGTTTCATTCTAGGCTACTTTTTCTTCTCCAGCATTCTTATAACTTCAGAACTTCTCAAAGCTTGGGGAAAAAAATTAACCTCACACCCATCTCACACTGTACTCAGAAATGAATACAAGATGGATCATAGACCTGAATGTAAAGCTAAAACTATATCTAGAAAAAAAATAGGAAAATTATATATGTCCTTGAAGTAGGCAATTAGTTACTGGGAAAAAATTAGCATAAAATACAAAAAAAAGGGTTAAATTAGACATTGTCAAAATGAAAAACTTCTAATTAAAAGACATGATTAAGAAATGGAAAGATGAGAGGCACCTGGGTGGCTCAGTTGGTTGTACATCAACTTTGGCTCCGGTCATGATTTCGCAGCAAGTGAATTTGAACCCCGCATTGGGCTCTGTGCTGACAGTTCAGAGCCTGGAGCCTGCTTCAGATTCTGTGTCTCCCTCTCTCTGCCCCTCACCCAATTACACTCTGTCTCTCTCTCTCAAAAATCAAATAAACATTAAAAAAAAATTTAAGAAATGGAAAGATGAGCAAAGACAGGGAAAATATTCACAATACATATATTTGACCAAAGACCTGTGTCCAGATTATTTTATGAACTCCTAGAAATAATAAAAAGACAAGCCAGTAACAAATGGACAAAACACTTGAATAAGTTCCTTTATTTTCTAGTTTACATAATTTGTGATGACAAGTCTGCAGTCATTCTTAATTTTGTTTCTTAATGTATGCCCTTTTTTTCTGGCTGCTTTGAGATTTTCTCCTTAATCACTGGTTTTTGGAAGTTTGATTATGATTAAGTGTCATTATTAACTGTGTGTGTGCATTTGTGTATTAATCTTGTTTAGATTCTTTGAGCTTCTTAGATCTGTGGCTTTATAGTGTTTGACACTGTACTTTTGAAACAAATGCAAATTTTTTTGTTGAATATTGCTGAAGAATTTGAAAGTGCTTTCATTTCTTCAACTAGAATTTCTGTTATTCCCTTTTGTGACTTTTAATACATGTTACCTTATAAGACTGCTTGATATTGTTTCACAGGTCACTGACGTGCTGTGCTTTTTGCAGCCTCTTTCTCTTTTCTCCCCTCATGTGTCATATTTTCTTTTAAATATTTTCCTTAGTCCTATATGTTACACTGATAATAACTGCTTAAAACTCTTTACCTACTGTTTCTATCATCTCTCCCTTATCAGTCGAACTGATTAAGTGATTTTTCTCCTATAAATTGTTTATATTTTCTTCTTTACATGTTTTTATTTTTTATGGATGACAGATATCTTGGATTTTATAGTGTTGAGTGTTCAGTACTGGATTTTACCAAGTCTCCTCAAAGGTAGCTTGACTTTTTTTCTGTCAAGCACTTCAAAAGTTATTACAAATCTAGTTGATCCTTGCAGGGTTTGCTTATAAGCTTTCAATGGAGTGTCTACTGTAGAACTTTACTCTAGAGCTAATTTACTTCAAGTGCCACCACCCTGGAGTTTCCAGTATATTCTATGCTTATTCAGTGATGTCTCTCCACTCTGGCTGGTAGGAATTCAAAAGGCTCCTGCCTTATATGAACTTTGGTTTACAGCTCCCCAGTATTATTACTTCCCTTCCAGGTGTTCTATGTTCAGCCTCATGGAATTTTACCCTACCTGTCCACATACTGGTATGAACTCAAAAATTTGAGAGAATTTTTCTGCAGATCTCCAGTTTTTCCTTTCCTTTTCTTCTCTCTCCTGATCCCCTCCTTCCCCTATTCTCTCACTGTGTAATTACCTTCTGTCCCATGCTCTACACTCAAATTCTAGCTGCCACAGCATTCCTGAATCCTTATCTCTGTCTCTTCAACTCAGCAAGATCACTAGGCCTTATTGGGTTCTTCCTTTCTATACCACAGTGGAGAAGGTGCTTCTAGGGAGACATCTGGGAGTATACCTAGGATTCACTTATTTGCTTGCCTTCTGTCATGAATCAAATCCTATTTTGCCTACCATCCGATAACCAAAAATAACTGTTTTATGTATTTTATCCAGTTTTCTACATGTTGACAGCAAAAGGTCAAGCCCTATAACAGATGCTATTTTATGGACATAAGTGCAAGTCTCCATGCAGCCTTCTAATGGAGCTCTCTGCCTCCACTAATTTTACTGATGACACAAGTGTGCTGGATGCTGTACTGAGTAATGTCTTAAAATAAATCAGTTAACTTTAACTGATATGGGAGGCTGTGCTTCTTCCCAAACATTCAGAGTCCAAAGGTCATAAGGGTAGAAACTAACTAATTTGAACCTAGTTCTTCTTGCCTCTCAGTTCGCTACTCTTTGTTTATAGAGACTTATAGATAACTCATCTGAAACTCAATTTATCCATGTAATTTTCCATTTCTAGTGTGTTTTTTTAAGGCTTCACTTGGTTTTACCCTCTGCTTTAAAAAACTGTAGATGTTAATGTGTTCGCTTAACAGCTAAGCCCCTCTGAATCTCAACTGACCTGTCTCAAGACTCTACAAGTAGTAAACAATAAAAGGAAGTAGGAAAACAAAAAACAATTATATCTCTGAAAATCAAGAATAACATTCCTTCCATTAGACCTAGTGGAGAGTAGTATTTAACTGTTTTTTTTTCAAGAAAACAAATCTTAAAATAGTAAATTCTTAATTTAAATTAACATCTTCAATCTATTCTTCCAGTTCACCCTCTCAAATCTGATCTCCAGAAAATTAAATGAGGTTTACATGCACTGACATTCTGTCAACTATGTCCTTAAGGAATAGATTCCAGGGTCTGCCTTGTTTGAAATGACTGTCATGAGTTGACTTGTAAAAAGTAATTGGTTCTATAATTTCATACATGTCAAAATCTGCAACACACTGTTTCCTAATTGCTGTTTTGTGTGTGCACATAGGTATAAAATCAATTTAGTTGCTCGGGTAGTTCTCTGGCACTGTGTATATGCCACAAAATAATAAAAGTCAAGGATTATTTCTAGCCTATAGCTCAAGCTTTTCAAAGCCTTTCTGCCTCATCTAAAAGATTATGTCAAGGTCATTATAGTCTTCTGGACCTCAATTGTCTCTACTATAAAATGGCAGCTAGAAATAATTGACATAAATAACTTTAAGGTTCTTTCCATTCCTAATGTTTTAGAATTCCATTTTTAAGTATGTTTAGATGGCATTGTATCAATTAGGAACACCTATTAATTGGCATGTTCATGCTCATCCAGAACAATAATTATCCATGTTCAAAACGGTATCAAGTCAACTAAGTAAGATACAGCATTTTCTGCATAAATGTAATACTTAGTACCTTCTAATTATATGAAAATGAGTGAAAACCTTCTAGAATGTTAGCTATGGATAGGATACAAAGATAATTTTTCCTAATGATTCTGAAAATATACCGTGCATCAGAATCCACTGGAGAGCTAGGGAATTGCTAAGCCCTACCCCAGAAGGTTTTGATTCAGTGGGTCTGGAGTGAGTCCAAAGAATATAACCTCCTAACAGATTCCCAGGTGATGCTGATGCCACTGGTTGAAAGATCATACATACTTGAAGAACCACTGATTTAGCCAAACTCATTGCTTTCTTCTACTCCAATATCCCACAGATTAATGAAAACAGGTGTAAAGAAGGTCCTCTGTTCAACCTCATAAAATAAACCTGTTCCAGAACCAGTTCTCCTGGTCATTAGCCTTTGCATTGTTTCTGTATGATCTTCCATATTGTCTTAGTTTTCTAGAACATTCAGAGACATGTCCTGAAGCATGTTATTAATGTGTTTCTCTAGATTACTTGTTATATGGTTTCTTTTGTAGACATAGTAGAGTACATAAGCCAAGACAGAAGGTTTATAACTTAAGAAATGAAAAATGGGGAAATTATATGTTACCTGCCCTTGACTTTCATCAGTATAACTTAGCATCAGCCCTTTTAACTGCAACCTATTTTTATTTTTTGTAGCCCCCCTGACTTCACAAAAGTGCTAATATTCATTCAATTTTCATAAATATAAGTTAAAATGAAACTATTTTACATAATAATGTAATATTTAAAATTAAATGTAGAGAGAATTTTTCATATACGACAAAACTATTAAGAACACCAGCTATCCTATAAGCAAAGCAGCTAAGAGACTTTAGTAGTACATAATATGGATGTGACTTCTTAAGGTAGAAATCCCAAGAATTCCAATTGTAAAACTTGTAATGGTTTCACGAATTTGAAGACAAAAGATCTTTATTTTTTTAAACTACCTAGCATTGTTAGTGCATAATGCAAAACAAAGAAATTCAATGAAGCCGTTTTATTCTATTCTAATTCTAACCCCTCAAACTGAACCTCTTAGATGAAACAACCCTTGGAGGAAGGGGAGGAAGAATAGGCAGAGGAAAGGAAAGAAGAAATGTAGAGTAAAACAAAGCTGCTTCTCAGATCATCAGATCCTGATAAAACTAAAATAACTCAATGAGATTGGCAAGTCCCAGAAACTAGAAAGACTGAGGCTAGTCCAATTGACAGGCTATTAATTGGGGCTTCTTCTTGTCACTTCTGGTCTAGCTAAGCAATAGATCACAAGTTGTAGGAATGGTGGGACTTTGGAAACTACTTGTCAGAGGTACTAGACCAGATTAATAGGATTCTAGGAAGTGGACTAATTAAGTCAACATCAACACCTTTTCCCCAATTCTCTAGTTCTGAATTTTTTTTTCTTTTGAGAAGGTAATGAGAACTGAGTATTGATTAAGACCTGGTTCAGCATTGCTTAAAATAACAGCAACCATTAGCCAAAAGTATGTATGTTTTTTATCTTTCTTCTCTATTTCATCATTTCTTTTTTTTATAGCTGCACTGCTTATCCAGGAAAGTTAATCTGAACTTCAGCTTCCCATTAGGACCCCCTGGGGAGTTTTAGAAAATAGATACCCAATTCCCAACCCAAAGCAATTACATAAAAATCTCTGTAACTGGGGCCACCTCAGTTGTTTCTGACACGCAGCCTGGTATAAGAAAGTCTTTTCTAAAACCTTGTCCATAAGAGTTGATAATGTCCAGTTATTTTTCCACTATGTAACATCAAGATATATTTTCTATAGATGAACTCAGTAATAATTTCCACTCAGAAAGAAAAAAGTTAGATGAGCCAAGAACATAGACTCTTGTGCCAGACTGCCTGGGTCCAAGTTCCCTGGTACACATTTACTAGTTGAGCAATGGTCAGTCACGTCACTCAATCTTCCTGTGTTTCACTACAGGGAGTGAAAGGAGAATAATACTCTATAAAAGGAGGACAATGCTATTATTTATGGCATAGGGTTGTTGTGAGATTAAATCTCTTACAACTGTGCCTGTTACAGAGTCAGAACTATCATTAATTCCAAACCTGTCCAGGAGACAAAATAGCCAAAGTGCTAAAAACACAGACTTTAGAGTAAGATAGAGTCATTATCAGGGCTGAGAGTAAGATAAATTCATTTCCAGGTCCTGATTCTGCCAACATACCAACTGTGGGAAACTGCAAAAGTTATTTAATCTCCCTAGTAATTCATGAAATAGAGATAATAATAGTTCCTATCTTATAGGGGTGTTGGTGAGGTTAAATGAAACAATTTATGTCATGGGCTTAGCATAGAGACTCACTTCACAGTGAGTTCTTGTCATAATTCTCACAGCTAACCTAAGAAAAAGGAATGGGTTCATTATACACTCCAGTAAGACCTTTGGTTAACTTTTCCATCTCAGGTGAGACAATAGCATTCTGTTTATGGAGGTCCCAATCTCTTCTCTAGGAGAGTAAGAAAAGGAGAACAATTCATAAAGGAATTGGTCAAGTTTGAAACTGCAGACCTCAGTTACCCCTGGGAGAAAATGGATTTTCATCATTAATATCTGCTGTCTCTAGCCCAGATGCAAGAGCCAAAGGCATCTTAATTATAAGCAGCTCTGTAAATTCATCTCCATAATTCTAATACTTCAAAAATTAACCTCTTGTCCTGAGAAGGTGAAGTTAAATGTCAGTCCCAGATGGAACTTGAAGGGGCATTCAGATTCAACATCAGCATCACAATTGGCCACACAGCTGTGTATTCCTTCTCCAAATTGCCATCGATTTTTCCCAAAGCATAGTTCTGAAGATATTTTAAAAATAAAGATTTGAGGGAGAATTCTTTTTTTTTTTCCTCAATTTTAGTCAGAGTACATCTGGAGATTAGATAAGATTTGAATTTGTATTTGGGCAAAAGTCTCATTTTGGGTAGAGATGATGAGAGGAAAGATGATTTGTTTATTGGCTTTTGAAGGTCAGTATAGCAAAGGAAGATATATCTGATCCCTGCTGATTATATGGTAGAGCTTTCTACTGGCTTTAGAGTTTAAAGATAAACACCACTTTCCTAATTCGATAATTGAGAACACAAATTTATCTAGCCTCTGGTTAGCAGTAAAACAACATGGATTCAAAAAATATAGCCCCAATGGATGTGACTGATCCTGTGTTTACAAGTCAGTCAAACACATCCCATTTATGCCACCCAAAGCAGCTTCTAGTCAGATCATATAATGGAGATGAAATAATAGTAGGAGTACCACTGTTTCAATAACTAATTTTTGTTATTTGAGATAAGCTTTAAAAAAAAAAAAGGAATTTTATGTATAGTATGATGTCAAGAATAACACATGGCGGAGAACAAACTGAGGATTTATGGGGGGTGGGAGGGTGGGGTGGGAGGGTGATGGGTATTGAGGAGGGCACCTGTTGGGATGACCACTGGGTGTTGTATGGAAAACAATTTGACAATAAATTTCATATATTAAAAAAAAAAAAAGAATAACACATGGTGTTCATGAGCAAAGGGTAGAAGATGGATTCTGCCAGAAATAATATGACTTTTAGAGGTCAAGTAAAACAGACAAACAAACAAACAAATTGTCATGTGAAAGCACCAGGAAACCCAAGGATGGGCTTGGGGAACTACTAGAGAAGCATCTTATCAAAGAGCTGAGCTTTTATAAATAAATCCTACCAGACTCTATTTAATCATCTTTTTGTCATCCTCTTTTAAGTATAGAATTTGGCCCTATTAACTAGCAAAACAAAAAGAAAAGGATTATTTTTATCAAGATAATTCAACCAGAAAACTAAAGCAGAGAAGGAGTTTAGATCTTTTCTTTTTTTCTTTTTTTTTCTGGGAAAGTCATCTATCAGCCTATGGTTCTTGATTTCCCTATCTGTAAAATAGGGATGAGAGACCTTTCCTTTCTGTAGTTCACACTCCTCTCCCAAGAAAATAGTAATTATTGAATATAGAAAGAGGAAGAGGTAATTTGTAGTATTATGACTGCCTGCCAAGTGCCTATACCTTCATCTGGGGTATTTCCATTAATCTAGACAAAATTTTCCTTTTTTAAAAAATATAATTTATTGTCAAATTGGCTAACATACAGCATATACAGTGTGCTCTTGATTTTGGGGGTAGATTCCCCTGATTCATCACTTACATACAACATCCAGGGTCCATCCCAACAGCTGCCCTCCTCAATGCCCATCACCCATTTTTGCCTCCTCCACCCCCCTCCACATCAACCCTCAGTTTTTTCTCTGCATTTAAGAGTCTATTATGGTTTGCCTCTCTCTCTGTTTGAAATTATCTTCTCCCCTCCCTTCCCCCATGGTCTTCTGTTAAGTTTCTCAAGTTCCACCTGAGAGTGAAAACATATGATACCTGTCTTTCTCTGACTTATTTCACTTAGCATAATACCCTCCAGTTGTATCCACATTGTTGCAAAAGGCAGGATTTCACTCGTTCTTATTGCCAAGTAGTATTCCATTGTATGTATAAACCACGTCTTTATCCATTCATCAGTTGATGGACCTTTGGGCTCTTTCCATAATTTGGCTATTGTTGAGAGTGTTGCTATAAACATTGGGGTACATGTGGACAAAATTTTCTTAAATGGGCTCAATACCTACTTTTTCATCAACAGAAACTAAGGCTCAATGAAATTAAGCCACTTTTTTTTTCATACAGAACAGAAATAAATTCGATTTGCTAAATAGTTCCTTTCCATGCATG
The DNA here is from genome assembly GCF_027475565.1 of Acinonyx jubatus. Taxonomy (NCBI): domain Eukaryota; kingdom Metazoa; phylum Chordata; class Mammalia; order Carnivora; family Felidae; genus Acinonyx; species Acinonyx jubatus. The sequence continues at coordinate 119,330,871 of NC_069383.1, forward strand.
GAAGGAAACAGCACAGGATTGATGTCATGACTTAGTGTCATCCTGCTAAACCTCAGGTAGATGTAATCCCAGGAAAGGAATACTATCTGATCATAAATTTCATGTCCACCAAGTGCAAGAAAATTCTGAGAGTATATTCAGATTTGGTATGAACAGTGTTAAATAGTGGATTAGCAATGCCGCAAGGCTCTAGGTGTTATAGGTTGAACTGTATCTCTCCAAAACGATAGTTGGGGTCCTAACTCCATTACCTCAGAATGTGACCCAGTTAAAATGAAGACATTAGGGTGGATCCTCATCCAATATGACCGATGTGGTTTTAAAAAGGGAGAAATCTGGACAGACACACACATGGAGAAAGCTATGGGAAGAATGAAGTTACCACAAGCCAAGGGGCCACCAGAAGCTAGGATAAAGTCTTAGAACATAGCCTTCCCAGCACCTGCAGAAGGATCATGGCCCAGCTGATACCCTGATGTCAGCCTTCTAGACTCCAGAAATGACAGATAATGTATTTTTTTTTAACGCATCCACTTTGTGGCACTTTGTGATGGCAACTCTAGGACATGAATACAAGGGGAAAGAATCTGGTGCCACAAGAGCCACCTCTTGACAATCCTCTATTAGAATGTGAGTTCACTCAGCTCTGAATCCTTGGCTGACAGAGAGCTTGCTCCACACAACAATTTTTGTTGAAGTGAATAAAATGGGAAGAGTATAATGGGAGGTTTCCCTCTGCCAATTCTATGTTGCAGAAGCAGGTCACACGTTGTTTTTGCGGATAATCTTTGGAACAAAAGATGTAATGCTTACACAAAGGAGGAGAGGAAAGGGTGGAGGACCCTAGCAAAGTGGAGAACGAATAAAGTAACTGAGGAAACTCTCTTTCACAGTGTCTGGTTTGTTGTCACCACTCCGAGTATCTGGAGGAAAATTAAAGTCAAGAAGATTATCATCAACCTTGGTATGTTTTTTTTTTCTTTTTCCTTGAGACTCAGGGTAGCAACATGTTTGGAGGGTTGCAGGCACAAATCCAATTCACTCTGTCATTGAATGCTGTCGGATGAAGTTACCCCACTCATTTGAAAACATTATCTCAGTGTGTTAAGCTCATTTCTAGGGACCATCCTATTTTCATGAAGTATTTTCAGATCAATATCATACTTCAGCAGTATGTTCAAGAACCATAGCTAATAAAAAATGTAAAATTTGCATTGTAGTGGAGCTTAATTCTCACAGAGGAAGGCTCTTTGCTTCAGATATAAGGAAGTGAGCTAATATGGGATGATCTTACAGCTTTCTGATACCAGATGGACCAGTCTCATGAGCAGCTTTCAGATATGCTCCCAGGGGTTACTCATGCATGTCCTCCTCAAAGGGAATTCATTCTGGTGGCTTCCAGGGACAATGGAGAATCAGAGCATGTGACTAAAGTGGGTCTCATGCAAGTTTTCTTGAATATAAAAATAATTATTATTGTTATTATTAGCATTTCCTTCCTATTTTCTCTGTGCTATGCACTGCAGTGAGTGCTTTTTTCACAGTACCTTATTAAGTTATCATGAAGACCTATCTAATACCATACTTCTGGAGAGAAGAATTATTATGATTGCTATTTGATGGATAAAGAAAATGGGACCTCAAAAAGGTCCAGGAATTTGTCCATATTTTTTCAGCTATTAAGTCCAGGGCCAATATTGGAACCTACATTCTCTGACTTCCAAGTATTCTATGTGTGACACCTCCACCTAATTTATAATATTTCATTTCCCATTATGCAGTTTTCAACCTTCTTTACCATGACACAGTTGTTTGGGATATAAAGGTTAAACAAGAAGCCATCATGTCTAGTTCTGGGAATTATTTTTTCTCTATTTATTTTGCATATTTGTGTAGAGAGAGCACCATAAACTAGTATTACTATCATTAAAAAAGACCAAGAAAAATAAATAAATATAATCTTTGCTAAATAAATTTATCTATAGCCACCATACATCCCAGATTTTGACAGGAAAGTCCTAGTTTTAAATATTTAGCCCATCTATTTCTCTTTGCAGTGTAGAAAATGCAATGCCCTCAAAGATAGATGGAATCAAGAAGGGTATTAGGTCAACTAGAGCCCCCAGAGTTCCACTCTCTGAAAAAAAAAAATAAATAAAAATCTTGTGCAGAAGAATCAACACATCTTACAAATAAACAAAAAGCCCCTTTTAATTTACCATAAAACATAATGATAGCAATTAGAAACCAAAACAAGAGAAAAGCCAAGGACAAAAAAGGCTTCCTAGAAAGTGAACTCCAAAATCCATTCCAACAGTTGCTAAAGGAAAAGTAACCACTGCTAACTGAGCATATTCTATGCACCAGTATGTTATATAAACTCTCAATGAATCATTGTTCTCATTTTTTTCAGATGAAAAAATTAATATCCAAGGAAGTGATATAAATTGCCTAACGGGCTCACAAGCAGCCAAGCCAATGGATGTAGTTTTGGATGTAGTTTTGACACTGAAAGCTGTTGTCGTTCCACTGAATTGGTTTCTAAATAACACACATCTTAATTCCAATTCAATTTTTATATCCAGACCACATGTGGGTCACAAAGCAAAGTTTTTGCAACAAAGCACCAAGCCGGTGTCAGCAGATACCAGCGTCAGAGAGGAAACGGGACAGAAGATAGACCTCAGCCTTGAAGATGGAGAGGTTCCTTTCGTTAGTTAGAGCTAATGTTGTTCAAGTACTTGAAGGTTGTGAGATCATTTCTTAATTTGATGCAATAGCCCTCTAAAAGTAACAGATTAGTCCATTATAATGGTAGCATTTGTATCTGCAGATTTTAACTCTTCAGAAAGAATGGAAAGATTCAAACAGCAAGATCTTTCCCTCAAAACTGGTTAGTTTGGAGAAACATAAAATTTGCTAAAACTTCTATCTTTATTCTGAATTCTAAGACTCTCTCTGAAGTATTGAGACACTTACATTTAAAAATTATCGGATGGGTGTGGTACTAAACATCATACATTTAATTCTTCACCACAAACCGAACACAGGGTCTTTCAGTACCTACTGTCTTCTCTTTCATCCTCTTCCAATTGAAAAAATCAAAATAGCAAAAGGAGGCAAGTTACAGCACAAATGCTCCTGGTTCTGGCTCCATCTTATTCTTTCCACTGGACTCAAAATATTTAAGTTCAGGAATGTAAAAGACCCAGACTGTTTAGAGGATGAAGCGACTAACTACTTTTACTTTCCTGACACATTTCGATATGTATGTATTATGGTGATTACACTGAAGCGATTAATTCTTAACATGACAGAGGCAGCATGCAAACAGACTTACAGCTTATTTTTAATAAGTGCTAATACATTTATGCCTTTCTTGCCAGACTTCCCTTCTACAAACATTTGGCTTCCCAGATTATATCCACGAAAATTAATGATCTGTCACTAGGCTTGCCTATGTCTTAATGAAGTAGTTACTCAGAGTGACTGAAGTCAGGTGTGAGCAGCTTGCTTCTCCTGTGGATGATAAAGCCCTTCCTTCATTCTTTGCACATATTTAATTAGGTGAAAGCCAAAAAAAATTAATTACTGCTGCACAATGATTCTGCATTTTTCAACAAGTGAAAGGGGTCTGTTCGTGTTTGAAAGCTTTTCCACACAGTAAAGACAATAAAAAGAAGACATATCAAAAATTCAAATGAATTTGTAAATGCTTTGTGAAAAGCAAAATGCACGATTCATAAAAATGTATATTTTTACTGAGCAACTCGTAATTCACAAAGCTGAGGGCTTGGGGAAGAAATGTAAATAAAAAGAGTGGGGGATTGATAAAGAGTACCTGAGAGTGGGAAGAGGTCAGGGAGGGTGGGGCAATGCTAAGTGGAGTCACCTCCTCCAAGAAGATGACATTTATGTTAAACCTACAGGTCATCAAGAGTCAGCCAGGAGGAGGTAAGAAGGAAGGGTGGTTTAGACAGAGGAAATGTTCAGCGCAGAGAGTGTGGGCAGGAACAAATGTGTCATCTTAGGCAGAGTTTCTTAATCTTGACATTGGTAACATTTGGGGCTGAAGAATTCTTTGTTATTGGGTGCTGCTCTGTGCACTGGAGGATGGTTAGCAGCATCCCTGACCTCTGCCCCTAGATGCCAGTGGTACCCCACTCTCTTACAACTGTGACATCAAAATGTGTTTAGACATTGCATCAAGTCCCCTGGGGAGTAAAATCTCCTCTGGTTGAGAATCACGGTGTTGGAGGAAAATATGTAGGCCATGTGGCCAGTGCAAGGGCAAGACTTAAATCTGCAGCAAGAACATAAAATTAAACCAGAGCTAAGTCACCCTTGTTAGCACCACTTCAGGCCTTGGGGCCTCAGAGGTCCTTGCTCGCTAGTACACCACAGGGCTCCGTGTCACATTCACGCTGGCTCTGTTTCAGTGTGACAAAACCAGACTTCATCTATCTCAAGGAACTACGGGACACGAGAAGTATTCTGTCCCCCACTGCCCATGTGCACCTCGAGCACACTTACCTCCCCTTGTATCACCTCCTCTGCCCAAAGCCATGTCACTGTGTTACCCTCAGCCTGCCTCCAAGGGCTTGGCTTTCCTGCCTGTCCAGTCAACTGATGCCTTAGTTGCTCTAAAGAAGACAGAAACCTTACTCAGAAACCAAGAGAGGTGAATATTCCAAGATTTTAGAGCAAATGGCTTCATGAGGATGTTGATCACAGAAGGTGCCCTTCTAAGTGTTAAGAAAGAAGTAATGAGCGAATAAGGAATTTGGAATGCATGTTTTTATACATATTTTCTCCTCTGTTTTGTTTCCTTATCTATGAAACAGGATCATTTTTAGTAAGTACCTATTTCGTCACCAGATAGGTTGGGGGGAAAAACAGGTTTTAACAGCCTGCCCCTAAATAAGCCATTACAAATCGAAAGCAAATGGGTGAAAGAAAGAGGAGCAAAGGTGGTGAAGCAGTACTGAGGTATCCTAGGAAAGTGAACTTCTCGAGAATCAATTACTAATACAGAATTACACAATATGGTGACTAGCAACAGGAGCTTTGTCTTTCCTCTGAGCCCCAAGACTAGGTGATGCTCCATGAAGCCTGTGATAGCAAAGAGACCATTCCAGTCCTTTCTTTGAGAGAGCATGAATTAACAAATCCATCTTCCATTTAAAGAAAGTCTATAAAGGGGTGCCTGCATACCTCAGTCAGTTGAACATCTGACTCTTGATTTCAGCTCAAGTCATGATCTCATGGTTTGTGAGATCGAGCCCCACCCCAGGCCCTGCTCTGACAGCACAGAACCTGCTTGGGATTCTCTCTCTTTCCCTCCCCCACTCTCACGTGCATGCTCTCTCTCTCTCTCAAAATAAAATAAAATAAAATAAAATAAAATAAAATAAAATAAAATAAAATAAAATAAAATAAGAATAAGTAGTGCTGTTTGGGCATATTTACTTAGTTTCTTCTATGTCATATGTCCCCAAAAGCCAAAATGTTTTAAGAGATTTTTCTGAAAAAGGGTGAGTGCAACTGTAATTTATCTTCTGGGCAAGCACCTGGATTCTACAATTTCAGGTTTGCAAGGCACCGAACAACAAAATGCCTGGTTCCATCACTGACATAAACCCACTTCCTAATAAAATGAAGCGTGATAGGCTTCCTATAGGCCATGTGGACACAGATATTAAAGTCAAGAACCTTATTTGGATAGAATTTGATTTTATCTAAAATAAAAGACACAATTGAAAGAAGGCAGAGTTGTATGCATGCATTTCTTTTGTCAGGTGTTGGCATCAATCAGCAGTTTTCTTAAGTTCCCTAATCATCAACCCTTTTGAATACTCATGCATTGTAACAGTATGGAAATCTTTGGGTTTTTTTCCCCACTATCTAGCTGGACCAATCATTATGCAGTTGCTGGAAATATATAAATACATAATTCTTTGATAATGCATTCAGGCTTTGGCCGGAAAAGGAATGGCTAGAATTTGTAAGGGTATAGGTCTATTTCTGGCCGTAATAAAGGAGAACTGGCAGACAGTTGAACAACAATGTTATGATCCATGCATAATCTGAGATGGACCAGGCTGGACTCTAAATCCCAAAATGGGCCCCAGACAAACCCCATTTTCTGACCGACAAACCTTTATTGAACTGCTGCTTCATTCTAACTGTACTACATGTTGCAGTGTATCACTGATTCCTCCCAATGATCAGCTTAAATAAACACCACTAGCCTTTTTTTTTTCTTTTCTTTTCTTTTTTTTTTTTAAGATTAGGAACCAAGTCCCAGAGACACTAAATATCTTGCCCAGGCTACCAGCCTCATCAAAGGCACATTTGAGATCCACCTACAGATCTGACTGTGTCGCAAGTAGGAGTAATGCAGTAAATGCAGGAGTAAGAGCTTGTTTCCATCTCAGTGTTAAGTACGGCACATAGCTCTCAATAAAGACTGCTGATTCAGTGAGCCAAGGAAGTCAATTAAACCGCAAGTGAATTCATATTAGTCACATGACTGAGTAATGGTAGACCTGTGGAATGAAGAGAGAAATCCTGGCATTTAGAAACCAGCCATTTATGAGTTAGTGAGCTAGGCAAAGTGGCTCTGCAGCTGTCAAGCTAACACGTGCCTTCTTCTGCCTGAAACTCTGTTCCTTCGCCTCTTCATATGGGTAATTTAGATTTATCTTAAAATCTCAGGCAGACCTCACTTCCTCAATGTCTTGCCCTCACTGATTAGACCAAATCTCCCTGCTATATACTCTTAAAGCATAGGAATCTCTCCTATACAGAACTCACCACAGTTAAGGTTTGTATTTTTTTTAAGTTCATTTATTTATTTGTGGGGGGGGGGGGGGGAGAGAAAGAGAGCAAGCACAAGTGGGGGAGGGGCAGAGAGAGAGGGAAAGAGAATCCCAGGCAAACTCAGTGCTGTCAGCGCAAAGCCCAACGTAGGGCTCAAATCCAAGAACTGTGAAATAGTGACCTAAGATGAAATCAAGAGTCGGATGCTCAAGCAACTGAACCACTGAGGTGCCCCAAGGTTTGTATTTTATTGTGTGACTGTGTGACTGAATTTCTGCCTGCATGAGACTGCACATGCTTCCCCTGGTGTCAGGGACCAGTTGGGTTTGGAACACACGTGTCCCTATTGCTTAGACAGGTAAAGCAAGCACCCAATAAATATTGAATAGGAGAACAAAAGGTTCAGTTCCCATAATGGCTAACAACAAGCAGAAAGCTGACACCCGGCAGCCATTTCCAGCCCTCTGATGTTCTTTTTAAACTTGGCCATGCAGACTTTAATGCTAATGAGGTTTCCTTGTGTTATGGACACAGAAATTTCAAGTCAGCATTGCATACCACGTTTATCTCATTTCTCCTTTGACTTTGCACCTAATTTCTTAGATGAGCAAATATTACCCTGGCATAAAAAGTTAGGCTGTCCACAGGATGCTGAAATACATCATAATAAATGCAATGAAAGCATTTACTTCCAAATGTTTACCTCCCATTGATGGGGAGCAATTTCCAGAAGCACAGAGGACAATGCAGAGACCCTACAGCAGACATCGACCACATGTACTCTCACCAGCACATACTGGGCAGGTGCAGTTCAAAATGAGCCTCTTCCCAGCAGGAAGTAAAATGGATCTGATCAAGGTATTAGGATGAAATGTGTTTCTGTAGTAAAGTGGCTCACAACAGCCCTGAATGGAAGAAATTGTTTTACTGTCGATTCTGTCACCAGCTCGCTACTATTAAACAAAGCTGGTGAAGCTCCCAGTAACCACTTTCAATTTCTATTTTAACACAAGAGCCTCTGTTTTCCCCCAAAACATGGTATTAAAGCTCTGAGGGTCACTTATTCTTTCTTCATACTAGGTGTGCTTGTATCTTGGGCTCCCTCTTCAGCCAAAGATCAAGGACCATGTAAAAGCAGAAACAGGCAGCAGGGAAAGATTCCTGCTACTATAACAGTTGTCATACCACCTTATCTTTTTCTCTGAGCATCTCATTTCCATCTTTGACTAAATTTCCTCAACGTATTCTGCGCCTTCCCAAGACCAACTTAGGAACGGTTTCTCAGATCCTAAGACCCTACTGCATCTCCCACACACCTCAACAACTGCCACACTGATACCCGGACAGCTGTTGACTTGATCATCTCTCACCAGTCTCAGCTGTTGGAAGGCACACGGGGTTTTACACATTTCCAGGGCCTGCGTGGTTTTTGCCTGTAGAGAGCTGGGAAAGTCTTTGAATCTCAAGATCTGAATGGTGGCTGTGCCACTTAATTCAGGTATATACAGGCTTTCTCTGCAAAGAGATAGATACTACATACCTTCAGCTTTGCAGGCCATCAGGGCAGTGTTGCAATGCCTTGACTCCGCTTTTGTAGCACAGAAGCAGCCAAAGACTCTACAGCAATGAGTATGTGTGGCTGTATTCCAACAAAACTTTATCTCAGGAAATTCACATTTCATAGAATTTCCTCGTGTCATGAAATGTTCGTTTTCTTTGGAATTTTTCCCCAACCAATTTTAAAAAGTTAAAAGTGAAAAAACCATTCTTAGTTCTCAAGCCACACAAAAGCAGTGAAGGGTCAGAATTGGCCCACTGAACTACAGTTTCATGATACTCCCACTTAATGTGTGTGACCTTGGACATAAAATTATACCTCTGTATGACTCAGTTTTAGCATCTATGAAGTGATCGCATCTCTCCCATGGATTTTTGCAAAGATTATATTTGTCTATTTATTACAAGTACTTAGAACATTACCTGGCATGTAATATGCACTCAGTGTTGTTTTTGCTGGTGTTATATTATATGCCGAATAAATGCTTTTTTTTAAATATATTTGAGTTTTATAGCTTATTATCTCCCGCTTATTCAGTCAGTCAAGTACTGAATGGTTGATTATCTCTCAAACATCTGGTTCCCTTTCCTGGCTCCCCTTACTGAGGTCTTAGCTTAGGATCTTTTCCTCACTCTCCAGGATTACCACAGAAGCCTTTGTATTGATCCTCTGCCTTCATCTTCCCCTTCTAATCCAATTGTCCACATTGGTCGTTAAAATGATCATTCTAAAAGCCAGGTGTAATCATGTCATTTGTCTATGATAATCTCCCTTTTCTGTTTCCCTAAAATGAGTTCTGTGGATCATTAATTCCAAGAGGTATAAAAATGCATTTGTTCGCAAAAGAGCTATGTGTTTAAATAAGAGTAGACAAAACTGAATAAAACAAAATTAAACAGATGATTGTCTTTACTGCAGTATTTATGAGAACTTTTAATATGCTAATGTGCATTGTAAATCTCCAGGAAATTGACAAAGTGAGGTAATTTCCCATTTTTCAGCGATCAGTGTTTATCTCCCAGGACTATCTTAAGGTACATACTTTGCAAAATGCTGGTATATCCAAACCTTTAGGTTGGTATATATGGTCCTCCATGGGTTCAGTTCCCAAACAGTTTAATTCGCTACAACTGTTCATGTGGCTGTTGCTCTTTTGGTATCTTGCTGCACGCTTGTGCTTACTGAATCTTCTGTATGAAATGCTTGTCCCTCCCTGATCTGTCTGCCTCGTTATTCTTTAAAAAGTACTCCCTACTCACGTGGGGAAAGGTTAAGGGATTGTCCTTCATGTTCTCATAGGGACTTGTTCATTCCTTTTTAGAGCATTTATCACATGGCTGTGAATATGTATATACACTTTTTTTTTTTTAACCACAAAACAGTGACTGTGAGACAATGGAGAATGTGAGAGATTCTGCTTGTTCATTAAAAGAAAAAAAAAAGCCTTAAAACAACGTCTTGTGTTTCTAAATCTGATTTCACATCTCATACCCTATGATGAAAACACCAAAGAGAGCATTATGCTGATCCGTTGTCTGGATGGGAACAATGAGACTTGGCAAATTCAGTAAGTTATCCTCAAGTCAAAAACTGAGTGCCAGAAACCCAACATAACATCTTTCAACCCCCAGCCCGTGGTCCTGTCCATTATACCACAGAGCCTCCCCTTACAAAGCACAGACCCCTAGTCCAGCAGTCGTAACTCCTCCCTGATGAGTACCCTTGACATCTGCTATTTTTCTTTCCCTAGTGCCTTTACCCCTTTTCTGGTCATAGCACCTCAACTTTCCTTTGGGAAAGGACCTCCCTCTCAGCCCCTATAGTCCAGCTGATCCTCTACCCCAGCACCAGAAGTGAGGCTGCGATGTGACCTAGTCCGTCAGCCTGTTCCATCACACTGGCCACAGTCATGGGTCTGGGAAGAGGCTTTAACTCAAACTGGCCCCCAAAAAACCTAATTCAAAGACTTTGCTAAAAGTCTTTGCTGTTAACCTGTGAAAATGTGAATATGGGGTTTCCAGAAGCTATTTTTCCATTTTATGGACAAGACTTGCCTAAAACAGCAGACAGCTCAGATGAATGCAGAGCAGAATCATGGAGACAGGAAGAGAGAAGGAGAGGGCAGATGGGGAGAAGGGGAAGCCTGGGGGAAAAGGGAGAGGGACAGAGAGAAACAAAAAAGACAGAGACAGATTCCAAGGCCCAAAGAAATTTCTTGAGCCCCTGAATCAAGCTGTGCCTGAAGAGTATTCCTGAATTTCCTGGTATATAATTCACTGAATTCTTCTGGAAGGCTTGAAGCAGTTGAAGTTGCAGCTTTCTACCCTGAAACCAAAACCTCCAGATGAGTATAGATGTTGTATAACTACAAGGATCACAATGAGAGAAGGTTGTGCCATTAACTCTAATAAGCACTCTCGAGAACTGTGTAAGACTTGGCCAAAAGCTTTGAGATAGGCTTACAACAACACACTGCTGAGGATGCCACAGGCTCTTGGTCTAACAGAAGACAGATGATAAGGTCTCCTGTCTGACAGCCAGCCCAGGAGGGCTCGGTGTTCTCTTAACTTATTCCAGGACCTCAAAGGGTTTGACTAACAAATAACATGGCAATGATTCTAGAGTTTCAGTGAGTTCTCCTAGACCCTGTCCCTTTCACATCATCTGGCTCCCTTCATTCCTAAAGATGGAGCATAGACTCCTTTTATCAGCCTATACTCTCTCTAGAACACACAACACTCCTTTCCTTAACATAAAATAAGACTTAAAAATTGGCATAAACTATTGTCAGGATGAGAGATCCCTTGCCTTGGGAACACTCTTTTCAGCTTAGCAAGGCGCTAGTCATCTCAATATAGACAATACTGCCCCCAGATATGTGGCTATCTTTGAGCATGCAGTAGCATCCTCCCAGCTCTGACAAGGGGTCAGATTTCAAACTCAGAGGAGGCCAGCACTATTCATATCTTGCATGTAACAAGAAATCACCTCCATCCGAACACTGGTAGCTAATGAGGCATGGTTTTCTAAATGCATTTCCTAAAAAAATTGGTCCATGGGACTAATAGGTAAAAATTCTCCACACTCATAAAAGTGTTCACAGTTTTCAGGTAAACAGGTAGATACAGGACTTCTTGAGGTCTCTAGTACAGTGTAGTCACATTCAAGGTGAACTTAAAGAGGGAAGACGTCATATACAATATTTTTCAATCGACTTCAACCATGGGTTTTTGTTTGCTTGTTTGTTTGGGGTGCCTAAAACATGATGAAGTATTACACAAAAGTCCCTGTAAGAAATGTAAGGAATCATTTTCCAGCTATCCAAGGAGGGAAGCCACTGAGTAGACAAAAATGGAGAACTGCCATCGCCTGTGGTTTTCGTATAACAACGGTTCTCTTTTAATGTCACCAAGACTAACCCAGCCAGCCTAAGCCTTCTCTCCTTCAACCCTTAGATGAATTCCCAAGGAGGCAACCATCAGTGTTGATTGTGAAAGTGACAGCTGATATCTGGCCAGGAAACAGCTGTCATAGGCCAAGTCCCAAATGACCGAAGCAGTCTGGGTGGCCCGATCCTCCACTTAGGGGGAATCACGAAATCTGATCCTTCACGGTCATGGCACCACCTCGAATGCACACAATCAAGCTCCCTAAGCAACAGCAAAACAGATGGAAGCATCTCTCCTTCCAGGTTGAGTTTTATTGCTATTATAGTACAATTCGGTCCCATTCCACATCATTATATTTGATAACTGTCATAAACCTGAAATCACTGCTATTTGAAGTCAGCACTAAGTCATTCCTGGAACTGAACCATGCCAGGCTCAATCAACAAATCCTTGTCAGCTTCCCCTTCCGCATCCATGTAAATAACCAGCCTGGTCATTCTCGTCAAAAAACTTCAGGTGAAGGAATCAGGCAGGTGTTCAGCAGCCTCATGTCCTAAGACATAAGACTCTATCTGGTAGCTCTTGTTTTAAGAGAAGACCACAACAGGATAAGATTTTCTTTATCCTGCATTTAAAACTCATGTTCTGAAGTTCAAAAGTAGAAAATTAAAAATATGTATAGAATGCCTGATCAGGATCTTAGGAAGAACTTGCTTTGATCCTTAGAATCTTTTTTTCATTTTCAAAACCAGTGAAAAGCTCAGTTGGTTTGGGTCCAATGTTATAAAAGTTGCAGTCTGGGGTTTAATTCCCCCATGGCCTTGTTAACCAACTCCCAGAGAAAAGCTCTACTTCTCAGGGCAGAATATACCCCTCCCCCTTCCTGCCCCCACTGAAGAATAATTTATGAGATGGGGGGGGAGGGGGCATTGTATTTTTGTATCGTTAGAATTAATGTGTGTTGTTTCACAGTATAATGTATATGAAGGTATCAGACACTTATAAAATGTCGAATAAATGTTAATCTCCATCTTGAATATTTTTGCTTCTTACAGAAATCACTTAAGTTGAGAACTGTGTAACATAAAGATATTCCTCCAAGGCCTCAACCTTCCTGGTAAACAACTTCATTGTGCCTTACAAGAACTTGAACATCTTGCCATGAGGCCTTGCTGGCCCTATTATCAAAGCATAAAAACCAGAACATTGCAAATATCAGCTAAAAATAGTGACAGTGAAGTAAGAAGTATCTGGATTTAAAACCTGGTCCAACAACTCTTTAGCTGTCAATTGGCAAAGGTTATAAAGCTCCTAGGAATCTCTCTCCTAATCCTTAAAACGGGGATAAATATTTGAAGCTACCTCAAAGGACTCTGGGAGCAAAAAGCAGGTAAGTCAAGCAAAATGCTTAGTGCCTGACACAGTTAGTACAAAATAATTAAAGGGATAGAGATTTTTTTTTTTCCCAAAATATTAAGAACATATACCCTTCAGTCAGATTCTCTGAGTCCAAATTCCGGCCCTCCCAATCCCTGCCTGTATCATTTTGGGGCAAATTCCTTTAATAAGTGTACCTCAGCTTTCTCAAATATAAAAATGAGGACAGACCTGTCACATAATGTTGTGGGGGAGTAAATGAATTAACTCATGCAGAGGACTTACAACATTGCCTGGAAATTAGTAAATGCTAAGTGTTACCTATTACACACTAAACCCACATATCCAACCCAGTCAGCCTTGACTGCGTTTTTGGACAGGGAATCATAAGTCAGTTGTCCAGAACACCTGTTTCCTCGATGATTTAAGAACATATCAGGCATCTTACATATTTAATGGATAAAATGTGACTTTGAGCTACTCAGAGTGAAAAGGCCATGGGTAGAAGAGTCTGGAAACCCTGGTTCCAGTCTATTCAAGTGTTATTAGCTGCATGGCAGTCTGTTTCCTCTGGAAAAGGACAATTATCAGCAGCAGATTCAGTGGGGATCACCAAAATGTCTGCAGGCTCATGTTCCCCATCTCCCAGCTTCTGGAAATGTTGGTTGCTGACAGCTCACAGCTGCAGTCCTCACCACAAATTGCCCCTAGTGAGGGTAACATGCCAGGCCTCACCCAGAGTCATGTCCCCTCCCCCTCAGGGGTGATCTTTCCTTTAGGTTCAAAAGCCCCACTCTTTGCCTTAGTTTGTAACAGCTCTGAATAGACATCCCAACCCCAGTGTTTCCCTTAAGGTAGGTGGAGGGCCTTAGCGGCAATTCCACTGTGGAATAGCCATTTCTATTGCCCAATCCTGGCTTCTCACTTCCTGCCAATTCCATCTTCTGAGAATACTCCTTAATAAGCTCTCTCTATGCAACTCCCCACCTCAGAGTCTGTCTTCAGGGAACCCAATGTAAGACACTATGCTAAGTGCTATTCTAACAACCAGAGATAACACCAAACAACTATTTTTGTTGAGCACCAACACATACAAGGAAAGCTATCAGCTCTGGGGAAACACAAAAAGAAGATAAATACAGAAACTGTCTTCAAAGAACTAGAGCCTAGCAGAGAACACAGAGGTGAAATAATCTGTTACATAATTCGTGCATTTAATGAATATAATAAGTAGAAACAAGCATGTTATAAATGTACAGAATGGAGACATGAAATAGTGGGGGATAAGGAGAGAGAGGGGGGTGGTGACTGGATGGAACTTACTTGGGGTAGCAATTCTTTTTAATTGACCACTATTTACATGGACCAGGAATCTCCTCCAAAAAATCAAAGTTCATTGGTTTCTGACCAATAAAATCATGGGCCCAAAATGGCACACACATTTAGAATTTTGTTACTTGCCTAAAAGTATCTAATTATCATGTAAACTATTTAATCTGCTCTGAGGTCAGAATATATTTGCCTTCCATAATTCACTTAACATTAAAAACCTAGAATCACCTGATTTATAACTATATAATCCTAGTTGGGTTTTAAACACTTAAATCCATGTTGACTTATGATACTGTGTTTCAGGCTAAGTGGTGATTTGAAAATATACAAATACCATCAGACAGAATTTTGCCTAACTTAATTATTAGTGGTGTAGCAGCCGAGGGCAGCCGGCCTCAAAATGTGTCGCTTGAGCATATTGATTATTTTGAATGTACAGGTTTTTTTAATTTTTAATTTTGATTTATTTTGAGAGAGAGTGCGCATGCATGAGCTGGGGAGGGGCAGAGAAGTGGTGGGGAGCAGGGAGGGTAGAGAGAGAATCCCAAACAAGCTCCTCACTATCAGTACAGAGCCTGTGTTGGGCTTGAACTCAGGAACCATGAGATCATGACTCAAGCCGAAATCAGGAGTCAGATACTTAATGTGTGGGACCCAAGGAATTTAACAAAAATCCCCTACCCCTGGACAAGCAGAGCAAGACTAACTCCATTTTGTGCTACACCCACCATCTCTGTATAACCCCCACATGACCTACTTATTGCTTAAGACACTCCCCCACCCTAGTCAAGCAGCTGAGCACACCCTTACTAGAAACCGGCTCATACAGGAATGCGGAACCCCTAACCGCCAAAGAATGTAAACCCTGACTTTTGCCCGCCAAACTTGCGCTCCAATTCTGACCAGAGTGATAGGCTAGTTCAAACAGTTACTATAGGGTAAATTGTAATTCAGTTGGCCACCTGCATGTGGACTGACATGACTATGCAAACTTTCTGTGTGTGTTACAATCTCATTGGCCACTGGCCCCTATAAAACTGCTACGCCTCTTAACCTAGGGGTCCAAGTCCCTGCTCCGCTGTGTTGGGTATACTTGGGCCCAAGCTCGAGCTTGCAAATAAACCCTCGTGCGTTTGCATCGGTATCGGCTCCTTGGTGGTCTCTCAGATTCGAAATCGGGGGCATTACAAATGGACTGAACCACCAAGGCAACCCTGAACTAACAGTTTTTAACAAACAGCCAGTGAAAGAGGAACATTCTGATGACTCCTTTGTCTTCAGAAAGCAGGAAATAAATCCCCTATGTAAAAGGAAACCTCCCTGTACCAGGAGGGAAAGAGACATTGTTATCACCAGACACAGGGAACGTAGAGACAAAAAAGCTATATAAAAAAACCTTTGTTACTCTGTACTGATTTACTGCCCTGGCCCAAATTCTATTTAAAATTCTTTAAGAATTTAAATTCTTAAACATAAGTCTTCTTTGACCTGTCAACTCATCACAGATTTATTGTCTCTTCATCTAAAATATATAAAAACTGCCTGTGTTGGTCATTTCTCTAGGTTTCCGTTTCATTAATAGGCCTTCATGCATGCCTAATTAAACTTTGTTTTTATCTCCTGTTCATCTCTCTCATGTCAATTTAATTCTTACACTACGTAAAGAACTCTGAAGGAAAGAGAAAATTATCCTCCCTAATACTGGGAAATTGCCCCCTTACCTAAATTTCCTCCCACGTGAAGGTCAAAAGACCATGGTGTTCCCAGTCTCTCTCCAGCCCTCCTGGATAAGGAAAGTAAAAATGCCTTTCTTGGAGGTAAGGTTGCCGAATTCTGGGGATGAATATCACAAAGTCCACTTATACAGGTATTTGGCATATTATCCACTACCTGATCTTATAAATATAGTAAAGTTATATTTTGGGTTCTATCTAATTTCTTTGTCTCATATCTTCACTTGGGTACTTAAACCCCAACAGTTTTAACATTAAACTCCTGGTTACACTGTAAAATGAGAATTCTGACAAGGTTAGGACACCAGAATTCAATCTAGGCTGTCATATTGCATTTCTAATAAGGTTATAACATGACAATACAAGGCTTGACAAATCTCTGGAGGTTCAGTTGTGTTAAAAACAAAAGAAAACAAAACACAAGCCCAAAATGGAGTCACCTGTCCTCCGCAACAGCAAACCAAGATCTAATTACAGTTTCAACCTATCCCGGGAATGTGACCTTTAAAAAGTCAATCTGGAAATTTCCTTATCAGCACTAGTGAAATAATCTGATTGATTAAAAAACAAAAAAACAATAATAGCAAAACCTGCCATCCTTCCTCCCCTCCCCCCACACACACCCAAACAAAGATGTCCTGGCCTGAAACAATCCTTCCTTTTCTTTTGCTAATAATTTTCTTGCCCCACCCTCTCCCTATGAAAACCTTCCATTTTGTACTACCCAAAGCAATCTACATTTTCATTTTGTAAAACTCCTTAGAGCATCTCCCTACCTAGGATGCTACTCAATTCATAAATTGCTTATAAAGCCAATTAGATCTTCAAATATATCCCATTGAATGTTGTTAACAGTTGTTATAAATATGGAGATGAGGTGCCTGGGTGGCTCAGTTAAGCATCCAACTTCAGCTCAGGTCACAAACTTGTGGTTCGTGATGTGAAGTCCTACATTGGGCTCTGTGTGGACAGTTCAGATCCTGAATCCTGCCTCAGATCCTGTGTCGCCCTCTCTCTGCTCCTCCCCCACTTGTGCTCTCTCTTTCTCAAAACTAAACATTAAAAAAAATATGGAGACAGAACCCAATTTAGTCTTAATTCCTCTGATTCTCCTTTGAAGAACCAATACCTAATGTTTCTTTGTTTGCTTTTTTTTTTTTTTTTTAATGTTAAAGGGAAAAGTATGAGAAGCAATTGTGGGGAAAAAAAACAAACAAACATTGCAACTACTCTTTAGTTAAGTTAGACTTACTTCAAATCCTGAAGGACTCAAGGTGACAGGCAGGCTCGTGGTTACATGGGCTCTTTTTTTTTTTTTAGAATTATTTCCCCTTCCACACAAATACAAATCTCTGTAGTCCTCACTTATATGTCTACTATACTCATAACCAAAAGCATTTCTCTCTGTTCTGGTCAGATCATATATAATGCAAATCCCCAAACACAAATCTAACTCCTATATGCCCTCTGGGAGGATTTTGTCAATAACAAAAAAGAGGGTTTCAGCTAGCAAAAAGTACTTTTCAAGGTCTCAAAAAGTTTGTAAAAACAATCCAAGTAACCTGGGAACAAAAAGGGTCTCTGTAAATCTCAGCACCTTCAGAAATCAGATTTAGTAGCCTAAGAATATGGGGAAGATGAAGCGGAATTAATATTTCCTGAGATTTTTACTTCCTCATTACCCCATCTTGACTAAGAGTTGATGAATAATGTTGTATTTTCTCAGATGGTTTTGTGCCTCAATTTCAACATATCACAGCTTGGGTTCTTAAAAAATATGTGATTCCCATTGATATTCAATCATACCTCCATTCCTATGGCCAGCCTATCAACATCTCACTCCTGGCCTCAAGCAATGACCTGCTAACTGGTCTGGCATCTTCTCTTGTACCCTTGCATCTCAGATTCCACACACCAATTAGAGAGGTCACATTAACTGAACCCAACATCATGGAAGACAGAAAAGCATCCCCAGATGATTAGGAGCTGGCTTGGCACTATCACTACATACTGGACTTGACAGGAGCCAGTGTAGCTTGAACAATTGGGCCTGTGTGGTTTCCTGTTGACTATACATAATTTCACAGAACATTAACATCAGGCAACATCTGATGGATCAAGATAAAAACAGGACCTTTTTATATAATCATGCCTGAAGAGACAAAACATAAACATTGTCCAAACCACCAAAACAGCCAGATATTCCTGCTCCCTGCCCTTCCCAGATAATGATGACTGCTGCTTCTTTACTAGTTCAACTCTATCCTCACTCCTTTCCTCTCATAAGAAACCCAATCATACAATTATCCCATTCTAAGATAGCACACAACCCAGAACAAACCTTTGCTTCCTTGAAGACTCTTCAAATTGCCACATAGAGTTCCAATCCTAAGAGCCCTTTCTAACCCCATATTACAGAGACAAATTGTTCTCCATGAGTAGTCTCCTGTGAGAATTAAGAGAAACCTCATTAAAATGGAGTCGGGAGGCCACCAGGGGGAGATCTCATGCCCTACGACATGTAGTTAACTATGCACCTAACAGAAAGAGACATACTTTTCTGGTCATACTACTTCAGCTACTTTACTATCCCAACAGAACAAAGAAAGCTGCTTCTCCCCTCCTGGCGACAGCCCAGCCAATGACAGACTATGAAAACTCAGCCAATGAAAAGCTACTACACTTTGGACACCCAGGTTACTCCAATGGACCTCCTGTTTGCAACAGCTCCTCCTATCTTCAACTGTTCTTCTGTAAAAGAATGTTCCTCTCCTTTGTTCTCCCCTTTGACCATGGTTTTGATGTATCACACATGTCCCAAATTGCAATTCTCTACTATTCCTGAATAAACCCATTTTTGCTGGTAAAATAATCAACAGCTTTATTTCTATGGTTAACACTCACCTATTGCAATGACCAATGAACCCACTTTCTTGAACCATAGGTGTGTTCGGGTGGTCTTTGGCTGCAGAACACTGACAACCACTTAGCTCAAAAAAGAGTGTTCTTCGGCCAGACTGCCTGGTTCAAATTCCAGCACTTCCACTTACTCTCCATCACATACTTCCTAGGCCAAGTGACAAAACTTTGTTTGGCCTTAATATCCTCACTTGTAGGGCGTCTGGGTGGCTCAGTTGGTTAAACATCTGACTTCAGCTCAGGTCATGATCTCACAGTGGTGGGTTTGAGCCCCAAGTCGGGCTCTGTGCTGACAGCTCAGGGCCTGGAGCCTGCTTCAGAGTCTGTGTCTCCCTCTCTCTCTGCCCCTCCCCTGCTCGTGCTCTTTCTCTCAAAAATAAATAAACATTAAAAAAAATTTTTTTAACATGCTCATTTATAAAATAGGGGAATTGTGATCATGTGTATTTCCTTCAATTTTCTCTGAGGGTTATAAAGTAATACATGTAAAATGCACACAATATATCACTTAAAACACCCAGCGGGTCAAATCACTCCTCTTTCAACTAATAGGCAAAATCATGAATACATCTAAAAAGATATACCTACTTCTTCAGCCTAATGATGCCCTAATTGTCTCCTCTATAAAATGGGTCTAAAAATATCATTCTCAGTAATAACACAGATAAATTTTAAAAAATATATTGACCATATCTTTGGAAAACCTCTTATCATCAGCATTTAATAGGCACAAAGCAAATGTAATTTTACTTTCCTCCTTTGGGAAAATTATTAACTCTTTTAGGTCCTCTATTTTCTCAAATGAACAACAGTGGGATTGGATAAGAGCAGTGCAATACAAATATATTTTGTGGAATACCCCAGGTAGGTGCTTTGGGGGTCTGCAAAATTTTATTTTAATTTTGTAAGAAAAAATGACATAAGACTGCTACTGTCATCCTTCTTAATATCCTGGAATCTACATGGAAAATGGTACTTTAGCATAGTGTCTTACACCATATAGAAAATCAGTAAATATTTGTTGAATAAAGTTCTAAATTCATATTTTTGAGTTTGAAATATGTTTCATCAAAAATTACATCATGTACAAATATTCTACCAAATATTATAAAACTTGAGTTTGTTAATTCATGCTATTAAAAATTAATTTCATGTCTTATATATTGGGATACCAAGTTGATTTTTATTTTTTCAGAAGAAAAAAAAAATCTACTGCAAGTACCAAAGTTAAAACTGTAACTTGACTGGCTCATCTCTAGGTATCTCCTGACCTGGGATTCAGAGGTGTTCATATATGCTTTGGAGGATCCCAAACACTTCTGATTAAAAGAAAGCCACACACACACTTGGGGCGCCAGGGTGGCGCAGTCGGTTAAGCGTCCAACTTCAGCCAGGTCACGATCTCGTGGTCCGGGAGTTTGAGCCCCGCGTCGGGCTCTGGGCTGATGGCTCAGAGCCTGGAGCCTGTTTCCGATTCTGTGTCTCCCTCTCTCTCTGCCCCTCCCCCGTTCATGCTCTGTCTCTCTCTGTCGCAAAAATAAATAAACGTTGAAAAAAAAATTTTTTTAAATAAATAAATAAAAGAAAGCCACACAATACCCTGTATCATTTCAACAGGGATGTTGTTTGCTACTTAAATAGGCAACTGCTACTTAATTTTTTTTAATGTTTATTTATTTTTGAGAGAGAGACAAAGCACAAGCAGGGGAGGGGCAGAGAGAGGGAGACACAGAATCTGAAGCAGGCTCCAGACTCTGAGTTGTCAGCACAGAGTCCAACATGGGGCTTGAACTTATGAATTGTGACGGCATAACCTGAGCTGAAGTCGGACACCTAACCCAGGTGTACCAACAACTGCTACTTTTTAAACATGTGGATTGCCTAGAGAGGCAGAAAAAAAATGTTCATTTTGTGTAAAAAAAAAAAAAAAAGGGCCTCCATCCTGTATTTATCCACACAAGCCAGGACAGCCATGAACACATACACATACCAGAGCCAACGAATACACCATGACTACTGCTGGCCTCCTGATTCTGTGTGGAGTGAATTATACTTGCACTGCTGGGATATCACTTTTAGAGACACCAGTAACAAACCCTCGAGATGATTGCACTCCCTTCTGCCTGAATAATGCTATCAAGCGATACTGAATCATATTATTCTTAACAATCCAAACTTCACTGAGAAAAAAATTCTACAAGCCCTGTTCAGCATTCCTCTGATTATATGAGCTGAGATGTTGAAAAATCTTAAACATGGACTGTTTGAAGGTGATCGTGATAACAAAAATTAGACTGGAAGAAACAGTGATCATTTCCTCCACGACATGGCTTGCTTAATAAGCAATCTTCATAGTGTTTCAAAGTATCAGCAGTGATCTAAGCCATTTCTGTTACATAGCAAATAAGGATACTGAGGTCCAGAGAAAGAACATGGTTTCTTGATGACAAATGGCAATGTTATAAAAACATTATACTATAATCTTAGTCTCATAACTCTTCCTATTATACCATATGTATTCAGTATACTTTACTTTAATTGAGATCTAAATGAATTGCAGTATATGATCTAGTGCAGAGAATGTTCTCATTCTGGGAACATGGTGAACAAGTAAATGACTCTCCCAAAGAAGATAACCAAAATGCTAATACGTGTTTTTAAATCTTTAGAAATGCAAAGATTATTGAGGAACAAAATAAGGAATAGTTATTTGAGTATTTGAGGCCAAAAGCTAAGTGAAGATAGGTAGAGCACAGAAACCACCTTCACCTTTAAGACAGTAGGTACAGCTGTTGAAATTAACCACTGGTTTTCATGTTCTTGCCAGGCTCAAAACACTAAAGACCAAGTTCAAGGCCATGCAAGAATGGTCCCAGCCCATAAAGCTAGAAAGTCAAATAACTATACTTCTGGAAAATGAGCGAATTAGGAAAAGAAAACAAACAGTGCTCTCTAGTAGGGGACTCCAGGAAAGCTTTCCTTCCTGGAATCTTCACAATGAGAGGAACTAAAAACAAATCCCCAGAATGTGTAACCCACATGGCCTGAATTCACACTACAAAGGTGGCCTATGAAATCTCAAACCAAGAATTTACTTTAAATTGTTACCCTTGTGGTAGAACTTCCAAACACAGAGCAGAAGCAAATAAAATGCATTCCTAGGATAATACACCCTCATCTCAGGCTTTTAAGAATCTCCACTGGTAATAATCCAAGAAACATATTGTCATCATAGAGATTCGTTTAAAAATACATGCCAAGAAATAAGTAGGTATAGATTCACAAAGATTTCAGATATTAGGGTTATCAGACACAGAAATAAAACACACATTCATATCCACTTAAAAACTGCAAATCTCCAAGCAAGTTTTTAAAACAACTAAGCTAGGGGAAAAAAAAAAAATATATATATATATATTTTTTTTTATATATGTATATATATATACATATATAACATTTGATATTAAAAACTCAAAGAATGGTGGTCTGGTTTCAGGTAAGAAAGAGTAAATAACCACACTCTGCCTATCCCTCCCACTGAATGAAGCCATAAAGCTTACATGCAATGCATGGAACACCTTTCTGAGGACTCTGAAAAGTAAACAGGAGCATGCCAATTGGGGAAGAAAACTAGATTTTGAAGCACCACTAAAACAATGAGGGGTTTGCCATTTTTTCCCACTGGTATCCTCCGACCTGCAATCATTACAACCAAAAACTCAGAGCTGGACATCGACCCTGACAGAGACCATCACAGGAAAAGCAAAGAGGTCTCCTAAAGCACAGGAAGAATAGGAGAAATCTCTTTTCCCCTTTTTGCTGTTCTCTTGCAGTGCAACACCCAAATAGTTTCACAGCTATTGTGGGAGCCACAACACAGCACCAAGAGGCACTCCCAACAGCCCAGAACTCTGAGAAAGAACTTTCCTCTTTAATCAGAGAATCTGGTGGGGTGAATTCCTATTGTTCTTTTTTTTCTCTCTCTGTCCTTACCCTCTTGACAATCCCAGATATGGATTAAAGTTGCCAAAAAGTGGAAACAACCCAAATGTCTTTGAAGGATGAAGGGATAAACAAATTGTGATACATCTGAATATTTAAATGATAGGATACTATATAGCAATAAAAAGAAAAAAGCTATTGACAGAGTCAACCACTTAGATGACTCTATAATCCATTACACTGAGTGAAAGAAGCCACTCTCAAAAGGGTTACACACTGCAATTGATTTTATTTATACAACATTCTGAAAAAGACAAAAGTATAATAAAAGAGAATAGATTAGTGATTGCCAGGAGCTATAGGCAAATAACTTACACAGAGGCTCATAAGAGAGAGAGCTAGTCAATGTATTCAACAGCTTTATGAGGTAATGACATCTTTGCAGTTACAAGTATTTAAAGCATGAGTTAGGTAATAATATATCAGGGATATTACAGAAGGAATTTATACTTTAAAGTCTGCATAGATGCCCTTTAAACATTCCATTCCACCTTTCAGAGACTCTCACTTTAAGCTAAAGTCTGGTTAGCGCTGAAGTATACCTGGACATACCTAATATTAAATAAATATGGTCCCTAGACTTTTGGGGGTGACAGCTCACTGAAAAATCCTCAACAAATAAATATTTTTTTTAAAAACTGTGCAATCAATAAACTTGTACTGGAATGCCAACTTTGTAATAAACTCTAAGGAGACAAAAAAAAAAATTCAGACATGTTCATCACCCTCCACAAATTTGTAATACTGCTTGGAAGAGAAATCATTAATACCTGCAGTGTTAAACAACATAAAAATGGTAAACACTAATGCACAGTAATAACTTAAGAAAGTCCATGAGTAAGAGCTTGTGTAATTTCCACATTAATGTACAGGCAGTAAGAGCTACGGGAAGTGAGGGGTTTATTGGATATTTTCTGTATTCCCTTCCTGATCCCATGCGTATCCTGCCTCTACCCACTGTATGGCCATGAGACTGATCTATATGGATACACCAACAAACTCCTGTGTCCAGATTGTGATTGGATTCAGTCAATGGGAGGCCAAGGAGGAGATCAAGAGGGCAGAATAAGAGTGAGGTAAATATGTTTATTTCCCTGGTTCCTGCCTGCCCATTTACTACAGGCTCCTATCAGGTGTCCATCACCACTCCTCTAGTTTCCCCTTCAGCTTACAGATGGTAAAGGTTTCCAGCCCTCAGGGGTCTTCTACACCCTTCTTGGTTTTCCTCAACACAGGTGCACCTTTGTAAATAGTCCATTTGTTAAATTATTTTCAAATAACTCAATTAGAGTTTGCCATTTGCTGGAGCCCTGACTGATCCTGTGGAGAAGGGGCAATATTCTCCGTGCATTGTAGTGATTGGGGAAGCTTCAGGGGGACTGGAGCAGGGTTCTGAAGTATGAATATAATGTAGACATTACTCTGTTTATAAGGCTTGTCCGGTGGCAATTGATTATGTTTGACACAGGCTGGGATTCAAAATCAAAACAAGGAACATGATGGAGAAGCACAAAGCCTACTGACAATAAGCGGGCCAAACTGACTTCAAGGAGAATGGTGGGTGTATGTGCATGTGACATGGCGGGGGGGGGGGAGGAAAAAAACATGCTAACACTCAAAAAGTGTTTAGTGAACTCACAATATAAGCTCAAATTCTGAGGAAGCAGCAATGAGCAAAACACAGTGGCCCTATCTTCTTTGAGTGCTTTCATTATGCATGGTTGTGTAACACATTATCCCCAGACTTAGCGACTTAAGACAGCATAAAATTTTGTTGTCTTACACTCATTTGGGGTAAGTAATTCAAGAGTGTTTTAGCTGGGCAGTTCTGATTTGGGTTTCTCATGAGTTTCCAGCCAAAATATCTCCTCGATCTGAAACCATGTGAAAGCTAAATTGGAGCTAGGAGATGGCACATTCACACAGCAGACAATGTTATTCTGTATATTGTCAGGAGGTCTTCAACATGGACCTTCTCTGGGGCTGATTCAGTATCTTCACAACATGGCAGGTGGCTTCCCCCAGAGTGAGTGATACACGAAAGAGCAAGTAGGAAGGCACAACATCTCTTATAATCTAGCCTCAGAAATCATAATCTGTCATTTCCACAATACTCTATTGGTCACAAACATGAGTCCTAGTCACTGCGGGAGGGGAATATACACAGATAGGACTGGAAGAAGATTAGAATCTCTGGGGGCCATCTTGGACACAGGCTATGACATGGAGTTTACAGTCTCTGTAAATAATAACAAGCACACACACCAAAGGAGTAATTATAACCTGTAGTCATTACAGGGAAGGGAACCCACAGAATCATTAGTTAACCTAGCAGAAAAATCTGATTGAACATGAAAGCCGACACAAAGACTGATGGACTCACATCAAATATAAGGTAATTTAAGAGCACGTGATTGGGGACCATTGGCTCCTTGCCCAGTTTAGCTCTGGTACACTCACCAGTTTCCAAATGGATTTTTTCTTGCCTACAGTTACAGTGGCAAGGAGCACAACAATCCTTGGAAGTCTTTCTCATTTTTTCCCCTGATTTCAGTATTCTACATCTTCCCCCATGGTTCCTTTGTTTCACCCAAACCAAGACCTATTCTTTTTTTCCTAACAGACAAAATCTCACTCATTTTCTAATTCCCTCATGGCAATTCCAGTTAAAACGAGAAACAATGGGACACCTGGGTGGCTCAGTCAGTGAAGCGTCCGACTTCAGCTCAGGTCATGATCTCACAGTCCGTGAGTTCGAGCCCCGTGTCGGGCTCTGTGCTGACAGCTCGGAGCCTGGAGCCTGCTTCGGATTCTGTGTCTCCCTCTCTCTCTGCCCCTCGCCTGCTCATGCTCTGTCTCTGTCTCAAAAATAAATAAAAACATTAAAAAATAAAAATAAAATAAAAAATAAAATGAGAAACAAACTCAACAAAAATAATCAATACATGCCAAATAAATGTAACATTTTATTTTCCCTGTTTATAAAAAAAAAAAAAAAAACCAACCAGGTGTTACACTAGACAATACTGAGAACACAAAGAATGAGCTATCTGCAGCTCCAGGTTGTCAGGTAACAGAAGGGACCTCTGGTTTCAGAGGTTCCAGAGTTTTCTGATACAGAGAGTCTGAAAATTTGCATTTCTAACAATCACCAGTGATGCTGATGCTGATGGTCTGTGGATCACACTTTGAAAACCACTGGTATATGTCTGGTTACCAACCTGAGCTGCACACTACAATCACCCGGGAAACATAAAGGTATAGACAACTGTTCATACTCCCAGGTATTGTGATACAGTTGGTGTGGGGTGGAGCCTAAACAATGGGATTTTTTCAAAGCTCCATCAGGTGATGTTCATGTGCTGCTTACATGAGACCCACTGGTGCTGAACTTACCTAAAGCTATCATGGCTCTTGCCCAGTGAACCGGCTTACTGTCACCTCATTCAGAAAACAATAGGTAAGCGCTCAGATTTTCACACTGGACTCTGATATCTCAAGATTTCGGGGGCACTGCTGCAGGGCTGGAATGCTTGTTTCCTTTTCCTACTTTAATAAGACTACCTTCTCTTTCATCATCTCCTATATTGTTCTTCCTCCCAGGGTTTCATTCGAAGAAAGGGTCCCTTGGCTATAAGAAATATTTGGAAACCACTCATAAGAGAAAGGCCACTAAGTTGAAAATGAGCAGGTATTGCTTCTAGCTATGTCATTGTTTTCTTCTCTGAGCTTCAGCTTCAACCTTAATCATTTCTGAAACAGTAGCTAATCTTTGTATAGTCATTTGTGGTTATAAATGATAGTTTACTATAATAGACAACTGGTGACAATTTGCTTCACATGATCATTACAACAATCCTATATCAATAACTGATATCAGAGACCCTATTTTGTAGACAGGACATTCACCTACAGGTCAGATTGAAAAACACACCTATGTTTATCCAGCAAAGGCAATACTCAGTCTAAGTATTCTTAGTTTAAATTTTGATTCCTTCTATATCCTGATGCTGCTATTAACATCTTCTCTCTCATGACTGACATGAGTCTCTGTCTCATTTCCTTCTTTTCTACAAAAAGGGAGCAATTTTTCTATTTGGAGGGGTCCAAAACATCTGGTAATAATCTCACCTAGGGGTATGAACAAAGGAGCTGATTTGAAGGCAAGGGTTCTCAAAGCATGGTACCCAGGTTCATCACCTGAGAACTTGTTAGAAATACAAATTCTCAGGCCCTGCCCCAGATGTAAAGAATCAAACTTGGGAATGGGTCCCAGCAATCTATGATTTAACAAGTGTCCTTGGTTATAGTAACAGATGGTAAAGTTTGAGAACTACTGGTTAAGAATCTCTAATGCAATCTTCAGGAGCTCCATCCTGGAGTAAACTTGGTGGCAAAGCTAGTGTTGCTAAGGTAGGCTCATATGGCTTACAATTGCCGACCATTAAAGTTTCAATAATTGTGCCCACTGGTTAGGAATATTTACATGATGGAAATTGGCCAACAGTAAAATTAGAGTTTATACCTTTCCCCCTTTGCCCACAAGAGAGCTAGTTTACCAGCACACAATTACAATAAAATTCTGATCACTGATCCTAGTTCTCAGACATGGTCTGAAACTTCATTCCTAAGGTCAAGATTTTATGCCCTACCTTGATTACGCCAGATGTCCCCACTTGCTCCATTCACCAAAAATTGGAGAACGCATAGCCAATTTTGGTTACAATTGTCAATAGCTTGTCATGATTTTTAGGAGAGGGTACAAAAGCTCCCCATGATCTGACTCTAACTTCCATTTCAGTATCATCTTTAATCACCCTCTTCTGATCTGTCCACATTAGCCTTCAGCCATACTGTGAAAATCATCTCCCATTCCCTAATTCTTCAAGCCATCTCTACCTCCTTCAGTTCACTGCACATACTATTCTCTCAGCCTGAAAAATGCTCCCTCCCTGCCTCACTCATTTTCTAGGTCTCAAATCAGGTACAATCTCCCCCAGGATGTTGTCTTCATACCTCTTCCCTCCCAACCCTTCCCTTCCCAGTCCCTAACCCATCCCACAAATTAAGAAAACTACATGGCATTATTTCTGATGAACACAAAAGCAAAAATCCTCAAAAAATATTAGCAAATCCAATTTAATAATACATTAAAAGAATCATACACCATGATCAAGTGGGATTTATTGTAGGTATACGAGGATGGTTCAACACCTGCAAATTAATTAATGGAGCATACCATATAAACAAAATCAAAGATAAAAATTATGATCATTTCAATAGATGCAGAAAAAAATGTTGACAATATTCAACATCCATTTATGAAAAAAACTCTCGACAAAGTGGATATATAGGAAATGTATTTCCACATAATAAAAGCCATAGATGACAAACTCACAGCTAACATCATACTCAATGGTGCAAAGTCAAAAGCTTTTCCTTTTATAAACAAGACAAATACCTTCTCTTGATATTTTCTCTCAACATAGTAGTGGAAGTATGAGCCAGAGAAATTAGACATTAAAAAGAAATAAAAGGCATCCAAATTAAAAAGGAAGAGGTAAAATTCTCATTATTTGAAGATGATATTTTGTACATACAGAAAACCCTGAAGACTCCTCTAAAAAACTGTTAGAACTAATAAATTTAGGAAAGTGACAGGATACAACATTAATATATAAAAATATGTTGTATCTTTGTATACCAAAAACAAACTATAAGAAAGGCCATTTAAAAAATCCAATTCACAATTGTATCCAAAAAAAAAAAAATGCCTAGGAATAAATTTAAGTAAGAAAGTAAAAGATACAATTTAATTAAGGAGGTAAAGACTAAAAGATATTAACGAAAGAAATTTAAAAGACACAAATAAATGTGGAATTATTCTGTGCTAATGGACTCAAAGAATTGATATTGTTAAAATGTTCATATTCCAAAGAAATCTACAGATTCACTGTAATCTCTATCAAAAGTTGAGTATCATTTTCCACATAAATAGAACAAATTTTAAAATTTGTATGGAACCAAAAATGCTCCCCAATAGCCAAAGCAATCTTGAGAAAAAGCAAAACTAAAAGCATTATGTTCTCTAATTTCAAACTCTATCAAACTATAGTAATAAAAATAATATGACAAATAAATAAATAAAGATAAATAGATCAATGGGACAGAATAGAAAGCCCAGAAATAAACCTATCCATATATGGTCAATTAATTTAAAGGAGCCAAGAATACAATGAGTAAAAAATCAAGTCTCTTCAGTAAATAGTGTTGGATAAATTGGACAACCCCATGCAACAGAATAAAAGTACACTACTATCTCAAAACAAGAATTAGCAATACACACACACACACACCTCAAAATGGATCAAAGATTTTATTTATTTTTAATTTTTAAATGTTTATTTATTTTTGAGAGAGAGACAGAGTGTGAGCAGGGGAGGGGCAGAGAGTGAGAGGGAGACACAGAATCCGAAGCAGGTTCTAGGTTCCAAGGTGTCAGCACAGAGCCAGATGCAGGGCGCAAACTCACAAATTGCAAGATCATGACCTGAGCAAAAGTCAGATGCTCAACCAACTAAGCCATCCAGGCGCCCAAAAATGGGTTAACGATTTTAATGTAAGACCTGAAACCATAAAACTCCTAGAAGAAAATATAGGTGGTAAGCTCTTTGATGTTGTTGTGGATGATTTGAATTGGCACCAAAAGCAAGGGCAACACAAGCAAAAAAAAAAAAAAAAACAAGTGGGACTGCCACAAAGTAAAAATTTCTGCACAGCAAAGGAAATCATCAAAAAAGTAAGGCAACCTACTGAATGGGAGAAAATTTTTGCACATATTTTATCTGATAAGGATTAATATCCAAAATATATAAAGCACTCACAATTCAACAGCAAAGAAAGAAATATTTCTATTTACAAATAAGCAGAGACTCTGAGTAGACATTTTTCCAAAGAAGACAACAGATGGCCAACAGACAAATGAAAGATGATCAACATCACTAATCATCAGAGAAATGCAAATCAAAACCATAGTGAGATGTTATCTCATACCTGTTGGAATGGCTATTATCAAAAAGGCAAGACATCAGGTTCACAAGGATGTAAGGAAAAGGGAAACTTTGTGCACTTTGGTAAGAATGTAAGTCAGCAAAGTCACTATGGAAAAGAGTATGGAGGTTCCTCAAAATATTAAAAACTGAACTACTAAATGACCCAGAAATTGTACTTCTAGATATTTATTGGAAGAAAACAAAAACACCTACTTGAAAAGGTATATGCAACTCCATGTTCACTACAGCATTGTTTATAATAGCCAAGTCATGGAAACAACCTACATGTCCATCAATCGATGAGCAATAAAAGAAAATGTGAGACATATTCACACACAAGAATATTACTCAGCCATAAAAAAGTGAAATCTTGTCATTTGTGACAACTAGAAAGAACTTGAGGACATTTTGCTAAGTGGAATGAGTCAGACAGAAAAAGATAAATATCTTATGATTTTACTTATATGTGGAATTTAAACACACAAACACCCACAACAACAACAACAACAACAACAACCTCCAACCTTCTGACTATAGAACAGAGAGGTGATTGCTTGAGTTAGGAGATTGGGAGGTGGGTAAATGGGGCAAGGGTATAAAAAGTAATAAACTTTCAGTTATAAAGTATATAATCCATGGGGATGTAATATACAGCATGGTGACTACAGTTAAGAATACTGTATTACATATTTTAAAGCAACCAAGAGAGTGGATCTTGAAAATTCTCATCACAAAACAACTGTAATCATGGTGACGGATGTTAACTGGATTTATTATGGTAGTCAATTTACTGTATACACAAATATTGAATCATTACGCTGCACACCTGAAACTCAAATAATGTTTTGTCAATTATACCTAAATTAAAAAACAAAACCAAAAAACAACAGAATGTATAATAAATGATAGTATATTTATGCAATAGAATACTATACATAGTGGTAAAAATGAAGTAAAACTAACTACAACCAAATGAATAAATCACACAACATGATACAGAGTGAAAGAAGCAGATATGAAAAGAGTGAATACTATCTGGTTCCATTATGAAATTTCAAAAAAATAGGTGAAACCAATGTATGGAGGTGGAACTCAGGACAGAACAAAGTTAATGGCTAGAGAAGGTACATGGAAGCTTCTGGATGCTGGTGACATATTGTCCCTTGATCTAGGGGCTGGCTATATTGTATGTAATTCTAAGGTTTCATTATAACTCAACTGTTAATTCACAGCAAATTTGTTCATTGCTTTGTATGTATGTTATTCTATAGCAGAAAGTTTTTACTGACAAAGTTAAAATGTCTAAGACACTGTGCTGGGTGCAGTGTGGGGAGACAAAAATAATTAGGCATGCATTCTCTGGCTTTTAGATTGTTAGACAAACAGTTAAGACATGTACATCTGGAAACAAAACTAACAGCATGGACTATAAGTGATAAGTGACCATAGCTAACAGGGGTGTGCTGGAGATGCTTCTTTGTGCTGATTTGTAAACATGCCTTGCTGACTCTGCGTTCAGTGATATCAAATCAGTAGCTTCAAATCAGCTACAATGGAAATATTTATACCACAGAAATTGGCAAATGCTGCACATCAGGGCATTTCCCCCAGACAGCTGGTTGTTAAACATTTACCAGCACACCACTAGCTACGGAAACCAAAAGTATTAGTGAAATTAGAAAAGGCAGCATCTTAGCCTGTCTGAGCCCCAACATAGCCCAATGACAAAGGGTATAAGCCTTTTTAAAAACTTGTAAAACCAGCATTTTTCACAAGGTAAGAGAAACAGGAGTGCTCACAAACTCTTAGGTCTGGGATACATCACCCTACTGCCCTCCAGTGGTAAATAAAATCTTGTATGCTTTTCTGGAGACCGTTCAAGCCAACAATTCCCAGGTACAGTTTGATTTAGTTTATGATGCTTGTAGCTGAATGCCATTGATTCCATAAATTCTGGAAATTACAGAGAGAAAGAATTGATAGGTCATATTAGTATACAAAGCATCAAAATATCTCTTGTTGGAATATGCAAGGATTGGAAACAAAGCATCATCCAGCAAATAAAGGAGTCCATCTATCAGATGCTGATGCAAGTGGTATGGCAGAAAACTAGTCTAGCCCAGCATGCTTTTTACAAATTTACAAGAAATCTTGTGGAATTTCAGAAATCCTACAACCTTGTAAATAATACATCTTGCTCTGTGAGAATAATATAGTGAATAATACATTAGTCACAGAGGATCTGAAATCCAGAACAAAGAATGAGACTGGGGAGAATTTAGGGTGACGGAACCATGTGCTCAAGGCAATGCAGTATTACTAACATTAACACTGCTAACCTAATATACTTGAAGAAGAAAGAGCAGGAAGCGGAGGAAGAGGAAGAGAGAAAGAAGAGGAAGAAACAGGAGGAAAAGGAGGGAAGTGGAAGGAACAGCTTTAATTCCTTAGAATTAAAACAGGAACTATTGCTGTTTTGGAATTACGCATGAAAAATTAAAGTTAATTAAAATTAAACATGTTGGGAAGCATGTAACCCATAGACATGAGGATATTAAACTAGCCAGGAACATCAATTTACTGATCTTCATGGTGCCTGGAAAAGTTAGGGAAAGCAATCTACAGCCTGCCTCTGAGTACTTTAACCAGCTTCAGTTCTCAAATGTTTCTGGACATCCAAGCCCCAGTGCCTAACTCAACCACAACCTGGCATTCCTTTTACTATTCTAGGTACACTGGATTTTAGAAGATATTGCATCAGTTTTGTTTTAACGGACAAGAAACCAAGCCAGAAAAAAAAAAAAAAATGTTGCTGTGGTTTCTGTATTCAACCACAGAGAGGGAAACATTCCCAGCCTGCATTTGTAGATATCTAAGTAGGCATAATGGATTATAATAGGTATCCTTCCAGACTTCCCGGAATACTTTATTTGACTGCTGCCTACAGACTTGGGATCTGTCCACCCAAATGGCGTGTGACCCAGGTCAGGCCCATCACAGCACACCTTTAATCTGAATAAAATGGCTGATTAAGGAGTGAGGCTTGTCACCAAAATAGAGATAGTTCGAATTCCTTCCTTGAGCTGATAAACAGATATTCTAGATATATCTAGATATATCTAGAATATATTCTAGATATATCTAGATATATCTCATCTAGAAGCCCCAAAATAGCAGAAAGAGGCAAGAAATGAAGAAAGTGATAGAGCCCCAATGACAGCATTTGAGCTTCGAAATCTAGCCATATCAGGAGATAAAATGACCCACAGACTTCTGAGTTGCATGAGCTGATTGTCTTTTTAACGTTTGCTTGTGTGTGTATGTGTGTGTCTTAGGTGCAAGAGAACAAACCTAACACTAGAGACAGAGGGTTCACATTACAGACGTTCATATTAGAGGTGTCAAAACATCTATTTTATCTGGATACTGTCTTATCAGGAGTGAGTCTGGGGAAAAGAAATGGATTACCAAGGGGTAAAGTATAATAAGCCATGAAAAACCCCAGGTAAACGTACAAAGCAAAAGCCCAAGCCCACTTACAATGAAACATCCATCACTCTTGGGAAAAAGGTAAGCAGATTTCTTTTTGGTTTATCAATTCCATTTGTACAGATCAGGATACCAAGTCCTCTCAAAGTTAAACATCATTCAAACTATTGATTCCCCTAAATAAAGATGGTTATTATTACTACCTAGTACTTAAAAGCCCTAATACTTTACTTACAGTAACTTATTTTTTTTCACAGCGAATGTCTTTGTATTTTTACTATTTGTAGAAAACTGGCATTTAGATTTCAAAATGTATGATGTTACAAAATTACCAGCAGCAGTCTTAAGCATTTCAACAATGCTTATGAACTCCACTTTGCTGACACAAACAAGGCTATTATTCCAAGTTCAAAAAGCAGGACTTGTCCCAGGAGGATGTTACACGTCCTGTAGATACTCAGGCCATCTTGCTGAGGACCGTGACCGTGTCTTCTTCCATCTCCTCTTCACCATCATCAGTGGGGCCTGATCTGCGTTCCCTGCCAGGTATCTGACCAGACTGCAGCAAGCCCTTCAGCCACTCTACTTCAGCCAGAGTTGACGCATTTGCTATAACATTCTTGACGGCTTCTACATCCCCTGGAGACGGCCCACCTTTCTTTTTGTCAGTCGGCAAACCCGCACCTGGGTTGAAAGTTTTGCTTCTCCTGGCAATATCCTTTGCAAGTTGTGCACCCCGTTTGCCCTTGAACATTTTCTCTGCTTCCTGACGCTCTTTCAGTTTCACCTTCTGGAAACCCAGTACTCTGACTTGCGGAACTTTACAAATTACATACAGTCTGTAATGCTTCTTATCTGTTACAGGATTTCTTAGGATGCTTAGGTAAGTCAGTGATTTGAGAGATGCCAAGGGGTCCAGATCACCCAGTTCCACGAGACTGTTGTTGGTGAGAATGAGCTCTGTCAGGCAGGGTAGAGCCTGATCAAGTCCCTCACCTATATGGCAGATTCTATTGTTGTTCACTAATAATGTTTTCAGTCTTCTCAACAAAGGAAAACCATCCAGTTTCCTGATTTCATTGTAGAAAAATCAATAGCATCAAACTGGTCTAAGGTGGCACCTAGATTTTCAATGACAGGAATTTTATACCCCCGGAGGTCCAGCTCGCGGTCCCGCACAGCGTTGGTATACTGCACCGCCTGCTCCATCAGCTCCGCCGTCAGTTTCACCATCCTGACGCCTCCCGCTGCCGGTGCCGCGGCCCAGCGGCTGCTTCCTGCCGCCTCTGGCCCGCCAGATTTCCCAGCGTCCTACAGTGACTTAAATAATCGTTGAAACTACCCCGTATAGTAGGTTCTACAGCTAGTAAGTGATAAAGCTAGGATTTGCACCTGGTTGTTCCAGTTCTCAAGACCATGCCCTTCATCAGTAGGCTATCTGTGGCCTCTCAGAAAGCACAGGAGATGGTAATTTTGGGATTTGAACGCAAAGATATAGGATTCCAACTTTCTGCTACCCTACTTTGCCCTGAAAAGATAATGCCTATGCAGTCCAAAGCCAGGAATGGGCACTCTTCCCTCTTCTCTCTGTTCTATGATGTGTATACATCTCTTCAACATACACTGACAATATTATTGGTCTTACACCATTAGCTTGTTTCTACTAGGACTGAATGTTACCACAGAACTGTAAGTTTATGTCAACTGTATAGACTACAACCTCCTGATTTCAACCAACATCATTCTTCAGACAACCTCACATTCAGGCAAGGTCTTCACCTGACCACCAGTGCTGTGTATCTATGCCAGCCTGTCAACAGAGTCATAGACTAAAATGCCACATGTCTAAGCCCAAATATGCTCTTCTTTCTAAGCCCCCATTTCTGTAAAATGGGATAATACAGTATCATAATCTGGTTCTCAACCTTATACTCCTTCATTCTTTCATTTATTTCTTTGTTCTTCTCTCTCCTTTATTTCCACGTCAAATATCAATCCCTGCTTCTTCTATATGTTCTAGACAATTCCATTCCAGTTGCCTCCACACCAACCCAAACCTCCATCTCATCCATGGAATGTTTCAAGAACTGCCCAATCCCCTATCTCATCTAAAATAGTTTCATTTATTCACATATTCACCTAATATTCACATTTCTACTATGTGCAAGACTCTATGCAAGGTAAGCACCAAAGAACATAGTCTCCTTGACCTCAATAATCTTCCCAAAATAACACCTATAAATTGTAAGTGCCACCAAAGCTCCTCATTACCTGTAGAAATGAATACCTAACTTATCCTTCATTCAAGGCCTTCTGATACTCAACCCCAACCTAACTCACCACCCCTATTTCCCAGTATTTCCCTTCATGTGCTCTTTGCTTCATAAAACTTATGACCATCAAACCAACAGCTAGCACTGGCTCCTGGTTTTTGGAATGTCCCCACCACAACCACCTGATGACCAACACACTGAAAATAAGTGTTGCCTTTTATATTATTTTATAATGTGAAAAAACATGCCCTGCACAATTAGATATTCATCAATTCTTTCATGATTATTTATGGATCAGTTCTATGGACTCTATCATTATCCAGGACAAATGTTCACTCAACAATTTTATACTTGCAGAGTTCTTTAGAAAAGGTGGGTCTTGGGGCACCTGGGTCACTCAGTCAGTTAAGCATCCAACCTCAGCCCAGGTCATGGTCTCATGTTTCATGAGTTCAAACTCCCCACTGGGCTCTCTGCTTTCAGCACAGAGCCTGATTTGGATCCTCTGGATCCTCTGTCCGTCCCCCTCACCTCCTGCCCCTCCCCTGCTGGATATCTCTCTCTCTCTCTAAACAAACAAACAAACAAACTTTAAAAAAAGAAAGAAAAGATGAATCTTTACAATCCACTCTGCCAGGCATTTCCCCAGAATTTTGTCATTTGCATCTGTAGAGTGGTAGAAAGGGACAAAAGGAATATGAACAGCATGTATTAATGATTTCTAAGAGATATCAATAGACTGTGATCTGGAAGCTGCTGAGACTGCCTCCTGCTTGGTATTTTAATTAATCAGTTCAACTAAATAAAATCTGGTACAGACATTCTACAAACAGAACTCAAGACTAGTATCCCCATCACATCTGGGCATCAGAGACACAGCCAGCAGAGGAACACCATCTGCAGTAACTGCAGTTTTCTCTAGCTTTATGTTGGCCAGTCACCAAGGAATCAACAGGGAAAGAACTGCCATTAGATCCTCAAGGTCTAAGGCATGTGGTCCATGGTCTCCCCCAAAATTATTTAATACGACCTTCCCATAAAACATAAGACTTTCAATTTCCCCTTCCCAAAAGGTAACCTTTATGGATACAGGTTATTTTTCTCAAATGTGATAGCTTCTAGAAGTCAAATAAAATAGTTCTGCATGTGGCCTTAGAAACCACCATTAGCCTCTGTATACAAAGGTAGTAATAATGTAAATCACATGAAAAGAAATACGCTACCAAGACCTAGTAATTACATGATCAAGAAAGTTGCCTGCAAATTTGTAAGGCATTCCCAAATATAGATTCAGTCCAGAATTAACAATAACCACATCGTGGCTATTTATAATGAAGGGTTATGAGATTTATAATGAAGAGTTTACCAAAATGGCAGCCCAAATGTCAAACAGAGTCATCAGATTTGGAAGAAAAAAGATAGGTAGTATCTCACTGTGTTTTCAAACTTTTAAAACCTTGATATGACCAATCCAGAAAGATGGAACTTAGCTTGGACTCACTTGAATATTAAATTGAGGTGCTATTCTACTGCAGCAAACACTAATGCTTTACTTCCCCACCTTGCGTTGTACTGATTTTGCTAGGAAAAATAAAAAGCTCAATGTTTGTGAATAAATCCCATAGATTTAAAAAACATTGGAAAGTATGTCACAGAAATCCTTGCCATTTATGAATTCACACTCCACTGTGAGACCATGGTTTTCTTAAATAGAATAGGAAATAGATGAGAAGATGTTGGAAATATTAATGAATAGAGTGCTGTGCATTCTGTTGGATTTCTCAAACTCTATTTTGAAGTAAAGACAATAATGCTTTCAATTTTATTCTGGGCTTAAATATCCTGCATCTCTAGGTCTCCCAACAGTGCTTTGTGTGACTGTAAAAACAAGCAGAGGACTACACTTTCAGGTCAGTAATGTTGCCTGGGAAACTATCTACCTACCATTCCAATATGTCTGCCTCTGATAGAGCAGGCAATTCTGCATGTATGCCATTTTCCCCCACAACAAAATAGAGCTGGAAAAGTGCCCTCAAAGTTTTTACAGTTACAAAGTCCTGTAGAAAAGATGGGATTTTTACAATCCATACAGATTCCCTATTAGGTATTTTCCCTGAAGCCTATAGGGTAGCTTATCTGTAGAGCAGACGCCAAGGAGAAAGAAACATGAACATCAAGGGCTGGTGACTTCTCAAAGACCCCAAGATACTGTCATCCAGAAGCTGCTGAGCCTGTACTTTTACTGGGGTTCTAACCCAGCTATTCAACCAAATGGAATTAAAAAGAAATCCTTCTGAAGTGACAAAAAATGACAGGAAATTCTCTTGTCCTTTCTCCCCACTTAGTAACAGAAGAATTTTAATATGGAATAATCTTTTCCTTTGTGCTCTTTTCCCAGAGGGTTTCAAACACATCAGAGACACCACCGGGTAATTCTGACTTTTCAAACTTGCAGTCTCACTTCTCTCACTCAGGTTGACTTTTTTCATTCGCCCTTTCTGGATGATAGAAGCCTGCTTCAGTCATTTTTCACCACATAGGTCTGCTCTTCCTACTTGACTTGGGAGAGCTAATGGAGCAGTTAAAAATAAAAATAGAATTCTCAGAGCACCTGAATCTGAGTCCCAGCTCTATCACTTCCTAGCTGTGGATCAAAGACATTTGTCTGTATCTCCCCATCTATAAAATGAGGCTATCTACTCTGGTCTCACAAATTTGTGCAGAGGCTCACATAAGACTACGTGAATATATGGTATCACTTAAATGCAAACCTTTAACTATACCTGTTTATTTCTATTTTAATGTGTGGAGATAAGTCTTGGGTATTAAAGAAAAAATGAGAGGCTCGGTGTCAAATGAATGGGGCAAGGAACAAACTTTTTTTTAATTAAAAAAAATTTTTTTAATGTTTATTCATTTTTTTACAGATGGAGCATGAATGGAGGAGGAGCAGGGACAGAGAGACACAAAATCTGAAGCAGGCTCCAGGTCTAAGCTGTCAGCACAGAGCCCAATGCGGGGCTCGAACTCCCAAACTGCGAGATCATGACCTGAGCCGAAGTTGGACCCTCAACCAACTCAGCCACCTAGGCACCACATTTAATTTTTAAATTTTTTTAATGTTTATTTTTAAGAGAGAGAGACAGAGAGAGAGAGCACAAGCAGAGGAGGGGCAGAGAGAGAGGGAGACACAGAATCTGAAGTGCACTCCAGGCTCTGAGCTATCAGCACAGAACCCAACACAGGATTTGAACCCTCAAACCATGAGATCATGACCTGAGATGAAGTCAAACGCTCAACCGACTGAGCTACCCAGGTGCCCCAGGAACAAACCTTTTATTAAACAATTTTAATATCATTTTATTTAATGCTCTTCATAACTCTGTAAGATTTCTTTCTTTTATTTTCTTTTATATTACTTTCCTCAAGTAATATAACTAATGCGTAGAAAAATAAGGAGTTGAACCCAGGTCTATCTCAAGGCCCAAGGCCATGTATTCCTTTTCGAGAGAAAGAAGGACCAGTTGGACTTAAAACAATTCCAACAACATTATAGCATCAGCCAGACTGGCAGGTTAGTAGATGGATCCATGAGAAATGCTTTAGTGATAAATGAAAGAAAGCCAAATCCCAAATGGTTGAGTACAAAGGGAGATTATTTTTTATACAGGTGTTCTGTTTCAAAGGGGCTCATGCACCCCAATGTCTATAGCAGCACTATAGATAATAGTCAAATTATGGAAAGAGCCCAAATGTCCATTGACAGATGAATGGATAAAGAAGATGTGCTGTGTATACACACACATGCACGCACATACACAATCGACTATTACTCGTCAATCAAAAAGGATGAAATCTTGCAACTACGTGGATGGAACTAGAGGGTATTATGCTAAACGAAATTAGTCAAAGACAACTATCTTAATGATTTCACTCACATGTCAAATTAAGATACAAAACAGATGAACCTAAGAGAAAGGAAGCAAAAATAATATAACAAGGAAAGGGGTTGTAGGTGGGAGGATGAGCTAAATGGGTAAGGGGCATTAAGGAAGACACTTGATGATTTGAGCACTGGGTGTTATACATAGGGGATGAATCACTAGAATCTACTCCTGAAATCATTATTGCATTATATGCTAACTTGGATGTAAATTAAAAATAAATACATAAATAAAAACATAAATAAATAATAAAAATTTTAAAATTTTAGTATCACAGCCTTAGATTGCTAGAAGTAGTAATCAAAACCAAAAGAAAAAGAAGATTCAGCCAAATTTCCTTATCCCATTCTAACCCCCCCCCCAAATGCAAAATGAAACTGATGTATGAGATCCCATACATCTTTAATTTCTGAAGAGAAAGACTTTCCTGAGGATGAATGGTCATCTATAGACTTCTACTAACCTCCTGTCTTTTTCAATTTCTGGAATTTTATCTTGTTTCATTTTTTACACATACTACCTCCTCAGCCTCCTCTTTATGTAAAAGTGTACCACCCCTAGTCTAAGAACTTTGGAGTTTGGACTAGAAACAAGAGACAAGTGACAGGAAACACAGAATATTTGTAGTGGCTGCTTCTTCACCCTGCTCAGAATTCCCCCTTGGAACCAATGCTATTCCCTATGGTAATCCAGGGACTACTAGGAGGCTAGCATCCAAGATGAGGGATCTAATCCTCACCCCATGAGGCATAAGGGCTAATTCACCTGACCACACCATCAGAGGGCCAGTGCCCATATTTCCCTACTACTAGCCTAGAGAACATGCCCTACCACAAACGGTTCCTTTAGCAACACTTTCCTCATTTAAGCAGGCCTGGACTACCTTGGGTATAAGATTGATACTTAGGAATTTATGTCTGCCCAATATTAGTATTGTGACCACTGTGTGTTAGCCTAAGTTGGGGGGTGGGAAGAAAAGAGGGGGGGGAGAGAAAGAAGTCTACCCAAGGTAAAATTCTAGGATATGTAATCCACAGCA
Organism: Acinonyx jubatus; assembly: GCF_027475565.1. NCBI lineage: Eukaryota > Metazoa > Chordata > Mammalia > Carnivora > Felidae > Acinonyx > Acinonyx jubatus. Next base: position 119,371,800 of record NC_069383.1, read on the forward strand.
CTCCCTCAAGGGCAATATTCTCAATAATCTAGTATGCCACAAACCTCTTTGAGAATGTTCTGAAAACTAGGGACTTCAGAGAAAAGGCTGCATACACAAAACAGTGGTGTATAATGTAAAGGTTATTATGGACCCTAGTTAGCAAACCCAGAGATTCTGGATCCCAGGTTACCAACTTCTGTTCTAGCCTACTAGTGAGCATACCCTAGGGCTTAAGAGTAGTGACAGAGGGGAACTAGTCCCTGCCTATGCTTAAACATAGAGGAAGAAAATGTATGTCTTACCTGGGAATGATTTGCTCCCCAGGTTATCAGTGATGTCTGGTTATAGTGTTATCATCAAGATTAGGGTAATGCTATTGGCATGTAGTGGGAGAATCCAGGGATGGAGCTAAACATCCTGCATTACAGAGAAAGAGCCCACTGTGGCAAAGAATCATCGAGCTCAAAATGTCAACAGTACTAAAGGTTGAGAAACTAAAGGTTGAGAAAGGAAGAGACAGAAACACAGATGAATGGCAATGTGTTTTAAAAAGCCATGCTATAAATTTAATCTGGGGTATGATAAGACCACTGCAGAGGATACTTAGTCCGGGCCTGGAAAAGGAACTTGGAAATCCTTCTCTTGTTACTGTTGTGGTTGAAGGAGGCTGTCCTGCTTGGGGTGTGCCACTGATTTGCATACATCAAACTCTCTGTCCATGCTTCCTGCCAAACATCCACTTAATCTAACTTCAGCCAAATTTCCAAATAAATGATGGTCACTACAGATAAAAAAAAAAAAAATCTAGTTTTGCAATTCACAAGGAGGGCCATTCGTTGGCACAAGCTATTGTTTTAAAACACAAGTAAAGGGGCTCCTGGGTGGCGCAGTTGGTTAAGCATCCAACTTCAGCCAGGTCACGATCTTGCGGTCCGTGAGTTCGAGCCCCGCGTCAGGCTCTGGGCTGATGGCTCGGAGCCTGGAGCCTGTTTCCGATTCTGTGTCTCCCTCTCTCTCTGCCCCTCCCCCGTTCATGCTCTGTCTCTCTCTGTCCCAAAAATAAATAAAAACGCTGAAAAAAAAATTTAAAAAAAAAACACAAGTAAATTTAGCAATCCTCTATTTTCCCGTTTCTAGAAGACCTTGTTTAAGTCATTGTACTCCTTATGTCTCAGTTTCTTTGTTCCCATAGCCTGGACTATGTCCCTACTGTGCTAGGAGTGGCAGCCTAAAAAAGTGGTTAGGATTATGGACTCTGGGGCCAAAATGCTAAGTCAAATCCCAGCTCTGCCACTCATGAGGTGTGTGGCCTATAACACATTATTCAGGCTCTCTGTACCTCATTCCCTTCATCTATGGAATAGGGATAATAATGGCAGCTACCTCATGGAGATGTGAGGATTTAAAAAATTCTACATGTAAAGCACTTAGATTATTAGAATATCATTATTATTGTCATCATTAACATCTCAAAGTTATATGGAGAATAATATTAGATTTAGTCGTACCTAAACAAAAGAGAAGGAGATTTTATTAGCTATTTGCCATCCAAATGGTAAGGCATCCACTTTTAAATACATGTGTTTTTAACCTAAATTTGAATCAACACGTTTGCTGATTATCGTCTTTTATGTTTGTCGAAAGTTAGCTCATATGTCAATATTATTTTAGAAGTACCCAGATCCTTCTGTTCTAAATTGGGGGAGAGGGAAATTTATATTTGCCATTAAAATGCCAAAGTGGCAACACAACATTATGGTATCTGTTCACAAAGGTTTGAATGAATAAAAGTCATTCCCAATGTTGTCTTTAGTAATTCAGTATTTTATTCTTCAAATTATTTCAATGGTTCCTTGCTGCCCAGAGCAGAGAATCCACATGCCTTGGTCAAGCATTCTGCCATCTGGCCCAAACATATCGCTCACCAGCCCCCTGTCTGAAACATTTCCCAGCAAACTCTAAACCTAATGTTTACTCTCTCTTCCACCACTGTTGATCCCAAAAGTCCAATGCACTCATATCCCTACCTTCTTAAATGTGATCCACCTTCCTGTCAAATAGCCCCTCTGCCATGAAGCCTACTCATAATATTCAACCTCCTCCTTCCCAAACTAGACAACATCTTTTCTTCTTTTGAATTCCCACAATCTTTGATTTACACCTTGCAGGTGCTTCTAAACCAGTGAACCCACACACCCTGCACAGGGTATTGGATACAGACGTTTCCATCTGAAGTGTGGAAATGATTTTTGTAATACCCACACTCTTACAATATAAAGAACTAGGAGGAGGAGGAAATCAATTCTGATTTTGTGATCTGAGGTTTGTGAGTCGAAGCAATTCCCTCTGGTTTAATCAATGACTGAATTACACTGTTCATTTCAGTAACTAAGCACACAAATCCTATCCTCTGGAAATCAGGAATATTCAAAGTAAAATTTTGCTGGCGGTCTCAGAGTCATGGAGTCAGAATTGGCAGATGTAGAAAATCATCAAGTCTTTTCAATTATTTACATTAATTGTTGTCATCCGCAGACCTGGGATCTTCATGGCCCAAAAAAGTAAAATATTAGCACCTGGACTACATGCCCTCACCATTTCTGTTTTTGGCTGGGCTTTCTCAAGCCTATGTCATTGCCTATTCTGTCTTTCATTTCTCCCATTACTTAGCTTAAATATGAGTTGCTCTGAAAGATCACTGGTAATTCTGATAAAATATAGTCCTGTTACTTTTCTTTTCTTTAAAAGGAGCATGATAATTGCCAACTGCAACGAACGGAGCTGAAAATAACTCCCCAGGCAGTTGTGCATTAGGAATTAGATTAAAATGAGCCCAATTTATTTTTAAATGACCTGGTAATTTGTAGGAAAGATTTAAGCCGCTTAAATTTTCATCAGTGGAAAACTGGGAGGCTCAGGAAAACCAACCGTTGGTCACTGGGGTGTGAGAATGGACCCTTTTCCCAGAAGCCAGAGAGGCAGTGTTGATGAATTATTTCAAGATTTACGTTCAAAAAGCAACAGGAGAGAAGAAAAACTTAATTTAACATGAATTTAATCTGCTTTCAAAGTCTAAAATAAAGTGAGTTCAATGTCAGCTCACAATTACAAGTGCCAAGATCTGTACTTAGAACTAATTTTCCAAGTACAACTAATTAGGATTTGAAATCAAAGCCCTAGGAATAGTTTTTGAGGCTCCTCTTCTGCTCACTCTTAAAGCATGAAGGATTCTGTTCTCAGCTCAGAGACTGAGTATGGGGTATGTCATATATTTTATTTCAGTACAAATGTAAAAATCTTCTAGCCTTGTCCTTAAAATTCAAGATATATTAGTGATTTTCTTGATATACATGACTGCTAATTTTCCTCCTCTCACTGTTTATTATCAACCACTTCTCCATGGATTAAGTGTGTGTGTGTGTGTGTGTATATATGTGTGTATAGAAAGATGGACGCATATATAGATACCTACAGACAGATGTGTGTATATATGTATATATGCATATATATGTATATATATGTATATATGCATATTTCATACATCTAAAATCAAAAGAAATAGTTTGTTGGTCACTGATATGTCACTTAAGTCTCTGAATCATCCAGTTTGGGGAGAGAAATGTTAATAAAATATTTTAAAAAGAAAACAAATTTCCATAATGGCATAAATTACACAGAAACAAAAGACATAAAAAGGTGCAAAAATATAGAACCTCAAACATTTATTTACTGGTGCTGAAAATATAGCAGGCTTGAGTGAGGCACAGAAAACTTTCAAAAGATGAGCACAGCACAGATGTCTTCCATTTGCTTTTGTTTTCTACACCAGAAACACTTTCTCTCCTCAACCCTGCTCTCTCAGAGTGGTTGACATATGGGTAGTGGGTTCATGGACAACCATACACTCCAGTTTCTGGATGGGCTTGACCAGTTGAGAACCTCAGCAGCAGACCAGAGACAAGAAGTGAATTCCCCTGGCTCATTCCTCAGCATTACAGCTCCACTCTTTAGCCCCATGTTCCTTCAGTGTCTCTTGCAGTTTCCTTACACTCTTCGCAAACCTATGTAATTGGTTTCTCTTCAAACACACCTTCATCCAACTATCCTAATCAAAGCGGCCATCTGTTTCCCTCCTACAAACTGACTGATACAGGTGACATTGGTACCTTCACGACCTTCACAATCTACTCAATGAACAGGGGCAGTTTTCATGTAACTCTACAGCCACCATTAAGCGGACATAAAGACATATATGATGAAGAGGAGGAAGGAGTCACTTTAAGATCTAGAAAGGTTTCATAAAGACCATGGCATTTGAGATGGACTTTCAAGGACCAGCAGGAAAGACTGGTGGAGACAGGGTGATCACATAATATGAAGGGAAGATGAGGCCCAAGCCTGAAAGGCATCAAAGCAATGGCAGTTTTGAGGTTTTTAGTTGAAAATCAATTATGCCCAAGATAGAAGAGACAAAACTGAGAAAAATAAAAATAAAAAAGCCTGGAAAGTGAAACTAGATCAAGCTTTAGAAGACTTTGAACTTCTGGTTAAACAGTTCTTACAAACAATATTTTGTGGAATATAAAAACTTACTGAGAACTTTTATGCAAAAAGGATATGCTAGCAAAGTATTACCTTATGTGAGTGTTTAATAAATATTCATCCCAGCAGAACATAAATTCCATCAGACTGGGGGCCATGTCTGTTTTGTTCCCCTAGTACAGAGCCAGGCACATATTACATACTCAATTGACAGGTGATGAATGAATGAATGAATGAATGAATGCTTGAATAAAGATATCTTATTTAAAGCAGTCTTTCATAGAAACTAGGGAAATTAAAATGGAAGATAGAACTTAGACTAAGCTGTGATCAATGAGAATTAGAGGGAGGATAAGAATGGGAAAGACAATCCAAGATATCCTGGTTGCAACCACATCTATGGAACACCTCTGTTAAGTATGGCCAGCTTTCTATTACTACATAGGCAGCATTCAGATACAATCAAAGTTCCAAGGTTCAACACTTAAGAGACATGTGGAAAATAAATACAGATCATACCCTGCAACAACTAGTTATAGAAATAAATATAAATTTCATGAAGGAGAAAATATACAACACCATAGTTAATTATGCACTAAACTATCAAGATTGTCTTTAAGGGCTATAAACATTCAGGAAAAAAAAAGATCACATCAAAGAGAGGTGAATGAATTTGGGAAGGCTAAAACTGCAGACTAAAAAATTAAAACTATGCCGATGAACCAGTTTCCCAAAGCTTACTCAGGCACTGGTGAGCCTACGTGAATTTTTACAGGATGGCAAGTGATAATGAGTTCTATGTGCATTATGATACAAAGTATTTTTGAAAATGTTTGTTTTTAAAAAGTGGAATATTTGATAAGGATTTGTTTATTATAGCAATGAGGTGAAAATGTGACAAAGATACTTAAGTTTGGGAAGCATGGGTAAAAGGCAGAGTGGCAAATACCTTTTGCAAAGAGAACCCCATTTACAATTAGGAAAAAAGGGGTTTAACCATCTGGTTTGGTGATCCTAAGGGTTCATATTCATCAGAAGAGGAAATGAAGTGTACATGGAAGGGTAGAATTCTGAAACACAGATAACCACCTAAAGACCCTCAAAAAACTTATCCAATAAAACTTTCCTATGGCTCAAGAATTATTGTTGCTTTTGCCACAATCAGGTTACTATGTATATTTTTAAAGTAGAGCTAATAGTTGAACCTGGATGGAACTAGCGGGTTTTAGGCTAAGCGAAATAACTCAGATAAAGACAGATATCATAAGATATCACTCATATGTGGAATTTGAGAAACTCAACAGATGAACATAGGGAAAGAGAAGGAAAAATAGTATAAAAACAGAGAGGGAGGCAAATGCTAAGAGACTGTTAAATAGAGAACAACCTGAGGGCTGCTGCAGGAAAGTAAGTGGGGAGATGGGTTAAATGAGTGATGGGCATTAAGGAGGGAACTTGTTGGGATGAGCACTGGATATCATATGCAAGAGACGAATCACTGGGTTCTACTCCTGAAGCCAAGACTACACTGTATGTTCACTAACTTGAATCTAAACGAAAAATAGTAAAAAAAAATAAAGTACTACAGCTAATAAACAATTCAGTATCAGGTCACCTAAGTGTTACACTCTTTGAATCAGTAATTTCTCTCAAAATTATTTACTATAAGGAAAAAAATCACCGGAACAAAAATAATCAATAATTATGGGGTTCCTGGATGGCACAGGTGGCTGAAGGTCGACTTTTGATTTCTGCTCAAGTCATGATCTCACAGTCATGAGATTAAGCCCCACATTGGGCTCTGGACTGGGCATGGAGCCTGCTTATGATTCTCTCTCCCTCTGCCCCTACCCAATTCGCGCATGCACTCACATGCTGTCTCTGTGAAGAAAAGAATCAGAATTAAGATAACGACAATGCTTTTGATAGCAAGCATAATTTTGTGTTTTGCCTTGGTTTCAATTAACCATGACCAACAAATATGACCTCAAATACTTTTGAAAACAAAATGCTTTGTAAAGTTTGTACCTTTGTAGATTAAAAAAAATTTTAATAGGAATTTATAAAAACACACCAGTGGTTAATATAAAAAACAGACATTGTTTTATTAAAAGAACAAAATTAATGGTGATTTTTCCACTTTGTTTCAAATTTGATTAAAAACAGTAAAAATAGTAACTCCACAGTGGAGAATGCAACCTCTGTGCCAGGTGATGCACTATGTGTTTTACATAAATTATTTAATTTAATCACAAGGGCCATCCTGTAAGGCTGGTATTACAATTGTTATTGACGGCAGAGAATTTAGGGTTTTGACAAATCAAGCAAATTGCTTAGAATGTAGCAACTTCAAAGCCACACAACTACAAATGATTAGATTCCAAGTCTACATGATTCCATATTGGTCACTGATTTTCAAAACTGTGTTTTAACACTGTGTGTGTGTGTCTGGATATATGTGTTTAAAAATGAATGGAAGGGGTGCCTGGGTGGCTCAGTCAGTTAAGCCTCCGACTTCAGCTCAGGTCATGATCTCGCGGTCCATGGGTTTGAGCCCAGCGTCAGGCTCTGTGCTGACAGCTCAGAGCCTGGAGCCTGTTTCAGATTCTGTGTTTCCCCCTCTCTCTCTCTCTCTGACCCTCCCCCGTTCATGCTCTGTCTCTCTCTGTAGCAAAAATAAATAAATGTATGTATAAATAAATAAATAAATAAATAAATAAATAAATAAATAAATAAAATAAAAATGAATGGAAATTTCAGAGTCCAAATTAAAATAGAATAATAGATCCATTTTCTACTGACAGCCAACTAGAACCTGGGAAGGAGGAACAAAGCACAACTATCCCAGCATTCTCTGGGGGAGGGAAATGTCAAGCATCCAAAACAGCTTAGTTAAAAACATTTATTTAAGCCAAAACACTCAATGTTTATCTTTTTTCACTTCTATTCCCTCCATAATTCTCTACAAAAGAAATCTCCTTTCACGAACTAATCTCCACCAAAACAATTAAGCTGATAGCAGAAGAAGAACTCTTAGTGTAATTTATATCTGCTGAGATAGTAATGTATCCTTTCCTTATCATGATTTTCTCCCAGGCAAAATGAAGCAAGTACAACACATTTTGAAGTCATTCCACAGATCAAATCACTCAGAGATATGATATAATTAGTTTTATGACAGTAAACATTTAATTAAATTAAGGAGGAACAATTATGTTAAAAAGGATGAAAACATCAAAAATTAACATACCGTTGACATTAATATGCCAAAATGAGAATGTGATTATGGATACAAATATTTAAATTGATAGAATTCTCAGGAAGAATAAAATGTGCCATTGTGAGCATTTTATTCTGAATGTAGAAACATAGTATCTTTTTAAGTTACAAGCCTGGGAAAAGTATATATTCCCCATAGTTTCTGTGAACCATTTTACAAGACAAATTTAAGAAGAGAACATCTACAACCTGAACCAAGGATGATTTTCTTGGTACATTTTTTACCCATAAAACTCTATCTTTCTGAATTTTTGACATTACATGCTCTTGAATAATAGAATCAATGTTCTTAGATCCAGTTTTAGCACAATAAAATCCATTTCTCACACTGGATGAATTAATGTCTACAGAGGACAATTTTACCAACTATAACCAAAACAAGTTTATGTTACCAACTATTGAGAAGTACTAATGAGTTAATAGAGACCTAATAACACAGACACTGAACATTAATCATAAAGTGATGTAATACTGAAGCAAAAGTGGAATGAATCAGAGAGACAGAAAAACTTTACCAATGTCTTTTGTTTTTAAGCCCAAGTTTTGACATAATCTCTTCCAAGGGAAGCAACTTGACAGGTCTAAGACTGATATAAAGGCCTTTATTGTGTTTTTTCTATTTATCTCAACTAATTGCCTTAGACTCTCTCTAAGATTTTTTTCTTGCTTATTATTATTGAGTGGTCAATTGACATGAACCCAGCTAAATAGCCCCTATCTCCATAAAACAAACATAAAGAATTTTAGGATAAATACTAAATCAAACAAAAAAATTAGAGAGGCTATTGCAGAGCAAGGCCTACAATAATATCAAATAATAATTCTATTAATAAAATAACAATAGGGGAATAGTGAAAATATTTTCTAAAGAATTTCCTTAAGAAGAAGCCAAAAGGGCGGAAAAGCATGGAAGTTTTTTTTGTGTCTCGCATCTATGAAATACAACCAGATCAACACTAAACAATCCTGCACATCTGGAAAACTGATCTGAGTATTAACACAACAATCTGCACAACCTGAACCATAGAACCTAGCAGGTACGTGGCAGAGAGAGGTAAACTACGGGAGAGAGAAGCCGTAGTGGGCAGGGAGCTGTTTTTGTTTGCAGAGATAGGACTGAGATCGGGGGGAGAATACAGGAAAAGCACCCCCCAAAAAGCAGCTGGAGAGAAAGTGGAAAAGTGGAAACAGCTGTAGGGACTGAAGTAAAAAGGAAGAAAGGAGAAAGGAGAGGGTTTAAATTCCATTAAGACTCTACAAATAGGGGTTGCACAGAGTCTGAAATGCAGCAGCTCGATACCTGGTGGTGCTCTGGTGGGAAGAGCAAATCCCCAGGAGGAGAGTGATGTCCGGAGGCCTCATGGTCTTCAGGCCACATGGGGAGAGGCAGTTCCCCTGCTGGGAGGACACGTGGTGGAGGCTGTGTGGCTCCCCCAAAGGCAAAGGCCCCAGTGGACCCAGGAGAACAACCACATTTGCTGGTGCTGGAACAATGCCTTCAATGAAAATGAAATGATGGAAGTGAAATAGAATTTGAAAAAAAATTGCACAAAAGTAAAAAATATAGTAGAAAAAATTAAAGAAAAATATTTTTAATAAAATTTGAAAATAAAAAGTTTTCTCTTTCTGTATTCAAGAAAAAGAAAAGAAATGAAAAAGAGAATAAAGAAAAAAAAGGAAAAAACAAAATTTAATAGATGGACCAGTGAATGGACTGAAATATGATTAAAATTACTTAATTTTCCCCTAGAAGTCAAACTATGAAGTGCTTTATAGTACATAAACTAAGAAGGCGGAAAGACGTGTGTTCCTGAAGAGGGAGGTTGGCCCAGTTGGGCGGGGCTTAGTGTAATGGCTATATTCTCCACTATATGGCGCTGCTTAGCTTACTGGGGTGGATTGTTGTGGCGCTTGTAGGTGTGTATGCACATGTGCGGAAGCAGTGAAAATGGCATCACCCAACTACCCAGTCTCTAGTATCAGAACTCTGTTCTCCCTGATCAGCAACTGAGCACTTGTCCTTTGTCTTCCGCTTCCATACACTCCCCACTTTTACACTGTCCTTGACCAAGCCCCAGGCCGCACCTCCCTCCTGAGTTTTATCTCAGATGCGGGTGTTTTTCCTGACCCCTTACTTCTGAGGGACTGCGGCTTTGACCTGTTCTGCCCCTCTGCAGGAGGGTCTCACCATGCAAAGGCCAGGTGCCAGCTGCACCCAGGAACGTTTCATTTTCTGGAAGAAAGGGACAAATTCCTAGAAACATATAAACTACCAAACTCAAACAGGAAGAAGTAGAAAATTTGAACAAACCCGTAACCAGTAAAGGAATTGAATTAGTACACTAGCAACAGAAATGATGAAATGCTTAGAAATGAATTCAACAAAAAATATATCAAACTGATATGACAAAAACTTTTTAATGCAGGCACTCCCATTCATTGCTGGTGGAACCACAAATTGATACCACATGAAGGGGGTGAGCCGACAATACCAATCTAAATTCCAAATCCATATACCCTTTGAACTACCAGTTCCACTTCTAGAATTTTATCCTATAGATACACTTGAACATGTAGGAAATTATGCAAGCTAAAATTCATTTGTTGCATCATTGTTGTAAGGCTGTGGATTAAGAGAAACCTGTTCAATCATAGGAGAATGGTTAGTTTAGAGTAGTTCATATGAGGCAGTAATATGCAGCTGTATGCATATGACAAAACTTTCTATACACTGATAAAATGTCCAAAATATTATTTAGGTTAAGAAGCAAAATGTGCAGGGGTGCCTGGGTGGCTTAGTCGGTTAAGCGTCCGACTTCAGCTCAGGTCATGATCTCACAGTTTGTGGGTTCGAACCCTGTGTCGGGCTCAGTGCTGTCAGTTCGGAGCCTGGAGCCTGCTTCGGATTCTGTGTCTCCCTCTCTCTCCGTCCGTCCCCTGCTCACACTCTGTCTCTGTCTCTCAAAAAATGAATAAATATTAAAAAAAAAATTTTAAAGAGGCAAAATGTACAGAAGTTTATCAAATATCTTTTGTATATAAAAAAAAAAATGAGGGGATCCTGGGTGGTTCAGTCCCTTGAGCTTATGACTTCAGTTTGGGCTATGATCCCACAGTTCATGAGTTTGAGCCTCATATGGGGCTCTCTGCTATCAGCACAGAGACTGCTTCAGATTCTCTGTTCCCCCCTCTCTCTTCCTACCTGATCTCTCTCTCACTATCTCTCTCAAAAAAACAATGAATAATCTTTAAAAAAAGGGAAAAATGAAAATAAAATCTTTTTGTTACAGAAAAATTCATTAAAAACCTCTTTAAGAATGCCTAAGAAACAATATGAGTGTGGAACACCCGTGTGAACTAACCACAGGAAGGCAAACCTGGAGAGGAATCTATACATGGTAACCTTGCAGATGACTTATTAATCACACACACATTAATCACACTAGTTACATAGTTCATATGTTGTTTGTATTTTAAAATGTGGCTAGCAGCATTATAAATTCTATTACCATTCTAGTAGTCAAGATCAGGTAGGTTATACTGTTGTACCTAACCCTAAATTTCAGTGACTTCTCATAACAGGTTTATTCCTCCCCACACTCCATGACCGTAATGGGTCAACTGGGGTTCTGTTCTACATGGTTCTTTATCCAGGATCCAGGTTGACAGAGAAACACTGTCAGTCCCCATGCAGAAGAAAAAATGTATCCTGGAGGTTCTCACACTGGCCATTAAATTCTCCATCCCAGAATTAGTAGGTCACTTCTGCTCATAACCATTGACTAGAACTTGTCATAACCCCCACAAAGCACAGAGAGGGCTGTAAGGAGAGCAGGAACACCTTCCAGTAAGCTGTAGTAATGACGACCATGACCATCTTAGAGAACAACTTTACAACGTGTCCTAAAAACAAAGAACATTTGAAATCCATAGATTATGAGCTGGAAATTACATTTCTGAGAACCTAGTCTTAAGGAAATATCCCCCAGTGTTAATAAATAAATGGCTAGAAATAGTCACCTCTGGACCTAACACCAAGATTGAGAGAACTGCTCCTTATCCCTTCCTGAGTCAGCTCAACACCCCCCAACTACTACTCCTCTGCCCCCCCCCCACACACACACAAAGTTATAAATGAGCTGTAAACAAAAAAGCAAGCAAGCCCCAATGGAAGTGGAGTAGTTTGCCTTTAATGCCTGAGGCATTGGTCAGCTTTCTTATGCATTCCAATTATGAAATGTGAGTTGAAAATCCTCTACAATGAAGTAATATATGATGTTCATATCAATGGTTCATCTCCGGCTCCTGGGAAAGGAGCTATGCCATAATTTTAACCTAAGTTCATTTTAATTTCAGTAGCAACAAAGGTCTTCATTTAGTCAGGTCTTCACTAACAATGGAAAGTAGATAATTACAGCAGATGAAAAGATACTGAAGATTTTTTTTTTAAAAAAAGGAGCCTAATCTCACTGTAATTATAGAAATATGCATATATTTCAAGAGAAAGGTCATTTAGCTAATTTGAGGTAAAGTTGCACTTACTATACTTTTTAAAGCCACTATAATGGGTGGCTTTTAAGTACTTACACCCTACAATCCGACAGGCCCAGGTTTGAATCCTAGTTTTGTTCTTTAATCACTGTTTGAGTTTGGACAAATCAATTAACATGTCTAGATTTCCGTCTTCTCAACTAAAAGGAACATGAGGGGTATGTGTACACATCTCATGATGCCATCATAAAGATTAAATGAGATAGAAGATGCCTAGCATTTATTAATGGGCACATGATTATTGCCAAGTAAATGTTCTATGTCTTTTTTCCTGTAGCTTTTATCTGTGTTTTTATGTTCTAATAAGTCCTGTCACAATCATCATGTCATTTTTAATATTTAAACCTGAGAACCTCCACATAAGAGAATGATAAGGACATACACCTATCTTTCAGGCAAAGGAAAATATGACAAGTACAAGTGGAGCAACAAAGGGTGCCCCTGACAGATCAGAGAGTTACTACATTCAGTTGTGAGGAGACTGGCAAATATGCATGGAAGCAGCAATATTTACATAGGTCAGGAAGAATGGGTAATATTTCCAAGGTCAAGGCAACCTAAGAACAAAGAGATGATTTCGGGTGGAAGGATCATTATTACAAAAGCCTCACCAAAAGTATGCATTCAGAACAGCAGCAATGCAGCCTGAAGACATGTTCAGGAGTAGTGGGAAGGCACACTGGCAAGATTGGGGGTAAAGGGAGGGTCAGGACTGAGGAGACACCCGAATGCCAGGACAGAAGACTGCATATCATTGGATAAATCCAAGTGGGAAAGCAGATTGGATCTAGGTTGACATGTTTAGTCCAATAACATTCCAGGACAAGAAGATTAAAAATGAAAAGGTAAAGAGGAAAAATGCGATATGCGATGTGAATACACATCAAACAAAGTGTGTTTGGCAGAAGGAAAGACCAAGAAGCCTGGACAAGAAGAACAGAGAATTCTTATTGGAGGATGGACTGATAGGTCGGTGAAGATGGTGATGAGGATGACAATGACAAGGACGACACCAATGACAACAGCAGCTACCATTTAATGAGCACCTGCCACAGATCAGACACTATGCTAAGTGCTTGCATATGTTTTTAATTTAATTCTCAGAAAATGCTAAAGATTTCTTCTCATTTCACCATGAAGATTTCATGATGAAAGTCAGGTCCAAAGAAGTTAAATGTTTAACCCAGAATCTCCCAGCAGGGAAAGGGTAGAGTCAAAATCCAGCTCAGCTGATTTCAGCTGAAATCCAGCTCTGACTGTGCTGGCTCTATGGCACCTCATTTACTGGAGAGAGGATTGCATGCAAGATACAACTATTCCCTGGATCTATTTTCAGGGCATAAGAACCCACACCTCTTGTTTATTTGGACTTAGCTCTTGCAGCTTTAGATTTGCTTCAATCAACCCAACTATAAACTCCTTAAAGGTGGCTATGCATTCCTTGTTTCATCTTTGCATCCCTAAACAGTACACTACATACTGTTGACTTATATTTATTCATTTATTCCACAAATATTTACTGACTGCTTCCAATGAACCAGGCCCTGTGTTAGACACTACTGTTAAAAAATAACCAAGTAGGGTGCACCTGGGTGGCTCAGTTGGTTAAGCGTCTGACTTCAGCTCAGGTCATGATCTCACAGTTCGTGGGTTCAAGCCCTGCATTGGGCTCTGTGCTGACAGCTCAGAGTCTGGAACCTGCTTTGGATTCCCTGTTTCCCTCTCTCTCTGCTCCTCTCCTGCTCACACTCTGTCTCTCTCTCTCAAAAATAAAATAAACATTTAAAAAATTTTAAAAATAATAATAAGAACTCACAGGAATCCAAAAATGAAGGTCATTATTATGTAAAGATTATAGGTTTGTGGGCATTTTTTAAATTATCCTTTCAGTTTTGTGTACATTTGAAATTTTCCATAATAGAAAGTATTTTAAAAAGAAAGGAAGAACAGATTCCACTGTAAGTATTCTTGCCAAGATTACCAATGGATTCCTTATTGCTAAACATAATGAATACTGCTCTGTCCTCATTTTCCTTGAAGCTGTCTCCCTGGACACTAGAATTGACAGAGAAGGCAAATCAGAGAGATAGGAGGAAACCATGGGTTAAGGAACCCACACATTCTGTTTTCTATCTACCTCTCTAGCTGCTGTTTCTCAGCTACCTTCCGACTTCCCCTTTTCTTTTTTCCCCTCTTTTAAATGCGGAAGTCATGCATGCCTTCATTCCTGTACTCGTTTTTTTCTTATCTGGCTCATTTTTCTGTGTTCCCATCCTCTCCCCATTCTTTCAGTATTATTCATATGGTGAAATCTTCCCAGTCTGTATTACCAGACCAGATCTTGCCCCTGAACATCAAACAGGAATCCAATGTCTAGGGGGTATATATTCTTGGATATTCCACAGGCAATTCAAAGCTAAAATGTCACAGTTACGGTCTTCATCTTCTTCCTCACCAAGCCCCCTACTCATAACTGCTGCTCATGCTTTGTTATCTAACTCAGAAACAGCAATACAGGCACCCAAAAGCATCCAGCAGAGAATGACCCCACCAACAACCTTGCCTCCTAAGAATCTGCTTAATTTACCCATGTCATTTCTCTGTTTAGTAAACAACAGAAAGATAGATGAATGGAACTCAAGACATGTTCTCAGAGGATTCATCCCAGAGAACAAAACAGAATTGAATGTTGTTTCAAATATTTCATTATACCCAAAACTGACTGAAAATGTTTTCCTTGAAAACACTGAGTACAAATCTAGCTTATGACTGCAAGCCTGTTACTACTAGCACTGTATTAAAATAAAATTGTTAGAGCTCAACCATTATGTTTTATTTGAACATTTATTCAAAGACTTAATAGTTTTAATTTTGTGCTAGAGGTAAAAAAAATAAAGTCTGTTATTTTGAGATGCTACCTCTTCAACACTGCAAGCTCTCAGTAGTGAACTCATCCTCAAATGTAATCCAGGTAGACTGCATTTGAACCTTGAGAGATGAATCAGATTACCAAAACCCAAGAGGTTTTGGAGAAAACAATATCGAAACACCAGTCATTCATGATAACTGACTTCCAATAACTGAAATTCTAATATGTGTATAAGGTAGACCGGCCCAGTAGGTGTCTGAAGACCAAAAATACCTCATATGGTCAGGTATCAGCTCAATTTAACCAAAGATTTTACTACAATGCAAAGCTTCTCCAAAATAACTTCAAATGGAAGCTTTTCTCAAAGATACTGGGAAAGCTATTTTCAAGGCAGATTGAAACATATACATGGAATGACCTCCAAAATTTTCTAATTATGAAATAAAAGGATTCATCCTCAAAAAGATGGAAATGAATCTTGAAATAGTGATGTCATAACTCAAAGTTGTCTCAAAAAACTACAATAACTATGTGTATGTCTAATATTATCTCCAAGCCTCAAAGGGCCACAGTAGCCTTAAGAATAGAATGCGGTTCAAAGAACCAGAGGGGAAAGTAATATTGAGAAGTCAACTAACTTTGTCTTCTGTGCCCTGTGAGTCCCTCCCTACACCCAGGGTATCCATTTATGATAGCACTTTGGGCCCCTCCTCCTTCTGCCCAACAGCAGTCAATGCTGTTCATCAAAACGTAGCAGGGTAATCTGCTTTCACACTCTGCCTCCCACTACGTAAAAGATGCTCAAGGGTATGCTAGAGAGAGGCACTGGTCTATATCTCAGATTTAGACATCTCGTGTCTGCAGGTGGAAAAAGTGCCTAATCTAATTCCTGTATCTATACTTATGAAACAGAGAATCTCTCTTTCCACATAAAGCTTCACCTATGTCATCTGGAATTTGAAATGATCTCTGGTCTGGGATTTTTGGGATCTGATCATTATTTTGAAGGCCTAAGGGAAAAGGGGAGGAAATATACCCTGCCTAAGAATCAAGTTCCAGGGGCGCCTCGGTGGCTCAGTGGAGTCATGATCTCATGGTTTGTGAGTTCAAGCCCTGCCTCAGGCTCTGTCCTGACAGTTCAGAGCCTGGAGCCTGCTTTGGATACTGTGTCGCCCTCTTTCTCTGCCCCTCCCCAGACCATGCTCTCTCAGAAATGAATAAATGTTAAAAATTTTTTTTTAAAGAATCAAGTTCCAGGCAAGATGCAAAATGTGCATCTTCAATGTCCCTAACCTGCTCCTCTCCCTACCACTGCATTCTGCTCATCGGCCTGGGTCACTCTCCTAGTAACATCCTCTGGTCCAGACTTCCCAAACCCTAACCTTGCAAAACTTCCCTGCCCTAAATCTGAGCTGATAAACGGGGTGGGGGTGGGGGGAGGGGAGTACTAAAATGATCTCCAACACCTGTTTACAAGTAATTGATCTACACAGATTTTCTGGTGATCACATACCTTCAATAATGGCTAAATATTTCAAAAATCAACTGAAAGCATGAAGACCTTCCACTCTAATATACTTGGACCATCAATCCTACAGGGCCATAGGAAGAGTAGCACTCCCAACCTTCCCTTCCAGTACAATGATCACTAAGAACATGAGATTCACATCTTAATGTGCTTTGTGTGATCCATCAGCTGGAGTTTTTATTTGGCACAATCCCTTACGCCATATTAGTCATGCACATGTCAGCTGCTTACCTGACCAGCTCTGCCTTGCACCACTCTTTACTTCAGTTTCTGAATCCCTGACCACATTTACTTCTTCTTGAAGATCTGCACACATTTTCCCCCTCCCCATTCCCTACCCGTGTGTATACCTTTGCCTCATCAGTTTTTCCTCATCAGTTAAAAAGCCTATCCAAATGTTAAGCACACAGGGGCCCATTTCCTGACCAAGTTTTATTTACATGACGTACTCTCTGAGAGCTTCATGCATTTCTTCCATAGAAGCCGTCAAAGCTCTGATAACTGTTCTGCTATTTACCATCTGTCGCCATGTGGAGGCAAGCAGCACAAGGACAGGGACCATCTCTGTTATGTCCAGTGATGGATCTCCAGAATTGAGCTTAGTGGCCCCGCATAGAGTGTGGTGTCATCAACATTTGTCAACTAAATGCATAAATAACTTGACAAAAATGGACACTTTAAAAACAGTCACAATATCACTGTCCTGCAAAGTGGGAGTTATCAAATAACACCCAAAGAGAAAATCTGGTTAGAGAACAGGTAGGCAAAAAAGAAACATGAAATGGCCTAAACTTTTTGCAAATGAAAGGAAAACCTTGACAATCCATATGCCTTAGAACGTGGAAGACAAATCCACTCACATGCCTTATCTTTCTGGAGAATGGAGGCATTTACATAAAAATGAATTTAAAATAATAAAAAAAAAAAACAAGCTCTACTGTTAGCCATTAAATAAAAAGCTGAAACCTGAAAAGGAAGCTTCAGAAATTATCACAAGCCAAACAGAGAGTCATGGGTTTTTTGTGTTTTTTTGTTTGTTTTTTTAGCACAAGGATTAGTCCCCAGACAATCCCAGAAAAATCCATGCAAGTTTTAACCACCAAGAAAAAAGTTCTGAACAGTCGTCTCACTGGATTCAAAGGCTGCCAAGTACTCAGTGACCAAAAGAACTCACTATCTTCCGCAGGGGGTTAGACCAGAGCAGGGGTTCTCCACCTGGGCCTGCTTCAGAACCACTTGATCTTTCTACACAGGTGCTGGGCCCATCCACAGAGCTTCGATTTCAGGAGGTCTGGGTGCAAATTTTTACTTCTAACAAGTTCCTAGCTCACGTTGATGCTTCATGCTGGTTTGGGGGATCCCACTTTGAGAAGCATTAACAAAATTTGGAATAAAAAGCAGGAAGCCTACAATGTAGGCAGAGGTGGGAGACTGAACATATCCTTCCCCCCGTTTCCCTTATTCTACCATACCTCCCCCCCAAAAAATCCAATCTATTCTAACTCTTCGCTTAGTTCACACCCTGAAATAAAGACAGCAGGTAGACCAAGTGTACCATCCTTAAAGCCTACTTCTTGGGGGCACCTGAGTCGTTCAGTTAAGCGTCTGACTGTTGATGTAGGCTCAGATCATGATCTTATGGTTTGTGGGATTGAACCCCAATGGGGCTCTGCACATCCCCTCCCAACTCTCCCCTGCTCACTTACACACACTCTCTCTCAAAATAAATAAATCAACAACAACAACAAAAAGGCTGTTTCTTGTAGCCACCTATCTCCTCTTGAACAGAACTTCCTGGTCTACAGAAGTCCAGTGCAGAGCCACACAAATGGACATCATTATTGGTATACCATGATTTAAAATAACAAAAATGGGGGAGCCTGCGTGACTCAGACGCTTAAGCCACTGACTCTTCCTTTCGCCTCAGGCCATAATCTCACGGTTCATGGGTTCAAGCCCCACATTGGGCTCCGCGCTGGCAGCATGGGGCATGCTTGGGATTCTCTCTCCCTCCCTCTCTGTCCCTCCCCGATCATTCTCATTCTCTCTCTCAAAGTAAATAAACTTTTAAAAAAATAAGTAAAAAATAAAATAAAAATAGTTGCCACTTGTTAAACATTCTCCACGTGCTCATGGTTACATTCTATTTACTATACATACACCGCTTAGTTCATATATACTTATTATAACCCTGGAGGTACATGGAAGCCATCCTCATGCTTCACGTATTCCACATATGCTAATCTGCCCACCCTCTAAAATTGTAACTCTAAAAGCAATACTCTCGGAATTTTCATTCATTCAGACATGTACACGTTTCCAGATAAGGTCAAATAAGGTGACACTCTGCCTCCTTTCAGGTCTCATGTGTAAACAAGTAACTTTTCCACAGTCTATTTAGTACCTTGTATTTTCACATTTTGTTGATTTCACTGCTTAAAATGGCCCACACATATTTTCATGCCGTCTAGTGTTCTCAAGTTCAAGAAGGCTATGATGTGCCTTATGGAAAACATACATGTGTTAGATAAGCCTTGTTCAGGCACAAGTTACAGTGCTGTTGGCCATGAGTTCAATGTTAAAGAATAATCAATATATATAAAATAACGTGGCTTTAAATACAAACACACATAAAACAAGATTATGTACTGCCTGGTTGACAAAAATGAACAGAAGCTCATAGGAACCTAAATGTATTCGCTAATTTGTGTTGATAGCAACTTTATAGACCGTAACTACCTCAGATAATGAGAACTGATGTATTTGTAACAACACAGAAGATAGTTTTTACTTCTATTTTACAAATAAAGAGATTTTTGCTTAAAGGGGTAAGAACACATGGCAGGGAGTAGTAGAGTCTGGGTTCTAGCCAATTTCCGT
The DNA here is from genome assembly GCF_027475565.1 of Acinonyx jubatus. NCBI lineage: Eukaryota > Metazoa > Chordata > Mammalia > Carnivora > Felidae > Acinonyx > Acinonyx jubatus. The sequence continues at coordinate 119,391,431 of NC_069383.1, forward strand.
TCAGGCATGCTCTGACAATACACACTAGACACAGAGGGACTGAACATCCTAATGGATGAATTCTGGGTTCAAATATGGGCTTAGCCCTGACTTGACACTGGGTAGTTAGCTCCCTGCATCTGAGGTTCCCTGTCAACAAAATGGACATACTCATGATGCATGAATGAGTTAATATGTGTAATGTACTTGAAACAGAGTCTGAGTTCATTTCAAAACTAACAGTCTATAGGATCAGGATCAGACCTTATAGTAGGTCCTGAGGAAAGCAAACAAGTAGGTAAGAAAATTGTCGTCCAGCTAACAAATCAGGCTCTGAGGCCCAAGAAATTTACATTCCTTGGGTACTGTGTCTCCCCCATGGATGGAGACCACAACGGGAAAGTTATAGTTCTATGCACACAGCCATGTATCATCTCTCATGCACTTATGTGGCAGGAAGCACTCCGTGCATGGATTAATAAGTTCATTCTTTCCCTAATAACCAAGCTTGAAAGAATGCTATTTGTCAGTTCTTTCAAGTCTATGGCTTTGTAATGTCCCTTAAAAAAATATCAGTTTCCTGGTCCCTTCCTAGGTGTAAAATAAGGTTTATTTCCATCTTCCAGAAAAACAACCGTGTTATAAGGTACTGATTGCCTTGTTATTTGGTTCTAAATAATACTGAGAGGTACTTACTAAAAGTAAAGGTTTGGATTTCTCTCCTTTGCTTTCTACAAGAGACTAACGCTACCTTCAGTTTTGTAGGGTTATTTATCAGATTTGATAAAACAACACATTTCAAACGCTTCGCACAGTGCCTAGTCAGTACCAGGACACAGGAGCATCTTGCACAGGCTAATAGGTCCCAGAAATAATTTCTTTAAACATCTGTTTAACATTTATTGAGTAAAGATGCTAACTGGCTGCACTGAGAGAAGGATGGAGAAGAGAAACATGTTGGCCAGTCCTTCCTCTCTCAGGAATTCAACTTTGGCCTCAGACTCACTCCAGAGCTAGGTTTATCAATATCAGCTCCCTCGACATTTAGCCAGGATTATTTATTGCAGAGGAGGCAAATAGGTGTCCTGTCCACTGTAGAATTGACAGTGGTGTCCCTGGTTTCTACCTACAAGAGGCCACTAGCGTTCCCCACCAGTTAGAACAACCAAAAAATGTCCTTAGATATTGCCAAGAGCCTCGTCCCACAAGATGGGGGTGGGGGATCACCCCCCTAGTTGTAAATCACTGCTCTAGAGAATGATGAAGACATTTACCTGATGAGCACCAAGGGGACCACCCCGGTCCTCACTCAAATCTGAAATGTTTGGCCTGTATCCATGCCATGCCATCCATTCATTATTTGTATTATCAGCCCCATGAGGTTGCACAAGGCCCCTGGGTATCCTCTCTCACCACAGGCTAGTGATACATAGGACAGAAAATGTGTATGACCTAAGTGACACAGTGTATACAGCACTCTCTGTGGGGATGACATCTGGTAAACAGTCTCTCTTCCCTTCTCACAGTGATGCTGTCACACCACTCACAGACTGGCACGTGGGCACATAATCAGCCTGCCCTTAAAGCTGTGTTGCAAGTTTGATACATGATAGCTTTCAGTGTTATTATGAATACAACATTTTACCCCATAGCTATCTACTTAACCTGTGTTTTTATAAGCCAAATCCATCTACATAAAGAGAAACCAATAAAATATTGTTTTCACTCTCCTTTTAACCTAAGAGCTCCACCTGATACCCTAGCAATCTCTTGAAAAGTTGGTGACAAGGCTTTGTTTCTAGGTGAACACTTAAATTTCTTTCCTGCTCTGTGCAGTTGCGAGTACATGCTGCATTTTGATTCAAACTGTATCACAGGTGCTGATTCCCCGTCATGCTGTTCACAGACTGGACCTAGGGAGGTTGATTTAGGACATGACGGAGCACCCACGGCCTCTCCAAGCGCTCTGGAGCATCATTTCAGATGTAGTCCACTGCTTCGGGAAACTAAAAGCATAAATGCCTTCACCATAAATAACAGTAAGCAGGTGCCATATGGTTTGGCAGTTGCATGTGGTTACATATCACATCATTATCTCTTGCATTAAACACCCTGATTAACAAGGGAGTGAAGCTGCCTCCCCTTTGAAATTTTAACCAAGGGTGTCAGCAACTCAGCCAGGAACTGGGGCAACACTAAAAGTCCAACAAGCCAAAAATTGCCCCCATAGTGTGATCCTTCACCAGGCAAAACCTGTTAAGCAGTACTGCCTCCAGCTTCAGCAACAATCCTAAGGGAAATACTGCATTATTCTCTTGTCAAATGTTCATTTACCTCTAGGAAAAAAATGAGCCCTCTCAGAAGGGAGGTAACAGCTGTGCATATGCCTTCCTTGAATGAACTTTCCTTTGTTACATTTAGATAGAATCTTAAATAAAATCACCTTTGCTGGAGAACATGAAATAAACAAATTCAAGAAATTAAGGTTTAGACATTTAAAAAGAGACAGTTGGCACATTGGAAAGAAAAGATCTGTTTTAATTATCTGTTTTAATAATACTGTCTTTCATAAAGACAGTATTTGCCATGAGCTGGGCAGAGTCTACGAGCAGCTCATAAATTAGTACATTCACTCACCACCACAATCCAGGTGATAAAGGATCTTGTTAGTATCCCCATTTCACAGCCAAGAGGCTCAGACAAGTTGAGGAATTTGGCCAAGGAAGTGGCAGAGCTGGAATTTAAACCTAGGAAGTCTTTTCCATAGTCCATGTGCTTAACCACTGGTGTAAATTGTTTTATGATCCGAGTCGTATTCTCAGACACTCAAGGCTTATTCACAACGGGCCTTGTTAATAACAAGGTTACTGACTATTTAACCTGGAGAAAGTCTCAAATTTTTGAGATTACAACCTTTTAATCTATTAAGCAGGAATAATGATAACCCCTCGATCCAAAGATAATATGCATAAAAATTCTTTAGAAATCTAGGAAATTATTAAGTACTGTGTCACAGCACAGTGTAGTGTGCTATAAACTAGTGTAAAGACTTCACACGATGGGGGGGGCTCACTTTTCTGAACATCAAAGCACATAATAGAAGGACTATTTTATGACATGAGAAAATGTGCATAATCTACTTAAAAGGGAACAAAGCTGAACACACACACACACAAAAATTGTGCATAACTTGATATGTGTAAATACATTTACAACAATAGGTACAGAGAGAAACATTATGTCATGAAACTTTAGAGAAAGTTGATGTTGTATAAACATATCCAGATGTACAGGCACACCAACATATGTGTATCTACATACATATATATCTGGTATACATATCTCTTTAAGACTAGAAGAATTTAAGGGAAAATATTAACAATCGTTATCTTGCAAAAGCGCCTTTCTGTTTTCCAAACTTTCTGCATTGAAAAGATGTTGCTTTATCATTAGCAACAAAATGAGAAAATGTTCATTTTTAATATGTGATTATAGGCAGACAACATGAAGTCTTCTAATATGTGAAATAATTTATTCTTAACTCAGAAAATCGGGGTAACAATGAAGCCACAGAAACCCCCATTTTAACACAGGTGGTGAAGAGCAAGTCTCGTGTTTATTATTGCACTCTCCACTTTCCCAGGTTTCCAAGGGGTTACCAAAACAATGCAGTATGCCCAGGAAAAAAATAGTTTCACTGAACTAGCAATATGGTGAAGTGCTCTGCCCGGAGATTCCACTATATCTGAATTGGCCTGGCTGTTGAAAGAACCTGCTCCAGTCACAGGAACTGTTCCTGGATCATTATCAGAAAGCATTTTGTTTCTCATCCCTTTGCAGAAGTAGATCTGAAATTCCAAGCGTTCTTTCCTGTTCATTTTCCTATGGTTCAAAATAACCTCTGAAGTTGGTGAAAACCAAAATGTGCATTATTAGCACTCTGTCTCTATCCTACTGCCATCAGTATTGTTTTCCTAGGGCATGGCCTGAGTCAGAGAACATCCTTCCTCCACTGCGTTTAATGGCCCCCTTTACACACAGATCAGCTCTCCACCTGCCTCAAGGGCTTCCGCCATCTGGCTGCAGTTTGCCTTTCCAGTCTCATCTCCTGCTGCACCCACATCTGTATCCTGTGTGGATTTCTCACCACTGCCAAGCCAGGTTCCGCAGTCTCGAAGTCTCGGGCCCTTTTACTGGTGGTGATCCCTTTTCCTCAAAGGTCTTCTTCCCTCCACATCTCGGCACCCCAGAAAAATCCTATCCAGTCTCCCAAGCCCAGCTCCATAGTGTCTCCTTGAAGAATATTCTGTGTTGTTTTTTTAATTGAAGCTAAGTTGACATCTAATATGTTCTTGGTTTCAGGTGTACAGAGATTTGATAATTACATACATTACAAAATGCTCGCCACAGTAAGCGTGGTTACCATCTGTCACCATGCAACATTATTACAATCTTATGGACTATATTCCATATGCTGTACTTTTTATCCCCATGACTTAATTACTTTATAACTGGATGTCTGTACTTCTTAATCCCCTTCACCTATTTCACCCATCCCCGACCCATCGCCCCTTTGGCAATCACCAGTGTGTTCTCTGTATTTACGAGTCTGCTTCTGTTTATTTGTCTGTTCATTTGTTTTGTTTTTTAGATTCTACATGTAAGTAAAACTATATGGTGTTTGTCTTTCTCTAACTTATTTCACTTAGTCAAATGTGCTCTAGGCTCATCCTTGTTATCATAAATGGCAAGATCTCTTTTTTATGACTAATATTCCTGCGTGTGTGTGTGTGTGCATGTGTCCACTCCATTTTCTTTATCCATTCATCCAATGATAGACACTTAGGTGGTTTCTATTTCTTGGCTACTATAAATAATGTAGCAATAAATATAGGGGAGCTCGATAAAGCATTTTAATTCCTCAACCCAAAAATGTTCTTTCTCCCCCTTTAGGCAGTTTTTCTCCCAGTACTTTCTGCTTGTTTTTTTTTCCCCCTTAAAACATTCCTTTCTCTACTTTATATTGTAGAGAGTACGGGCTCTGTGCTGAACGCTTGCTAGGAGCCTGGAGCCTGCTTCTGATTCTGTGTCTCCTCCTCTCCCTGCCCCTCCCCCACTTATAATCTGTCTCACTCTCTCAAAAATAAATAAATGTAAAAACAAATTTTATACTGTAGAGACTAATTAGATACCAGGACATCAAACTTTTCCCCACACAGAGAGCTTACCATATAGTAGGTCTCTGCCAGAAAGTAAACAGAATAAGCTAGCATTTGTATAGGACATTAATATACCCAGTGCTTCCATGTATATAATCCCAAGTAATCCTCACTAGCTCTCATGACAGATGTCACCAATATGATTATCTTCCTTTTGTAGACAAAGAGGCAAAGGTTGGACTTGCTGGGGTGACCTGATATTTCACCAGTGGCGTCTCTCTCCCATAAAGCTGCTAGCATTTTACTCCAAAAGATTTTCTTATTGGCGCCTCCTGTTGTCCACCACCTTAATTAACCTGCTTCTTGGAGAGGCCATCCCTGACCTGGCAGAGACAAAAGCTTTCCCTCAACTAATGAAACCCCAGAAGGAAGGTTACAAAGTGTTGTCTGTGACTGGTGGAGCCAAGCTGGCAGCAAAGTCACTGGTAAAGCTCATACTTATCAGGGTGACTGTGAAACCCACATGGCTGGCCTGACTCACCGTTCACCCCACCTGTCCCCTCAGTTTCAAGAGTCCTTTTACTTTCCAGGTGGACCCTGGATGAGTGTGTCCAGGAGCTAAGCTGCTGGGAGCAGGGCCCTTTCCAAGCTCTGAGCAAGCATGTCAGTGTCCAGGAGACACAGATGCCCCTGCTGCTCACAGTGAGCCCCTGCCATTCTTGTCATCCAGGAGTCTGCCAAACTATAGTTGCTCCCTTGGGCTCAAGACCTATAGAAGTCATTCATTCAACTAACTGCTAACTCGCCCCTGCTATAGGACAGGGATTATCACCGGCTCCCAAGACTGAGCAAGAAAGAAGACAGACCGACACCTTGACTCATAGAATGGTATTATCTTTCCAGAAAGACCTTCCTCACACATGAGCATGTGTCACCTTTCAATACTATAACAAAATACCATACAGTGAGTGGGTGAAGAAACAGACCTGCATGCCTCATGGCTCTGGAGGCTAGAAACTCAAGATCAAGGTGCTGGCCAACGTGGTTGCTTGTGAGGGTTCTTTTCCTGGTTTACAAATAGACATCTTGCTATATCTTGACCTAGCAATGAGAGAGTTCTTCTCTCTTGTATCTCATCCTATAAAGGCAATAATCCTATAATGGGTCTCACTCTCATTACCTCATCTTTTCTCTTAAGGTTTTTTTTTTTAAGTTATTTATTTATTTAGAGATGAGATAGTGACTGAGAGAGAGAGAGAGAGGGCATGTGCAAGTGAGGGAGGGGCAGATTATGAAGGAGAAAGGGAATCCAAAGCAGGCTCCATGCGGTCAGCACACAGCCAGACGTGGGGCTTGATCTCATGAACTGTGAGATCATGACCTGACCCAAAACCAAGAGTCAGACACAACCAAATGAGATACCCAGGCGTCCCCCCTCACTACTTCATCTAAACCTAATTGCCTCCCAAAGACCCCCTTTCTGAACACGATTATGCTTGAATTTAGGGCTTCAACATAAGACTTTGGGGAGAATATAAACTTTTAATCCATAGCAGCATGTTCCCTAAAAGGGTGCTAAAACATTAGCATCCTCTCACAAACCCCAGTGAACTATTCCTCAGTAACGAGAGTCCTCTACTAATTCACTTATTTATTTATTCAAATATTTATTGAAGATACACTGTAGACATTCCTGCCCTTGTGCTATCTACACTCAAGAAAAAAGGCCCAGCCCACTTCATGTGTCATGTTTTCATTTTTTTTTTTTTGAGAGACAGAGAAGGTATGTGCATACAGACATGCACACAAGCGGGGGAGGGGCAGAAGGAGGGAGAAGGAAAGAATCTCACAGAGGCTCTGTGCCCAGTGTGGAGCCCGACATGGGGCTCAATCTCACAACCATGAGATCATGACTGAGCTGAAATCAAGAGTAGCACACTCAGCTAACGAGGCCAACCAGGTACCCCTAATGGTCATGTTTTCAAATCTGGACTGTCTTTCCTAAAGACTCCTGGTTTTGCACTCCTTCCCTATGTCATATTGCTGTTTAAAATCAAAGAAACATAATCGCAATACATCATGCCCCACAGTGATGGAACCCAGCAATCTCCAAATGCATTAGTTCAGTAATATCATTAGCCCCGGCTCCGTCTGACACACTGAAAATAAAAACAGAAATAAAGCCTTTTGCCAATATGCACCTCTTTCAAATGAAGGAGATGAATGAGAACTCGGTGAAGGGAAGACCAAACTCAAAGTACATACACTTGTTCCCAGTGTGCAGACTCCTCAGCTTCTTGCCAGGGAGATTCTGACTCAGCGGGTCTGAGACAGGGTTCCAGAATCTGCACAGTTCATTCATATGCTCCTGAGGTGATTATAGTCAGTCAGCAAAGGACAGATAAAGACAGGCTCCAAAAGAGGAGTGGCTTATCAAACAGAGCACTCCTGGGTGAGAAACTAGAATGTTCAAAAAGGATAGAGGTATGAATATAGATGATATAGATGCAGATGTAGATCCCAACCCTTCTTGTCCCTTTGCATGAAGGCTAGAGACCCAGGATGTTCCAAATGGTTTACTATTATAAGGAAAGATGCTTAAAGGAACCTGTCTTAGAGGTGAAGACTTGTCAGAAGAGATTGCACAAGGTTTATTTTACCTGCCACTATGCCTTAACTGTACTACAAAGAGAACTCTTGGGGTGGAAGGCCACTTTCATTTCCCCTCTTCCATCCCAGTCTCTAAACCTTGAGGGAGAAAAGAGGTAGTGATAGAGGTTGGCTGATATACAGCTTGTCAGTGCACTAATGGTCTGATGCCACACACCATTTCACAAAGGCTACTCAACAGCCCTTAGATATTAGAACCCAGTTAGTCTCAGACTGAGATAAATTTAAAGTAGTACCCAGGGGACAAGTCTATACGAGGTCAGTAACTCACACTGGACCTGGGAGGTCTCTTGCTAGAATCTGTACAGAGAATGAGAGTTGTTTACTAGAGAACCAATGACTTGCCTAAGGCCCTTGTGGATCCGTGACACAAAAGACTGTTTCCATCAGCATTGCAGTCTCCAACAGAGATTAACTCATGCCAATGGTAGTGAGTATTATTTCACTTTCAAATTATCTGGATCTGAAATCCTCTAGCTAGGTTATTTATCTAGTATAGATGAGAATTTGTCATTACAAACTACAATTCTAGCTAATCTTTTTAAATTCTCTACATTGGGCGCCCCTGGAGCAGGAAAATAACCAGACTCCAAAATTTTCCCAGAAAATAAATTTACTGTCAATTCTCTCATATACTTTCTCTCTTCCAAGTGATCAAACAATAATGGGCAATTTAATCTAATCTTCTTTTAAGTGGACATGCTCCTACAATCATTTTGCTATTATAAATAATCAGGTATGTTACAGCCTCTTTTAAAACAGCACTAGATATCCTATTCTACTCTAATATACTTCTATAGAAACACCTGTGTACAAGATCCGTAAGTAATACTAAGAAAACAGAGACTTTGGGTTGGGGCAGCTATCATTCACATTATAAAGAAAAAGTAACAAAGTAGCCAACAATGTATATTTAATTCTGATATTTAACTAACCACACTATATTAAGTGTAAGTCTTTGGTGAAGGAATGAAACCAAACGGGTAATTAGGATTCACTCCACTTAAAAAACAAAAACAAAAACCCAGCCAACTTCTTGATACATGTATGATGACAGTTTGGTTTGTCATGCACCAAGATTCTAAGTTAACATATGCCAAACAAATGTTTGTATGAAGGAAATTTACAAATCCACAAAGTATGGGCTAGTTTAAAAAACAAACAAGCAAACAAAACACTTCATCATAAAATCAGAAGGATCAATGTTCTTAATACTCTCAAACTGGCCAGGCAAGTAGCAAATCTGGTTACTGACTCAGCAGTGGTTTGCATGCTCCCCTTGCACTGGGCCCATGCTCTCCAGCTCACCCGCCCCACCACTCTCCATTCCCCCCCCACCCTATAAATTGATACATTTCTGCTATTTACTCTGACCCCTGATGACATTTGAAAGGTCATAACCCTACCGTAGAAATTAACTAGGCAAAGATTAAGCTCCAGGGGCCAACCCCATCCTATGTTTTGCCACTTTGATACCAGAAAGAGAAAAAGGGAAGGAACATACAACTGCAAAGGAAGAACAAGAGGCTAATTATAGTATTTCAAATATTGGCAGAGATGATAAATTAACTGCCTCCTTGACCCCTCTCTGACTTTCCCCCTTCTTCACCTCAAGCTCTAGCTGCTGATGTCTGGATTCCCACTACATTTAGCTATAATGCCCTCCTAGACTCCTAATAACAGATCCCTGTGCCCCAAGCTTAAAAGAACCTACATTTATGCTCCTTAATGGAGAAGTTAAATCTCCATAAAAACTGAGTTCAGGCCCAAGCTTCCTTCCCCCGATGCGGACCTCTGTGTTCATATTATAAACACAACTCTCTTGTGGTGAAGTAAGCCCCGATTTACAAGGGGTTCATTCATTCATTAAAAAATATTTAAAGTACATCTACCAAAACTCAGACATCATTTTGGGAATGATGATATAGCAGCAAACAAGTAAAAAGACCCCAGTGTAAAAGAATTTGCTTAGAAAAAAAAAAAAAAAACATAAGGATAATTTCAGAAACTGGGTCTGCACCATGAAGACAATAAAACAGGATGAGAGAGAGGAGGACAGGGACACCATAGGAATAGCCTCACTAAGGAAGGGGAAGTTAGGCTGAAATATGATGGAAAAAGAGAAGCCATCCATTCAAATATCTAGAGGAAGAACATATGCAAAGGTCCTGTGGTAGGAACTAGCTTGGTACCTTTGAGAATAGGAAAAATGCTAGTGTGGCTGGAGGTTGAGAGTGAGTGGGAGTGAAAGGAGAGGACATCAGAGAAAAAGTCAAGGGCAGATCCTATAATATCCGGAAGACAATATTGAGTAATTTTGATTCTATTTCAAGTATAACATGAGCCAGGTGGAAGAAGCTAAACAGGGTGAGAGTGGGAAGCATGATTAAATTTATAGGTCACAAGATCCCTCTGGCTGCTGCATGGAGAATAGCTGATGGGAGAAAAACTAGCTGCAGGGAACAGTAGTCTGCAGACTACTGTAACCATGCAGATGATGGTGGCAAGAGCTGGGGTGCGGCAGGAGAGCTGGCGAGTAGTGGTTCAGATTCTGATAGTTTGTGGTGGAACTGGCAAGACAAGCATAGAGCAGTTGATACCGTTCTGCTTCACCTGTCTCCAATGGTGCCGAGGGACTGGTGATCCAGGTGTACCCAAGGGCCTACTCCCTGAGGCTGGCAGTGCATTACTGTCCTACAGCTGGTGCTTAGTACACCCACCAGCCATGTTTAAAACAAACAAACAAACAAACGAAAAACCTTGAGGTGCCTAGGTGGCTCAGTAGGGTGAGTGTCCGACTTTGGCTCAGGTCATGATCTCACCATTCAAGGGTTCCAGCCCTGCCTCGGGCTCTGTGCTGACAGCTCAGAGCCTGGAGCCTGCTTCAGATTCTGTGTCTCCTACTCTCTTTATCCCTCCCCCACTTGCTCGTGCTCTCTCTCTCTCTCGCTCTCTCTCTCTCTCTCTCTCTCTCTCTCAAAAATAAACACTTACAAAGTTGTTTAAAACAATCTTAGACAGTATTTGTTAGAAGAGCGAAGTAACAGCCTTGGTCCTGCAGATAACCCCCTATACAGCCTCAAGACAGAACTTTGTCCTCTGTAGGGCTCAGGTATCTCTTTGAAGAATGAAGCCAGTGAAACAGATAAGTGAAAGTTTCCCCTAGCACCACTCACACCAGGAGCCTCAGTCCATGACAGGTAGCTCTCCTTTTACACTTTGAAGCCACGACTAGCAACAATGATGACAGCCAACACTTAATGGAATTTTACTCTGAGCTAGGCCCTGTGCTAGGGCTTTCGATACATTGTCCCAATTCTCATCTCAACATGGTGAGGGAAGTAAGACTGTCCTCATTCAATAGATAAGACAAAAGAAACAGAGGTGAAATAAGTTGCCCAAGGACAGCACCTAGTACGAGGATAAAGTGGGACATAAACCTAGACCATTTAAGCCCAGGATATAGGCTTATAACCACCGTGATATGCTTCCTCCTAATAAACAGCAAAGTGGCCCCTCCTCTCCTGTCCAACTCTGCTTCCTACCCTACTTGTGTACCATCATGTGCCTCTGGCCTCTGTTTTCCCTTCTAAAAGGTAAACATCTTTGCCCTGCCCAAAAAAATCTTCAAGTAAAGGGCTTCTAAGCTCCTCATCCTTCCCATCTTCATACAAAGTTCTCTGGTTTGGTATCTTCCCTTAAAATCTATCTCCTGAACATGGACCTATTTCTCCACATGTGACTCAGCCATGACAAAGCTCCCTGAGATTATTTCCTCCCATTGTGCAGTTTCTGAATATACAGTTTAGGGATGCACTAGTACGTTCTTCTAGCTGCATGTATGATATCACACAGGGAATTCCGGTTAAAGAGTACAGGGTTCAAGGTCAGCAAATAGGCATGGAAAACAGGAAAGCTGCATTCAAGTCCCAACTTTTGCCATTTGTCAGCAATGTGGTTTTGGGTAAGTCACTTAACCTATCTGAATCTCCTCTCCCCATCCATGCAAGGGAAATAATAATACCTCTTCTGTAAGGTGGAAGATCAAATTAGATCATCCAGATACAGGACTTGATAAAATCCCTAAAATTTAAGTTCCTTAAAAATGTTAAATCTTAGCAATTATTATCTTTATGGGGGAAAAGACTAGACAAATGACACAGAATGACACACGCGGATTCCCAAGACCCTAAATGACAGAATATTGCACAAGAAACAGCACCACTTAACTCCAGTGACTGGACAGAGAACCTGGACGCACCCATCACAAACAGCATACTGGTTAACCACATGGGCTCTGACAACATTCAGCGTCACCACTTAAAAGCTGTGAAACCTTGCGCACCTTGCTAGCTCTAAGTTTCATTTGCTTCAGGGTAAGTGGAAATGGCACAACACCCTCCTGGTTGGATGGTGTGAGAAGGACAGGAAATAACGTATACCAAGTGCTCACCCCGATGCTTGACACATGTTGAGGGCATTACGAGTACTGGTGAGAAGTCCCATCCTCCATTCACTTGACATGTATTTATCAAGCACCTACTCCGTGCCATGCATGGTTCTAGGGGCTTTGATACAGCAATGAATACATAACTTCTGTTCTCATGGTGCATGTACTCTAGGAGAAAACATAGCCAATAACCTAACAAATCTGTCAGGTGGTGATAAGAGCCATGAAGACAAGTCAAGCAGGGTAAAGGAACAGAGCGTGATGGGGTGATCAGGGAAGTGCTGATTACAGGGAGGTGTCCCCAAGCAAGAGCTCTGTCCAACGCTGTTTTACAGACAGGAGTAGACAAATAGATGGCTCTATTCTTGCACCTTGATTTAGGCTAGCTTTATTTATATATGTATATATAAATATATAAAATATATATATAATTTATTTACACATATATAAAAATATATAATTTATTTGTATATATAAATATATAATTATATAACATATATAAATATATAAAATATATATATAAAGGTTCACGTTAGTACAGCTTGTTAGCAGTCAAAAGGTAATTTCCATTTGGCAACATTCTAATGAATAAAACATCGCCAGGAATAGCAAGCAGAATCTGATCCGCTGGAGGCTATACACAGAGCATCGGAAATGAAAGGCTCTGACCCTAGGCCACCCCTGCAATGAGAAGCAAAGATAGCACATGTTCCCAGGTAGTTAGGAAGAGAAAGATGTTTCTGTAAGTGAATAACACACTTGATCTTCCGTTCAATTTCAGAAGTAACTTAGCTTTTTCCAAATCAGCCAAAAATAAATTAAGAGGAAAATGGACTCCACTGGAATATCTCAAATTAGAAACCTTTTCATATTTGAGGTCTTTCATGCCTCTGGCATCAGAAGGCTGGGAAAGTAGAGCTAATCTCAATTTTTTCCTTACCCTGTACACTCAGGCTTGTGAGTCTTCTGAGATACTTGTGACATTGGCACTCAAATCAATCCGGCAGGCACTTACTGATTCTCTGCTACATACCAGGATGCCAAGGTAGAATATGATCCATATTGCGAATGAGCTCACAGCCAAGTAGGGAAGACATCTGTATGAACAAATAATTGCAATCAAGCAGTATGAGTGAAAGAATGGATCTTTAAGGTGTAGGAAAGAAAGAAAGGAGGGGGGCAGTGAAGAAAGCTTCCTACAAGTAGAAAACCAACTGGGCTTTGGGAAATGAACATGGGCCAAGTGGGTGAGAAAATCATGCCAGAAAGAGGCAACAGCATGAATAAAAACATAAGTTCTAAAACAGCATGGCACACTCAAAAGAACTATGAATAGAATTTGGGGTTTCAGGGGCACAAAGTAGAAGTGGACTGATGTCATGTGAAGACGTTCAAAAGCTAGATAGGGATCAGGTCTTGAAGAATCTGTTTGTACTGCTTTCTTACTTCCTGTGTTTAAACAGGGTACTAATTGGCTATCCATTTAAAAATACCCAGGAAAACCCATTAGTTAATCTTGTTCCTCAGAGTCATTCACACATTCATCTCCAACTTTAATAACTTGTTATTCATGGCCTGAAATCTCCTTATCCTATTCCCTCTAGAGCCATACCTTAATGTATGAAATTGAATTTATGGCTAGTGAAGGGTAACAGATTAATAGCACTATAAATTAATCTATTCATCCATATACTAAGAGTAGAAAACCTAAAAAGAGGCAGTTCAATCTAACACCATCCATTATTATGCCTTAAAACTCAAGCCCAGAGAAATGAGATGAAAATTTATAACCGAAGACTGAAGAGCAGGGGGCAAGCGAGAGCTGGGACCACAGGGAATACTACGCAATGTTCAGTTTCCAGAACCCTCTTAGGAAGACACTTTCAAGCAGGAATTTCTTACTTTAAAAAATTGCGTTATGTTTATATTACATCAAATAGCAGTGTTTTATTGCTTCACTGATAAAGGAAGACATATTAAAATATGATTTACTCCAGTCTGTTGTCAACAAATAATACAATGATAGTAATAATAAATGAGTGAGTGAGTGACTAAATAAGGGACATGCAAGTTATTAAGAAATTCTCTGTTTTGGAAAGACAGATACCATATGTTTTCACTCTTATGTGGATCCTGAGAAACTTAACAGGAACCCATGGGGGAGGGGAAGGAAAAAAAAAAAAGAGAGAAGTTAGAGTGGGAGAGAGCCAAAGCATAAGAGACTCTTAAAAACTGAGAACAAACTGAGGGCTGATGGGGGGTGGGAGGGAGGGGAGGGTGGGTGATGGGTATTGAAGAGGGCATCTTTTGGGATGAGCACTGGGTGTTGTATGGAAACCAATTTGACAATAAATTTCATGTATTTAAAAAAAAATTCTCTGTTCTGGAAAGAAAAGAGGAGACAGACTTTAATAATATTTCATTGGCCATAGTCTTATCGGAGCCATTGAGTATATAGCTTGTGCCACCATGTTATGTGCCATTCATATGACAGATATTACTGACCCGTTGGCATTCCTTTCTCATCCAGTTGCCCCAGGCTGACATTTTGGAGCTGGCAACCACAGTATGCCAACCTCAGCTAACAGACTCCTACCTTTTTCTGACAAAACCAGACGCTCTCCGTTGAAATCCATCTTTCATCTTTTCACCCAAGTTGTCTTCCAACTTGTCGAGGCCAACCATATCGTTCAGCCATGCTAAGAGCTCCCATTGGCTTATTCATGCCTAGAAGGATAAATATAAACTTTTTACTGTAGTCTAGAAGTCCTTTCACAATTTGGACTTATGTCACCTCTGTTTCTGGCCTCACCCCACACCCTTCTCTTGTCTATACACTAATTCAGATATACCTACATCATTCCCCTGAGATTCAAACCTTTAAAAACACCTGGATTTTGTACATGGTATTCCATTCTTCTTTATCTGGTAAACTACTAGTCATGCTACAAAGTGTGTGAATCAACTGTCACTTCCCCAGTGAGCCCTTCCTGTAATGGCCATCTGTTAGCATCTACTCCCCCTGGTTCAGGACACATCCTTCCCTGACTTTCAGCATAGAGGGTTCAGGGGAGGTTACAAGAGAGGTCACTAGGCCAACAAGCATGGCATCATCCTGGACACAAAGACTGGTTCACAAATGGACATGTGTCACCAGAGGTACAGAGTACATTCCATCTAGGACTCCTCCACACTACTAGGAAATAGGCATGAATTTTAAACATCTAATCAAGAGTCACCCTGCTGGGTAGATCATTTTTGCCGTCATGTGGGAAGAGGTTGCAGAAAGATCCTTCCCTGAGAAAGAGATACTGAAAACAGGGATAATAATCCTCTTTCTAATGACAGTATTTGAGTCCTTGGACTTTGTTTTTCTTAAGTTTGAGGTTTTATTTTGCAAAGAGAAGGATATCACTGACATATTCCCCTAGTGTCTCCAAAAAAAGAATTAATCACCATTTCCTTTATGGTCCCATAGATCTCTTCTTAAAATCCCTCAAAGAGCAATTATCATGTCCCATCATTATTTATGTGGACAGCTGTGTCCATTACTAGAGTGAGAGCAGTGAATGTCTTATTCACCTTTGGGACACCAGTGCCTGACACAGCATCACTACAAATGTCTGCTGAAGAATAAATCCCAGTCACATTGCTAGTTTCATTCTCCTCTCAGAAGATCTCTGCGAATTTTAAGGGCCAATGATCCCCACATTTTCCTTCCCTCTTCAATGTGCTGTCATAATTTCCCATGGTACCAAAGGTAGTTGTCTTTCCAAACCCGCTTGTAAGTCATTCAAATAATGAACTATGCATTTCAGTGGAGTTACAGGCCACATCAGAACCTCCAAGAGGCTAATGTGTTAAAAAAAACATAACGTTAAAATGCTCATGTGCAGGGAGGGTGGGGGGTGCCTGACTTTCTTAGTTGGTGAAACATCTGACCCTTGATTTTGGCTCAGGTCATGATCTCCTGGTTCGCAAGATCAAGCCCTGTGTTGGGTTCTGTGCTGGCAATGTGGAGCCTGCTTGGGATTCTCTATCTACCTCTACCTCTCTCTGTCTCTCTCTCCCTTAAAATAACTAAATAAATAAACATTAAAAATAAAAATAAATGTTCATGTAGGAACTGCAAGGAAATCTAATTTTTTTAATGTAAATTGTGGAAAATAAAATTCAATCCAATCTTTGGGTGCCTGGGTGGCTCAGTCAGTTGAGCATCTGACTCTTCATTTCAGCTCAGGTCATGATCTCACAGTTGTGAGATCCACACCCAGCATCATGGAGCCTTGGATTCTCTCTCCCCATCTCTCTCTCTCTCTCTCTCTCTCTCTCTCTCTCTCTCTCTGCCCCTCCCCTGTTTGCATGATCTGTCTCAAAATAAATAAATAAAAATTTTAAAAATATTTAAAAAATAATAAAAATTTTAAAAATAAAATAATTTTTAACAATTCAATCCAATATTTGTGACTGGTGGAGCCAAGGATATATTTCAAATCCATAAAGATAAATAGCAAAATGTTTAAAGGATTATGAGAGTGGTAGGATATCTGGTGATTTATTTCTCTACTTCCTTCTTTATTCCTTTCTGTATTGTCTTTATCATTTCTTTTTACAAGGATCATGGATTTATATTTTAATAAGAAAACAAAACCTCTTTTTGTTTTAAAAATAAAATTACAGGGTGCCTGGGTGACTCAGTCGGTTAAGTGCCAGACTTCGGCTCAGGTTATAATCTCACAGTCCATGAGTTTGAGCCCCATATTGGGCTCTGTTTTAACAGCTCAGAGCCTGGAGCTGCTTTGAATTCTGTGTCTCCTTCTCTCTCTGCTCCTCCCTGACTCATGCTCACTCGCTGACTCTCTGTCTCTCTCTCAAAAATGAATAAACATTAAAAACCTTTTTTAATAAAAAAAATAAAATTACATGTCTCATTTGGCTCAATATAAGGAAAGATGGAGAGGTCCCACCTTTAAATGAATCAGAGATTCAGCTACCACCTCAGCCTCCTGCACCAGACCCTCCTCTTTAGACCCTGACATTTTGGCCAGAATCCTAAATAATTGTTCTTACTTTCCCCATTCACCAGGTTTTGCAGATGCAGCCCTTGATATCTACTTTCCCTCTCCCGTGATGTAGATAATGGCACCACTAACCCTATCTGTCATGTTAGAATATTCACATTCAAGGAATTTAGAAAAAGTAAACATATATCATGATATAGCCATATGGCAATCAAAATGAATATTTGACTTAAAATTGCAGGCAGTTGCTCAGGGCCTAGGTCTTGAGGTTTCAGTTAAAACCAAACAAAAAAAGGGGGGGCATCTAGGTGGCTCAGTTTGTTAAGTGTCCGACTTCAGCTCAGGTCATGATCTCACTGTTCCCGAGTTTGAGCCCCACACTAGGCTCTGTGCTGACAGCTCAGAGCCTGGAGCCTGTTTTGGATTCTGTGTCTTCATCTCTGTCTCTGTCCCTCCTCCACTCATGCTCTCTCTCTCAAGAATAAATAAACATTAAAAAAAAAAAAAACAATTTCTTTCTCCCTCAGTTAACATTCTACGGCAGGTATCACCAGCTTCTTGAAGTAACTAAGAAACTGAATATCGAGAGGCAACCCCTGGAGAATGTGTTTTCAAACACACCAGTTCCCATGCACTGTGCTTACTTACAAAAAAAAAAAAGAAAGAAAATACTGTAGGTAGGATGAAAACAGTAATCACAATGGCCAACAATGACCTTGACACTGTAGGGGCAATCCTTAACCATCCCAGATACACATGGGCTTCTTCTTATCTTCATCTGGGCTTCCATAACTGCCAATCTCATGCCCACCTTAAATGAAGTTTTCCAAAATCTTTTCCCCCAAACTTCAGCTGGTATTTATCAAGCACCACCTTTGTACCAAGTAGGGGTTTGCCTGGGAATGTTCACAAACCAGGTATGAACGAAGCAGAGCTCTGGTATGTAGCAGTTGCTGGTCTCCATGGTGAATTCCTCCACCATGGCCAATTTCAAGCTACCAGTGAAAAGTCACTAAACATGGAATTGTTAAGAGACGTTCAATGAACAACACTATAGAGTGTATCCCCACTGCAAACAACTTACATATAAATGATTTCAAGAGCAAGGATAACAGCAAAAGGTAGAAAAACAATTAGGAAGTGGAGATTTTTGAGCATTTGTTATATTTGTCTTTGAATAGAATTTCATTATAGTTTTCTGCCATTAAAGTTTTAGTAATGGTTGTCTTTAACAGCCTCCTCTCAAAATTCCTTACAATTTAACATTTAGCAAGAATGAGTCATTACGAGCCACACTACTGGTGCTGGAGCTTGTGATAAGGTCTGAGGATACGTGAATAACATATAGTCTCTGCTCAGAAGCAGCTCTCAGCTCCATAATAGAGAGAGACATAAGGAAATTACAGCAAAGTGAAAACTGCTAAGGGGAAGTGTCAACAAAACACTGAAAGCACAAACAAGCCTGAGGGGAGAGTCAGGGAGAAATTCAGAATATGTTGGGCAAAAGATGCCATATCTGAGTTTAGTCCCAAAACATGCTTAGAAGTGGAGAGCAAAGAGTACAGGTAGCAAGACGGAGACAGTGCCATTTGTGTCCAAGAAAACAGCACATGCAAGAGTTTAAATGCATGAAAGAGACAGATCCTCTCTGGAGATTTCAAGGCATTTGGAACACAGAGTTCATGTGAAGAAGAAATAGAAATGAACATTCAAGTCCTTTTCCCTTTATGTCAAAACTATCCTCCACGAGAGTGGTCTTAAGAAACTTCAAGGACAAGTTCTCAAATAGGTTTTTATATCAACATCCAGCATGCATTTCAGTATAAATGTGCCACTTAACATTCCATGGGAGAAAGAGTGGGCTTCTTGAAATAAACTAGAGATTGCAACAATGAATAAGGTACATACCCACACTTGAAAAGCTCACAAAAGCCACAGTAAACAATAGTAAGAGAAAGATCATCTCTACATTCACTCTTGTACCAAAAACATGAACATACTGAAGGGGACCGTGGTGGACTGTGTGACAGGGATGCTAGATTTCCTTCACTGGTGAAAGAATTATTTCCCCCCATGCTGGAATGTTACTAGAAGATGATCTGGGACTATCAGTCCTCTTTGAAAATGGCCTCATCCATAGTTCCACCCCCTACCCAGAGAAGCTCACATCTAATAGAGAGATGGTCAATGAAGGGCTATAAAGCCCCTGGCCCCTTGCCTCAACTCAGGACAACACAGGGGAGAGCTCCTGACAGACTGGGTGAGAATATGTTGAGAGTGAATCCTGTTGCCCAGTCCTGCTTTTTTCTCCTTCATTCTGCTGGTATTGATCCTGACAAACACCCTGCATGCTTATCTCTGTCTCACAGTCTCTTTCCAGGGAATCCAACTTGCAGCAACAACCAAACAAGGTTTAATTCCTTCCTTCATTCAATAAATATTGGTTAAACTCTGTCCATGCGCCAAGCTGTATGCAGGGCACTCACGTTGCAAAAGTGAACAAAACAAATTGAAACAAAGTACATAGCCCTTGTTTCATGAAGCCTAGCAGAGAAGATAAATATGAATCAAATACTAATACTAATGAATGTGCAGAATGTACAATTAAGAAAATAATTGGTCTGAAGGCAAAGAATAGAGCTCCAAGAAAGCATGTAAAAAAAAAAAAAAAATGACTGAACTATGATGGGGACTCAACGGAGGGAAAGCAGTGGCAAGAATTATAAAAGGTCTGGTATTTTCCCTGCTTGAACATTAAGAACAAGCCTGCCACAGCTATATGGATGCTAGTGGAGGACAAGATTCCAAGGTGAGTGATGAAGGACAGTTTATTACTCACAGCAATAGAGTGTCAGCATTTCACAGCATTTCCCTAACCCTAATTCCAAAGGAGTGATATGAAGATGGCCCAGTGGCACTTGCCCAAATGGTGAGTCTTATTATAAGGCAAGAAGTGCTGAGCTTTAGGGAACCCAAATCTTTTAGAATGGGCAACAACAATGCTTTCTCCTTGATCCAAAGTGAGACACTATCTCTGTCTTCCAAAGCTGGGCACCATTCAAATATACTTAAAACGTTAGTCTGGAACAGTTAAACCCAACACAGAGACAAGTACAAGCATGCAGAATCATTAAAGACCCATCCAGAATCATCTCCCAACAGTTGGGGTATACAAACCGGCCTCTCTCTGTAAGATATCTTTACCTTTAGTTCTGTACATCCTTAACTAAAGCTTATTAGAGACATGTTCATGGTGGCTATTTGCCTTCTCTAAAATGGGATCTTAGCAGTCCTGGACACACTGTGTATTTCCTCTTGGTAGTGCACTGTTTTGTAGGGTCTGTGGAGTTAGTATGTAGGATAGAGGAATCTCAATTTTTCTCTTAAAAGACTTAAGTAACTGGGAATTTTTATGTACAAATGCTGGTTGTGAGAAGGTGTAATGGTGTTCTTGTATATCTGGAAGCATTCAGTTGCAATGGAAATTTTTACAACCTAATTTTTGGTATCCCAACTATAGATGCCAAGGACCCAGAAAAATATTCACTACAAGATATAAATCTTTGGGTGTATCAACTGGGAAAAGTTTGAGAAAGCTACTATCACATGGACCCGGTGCTGCACTAACATCAAATTCCATAAATATTTATCCTCTGAATTAGGCTTTCAACATTGCAGACAATATTCCCATTACATGTATAAACACTGTGAGGTCAGAAAAGCTTCACAAATCTCAGTTAGGTAGATTTATGTTTTCCATGTATTTCTATGGGCTCCAGAGCTACAGCAAGAATTAGAAGAGTGTAAAATTGGTATTGAGAGCAAACGTTTTGGAATTATTCTAGTGTATTCCGACTCCCTAGGATGAAACAAACTGCCAAGTGATGTATGTAAAGGTAATTTTAACGATTTTTGTCTCATATAATATACCCTATGTAATATTGTACTATGAAATATAATGTAAAATGTTCTGGAACAGTTCTCAAAGTGGGTCCCCTACCACCACTACCAAAATGAGCCATGTCACCTGGGAAGTTGTCAGACACAAATTCCCAGGTCCCACTCTAGACATACTGAATTGGTAAACCCTGGAGTGGGATCCAGTGATTCACGCTTTCACAAACCCTCCAGTTGATTATAAGTATGTTAAAGTAAAGAAGCATTGCTATAGAATTATCTGGGGATGTTAAAGAGATGAACAGTACTGTTGAACCCGGGAAAAATAGATACATCCTGCCAACATCATCCTAGTGACTTTAATCTGAACCTTTCCTCCAACAGCCATAAAAGAAAATGGTTGACAACTTTTATTTTATTTTGCAATTTAAAAGCCTAAGCAATAAACCCAACTGCCTGAATTATCTTTCTTATCAAAACAAAGCAGATTCCAGTCGGGTGTGATATACAGTGGCAACCACCAGATTCAAAGAAAATCAATATGCAAATCAATACATTTAACTCCAAGTCTCGTCTGTCAAGTCTTTCATATAAACTGGCTTAATTAGGAGCTCAGTGAAATGCAAGAATAGGCCTAACTCAATATCCCATGCCAAAGCTTTATCAATAATATACAATTTTCCAAAAGAAAACACAAGGGATCAATAATAAAGCTGTCTTTTCTTCGAAAATTGAAAGCTGAGCTTCCCTCAGAGATGATTTGGTATCCCAACCTATCATATGTCCACTAGTAAGAGCCTACAAAAGGATGAAAGCTTTACTTTTATTTATATAGAACCCTTGTCATTAAAAGGTTGACTAATCTTTAAAAGCTGACATTTCTTAAGATTCATCATCCAGAGGAAGCCACTATAATGGTTGTCAACATAGGCTCTGCAGTAGAACCATCACAGGAACCATTAGAAGGCCTTACAATCAGGCTTACACCCAAGTTCACAGGCTCTTAAATTTTAACATGCATCAGAATAAACTGGAAGGCTTCTTAAAATAGAAGACCATACTTTAATAACTACCCCCCCAGACCAGTTAAATCAGCATCTTTGAGGCTAGTACTCCAATTTCACCATGTTTTAAACTTCTGAAGGTAATTCCAATGTATAGCCAAGGTGAGAATCACCAGTTCATAGGCTGACTCAGCCTGCCAACATGTCCAAGATTTGCCGAACACAGAATGTGTACAAGAGAGGAAAGGGAAATAAAAAGAAACACCTGGGAAATTTTTTGTGAGCCTAAGATGAGGAAGAGTTTTCCCAACACACAAAATGTTCATTCACTTAAATAACGATACATGTTTCAAAGTGTTTCTAGACACTGGACAATTGGAAAACTGGTAAAGCAGGGGCATCTGGGTGGCTCAGTCAGTTAAGTGACCAATTCTTGATTTCGGCTCAGGTCATGATCTCAGAGTTCATGAGATCGAGTCTAGTGTCAGTCTCTGCATTGACACCTCAGAGCCTGCTTGGGATTCTCTCTCTCCCTGTCTGCCCTCTCCCATGCATGTGCTCTCTTGCTCACTCGCTTGCTCTCTCTCTCTCAAAATAAATAAATAAATAAACTTTAAAAAATGGTGAAGGATGCTAATGTTAGTAAGGTTCAAATAATATTGTAATCCCGTAAGATGTACTAATCACAAGACATGACCATCTCAGCAGATCTCAGTTGCATACTGAGGGAGGCCACTGTGGTCACCCAGGAGAGGTCACCAGGTAGGCAATGAGCCACGACAGTGGGCAAGAGTAAAGACTAAGTATCTGAGTGTAATACTTACCTGTGTTAGGATATGGAAGGAGAATACTGTTGTAGCCAAAAGAGACATTACATGAAGATTCTAAGAAAGGAAAGAGAAGATCAAAATCATATCTCCTGGGATGTTTCAGAACAGAACTAATAAATGTGTTTAGTTACAAAATTCAGCAAAAAAGTGGCCTCAATACATAGCTCATCTGGTCCAAGAATGTCAGAGCAGTTCTCAGAAATACAGTGATAAAACAATATAATAATAATGTTAATAATAATGATAACCAAAATGTATTGGGTCTTTTTATGAGCCAGGTACAGTTTTAACAGTTTTACATATATTAACTCATTTAATCCTTCCAATCCATAGATTGGGAGTTGTCAGAGGCCTGGAGAGATGATGTAACTTGTCCAAGGTCACAAAACTGTTCCAGGTGGAACCATGATTTGTACCTGGCAGCCTGGCTTCACAATGCATGCTTGAAAACACACCAGAACCTTTTGGGTGCTTCTCTGCCTTGCAGAGAAACTATCACATACCTCTAACATCAGTTAGTGTAGCTCTCATTACTATCAAGTTCAAGAGAAAGATCTTTTATCATATCTATAATGTTAAATATATGCTCTGAATACTTAAAGTGCTTAGCATTTCCAGAAATCTCATTTTTATTTTCTAACAACACAATGACAATTATGAAAGATAACATGAAGGTACCACTGCTTCTTTACTATTACCTCTACTAAAAAGAAATAACAAAGAGAGAAAAATGGCATGAAAAAATCTCAAGTAACAGTGACTATCCTTTACTGAATCTTTGTTTTCCCAAAAACAAAAAGCATTTGTGGCATAAAAATTATTATACTCTTTGAAATGATAAGAAGAATAAAAATGCCTCGCCAATTTGAACAATCCTAAAGGGATTAAGTAAACAAAAACAGTAAACTAGTCAATGAATATGCTTGGCTACAAAACAGAATAAAGTGGCCCAAATAGTACGTTTTACTCAAGAGTCTAAAAACGTCTTCCGAGAAAACTGGTAGATTTCACCAGAACCCCGTGCCATGCCAGTCTGCCAATACTTACTGCAGTTAACAGCTATTTGCAATCCTGCTTTTTATCTATTAGGTTGATGTAAATTATTAATTTATTTGCTTATGGTCACTCTCCCTTTTAGAAAGTGAGTTGAATGCAAGCAAGAACTTGGTCTTATTCCCACCACAAACCCCTGTTTTTAAGAATAGGGTCTGAAACATAACAGGTGCTTAATAAATATTCCTTAAATGGATGGATCAAACTGCTAAAAAAAAAAAAAAAGAAAAAAGAAAAAAAAAAACTAATGCAAACATGCACTGCTGAGCAGGGAGCAACAGTACTGACCACTCCCACTGCAGATGGTGGATATGTTGGCATGAAGTTGGCACTATGTCGGAGGAGCTTTAGAAATACTCCCTCCTGGAAGAGGCAGTTAAGATAGTGGAGCAGCATGGAAACCCTCAGCTTGTCTTGTCCCTGAAATGCAGCTGGATCAGCACCAAACCATTTTGCACACCTATGAAGTTGATCTGAGTATTAACACAACAATCTGCATAACTTGAGCCACAGAACTCAGCAGGTACAAGGTACAGAGAGGTGAAATGGGGGAGAGAAAAGCCACGGAGGGCAGGGAGCTATGTGTGCAGAGAGAGGACAGAGAAAGGGGGAGAGCACAGCACATCAGTAGAGTGTAAGCAAAACACCTGCCCTGAAAGTAGCTGGAGAGCAAGAGGGAGATAGAGTGAAAACACTTGCAGGGACTGAACAAGAAATCCATTCCTCGAGACCACTGACGGGAAGAAATGAGAGGGTTTCAATGCCACTAGCACTCTATCAACAATGGAATGCAGAGTATCAAGTTCCAGTGCTCTGGTGAAGAAGGAGCGTGAATCCCCAGGAGCATGCAGTGGGGTCTGAGGGGTCTACTGCCACACGGGGAGAAGTGCTACCTCTGCTTGGAGAGTGTTTGGTAGAGGCCATAGAGACTCCCAACAGGCAAAGGTCCCAGTGGACCATGGGGAGCAGGCACATTTGCCGGTATTGGGATAAAGATGCCAGAGTGTGGTGAAACCCGGCACGGGCTGTATGTTGTGATTTGCCATAGTCTCTGAACCTCTGCCACTGCACAATCACATGAACATTTTCTGGGGCAAGCTGTCACCAGGTCATTGCTCAGTGAGACCCTCCAAAGGAGAGTTAGTTCAGGTCAAAGCTGTGGGGGTCTCTAAAGTGTGGGGTTTGAAACACAACCCCAACTGAAATAAAACTCCAAAGGGAGGTGCTGCCTCACAGGTGGATGACTTGGATATAGACAGGGTAGAGGCAAAGAGTTGACGGAGGCCTGAGACAAAAGAAAGGTGCTTGATGGCACGGTGGTTAGAGCCCAAAGATCCTGTGCCAGAGCCTAGGGAGTTGGGTAAAGCCATTTCTATCTTTCCCATGCACCACACTGATCCACCCCAGTCCACGAAGCATCACCACCTAGGGGAGAATGGAGCCATTACATCAAGCCTCACCCAACTGTGCCTTCCAATCATATCCCCTAGAAGACCAACACAAGTCCCTCCCCCTGCTTAGTGTATGGACTATAGAGTACTGGTTAGTTTCAGTTCCAAGGAAACTGGATATAACTTCATTCAGGTTTCATTCATTCATTCAGGGAACTATTCTGTTTCCTGGTTCATTTATCAGCTCATTTTTTTTTTTTTGCTTCTGTTTTTAACTTTTTTCTTTATTTTCTTTTTCTTGGATACAGAAAGAGAAAATTGTATTTTTATTTTCTTTTTTAATTTTTTAATTATATTTTTACTTTATTTTTTTATTTTAATCTATTTTATTTGCTTTACTTCATTTTATTCTAATTTATTATATAATTTTTATTTTTAAATATTGTCTTACCTTTTTTTTCTTTTCATTTCTTGCCTTTTTCTCTAACAAGCTTATTTCAACAACCAGACCAAAACACACCTCGGATCTAGCTTCCTTTATTTGATTTAGTGTTTTGTATTTAGTTTTTTAACTTTTATTTTATTAATTTTTTTCTTCCTCCAAAATGACGGCAAAGAATTCACCCCAAAACAAAGAGCAGAAAAGAAATGACAGCCAGGGCCTTAATCAACACAGATATAAGCAAGATATGTGAACTAGAATTTAGAACCATGATAATAAGAATACTAGCTGGGGTTGAAAAAAGCATAGAATCCATTTCTGTGGAGACAAAAGAAGCAAAAGCTAGTCAGGACAAAATTTAAAATGCTATACCCAGATGCAATCTCAAATGAAAGCCACAACAGCAAGGATGGCTGAAGATAGAAGACAAAATTATGGAGAATGATGAAGGGAAAAAAAAGGGAAACTAAGGCAAAAGAGCATGATACAAAACTTAGGGAAGTCAGTGACTTATTAAAAAGGAACAACATCTACATCATAAGAGTCCCAGAAAGTGGAGAGAGAGAAAAGGGGGCAGAAGGTTTATGTCAGCAAATTATAGAGGAAAATTTCCTAATCTGGGGAAGGACAAAGATCTCAAAATTCAAGAAGCACAGAGGACTCCCATTAGATTCAACAAAAACCGCCCTTCACCAAGACATATCATAATCAAATGCACAAAATACACAGACAAGGAAAGAATTATGAAAGCAGCAAGGAGAAAAAAGTCCTTAACCTATAAAGAAGACAGATCAGATTCACAGCAGACCTATTCACAGAGACTTGGCAGGCCAGAAAGGAGAGGCAGGATTCATTCAATGTGCTGTATCTAAAAAAATATACAGCCAAGAATTCTTTATCCAGAAAGGCTGTCATTCAAAATAGAAGGAGAGATAAAAAGTTTCCCAGACAAACAAAAATTAAAGGAGTTCATGACCACTAAACTACCCCTGCAAAAAATTTTATGGGGCCTCTGAGTGTAGAAAAGACAAAACAAAACAATACCAAAAGGAACAAATACTGGAAAGGACAAGAGAACATCACCAGAAACATCAACTCTACAGACAACACAATGGTACTAAATTCATATCTTTCAGTACTCACTCTAAATGTCAATGGACTAAATGCTCCAATCAAAAGACACGGGGTAACAGAATGGATAAGAAAATAAGACCCATCTATACTGCTTATAAGAGACCCAATTTCGACCCAAAACACCTGCAGACTGAAAGTAAGGAGATGGAGAACCACCTATCATGCTAATGGTCATCAAAAGAAAGCTGGAATAGCCATACTTATATCAGACAAATTAGATTTTCAAATAAAAGCTATAACTAGTGATGAAGAAGGGCATTATATCATAATTAAGGGCTCTATCCACCAAGAAGATCTAATAATTGTAAACATATATGCTCCCAATGTGGGTGAACCCCAATATTTAAATAAATTAATCACAAACATAAAGAAACTCATTGATAATAATACCATAATAGTAGGGGACTTCAACACCCCACTTACAATGATGATCAGATCGTCTAAACAGAAAATGAACAAGGAAATAATAGCTTTGAATGACACACTAGACCAGATGGACTTAACAGATATATTCAGAACGTTTCATCCTAAAGTAGCAGAATACACATTCTTCTTGAATGCACATGGAACATTCTCCAGAATAGATCACATACTGGGTCACAAATCAGCTCTCAACGAGTATAAAAATATTGAGGTCATACTGTGCATATTTTCAGACCACAAAGCTACGAATCTCAAAATTAACCACAAGAAAAAATTTGGAAAGACCATGAATACATGGAGATTAAAGAATATCCTACTAAAGAATGAATTGGCTAACCATGAAATTAAAGAGGGAACTAAAAAAAAAAAACAAAAAAAAACATGGAAGCCAATTTAAATGCAAATACAACAGCCCAAAACCTCTGGGATGCAGCAAAGGCAGTCGTAACAGGGAGGTATATAGCAATCCAGTTCTTCCTAAAGAAGGAAGAAAGTTCTCAAATATATAACATAACCTTACATCTAAAAGAGCTGGTAAAAGAACAGCAAATAAAGCCCAAACCCAGCAGAAGAAAGGAAATAATAAAGATTAGAGCAGAAATCAATACTATCAAAATAAAATAAGAAAAAAAGAGTAGATAACAGGAGCTGGTTCTTTGAAATAATTAACAAAATTGATAACCCACTAGCCAGTTTGTTCAAAATGAAATGGAAAGGACCCAAAAAAATAAAATCAAGAATGAAAGAGGGGAAATCACAACCAATGCCACAGGAATACTAACAATAATCTTATGAGCAATTATATGCCAATAAAATGGACAAATTCCTAGAAACATATAAACTACCAAAACTGAAACAAGAAGAAATAGAAAATTTACACAGACCCATAACCAGTAAAAAATTGAATCAGTAATCAAAAATCTCCCAACAAACAAGAGTCCAGGGCTGGGTGGCTTTCCAGGGGAATTCTACCAAAAATTTAAAGAACATCTATTCTTTTGAGACTGTTCCAAAAAATAGAAATGGAAGGATAACTTTCAAAATCATTCTAAGAAGCCAGCATTACCTTGATTCTAAAACCAGACAAAGACCCCACTAAAAAGAACTCCAGACCAATGTCCTTGATGAATATGGATACAAAAATTCTCAACAAGATACTAGCCAACTGGATCCAACAATACATTAAAAGAATTATTCACCATGACCAAGTGGTATTTACTCCTGGGATGCAGGTCTGGTTCAGTGTCCACATATGAATCCATGTGATACATCACATTAATAAAAGAAAGGATAAGAATCACATGATCCTCTCAATTGATGAAGAGAAAGCATTTGACAAAATACAGCATTCTTTCTTGATAAAAAAAAAAAAAAAACTTAAGAAAGTAGGCATAGATGGATCATAACTCAAGATCCCAAAAGCGATATATGAAAGACCCACCATTAATATCATCCTCAACAGGGAAAAACTGAGAGCTTTCTCCCTAAGGTCAGGAACACCACAAGAATGTCAACTCTCACCACTGTTATTCAACATACTGTTAAAAGTCGTACCCTCAGCAATCAGACAAAACAAAGGAATAAAAGGCATGGAAATCAGCAAGGAGGAAGTCACTTTCACCCCTCACAGATGACATGCTATTATATGTGGGAAACCCAAAAGACTCCCCTAAAAAACTACTAGAACTTATCCATGAATTTAGCAACATCACAGGATATAAAATCAACATACAGAAATCTGTTGCATTTCTATACACCAATGGTGAACAGCGGAAAGAGAAATCAAGGAATAGATCCCATTTATGGTTGCACAAAAATCCATAAAATATCTAGGAATCAACCTAACCAAAGAGGTTCAAAATCTATACACTGAAAACTATAGAAATCTTATGGAAGAAATTGAAGAAGGCTCAAAAAATGGAAAAAAGATTCCATGCTCCTGGATAGGAAGAACAAATATTGTTAGTGTCGATACTACCAAAGCAATCTACATATTCAATGTGATCCCTAACAAAATAACACCAGCATTCTTCACAGAGCTAGAATAAACAATCCTAAAATTTGTATGGAACTAGATAGAAAAGACCCTGAAGAGCCAGAACAATACTAAAAAGGAAAACCAAAGCTGGAGGCATCACAATTCCAGACTTCAAGCTGTATTACAAAGCTATAATCATCAAGAGAGTATAGTACTGGCACAAAGACACAGAGATGAATGGAACAGAATAGAGAACCCAGAAATGAACTCACAAATCTACGGCCAAGTAATCTTTGACAAAGCAGGAAAGAATATCCAATGGAAAAAAGGCATTCTCTTCAGCAAGCAGTGTTGGGAAACTCAACAGCGACATGCAGAAGAATGAACCTGCATCACTTTCCTACACCATACACAAAAATAAACTCAAAATGGATGACAGACCTAAAGGTAAGACAGGAAGCCATCAAAATCCTAGAGGAGAAAATAGACAATAACCTCTTGACTTTGGCATCCGTAACTTCTGACTTGACATGATTCTGGAGACAAGGGAAACCAAAGCAAAAATGAGCTATTGGGACCTCATCAAGATAAAAAGCTAAGGAAACAATCAGAAAAACTAAAAGGCAACTGATGGAATGGGAGAAGATATTTGCAAACGACATCAGATAAAGGGTTAGTATTCAAAATCTGTAAAGAACTTACAAAAATCAACACCCAAAAAATAATAATCCAGTGATGAAACGGGCAAAAGACATGAATAGACACTTGTCCAAAGAAGACATTCAGACATGTGGCTAATAGACACATGAAAAAATGCTCAACATCATTCATCATCAAGGAAATACAAATCAAAACCACAATGAGGTATCACCTCATACCAGTCAGAATGGCTAAAACTAACAACTCAGGCAACAACAGAGTTGGGAAGGATGCCAAGAAAGTGGAACCCTTTTGCACTGCTGGTGAGAATGCACACTGGTGCAGCCACTCTGGAAAACAGTATGGAGGTTCCTAAAAAAATTAAAAATAGAACTACCCTGTGACCCAGCAATTGCACTACTGGGTATTTTAATCCAAAGGATACAAAACTGCTGATTCGAAGAGGCACATGCACCCCAGTGTTTATAGCAGCACTATCAACAATAGCCAAATTATGGAAAGAGCCCAAATGTCCATCGAGTGAGGAACAGATAAAGAATATGTGGTGTATATACAAAATGGAGTATTACTGGGCAATCAAAAAGAATGAAATCTTGCCATTTGAAACAACATGAATGGAACTGGAGTGTATTATACTCAGCAAACGAAGTTAGAAAAAGACAAATATCATCTGATTTCACTCATATGTGGAATTTAAGATACAAAACAAATGACCATAGGGGAGGGAAGCAAAAATATAAAAACAGAGGGAGACACACCATTAGAGACTTTTACACACCATTAGAGAACAAACTGAGGCTTTCTGGAGGGTTATTGGGTGGGAAGATTAGCCAAATAGGCAAGGGGCATTAAGGAAGACACTTGTTGGGATGAGCACTGGGTATTATATATGTAAGTGATGAATCACTAAATTCTATTCCTGAGATCATTATTACACTATATGTTAACGAACTTGGATTTAAATTAAAAAAAAAAAAAAGACATGGCTGCCAAATTTATTGAAAATAAATAAAACCCAGGACTCTGTAAGCTAAGTTTGTGTTTCAAACAATGAATAGTTTTTAAAATTATTTAGGATATACCTACACTAAAATGTATTTGTGGTTTATTTGAAATACAAATTCAACTAACAATCCTATATTTTATCCGGCAACCCTACTATAAGACAAAAAGCATTTTTCGTGACAGAATATTTAGATTAGGATAAAGTGCTCAATTTTCCAGGAAATGGTAATAATTCTAAACTTGTAGGCTCCAAAATAAGTAGCCTCAAAATAAAGCAAACTTTGCCAACCTCAAGGAGAAATGGACAAATCCAGCATGGTGGACAAAACCTCTACATTGCCTCTGTGCTGTCAGTGGCTGCTTTCCTCTGGAGCCACAGCCCTCAATGCAGTTCCTACAGGTTTTCACCACCCTGGCAAATGGCAAGGCCTCTGCACACCTAAGAGTGGTAATGGTTCCTCTTTGTTGCTAGTTACTGGCACTTTATCATTCCTTGTTGACTCCTTAACCATGGCAACATTTCAGCAAACCAACCCTTCAATAAAATCTTGTCAGCTAAAAAAAAAAAAAAGAGAGAGAGAGAGATACTCATCCTGCCTATACTCAACAATCTATACCTATATTCAACAATAATATTTCTAAGGCCTCTATCTGATAAAAAAAATATGAGATGTTATTAAATATTCTTTTACAAAGAGGCACCCTACATTATTCTTAATAGTAAACAATTCAAAACAACATAAACCTCCAAAAAGAACATAGGAATACAGTAGGGGATGGAATATCCACACAATGGAAACTTTAATGATGGGAGAAAGACTCCCAATATAACATAAAACAAAAACAACATAAAATAAAACTTTATGCACACCACTATGCCATATATATCAGCACATACACAGGTGTAGAGAAAAGAGACTAGCAAGAAATCTACCATTAATGTTCCTTGGTAGTTTTCTCTCACTGTGGGAATAATCATCTGTGGGTAAATTGTTGTTGATATGCATATTGGTATTTTTCAAACCTTTTACAATTTACCCCCCAAATTAATTTTTTGAAAGAAAAAACATTTTTAATTTTATATTCTTTCACTTGTGACCAATAAATGATAACAAGTAAGGTGAAAGCCTAATGCATAAAATTTTCCCTTCCCTTCTCATGGACAAAAAGTATTTGTTTTTATGTTTATCAATTTTGAGTTCACAGTATTAAGTACTTGACTAGATTGTGTAACACTTCCAATTTTAGCACATGCCAAGTGGGAAGTTAAACAATTTTCAAACTTGCACTTTTCTATAGTATTTTTTTTCACATGAAGCTTTAAATGGAATAGCAACATATAAAATGGAATTATTAAGTAATTCAAGGTTAGGGTTGGCATCCAGAGTGTGGAGGCCATCCATCTTCTGCCTCTGCAAGACCATCCTCAGGGACCTCTAAGTTCTTGCAAGAGAATTCAGCAGCCACCACACTAGAAGCTCTTCAAGTAAAAATCTTTTCTCCCCACTCCCCTCAAAAAATCTTTTCCATCCAATTTCCCAAAAGCTCAGACTAGGGTCCATGCACCCATCCCTCCACCCCCACCGGTGATGAATAATCACGTGCCACCATTCTTGAGTGACAATATTTGTGCTTGTTCATAACGGCTATACAAAAACCTGCTGGGTTTGTGATCACAGGCCTCTTCAGATGTGTGCACTGTAACATTAAAATTTCATGGCACCTAAGAAATGCAAAGATACTCTTAGTCCATAAAGGATTCTGTGGCATTTGTTTACTGTTGTGGTTTAATACCATGAATGCTGTGACCACAGCATACTTGAGGGAATGCAGTCCAGGTTAGCTGGATTTATACTACATGGATAGCTGGTTTTAGGCTAATTGTTGTAAGATGCAATTTCTGGGCATGCTCCCCACATCCCAGGACAGTGGAATCTAAACTGTGTTCCCTGGATCTTTTGCACCCAGGGGTTACCTGGAAACCACTGCAGGGCAACTGGGGAAAAGAGGGTGCAAAAAGATCTGCTCTGCTTCTCCTCTCTTCCAGTGAGAACAGTTTTATTCTTTTTTTTTTTTTTTTCAGAGAGAGAGAGCATGCACATGCCCACAAGCAGGGGGTGGGGCAGAGAGTGGGATACAGAGAGAATCCCAAGCAGGCTCCACACTGTCAGCTCAGAGCCCAACATGGAGCTCCATCTCATGATCATGAGATTCATGACCTGAGCCAAAATCAGGAGGTGGATGCTAAACTGATTGAACAACCTAGGCACCCCCTCTTTTTTGGGGGGGAACAGTTTTATTCTTAATCTGTCTTATATATGGGCACTTCACATAGTATTTGATTTGAAAAGAGGGCACCACTGATAAAATTTGCAATTTTCAAATGACTATAGACATGTCTTTTCTTTTTTTTTTTTCAATATATGAAATTTATTGTCAAATTGGTTTCCATACAACACCCAGTGCTCATCCCAAAAGGTGCCCTCTTCAATACCCATCACCCACCCTCCCCTCCCTCCCACCCCCCATCAACCCTCAGTTTGTTCTCAGTTTTTAACAGTCTCTTATGCTTTGGCTCTCTCCCACTCTAACCTCTTTTTTTTTTTTTCTCCTTCCCCTCCTCCATGGGTTTCTGTTAAGTTTCTCAGGATCCACATAAGAGTGAAAGCATATGGTATCTGTCTTTCTCTGTATGGCTTATTTCACTTAGCATCACACTCTCCAGTTCCATCCATGTTGCTACATGTCTTTTCTATGCATTACCACCCACTAGGACCTGACCTTGAAGGGAGGTACAGGTAACTCTGTAACCCAAAAATTACCCCTGCTAACATGTAGGTATATAATAGCCAACCTCATTTCCTTTGCATCCTTTCAAAGATGTATAAATAGACCTTGAGAGCGTTATGCTAAGTGAAATATAACTCAAAGGAAGACAAATACTGTATGATCTTACTTACATGTGAAATCTAAAAACATTGAACTCATGGAAGCAAAGAATAAAATAGTGGTTAACAGGAGCTGAAGGTAATGGGGATTTTAGTCAGAGGGTATGAGCTTTCAGTAATAAGATAGTAAGTTCTGGGGGCACCTAGGTGGCTCAGTCAGTTGAGCGTCTTACTTTTGATTTTGGTTCAGGTCATGGTCTCACAGTTGTGAGATCGAGCCTGATATCTGGCTCCATGCTGAGTGTGGCGCCTGCTTGGGATTCTCTCTCCCTTTCATTCTGCCGCTGCCCTGTTCAAGTGTATACACACTTTCTCTGTGTCTCTCTCAAAATAAGTAAATAAATAAACATTTTTTTAAAAGATACTAAGTTCTGAGAGGTCTAATGTATAGCACGGTGACTATAGTTAACAACAGTGTTTCACATACTTAAAAGTTGCTATGATGGGGCAGCCGGGTGGCTTAGTCAGTTAAGTGTCCAACTTCAGCTCAGGTCATGATCTCCCAGCCCATGAGTTCGATTTTCATGTCAGGCTCTGTGCTGACAAGCTGGGAGCCTGGAGCCTGCTTCTGATTCTGTGTCTCCCTCTGTCTCTGCCCCTCCCCCACTTGCACTCTCAAAAATAAACAAACATTAAAAAAAAGTTGCTGTGAGAGTAGAGCTTTAATAGTCTCACCTTAAAAACAATAGCAAAATGGTAATTATGTGAGGTGAAGAATGTGTTAATTAGACTTCTTGTGGCAACCATTTTGGAAACAAATTCACATATCATACCTTGAACTTACACAATGTTTTATGTCAATTATATCTCAATAAAGGCAGAAAAAATAGATCATTTTCTATGTCATAAAACTTTTGAACAAAAGTCTATGTACTTTTAGTTTTGTTTTTCAGTTAGTAATATATCTTGTGTATATTTTCATGCCATTAAATATAAATCAACATTATTCTCAGATTACAGAATTTTACTGTAAACATCTATCATAAATCTGTCTGCTCTTAAAATAATTTTCTAAACCACTGAGCAGGCAGGCAAAGTATTTTGCTGGGTCAGGAAGAGAAAGCCCTCCCCAAGACCTAAAATCACAGTTTAGAGTTACTTACCAGATCTGACTCCACACAAACCCACATCTAACAGCTGAGGAAAAACCAATGAAAAGCAAAGCCATCTACAGTTGTTGTAATGAACAGGTATCTCTGATCCATGGTCAGTGTCACAGCATTTTAATATCCCCAGTTAAAGGGTGCAATCTTTCGTGGTTTCTTTAGGCACAGCTTGTTTGGACTATTCTTGTCAAATCCTGTGCTCCGTAACACTGAACGAGCAGTGGGATAGAAACGACCCTGAACGCACTTCCAAAGTATGACTCTCTTGGCGCTCCACTCACTAAGAATCCTGAAATCTCTTCCTGTCCTTCAAGTCTTTAAACGTCGCTGTATCTACCTGGAATAGTTTCTTAACGTAACACGCATGTGAGAAGGAGCATAGACTCTTACACGAAATGCACGAGCACTAGTTTTTTCTTTGAGTCCTGGTTTTTGAAGTCCTATTCAAAATGACCGTGAACCATGCATACTTTAATCGCCACCAGAAAGCTCTTTTCTGTAAGACAATGTCTCAAGATTTCTCTGGACATAAGTGCAAGCTCCTCTAGAGGAGCTGGTTTAACAACTGATGATTTGGGGATATTTTAACTGAAAATATATAACACAAGGGCTAGAGGGGCTATGTCTGTACCATTCCCAGCCACCGTTAGTCACTGTGAATTCATTCATCAAATATGCATTTCCTACCTTAAAACTTCCCAATGGCACCCAGTGGCATGCACAAAGAAAAGCAGGTATAAAAGCTGTAAGGCAAGAATGACATCTTGGTTCAAGAAACAGAAGGAAGGCAAGTATGGCTGATATAGAGAAAAGGAAAATGTCATAGATCAGACTGGGGATTTAGGCAGGAGCCAGATTATATAGGCTTCTAGAATAGGGTAAGTACATTGGTTTTATTTCAAGTGTGTTGGAAAACCATTTGGTGGTTTTAATCAGGTGAGAGACAGGATCTGACATGTATCTTTGAGCTGTGACTTCAGCTTCCTTGTAAAGAATGGTTTGAAAGAATGTGCCAGGCTTTTCACATTAGGACCACAGACGTGAAGGAACAGCTCAATCCTGGCTGTCTAATTGGCTTTGCAAAACTCCTCAGTCCCTTTCTTTGCCCTGGGAAGCTGTCTTTTAAACTCATTGCCAAGCGGAATGAGTTCCCAGGTGGGATTGCATCAGCAGAAAATCATTTCCCATTTCTAAAGCACCCAAAAATGTAACAAACATCAAGAATATAACAGTCTTTACCCAGTCATGCATCCCAAAGAGTATTTATAAAGTACCTATTGTAAGCCACGAATCAGATGATAACTAATATTGTACATGTGACATGTTTTATAGATATTAAGAAAATATGTTAAAGGTAATATAATGTCAATGGTGGTTTTTACTGATGTTCTAGTTGAATGGGTAATATCAAAGAGATTCTGGGGATACGTGGGTGGCTTAGTTGGTTAAGCCTCTGACTTCGGCTCAGGTCATGACCTCACAGTTCATGATTTCAAGTCCTGAATCAGGGTCTGTGCTGACAGCTTAGAGCCTGGAGCCTGCTTCAGATTCTGTGTCTCCCTCTCTCTCTGGCCCTCCTCCTCACTCACTCACTCATTCTCTCTCTCTCCCTCATTCTAAAATAAATAAACATTAAAATTTTTTTAAAAAATAAAGAGATTCTGTATACTCTCACCTTGATCAGCAACAAGGTTTTCTCTTCATACTCTCCTCAATTTGGCTAGCCTCATAAAGGGGGTCATACTATGATGAGTCAAATGGGAAATTGGGAAGATTGGGTAGAGAAGAATGCCACTTTTCCCTGGACAAATGCAGTTTGACCAATAGTGATCAAAGGCTCTTTAAAAGAAGGGTAACTCTGTGTACCCAAACTTCCATGCAGCTTCCTGGCATTAATTCTGGAACATCCAAATTCTTGGTAAGCAAGAGGGGCCTCTCCATAAAGGTCCCACTTTCTCATTCCTTCCCATTACCATATATCACATCTTCTTCAAGAATAAGAATCTTTACTTAAATAATGCACCAAAATGGTTCTGTCTCATTCTTGGGCAATACCTTCTTTCAAGTCTAATGGTCACATCTGATGTCCACCTCTGTTTCTATTTCTACACAGGGCAATCAAGTTCCGTATGTGAGGGAGCAGATTCCAAGGAGGTTCTCTGGGTAGCAGTTATCACGGAAACATCCTAATTAGTACTTATCCTACCACACTAAAATCAAAATCAAGTACAGCAATAAAGGCACAAGGGCCTATGTGTCAGTCTTACTGATCTACATTTTTGTGATTTTTAGAAGATTCAGTAGATAAGAGATACGAAAGTGCTCTTCCATTGCTTTCTTTGGATGTAATTTAATCTCTAATATTGCCACCTTTGACTCCTGGATCTAGGGCAGCAGCTTCCACAGTGCCTAACACTGAATACAAGTTTTCAAAATCTACCCTTCAGGTAACCACAGTTAGCACTTCAAAACCAGCACTGCTCTCAGTTCAAAAGCAGCTATCCAGCCTCCTCGTAAGATAGAGGGGCAAGGCACTGGAATGCCCAAAAAGTGTAAATCACAGCTTAATACCTCTCTTCTCACTGATAATTCATTATTTATTACAAATGTGTTTTATAGGCACAATAGAGAATGACAGATAAGGTTTCTGTTTCTCTACGTGAAGGAGGGGAAGGGTGTTAAACAAGGAAGCCAATGAATACAAATTAAAAAATAAATACAGGAACCCATAAACCAACACGAGAATTTCACAAACTACTATGAGAACAATAAAGCAGGGTAACAGGATAGACACCAACATGGTGGGGGTAAGGAGCGTGTGGATGCTATTTCAGAAAGAGAGGGGCATCCATTTCCTAAAATTGCTGTAACAAACTACCAAAAACTGGGTGGTCAGAAACAACAAAATTTATTCTCTCATAGTTTTGGAGGCCAGAGGCTAAAATCGAGGTATGGGGAGGGTCATGCTCCTTCTACAGACTCTAAGGGAGGTTCCTTTCTTACCTCTTTCAACTTCTGATAGCCCCAAGCATTTCTTGGCCTGGGGCATTTTGTGACAGTAAATTCCCCGATCTGCCTTCATCTTCACACAGATATCCAATTTCTGCGTGTCACTGTGCCCAAATTTTCCTGGTCTTATAAAGACACTGCTAGTTGGATTAGGGCCAACCTTCATAAACTCACCTTAATTTGACTATATCTGCAAAAACCCTATTTCCAAATAAAGTTACATTCAAAGGAACTGGAGATGAGAATTTTGACATACCTTTGGAGGGTGTTGGTGGTGGAGAATCAGGGCAGGGCCACAATTCCACCTCCAATAAACAGAGAAAGGCTCTCTGAAGGAGTGACATTTGAGGCAAGGTCCACAATGACTGTTGGTAGTTGGCCTGGCTGATTCAGTTGAACAGCCTCCTAAGCAGAGTACACTGGCCTCCACCTGGAGGCAGCTGCTTAGACAATTTTTCAAGAGAAAGAAAATTTATGATGTCATAAGGTTTGTGGAGGAAGAAACAAAGGCAATGAGAAAACCGGAAACCACTATTCAGGTCCCTATGGCCTCATTACTTGCGATGGTGAAGAAGCACCAACACATAAACAATAAATAGGGAATGATACAGAGAACTACTGCATGTCTAGTCCACAGCTATTTAAATCGATGCTTGTAAAAATGATGCAGAAAAATAGAGAGATACTTACTTGTAAAATTCAAAAATGGGGTATATTTTACATTTTTTAAAAAAATTATGCAAACATATACATACCTAGAAGACTATTAAACCATCAGAATTGCCACCCGAGTAAAACACTATGATGTTAAGGTACTGAGAATAAGGGTTTTATACTCTTAGCTAATTTTGGGATGTGTGGATAAATACCACTCTCCATAATAACAAACTAATTTTGTAGGAAAAAATTCCATTTCAATAAAATTGTTATGTTATACGTAAATATCACAATCATCTATTTGCTATAACATCTACCTAATTACAGTGTCACACTGTTCACTTTATTTTCCAAGGTATCAAGTATTTTGGATACAGTTGAAGTCCCCAGTGCAGAGGTTATGTTTTAAAACCAAGAATTCAAGGCAAAGAAAAATAGGTCACAATATTTTTTAAACAACATGGCCTCATGACAAGAATGCAGGCGTCTCTCATCAAGCTTTGTTAGAGAAAGAAGGCTTCCAATGCTGTCGAAATCATTTCTTGACGAGAAAAGGCAGTGGTTTCCAGGATAAACCAATAAAATAGCTTTAATGCTACCATGAGAAAATTTATATACTACTCTGCTTCCCCCATTTTACAAAGTGCTACATGCCCAACATATAACCACGTTGTATAAGTGTTGTTAGAAGGGAGAGTACATCATCAAAAGTTGGGGATAGGCTGAAAGACACTCTAGTTCATCATCACATGTATTTACCAGCAGCCTCCCCAATGAAACATAATGCTTTAGTCAGGAGGTAATTTTCTTTGCATTTAGGCAAAAATGTAAAGCCAAAAATGTCATTTTAAAGTATCTAATGCGTCAAAAATTTCAGTGGAAAAATAAATTAGTCTCATCTGATGATACAGTAAAATATATCTAGGGGTGCCTGGGTGGCTGAGTCGGTTAAGTATCCAAATCTTGGTTTCGGCTCAGGTCATGATCTTGCAGCTTCGTGGTTTAAACCTCACATGGGGCTCTGTACTGGAAATGTGGAGCCTGCTTGAAGTCCTCTCTCTCTCTCTCTCTCTCTCTCTCTCTCTCCTCTCTCTCCGCTCCTCCCCCCACTTGCACTGTCTCTGTCTCACTCAAAATAAATAAATCAACTTTAAAAAATACGTTAAAAAAATAAAATATGTCTAACATGGAGAGGAAGTTAATTTCAGAATCAACAAGACTGTTAAATTCCCAGTCATAAAATGAGAAAGGGTGAGGTCCCTGTCTGGGTTACCAAACCTAAGCACTTAGACTTCCATAAATGTTAGCACTCAAATCAAAGCAACAATTGTTT
Source organism: Acinonyx jubatus (assembly GCF_027475565.1). NCBI lineage: Eukaryota > Metazoa > Chordata > Mammalia > Carnivora > Felidae > Acinonyx > Acinonyx jubatus. Next base: position 119,431,580 of record NC_069383.1, read on the forward strand.
TTACTTTGTTACTTTTCCAATCATGGTTCAATTGACATTTCATACCACTTTTTGCATTTTGAAAACCCATTTTATAATAAATAAAAAAACAATGAATCAAAATAATCAGATGTTTATAAATAAATAAAAAAAAAGAACACTGCAAATTTCTCTTAGTGTCCAAGCTCAATCATTGTTTAATTGACCTTAGGCAAGTCACAGGCTCGTTTAGCCTCAGGTTACTTCATCTGGAAATTAGAGATAATCATGCCCACTTAGCATGTTGAGAGAATCAAACAGAACACAGTATATGACACTGCTTTGTAAACTGTGAAGAGTTATAGGAATATAAATAATTTTATCACCCTCTAAAGATGGTGATGAGTATCAGGCAATGGGACAACCCTACCCGGCTCTCTCTCCAAACCCTTAAAATTTATTACAAGGCATTACATACTGATGATGACATTGCCATTCTCTCGAAGCTTTTATTTCCCAGAAAACTATGGTCTTACCATCTCTTTAATATCACTGTAGGATCAACTCTCAAACAGTAGGACTCCAAAGATCTATTCTTTAAAGTCTTTATTTGGAAGTACTCTAATTTTCTCAATTATTTAACCTTCTGGAAATGAGAAATTACTGAGAAATATTTTCCATATTCAACTCTCAACAGAATTCCCTTTAGGGCCTTTAGCCAAAAAAAGCCAAAACAAGGATTTTTATTTTCAGAGGCAAACATAATGAGAGTTGAACCAAGAAGCATCTCTTAAAAATTAAATGGTTTTCCCCGACCAGTTGTAGAATTTTTTTTAAGTTTATTTATTTTGAGAGAGAGAGAAAAGAGAGAGAGCAGGGAGGGGCAGAGAGCAAGGCAAAGGAATAATCCCAAGCAGGCTCCACACTGTCAGCAAGGAGACTGCGTGGGACTCGATCTCACTGTGAAATCATGACCTGAGCTGAAACCACGAGGCAGACGCTTAAGTGACTGAGCCACCCAGGCACCCCCTGATGTAGGATTTAAAATTAAAGAAACACCTTCAAACGGGTCTTCTTTTTTCAAAGCAGCCACTTTGTGTGGCTGCCCAGTCATTCTAACATGAACTCTTCTGGTTGGTGCAATTTTGGAGTTTTTCTTTGTGAAATCAGAGTCATTTTACAATCTGTGCCACATTAGGCTCTTTACATTTCATCAAGACAAATCATTCTTCATATTCAACAATGTGGCCAGGAGTGACTTGTGACTATTTCCAATAATCTAATACACCTGCAAAGGTTGACAATTTTCCACCCTTGTCAGTGTTCAAAAGAATATGCTGCAGGCTGTAGATATATTACCCTAAGAGAAATTGCAAAAATATATTGGTCAACATCAGCATTTTTAGGAAAAGTGATTACTTACTGACAACATTGAAGAGAGAAGCTCACAATTGGATAGAGGAGCTCTAAATGTGTTTATTAAATATTGATCGCAGCAACAATTCTAAAATCATGTTTTTGCAAATAATAGGAAAATGCTTACAGTAGTACATGAAAATGAAAACAGAATAAAAACCGTATCTGTTCTTTCAGATAACCATTATTTATTGAACCCCCATGTGCTAGGCACTATTCTGGATGGTGAGGACCCAGCAGTGAAAGTTTATCATCACGTACCAGTTTTGCTTAAAAGCAAAAAGACTGGTAATAGTTCACGTTTGACACATGTTCTAGGTTCTGTGCCAAGCACTTAAGTAATTTACCTTTTGCTCTGTGTTATTACTACAAGAAAAGTGTCATTATACCAAGTTTACAGGTAAATAAATTGAGGCATAGATTAAATAACCAAATCAAGGTAACAGAAGCAGAGGAGCAGAGCTAGGTCTGGAATCTAAGTCTGTTTCTTCTTATTCAACTCTCCGTTTCACCCTGCTGTACCCACATGACACAATGTCCTCCTCAACTAGCTATTATCTCCTGCACTCTCTGCTCACAAATACAAAATAATTCAGCAGCCTTTTCCACCTGAGCAAAACTGGGGCACACCTGAGAACAAGATCCAAACTTGTCTCCTAAAAAATTGTATCAGTGTCGAATCCTCTAGGCCCTTCTTCAATAAACAGAACTGTAACAAATCATCCTAGTAAACTCTCACACCTACTCAATTCTGTGTTGTCTATTATTTGGTTCCTTAGACTCTGCTTCTCTTCTAGTCCACCAATTTCCCTGTATAGGTGACATTTGAACAACGCAGGAGTTAGGGATGTCATTCCCTCAGCACCCCACACAATCAAAACCCTTGAGTGTAACTTCTGACTTCCCAAAAGCTTAACTACTCACAGCATACTGTTGACTGGGAGCCTCAGCAATAACATTAATAGTCAATATATATTTTGTATGTTATATGTATTATATATCGTATTCTTTTAATAAAGTAAGCTGGAAAAAAGAAAAAGTTATTTTATTTTTTAGTATCTATTTATCTTTGAGAGAGGAAGGGGTGAAGGGGCAGAGACAGGGAGGGACAGAAGATCTGAGGCTGCCTCTGTGCTAATAGCAGTGAGCCTGATGCAGGGTTTGAACTCATGAACCATGAGCTCATGACCTGACCTCAAGTCAGAAGCTCAACCACTAAGCCACCCAGGTGGCCCAAGAAAATGTTATTTTAAAAGCCCTAAATGATATCATGCTGAAAACGAGACAAAAACCTGAAATTAAAAACACAGATCTGATAACATTTTGGGATAGTGAAGGTAACATTAGCTGCCACAGGATATAAACTCCAAAATCCCAGTGATGGAACATTATAGAAATTTATTTCCTTTTCCTGGATACCTAATATTGGCATGTCTGACAGCCTTCAACATGGTCCTCTATGCATCAAGATCACCTCATCTTTATTTGAGGACTCACTCTTCTCTAATCCTTTGAGCCTTGCCCCATTGAGGTGGCAAATGAAGAAAGATCATGTGGAAGGCAAGCCAGATCCTTAATCTCTTCAAGAAGTGACACACCACTTCCACTCATATTCCATTGCCCAGAACTAGTCTTACAGTTCTGTGAGATGCAAAGCATGCTGGGAAATATAGTCATGGCTAGGAAACCACTTAGCAGCTGAAAAGGGACCATGAATATTTAGAGGTCAGGTGATATGCTGGTCACACATCCTAACTAGATGGTACTGAAAATTACAATGAAATGATCTACAAATGATCCAAAATGTGAAAGAGACATGAAGGGCAGAAATCGGACGAAAGCTAGGAAAAATTAAGATATGTTAGGTAATAAATGTCAGGACAATAGGCAAGAAAGAATATCTTGGCTCCTTTGAAAGGTTACCTCAAAAGAAGTTAAGAAAGGATTCTGAAGTGAAATTGTTGAAAAAGAGCAAAGGGCTGAGATCATAATTGTTTCAATCAATAATATGAAGAAGCAAACAAATTCCATTTAAAATGATGTCCTGTTTCCAGAAACTGCATGTCACTTTACAAGCTGAGATATGGCACACATTTAATTGCTGTTTTGTCAGAACCACTAATTCTCTTGATTGTGTTGTGAAAACAAAACTACTGAAGAAAATCTTTTTTTGAAGCCCTCAAAGAAAAATTAATATTTATACACAGCTGTCCATTTGAAACCATGCAAGTTTGAAGTCAATAATTAGCATGATCAGAAAAGTTTCAGCAAGTGCCCTTATTGTGAGGTTATTTTCATACAATGTTTTCCCCCCTAAATAAATCTGTTGGGCATGAATGTGAGATGAAAATAGGGGAGGTAACTTGGCAAATCAAGTTCTCATATGTAAAGAGTACATCATTCAGGGAACACCAACCATCTGGACTTGGGTTTTATCCAGCTAAATAACAAGGATTTAAGATATTTTTAAATCCTCATACTACTTAAAGTAGAAGCGGTAAGGTTTTAGGAATCATATGCCTCAAATTTTGTGATGAACAGGATGAGAAACAGGTTTGCCTATTTTTCAGATGAGGGCATGGAGGCTTAGATGGAGTATGTGACTTGGCCAAATCACAAAAATAGTGGTGAAACCAGGTTTGAAATTTATGTTTTCTGACCAGGGACCACCCATTAAAGAAGCTCCAACACCCACAAGGCTTACCTTTAGATTTCTCCGGCAAAGAGCTCCATGCATACCAATATCAGTCACGCCTACAACTCTGGAGATCCAACATGAAATGGGTCATTAGTACAACAGCAGATTAATGTCAATCAACAGCACTATGACAATAATGACAGATACCAGACAATGGGCCAGTAAGGTGGAAGAGAAGACTATGGGCCAGCCTCTGCCAGAGAAAGGAAAGGACTCTATGGAACACACAGGCCTAGAGACAGCAAATATAAGTTAACTTCTGATATGTACTGATTCTGGGGTCTGGTCTCATGACTTGGTCCCTGCGCTAACTGAACTCTGATTCTGCTCAGAAGTCTGGGATTCTTCCAGTTACTACTGTTTAGAAGAAGAACCTCATTGTTTATGATTTATGGTATTCTGCCTCCACCCATCCATTCCACAGAGCTTTTCTGAGTGTCTATTAGGAGCCAGTGGTCAGGTATAAAAACGCAAATGCTGAAAAACACACAGAGTTGGACTTTGAGAAGCTCACAGTGGAAAGAGGTACAGAAAAATATCACATCCTGTGATGTTCCTATGTGCGCTTAAGGAGGAGTGAAGGCCTTGAGTTCTCTTAAGTTGCTTAAGAGAAAGACAATATTCAATACCAAGGACCACAAGGGCAACCCAATCACTACTAAGGATTTAAGGTTCCAAGATCAGAAACTGCATCATGTTGCATAAAGCCATCTACTCCAAGGATGGTCTGCAGCCCTGCAGTACAAGCATCACCTCAGGCCTGGTCACAACATTTCCAGCACAACTCCAGATGAATTGTGGTCTTCATTTTAACACAATCCTCAGGTGATGTGCATGCATATTCAAGTTTCAGGTGATGAGTGTTATAGTGGAACTTATGGCTACAAATGGCTGTGTCTAAAAGGGATCAGAGAAGAAGTAACAACACAATTTGGGGCCCAGAATTTCTCAAGTACAATGTGAGGAACGGTTTTCTTACAGTAAAAATTCATCCTTTTTAAATGCACAGGTTGATGACTTTACAAATATAGTCATGTAACCACCAGCACCACCAAAATATAAGAGTTGTTACCCCAAAATTTGTCTTTGTGACCTTTTACTGTCTATACCCTCCCCCTAACTCCAGGCCCTAGAAATCACTGATCTTTCTGTCCCCATAGTTTTGCCTTTTTCAAAATGTCATATAAATGGAGTAACATGGTATATAGCCTTTAGTATCCAGCTTCTGTGACTTAGCATAATGCTTTTTGGTATTTGTCCCTTTTGTTGCAGGTATCAGTCATTTATTTCTTCTTATTGCTGAATTGTATTCAATTTTCTGAATGTACCCTAATATGGTTAGTTATTCACCAGATGATGAACATTTGGTATGTTTCCAGTTTGGGGCTATTTTGAATAAAGCTGCTATGAGCATTCCAGTAGAGATCTTTGTGTGGACCTATGTCTTCCTTTATGTGAGGTATGTATCTAGGAGTGGAATTTTGGGATCATTTGGTAAATATGTTTAAACTTTGTAAGAAATTGGCAAAGACTTTTCCAAAATAGCTAGGTAAGAGGTGCAGTTGATGAGCTGGAATTATTTAATGAGGAGATCTCACCAGATACACAAACACATTGAGACATGAAAGAACATGGTGGGTTCAAGGAATGAGTAAATATTTCAGGAGAGATGGAATGTAAGGTAGCAGAAGAGTAGGGTGGAAGGGATGCAGGAAAAGCACCTTGGGTAGACAACTTTGAAGTGCTCTCAAGTAATTTTCATGAGCTTGCTTTGAAGTTTAGAAAGCCTGTACCTGTGGATTACAGAGATCATCAGGTTGTTTGTTTTCATACTGCAAAAAATTTCTTTTCCATCACATAAGTTAAATGGGCAAATACCAATACTCCAAGAGTGCAGAAAGGTATCTACCCACATGCCTATCCTAATCTTCTGTTATGCAACTAGAATTACAGAGCATGGGAATAAAAATTATTTATGAAGGAGAATTAATGGGTTCTACCTTCAAAGGTCCAGCCAGGAGAGTGCAGGAACCCATTACAACTAATCTTTTGATTACAAAGAACACAGAAATCTCTAAACTGCTCCCTCTCCTTACCTATCAGCCTTGTGTCTGCAAATTTAAAAATACAAGGTACTCAAAATCCTTTCTCTTTCTCTAAATGTATTTCTCAGGACTCCTCGACCTCTACAATATATATGTGTGTGTGTGTATGTATGTGTGTATATGTATGTGTGTATATGTATGTGCGTATGTATATACGCACATACATATACACACATACATTCACACATATATATATGTAATATATACACATACATATACACACATACATACACACACATTATATATATGTAATATATACATAAATACAGACACATACACACACACATATACATACACATACGTAGGCTTAGTCTCTGGAAAATCAAAATGTCCTATGGTGCTAAGGAAAATATTGGTCTCCATGATGGTTGGTAGGCAATACTGATGTTGATGTATGTTTTTATTTTGGGTTTTTTTCTTCTCATTCCTTTCTTTTTTGAGCTTCCTTTAGACTATGTTGACCCAAGCAAGATAGGAATGCTTCAAAGGATATGATATTACATCACCTTTTCTCCCTTCCTCTCTTTCATGAATATCATCATCAAAAGGTGAGTCACTGACATTTCCTCCAAAGTTTTCTCTGTACTTTATGTCACTGGAAGGGATGTCAGATCATCTTGGAGCCCTAGTATGTACCATACAGTCACCTCTCCTATAGCTCTTCCTCTGTGAATGAGACTAAATCTAAGATAATGAGCTTGGGAGCTTATTATTTGAGATCAGGAACCTGACCAAGGACAGATAAGAACTGGTAGCTCCATTCTCCCTCATTCTAACCCCACCTAACTCTATACACCCTGCATAGGAGTCCTAGGTCCTGAAAATCAGCTGCTTCCTTCAATGGTCAGAAAATGGCAAACCCAATCATGTTCTGGTCATATCTTGTTATTTTCCTACATGCCTTCAAGTACAAATACAAATCCTGACCAAGTTACTTAAAAGGAAGGCAATATTCAACATCTGGGGACCATATGGGGAGTCCAATTACCTCAAGGATTTAAGGTTCCAAAATAAAGTGCACAGTGGTGAATAAAGCCATCTACCCATGGCTGCAGCACAAGCATTATCTTAGAGCTTGCCAGAAGAACAGAATATCTAGCCTTGCTCCAGATCTAGTGAGTTAGGATATACCTTTTCATAAGATTGCCAAGTGTTATGTGTGTACATTCAAGTTTAACACAGTGACTCAAACCTGGAATCCTAAAGCCCACTTCAGATGGTTACAATCCTCACCATCATAAACCACTGCTTTGCCACTGTGGAACTCTTCCTCCTCACCTGTCAAATGGTAATAATTATCCCTATCTCAGAACTCTTGTGGAAATTAAATGTGCTTATCAAATTAAATGTTCACTTATCAAAAGTGATTGTGTAGCCTACATGATAAGGAGCCATGAAATGATTAAACCATGAAAGTGCTTCTGGGCCTGTGTGTCTCTGAAGGGCTGTTTCCTAGTGTTACACAGGAAATATCATGATACACAATGTGAGATCCATTTTCAGTCCAACCTCTAAACAGCAAGTGACTCTCCCCATTCACAAGAGTCTAAAATAAGGATCACAAATGAGAAGAAAAAAAAAAAAACAAGGTCAAGGAGAAAAAGAAGGATGCAACAGACTCTGTTTTTTAACACAGAGTGTTTCTCTTTATTGAGGAAAGAGAAGATAGGCAATGAAAGAATAAATAGATCCTAGCCCTCTGGTTCCCAGAAACAATGTTATTCACTCTTTCCAGCAGTGCCTTACGACTGAATGAGTGAATTTATTTTCTCTAGGTGTTTAGATGATCCAGTGGCCTCTAACACTCTCATGAGACTATTTTTCTTTCCCAATCTACTGTCACACCCATGCAGATTTTTAGCAGAAATATCTCTTAGTGTATTGGGAAGACCATCAGGGTCACTGGAAGAAAATTCCAGAAGTGTATTTGGAGAAGAGTATGAAGCCTGCAACACTAACCATTTTCTCTACTACAGACTACCTGTGTGAACAACGGAAAATAATGTGACCTCTCTGAATCTTAGCCTTCTAGGCTATGAAATGAGCAGAATGGACAAAGTGCTGTTTTCAGCTCTTTTCTGGCTTAAGGACTACAGGATAATTGTAATGCACACCTGGAAATTTCTTCAGACTGTAGGGACTAACAAAGTACTACGCAGTTAGAAAGGATATCTGAAAAGAAGATGGAAATGAGCATGGCTAGGGATGAATGGGAAGTAGGAGGGAAGAGGCTGGAGGGAGGTATAGAAGGATGAAGTTGACCAGTGTTCATGAGGGCACCATGTTATCTCAACAGATGGGCATGAATATTACCAGCTAGAAGCCATTCTTATTGCATCCCACATGATGAGTGAGGGTTGATGCCCCAGCTGTGCAGGCAGCTGTCTGCCATGAGGCTAAACACCCAGCTAAATGGGAAATCATCTCTGGAATTTATGAGCCATACTCAAGCAGCAGCCAGGGATCTGAAGCTCCCCATCAATCATGTCACCCCTTGCATGTTCCTTTTCCTTGATTTAGACAAATAAATGCAAAGGGGTCTGGACATCATGAATCCTCCCCCGCCCCCCCCCCAGTTTGTACACCAACCACACCACCTTTTGTTAGTAATACTTCCATCTCTATGAGATATGCAATTTCTAGCTAACAGGTATAGTGTCTACAGTGAGAAACTACACTAACAACTATTATCCCAAATCTCATGGAATACACTATTGGGGTTTGTTTTGTTTTGTTTTTGAGTTAGAGAAGCACACTAGCCAACTAAAAACCTACGCACAAGCATCTCAACACAGGAAAGCCTCCTATGGAAGTTCAATCTCAACCCCCCTTCTTTTACAAATGAAGAACTGTGGACCAAGGTCGTGCCACCTACTGGTAGAAGGCCTGACATTTGAATCCAAGTTGTATGACCACTACCTTAGTTCTTTTTTCACCATTCTCTTGCTAAAATGCATGAAATAAATAAATACATTAAATGCATAAGGCCTTCTCTTTGAAGCTCAACCCCAACAGTCTGAGCAAGTATGACTTGGGGAAAATCATCTAACCTATGTGAACCTCAGAATTCATCATTTGCAAATGGGGATCAAAACAGCTATATTAAAAACAATGTGAGAGTTAGCTCAGGAGCCACTTTATGTAATTTCTGGCACAATAATACACCTTCAGCAAATGGGGGAGAGCGACAGAGTTTTATTATTCCTGTACTTTCCTGCCACACAACTATTAGTATCTTAGCACAATTTCTGCCAGTAGTTTCCCTCTAGCATAATTTTACTCATTCGTAATCACAAGATACAGTTACTGTCACAGGGTAGTTTATTCATGGTGCTGTGCAATCTTCACAGTTCTCATCTAAATGGATCTGTGTATTTCACTGAGTGGATTATATACTACCTGAAAACACCAGTACCCCATTGTTAGCTGTTTACCATTTTTTGCCTTTCGAAATTTACCTGCAATAAACTTCTTTATGCACTTGGTTTTGTCCACATTTTGAGTTAGTTCCTCAGGCTAAATTCCCAAAAGTAACCATTTTGGTTCTTTGAATATAAAGAATTCTCTGAAATTATATTTCACTCTAAGAAATACTTAAATCTCCACAAAGTCATATACACACAGCTGGGTTTATGAGATTCAGAATTTCTTCACACATACACACAAATATACATACACACACACACACACACTCAAAAAAATAAAATGCAAACCTCTTTTATACTATGACAGAATATATTTGGATCAAACCATTTTTAGAGGCATATTTAAGCACAAGGGACGAACAGAACCTATAAGGAACTTGATAACTTCGTGTTAAAAATGCGAATGATGCAGACAAATGCAGTATTGCCTCCAAAAAGGAACAAAATGTCTGAGGACCGGATTTACAGGGAAAGAGCTAAAACTAATACATATGTATAACTTGGTTCAGTAACAAGTAAACAAAGAAATTCGAATAGCCTCTAAGCTTGAGAGAAGTAAACATCAGAATAGAAAGGAGACATTTACTGTATTTTGCATTTTACCTATTTGCTTCACAAAACTTTTGAAAACAAAGTTCTAGGGGTGCCTGGATTGCTCAGTCAGTTAAGCCACCAACTCTTGATTTCCTCTCAGGTCATGATCTCATGGTTCTGAGATCGAGCCCAGTGTTAGGCTCTGTGCTGACAGCTCAGATACCTGCTTGCGATTCTCTCTCTCCCTCTTTCTCTCTGCCCTTCCCTCACTTGTGGGTACATGCTCACTCAGGCGTGCACACTCTCACTCTCTCCCTCCCTCTCTCTCTCACGATATAAATAAACTTAGAAAAAAAAAAGAAAGTTCTATAACACACTTCTCAATTCCCCTTCCCCCAAACTTGGTCCATTAATATTAGACTTAATTATTTATAGCATCACTTTCAACAGTAGCCAAATTATGGAAAGAGCCTAAATGTCCATCAACTGATGAATGGATAAAGAAATTGTGGTTTATATACACAATGGAATACTACTTGACAATGAGAAAGAATGAAATCTGGCCCTTTGTAGCAACATGGATGGAACTGGAGAGTGTGATGCTATGTGAAATAAGTCATACAGACAAAGAAAGATACCATATGTTTTCACTCTTATGGGGATCCTGAGAAACTCAATAGAAGACCACGGGGAAGGTTGGGGGGAAAGTTACAGAGAGGGAAGGAGGCAAATCATGAGAGACTCTTAAAAACTGAGAATAGGGGCGCCTGGGTGGTGCAGTCGGTTAAGCGTCCGACTTCAGCCAGGTCACGATCTCACGGTCCGTGAGTTCGAGCCCCGCGTCAGGCTCTGGGCTGATGGCTCAGAGCCTGGAGCCTGTTTCCGATTCTGTGTCTCCCTCTCTCTCTGCCCCTCCCCCGTTCATGCTCTGTCTGTCTCTGTCCCAAAAATAAATAAACGTTGAAAAAAAAAAAAAAACAGAATAAACTGAGGATTGATGGGAGGTGGGAGGGAGGGGAAAGTGGGTGATGGGCATTGAGGTGGGCACCTGTTCGGATGAGCACTGGGTGTTGTATGGAAACCAATTTGACAATAAATTTCATTTAAAAAACATATTAGACTTAATTATTTGGCATAATTAAAAAGGTAGAGGAGGGGGAGGAGTCATCTTTTTGCTCATGAATGAGTTTTATTTACACTTTACATTCTGATCCCTTCTTCCCCTGTGAACTATCAAAAACCATGGAGGAGTTGAAAAAATGATGTGGAATTATCATTTAGCTACAGAGTTTCACAATCTAAAAAACATCACATTACTGTTCCTCTTCTTTTTTCTGATTCTCTTTGTTTCTTCTGAACGTGGACTGAGGGGCAAGCTGGCCCGCCTCACACCCAGCAGAGGGAAGAAATGTGAATGTGCCTGCCTTATGGAATGTGTCTTTTATACAACATATGAAAAGCTTATCAATATGTACATTATCCTTCCATTTGAACCTTATATGTCATTGGTATACAGAGTTTCATAACACTAGTCAGCAGCAATTTTTAAAAAGTGAGTTTCAAGAATGCCATTCTGACTTGTATAATTCAGAGAAAGATTATAAAAACAGCATTCCAACACATTAGCTCATGGAAAGCACATCAAAAAGCACCATTTGTAAGCAAAATAAGAAAGGAAAGGAATAGTTCAAGAGAGCAATTGTGAAAAATAAAGAAAAAAAACCCACAGAGACATTTATTTGAAAAGGGCCCTACACAAATCTGTTTTAGTATTTATGAAGTGGTTAAAGAAAGTGAGAAATGAAGTATGACTCAGTACCCTAAGGCCATAATATTAAACTTTCTGTAACCCCAGAACTGTTTCTCTGAACAAAATCTTACTTAGAAACTCAAAATACAAAGCAAGTCAGAAAAACAAGGTGGGAGTCACAGTGCAAATTCAGGAGCTCCACCAGCCCAGACCCTGAGTTAACTCCATAGGACCCTAAAAAAGTGTGAGGGGCCCCCCAGTGGGACACCACTGTCCTAAGAGATGCTGGCAAAGGGTTGAGTTTGAGATGGGAGTGATGGCAGAAGAAAAAGAATGTGGAGAGAGCCCTTAAAAGGGAAATTAAAATGGAAGACAAAACAGGGTGTAAAAGTAGGGGAGAGGAAGAAGGGAATAGAGGAAAGAAAGAAAGAAAGAAAGAAAGGAAGGAAGGAAGGAAGGAAGGAAGGAAGGAAGGTCACTGTGCTTAATATTAACTCTCTCAACTTTTTGCCCAGAGTAGTTGCTTTTTCAATTGTTAAGACAGAAAGTGCTTTTTTGAGACCCATGAAAAATGACATCAGACGATGGCACTCAATCAGTTTAACTAAAGCAACAGTGGGGCAGAACCGCATTTCATACACACCTGGCTTCTCAACCTTAAAAACCTGAAATAAATGCAATGCCCTTTCCAAACTCAAAGTATAAAGTAAGATCTTCTAAACGATGAGTCAACACACCCCAAGATACATTCAGAAACACATGTTGAGAATGTTAGCCCCGTAATACAGGAACACATAGAGCAACTAATGGGAACACACATCCTTGACTTCAGGGCTCCTCGCAATCACCTTCCCAGGGATTTTGAATTCCCCACCTCACTGCTCAGTCCCACTGCTCACACACAACTCTGAGCCAGCCACATCCAACTTGCCCAAACATCCCACGGGCCTAAATCCCTGTGAGCAGTTCTCTTTGCTGAAAAACCTATCCCTACATCTCTCTTCTACCAAGTCATATAAAACCAAATATCAAATATAGTTTCTCCATCCCCAGAGTTGACAGCACACTTTGTTCCATATGTTTTCTATGGTAGACTTGTCATTATATTGGACAATAATTTGTGAGGTTTTTACCCTCTCTTCTTAGATAGGAAATATCATACAAATATGGGTACTGAACTTTATTCTTGGTACCAGCACAGCACCTAGCACATATTGACCATTAAAGCCTTTGGTGAAAATAAAAACCAACATGCACTGAATGTTCATTAGGGGCCAGGCACTGAGCTTTAAGCACTTTACATCCATTACCTCATTTAAGCCTTACAACAACCCAACACATTCCTTCTTATTTTTGCCTTTTTATAGATGCACAAACTGACACACATAACTGTTAAACACCTTGGCCAATGACCTAAGTTCACCAACACTTGATGCCAAGACTCAGACTCAAGCAAACTCCAGATTCTGAGCAATTAACCACTAAGCCGAATGACTAACAGGCAAGAAAGCAAATGAAGTTAAGATAGTGCAAAGTTGAATGAGTTTTTCAAGTTTGCTTGCTTGCTTATTCATTTATTTATTTATTTATCTATCTATTTAGAGAGGGGGGGGAGGGAGGGAGGGAGAGGGAGAGAGGAAGAGAGAATGAGCGAGAACAAGGGAGGGGCAGAGAAAGGGGAGAGGGCTGCCAGTGCAGAGCCCAACATGGGGCTTGATCCCACATACTGTGAGATCATGACCTGAGCCAAAATCAGGAGTCAGATGCTTAGCCAATTGAGCCACCCAGGCACCACCAAAGTTGATATATTTTAAAGATCCTTTCAATTCAAACATTCTAGCAAAATATAAAAATTCCTGCTTTGAATCTTAGAGCACTTCTACCCTTTCCCTTGTCTAGCCACCCTTTTTATCACTGTAATTTGCACAAATTTGATGACTTAGGAAATTCTACACTAGACATAATGCCTCTTCAACCCAATAGCTTGGATGTGTAATTCTCCAGGTGAGTATGCATGTATTTAGTGATGGGTAGATGGGTGAATGGTTGATGGGCAACCTAAAGCTCCACCTCTAACAGCCCCCTTCCTTGCCACTCCATCTAAAAGGCCAAAGTTGTGTGTAAATAGCAAATGACAGGGTTGGAGGGGAAACAACAAAGGCTGGCTATTTTTTCCCAGAACTAAATAGTAATAACCTCTCAAAACATTATTTTCATTCTGGCTATGATCTCAACGGCCATTTTGATTTCAAAACACAGAACTGTGTATGCGTGGGTGACTCAGTGAGTTCATGACCTGATGTGAGTCACTCTGCCGTAAGGAGAATGCTAATTCTGATCCCTTTGCTTTGGAAAAGTTCTGAAATTGTGACAAAAGGTAAGATTTACTTGCATGAATATCTATCCAGTAGCAATCTGAAGCCTGCCCAGACATTTGCAATCAACATGCATGCAGGCATCCTCTGATTCCAAAAGAAAAGAAAAAAAAAAAAAAAAGAAAAGAGAGAGAGAAAAATAATGAAACAAACAAACAAACAATATAGAGATGTGAAGTATTAACAAATAACAATGGAAATCCTATGCCCTTAGCCATGGGATGCTTGTGGATCCAGGAGCAGTTTTGAAGTACTAATGCTCTTGGGTATCCTCATCATTAGCTTCCAAGGAACTGTTCTTTCTTGGCTTAAAGAAAAGAAAAAGAAAAGAAAAAAAAGGCAGCAGTACAAAAAATAAATAATTATTGACCGTCTATTATGTGCTAGGCTCTGGGCTGTTGACAATATTGCAGTCAATGAAATAAGCATAGTCTTTTATGGAGCTTACCGTTCCATGATAAATGAGCTACAAAGACAGTGGTGTGATGGGTGCTCTGATGAAGAAGACATTCAGGGTTATACAAGGCTAACGTCAGATTATGTAACCACAGAGACCTTGCTTCAAGTGCAGGGAAATTCACTTTCCCATTCAGAATGGCTATTAAACAGGTAATAAAGTATTCACTAAGCAGAGAACAGAGGAGAATACTCCAGGTAAAGTTTATATGCTGAAGCTGAAATCAACAAAGAACATTTAGGACTGAAACAAGTTCAATGAAGCTACAACACAAAGAGGGTGAAGGGAAGGTAGAGAATTAAGAATCAGGGAGGATACCTTACTTATCAAACGATCACTGTGAATTTTTTGATCTCTCCTGATGCATACATCCTGTTCTTTTATTGAGTTAGAGAAATATGAAAAAATATTTTAATTCAGTCTAACTTTGGTCTTTCTTCTTTATTTCCTTGACCAAGCTGAAACTGGTCATCTATGCACTCAGTGTGCTGTGGGCCTATCCATGAACATGGTTCCTTTTCCAAAAGGCTTTATATCTTGAGATCAAAGGTGTCATCTCTCTGTAGGAATAAATTCTCTGTGCTGTCACAATTTTTATAGCAGTAGTATGATTTAATTTAAAAAATAAAAGGCCAAGACATGACACCTCAATGTAAGTATTATTACTAACTACAAACTTATTCTTTCTACTCTCTTAGTTAGGTTTTGGGGAATAAGAACAATGTCTTACTTACAGAATGCTTTACATAGCATTTCATATACTTTATATCATATGAACCAGACAGTCAACACAAGGATACACTACTATAGGTGAGGAAACAAATTTAAGAAGGTCATGTAATTTCTCCCAAGGCCATATTAGTAAGTGGAAAAAACAAGTTTAACATCATGGCTGCTCCCAGTCCCATATTCTTTCTTTTTATAAAGATGTTTTTCAAAATGTAATCCAAATGTGTCAACCCTTGTGCTGTATATTGTATAGGATACCTAGATCATACCCTCAAAAACTTTCAGGAAAATTGTATGTGATTTTGGGTAAACTATCTCAATCTCTCAGAGTCTATTTTCTCATCTATAACATGGCAGTGATAGTACCATCTACTCAGGATGCTTGAGAGAATTAAGAGAACACATATGAAATGCTTAGCATTTAGCAGGTAAATATTAAGTATTTAATATTTACATAGGAAAAGTATGTATGTGGAAAAGTACCAGTATGAGGCACTATAGAATTGGACATTTTCTAGGGCAAGTAGGGGTTCTGAGAAGAAAGATCTTACTATAGGCTGGATCCTTGCTACTTCAAGTGTGGTCTGTGGATAAGTAACATCAACATCACCCAGGATCTTATTAGAAATGTAGATCTTCAAGTCCAGCGCCAGCACCAGTCCTGAGTCAGAATTTATATTTTAATAATATTCCTGGATGTTATATATGCCAATTAAAGTTTGAAGAGCACTTAGCTCGACATGTTTTTGGTGATATGCAAAATTCAGATAGTCAAGGAGAAGATGGGGACAATGGGCTTCCTATGGTTGAGAAGAGAAGGGAAAAAAGGTTTAATAAACCAAACTACTGAAATGTCTTTAGTGGGTGAGTATCTTACTTAAACCAAAGGGTTGTTTGGGGGTGCAGTAAGAGATGAAACTGGGCTTATAAACCCAGGTCATATTATCCATGGTCTTGGATTCTAGCCAAAGAGGTTTTGCCCTTATCCTTCCTCAGGTCTAATATCTTTATACATTTCTCCTTTAAGCTCTCATTTCCAATATAACTACTATCTTATAAGAATATGATTCTTAACGTGTGATTAGCTGACCATCTGGAACAGAACCCTTGGGAAGCTGGTTGGAAATGCAGACTCCTGGACCCACTTCCTAGCTTATCTGAGTGCAGGTCCTAGAATTTCAAGTATGAGAACCACTACTGTTATACAATGTCTGTCATAAGGACAATTTATGACATAAAAATCTGAAGATAAAATACAACTGTCTTTAGAGTTCTATTCCTAATTTTTGAACAAGCAGTAGGAACACAATCCATATGAATTCTTTAAAAAGAAAGACCATAATCAATAGTCTCTATATCCCTAATACCAGGAAAAGTTGGGTGATCAACAAGCATTTGCTGAATGAATCAAGAAATGCATGCATGCATAAATGACTAAGCAGATGATTTCAGAGATAACTCTGAAGTAAACAAATATGTGTACGAATTACAGTTGCATTTTCATACTAAAAGGAATGAGCAATGAAATCAAATGT
This sequence comes from Acinonyx jubatus, assembly GCF_027475565.1. Taxonomy (NCBI): domain Eukaryota; kingdom Metazoa; phylum Chordata; class Mammalia; order Carnivora; family Felidae; genus Acinonyx; species Acinonyx jubatus. Next base: position 119,448,562 of record NC_069383.1, read on the forward strand.
ATTCATTTTCAGAAAGAATAAAATTCACAGTTGCCACCAACAAACTTCTTTTGAAAAAGCTGACATGAATTTGATCAATATCCAACAAACAGACTCCTTTATAAACTGACTCAAATATGGTTTGGGAAATATCGTTTTGGTTACATGGATGCCATGAATTTTTCCTGTAAAGCAATGCATGCATCTGAAGGAGATTTTAATACTGCATTTCAAGTTGGGGCTTGATACAGGACTAGCAGAATTTAATACACTACTATCCTTACTGTTCCAAGAAAAACCAGAGAATTATTTATGTTATCTCGAGTTTTCGCAAGTAATCACCTGAGAAAGTAAGTATGGATCAGGTGAAAATTCAAAAAATTTGGAATGTGTTAGAAAAATGGATGAAATGAAGAATAAAGTATTTCCTTACATTAACCATGATTAATTGCATACAACAAGAGGCAGTTCAAGCCACTGTATTGAAACAACTCACTTCCAGTGTTAATAATGGTCAACAAGCAGTGTCAGCACCCCATTTAAGCAAATTGCAGCATGGGAGTCTACAACAGGGAAATCTTTTGCAGTCTATGTAAGTCAGGATGCTTACCTCTGCAAAGACAGAAAAATCTAACTCAAACTACATAAGCAAAAATGAAAATGAAACCAAACATAACACATTCCTGAAAATTGCAGATTTTTTTCTGGCTTTATGCAAAACTTGATCTAGGCCTCAAGCAATGTCACCAAGACCCAGTATCCCCATCCTGCCCCAAATGTTCTTCTCCATCTTGGCGCAAATCTCAGGCCCCATACAGTGCCAAGATGGCTGCCAGCAGCTCCAGGCTACCTTGGAGCTTCCAAGGTTCAAACCCAGTATAAAACCAGATTTTCCTCTGTAACAGCTGAGTTCATTTTAATTAAACCAGTTTGGCCATATTGAACCAATTAGTAAGGCTACAGAAGGGTGAAATCACACTGATGAGCACAGACTGGGTCATGTGCTCACACTCAGACCCATCATTGTAGCCAAGGGAACTTAGCGCTTTCATAGATTAGGCTTTAGGGTTCCACCTCTGGCATCAGGAGTGGGGCCTCACCTCAACAAGGACTAACAAGAGATGAAGAGTTTCCCAAAGGAAACTCAGGGTTCTACAATGAGCAAAGGAGGAAATGGACTCTGGCCATTCAAAGACAGCAAATATATTCAGTGGTTTTCCAAGGACAGCTTTTATAGGCCAAATTTGACACCAAGGCTTACCTCAAGGCATTCTATGTGACACTCACAGATGGAGGAGAAGACATACATACAGAGCAGCCACGCTTTGTGGCAATTGGGCTACTTCATTCCCTGGTGCTTAAAATCTACAAATGGCTCAGGACAAGTCTCAACCTACCAACAAGGTTTACAGGGTGTTTGAGGACTTGGCCTCTGTTTCTCTCATCGTCCTCATTCTGACTCTCAGTTGGTAACACTAACCTTCCTTTGCTTTTTAAGGCTTCTCCATCTCTCCTACCCTAGGCCTGTGCATATACTGTTGCTCTGCCTGTCACACATCTGCCATCCATTTTGTCATCTCCAAACCCTTCACATAACCCCTTTGCTGGGAACTTTCCCATCATTCAGGTCTCCCCTGAAAAAAAGCCTAAGCCCGTGTTAGCCTCTGTTATCTTCTCCTACCGTATCCAAGTGTCCTTTAATAACTCTGAATTCATCTTACAGAACATATTTAATAGTGTCTTGCCCCGGCTGTATCATAAACTCAGTAAAAACAAGAATTAGGTCCTCCTTCCTTTCCATTTCCTCCATCCCACCCAGGAAACAAAGCTCCAGGGGAACGTTTTCAGGGGCTCAGAAAACATTAATAGATGAAGGAATGGATAGATGGATTGAAGGATGAAAGCTAAAAAACAAAAAAAAAAAAATAGTGCTATGAACACATACATTAAAATATTTTAGCCCCACTAACATAAGTATATATGTGCATGGTATTTACATATGAATTATATATTCCATACATTAGGTATTTATGGAAGGTATACTCTGTGCCTGGATTGGTTTGAGGCACTGGAGATATATCAGGGAAAACAAATAAAAACAGTATTAAGACCTAAAATAAACATTATAAATAAATCAACTACCTAACATGTTAGAATGTATTAAGTTCTCTGAGAAAAAAGTCCAGCAAGATAAGGGGATTGAGGAAAGGTGTGTTGATGAAATGCAATTTTTAACAGATGGGCAGAGCAGTTGCCACGGAGAAGGGACTAGGTAAGCAAAATATGAGGAAGGGAGGCATAAGCCAGGCAGATACCTAGAAAAGGAGCCCACTGGGCAGGAAAGCAGCCAGTACATGGGCTTAAGTGAGAGCAAACCTGGCTTCACACATGCCTGCTGAAGGACCCTAGTCACAAACATCTTATTACTAAGAAAAATGAAAACTACTTTTGCGTAATTGCCAAAGACAATTTTACCTATCTTTAATTACTGAATGTGCAAATACCACAGATATGCTAGAACTTTTTACCTCAGTAGACTGACTCCACAACTCGAAAGGTTTCTCTGATCGGTTGAGAAAATAGGGAAAAAAAAACCACAAAAACAATTTCACCCACTGGGTATTGACTTAGAAATGTTCATTTACATTAACTTTATTCATCTGAGAATTTAATGGGCATGCTTTAATTATCCGGAGAGGAAAATGTCTATTAAAATGTGGGAAAACCATGTAATGGCTATGATAAGTTTCTTTTTATTACTGCTTTAATAACTGCAAACTTCAATGAGTACCAACAATTGTATTACTATTAATGCCTATTTTATTCATTAGAAGTTCAGAAACATCTAAGCAGCTAGCTTGAATATTAGCTTGAATTTTTTTCTTTTACCCTTGGTAATGATAAGCTTTGTTATTTGCCTTCCTCCCATCTGGCTTGCTTCAACAAAATGATAAAGAAAAGAGTATAACAAATTTAATTACGTGAGCCATGTTTCTAAGACTGATACTGTACTAATGAGGACACATTCAGCCTCACAGTCCCACAATTGCTCATGGGTTGGTTACAGAATAAGACTTTCATTCTAAACTTCTTGAAATGATTCCAATGATTACAAGCAAAAATGTCTCTTACAAAGCTTGAAATAATACATCAAATGGCAACAACAATAACAGTAATAATACCTCACATTTATTGCTACTTACTACGTGCTGGGCACTATATACTGTTTCATTTAATGTTCACAATATTCCTGATGAAGTGTGTACTGTTTTTACTCCCCACTAAATAGATTAATGAACTCCAAAAGTCACTCTGCAAGTGGTGGGAGTCATGTGACTCGACCCTATTATGTGATTCTACCCTCTTCACCATGTGGACTAGACTTGGGTACAATACCTGATTAAAGCAGGACTGATCAGACTACCCCTCCTGGGACACATACTAGAGGTCTATGGATGGCTGGAACCTCCTGTAACCCACAGACAGAGAAGCAGAGAAAGGCTCTCTGCTGTAAGAACAGAAGAAAGCAGAGATGGAAGGCAGTGCAGACAGAGAAGAGAGAGATGTTCCTTTGATGACTGATTCCTTTGCAGGACCTATTTTGGGCACCACCTCATCAACCAGGATCTGTGTATTTTCTAACATAGTCCTTGCTGTGGCTGAAGCTGAGGAAGGTATCTCTTGCTTCCACTTAAGCACATTCTTTAGATAGTCTTTAATTCATCTGAGAATTTAATGGGAATGCCTGAATCAGGAAATTTAAGGTGTCCCACCAACTACCATCACTGACAGCAGAGAAGTAAAGACCAGACTAGTCACAGGCAACAACTGAAAAATGAGTATATTACCAGGATTTTTTTTCAGAGTGTGTTGCACATCCAAACCATTACTCAGCATTAACTCTGCACCCTTTTTGAAAGGCATCAGCACAGCACTGTTAATAATAACCCCTTGAAATCTGATACTGAAGACACTATGCTGTTTAAACATCTTTTCCAAAATCTAACCCCAAAAAGGGCTTTATCACCTTTCACTCACACTCATGAATATCTTTGAGTACTTGCCATGCACAATCACTTAGTTTTGCTCTCATTCCGTGCTGTGGTTTTCCTCTGTAGCACCTATCACAATAGTAAATAATCATATAAAATTTGCTTATTTTTCATCTGTCTCTCCTGCCAGACTTTTAATTCTATGTGGGCAGACTAAATATGTTTAGAGCAAGAGCTGCTATACAGGGGCCTCTCGGGAAATTTTTAATCAATTAATTAATCCTCTTTTCCCTCCTTATCCCCATTTACAGGAGCTCAAAGAAGCTAAGAAACTTGCTAGCCCTCATGTAGCTGGTACCTGTCAAATACCCAGCTCTTCCTACCTCTAAAGTGTATACTACTTTCCATATGCTTTCACTCTCCCCTGGGCAATGTCTACGTGTCTTCTTCAATTCCATGAAATCCCACCTTTTAATGGTTTTAATACTGTAGTAGCCTTTTAAGGATGTTGAAATTAACATTTTTGGCAATGAAAGTTGCATTGTAAAATAGTCTCATTTTTTCACCTCCAACATAAAATCCCATTATGCTATTGCCTAAAGATACAGAGCAAGAATTAGATATGGTACAAACCACCTTTACAGCACAGGTTATCCTATCCTGGAGCATCTTTGTAAGTCCTTTTTTAATACAGAAATAGTTAAGGACATATAAAAAGCAGTTTCTAAACATGCTTCAAAACAAGGCTAACAGGTAAAAATAAATACAAGTATTTACATTCAAATCCTACTCTGCTAGAAAATGTTCCTCTTCTCTCAATTTCTGTTGTTAGGTTGGGTTTAGAGCCTAGATGTGGTAAAGAAAAGGGGGGAAACTGAGAAGGACTAGGAAGGAGTTAAAGGTAGAAATAAAAGAAATGGGAAGTGGTAAATAAGGAAAACATCCTAAAAGACCTTCCCTGATATGCTAGTGTTCAAAACCTGGCAACTTGCAGAAAAGACAGAAATATGATTTGGGCTAGTACATTCTGTTTTTAAAATCAAGATCCATAATATTTACACAAAACTGATTTCACATAAAATTTTGGATTTATGTCCTTCGAAAAATTCTGAGTCATCTTTAGATGGGACTCATGCTCTCCAATATGCCCTATTTTCTACCACCCACTCCTTTTTCCAGACTTCACTCATTTACAAAACCAGGTTGTGTACGTATAATTTGATTTGGGTACCTCCAATCCAAATTCACAATTCACTTCCCATTTTCTCAAAACTTGAGTCACAATGGGTTCCTATACATTCAATTTATCTAGGATACATAAGCTCCAAGAGATGGAAAAAAGATATCCCATCCAAGTGGACACCCAAAGAGAGCAGGGGTGTCCCTACGTATATCAGACAAAACAGACTTAACTTAAAAGCTCTAACAAGGACAGAGGGGAGGAGCCAATATGGCGGAACAGCATGGAAGTTTTTTGTGTGTCTCGTGTCCATGAAATACAGCCAGACCAACACTAAACCATCCTACACACCTAGAAAACCGATTGCAAGATTAACACAACAATGCACCACTGAACTACAGAATTGAGCAGGTATGCAGCGTGGAGAGGTGAATTTGGGGAGCGAGAAGCTGTGGAGGGTAGGGAACTGCTTTTCTGGGTGGAGAGAGGATGGAGACTGTGGAGGGCGGCAGAATACGGGAAAAGCACCCTTCCCCAAAAGCAGCTGGAGAGAAAGTGGAAAATTGGAAACAGCCACAGGGACTAAACTAAAAAGGGAGAAAGGAGAGGGTTTCAATTCCATTAAGACTGTAAACAAGGGGAGCTCAAAGGCTGCAACTCCACAGCTGGATACCTGGCAGTGCTCTGGTGGGAAGGGCAAATCCCCAGGAACAGAGTGGGGTCCGGGAGGTTCTCAGGCCACACGGGGAAAAGTGGTTCCACGGCTGAAAGGACATTTGGTAGAGACTGTTGAAGCACCTGGTCCCAGCAGACCCCAGAAAATGGCCACATTCGCTGGTGCTGGAACAAGGTCGTTAAGGGTGAGGCCTGGTGCCAGATGTGTGCTGTGATTTTCCATAATCCCTGAAATGCTGCTGCTTCACTATCTCGCAAACTTTTCCTGGAGTAGGCTGCTGCCTGGCCACAGTCTCGGAGCACCAGCAGCAGCAGGATCCAGCAAGCATTCATGGGTGCAGCTGACATTCAGCCATCGCTCAGTGAGACCCTCCCACAGAGGGGCGGAATGGGTCAAAGCCGCAGTCCTTTGAAAGTAAGGGGCCAGGGAAAACAGCCGCATCTGAGACAAAACTTGGGAGAGAGAAGTACTGCCTGGGGCCTGGTCCTGGAGACTGAAAAAGCGGGGAGGAGATGAAAGCTGAAGACAGAACACGGGTGCGTGACTGCTGATCTGGGAGAACAGACTGGGTAGCTGGGTGGCGCCATTTTCACTGCTCCCAAGCATGTGCATACACACCTACCAGCACTGCAACAATCCACCCCAGTAGGCTAGCAGCACCATCTAGTGGAGAACGGAGCTGTTACACTGAGCCCCACCCAAATGGGCCAACCTCGCTTTTCAAGAACACAAGTATCACCAACGGCTTAGAGTTTATGGAATATAAAGCACTACCATAGACTGACTTCTAGAGGAAAATGAAGTAATTTCAGTCCTACTTCAATCTGTTAGCAGGTTCATCTATTCAATTTTCTTTCTTTGTTTTTTTAATTTTTCTCTTTTACACTTCTTTTTCTAGAAAACAGAAAGAGAAAAAATTCATTTTTATTTCCAATTTTTATTAAAAATATTTTTAATTTTTATTACTATATTTTTTACTTTTGTGTAAATTTTTTCGAATTCTATTTTCCATCATTTTATTTTAGTCTACTTCAGCATATTCACCTTTTCAAATTTTCAACAATTTCCTTTTTATTTTTTTCTTTCTTTTTCTTTTTTCTCTTTTTCATTTCTTTTCTTTTTCTTGAATGCAGAAAGAGAAAAACTTCAGTTTTATTCTCAATTTCTATTAAAAATATTTTTATTTAATTTTTTACCATATTTTTTGTTTTTATGTAAATTTTTTCAAATTCCATTTTACTTCCATCATTTTATTTTGGTCTACAAGAGTGTATTGACTTTTTCAAATTTTCAAACGATTTCCTTTTTTTAATTTTTTATCTTTGTATCTTTTTTGTTTTTCTTTTTTCTTGAATAAAAAGAAAAAATTCATATTCATTTCTAATTTTTATTAAAAATATTTTTCTTTAATTTTTTTCTACTATATTCTTTACTTTTGTGTATATTTTTTTAAATTCTATTTTACCCCATCATCGCATTTTAGTCTACTTTAGTGTATTCATTTTTTCAAATTCTCAAACGATTTCCTTTTTTTTTCTTCTTCCCCCCTCCCCTTTTTTTCCCTCTAATCTGTCAAACCACTTTCAACACCCAGACCAAAACACACCTAGGATCTAGCATCATCTATTCAATTTTTGTGTGTTTTTAATTTTTAATTTTAATATTTTTTAAATTTTAATTGCTTTTAATTTCAAATTTTCTACCTCATTAATTCCTTTTGTCCCTTCAAAATGACAAAATGAAGGAATTCACCCCAAAAGAGAGAGCATGAAGAAACTACAGCCAGGGATTTAACCAACACAGATACAAGCAAGATGTCTGAACCAGAATTTAGAATCACGATAATAAGAATACTAGCTGGAGTCGAAAATAGATTAGAATCTCTTCCTGCAGAGATACAAGAAGTAAAAAATACCCAGAATGAAATTAAAAATGCTATAACTGAGCTGCAATCACGGATGGATGTAGCGGTGGCAAGGATGGACAAGGCAGAACAGAGAATCAGCGATATAGAGGACAAACTTATAGAGGATAAAGAAGCAGAAAAAAGAGGGAGATTAAGGCAAAAGAGCACAATTTAAGAATTAGAGAAATCAGTGACTCATTAAAAAGGAACAACATCAGAATCATTGGAGTCCCAGAGGAGGAAGATAGAGAAATAAGGGTAGAAGGGTTATGTGAGCAAATCATAGCGGAAAACTTTCCTAACCTGGAGAAAGACACAGACATCAAATCCCAGGAAGCACAGAGGACCCCCATTAGATTCAACAAAAACCAACCATTAACAAGGCATATCATAGCCAAATTCACAAAATACTCAGGCAAGGAGAGAATCATGAAAGCAGCAAGGGGAAAAAAGTCCCTAACCTACAAGGGAAGACAGATCAGGTTTGCAGCAGACCTATTCACAGAAACTTGGCAGGCCAGAAAGGAGTGGCAGGTTATATTCAATGTGCTGAATCAGAAAAATATGCAGACAAGAATTCTTTCTCCAGCAAGGCTGTCATTCAAAATAGAAGGAGAGATAAAAAGATTCCCAGACAAACAAAAATTAAAGGAGTTTGTGACCATTAAACCAGCCCTGCAAGAAACTTTAAGGGGGACTCTCTGAGGGAAGAAAAGATGAAAAAAGCAACAAAAGATTAGAAAGGACCAGAGAACACCACCAGAAATTCCAACTCTACAAGCAACATAATGGCAATAAATTCATATCCTTCAGTACTCACACTAAACATCAATAGACTCAATGCTCCAATCAAAAGACATAGGGTAACAGAATGGATAAGAAAACAAGATCCATCTATTTGCTGTTTACAAGAGACCCACTTTATACCTAAAGACACCTTTAGATTGAAAATAAGGGGATGGAGAACCATCTATCATGCTAATGGTGAACAAAACAAAGTGGAGTAGCCATACTTAGATCAAACAACCTAGACTTTAAAATAAAGACTGTATCAAGAGATGCAGAAGAGCATTGTATCATAATCAAGGGGTCTATCCACCAAGAAGACCTAACAATTGTAAACATTCATGCACCAAATGTGGAAGAACCCAAATATATAAATCAGTTAATCACAAACATAAAGAAACTCATCGATAGTAATACCTTAATAGTAGGAGACTTCAACACCCCACTCACAGCAATGGACAGATCATCTAATCAAAAAATCAACAAGAGACAATGGCTTTGAATGACACACTGGACCAGATGGACTTAACAGATATATTCAGAACATTTCATCCTAAAGCAGCGGAATATACATTCTTCTCCAGTGCACATGTACATAAGATTGAGATCATACTGTGCATATTTTCAGACCACAATGCTATGAAACTCCAAATCAACCTCAAGAAAAAATTTGGAAACGTATTAGTTGGAAACTGAAGAACATCCTACTAAAGAAGGAATGGGTTAACCAAGCAGTTCAAGAGGAAATTAAAAAGTATATGGAAGCCAATGAAAATGGTAACACCACAGCCTAAAGCCTCTGGGATGCAGCAAAGGTGGTCATAAGAGGAAAGCATATAGCAATCCAGGCCTTCGTAAAAAAGGAAGAAAGATCTTAGATACACAACATAACTTTACATCTTAAGGAGCTGGAAAAAGAACAGCAAATAAAACCCCAAACCAGCAAAAGACAGGAAATAATAAAGATTAGAGCAGAAATTAATGCTACAGAAACCAAAAGAACAGAACAGATCAATGAAACCAGAAGCTGGTTCTTTGAAAGAATTAACAAAATAGATAAATCACTAGCCAGATTGAGCAAAAAGAAAAGGACCCAAATAAATAAAATCAACAATGAAAGAGGAGAGATCACAACCAACCCAGCAGAAATAAAAACAGTAATAAAAGAATATTATGAGCAATTATATGCCAATAAAATGGGTAATCTAGAAGAAATGGAAAAATTCCTAGAAACATGTACACCACCAAAACTGAAACAGGAAGAAATAGAAAATTTGAACAGACCTATAACCAGTAAGGAAATCGAATTAGTAATCAAAAATCTACCATAAAACAAGAGTCCAGGGCCAGATGGCTTTCCAGGGGAATTCTACCAAACACTTAAGGAAGAGTTAACACCATTCTCTTGAAACTGTTCCAAAAAATAGAAATGGAAGGAAAACTTCCAAACTCTTTCTATGAAGCCAGCATTACCTTGATTCCAAAGCCAGACAGAGACCCCACTAAAAAGGAGAACTATAGTCCAATTTCCCTGATGAACATGGATGCAGAAATCCTTAGCAAGATATTAGCCAACTGGATCCAACAATACATTAAAAAATGTATTCACCATGACCAAGCAGGATTTATAACTGGGATGCAGGGCTGGTTCAACATCCGCAAAACGTGATTCATCACATCAATAAAAGAAAGGACAAGAACCATATGATCCTCTCAATAGATACAGAGAAAGCATTTGACAAAATACAGCATCCTTTCTTGATAAAAACCCTCAAGAAAATAGGGCTAGAAGGAGCATACCTCAAGATCATAAAAACCATAGATGAATGACCCAATGCTATTATCATCCTCAATGGTGAAAAACTGAAATCTTTCCCCCGAAGGTCAGGAACAAGGCAGGGATGTCCACTCTCGCCACTGTTATTCAACATAGTATTGGAAGTTTTAGCCTCTGCAATCAGACAACACAAAGAAATAAAAGGCATCCACAATGGCCGGGGGAGGTCAAACTTTCGCTCTTTGCAGATGACATGATACTCTATATGGAAAACCCAAAAGATTCCACCAAAAAACTGCTAGAATTGATTCATGATTTCAGCAAAGTTGCAGGATATAAAATCAACTCACAGAAATCGGTTGCATTCCTATACACCAACAATGAAGTGAGAGAAAGAGAAATCAAGGAATCGATTCCATTTACAGTTGCACCAAAAAACATAAAAAACCTAGGAATAAATCTTACCAAAGACGTGAAAAATCTATACACTGAAAACTATAGAAAGTTTATGAAAAAAAAATTGAAGAAGACACAAAAAATTGAAAAAGATTCCATGCTGCTGGATAGGAAGAAAAATATTCTTAAAATGTTGTTACTACCCAAAGCAATCTATATATTCAATGCAATCCCTAGCAAAGTAACACCAGCAGTCTTCAGAGACAAATAATCCTAAAATTTGTATGGAACCAGAAAGACCCCGAATAGCCAAAGTGATCTTGAAAAAGAAAACCAAAGCATGAGGCATCACAATCCCAGACTTCAAGCTATACTACAAAGGTGTAATCATCAAGACAGTATGGTACTGGCATAAGAACAGACACTCAGATCAACGGAACAGAATAGAGAACGCAGAAATGTACCCACAAACGTATCGGTGACTAATCTTTGACAAAGCAGGAAAGAATATCCAATGGAATGAAGACAGTCTCTTCAGCAAGTGGTGCTGGGAAAACTGGACAGCAACATGCAGGAGAATGAACCTGGACCACTTTCTTACACCATACACAAAAATAAACTCAAAATGGATGAAAGACGTCAATGTAAGACAGGAAGCCATCAAAATCCTCGAGGAGAAAGCAGGCAAAAACCTCTTTGATCTTGGCCACAGCAACTTCTTACTCAACATGTATCTGGAGGCAAGGGAAACAAAAGCAAAAATGAACTACTAGAACCTCATCAAAATCAAAAGCTTCTGCACAGCAAAGGAAACAATCAGCAAAACTAAAAGGCAACTGAAAGAATGGGAGAAGATATTTGCAAATGACATATCAGATAAAGGGTTAGTATCCAAAACCTATAAAGAACTTATCAAACTCAACACCCAAAAAACAATCCAGTGAAGAAATGGGAAAAGACATGAATAGACACTTCTCCAAAGAAGACATCCAGATGGCCAACTGACACATGAAAAAATGCTCAACATCACTCATCAGGGAAATATTAATCAAAACCATAATGAGATACCACCTTACACCTGTCAGAATGGCTAACATTAACAACTCAGGCAACAACTGGTGTTGGCGGAGATGCGGAGAAAGAGGATCTCTTTTGCATTGTTGGTGCGAATTCAAGCTGGTGCAGCCATTCTGGAAAACTGTATGGAGGTTCCTCAAAAAACTAAAAATAGAACTACCCTACAACCCAGCAATTGCACTACTAGGCATTTATCCACGGGATATAGGTGTACTGTTTCCAAGGGATACATGCACCCCCATGTTTATAGCAGCACTATCACCAATAGCCAAAGTATGGAAAGAGCCCAAATGTCCATCGATGGATGAATGGATAAAGAAGATGTGGTGTATATATACAATGGAGTATTACTCGGCAATCAAAAAGAATGAAATCTTGCCATTTGCAACTACGTGGATGGAACTGGAGGGTATTATGCTAAGCGAATTTAGTCAGAGAAAGACAAAAATCATATGACTTCACTCATATAAGGAATTGAAGAGACAAAACAGATGAACATAAGGGAAGGGAAACAAAAATAATATAAAAACAGGGAGGGAGACAAAACATAAGAGACTCATAAATATGGAGAACAAACTGAGAGTTGTTGGAGGGGTTGTGGGAGGGCAGATGAGCTAAATGGGTAAGGGGCAGTAAGGAATCTACTCCTGAAATCATTGTTGCACTATATGCTGACTAAATTGGAAGTAAATTTTAAAAAATAAAAAATAAAATTTAAAAAAAAAAGCTCTAACAAGGACAAAGAAAAGGTTTATATAATGATAAGCAATTCATCAAAAGATATAACAATCATGTATATGCACTCAACATAGGCGCACCTAAATACATTAAGCAAATACTAACAGATTTTAAGGGAGAAATTGACAATAATAATAATAATAGAGGGAGACCTTCAATATGAATATCTACTCTCAATAATGGATAGACCATCCACACAGAAAATCAATATGGAAACAATGGACATGAATTATACTTCAGACCAAATGGACCTAACAGACATATAAAAAGCATCTCATATGACAGCAGAATACACATTCTTCTCAAGCACATATGGAACATTCCTCAGGATAGATCATATGTTAGGTCACAAAATAAATCTTAGCAAATGTAAGAAAACTAAAATTATACCAAGTATCTTTTCCAAGTAAATGGTATGAAACTAGAAATCAACAACAAAAACAAGAAGCAAACTGGAAAATTCACAACTATGTGAAAATTGAACACTTCCAAACCAATGGGTTAAAGAAGAAATCAAAAGGAAATAAAAATCTTGAAGCAAATGAAAACAGAAACACAACATACCAAAACTTATGCGAGGCAGCAAAAGCAGTTCTTAAAGGGAAGTTTATAGCAATAAATGCCTAGATCAAGAAGATAAAGATGTCGAATAAACAACCTATTTACACCTGAAGAAACTAGAAAAAGAACAAACTAAGCCAAAAGTCAATGGAAAGAAGAAAAAAAACAAAGACTAGAGCAGAAATAAATAAAATAAAAACCAGGAAAATATAGAAAATATCAATGAAACCAAGCTGGCATTATGAAAAGTTAAGCAAAACCAACAAACTTACCTTGATTAAGAAAAAAAAAAAAATCAGAAGTCAAAGAGCAGACATCACAAGTGATACCACACAAATACAAAAGATCTTAAGAGACTACTTATAACAATGATATGCAAACAGACTGATTAATTTAGAAAACAGGGGTAAATTCACAGAAATAGGCAACCAAAAAAACCTGAATCACGAAAAAATTTTTAAATGTAGAGAGAACAATAATGACTAAGGAGATTCCATCACTAATCAAAACTACCCAAAAAGAAAACCTACCAACTACCCAGATTCAGATGGTTTCACTGGTAAATTCTACCTTAAATGTAAGGAAGAGTTAATGCCAATCTATTTCAAACTCTTCTAAAAAAAAAATGAAGAGGAGGGTATACTCCCAAACTAATGTTAGAAAGCCAGAATTACCCTGACACTGTATATGGACCCTACAAGAAAAGCAAACTATAGGTCAGTATCTCTGATGTATACAGATGAAAAGATTCTCAAAAAAAATATTAGCAAACACTTTTCAATAGTACAGTAGAAGGATCATACACCATGTTAAAATTAGATTTATTGCTGAGAAGTAAGGATGTTTCAACATACACAAATCAGTAAATGTGATACATCACATTAACAGAATGAAAGATGAAATCATATGATCATGTCAGATGCAAAAAAAGCATTTGACAAGATATCACATCCTTTAATGATAAAAATGCTCAAAAAATCAGATATAGAAGGACATACCTCAACATAATAAAAGCCAAGTATAACAAACCCAGAGTTAACATCCTAATCAACAGTGAAAGATTGAAAGTTTTTCCTAGAATATCAAGAACAAAACAAAGATGCCAGCTCCTATTCAATATAGTATGGGAAATTCTATCCACAACAATCAGGAAATAAAAAGCAGTAAAAGTCATGTAAATCAAAAAAGAAGAAGTAAAACAGTCTCTGTTTACAGCTGATAAAATCCTACATATGCAAAATCCTGAAGACTCCACCAGAAAGTGTTAGAACTAATTAATAAATTCATTAAGCTTGCTGGACGCAAACCAACATACAGTTGTCAGTTGCATTTCTATACGTCATGAACTATCTGAAAAAGAAATACAAAAAAGAATTCCACTTAGAATAGCATTTAAAAATGAAATACTGGGGCGCCTGGGTGGTACAGTCCGTTAAGCGTCAGACTTCAGCCAGGTCATGATCTCGCGGTCCGGGAGTTCGAGCCCCGCGTCAGGCTCTGGGCTGATGGCTCAGAGCCTGGAGCCTGTTTCCGATTCTGTGTCTCCCTCTCTCTCTGCCCCTCCCCCATTCATGCTCTGTCTCTCTCTGTCCCAAAAATAAATAAACGTTGAAAAAAAAATTAAAAAAAAAATAAAAATAAAAATAAAAATGAAATACCTAAGAATAAATTTAGCCGAGGAAGTGAAAACCCTACATAGCAAAAACTATAAGACAATGATGAATATTATTAAAATGTCCATACTACACAAAGCCACTTAGAGATTCAGTGCAATCCATATTAAATTCCTGTGGCGTTTTTCACACAAATAAAGAAAATCGTAAAATGCATATGGAATTACAGAAGATCCCACATAGCAAAGAAATCCTGTGAAGGAAAAAGCTGGAGGCATCACATGTTCTGATTTCAAACTATATTACAAAACTGTGGTAATCCAAATATGGTACTGATGTAAAAACAGACACACAGATGAACCGTACACAATCAAGAGCCCAGATATAAATGTTTACGCATACAGCCAGCTAATAGTTTACAAGGAAGCAAAGAATAGTCAATAGGGCAAGGATAGCCTCATCAATAAATAGTGTTGGGAAAACTAGATAATCTCATGCAAAGAAAGAAATTGGACCCCAAGCTTAAACCATTCACAAAAATTAACTTGAAATGGATTAAAGACTTAAACATAAGAAATGAAACTGTAAAAGCCCTGAAGAAAACATAAGGAAAAGGTTTCCTGACATTGGTGTTGGCAAAAAATTTTTCAGATATGACACCAAAAGCACATGCAACAAAAGCTAAAACAAACAAATGAAACCACAACAAACTAATAATGTTCTGTGCAGCAAAATAAAACACTCAACAAAATTAAATAAAACACTCAACTATGGAATGGAAGAATATTTTTGCAAGTCTATCTGATAAGGGATTAACATTCAAAATACATATATTAAGGGTGCCTGGATGGCTCAATCAGTTAAGCATCCAAATCTTGATTTTGGCTCAAGTCATGACCTCATGGTTCATGAGATTAAGCCCCACATCAGGCTCTGTGCTATCTATCAGTCAGAGCCTGCTTGGAATTCTCTCTTTCCCTCTCTCTCTGCACCTTACCTGTTCATTCTTTCTTTCTCTCAAAATAAATAAAATTAAAAATTAAAAAAATACATATATATATGTGTGTGTATATGTGTATAATTCACATATATACATATCTACATATATATACATATATATGTGTATATATGTATATATATGTATATACAAAAATACATATATATATATGTGTGTGTGTGTGTGTGTGTGTGTATGTGTATAATTCACACAACTCAATAGAAAAAAAAAAGCCGAAATAATCCCATTAAAAATGGCAGAGGACATGAATAGACATTTTCACAAAGAAGACATACTAATGGCCAATAAGTACACAAAAAGATTTTCATCATCACTAATCAAAAAGGAAATGCAAATCAAAACCACAATGAGATTACACCTCATAACCATTAAAATGGTTGTTACCAAAAAGACAAGAGGCAATAAATGTTGGAAAAAAGGGAATCCATGTCCACTGTTGGTTGGTAAGAATGCAAACTGGTACAGCCACTATGGAAAACAGTACAGATGTTCCTCAAAAAGTTAGAAGTAGAACTTCTTATGATGCAGCAATCCCACTTCCGGATATGTATCCAAAGGAAGTGAAATCAGTATCTCAGAGAGCTATCTGTGCCTCCACGTTCATTGCAGCATATTTATTAAGAGTATGATAGCCAAATATGAAAACAACCTAAGAGTCTATCTATGAAGTCTGTCTACAGATGACTGGGAAAAGATGTGGGATTATGTGTATATACGTGTAGGTACACACACACACACACACACACACACACACACACACAAAATGGGTTACTATTCAGCCATGAGAAAGAAGGACATGTTACAATCTGTGACAACATGGATGGGCCTTGAGGCCATTATTCTAAGTGAAATAAGTCAGACAAATACAAATGCTTTATGATGCCGGTTTTATGTATGATCTAAGTAAGTCAAGTAAGTGAGTCAAACTGATAGAACCAAGGGGTAGAATGGTGGCTGCCAGAGGATGAGGGTTGGGGGAAATGGGCAAATGTTAGTCAAAGGGTAGAAGCTTCCAATTATGAAATGAGTACATTCTGGAAATCTAATGTACTACATGGAGACCACAGTTAACAATACTATTGTAACGAAAGGTGCTATGAGAATAGATCTTAAATATTCTCACCATGCACACAAAATGGTAGCTATGTGAGGTGATCAAAGTATTAACTAATCCAGTTGTGGTTATCATTTCACAATATATAAGGGTATCAAATCATCATGTTGTATTCCTTGAACTTACACATTGTTATGTGCCAATTATATCTCAATAAAGCTGGGGGAGAAAATGAAGTTGACTTTCACAGGAAAAACAAAGTATGTAAGAATCCACTGCTGTGGATGGGCCCTATAGGAAATACTAAAGGAAGTTCTTCATGATGAAGTTAGAACACTAGACATTTACTCAAATCCACATAAAGAAATAAAGACCTGAGGTTCACAGGGGTGGCTCAGTTAAGCGTCTGACTCTTGATTTCAGCTCATGATCTCAATGTTTGTTGGTCCGAGCCCTGTGTCGGGTTCCATGCTGACAGGGCAGAATCCGCTTGAAATTCTCTCAGTCCTTCTCTTCTACCCCTCCCCACTCCTGCTCTCGCTCACTCTCTCTCAAAATAAGTAAATAAACTTAAAAAAAAAAGAAATAAAGATCTGTAATAAGTTATGAATATATAGGTAAATATAAGAGACATTCTAAATATATTTGTGTTCTACTTTTCTTCTCCTGATTTAAAATACAACTCCATGAAGCAATAATACTGTGGTGATGGGCTTATAATGTATAAAGATATAATCCATATAAGAATACTAGGACTAAAAAGGAGAAAGCACACAATGCTATATTGGAGCAAAGTCTTTTCCACTTTCAACATTAAGTTGCTCTTAAGCCAAACCAGATTTTTAAGATATTAATTGTAATGCCTATAACAACCACTAAGAAAACTACTCAAATTTTATGTAAAGAAATAATTATTTACATGTCATACTAAATATAAATATACTTATATGCAACTAATTATACTCATATTAAATATAATTAAATATCTAGTTTAAATAAATAATTAAGATGAATTGCTATGAATATTATAGAAAACAAATAGTAAAATATCAGACATATCTTGCCTTATTAGTAATTATACTAAATGTAAATGTTTTCACACTTACCAAAAGACAGGAAAGACTGTTTTAAACACATGATGCAACTACATGCTGTCTACAAGACAAACACTCTACCCAGCCCCACATGATGGCAACAGTTTAGGCCTGTTCATCAGCTCATGAACTGTTTATTTTAGAAATGATGGGCATTAAGGAGGGCACTTTTCAAGAAGAGGACTGCCATATGTAAGAGAAGAATCACTGGGTTCTACTCCTGAAGACAAGACTACACTGTATGTTAACTAACTTGAATTTAAAAAATAGAAAAAAAAAAAAAAAGAAAGGAACAGAATTTGTGTATCTCTGAACAAAAGAGCATAGTAGGTTAGGTAAAACCATGTGGTAAAAAGAGTGCAAAGGTTTTAAATTAATTCTTCAGGTAACCAAATGAAGCTTCCCCTGGTTAAAAAAAAATTACAGACACCATGGGGCACTTAGGTGGCACAGTCAGTTACGTGTCCCACTTCAGCTCAGGCCATAATCTCCTGGTTCACGAGTTTGAGCCCAGCCTCAGGCTCTGTGCTGAGAGCTCAGAGCCTGGAGCCTGCTTCAGATTCTGTGTCTCTCCCCTGCTTGTGTTCTCTCTCTCTCTCTCTCTCTCTCTCTCTCTCTCTCTCTCTCTCTCTCTCTCTCTCGTAAATTAACACTTTAAAATATTACAGAGAGGCACAGATACACACATCACTACATTATATCTGCAAAGGTATTCTTTCTAAATGTTATAACAAAATGATAAACCCCAAGTGCAGGAATGTTTAAATTAATACATTTAAAGTCTTTAGCATAGTAAACCATCTAGATCTTCTGTTGTCTATTGGCAGTTATAATAAAGCACCTTATACAAGTATATAAAGTATGTCACATGAGCTCTTTCAAAAACATTTACAAGACTTCAAAATAAAGTATTTATAGAACAAAAAAATTGGCTAAAAAGTAAGCACGCAAAACCACAATAATTAACAAGAGGTGAAAAGGATTTAGGATTCTGGAAACACTGCTTCATACCCTTTGTACTCTGACTACAAATGTTGCACAGTGACTGGCACACAGTAGTCATCTGACAAGTATTTTTGAAATAATTCAAGCAGCTTCCTCTCAACCTTGTTCCCAGTGCTCTGTGCATGTACTTTATTCTTCTCTAGATCTGTCTCATCACTCATGTTCAAAGCATCCCTTTCCAGCAGCCTACTAACCTTTTGCGCATGGTGTTTCTATCACCTCGAACACCTTCTCCCCTTCCTCACCTATTAAATTTGAATGTTACCAATCTATCAAAGAACAATGCAGATTTCAGCACAGTAAACCGAGTCCAACTTCTCTAGGCCATAAAAGTCTTTTAGGATCTGTACTTCTTTGGAACATATTTACGTGCTATGCATCCAAACTACCTAAAGAACATTTTTTAAATTTAGGTGCCCAGGACCCATATTAAAACTAGTGAATCAGTATGTAATTTGCAGGTCTGTATCTTTTAAAGCTGCCCACAGGTCTGCAAATCAGCCATAGGAGACCATTCTTCTGTACCACATAAAATTGCCTTATAGAGGATACCTATTTGTGCTGGTTTGTAAACATTTTATAGTGTCAAAGGTAAGTGCTGAGAGGACCGAGCTGTATGATAATCCTCTGTTATATCCCCCACAATCCTGTGCACAGTACTGGTCACAGACCCATTACTAGATTTATGGAATACGAGTTAACTTGGGCTTAAATTTCACATTATGCTGTATGGTCCATATAGCTTTAATCTGTATCCCAAACGCAGTGCCTATAGCAGGACTTAGAACAACGTAAGTGCCCAATAAATACTTGATACATTAAAGTGAATTAAAAAGGCACAATTTTGCTACCCATTCTGATTTACAAGTGGTCAGATAATCCCACTTCATAATCCTGAAGCTCTTTCATGCCCATATCTCAAATTATAACCTGTTTGATCTTCCAGTGATGCCATAAGGTGTGAAAGATACAAGTGGAAAATTTAGGATAGTAAAAACATGTCATATTTTAGTTGAAGGAGCCTCTTCAATCAACCAGTTCAATTCCATTATTTAGCCACGAGAAAGAAGGAAATCCTGGTATTTGTGGCAGCATGGAAGTTGAGGGCTAAATGTTAAGTGAGATAAGTCAGACACACAAAGACAAATATTGTAAGTGATCACTTACATGTGGAATCTAAAACAGCCAATCTTGTAAAAACAGAGTAGAATAGTGGTTACTAGGATCTGGGGGAATTGCAGAGATGTAGTTCAATGTTACAAACTTGCAACAAATAGGTTAAAAAGTCCTGGAGATCTAATAAACAGCATAGTGCTCATACACAATAATGCTGTATTAGAGATTTCAAAGTTGCTACAAGAATAGAGTTTAATTGTTCTTTTCCCCCCAAAAATAAAAGGCCTAAGAGGCAAAGTGACTTGTCCAAGATCATGTGTTCAATTACAAGGGGACGTGTGATTCAAAATGAGAGCTACAATCTTATAGTGCCGGGTATTCTTTGTCTCCCAGGGATTGGTTCAATGTTTCTCCTTAAATGCCCTTCTACACTGTCAACCGATAGCTGTTCTCACAGAGAAAACAAAGGTTTAGGCAATTGGCTTGCTCTTTGGGTAAGCTTTACAAACAATAAATAGAATTAGTCAACTCGACGAGCAAGCTAATGCATTCAGTTGTCTTATCTCCTTTCACTGTGGCCCATCTTTAGCCTCGATGCCTCACTTCCTAATTCTTTAAACTACCAGGAGAAACTCTCTTTGGATGGACACTCCTAATATTCAAAGAACCACATTATTGAATAACCCTTGCAAAATATTTTTTCACTTCTGCTACTGGCAAAATCTTCCTAATTTTCTGAACTTTTGGATGCCTAGAGACTGTATTGAAATACGTAGCAAAATGGATGTTAGCCCTATAATTTATCTATAGATTTATTTTAGAAAGGACTGATTAGTACAATTTCCCCATAGTTCCAATGGTCTTTTGACTTTTGGCAATATGGCACTCCTAGAGTAGTTGATTAACAACAACAGCAATAACAACAACAAAACCTAAATGGAAATTTGAGATTCAATTTGTACCACTGGCTTTTTTCAACTTTGTATTGTAAAGCAGTTTTAGACTTCAGATAAGTTGCAAAATAGTACCCAATCTCCATCTATTCCTTACCCAGCTTCCCTTCCTATTAACAATTTACGATTGTACAATTTGGCATAGTACAATTCAGATGCACAATACTGGCACACTACTGTAATATAAAACAGACTTTATTTGAATTTCACCACTATTCCTTCCCCTCCATTTATACATTCCTCATATTTGTATTCTATAGGTATAATTCAGTATTATCACAGTTTTCTGCTCAAACTGCTCCCAATTCGGCCAGTGAAAGACTGTTCAGCTTTTCCTGTGTACTTCTGACAAGCCCCATCTTTTTTTGAGCAGTTCCTTACTTTCAGCACTTGTTGTAGGTCCGTCTTGTATTTTTCTCTACCTCAAACCTAGAATAAATTTTTCTCCAAAGAGCCTTGTCTCTTTTTATGTAAGGAATGATATTTAGAAGCCTAAGTCTGGTCACCAATTGCGTTCACTGTTACTGGGGTCCTACTGCTTCTAGGCCTTGTCAACGGGAGGCTAGGACGTTCATGTATGGCAACTAACACATCAACCCGCATCTACATTTCTCCATCTGTAAATGTAACCAAAGCGAGGAGTTTATAGTGATACTTCATATTCTAACTAATATGCACATAAAGTAGTTTCAGAATTCCTAACCAATACCCCTGTAGGAAACACATTTACTAACTAGGTAGTAGCATGTGAAGTGCTTTTTGCTTTTAGCTTCACAGTATCCAGTCGAGATAATATTTTCAAACTTACTTCTTAGTTCTTTTTATTTCCGTCCCATTCATGTAATTCATTCGTAATACAGATAGGTGCATATGCTAGTGGTATATTCTATTTTGGATTCTTCCTACAGATGTTTTTAAGGATACAAACTTGCACTGAGTAGTAAATCGTCCTAGAGATCTAATGTACAATATAGTGAATATAAACAATACTTTTATCATCATCAAACTTGCATAGAGACCAGATCTTACTTATTCCAGCCACTAAAAAGAAGTGATAACTATGAAAGTGGATGGAGGTGCTAATTACTGCTATAATAGCAATCATATTACAATATATAAAGGCATCAAATTAACATCTTGTACACCTTAAATTTACACAGTGTTACATGTTAAACATATTTCAATTTAAAAATTTTTTTTTAACATTTATTTTTGAGACAGAGAGAGACAGAGCATGAACGGGGGAGGGTCAGAGAGAGGGAGACACAAAATCTGAAACAGGCTCAAGGCTCTGAGCTGTCAGCACAGAGCCCGACACAGGGCTCAAACCCTCGGACCGATCATGACCTGAGCCGAAGTCGGACGCTCAACCGACCGAGCCACCCAGGCACCCCTAAACTATTTCAATTTTAAAAAGTCTTTTCCTACACGATGATTAAAGAGGAATTCACCTGGGGTGCCAGGGTGGCTCAGTTAATTAGGTGTTGACTCTTAGTTTCAGCTCAGTTCATGATCTTATGCTTCATGAGTTTGAGCCCTGCATTGGCTCTGTGCTGACAGTGCAGAGCCTGCTTGGGATTCATTCATTCATTCATTCATTCATTCTCTCTCTCTCTCTCTCTCTCTCTCTCTCTCTCTCTCTCTCTCTCTCTCTTTCTCTGTCTCTCCTGTGTGTGCTCTCTTTCTCTCTCACAAAATAAATAAAGGAACTTTAAAAAAAAAAAAAAAGAGGAATTCACCTAGATTTTCCTCTAGTACTTGCATGGATTCTTATTTTAGGTTTAGGCTCCTCATCTATTTGCAGTTTATTCTTGTATATGGTGTGAGACAGGACTGTGTTTGTTTTTTGAAGAGCTACCCAGTTGTTCTAGCACCATTTGCCAAAAGATCTATCTTTATGTTACTGATTTAAGATGCCATCTTTGTCATATCCTAAGTTTCCATATGTATTTGGGTCTAATTCTGGAGCTTCTGTCCTATTACATTCATCTGTTTACCATTCATGTGTTAGTAACACACTGTCTTAATTATCGAGGAAGACAGAGGATGTTTCCATCTCTACTGGTGCTTCCCCCCCTTGCAAAGTTGTTCTTTTCACTGTTTTCCTTCCTCTATGTGCATGTTAATTTTTTTTACGTGAGCTTTAGTGACAACTTGGTCAACTCCTTAAAAGAGTTAGTTGGTGTTTCTATTGGGATTGCTTTGTTTTCCCTGACTTTGAATAGTATACTTAAAATATTCTGAGACACTGTAGGTGTGATCCCTCAAACTTAATCTGTCAAAGAAAAAAATGGCTCAACAACACAAGACTTTTAAAAAATAAATTCTGACAGTAGAATTGAACATTGTATGCACAATATGCTAAGGGGGAAGAACCTCAAAAAAACAAGTGCCTTTTAGGGGACCCCCTCTAGAGGTTAACTACTTTTTAATGTCTATGTACTGCCAGTATCAGTGACACTTGATTCTTCCTCCTTGGAATTGTCTTTTAGATTGGCCCCATACTTTTATATGCAAGCTCCGGCTTGCACTCTGGCAGCAAAGTCCAATGATCTTCAGAAAGCATTATCTACCTAAAATTTAAACCTCATTTATGACATAGCAACACAAAATCTTGTGTTAATTTCTTGCTTCCTTGAGGAAAAGTTACAAATTATTTAGTACAGTATTCAAGTGCCTTTATGATCTGACCTAGCTCTGCCTTTAAGTTTATCTTCTCCCTCGTCTGCTTCCATTCCCCTTCAGTTATGTGACATAGCTCACCATTATTGTCATAGAACTTCACACCTTTGCCATACATGCCCCTAACATTCTTTTCCCATTGAACTATAGAAACTTAGGGACTATATTCAAATGGCAGACTTGCTGGGATGTGGCTCTGGCTCCCTTATATGCTCCATGCAGCAATGATCAACACTGATTGATACCAATTCCTAGAGGGCAGGTGCCTACTGAACTCACCCAGTCTTCAATACAGGACCCAAAACATAGCACAGTCCCCACACCTCTAATGAAATGACCAAGAATGCTACTTTTAAGATTAAAATAAAATTATCATAAAATGACCTTGGTCCACAGGTTTGTCACAAAATAAAAGTAGAAAACGCACCTTTATGTTTTAAAAGTATTTTTAGGACCATAAACCAGAATTTGCCCTGCATGTGTGGAGCAAGAACACCAACACAGTGCTGTGTTTCATGCTTGGGGCCCTAGTGGAAATGATAATAGATGGCAGTCCAGGAGTACAGCGTATCAATTCCTATCTTGGTCACAGAGAACAGGGCCACTACTAATCTTTATTTTGTGTTGGTACAAATAGGTAAAAGGCAGCCTTTTCTCAAGACACTTCACAATCCCCATTAGAAAATTGTCATAATATATATATTTTGTTTTGTTATATAATATACAATATATAAAATGTATGCATTAAAATACATAATTAAATTAAATTATATATACTGTATTATTGTATAGAAATATAATATACTAATATATACTATGTAACACCATGATAATATATATGTACATACTATAATTCTAAGTATTATCTGTTTATATTTTATATATTATGTATATGGTATATATTATCATAAATATATAAATATACTAATCTATGAGAACTACACTGTGAAGGGCACTCCTTAGAGCTGTGCAGATAACATCCTGCCCAACCATACACATTGACTATAACAAAAAATGCAAGATGTGTTATTGAATTGAAAAAATTAAAACAATGTTAAAACAGTATATATGACATCACCAATGGTGTGCAAGAGGGGGGTATTATTTTATCTGCTTTTATATGCATAAAAACATGTCTGCAAGGACAGTAAGAAAATGTACTACCTTTGGGGCAAAAAAGAAGGAACAGAAGAGGGACAGAGGAGACAGAATCTTGTTGCTGTTTGACTTTATAGTTTTTAAGATCATGTGAATGTATTATTTATTCAAAATAAATACAAACTGGGGCACTTGGGCAGCTCAGTCTGTTAAGTGTCTGACTTCTCTCCGACCATGATCCCACAGTTTGTGGGTTCGAGCCCTGCATCGGACTCTGTGCTGACAGCTGAGAGTCTGGAGCCTGCTTCGGATTCTGCGTCTCCCTCTTTCTCTGCTCCTCAACCATTCATGTTCTGATTCTCTCTCAAAAATAAACATGTTTTTTAAATAATAAAAATAAATAAATACAAACCAACATATATGAATGGGCAGATTCACTGTTCAGTTAGAAAGCTTACAGAACGACTGTCGAGGACTCACTGTACATCTTCGCAGTGGGGAGACTCTAATGGTAATGCTCCCACCAAGAGATCCTCAACAAGCACTTAAAAACAAAAAATCACATGGAAAGAGAAGTTGGCTCAACCAAGTGAAAAACGCTGGGTCAACAGGCATAAAAACATTTCTAGTAAGCAAGATGAGTAAGTTCTATAAGACCACTATACAATATTGTACCTACAGTCACCAACATTATTGCACACTAAAAAATTTGAGATTTATTTTAAAAATTCACTGTCATGTTAAGTGTTCTTACAATACAATTTCAAAAGTAAGGTATCTTGGGGCGCCTGGGTGGCTCAGTTGGTTGGGCATCCAACTTCGGCTCAGGTCATGATCTCACAGTTTGTGAGTTCTAGCCCTGCATCAGGCTCTGTGCTGACAGCTCAGAGCCTAGAGCCTGCTTCGGATTCTGTATCTCCCCCTCTGACTGCCTCTCCCCAGCTCACACTCTGTCTCCTTCTCTATCGAAAATAAATGAACATTAAAAAAAAAAAACCACACATTAAAATAAAATAAAATAAAATAAAATAAAATAAAATAAAATAAAATAAAATAAAATAAGTGTTTAAACAAACAAACGGCCTGACCAGTTCTGGACCTCTATTTATGGACCAAGACAAAAAAAATAATAGTAGTTAAACCCCAGGGAAGTCCTCAGTTTGAGAGCAAACTGAGGCAGTAAAACAACCATGTAGATTTAACAGAGTGACCAGGTCCAAAATATGCTAAAAATTAACCAAACTCTAAAAGAAATTACACAAACAACTGAATGATTTTAAGAGTCACAAAATTCATGAAAGTTTAAGCCTACTCATATATACCAAGAGCTGAAAATATTGCTAGGAAAGTGGCTTTCAGAGTCACTGTGATAAAGGAAATTTTCAACTTTTAATGTTTGTGGGCCCTGTTCCTGGACTCGCAGGGAAGCTATACTTTTACCAAGGTCAGAGTGATTTCACCCAGCTTCCAAGCATGGGCTCTGTTTCTGCCCTGAGCACACATTGTACATCTGCTTCATTAGCAAATAACCTAAAAGAAACAATTCAAACTAAAAATAAGAGTAAAAATCTCCTTAAGTTCCATTCTCATTCCTCTGAAGCCTATAAGTGCGCACATACTAAAAGTTTAAGATAATGCTTGTAGTTTTCTGTCCTTTGTTATGATGATGTTTAACTTTTGATGTCATAAAAAAATCATATATAACCCTGTATTAAACATTCCTTCTCTGGAGCACTCTCTTCTTTCTAAAGATCATGTATCCTGGGCAGCTCTCCACATTGGGGCTCCAATTAAACTCTCATCTTTTTTTTTTTTTTTTTTTGAAATTCTAACAGGTTTGTTCATTTTTTTTAAAGATTTATTTATCTTCAGAGAGAGAGAGACAGCACAAGCAGGGGAGGAGCAGAGAGAGAAGCAGAGTGCGAATCCCAAGCAGGCTCCGAGCTGTCAATGCAGAGCCCCACATGGGACTCCATCTCATGAACCATGAGACCATGATTTGAGCCGAAATCAAGAGTTGGACGCTTAACTGACTGAGCCACCCAGACACCCCAAGGTTCGTTCATTTTGCAATGATAACTGCCAAGGAGCATTTTTCAGACTGCTTTTTAAATTATTTGATGATTAAATGTCCATCAACTGATGAATGGATAAAGAAATTGTGGTTTATATACACAATGGAGTACTACGTGGCAATGAGAAAAAATGAAATATGGCCTTTTGTAGCAACATGGATGGAACTGGAGAGTGTGATGCTAAGTGAAATAAGCCATGCAGAGAAAGACAGATACCATATGGTATCACTCTTATGTGGATCCTGAGAAACTTAACAGGAACCCATGGGGGAGGGGAAGGAAAAAAAAAAAAGAGGTTAGAGTGGGAGACAGCCAAAGCATAAGAGACTGTTAAAAACTGAGAACAAACTGAGGGTTGATGGGGGGTGGGAGGGAGGAGAGGGTGGGTGATCGGTATTGAGGAGGGCACCTTTTGGGATGAGCACTGGGTGTTGTATGGAAACCAATTTGACAATAAATTTCATATATAAAATAAAATAAAATAAAATAAATAAAAAATAAATAAATTATTTGATGATTATAAATACACAACTCACTGAACTTCATT
The DNA here is from genome assembly GCF_027475565.1 of Acinonyx jubatus. Classification (NCBI taxonomy): domain Eukaryota; kingdom Metazoa; phylum Chordata; class Mammalia; order Carnivora; family Felidae; genus Acinonyx; species Acinonyx jubatus. Next base: position 119,475,885 of record NC_069383.1, read on the forward strand.
ACTGGTGGGTAGAAGAATGACATTATTAATAACCTGGCCGCCTGATGTTAACTTTACGCAGGTTTTAACACTCAGCTTTCACCTCCTTTCCTTGCAAGTTTCCACTTCACTGTATCTTGCTGCACAAAGTCTGTACTTCTGTTTCCAGTTAACCAAATTAGAATAGAACTGGAAATAACCATACTTCTAGATTTTAGGATCATTTCCAGTCTTAGTAAGCAGGAACCTTAGCATATGATGTGTTAAGGTGTAACCCAGGGAATTAAGTAATGAAGGGAAAGCCTACGTGTCTCTGCTACACTCTGGCATACAAAACCTAGGAATTTGAGTTCCCAGTGCACAGCATGGGGTGCTGAGGAATGAATCATGAACCACAGCAAAACTGTGCGGACACGTTTCCTACATAAGCTCCTCTGGAAACTTCTCCTTTTCCCCTTCAGTTTTTGTCAATTTTTAGAATAGTGGAAGAACCAGCTATTGGAAAGCAACCTGAGCAAGTTCTCTTAGAAAATCTTTGTAGACACTTCTCTGTTTGAATCAAGGAATGGACCAGGGCATTCATTCCTATGGGGTGTCGTAAAGCAATAAATTCTCAGATTCTGCCTCATAGGATATCTGTCATATTTTAAGTTAGCCCCATACCCACTATCTTCCGAAAGTCATCACTGCTATGGGAATGATGTGAGCATGAAGACCTATTATATCTGATGTCCTAACTATCTCCCTAAAGATCTCAGTGGCATCATGAGCTGGAAGGATAGTACTTACTACTCCAGAGAATCTTACTATAAATTCACAGAATTTTACTGGGATACTAAATAATCATTCCTTGATCTAAATTCAAGCATATGGGTATTGTAACTCCAGGAATTATGAAACCATGTAACTTTCACCCTGATTTCTTTTTCTGAAATGTGAGAAAATATCCGAGCCATACTATACCTAGCTCAGGATACAGGTTTTTCCTAAAGATTTTTACACACCACCTGAGGCATTTTTGTCAGCTTAGTGCATGCAGGTGGGCGGGCAGGCAGGCTCACACGTGAGCGCTCACGCGCGCACGCACACACACACTAAAAAAAGTAAAGGAAATCATTTACTTCTATTATACTTTCAAGTGTTTTAATTACATTTATCTTGAATGTATTGAATAAAGAAAGTCAAAGATAATCTAAGCCCCAAACCCACTGTACATAAATCAGAGCCAATGATCTCTAATAAGGCATAAAAGCATATCTAATAGTTCAATTTTCCCTAACATTCTGAATATCTGTTTTAAATACAGCAGTGTGCTACCTGCGGTGGGGCACCCAATACTAAAATATTGGGATCTTTTCACTCCAGTGGCTTCCAATGGGCAGGAGAGAGAGTAGACCTACCTGAGCAAGTTTGAATCAAAGCATAATGGGATGTGCTCTCACGTCTGAAGCTCCCATGAAATCAGTCCAAAAATATTTTCACATTATACTGTTGAAAGTCATTCACATGAAATTTTGGGCTTTCCATTTTAGACAAAACGAGTATGACCAAAACCCCAACTGAAGATGCTAAAAGTAGATCTGCACTTGACTTTGGAAATCAAGGGCTTATTCTCCCTCAAAGTCTACCATCTCAGGAAATGGCACCAGTCACCCAATTGTCAAAGCTCCAAATGTAATGGTCTTCCTTTTTTTTTTTTTTTCAACTCTCACTTCCAATCCTTAAGCCAGCCCCCAGCTCTGCCCTCCAAATATAGCCCAAGTCAGTCCTTCTCTTCTTTAACTCATGTATTACCACCGTGACACAAGTTACCATTATCTTTTACCAGAATTACTACACTATCTTCCTTACTGGTTTCAGGCTTCCATCCTTTTCCCTTTCCCTCTACAATCTCCACCCAGTAATCAGAGTGACCTTTTAAAAGCTAAGTTGGCCGCCTGGTTTTGCAAATAAAGTTTTATTGGAACACAGTCATTTGAGTATTGTCTATGGCTCTTTCATGGTACAGAAGCAGAAATGAGTAGTTGCAATAGAGACAGGATGGGCTACAAAGCTAAAATACTCACTATCCAACTCTTACTGGTTTACTAACCTTGGGAACAAAATCAACATTTTTTATTTTATCCCACAAAACCCAAAATGTTCATATCTATATTAAATAAATGGGAGTAAGTCATACTAGTTCATTCACTTTGGTATCTTTCTACACCAAGGATGCCGCATTCACACAATGAGGAATTTACATCTAAAAACTCATTATTAAGGTATTAGGGTAATTGTTTAAAGGGTACAAACCACAGGCATTAGAATCCCAGAGAATATGGTTTAATTCCCAGATTCAATCAAGGTTTACTGAATTCCATTTTCCATTTACCAATGTGCAAAATGCTACTTATTTCAGAGTGCTAGAGGGGACTGAATGGGATTACTTATGTAAACACTCTACTACATTTATTTTACAAACTTTCATTTCTTCCTGGTCCAAATACTCTTCTCATTTAACCTGTCCTCACACAGGTCCTTGATATTAAAATTCCAACTGCTGCAGAAACGAATACATCCATTTTGAATTTTTAATGTCTCACATGTAAATTTCTATTTTTCCTTTTTTTTTTTTTTTTGCTGCTGTTTCTTTTACTAACCAAACCATTTCCTTCCCCTAGAATTTACATCCTGTATGGAAATCAAATATACACTCCTCTTGGTCAACCAGCCTAGATGTAGTTACAAGATTATATTTTTACTTCTAGGACTGTTTTTTAAAAGTAAAGCTTGGCAGAGGCAGTAATGAAGCCAACAGAGTCTTCACTATTGCCTCGGATCTAAGCAAACGCCTGTTGATGATACCGGCTTACCTTATGATGCATGGAAACGGGATTATTTTTGCAACACCCCATCTAGGAATGCATATTAGTTTGGCTCATGCTGAGCCATTAGTCAAGAAATACAGTCTGGTAGGAAACACTTCAAGTTTGTGAACTTGGTTCTGATTGTATTAAGACAGGATTACAGAAAGCCCAACGGCCATCTCTGGCTAACCCTCCCAGAGTCACACAGGGCCATCACTTCATAAGCAACAGACTGAGACAGGATTTGAATGCAAGTAGTTTATTTGTGATAGAATAGTGTAACACACCAAGAGGGGAGTAGACAATGAGAGAAGGAAACAAAAAAAGTCAACAAAGGGCTAGTTACTATTGGATGCAACTGGAGCTTAATATCACCAGGAGCCAGGGTACCTCAAAGTTATCCCCCTGAATGGTGAAAGAGCCACATATTTATAAACTTACTCCAGGAAATCACGGGCTGATGGCTCTTCTCAGGGGGCAGTAATTCTCTGACACCCTAGGCCAAGTATGCTGAAACCATCAAATAAGCTTACAAACAGAGAAGCAGAAGCTACCAGCTCGAAGTCTGGTTCATATAAATGCTAATGGGAAAGCACAGGGGACTATAGGAGGGAGGACGTGGACTGAATTTTGCACACAAGGCAAATACAAGGCACCACACCCAATGGGGTCAATGCAGTTACCCACTTGAATGTTGAGGCCAAGGCTCTGAAAGAGGGGACAACGTGACGACAAGGAATACCGATTTACTCATCAAACATTAGTTGACGACCTACTGCAAAACAGAGGACCTAGTCATGACCAAGACATGTAGAATCCTTGATTCTCTTTCCCACCCCATGCTCTTCTGCACACCCTACCATCCACAAGCCAGGCTCTTTCACAGGCACATGCATCCTTATAGATTCTGACTGTTAACTTTCTCCCCTGAAGGATTTCTTTTCCTACTAGGTTCACCTCAGCAACCTGTATCTCGGTAAAATTTTATAAAGATCTTTATTGTAGCTTATCAAGATGTATCATAATTCATTCTTTCATAGCTGTCTGCCCCTAACTGGCTCTGGGCTCCATGAGGGCAAAGAGACTCTAAGAACTCAGCACAGAGTAAATGTCCAAAAAGACTTCTGAATTAAACAGAAGGAAAGTGCAAGAAGAGGAACAAATAAAATCAGAATAATAACATTTTAAACAATAGCATAGAACATATTTATAAGATATGAAAATATGATCATAGAATATTATCTTAATATACATAAATACTAGGAAAAGTATGGACAGATAATATACAACCCCATTTTAACACTGAACTTTGTCTTTGGTATATCAATATTTGCTAATTTTACTGCCATGAAGACATATTAACTATATAGTTTAAAACTTAAATAGATCTTTAAGGACAATTCAAGACTTGTTGATGGCAAATCAAGGTCACACCAGTAATAGCTTTCAGATTTCAAGCCCAGACAAGGAAGTCGATGAGTAATCAAACAGGTAGGATCCAGGCACAACAGAATTTTGATGTTGAGTTAGCTCCTAACTCTGATAGGTACCTTTATCTGTGACCTGGTTCTCAGGATGGGACCATGTGGGACTATGTAGGGGCTGGCATATGAGGCCACATGGGGTACAGGGTGATTGGAGATAGGAGCATTCAATGCTTCCTGACTCCTAGTGTCCTGGCCTAGTTCTCAGCCCCAGCTTTCCAAACTGAGTTATTGATCATCTACAGAGCATCAAAACAACAAGATATGGGAGCCAAAATAGCCAACCTCTGATGATCCATTTCTCTGTATCTTAAAATACTAGAACAAACTAGACAGATTTTTAGTGGTCATCTTCTTCAAACTCTTCATTGTACCGATGGGAGTATCAAACATCAAAGAAGAGGAATATTTTAAGCAAGAAGACGCTATTTTGATGAACATGCTAACTTGGATAGATTAGGATTGGCTACTAGAAGTTCTATTTGAGGAATCTGGGGCCACAGTCAGGCTCAACTGCAGAGAAATTTGTGGTTGATTAGTAATGTCTGCCATGGCAATGGCTATCTAAGAGGTGACCCACATACTATTCTCTCCTTAAACCCTTAGCAGCAACAGGACAATCTGTCAATTATGACAGAAGCCACTAACTGAAGGAAGGAGACATGGCATCAAAAGCAAGTTTTCCAATTTTATAATACAATAAAACCTCTATGTTGAAAGAATTTGTCACAAGTAACTAAAATGATGGGCGACAGACTATGGATTCAAATACTAATCTGTCTGACCCAAAACCCATGCTCTTGACCACTAGGCTATAGAAGTTCCTCCTTGTTGGCTGTCTTTTTCCACTACCCACTGATGCCACACCCTCAGTTCTGATAGCTCGTCTAAAACAGCCTTAAGAATCAGCTGCTTCTGATTTCAATACCAAGAGCTGTTTGTCTCAGACACAAAAACCCAATGTCCCAAGTCAATCTTCTCTTTCAGGTCCAAAGTTTGCCATTTTCTGAACCTTTTACCACTGAATCTTTTTTACATGTCATTTGGCTCCAGCTCTTCCTTTCAATCTGCTTGATTTATTCAAATGTGCAAGAATGACTCACAAGTTACACGAAGACAACCCCAGCTGTATGCCAGAGATAATTATTTCAGAGTAATTAAAATGATCTATGGGCTGCCAAACTACACACCAAAATGTGATTCTGCACTTTCTCTCTTATCTGCCTAGTTCTTTCTCTGTCTGTCAAAAGAAGTTGCTTGCTATGGTAGGGGCTCCACAGCCCTAATACATTAATCAATGCTGTGCAGCAGCCTTATTAGAGGGTCATCTCCACATGGGAGACTTTACAGCTTCATAGAAAAAACTCTGGTCTGAAATCTAGAGAACTCCAAGGTGAGCACTCATGCTACTTGCTGTTGTTGAGCTCCCCAAAAGGACGTCCCAAAACATCTAGAACCCAACCAAAACATCACACAACAAGAGGAACGATGAAGCATAAGGAAGGAAAAAGAAGAGATGGGGAAGAAGGAAGGAGCTGGGCCTTGGTACAACTGCCCCTTCTTCTTAATCCATTGCATCCACTGGTACATCCAGTTTTTAGCCCCCAAGGTATCTCTCTCTTAAGTTCCGCTCCAACCTAGGTCAGGTCCCCTCAAGCAGAGACTCAGGTAGAGATTCTTGTACATGTGTTGTATTATAAAAGTGCTCTCAGGAGAAATCTATAGGGGTGTGAGAGAGGTGGGTGAGGGCAGGGGAAAAGCTAGGCAAAAATGGACTTTCAGGTAAGATCTCAGCCTCATCCCATCAACTGTACCACAGTTTGAACCACCCAGTGGCAAGGCAGCCAGGCTATGATAGGTCTTCGTCAGTGAGTCATTGCTGAGGGCCACCCCCAAGTAGGAATGATGGGGTGGAGGGCAGTGAGGGATAGAAGAGGTATGCATCTCCTGGACTGAGCAGCCAAGAACAACCTCAGTAAAGAAGTTGGGTATGAGCCATTTGTAGTCAACACCCACAGCAGCTCAGACAGGGAGACTGAGTGAGGCAAAAGACATCTGGGCACTCACAGCACCTGGTCAACTCTCTTATATCGTCTCATGGTGTTGGAGAGAATGCTCAACCTGCCAGTGAACTCAAATTGGCAGTCCTGAGACAGGTTGATGGCCCCTAAAATACCTAAACTTGACTTCAGGAATTATATGATCCCACTGAAATTGTCTGTAAAATGTCCATATGTAAAATTGACAGGGAACAAAGAATATAGATCTCATAAGATTCTCCATAGTATCTATGAGCCTCTGGATTCAGAAGTTCACCTGTGAATTTCCTCAGGGCAAAGTGTAGCTCTAATTCAGCCTCTTCCATGAAGTCTTCCCTGACTTTTCCCTTTTCATCTGGTGCTTACCTCAGAGGCATAGTTGGGGACCTGGGAAAGTCAAATTAACTCTGTTAATTTGAAAATACTGAGGGCAGTGATTAAATCTATATAGTTTACTGAGCACTTATAATAACCGGCATATAGTGGGTGTAAGTGGCATCTCATTTAGTTTTCAATACTATCCTTCAAAGTAGGAACAATTAATTATCTGCTTTTCTCATATGAAAAGCTGCAACACTGAAAAATTAAGTCAGGATTTGGATGCAGGCAGTCACACTCTCAAGGTGCAAGGATGTTGGAGAAGCCACACCAAATATGTGGCTGGGGCATCACTGTTCAAACCCTGAAACAGGAGAGAAGTTACACAAAGGCATTGACTTTTTAATGCACTAGTCTCCCCATTAACAATGGCCAAGACTCCTAAGACATAGTAAGTGCTCAAGAAACAGAGGTTTTATGAGGGAATAAATTGCATGGTTAAATGAGATAAAGTGAGTGTCAAAGGGCCTCTCAGTTCCTAGGCTTCCTGTATGCTCAAGAAATGCTCATTTCCATTCTATCACAAGTCAGAGTGTTCTTTTTATCCCCTGCTCTGCCAGGTACCTCAAAGTGTCTCAGAAAATAGTGCTACCTACACAATTTCCCCAAATGGGTATCACACAGAGAAGAGGCCACAAGAAAAATGAGACAGCAAGGGAGTAGTGAGGAAGGAAGGCAGAAATCCAAGTGACTACAAAGGCAAAAGGATTAAGAAAAAGCCAAACTTGTGCTAGTGATGCTCCCCGCACATCCCCTCAGCAAGAAGCCCCTAACCGGGCTGCAGTTAGATTTTAAAGAGCCCAATGCATCTTCCGTCTCTAACAGGATTTCCCAATGCGGCTCCAGATGTGAACAGGGAAAACACTCGCCCGAATTGGAAAGACACTAAATGAGGATGATATTCCTGCCCTTCTTTAAACTCCTCTCCCCAGCCCTCTGCACTTGGGTCACTTTTTTCTCTGTGGGACTTTCACCCCCTGCTTTAATCAGCTTTTAACACCACAGCACCACCTACCGTCTCTGACGCAGATGGGGAGGTGCACCCTGCTTGGAACAGAGAAAGATTTTCCACCTCACCCGCAAGGGAGCTAGAGGACACCATTCATCAGCCCTGTGACAAGCCTGGCTGAGGCAAAACTGCCACTCAGCATTTCAGGCTGCAGGCTCTCTCCTCTCCCTAATTCAGTGCCAGGTTCTTCCTCCACCTAAAGCATTTTCTCACAAGAGTAAATGGGTAATTCATATAGAAGAAAAGTCTCCCAGGAAATGAGACACGGTGCTGGGAGAGCCACAGAGTTTCTTAGACATCCACTAGGATGATTTGTGACTAAAAGGAAGAACTACTCGGTAGAGCTAATTACCCCGGGAAGTGACCCAGCAGGCTGATGTGCCCTTCCGTGTAAGAGCACACAGACAAAAGACTACCAATGTGGAAAGACTGCGTTTGACTAAAATCATACCCATCATGACAAGATGAGTTATCTGGATGCATGATGTTTGGTGAGCAGGAAAAGTAAATCTCTCTTCAGTTCCCCAGGCTACATTCATTCTCTTCACAGGTAGCTGCCCACTTAAACCTGCAAAACACATACCTACCCTCATATCTATCTGGACCTCCATGCCAGCCATGGAAATGGCGATTATGGCTGCTATTTCCCCATTCTGCTTAGCTCAAGACCACTTCTTCCATTATGCTGCGTGATGTTGGCCTGAGAGCCTGCCAAGTGTTTCCCTGGCACCCTTGCTCATTACCTGCAGTTAGTCTCTGCTGTGGAGGACTCGGGGGATGGGACTGATTCCCTCCTCTGTTTGGCTCATGTTGACCTCATTCCAACCAAATGAGGTAGCTCAGAATTCAGGACAGCAGCCCCACAATGTCCCACTCTGGGACGCCCTGAGCGGGCTGAGTAGCACACTCATGACAAGCCCTAAGTCTGAGCGCCCAGCCCTAAGCACCCTACTGCCTCCCCCTAGAGAACCTAACTCTTGGTAGCATCACTTTTCCCCTAGGGTGGTGACTGCTTCCTGCAGTTGCCACTTCTGTAAAACTTTGATGACCTCTTTTTCCAGTCTTGCAATACCACGTAACCAATCCCCTGGGTTGTAGCCTCTCAGGCTGAGACACCTGGAACGGTTTGGGTTTTCCGGTTGATACAGCACATGCTATACAAGGACATCCAAGATGTAAAGATGAAATGGTTTCTGAAGACCGAGAACTGGTGTATGAGTCCTACCCACTCTTTTAGAATGGTTTCAATACTAGTTGAAAGCAGGCACCTGGGACTCAGACAGTCCTGGGTTGCATCTGGGCTCAGCCACTTGTTCTTTGTAGACTCTTAGACAAAGTATATAGTCTAGCCTCAGCTTCCTCATCTGTAAGATGGGAAATCAGTATACCAAACCCACAGAACTGTAGAGGGACCTTATACTGTACAATTCACATACAAAGTGCTTTCTGCAGAGACTAATGAATAATTAGGCTTCAGTAAAGATAACCCAAAGTTCTAGTTTCAAGATATGGAAGTTCTGGGGATATAATATACAGCATGGTGACTATAATTAATCCTGTGGTGTTCATTTCAAAGTTTCTACAATAATAAATCTTAAAATTTCTCATCACAGGAAAAAAGTTGTTACTACTTGAGGGAATGGGTGTTAACTAGACAGTGTAGTGAGCATTTTGCAGTATACACATATATCAAATCAGTATGTTGCACACGTTAAACTAATCCAATGTTATCTGTCAATTATATCTCAATAAAACTGTGGGGACAGATGATTCATTACTGGTTTTATTTCTTACCACCATCATCAAGTTTCCAAATAAGAGAACGTTTGAGAGCAAAAATTCCGGGCTCTGGGTGGATTCAAGAGAGCTACCACCATGAACAACCTGTGAATCCCTGAACTGATAGCACAGAGATGAAATTCCAACCAACAGAAGTCTCAGCCAGGAGATCATGGATGAGACAAGAACATGACCAGTAATAATGGTACATTTAGTCTCTGCCCAGTATATGCTATATGTTTTACATGGAAAACAATGTAATGTGGGTTTATTATCTCTACCAATAAGGAAACTTATCTTAAGAAGTTAAAAGGGGGATGGTTGCTTAAGAAATTTAAAAAAAACAAAAACAAAAAACTTGCCCCAAATCATACCAGTAGAGCTGAACCTTAGCCTTGGTCTGGCTGAGGAGTTCCAGAACCCATGCTCTTCAACATTAAGCTGCCTAGTAGAAAGATCAACATGGTCACAAACTAAGAAAGAAGAGCCCTTCAGCAAACCAAGAAAGCAAACACAAAACATGTTTACAACGTACTTTTTGTGTATCTCACAACACAGGTGGTGGTATAAAGGTGTCATATGAGACAAGGCTTCAGGGATGTCTCACCAAGTATCAAATAGCTTAGGTATTATAGACTCACAAGGTTTTCATACCTAGGGTCCTCTCAGACTCTTCAACTCCCAAGAAATCTAATATAAGAAAGTGCAGTAGGAAAGGGGACCCCCATAAAACTCTACCCAGCATGCACTCCACAGCCTATTTTACGCTATCCCTGAAACACCAACTTCAGCACTCAATGTAGGTGCCATATCCTATGCACCAAGGAAATTGCAGCCTGGTGGCATCTGTATGAGAAAGCATGTTATAATGAGCCCAAGCCAATCATGGGCTCTGTGCATGCATTTTAGAGATTCACTCTTAGTGTTTATATCGAGAAAGTAATTGATCATTGCCAATAAAATAAAAAAGTACTTCCCGTATCATAACTGACTCAGCCAAGGCTCAGTTCAATGGAGCCCAGCAGCAGCGGCTTCATAACTAGAAAAAAAAAAGTCATAGAGGCCTCTGGAACAATAGAGAGGCTGGGAAAAGGCCCCATAGGACTTGGGCTGTACCACCAATCCTATCATGGCAATCCAAGGAAGTGAATGGGGGGATTCACGGGACAGTCTCAATACATCTTGGTTATCTGACTATATTTGTTTCGAGAGAGGAGTTTACAAAATGCTCATCATGAAATCACTGTAAAAGAAGCCTCCCACCTACAATTCACTAGCTAACTTACCTACCAGCTGAGTGGAAAAGACTTAAAGGCCCCAGAGGAGCAGAGAGCAAAAAGGGAAAAGTGGCCCTGGCTCTGAATGCATTGTAAAAGGCCCTGACTAGAAACACTGAAAAAGACTTTTATGTTAGGTGGGTAACATGACTAACCCTAACGGGTCACGCAACCCAGACAGAGAAATTCCCAGCTCTTAATCCTTCTCCTCTCTGAAAGCCACAACAGGAAGATTAAAGGAACAGCAGGGCAGGTCTAGCAGACTCCTTCTGGACGTCCCTCTGGGTGAGCACGTTGGGTCACAAGTGGTGACCACAGCTGGGTAAGAGAGCAAGCAAGCACACTGGAACCATGGAAAGCTGGATGCTTTCAATTAAATAATTGCCACTTTGCAAGCATGCCGAGGAGAAACATGTCTCACTTGACCTATCAGTCACTCCCTTTTATTAATAATAGAGTGTTTGTGCTTTGGCTGCTGTCCTCCCGAGAATCAGAACCAACGCTGACAGGATTTGGTAGCACTTCAAGGTTAGCAACATCTCAACGACGGGTTATGAACATTAAAAAAAGAAAAACGTAACACTCCCATTGACTCCCCTATTTCCATTGGCAGGAGCCAAGAAACAAGAAAGAAAATAGGACCAAGCACGAGAACAGTATCTTCCAATGTGCAACACTTATCAGGGGTGGGACCGGAGGTGGAAGGTGGTATAAAAGTGAATTTTCTTTCATTTTTTGTAGCACTTTTGTAGCTGTTGCTGTAAGGGTGATGTTGCTTCTCTGACAAATGGGCTTAAAAAAGCAGTGGCCTGAGCGTAACTGAAGTTCACATCTTGCTCAGGTAACAGTCTGTGCTGGGCATTCCTGATTACTGGCCTTTTCTCATGTACCTGGTGAATTAGGAAAGCAAGCTACTTCCTTCTGTGGCTCTGCCATCCCCTCAAAGTTCTTGGGGCCTGCTGGCTAAAGGAGTACATGTGTATGTAATGCATACACATTTCTTTATTTTTTTTGAGAGAGAGAAAGAGGATGGAGAGAGAGAGTGCAAGTGGGGGAGGGGGCTGAGGCGGGAGGAGAGTGTGAGAAGGAGGGAGGGAGGGAGAGGGAGACAGAGAGGGAGAGAGAGAGACAGAGAGGAAGACAGAGAGAGAGAGAGAGAGAGAGAGAGGGAATCTCAAACAGGCTGCACGCTCAGCGCAGAGCCTGATGCAGAGCTCAATCTCATGACCAAGAGATCTTGACCTGAGCTGAAATCAAGAGTCAGACACTCAACCAGCTGAGCCACCCAGGTGTCTGATAACGTACACACATTTCTTACAATTATGGGCCCAGAAGGGACACTTCACTTCCACTCATACTTGATTGGTGAGATCTCATCTTTGGTTACATCTAGAAGGAAGGGAAGCTGGGAAATGTTGTCCCTGACTGAGCAACCCCAGAAATAATTCTATTCATGGACAGACAGATTAAAACATCAGAGGACAGCTGGCTGCCTCTACAACAGAAAGTGGGCCTAGATTTCCTCTTCCCAAATGCAAAATAAATTTACTTTTAAATAAAACAAGGAGATCCTGGGTTGCTCAGTCGTTAAGCATCCAACTTTGGCTCGGGTCATGATATCACAGTTCATGAGTTTGAGTCCCACATCGGGCTCTGTGCTGACAGCTCAGAGCCTGGAGGCTGCTTCGGATTCTGTGTCTCCATGTCTCTGCCCCTCCCCCTGTCACTCTTTCTCTCAAAAATAAATAAATAAAGATTTTTAAAGAATTAAATAAAACATAAATAATGAGTCAATGCAAAGGAAAAATATTTTCAATAATAGTACAGATGGTATATGATAGAATGCTATTCTGAGTGAATGAAATTATTTTTTTTTGAGTGAATGAAATTTAGACAATTCAAGACCAGAGTACTATGTAAAACAACTACAAACAGGAACCAGACTGTTTCCTTTCTATTAATAGAGGTGGTATTTTTTTCCTTCTAGTTTTCAACCCTCTTCAAGAAAACACTATCTGTTAACAACATATTTGAGAACAACAATTCAGGTAAGTGATTGGAGAAGCAATTAGCCACTTGACCCTATCAGCAACACGTAGAGATGGGGACTCCCTCCCAAGTACCGCATTCCCTTGGCTAATCAGGCTGGTGGAAAGAAAACATTGGTTTTCTTATCTATCTACTAAGAACTTATTATTGGTTTCCTCTTTATCAGGTATTCCTGTCTCTGTCCTATTTGTTAACATGCTTTCATTTCTTACTCTTTGCCCTCTTTGGTTCTGAAAATTCTCCTCTAAAATTCTTTGAGAACTATTTCTTTTACTTCTCCCTTTGATGTCTTGCACAGATACTTCACTTTTCAGCTAACTTATGTACTGAATGTATTTGTCAGCTTTTGCTGCAATGTAGCTGTATGATAAAAAGACCCTACATTCACCAGCTCAAAAATAAGCATTTATTTCCCACTAGAGGGTCTACAGGGTAGACTACGATTCTACTGAGTTTGGCTGAGGGTGACTCCAGATTGTAGACTGCATTCTGATCGGGTCTGCCTATCACCTTATCTCTTTGAACCAGCTACCTGAGACATGTTGCTCTAAAGCAAAAGGCCAAACCAAATACACGTGCATACTTAAATCTCTGCTTAGTGTAATATTCTCTCACATTCTCTTTTGGCTCTATTCTGTCACATTCTTTTGATCCTATTGACCTAAGAAAGTCACATGGCCATGCTTAATATTAATGGAATGGAAAAGTATTCTCTCATTCCAGAGAGGCACCAAAGTCATGGGGCAAAGGGTACAGACAGCTATCACATGCTCTCACTGGGAGAGAATAAAGAATCTGGAGGGAAATAATCCAATCTACCTCTCACACAAAATTCTTTTTCCAAAGCACCCTGAAGAAATTTACCACCCAGGTAGTCATCTTGACCCAAGGGGCAATCGAATGAAAAGAAATAAAGATCTCTGACAATTGATATGAAGCCAAGCCAGGACCTCACTTGGAAAGAACCCAGATAGTTTTAACTTTTTATGAAAGATCTCCACTTGCATTTCATAAAGCAGTTACTACTAGATCATGTCAGAACTGAAGGTGACAAAAGAGCTCATTTATTTCAATACACTAACATTTGATCAGTGAGGTCTAGTCTCACAGTTACCTTTGGAACAGAGTTTGGAAAAAGTGGTTCCCTGGAGTCCTAGGAGGACAAGGATTCTGGGGTCACATCTCGGATCATCAGCTGAATGTTTACAATGGATTGTCCATGTTGAGGCTGCAAGGGGCAACCATACGTGAACATGTTACTCAATATAAAGAAAAAACATCACATAAATAATACCATAATTGGTTCTTGACCATGGCCATAATCTTGAGGGTAATGTAAATCTGGAAAACTCTAAATGAGGAAACTCTTAAAATAATGGACTCAATCCTTTTGCCAAAGCAGATTTCACACACATGAAAATACTCAACACCTAATTAGCCTGAGTGTTAAATTTTAGGAACTTAACCCAAGAATATAAGTGCCCAAAATACATACAATTTGTACCTAAGCAAGGAATCCCAGTCTCACACTGCATTAATCTAACTATAGTTTTGAGATTAACATAGGCGATGGACCCTCAAACAAGTACACATCTGGAAAATGAGGTCCAATGTGAATGTACTATTTTCAAAGTACATAAGTGATTAAAACAGAGATTCAGACATGCAGAATGCTATTACTTTAAAAAGTGAGCTCTTTAATTTTACTTTATCCTTATCCTTATTTATATTTAACAGATACAACATACAACCTTAATACAGTTGCTATCTTATTCTCAGCTTATTCATTTAGTATGAATTCACCCATTTTCTCAGCTTGCTACATTTTTTCACATTAGAAATTTTAACATGTGCAGAATAACTCATCAAGATATTATTTGATAGATCATAATACCACCTCTTTATGTTCAATATTTTCATCAGATCCATTTAGTACTTAAAAAGCTTCAGTTAATTGAGTAACTAAAATATGTTGTGTGTTTACTGAAATTGAAACCTAGTTTATTTGGGTTTGGGTTTTTTTGTTTTTTTTGTTTTTTGTATTCTACAAATCTAGTAACAGTATCCACCCTGCAAACTTCCATGCCTAAAATTTAACTTTCCTCAGAGTGTAGTTCACTAGAGGTGAACTGGGAAGTCTCTAGAATGTATTATCTTAGTGGAAGCATTCCTCTTTAGAGAAAGAAAGACCAATTCTGAAATGGAATCTATGGTGCTTTTATATATATATTTGAACCTTCGACATTATCTTTCATTAGAAATCACACTAGTTGGTCACCAAAAAAGAAGAGCCTTTTTTTTTTTAAATGCATCCAAGAGTCTTGCAACTACTCCTGCCAGTGAAGCCATCAGGACTGAGGAGAAATCTGAGAATAATTGACAACTGCACTGGTTATCTGTTGCTGCATAAAAAATTACTCCAAAATATAATGGCTCAAAGCAAACATTTACTATTTCCCTATTCACTGTTCCACTATTTGTGAGAATCAGGAACCGCCCACATATTAGCTGGGTGGCATCCAGGATGCAGAAGCGGATGCCACCTGAAGGCTTGAACGGGTGGAGGATGAGTCGCCTCACTCACATGCCTCTGGCTGGAGGCCTCATTCCTCACTACGTGGGCCCCCACAGGAATTGAATGTCACTCGAATGTCCTGACACACGGCAGTCGGCTTCCCCCAGAGTGAGTGATCCAACAGAGAGCAAGGAAATCGCACTACCTGTATCTCTTCAACACCAGAGTCGCATACTTTCATTATGCTTTTTCTTATCCCATTAGAAGCAAGTCACAAAGTCCAGCACAGGCCGAGGAGAGGAGAATTAGGCTTCATGTCTTCAAAGCAACAGTATCAAAAGAACTTGAGGACGAACTTTAAAGCCACCACAGTAACTGCTAAACTATCATAAGATAACGGGGGAAATACGGATTTCATCGTCACATACACCACCTTCTTTCCAATCCCAGCTTTGCAGTTTACAACCTCCGTAACCCGGAGCCAGTCACTTGGTGCGTGCCTATGCCCTCTTTCTTCATCGCTATGGCACAGGTTATTTGTTGTCTCCCTGCCTTACCAGGTTATTACAAAACTCAAAAAAAGGCAACATAAAATGGTGGGTTTCTCAGAGTCGTAACTAAAAATCAGATATTGCCAATGACCACCATCAGAAATATGAGTGATTATTCCTCAGTACTCTTCAGGCAACAAATGACCTCACTCAAATCACACTCAACAAAGGTTAAAGAAAAATTGAATGCATTGGTTCACATAAACAGAGGTCCTTCAGGAATGGCGAGATCCAGGGTCTTATGCTGGTAGAGCTCTTTGTCTTTCTGTCCTTCTGCTATCTCAGTTTTCGGGGTTTCTCTTTCTTTTTCTTTTGTATTTCCCTTTTTATCTTGCCTTCTTTACTTCAGGGCTATAACGGCATCTCTCCACGTGGCCAGGAAGAGGACTGCAACCATCTCCATCTTACATCATCCTCAAAGCTTATTATCCTCAAGGTAGAGAAGCACTCTCTCTATGCCAGCATCCACATACCACATCCTGGGAAAGATTCTAATTAACCCTTCTCTGTCATTGCATATTCAAAACCCTTCAGTACCTTCTCTTTACAATTCAATCTAGCCATGTCCTCACCATTGACTATAAGCTTTTGTATTACTCGGCCCCTGACCACCACTCTGTCCTCATTCTTATCACTGTGCCCTCACTCCTGCTATTTGAGCCACATTGCTACAGCCTCAGGGCCTTTGCACCTACAGTTCCCCCTACCCCAAAATCTTTTTCTTCAGATGTTAATATTGTTTATCCTCCCCCTTCATTCAGGCTAAGTGCCATTTCATCATGGAGGCCTCCTGTGAGCCTTCTTTCTAAAAATGCTACCTACCATCCCCATCACTCTCAATCCCCTAAGACGCTTCTTATGTTTTTAAGTAAAACCATTATCAGACATTTTGTTGCATTTCTGTTTACTCGTTCATCTTCTTAAACTATAGTGTAAATTTTCTAAGCACAGAGAACCTATGTTGATTACTGGTGTACCCACACTAACACATAGTAGGTGCTCAGAAAATACTGATGAATGAAGGAATGAAAATGCCCATCTATAAACCATTCGCTGTCACTGGAGAATGGAGTATCCAAAATGAATGACGGGTCGTTCCCAGGGGGGTCAAGATTGACAGTACAACCAGAACAACATGGAATTGGCAGTAAGCCTCCAACAGAACAGCAGGGTATGATTTATCAGAAGCAGAGGGAAGGAATACAGGGCAGGAAAAAAGCAAACCAACCCCCAGATCACGTTTATCCCAATCTTACACCAAACCCACCAAGTAAATGTGAAAGGGGAGGTCAGAGAGAGATGGAGTAGATTTTAAAACTGTTAGATATATACTTTCCAAGGCCAGCAGCCAAAAGCCCCTGTGAAGCTCTTGCCAATTTCACAGACACACATAACCAAAAAATACACAAATAAAAACATTATCACAATGCCTACTAAACACTGCAGCAAACCCTAGCACGGTAAATTAATGATCACCAATGAGTGGCACAGCATCAGAAAAGCAAAAGGCGTTTTGTGCAAAAGCAGACGTCGAGAAAGAGGCATTAAATCAAACCAGGGTACCATGAAAAGGCAAAGTAGAAGTGGAAAGGATAATTTCTCACAAAGTAACTTTCCAACGGAGAGAATGGATTGATAGTACTATCCGTTCTTTATAGGAAAGTTCCCAACAATGCATTTCCTTGTCATCATGATCTAATATGGGTTACCAGCTATTACTCTCATTCGTCATGTTCCCCATCCACACTGTAGTATAAACAATATTGGGGATTTCTTCACTCGTATTTCATGGTACTTCTTGGAGGGGGTGGATTTTGTATTCAAGTGCAAACCTAAGTGTTCCAAATCTATCTAGGCTCGTAAAAACTATAAATGACCTGGTCTGGGGCACACAGATGCCCAATGGTGCTATAAAATCTAAGTCTGGTTTGCTGGAAGTCTCCTTTGCTTTAGAAAATTTACTTATCCTTACAATCTGATTTAAATTAGGCTGGTCCCCATAAAACCAGATGGCTTCTACTCGCCGTCTATGCTATTCCTTCACGCTCTAAAACAACTTGACTCTGATCTCCCTCCTTCCTTGAGCCCTGTAAATTGTACCTACCCCTTACTGAGTGCCTAATACTTCCTGCTTAACTGCACACAATGTCTCAAACCATCACAAAACAGTCCTTCGAGATGGGCAATGTCATCACCATTGTATTATTTTTTTTAATTTTTTAATGTTCATCTATTTTTGCGAGAGAGAGACAGAGCACAAATGGGGGAGGGCAGATAGAGAGAGAGAGAGAGAGAGAGAGAGAGAGAGGGAGAGAGACTCTGAAGCAGGCTCCAGGCTCTGAGTTGTCAGCAGAGTCCGATGTGGGGCTCGAACTCACAAACTGTGAGATCACCCTGCCAGTCACACACCCATTACTATTTCCTTCAACTATTTCTTGACCATGGCAGCTCCACCATTCTGATACCACCTTTACTGCCTCGTATCTAAATTGCTATAATCATATTCTGATTCATCCCCTGACCCAATCTCTCCCATCTACAGAATCTCCTGGAAGATTACTATGTTCCTAACAAGAAACTTAAGTACCTCCCAATTCTGTATCAGACCAAATGTACACATGTCTGCCAGATTCTGCTATTTTTTTAGGATTAATCCAAATATATCAGTAATCACTATTTGGAGGGGGTGCTCTTAATTCTTTTTATGTGAGTATAGTTGGCGCTTGATGTTACAGTAGTTTCAGGCATACACCATTACTTGAAGAGTTTAAATGTTATGCTATGCTTACCATAAATTTAGCTACCATCTGTCACTGTCCAATGCTATTACAGTATCATTGGCTATATTCCCTATGCTGTACCTTTCATTCTCATGGAGAGTACCTCTTTAACAGGAACTTCTGTCCCTGCTCTACCTTTAAGCAGGCAAAGCTCTCTGTTATTTGGCCCTGACTACTTCAGTTGGAAGGGCAATGCTTCCTGCCTCTATCATATTGATGTACTCCCTTCCCACATCCTCGTGACAGAGCTAGACAGACATAGAGACACAGAGCTAGACAGAGATATTGAGAAACAAAGATACAGATAGAGACACACAGATAGACATGCATAGAAAGAGAAACACAGAGACCAGTAAAGAGAGACAGAGAGAGAGAGAGGAAGACATAGAGGGACACAGAGACAGACACAGAGATACAAAGAGACACAAAGACTTAAAGCCAGAGAGAGAAGACAGAGATAGGCATAGAGAGGCAGAGATGCTGAAACAGAGAACCCGGTGTAGAAACAGAGAAGCAGAGATAGAGAGACACAGAGACAGAGACACACAGAGAAAGAAATAGATACAGAGCTACTGACCCTACAGCTGAATGCTGTGTGTATCCAAGGTACTGCAACAGGGTTTCAAAGTTACCTTTTATTGGGTTTTCGCTATCTGCCAGGAGGCTTGTATACTCTCAGCATAATCCTGACAATCATTTCAGAAAATATATACTATTCTTATCCCCATTTTATACATGAGACACTGGAGGCTCTAACAAGTTGACTTTCTCAACTTGTAAAAGGCAGTAATATTTTCACTCAGGTGTGCATAACTCTCAAGTCCAAGACTATGTACACCAGCTGTTTGGAGACGTTTTTTATGATCACATGGGAGGTGAGAGCATGATATTATTGACATCTAGTAAGCAAAGGTCAAGAGAGCTGCTGAACACCCTGTGATACACAGGACAGCCGCCCATATCAAAGAACTGCCTGGCCCAAAACATCAATACTGCAAAAGTTGAGAAACTTGTATAAACATACTTCCCAGTTCTAACATCCATCTTCTCCCATACACTTCGGCCCACACCACTTACTCTCTCCTAGACATCAAAGTCACTTGATTTATTTATCCATTAATTCAACCAACATTTACTGAGAGTTTCTGAATTCATAGGCACAGAGAAAAGCATGATTTAGGCATGGTTCCTCATAGTTTATTACAAACAGGGGTAAGAGATTATCTTCCATACCACCTGACACCTGTCAGAATGGCCAACATTAACAACTCAGGCAACAACAGGTGGAGAATGAGGATCTCTTTTGCACTGGTGGTGGGAATGCAAACTGGGGCAGCTACTCTGGAAAACAGTATGGAGGTTCCTCGAAAAACTAAAAATAGAACTTCCCTATGACCCAGCAATTGCACTACTAGGCATTTATCCACGGGATATAGGTGTACTGTTTCCAAGGGATACATGCACCCTACATGTACAGCAGCACTATCAACAGTAGCCAAAGTATGGAAAGAGCCCAAATGTCCATCAATGGATGAATGGATAAAGAAGATGTGGCATGCATACACACACACACACACACACACACACACACACACACACAATGGAGTTACAATAGAATATTACTCAGCAATCAAAAAGAATAAAATTTTGCCCTTTGCCACTACGTGGATGGAACTGGAGGGTATCATGCTAAGGGAAATTAGAGAAAGCCAAATATCATGACTTCACTCACATGAAGACTTTAAGAGACAAAACAGATGAACATAAGGGAAGGGAAACAAAAATAATATAAAAACAGGGAGGGGGACAAAACACAAGAGACTCATAAATATGGAAAACAAACAGAGGGTTACTGGAGGGGTTGTGGGAGGGAGGATGGACTAAATGGGTAGGGGGCATTAAGGAATCTACTCCTGAAATCATTATTGCACTCTATGCTAACTAACTTGGATGTAAATTTTTAAAAAGAGAGATGATCTTCCAGGTATGGAACAAATAAGTCATGGGAATACAAGGAAAAACATAGGGATTATAGTCAATGGTATTATAATACGATTGTATGATGACAGAGGAGGGCTACACTTGTGGTGAGTACAGCATAACCTATAAACTCATCAAACCACTACATTGTACACGTGAAACTAATGTAACACTGTGTATCAACTAGACTCAAAAATGTTTTCAAAAAAGAGAAGTGAACATGTATCTTCGAGCCAACATGCCAAGTGTCATGACAAATATGTGTGCAAAAAAACTACAGGAGCACTAACAAGGAGCATTTAACTCAGGAAATACAAGGGCCATCATCCCCAATTCTTAATCCTAAAACCTGAAAAGTTGTGAAAATTGAAATGGCTTCTTCAGAGCAAAGAAACAATAAAACGCAAAGGCAAACTACAGAAGAAAATCCTTGCAAACCATGTATGTGATAAGAAATTAATATCCAATATATATATATATATGTATATATATATGGAATTGTACAACTCCATATCAAAACACAAATAACCTAATTCTTTAAGTATGCAGAGGACCAGAATAGATATCTTTTCCAAAGAAGACATACAGATGGCCAACAGACACATGAAAAGACGCTTAACATCACTATCATCAGGGAAATGCTAGTCACAACCACAATAAGATAACACCTCGCACCTGTCAGAATGGCTATTATCAAAGAGACAAGACGTAAGTAATGGTGGGAATGTAAATTGGTACAGCCAATATGGAAAACAGTGTGCAGCTTCCTCAAAAAATTAAAAATAGAACTATCATATGACCCAGCAATCTCACTGTTGGGTATTTACCTGAAGGAAATCAAGTCAGTATCTTAATCTATATCTGTACCCCCATTTTCACTTTAACTCAGAACTCAGGATATGGAAACAACCTAAGTGCCTGTCAACAGATGAATGGAGAAGAAAAAGTGAAATTTCATACATATAAAATATTATTCAGGCACAAAAAGAAGTAATTCCTGCCAATTGTGATAGCATGGCTGAATTTCCAAAGGTAATCAGAGAAATCTTTTTGTGACAGATTCAACAATACTTTTTACCAGAAGCTATATTGGACTGGAAGAAAATTGTGTATCTATGTATCTCTCTCCCAAACTTCTCATGAAAAATAAAGTTGTTGGTGTCTATTTCCTCACAATGTGATATTTATAACAAAGTCCCACTACCAAAGAATTTTGTAGTTCATAAAGAATAGGTACAAGTACTTTTTAAAAGATTCTATGTTTGCTATACTCAACAAGGAACTAAAGGATTCAACATTCCCTTCAAGAGGTCAATCTTGAGGATGACATTGACACAGTTAATGTTGGCATGATATTGGTAAATCAATATTCACAAATGCTTGGCACAGATTTTGAAGATGAAGGCTTGGAAATGGACTTTCATGTGAATACTTAAAACACTCCATGCATGTAATAAAAAGTAGACCACCTCATTTACCAAAAAAATTATCAAGTGAAAATAAGCAGTCACTGAAGAAATGCTCAACTTTACCCATGATAAGCCAACTATGCTTTCTTTGGGAATGGGGAAATGGTGGTGTAAAATACATGTAAATATAAGGACATTAATAGTGATGATATGGATGCTACTGTGAATACAGGTGAAAAACTCTATAGAGATCAATATGATAAATAGGTATTATGATTTGATAATTGGCCTTGAACAATGTGAATTTATTTACCAGTGAACAAGGTATTAAGGCAGTTCACTCAGTTAATAAGATAACACCTGGACAAAAGCTAATGATGAAATCATTGATAGTGGAGGAAAAAAAAACCTGTTTTATGGCCATCTATTATAGTGATGACTTAACATGAAAATTCTGTTTGTGGCTCATCATTAAATGTCCAATAACAGGCCAGACCAGGGGCGCCTGGGTGGTTCAGTCGGTTGAGCGTCCGACTTCAGTTCAGGTCATGCGTTCATGAGGTCATGTGAGTTCAGCTCTCAGTCTGAGTTTGAGCCCCACGTCAGGCTTTGTGCTGACAGCTCAGAGCCTGGGACCTGCTTCAGATTCTGTGTCTCCCTCTCTCTCTGACCCTACCCTGTTCATGCTCTGTCTCTGTCTCAAAAATAAATAAAAACATTAAAAAAAATAAATTAAAAAAAAAAAGGCCAGACTGGTATGTCTTCCTCAATCAGGTAAATCATTTATTCCATGTGTAAGGACAAGTATTTCGCTTAATTGAACCTATACATATTTATACTTTAACTGAAAGATTTTCTTTAAAATGTTGCTTTTATCAATGGCCCATTCCTTCCATGTTGATTGGCAAGCTGTGTGGCATATTTCCAATCCATTAATGGTTCTTTCACCTTTTCTAACAAGTGTCCCAAGCATGACACAACTCTACAGAGAAGAGATACTTAACATATACCCAAGTTCATCTTTAAGTTGATGAATGTTGGTCATTATTATCAAAAGACAGTCTTCATTGCATCCTGATAACTGGCAGTACAAGTAGTGAGAATTTACTTCATTTTCTCATAGGTCTCCCTTATTTGACTATATTCCAATCTCTGCTCTTCCGTGATTTAATGTGAAACTTGAGAAAGTTACTTGAATTTGATCTACCTAAATTTCCTCCTGTGTAATGGCTATAATAATGCCTAATGTACCTTGTGCCAAGGTTATAAGAATTAAACGACAGTGGCTATAAAAGCTTGTTAATAAAGATAAAACTGTACGTATAATAAAACCTGAGTTCTACTTATCCCAAGACATATTCCTCAGAACACTAGTCTCAAGATAATTTGAGGGAAAAAAAAATGGCTTCTAAAACTATGCTTAGAAAATGCTGTCTATTTTATCTTTCTCTTGGAGATTCCAAATACATAGAAAAGGACTAACAGCTTTGGGAGGCTCTGAAAGAAACTTTTAAAAATCTTGTGATTAGAACCTAACACTAGGCTTAGATACACTTCAGTTTCTTAACACACATATTTATTAGCTGTGAATTTTGAGCAGATTATTTAACGTCTCTGAGCCTCCATTGTCTCATCTACAAACAGAAATGAAGTAATTCCTCCCTCATAAAATTAGTAAGGAAATTCTTTGAAGTGATGTGGGTAAAGTACTTAACAGAGTGTCTGACACGTGGCAAGTGTCCAATAGATGGTAGCAATGATTAGATTTGCCTTATTAATTCTATTATTAAATTTTGCCTAACTCAACTTTGTCCATACGATTTTGGCCATGGAACGTCCTTTTTCCCTTGTGATAGATGAACATACTTCCTCCAGCACACCTTTGGGAAGGTCCTGTAAATTACCTGTGTTTGTGTCCTCAGTATCTCTCGATCTCCCATTTTATAAATTCTCATTAGTCTTAAACCAACTCTGAGACTTCTCTAGAAAGAAACTGCTCCTTTGCTCAAGGAAATGAGAAGATTCTTCCTGGAAATGGAAAGCATTTCCAATGACACAGGACAATACGTGATTAAGTGCAGATGAATGTTTCTGAGAATAAGATGACGAGAGTTCAGAGGCGAGAACAGTACCAGGAAGATGAAGTGGTAATAAAGGTGTCTTGGGAGGCGGGGGGGTCTGGGTGGCTCAGTTAGTTAAGCCTCTGACTTCGGCTCAGATCATGATCTCAGGGTCCATGGGTTCGAGCCCTGCATTGGGTTCTGTGCCGAAAGCTCAGAGCCTGTACCCTGCTTCAGATTCTGTGTCTCCCTCCCTCTTTCTCTCTGCCCCTCCCCAGCTCTCACTATGCCTCTCTCGAAAATAAACATTAAAAAAATATTTTTAATTAAAAAATAATAATAAAGGTGTCCTGGGGCAGGCAACACTTGAGGTGAGACTTGTCATAGGGGAGGACAGCTTTAGAAAGATAGGTGGTAACGCGGGGGAAATCAAATCTTAGGACTACATATAAAGCCTTCCAACACCTATTTTTGCCCTTGAACACAAGGAAACTTAAGGTGTTTTCCTTATATAAGCTACCTGACTGACTTGGCTGGCTGTCCCTATTGTCTGTTAGACTTCTTTTACATCAGCAGGAGTCATATGACACCTCGTCTCCGACCGCATGGGTTCCCTAGACAAAAGCCAACACCACCCAACATACCCTGAATGAGGCTTCTCTCCTAAGCCTGTCTGCTTTTCCACCCTCATAAACTAAGTGGGAGGCTCAAGGGGGATAGAGGAAAGCTCATAATTTTGAATCCTGGGAATTAAGTACATGTTTAACCCTTCTTTCAAAATTCTAGGACAAGAAAAGCCAAAATATTTCAACTCACATGATCAGCCATTAGTGGCTGCTCTAAGCCCTGTGTTGAGAAGGATAGTGAGGCCCCATCTGTGCCCAGCAAGGAAAAGACACTGTCATGGGTTGAGTCATGTCTCCTGAGAAGCAGCAGGGAGAAGTGGAAGTCCACACAGTGCCACATGGCTGTCATCCACTCCAGGAACAGATTTCCTCCCCCCTGAGCTCTACCACAGACCCCCAGCACCAAGGGCCCTGATGATGAGAAGGCACAGAGAATCTGGTGGGAGAAGGGGTACCAGGTACTTCTCATGATCTCCATAAGAATGCTTCCTGGTGTTTATCCATGCTCACTCACCCTGAAGAGGCTGAAGACGAGGGTGGAACAGAAGGGTGCCAAAAACAGTCTGTTCAGCTGGCCTTTTCCTGTCACTGCCTGCAGACCAGACTCATAGCCCCAGCTTAAAAATAAGCGTGGGCTCTTCGTGAACAGGGACAGCCTCTGATTCATCTCCAGCTGAGACCTGACCACTTATCTTGCTCACAGAAGGCACAGGAGAGTGAAACAATGATCAAGTGCTTAGACTCACAAAAGGCCCTCCCAGCTAGCATTGAACTTTTCAGACTCCTACCTCACTTATCGTAACAGCAGCTCCCGTGGGAGATCTGTCCATGAGCTCCCATCCACCTTTCCTCCCGTCAACTTTTATATCCCCGCTGTTGCTCTGTGCTCACATGTTTCTATCTCATCTCTACACGAATGGTCCTCTCCAGGGCAGAGACTTTTATTTCTCTGATTCCTCCTGGGCTTAACTTGAGTGTACCAAGGGATAGAGCTCAATAAATGTGTATAAAGGGATTGGATAAAATAAACAAACTAGCAAAACAATAGAGGGGCACCTGGGTGGCTTAGTCAGCTAAGCGGCCTACTCTTGATTTTGGTTCAGGTCATGATCTCACAGTTTGTGGGTTTGAACCCTGTGTCAAGTTGCACTCTCACAGTGCAGAGTCTACTTGGTATTCTCTCTCTCTGCCTCTCCCCTGCTCACACATGCTCTCTCTCAAAATAATTTGAATTTGTTAGAATCCTTAGTTTGCTGAATTTGTTAGAATCAAACATTTCTCAACTCAGATTGAGAGGTGGGAAAGAGGACAAAAGCTATGTGGGAAAATAAGAAGCTAGGCTGAAACAAGAGAGCTGGAGAAATGAAGCGTGACAATGCCCATTTCTAGTCATATTGCTGAGACATGATGTAATTCTCATGATGCTGACAATTATGAAAGATCTAACAACAAAAGCCTCAAGTCAGAACCATGCACATATCCAGACAATGTATGGTGTGGCTTAGAAATTGTTAAATTAACCTATAAAGCTGCTGTTTTTTAGTCTAAAAACATAAATCCTCAGTGATTTTGGCTTCACAACTTGTTTCAAAACTTAGAAGATGCAAAAGGCTTTAATAAAAATGAT
The DNA here is from genome assembly GCF_027475565.1 of Acinonyx jubatus. Taxonomy (NCBI): domain Eukaryota; kingdom Metazoa; phylum Chordata; class Mammalia; order Carnivora; family Felidae; genus Acinonyx; species Acinonyx jubatus. The sequence continues at coordinate 119,502,276 of NC_069383.1, forward strand.
ATATGCCATTTATAAAAGACCATGCAGATGGCTTGGGATGGGAGGAAGACAAGCAAATGGATAGGAACTAACTTTAAATGGAAATTCATTTACAGGAAATTGTCTCTAATATATGAAACATCCATGCCTGCCAAAGTTATGAAAATGTGGACATCCTGTAAATATCCATCTCATGCTTATTGTTTTTGAATTTCTGTAAAATCTCATTTTGAGAAGTTAGTTTTCTGCTCAGTATAGTTATGACATACAATCAATTCAATAACATAGCACTGAATTTTAAAATAAAGTTAATGTGCTTGGATATTCAAAGCATCAACCTGATTCTTTTTTCTCATCCTGAACACCCGCCTTTCAGATGAGATTTATTTTTCCCATGCCAAGTATGGATTTGAAAATCAAAGTAATTGAACCACTGCATACAAGAAAAATACTTTGGAGACCCTTATAACGTTTTCTGTAAATGCATTCTGAAATATGAAGCCTGAGCCAGGAGCAACCTTAAATATGAATGCCTCTAAGAACTTCTTCAGATTTCTCTAGAATAGACATCATTGGGTAAAACAGTCCCTAGTCATTTCTTACATTTCTTGGAGCTCAAGAAAAATGGCTCCAAGTAGTCAAGGAATTGTCAAGGTCCATGGTTAAAGCTAGAGCCAGAAGATATTCCAAATTCCCCCTCATAGTCCAAACCTTCTGCTACAGTGGACTAGCTACACTCTACCAACCAGAACCCCAATAAATTTCTCTAGGCAGCCATAGAATAAGGTTTGTATGAGTTGTTATTTAGTGTTTCTGCTAATGATAACCAATTGCAACACAACATAAACTCCCTAACAGCACAAATTTACATCTGTTTTATTCACTGGTATCTCTAGCACCAGAATAGTGCCTGGCATCTGCAGGCACTCAGTTAATTGAGTCACTTTATGTATGACTGGTCTCTACCTGTTAGACACTAGGATAACACTTCACACATGACCTCATTTAATCCAAAAATAAGCTATTAGGAACTGAATTGTGTCCCCCCCAAAGCTTGTATGTTGATGCTTTAACCCCCCAATGTGATAGTATGTAGAGATAGAGCCATTAGGGAGATAACCAAGGTTAAATGGGGTTATAAGGGTGGAGTCCTAATCTAACAGGACTGGTGTCCTTTTAACAAAAGGAAGAGGCAACAAGGAGGCACATACACAGAGAAAGGGTCATGTGAGGACACAGTGAGAACGCAGCTGTCTGCAACCAAAGAAAAGAGATAGCAGGAAAAACCAACCCTTTCAACACCTCAACCATGGGCTTCCAGGCTCCAGAATGGTGAGAAAGTAAATTGTTTAAGTCACCCAGCCTCTGGCATGCTATTGTAGCAGGCCTACCTGACTGATGCATATACTATCAAATCAGTAGGATTTTCATTCCATTTTTAAAAATTTTTTATCCCACTTTTTACATGAAGCATCTGAGAGACTAAGTAATTTCACTAATGTTACCATGGCTGGTCTCTGGGTTGCTAGAACGTCACTAGTTAGACAATGAATATCAAAAAGAGAGGAGATAAAATTTAAATATTTTCTGATGTGTAGTAAACTCTTATAGGTCCCACTAAGGCAGTACAAAAAAAGAAAGGAAAACAAAGTGCTGTGGATAACAGTAAAGTAGCCCTTGGTTCCCCAGTTTTCTCATTCTCCCAATTTTCTGGCTACACATAATCATGGCCCGTTTTCCTTTCCAACATGGCATTGTCAGGTTTGCCATGCACCCGCTGCATGGCATCTTGAGTGGGATGGGAGTAACTTTGACAGTCAAGAAAGGATTCTACACACCTAGCTGTACCCAGGACAGTACATGGTTTTCCGGGTCTCCCCTTTGGATCGGCAATGAAGGAACAGCATGATTCTTTTCCTCAACCCATCAGCTTCCAACCAAAGCAAACTGCCTAGAGTCAAATAAGGTATCTTATTCCCTTAAGTTCCCCAGTAGAGAACTAAGTAAATTCTAAAAATTATTTATGTTGAAAAAGCGTATACATTCATATAACTCCATTTAACTTAAAACATAGCACCCGTTGCAAAATTTCTGAAAAAATGGCTTACTAAAAATGGCTTACTCTAGTATCATACATTCGATAAAATGAAAATCTCCTTTATTATCTTCATCCTAAGTCTGGGGCCCTGCTTTCAGCATAAGGTGGAAGCCTGAATATATATCCCATGTTTGGGAGGGCGTTGAAGGATGCAGACAAATACACAGTGAAACCCGCAGACAAATACACAGTGAAACCCACAGGCAAAAGAGCCCATTTGACATGAGGACGTTTCACTTAGTCAGCAAGTTATGCTTGGTAAGTATTAAATGATACTCCAGGGCTCAACCAAAGTTATACTCCAAAGTACTGACCTTTAAACTTGACCAGAATCTGAACCTTGGAAAAAGACCGAAAAAGATTATTTCTCAGCAAGTGTTGGAGGTTTCCCAAGGGTAAGACATCAGAATTCTCAGAATGTACCCATAAATTGGCCTTGTTATAATTCTTTGTAAAGCCACACAAAAAATCACATACCACAAAAGTATACTCTGAAGAGCTTGGCAAAGAAGAATTCAGAAGGGAAGCTACAAAATTAGACTTGCATAATATAGGAGCATGAAGTCCAACGTGCTGCACGAGCACCCTGCGGTAACCAAGGCAAAGCACAGCTGGGGGACAGCACAATACCACTTAGCAGAACAATTCATAAACACAACATTCTGATAAGGCCCTCCCAGCCACTCTCTTCAAGAGAAAGGTGCAGCCTTCCTAGACCTTACTTTATGAATTGGTAAAACATTTTGGCTAAATGTCTGTGTTTACAGGAAATGCAAGATCACTATCCTAATAGCTGAAGAATTATACACCAGCTCCTCCTAAGAGCTGTGAGAGTCTACATTTTCATTTGAAATAAGGAAATAAATGTCTCTATAGTTTAACATTATCCCAGATCCTGTATCGCACAGCAATATAATTGGCAACCTTGCTTTACAATATTGTGCTCAGGGAGGAAAGACATCCATCTTCTCAGTATACTTTTGTAGCCCATTTAAAAGTACAGAACTGAGCTGAAGAGCCATTTTAGGAGAAACCTGAGAGGGGGCAGGGCTTAAAACAATCATTATGCTGTCTTTCCAAGCTGCTAACCTGCCAAATGGAAAATTCGAATCAGAAATGAGGCCCCAACTGCAAACACATTGTAATCTGTACCTCTAAGGAGACTAAGGCATATTGTCACCATGTAGAGATACAGTGTGCTTAATTAGTATCAGCTTACTTTCCCCCAGTATAATTTAAATTAACCTAACACACTGAAAAGACTTAAAAGATTTAGGCTTATAATAAATTTCATTAATATATTGATAAAGAAACCACTAATCCTATCTAACTCTCCCCCCTTGGGGCTAGCTATCCAATCAGAAACCAATTTTTTGTAAAGGTAGATACTAGAGTGAATTGTTTAAGAACATGGGCTCAGGAAGGTGCCTGGGTGGCTTAGCTGTTAAGCATCTGACTTCGGTTCAGGTCATGATCCCACGGTTTGTGGGTTCAAGTCCCACTTCGAGTCAGCTCGAGCCCCGCATCAGTTGAAACAGGAGCCCTACTTCTCTTTCCCTCCCTCCCTTCCTCTCTGTCCACCCTCCCCCTGCCTCCCCACCCGTCTTGGGATTCTCTTCCTCTGTCCCTTGCTCACTTGTGCCCTGGGAACACAGGCTCAGGAGTTAACAGTGTGCAGGTTCACATCTGTTCAACAGAACTTTCTGCATTAACAGAAATGTTCTCTATCTATATGTTGTCCAGTCTGGTAGCCATTAGCTATGTGTATCTATTGGGCATTTGAAATGTAGTGCAGGCATCTGAGGGCCTGGTTTTTAAATATTTAAATTAATTTAAATGTCTATAGCTTCATGTGGTTAGTGTCCATATTGGACAGTAGAGTCCTATAGCTTTTACTCATTAGCTATGTATCTTTAAACACTCACCATAACTTTTATGTGCCTTAATTTTGTCACCCCTAAAATGGGGATAGAAATAATATGTCATAGAGTTGTTGAGGTAAACCAAGCAAGGGCCTCAGCACAACACCAGGAACTCAGGTTCTTCTGCAGTGTCTTTTCATTCCTCCCTTCTCTACCTTCCACTATGCTCCCCTTTGTCAAAATCTTAGGGTCAAAAGACCCTCTTTGACTCACTCCCTCTAGTGAGTTCAACCGCCAGTCATCCCAACAAAATATAGCAATAAACGTCTCTAAAATATAATTCTTAGTATATTATTCCTCTATTATCAGAATCCCCTATAGACCCCTATGATCTTTAACAGAATATACAGTCTGGCTTTAAGACCCTTTATAATCTGACCGCAAGCTGATGTTTCCCCCTCTCTCCCCCTGCTCCCAGATACTGGGTTGACCAGATGGAACAATTTACCCTTCCTCACGCCAATGATGCATATTGTTTACTCCAAGCATTGTTGACAATATGTCCATCTAAAATGCTCACTACCTTTTTATTCCTTCATCATGCTCATCCTTTGAGGCCTATCCCAAGACTCCCCTTTCAAAAACCCATCCCCTTTGAGCTACCCAATAGAAGAGCGGAGATATTTAATAATCATGTAAGTTTTATTACTACTGTATTTTTCATTTGTGCCTTTTTGATTGCCCCTAAGAACAAAAGCTCTTTGAAGACAAGGAATTAGGCCTCTAATCTCCCCAGTAGTATCTAGCATGGTACATGCATCAGTTAGAGGCTTGTTACAAATGTGACCAAGAAATACATCAACACAGATGCTATTCAACTTCAATGCTAGGATTTCTGGAATTCTCCCCAACACATTCAGTCAACCCCACCTGGGAGAACTTCTTCAAACTTTTTCAGCCATATGACCTCCCACCCTCCAAAACTCCCTAAAACCCCATCCCCAACTATTTTCTCCCTGTCCAATGAAATGGCCCTTTCCCACTTCCCTTAGCCAACAGGTAGTTGAGAAAAAAGAAAGATAAAGGTAATCAGAGAGAAAATAACTTGAAAGCTCACTTGGATTAGAGTTGTACTAGTGGTTGCTGGCACAGAAGAGAGATCTTTGATTTCAGGTGGAGTTGTCTACAAAATAACACTCTACATAGCTTTTTGTAATTTATATTCCATTTTCAGACATTCTCTAATGCTGTGGTTCTCAAACTTTGGAGTGCATTAGAATCATCAGGAGCCCATAGTGCAATGCTGATCTCTGGGCATCAATGCTAAAGAATCTACATCCTTGTGTCTGGAGCTACCCAGAAACCCACATTCTAATGAGGACTCAGCCCCTTCTCTCACAAGGGCAAAACCAAACTGACAAATGCTGCAAATGCCTCCTCATCCCCTCTCAGCCAGGCTTCTGTTCCCTCTGTCTGCCAAGACAACAGGAATAACTAACTGCAGCAAAAAGACTTAAATCTCCTGGAAATAACAGACTCTTCCCAATGAGGGTAATTAGATGGAGAGGCTGGAGCAGGACAAGATAAGCAGGCACACAAGGCAAAGACTAAAAGACTCACAGTAACCAGAGGTCAAAACAAATGGCAAATGACAAGTCCCAAGTTAAGAGCTGGGAAATTCAGTGTAAGCAGAAGGGGGGGGAAGAAAAAAAAAAAGAACTGCTACTATAAAATCTTACCATGAGTGCAACATCACATTTAATTGCAAAATGTCAGTTCTTGGAGGACAAACTCACCACAGTTTAACATGAAGTATCTAAGCTGAGTCAGATCGAAAAATATAGTCCAAGATTCCTCTAATAAGGTCATTTCCTGAGATCAAAGAATGAGAATAAAAAGGGAAGGGTAATTTCCCAGCCTTGGCTGCATCCTGCCCTAGGAAGCAGGAGAACAGAACATCTGCCGGAAATTGGAGGTGTTAGGAGATGAGAGAGAGGATTCTAATAATCCCAACTAGATTGGCCACATGCTTGGGCCGACCCTAGACTGTGTGTTTATACCGGCTGTCCCAGCATAATTATTCCTATCGCCCCTTTTCCTTCCTAGAAGTCTTAATATAGCAGAAAATTATAAAGTCACCCTAATAACAGCTAACAGGCAAGGGCTAGGCACTGAGCTACAGGCTCTACTTTTTATCATTTAAATTCTAAACACTACAGAGTACTGCATTAATACTATTATTACACCCTTCATTTAGCTGAGGAATGTTGGAGGTTATTGAAAGTTAAAGTCCTTGTTTACCACCGCAGAGGCAGTAAATGATGATCTGAAGTCATGTCTGCAGAGGCAGTTCTCTTCACCCAGGACTGGCAAACCACAGGCCACAGACCAAACCCAGACAACTATCTGCCTACTTTTTTTAAAAGCTAGAGTTTTAGTTTTTTTTTATTTTTTTTTAAATATGAAATTTACTGTCAAATTGGTTTCCATACAACACCCAGTGCTCATCCCAACAGGTACCCTCCTCAATACCCATCACCCACCCTACCCTCCCTCCCACCCCCCATCAACCCTCAGTTTGTTCTCAGTTTTTAACAGTCTCTTATGCTTTGGCTCTCTCCCACTCTAACCTCTTTTTTTTTTTCCTTCCCTTCCCCCATGGGTTTCTGTTAAGTTTCTCAGGATCCACATAAGAGTGAAACCATATGGTATCTGTCTTTCTCTGCATGGCTTATTTCACTTAGCATCACACTCTCCAGTTCCATCCACGTTGCTACAAAGGGCCATATTTCGTTCTTTCTCATTGCCACGTAGTAGTCCATTGTGTATATAAACCACAATTTCTTTATCCATTGATGGACATTTAGGCTCTTTCCATAATTTGGCTATTGTTGAGAGTGCTGCTATAAACATTGGGGTACAAGTGCCCCTATGCATCAGCACTCCTGTATCCCTTGGATAAATTCCTAGCAGTGCTATTGCTGGGTCATAGGGTAGGTCTATTTTCAATTCTCTGAGGAACCTCCACACTGCTTTCCAGAGCGGCTGCACCAGTTTGCATTCCCGTCAACAGCGCCAAGAGGGTTCCCATTTCTCCACATCCTCTCCAGCATCTATAGTCTCCTGATTTGTTCATTTTGGCCACTCTGACTGGCGTGAGGTGATATCTGAGTGTGGTTTTGATTTGTATTTCCCTGATAAGGAGCGACGTTGAGCATCTTTTCATGTGCCTGTTGGCCATCCGGATGTCTTCTTTAGGGAAGTGTCTATTCATGTTTTCTGCCCATTTCTTCACTGGGTTATTTGTTTTTCGGGTGTGGAGTTTGGTGAGCTCTTTATAGATTTTGGATACTAGCCCTTTGTCCGATATGTCATTTGCAAATATCTTTTCCCATTCCGTTGGTTGCCTTTTAGTTTTATTGGTTGTTTCCTTTAAAAGCTAGAGTTTTATATGGCTACCCCATTCATTTGCATATTGTCATGGTGCTTTTATACTACAAAGGCAGAGTTGCAACAAAGACCTTCTGGTTCTCAAAGCTGAAAATATTTACTATCTGGCCCTTCATAGAAAAGTGTTGCTGATCTGGACTCTTCCTGACAGCACAAGAAAGGCACCCAAAGCAGAAATTCACAAACTGGAGTCTCCTATTAGGGATGAAAGGTCAAAGAAAACATGACAAAAGAGTAATTTTTCTAAGGAGGTTATTTCCAGTTCGGACACAGGAGTGGTTGCTTTGTTGTTTTGGGTCTTTTTACTTTAAGGTTTATAACAGAATGAGCTATCTATGGTTTAAATCAACAAAGCATTCTTTATAATGGAAAAAGAGGAAAGAAAAAGAAAAAAAGAAAGAAAAAGAAAAAGAAAAAGAAAAAAGAAAAAAGAAAACAGAAAAAAGAAAAAAGAGCTGATTCCAAAGAGCATACAATAGAGGGGGCACATCAAGAGACATGGAAATCAGCTGTAAGAGTTCCCAATGGCCAAAATGTAAGGAATTCAAACAACAAAGTAATATTGGATTATAACCCAAAGTATAAATACCTCTTAGTTCAGAGTGAAATAATTGATTAAATAATAAATAAAGGAGAAGAAAATTCCTGTGCACAGTTCCAAATGATGTATTTAGACACTCCAAGCTAAAGGAGGAAGAGCCAGCGTCCTCATTCCTTAAGTGTGGCCCACACTTAGTGACTTCCTCCCAAAGAGTAAAGGATCAAGCGGTGTGGCGAGAGTAACTTTGTAACACAGCAACCTAACAAACATGATCTCAAACAGGTGATGGAGATAAATATCAACAGTGATGAGTCATGTGAATAATCTATGCCCTTGCTCTGATGTGATGAAAATGGTACTTTACCTCTGTGGTCTTCCTCCCTAGACTTATAAACCCAGTCTAATCATGAGAAAAGCCTAAGACATGTCCCAATTGGGGAACATCCTACATAACACCTAACCAATATCCTCAAAACTGTCAAGGTCATCATAAACATGGAATGTCTAAGAAACTATCACAGCCAAAAGAAGCCTAAGGAGACATCACAACTGAGTATGATATGGGATCCTGAATAATCTTGGGACAGAAAAGGGACACTAGGTGGAAACTAAGAACATTTAATAAGAGTATTATCTTTAGTTCATAATACATATCAGTATTTGTTTACTGAGTATGACAAATGTACATTAATATACGAGGTTGAAGTTGGGGTGGAGCATATGGGAACTCTTCCTGTATGATTTTTCTCTAAATCTAAAACTATTCTAAAATTAAATTTATTCAAAAAAATAAGATGACAAAAATAGCACCTACTTTTCCACATTTAAACTCACAGAGGATCTAATTTGGAAGAGAGTTCCTTTCCCTGTGCAGTTTACATACTGTAATTCTAATTTTGTCTGGAAGGTGCAAAGCACAGATTTTAAAATGATTCCAACATAAATAATGCAGTTTGTGATTAGTGCCTAAACAGAATAAATTAAACCTGGTATATAGATTACCAAGTTACTCTGAGTGAAATTCTGTAGAAGAAAAACAACACTTGGGATAAAGGAAATGCTGCTTAATGAAATCCTAGAAGATATCACTCAGGCTTCAAGAGTGTAGATGGTCTACTTGGCTTGGCTTTTAAATAAATACAAATACAGCTAGTGTCACACAGTGTTTTTTGAAAATTGATTTTCCTTCTCAGGAAAACCCTGCAGGAAAGAATACATCAAGCTTCAAACCTATATACTTTACTGTCTTCTCACTGATAGAATGTCTGAATTCTCTACAGATTGTTGACAAAGGTCATTGGACCCACCAGACAAAGAAAATATTTGATCCAGCTCCTACCTCTGTCTCCCAGCCACACTGAACTTCTGTCTATTGCACATAAAGACTCAATTATCCCAACATGCTCTTTTCACCTTTTATCTCACTGAATACAATTCTTTGTGCCATTATTCATCGAAGGCCCTTCTCCCATATTCAACTAAAAGCCTTGAGAGAACCATGTCTCTTTTGTTCACTTCCATATTCCTAGGATTCTACATACCCAAGTCCTATCATGTAGTAGGTACTCGATAAATATTTGTTGAATGAAGGATTTATCAGTTGTAGGTGAGCAGAGTTCAGCGCAAGTCTACAGGAAACCCCCCTAATTCCAAATCCATGTTCTTCCCTCTACAGTTTATTAAACTTATCTGTTGTGAGGAACATCAAAATCTTGCCTTTGACTCATTAGCTTCATTTGTGCTAAATCAGTGTTATAGGTAATGGAAGATAGAAGTGATTAGCCTTACCTTCATGTTCAAAGTGTCAGAGGAAAAATATAGAAAGCAAAGAGTTGTATGTGGTGAGTTTCCAACCACATTATTGATTTCTATTAACATCCTTCTTTGCCCAGGGGTCAATTCTCTTGGGCGATGGCTATTTTTTTTTAGAGTATGTTACTGCAAGTCTGTGCTAATTCATGTAGTTCTTTAAACCATAATCTTATGTTTTAAATATCTACCTCCCAACTAACACTGTGTCCAGCCTAGAAATGTTCACAGTTTATCAAAAACTTAGATTCAGAATATTGCCATGGAAAGAGGATGAAACCAAGGTTCAAAGAACCTTACTGCAGTCTTGGTTTAACCCCTGTTAATGATTTCTTTTAACAGACTCAACTCTAGGAGTGACTGGGTGGCTCAGTCGGTTGAGTGTTCCACTTTGGCTCTGGTTGTGATCTCACAGTTCCTGAGTTCAAGCCCCACATTGGGCTCTGTGCTGATAACTCAGAGCCTGGAGCCTGCTTCAGATTCTGCATCTCCTTCTCTCTCTGCCCCTCCCCTGCTCATGCTCTCTCTCTCAAAAATAAACATTACAGGTGGCTCAGTTGCTTGGGTGGCTGACTTCAGCTCAGGTCACGATCCAAGAGGCCCTTGTCGGACTCTGTGCTGGTAGCTCAGAGCCTGGAGCCTGCTTCTGATTCTGTGTCTCCCTCTCTCTCTGCCCCTCCCTGCTTACTCTCTGTCTCACTCTCTCTCAAAAAAAATTTTTTTTTAATTTTTAAAAAAATAAGCATTAAATTTTTTTTAATAAATTTAAAAAAACCAAACTCTGCATAAAGTACAGTTAGAGGCAAATCATTTAAACAATCTTAACCTCATCTCTAAATTTAGATGGAGAAATTAGTTCAAATATAGAGCAAGTATACGCAACCACCATCCTACCTACTCAAAATTCCGTAACAAAATCAATCTGTAGCATTGCATGTTGTTTGGGTACCATTTGCTAATGAAATTCTGTATTTAAGTTCTCAATGAGCCAGATACTCCAGTGCTCCCTAAATGTGAAAAGCATAGAGGATCAATTCTAAACAGATCCAGAGAAACCCAGAGAAAACCACAGATGACAATGTGGTGTGCAAGAAGACTCACTAGAAACCGTATATGGTTCAGAGGAAGCCTAAATCCAGGCAGAGACCATGAATAGGTGATTAATACAAAGAGGTGTTCACTTCACCAAGATGGCAAAGTGAGAAACGATCAGTGGTGGAAGACAAGTCTCATATTTTACTCTCTATATTTAGGTATTTGTCTTGATTACAAGGGGAATATATTTAAGAGTTTGTTTTGCATGTAAATAACACTGAAATAAACATATTAATAGAACTGAAGGAGGGCTCATCCCAGGTCTAATTTCCTCTTCTTCTAAAGGTAAAAATCACAAGAAAGTAGAATCAAATTTCCCAGCACTACTCAACTTATCACCTGGGAAAGAGGCAGATGAAAGGGATGATTTTCACGAATGTCACAAAATATCACATTTTATCATCAGAGTAACAGATTCTCAGTTTCCCAGATCCCACACGCATCTCTGTTATTGCTTCTTTACACTTAAAGATCCCCCTTACAATCTGGGCAGAATGACATCAAGCCTTGCTTCTTTCACTTTGAGTTTAATTAGTGTCCATTGAGCACACAGGACATTTCCAGGGAGAAGGCTGGTGCAGGGCAAAGCATGAAAACATTTCTTGGTTCTCCTTCCATTTTAGAGCACTGCTTTCCAAAGGTTGACTACACTCAGTTCAGGCAAGCCTCATTTGAATTAACCTCTTTCTCTGATTACACGTCATCCCACTCTGTCGCTCCAGATTACATAGCAGAAGGACACCAGACAAATAAAGCTGGTATACAGTTAGAAAAGTATTACAGAGAAGCAGGTAGCAGTTATTATCCCCAAAGTATGGATTTATCCATTGAATACCAAAAGGTCATTTCTCCTAATCTAAATTCCCTAGAGCATTATAGAACTCCCATCCACTATTGAACCATTTCAAACGTAGACCACAGAATAAGCTGTAAGAAGGCTGAACATGAAATGTCTCTAGATGTCTTAAGTTTCTGTTAAAGGGTAAGAGAAAACAAGAGTGAAGTCTGGGACAATTTGTACCTTGTCCCTTTTACCTTTACACCGTGGCTATATAGCCCTGTTTCCACAATATGGCAAGTCCTCCGGGAAATCAAAAAATAAAAGGCAAGATTATGAATATAAAACAAGTCTCCACACTATAGTGATAGGATAGAGAGACAGGGCAGGAAATCAAATTGAGGTGTTACTGTTTGAGAGACAGGACAGGAGAAGTTGAAACGCAAGGTGAGCAAAGGAAAGAATCTGAAAAGTCAAAAAGAGGAGTTTACTGCATCTGCACCAACTTGCTGTGTGAGTGTTGGGGGGGGGGGGGGCGGAGACTCTAAGGCCCAAATAAAACCCTCCTTTAGTGATGCTACACAATCAGGTCGGCTTAGGCAATACAAACATCATCCCTCCTGATGCACAAACTCCCTTATTCACTAAGAGTTAGGATGTGCTTTTACCCTGCATTAAATTGACCATATAGATGTGCTTGCCATAGAATTCTCTCCTGTGTGCTTTCTTCAAATAGACTGAAAAATTCTGAGCCCAAGAATCATGCTTCTGTGCACAGCTCCTACCAAAAACACTATATATGCACATATGTGCACCTGTATGCATACGAAACAAAATAATGAATACTGACTCCCTGTTCTATTCCTTGCTCTGGGCAGGCCCACTCTTTCCAGTGTTAGGGAAAAACACTAACAGTCCTCTGAGGTTGCTCTGAACTCCACTAACCTCCTCCAGGAACCAGAAGAGGCTTTCACCTTTTCTCACTGTTTCTTTAACAGCTATAATGCCAACAAGTAGAACAGAAAGACACAAACACCTGTGTGACCTATTACCTGCACCAACTCGAGTGGAGTCAGCAGGTCAAGGAAGAAATTAGCAGTGTCCAAGGGTTTAAAACAACAGTCTCAACACACCCTTCTGTTTCTAACTCAATTTCCTGCAAGAGCTCCTTCTCAGTTTTGCATTTCTTACTCCACCCAGAGCTTTCCCACAAGGTGGAGCTAATTAAAGTATGTTTGGCTCCCCTTGTAATTATAATTTCCTCATTTGCGCATCATCTTTCCTATTATAATGACATTACCATAAGGTGGGGTTTCCATTGACAGGAGCCAGCAGCACAGTGTACCCAGGGCTGCTCTGACAAAAACCTTTGACTCTGCTTAGTCACACTGCTGCTATGTTCCCTGATGCTCCTCTTGTGGCTGGTTCCATTGTACATCTTTCTCTCCCTGCCCTGTCGCTGCTTCTTCACTCCCTGCGGCTGACCACTGTAGTGACCCCTGAATTTGCTCGTTTTGTTTATGCTTAGTTTTATTGCTACCATCTCTTTGATTCCTCCCCTCCACCCAAAAGATCCTCCATAAGCAATATTTTCTATTAAATAATAAGTAACATTAAATATGTTACGGTAACTACAATTTATTAAGCATTTCCTTTGTTTCTGGCATCATGCTAAATGGCATGTATGATTTCCTCATACTATTTAATCTTCCTAACAGTCATATGAGAAGGTATCCATTTCTGTCTGCATATGAGAAAAGATAAGCTCAGAATGATCACTTTCTCCCCATCTGTCTAACTCCCAGACCTGAGTGCTTAACCAATACTGCACTGCCCGTGGCAACCATAGGACGAGGATTTTGTACCAGGAAAATGTCTTTATTATGGACTGCATGTTTGTTTCCCCCCCCAAACAGGGTTTCATATGTTGAAACCCTAGCCCCTAGGGGGATGGTGTTTGGAGATGGGGGCCTATGGGAGGTAATTAAGTCATGAAGGTGGGGCCCTCATAATGGGATTAGTGTCCTTCTAAGAAGAGACACCAGATAAGTTGCTTCTCTCTGTGCTCTCCACCACTTGAGGGCACAGCAAGAAAACAGGCATCTAGAAACCAGGAAGAGGGCCCTCACTAGGAACCTGATCAGTCAGCGTTGTGATGTGGGACCTTCAAGCCTCCAGAACTGTGAAAATTAAATGTTTGCTGTTTAAGTCACCCAATCTATGATGTTTTTCTTAAAGCAGCCCAAACTAAGACAATATATGTAACTTTAATACCTTAGAAAAACTGTTTATATAAGCTTCCATAAATCTGAAAATGATTTTTTTATATGTATCCTAACTTACCATTTAAAATTTTTAGCCACCATTGGCTGAGATGGACAGGAAAATTGTGGTATGTAAGAGGACTTCAGTAACTATTTGCTAGTTCATGTAAGCATACAAAGCACCCATGGGAGGTAGCTCATGTTCCACAATTTCTATCTGAGATTCTTAGTAATTTTTCCTTTGTCATATAAGGATTCTTCGTAATTTTTCCTCCTTAATTTATGGGCACATGCCACTTACTAATATTCACTGAACTGGTACAGCATGGTTTCCCATACACAAAGACCAAAAATTCTCATTTTAACACCTAAAATTCTACCATTTGGGGTTCTTTAGGCCTGTATCCTTTTACTAGATTCTTTTTTTTTTTTTAATTTAAATTGATTGGGGAAATAATAGGAAGCTACTGAAAGCTTATTGTGAGTTACTACTCCCAATGCTTCCTGGCAAAATCAATTAGAAAAAAAAGGGACAAGTAGTGTTAATTCCTGTGGAAGAGAGGGAGAGGCTTGAAATGCAGGAGTCACCCAAGGAGGATGGCAGATCAGTGAAGACAAGCCCTTCCCCTGTCATGCTGGCCTGGATCAGTGCTGCTGTCCAACATGAGGTAGTTCAGCAGGGCTGTATAGGAAGTGGTATCATTTATTCAATGAATATTGGTCATAATTCTAGCCATAGGGGCCTACTTGGCCCCAGTGTATTCAGTCCAAAAAATAAAGTTGAAAGATTACACATGCTATGTTGGATCAGTTCCAGCTGGCCAAGTGAGAGCCCCAACTGTAATAAACTTGATTTGAAAGTGGAGTATCTAAGTACCATTTTGTTGAATCAAAGAGATGAACTGCTTTTATCCTAATTAAAATTATACATCCTTTTTTATTCATAAAACCTCTGTAACAATTTGAATTGCCAAAGTCTTTAATCATGAAATTATTTCCCTTTCAGAATTGACAAGTAGTTATATTAAAAATGCCACCTCTTTTATCCACTAGAGTTGAGTGCTCATTTAACCTGAATCTTTTACTAAATACATGGTGTATTTAATAAGTTTAAAAGAAGGGAGAAAACTTAGAGAAATGTTTCTATTCTCCTTACCTCCTTAATATCAGCTTATTTTTTTAAGTTTACTTATTTATTTTGGAGGGGGAAGGGAAGGGAAGGGAAGGGAAGGGAAGGGAAGGGAAGGGAAGGGGAGGGAGAGAGGGAGAAAGAGAATCCCATGTAGGCTCCACATTGTCACCTAGGAGCCCTACTCAGGGCTCAAACTCACCAACCAGTGAGATCATGACCTGCGTCAAAATCAAGAGTCAAATGCTTAACCAACTTAGCCACCCAGGTGCCCTGTATCACTTTACTTTTTAAGAGGCATTTCAAGAGCCATATTTTACTAAGTTATTTCTCAGTGTAATATTCAAAAATATTAAATATCCATAGAGTTCAGGAAATCAAATATGTTCTTTCCTGTTCCAGAACTAGAATCCTTCTACACCAAGGTTATCAGTATGACTGAATTATAGTCATTGAAACTGAAATTTTAAGTTAAACAAACATCAGTAAGCTATGCCAGCCAGGAGAGTTCAATCTTTTAACAACTCAATAATTTAAGTTTCTTCTGAAATAGAGATAATAATTCTGGACAAGTCATCAGACCTTAATGAGAATCAGAATCCTACTTTTTAAAATAAGTCTTGAGTATCCTATGGCTTAAGGAGCAGAGATAACTGAAATGATATCTGGAAAAAAACAGATTGAAATGCTACCCAAATATAAGGTATTACTATTTATTATACATTTCAAAGTAAACTATTTTTCTTTTACTTCTTAAAATATCCAATTATAGTGTCTGAAATACCCTGATTTCATTGCTTGGTAGACTGCCCCACATTCTACAATCTTGCAATGTCATCAGTAAATGTTCAGCTATCTGTGAAAAATACTTCTAGGAATTAACCTATTTCCTGAATCTGTACTGGAATCTACTATACTTTTTGACTTAATTATCTTCATTAAAATCTTAGCTAGCAAGAAACAGTGTTGAAAAGTGTAAGTAGAGGTCATTAAGTTTTAAGAAAAAATATGTAAAAAAGGCAGAAAATCACTAATATTTATTAACAATCACTAGGTTCTGAGCTCTTGACATATTAAATCCTTTAATCCTCACAATTACTCTACCAGGTAAGTATGTTTACTCACAAATAAAGATAAGGCAACAGAGATACAAGAGATTAAGTTACTTCTAAAAGTACATACACCTAGTTAGGGGACATAGGCAAGTTATTAAAAGATAAGACAGAACTATCAAGCAATGTTACCTGTACCATAGGCTCCTTCACCCTTCCTTATTCATGGTTCTGCGTTCTGCAGTTTTAGTTACCCAAGGCCAACTGTGGTCTGGAAGCAGATGAACCTCCTTCTGAGATATCATCAGAAGGTCATTAGCCACCTAATGCTACAATGCCTACATCATTTACCTCACTTCACCTCATCACTTAAGCATTTTATCTTTTCATGTCATCAAAGCAAGATGACAGGTAAGTACAGAATACTAAGATATTTTGTGTTTCTTTTTTTCCAAGTTTTTATTTAAATTCCAGTTAGTTAACATACAGTGTAATATTAGCTTCAGGTTACAATTTAGTGATTCAACATTTACATACAACACCTGGTGCTTATCACAATAAGTGAATGCACTCTTTAATCCCCATTACCTATTTAACCCATCCCCCCCCACCCACCTCCCCTCTGATAACCATCTGTTTGTTCTCTATAGTTCAGAGACTATTACTTGGTTTGCCTCTCTTTTTTACCCCTATGATCATTTGTTTCTTAAATTCCACATGAATGAAATCGTATGGTATTTGTCTTTCTCTGACTTATTTCACCTAGCTCCATCCACGTTCTCTCTAGCTCCATCCACATCGTTGGAAATGGTAAGATTTCAATTTTTTTTTTTTTTATGGCTGTGGACTATTTCATTGTATATATATGCCACATCTTCTTTCTCCATTCATCAGTCAGTGGCCTTTTGGGCTCTTTCCGTAATCTGGCTATTGTAGATGCTGCTGCTATAAACATCGGGGTGCATATATAGAACTACGCTATGATCTGGCAGTTACACTACCAGGCATTTACCCAACGAACACAGAATATGAAGATATTTTGAAAAAGAGAGACTACATTGACCTAATATTTATTACATTATACTTTTAATTGTTCAACTGTATTACCAATTATTGTCATTAATTTTTATGTGCCTTATCTATAAATTATACTTTACAGTATGTATAGGAAAAAAACATATTATATGAAGGGTTCAATACTATCTACCCTTTCAGGCACCCACTGGGGGTCTTAGAACATACCCTCCATGGATAAAAGGGGACTACTGTATTTGCAGTCAAGAAAGACAACCTATCTGCCCCTTGATTCCTGTCTGTCAACACAGACTTCAGGTCCACAGAAATGTGGGACTCACTATCATATTCTTATTAAGACAAAGCCATAGAATAGCACTATTTCCTGTTGAAACCAGTAGATATAATACACCTTTGTGACATCCTGGATGGGACAAACATCTCTGAGCTGAACAGAGAAGAGACAGGATGTTTTACCCAAAACATCACCTTCCACTGAATCTCTAAGGAGTTAGGAAAAAAAAAGCTTCGAACATCCTTAATAATCAGAGGTGACAAAAATGACAGATTAAATATTCAGATAATTTAATTATACATTACATGAGCTGTCTTGTTTTATTCTGAGATGGCCAAGATGGAATAAGTTAGAGACCAGGTCTAACTTCTACCTTAACCAGAACAGTGGACAAAATATATGAAACAGCTTTCAGACACTGGATCATAAGGAACACAGAACTTTGAACCCTAAGAGAAGGGAAACAAATGAAGTAATCCCAATGTTTATCCAGCTTTCTGACGAGAGACAGATTCCTGACAACAGAGCAGCTATGGGGTTCAGGGCAGGGGGTGGGTGGGTGAGTCTCAAACATAGAGGTCTTACTGAATTGAGGAAACAGATTGGAGTTCAGTGTATTTCAAGGGGCTCGAGGTTGCAGAGAAGATTTCTAGAGAGGAGAGTAGTTGCACACAAACACAGAGCTTCAGAGTCTATGTTGACATAATCTGGAATCTCTGCAGAACATGTGCAGGTGTAGAGTGAGACCCCAAGAGTAACTAGGGATGGAAGAGCTGAATGCACAGATTTTGGAAACTTTCAGATTCCAAACAGCCAGTGGGGAGAGTCCCCAGTGACCACATGGGGAATTCAGAGGGGGCCCCCAAAAGGTCCACAAGTAGTGATAATAAAAGTAGAGTCCTCCCCCCTAAGAAATGGGACTAAAGTATTCCTAAAGTAAAGGTTACACTATACCTGACCTCAAAACTTTAAACAAGAAGACTTCTTTAAAGAAGTCTTTAAAATTATTAAAAAGACGACTTTTTAAAAGACAACAAAAGCCATACTCTCAACAACTCAAATATGCAGTGTCTGACATCGATTAAAAATTACTAGGGGTGCCTGGGTAGCTCAGTCCATTAAACATCTTACTTCAGGTAAGGTCATGATCTCACAGTCCATGCGTTCAAGCCCCAGGTTGGGCTCTGTGCTGACAGCTCAGAGCCTGGAGCCTCCTTCACATTCTGTGTCTCCCTCTCTCTGCCCCTTGCCTGCTCGCTCACTTGCTCATTCATTCTCTCTCTCTCTCTCACTCGCCCATCCCCGCTCCCACAATCCCTCCAGTCTCCCTCAGTTCATTCTCCATATTTATGAGTCTCTTCTGTTTTGTCCCCCTCCCTGTTTTTGTATTATTTTTGTTTCTCTTCCCTTATGTTCATCTGTTTTAAAAGCCCCCAAACTTCTAGAGTTAAAGCTCTGTTATCAAAAGAAAAACTTAGTGATTAACTGTAAAGAAGATACTGCTACAGAAATCTGATATCGAAACTATCCACAGTGCAATAGAAACTACCCACAAATGAAGCACCAATAAAAAAAAAAAAAAAAACTGAAACAATCAACAGCATCATTGAGCTGTGCGATGATATCAAGCACTCTTACATTTAATAATTAAAGTCCCAGAATGGACAGAGAGCAGAAGTAATATTTAGAGCAATGATGGTCACAATTTTCAAATTGGGTAAATGTTATACACTCACCAAGAAACTGAACAAACTCTATGCAGGAAAAACACTAACAAAAACCAAGACCCATCATCAAACTACTGAAAACAGTGATAAAAATAAAATCTGAAAATCAGTCAGAGGGGAAAAAAATTCACAACACACAGAAGAAGAAATGTAAGAAAAACAGCCTCTTCATAATACATCAGTTGGGGTGCCTGGGTGGCTCAGGTGGCTGAGCCGACTTGGATGTAAATTAAAAAAAAAAAAAAAAATTAAAAAAAATGACAAGAAGAGAGCAGCAAAGTCAGAGGGGGAAAGAGATTTATGCACACTCTGAGAAAAAAATTTTTTAGCAATTATTATGACATTTGTGCTAAAAAATATTTTTAAAAATCCTCTTATGCCCCATTTTCACAAACATCACTATCACAAGATGGTTTAGGACCCTAAGAGGCCGCCCTGACCTCTGCATTCTCCTCAATATCCCTAAAAACCAATGCCTACTCTGAATGAGGGGTACAACTTCCTTATTGAAAGGAAGAAGAAAGGTGTTGATATTACCACTTATGACTGGTTCGCAAATTAAATCAGAAAATTGTTAAAGAATTTTTTAAAAGAGGGGAAAAAAAGAAAAATGCCCTCAGTATTTGGGGTCCCAAACAAGTAATTGCCTATTTGAAAGGAATCTGCACAGAATATCCCTTAAAAATTAGGATTATGTTGTTAAATTTACATGAGGCCAACCATATTCTACATGAATCCACAGAACTTCAGCCTAAGAGGTAACTCTTCACCTTTCCCATTTAACTCCAGCAATGCAAATTTGACCAGGAAATAATTTTCCAGGAATTAGGCTTCAGGTTTCCCTTGGAAAGGTGAATAGATCTAGAGATATCCAAATTCTCTAGTCTGCCCTCTTCTTGCCCTCTGAATCTTCCTGAGTTCTCTGAATATCAGACCACCTCCACCCAGCCCTTGGTTCACAAGCACTGCCATTCTGTACTACCAAGTTACATGAGAAGAAATTAAAGGAGTATGACCTGCTTCTAGATCATCAAAGTTGGGAGTCTCAAGCCACAAGCAAACTGAAACTTTTGAAAACAGTGAAGAAAGGATAAAAATTAAGAGTTTGGGTCTGTCTTTAACTTGCTTACTCTTACTGGATGACTAAAATGCCCTGTGCCCAACTCTTTTCTTTTCATCTCTCAGGTGACAAGAAGTGACTCCCTCCAAGGACCTTCTCAGATTCATGTATTGAACCCCACCCCAACAGCATCCTGAGTTCCCATTCTTCCCTGCAGACCTTTTTGTAGGGCTCACCAGTCTGCATTGTAATTGCCTGTTTTCTTATCTCTTCATCAGATACCAAACTAGCTAAAGACAAGAATTGTCTAACCTGATCCCCAGGTCTGTTAGGGTTTGTGTGGGTCTCCAATACCTAATACAGTGTTTGGTACATAGTACGTGTCTTAGTCCACTCAGCCGGCTTTAACAGAATACCATGAACTGGGTAGCTTATAAACAGATAGGTATTTCTAATAGTGGAGGTGACTGGGAGGTCCATGATCAAGGCACTGGGAGATTCAATGTATGGAGAGAGCCTGCTTACTTGTTCATAGACAGTAGTCTTCTCTGTGTTCTCATGAGGCTCAAGGGGAAGGGAGTTCCCTGGGTCTCTTTTATAAGGACATGAATCTTGGGTGGCCTGGGTGCCTCAGTCAGTTAAGCATCCAACTTTAGCTCAGGTCATGATCTCACAGTTCAGGAGTCCGAGCCCCATGTCAGGCTCTGTGCTGACAGCTCAGAGCCTGGAGCCTGCTTCAGATTCTGTGTCTCCCTTCCTCTGTGCCCCTCCCCTGCTCACGCTCTGTTTCTTGCTCTCAAAAATGTATAAACTTAAAAAAAAAATTATAACGACATGCATCTCATCCATCATGGCTCCACCTTTATGACATAATCACCTCCCAAAGTCCCCACCTCCTCATAACATCACACTGGTGGTTACAAGTTCAACATATGAATTTTAAGGGACACAAACATTCAATCCATTCCAATACTCAAGGTATTTTTTTAATAATGAAATGGAATAGGAGGAAAGAAATGAGATCAAATGGCAGAGCAAGGCATGGCAAGCAACAGAGTGGAATGAGAGAACCATAGTCCCACAGATACCCTGAAATGACCCCCTACACCTAGGAAGGAAGATTGCCTGGGGCAAAAAAAGTAGTTGCATCAGATCCAGCTGATGACAGTTAAGCTAGCTTATTACATAAGACATGAAATAAGGATGTGATTGACCAGGCAACATAGGAAACAAACAAGTTCAACAACAATACTGCTCCTATCAGTGATGGGTGACTGTTAGCATGACGAGGATAACAAGCAATATAGTAGTTCCTTTGGTTGACATTCATTTCCTTTACATTAAAAGCCTATCTCAGACACCCACTTACTGTCTACATACTTCCCAAGTATGCACCACTTAGCCCTCTCATGCATTTTCACCATCTCCAAAGTACCTTAGCTTGTCATACAAACTAGATGAAGAGTCACTCACACATTCTGCAACTATTTATTGAGTTCCTAGGGTGTTAGGGGTCTTTCACTATTTTGAGAGACAAACTGTTCAGAGCACATATTCTTGAGTTGGAGAGAAATTAATTTAAATGCTGGTTCTAGCACTAACTAGCCCAGAGTCCCTCAGGCAGTTGTTGAACCTCTGTGTACCTCCATTTTCCCTTTCATAAAATAGGGCTAAAAATACCGACTGCATGGACAGGGCCACTATACATCACTAGGTGTATTATGTAGTTCTGTTCACAGAGGTATGGGAAATAACAAATAAAATGCCAAGTGCCTAACTCCAAATTAGCACTCTCAAGTGTGAGCTGATATTATCCTGCTGGCTATGAATGTTGTCCTCCAGAAGCTTCCAGCGGGGAATGGGAAATGGCTCAGGTGTAGAGAGAAAGGAAAGCATCCACGACAATTGTCAGTGTGGATAAAGGATAAGTGAACCTGGGAAGAGGGTGACTCTTCCCAACTAAGACGACTCCGTGGCACCTTCTCGTGTGCCAGACAAAACACTTCTGAGACGTAACCTATTAAAAGAAAATTAAGTGCCATTTTGAGGGCTACCAAAAATCAAAGGTGAAAATCTAAAAGGCCAAAGTGCATCCTTGTACATCTCCACATTCACGACCAAGTTCATAATACAGGTCACATTCTGATGTCCATAAAATAGCTACATAGGCACAAGTGGCCTGAATGCAATTTAGTTAAAACTTCATTCTTATTAAGGAGGTATCATGAGCCTGACTTTGTATATAAAACTCTCTACCCGTCAGAATTAATACTCTCATAATGAAACTTTTCCCCAGTCAAGGATTGAAAGGGACAATGTAAGTCAGGATGGTCAGCTTAGAAATGCAGCTGCCTAATCCAGCTTTGGGACATGCTTAGCTCTCCTCACAGGACAGTTTGATTAATGACAGCAGGGCACAGAAAGAAAGCATGGCTTTAAACTCTAGTCTGTGGAATTAGGCTCGTTAGACTTTTTATATATGGATTTAAGACTTACTTCAGCAGAACACGGAAGCCTGTTTCATTCTCCTCAGCATGTAACTTCTTATGCATTACTAAAATGTAAGTAACTTTTCTAATTGCATGACAAAAATATTCCACACAGCAACTGCTCTTAATAATATACTTACGGTTGGCCATTTCATTACCTGATAATTACCAGATCATTAGAGCAAATAATATATCCTTGTGGGATAAACTTATGGCAGTAATTTCACAGAAAGGAATAGGAAAGCCCTCTGAAAGTCACCAGTAGGCAATATGTAGAATTAGCTATTGAAGGAAAGGAACAGAAATGTACTTTCAAAAAGTAAACAGCCATACAATGATATGTATAGCAATTTCTGGATCTTGAAATCACAAAGGAAATGGCTGAATGGATGTGGCCCAACCTACTTATTTTACAGGTAAGGACAACGAGGTCAGCAAAGCGAAATGAGCTCCCTGGGCTCACAGAGCTAAGCAGCATCCCACAGCAATGGTTACTATCCCTTATCACAAAGCTCTTTCTTTTTCATCAAAGAATCCCCCATGTGCAACATAGATTTGATTTTTTTTTTTAATTTTTAACATTTATTATTGAAAGACTGAAAGAGACAGAGTGTAAGCAGGGGAGGGACAGAGAGAGAGAGAGAGAGAGGGAGACATGAATCCAAAGCAGACTCCAGGCTCTGAGCTGTCAGCACATAGCCTGATGTGGGGCTGGAAACCACGAACCATGAGATCATGACCTGAGCCAAAGTCGGACGCTTAACCCACTGAGCCACCCAAGCACCCTAATGTAGATTTGATTTTTAAAATCTTGATTAACTAGAGGTGCCTGGGTGGCTCAGTTAAGCATCCGACTTCCGCTCAGGTCATGAACTCATGGTTCATGGGTTCTACCCCTGCGTCGGGCTCTGTGCTGACAGCTCAGAGCCTGGAGCCTGCTCCAGATTCTCTGTCTCCCTCCCTCTCTGTCCACCCCCCGCCCCCCCCGAATCATGAGCGCTCTCTCGGTCTCTGTCTCCCTCTATAATAAATAAACCTAAAAAAAAAAATCTGAATTAACTGAAATATTTAGGAAATGCAGAGAACTAGTTAATTGGATTTTCTAGTTAAGCTAGGTTTAACTAATGGTTTAACCAAAACTTAACCTTTCTGAGTCATGGTTTTACAGTGGCTAGAGAGCCCAGATTTAGCAAGTCAAGTCTCTCTTACCCGGTTCCAGGCACTAACCTCAGCCACCATTTCACCTGGCTCACCCCTCCTGATCATCCTCTTTCCTACATTCCAGACTAGGCAACCTCTCCCAATATGTGTTCCTATAGCTCTATCTCCCACTGTGAAATCACATTATTTTTGTATTTATTGAATATTTCGTTTTCCTCTCTAGACCAGTTTTCAAACCTGACCATGCATCAGGATCCCCTGGAGGGCTGGTTAACATACAGATTCCTGGACCCTACTGTTAGAGTTCCCAGATCCAACATGGGATAGGGCCCAAGAACTCACATTTCTAACAAGTTCAAGGCAAGGTTATTGATCCAGAGACCACGACTTAAAAACCAGTAAGCTACACTATCAGACTCATGAAGGCAGGGTCTGGGTCTGTCATTCATTGTTCTATCCCTAGTGCCTGGCACCGTGCCTGGCACATAAGTGTTCACAGAAAAGACTAGATAAGTGAACAATTTTTTGCTCTGGGGTGAAAAAAAGTTGAGTAGAACATTAGGGGAAGCTCGATGAAGGGTATATAAGAACTCTTTATAGTATCACTGCAATTATTCTATACATCGAAGATTTTTCCAGGATAAAAACATTTATGTATATACATATACACATGCATATGTCAGTCAATGAACAACAACAAAAACCTCAGGGTGTATGAGGCATGACTAGTGAAAGCCTAGATGTTTCCTTTTTTATTCAGTTTCCAATAGAAGTTGATCAGTTTTCTTGGGCTTCTCTTGCTGGAGAATGTGGCCCACGGTCAAATGCTAAATAAGTGAACATTCAGAGTGGGTTGGCTTCTGGTAAACAGCTCTGTCAGTCCTTTACCTGTAATTGTGGCAGACACCTCTGACTTCAACTCCCCTGGGCCAAATGAACAAATGTGCACCTGGATGATGCTTTCCTTTTATTCAGTGTAGGCATCTTCATCACAGCAAATGACTTCCCAAGTGCCCTTTGCAGGGCCTGTTGAATGCAAACGCTGAGACAGCAACCACCTTTTACACCATTTACAAGCTCCAGGAAGGCCCCTAGGCCCCCAAACATCTCTAATCCTGCCACTGGCCTGGGATTTCCACCAAAAAAGAGCCTCAGCTTTCAAGCCTTGCCTCTGCCCCAAGACTGCTGTGATAATGCTAGCACAGTAGCACTTTCAAATATTAGCCACTGTTTTGGCCTCAAATGAAATTCATTTATCAGCTCACTTTCTAATATCACAGCCACCTTTGGGAAGGAGGACTGAAATAGGCACACCTAGGTATGGAACCTCAGGACAAGGAATACATATGAGGACAAGGGGTCTTGGGGAGAGGCATGAAAAAGCTCTAGAAGGGAGGAAGCAGCTAAAAGGTGAACACCTGGTTGCTGGCCAGGCCTGGACTCACCATGTACTTTCTTGGATCTCAGTGCAGATAAGTATGATCCTTGCTTTCTCAGTCTGTTCATACTGCTAGAATAAAATACCACAGACAAGGGGGCTTATGAACAACAGAAATTGATCCTCCCAGTTCTGAAGGCTGGAAGTCTAAGATCAAGATGGTCAAGTTCTCTGCCTGATGAGGAACCACTTCCCAGTTCACAGGCAACCTCTCTGTGTCCTCCCCTGGAACAAGGGACAAAGCAGTTCGCTGAGGCCTCTTTTATCAGGGCACTAATCCTACTCATGAGGCCTCTGTTTTCATGACCCAATCACATCCATAATGTCCCACCTCCACAGACCCCCTCTTTGGGGATGAAGCTTTCACATATAAACTTTGAGGAACACAAACATTTGGGCAATAGCTCTTGTCCTCAACTCAAACAAAAGCCAAATTCCAGAAATATTTTTCTTAAAGTTTATTTACTTAGAGCACGCATGTGCACATGCAGGGGAGGGGCAGAGAGAGAGATCCCAAGCAGGCTCAATGTGGGGTTCAGTCTCGGGAACCGTGAAATCATGACTGGTGCCAAAATCAAGAGTTGGATGCTTAACTGATTGAGCCACCCCGGCACCCCTGCAGTCCAGAAATATTAATAAGTAACGTAAGTACAGCATGCCAGAGGCTGGGCTAGCACTGTATCAACACATCCACTCATTTAACACTGTGTAGGTGCTATGTTATCTCATTAGATGCCATTAACACTGTGTGAGGTAGCTATTATTGTCCCCTTTACAGCTGAGAAACTGAGACTTAGTGAGCTCATTCACCCAAGCTCCCACATCAGTTAAGAGGCAGGAGTGGCATCTGAACCTGGGGCTCTAACCATATACCATGTTGTTTTCTTTGCTACTCTCTCCAAAATAAAAATGGGTCAGTACTGATGTGAAAGGCACAGTCTATCCAAACCTGTCTCCTTCTGGCTTTCAGTCTTTTGGAAAGTCATAATACACCACGAAGCCTCAGTTTCCAGGCCTAGAAACTGCATAAAGTTCCTGCTTCTTAGATAGCACTACTCCAGGCTTTGCTGTTATTAACGTTATTTTTCATGCCTAAAATTACTTCCTTTCAAAGTCCTTCTATTTATGATCACAAGGATGGAAACTGAGGGCATTATGCTAAGTGAAATAAGCCAGACAGAGAAAGACAAATACTATAGGTTATCACTTTTATTTGGAATCTAAAAAAGCCAAATTCACAGAAACAGTAAGTAGAATGGTCGTTGCCCATGGTGAGGGACAGAAAAAATGGGGAGATGTTGGTCAAAGGGTACACACTTTCAGTTAGAAGATGAGCG
Source organism: Acinonyx jubatus (assembly GCF_027475565.1). Lineage (NCBI taxonomy): Eukaryota > Metazoa > Chordata > Mammalia > Carnivora > Felidae > Acinonyx > Acinonyx jubatus. The sequence goes on from NC_069383.1 coordinate 119,528,854, forward strand.
AGCTGTGGGGAATCTCAAGTACAGCATGGCGATTATAGATAACAATACTGTATCTTATAGTGGAATGGTGCAAAGAGAATTACCTAAATGTTCTCACCACAAAAAAAGAAACGGTAATAATGAGGCACAATGGAGGCGTTAGCTAATGCTATGGTGGCCATCTTTGCAATACATCCATTTTTCAAAACAACACATTGTACACCTTAAACTTACACCATGTTTTAAGACCACTATATCTCAAGAAAGCTGAGGGAAAAACATTACCGCCTTTCGCTTCATCTATTCGTTTCATTCAAAAATTTCTGTTCTAGAAATGAAGGGTAGAACGATCCACAAGGAAGGAAAATCCTATGACTTCAGGGAAGATAGCAAGGGAAACAGTTAATATGTACAAGTAAGTAAACCAAGATCATTACAGATGGTGATGCATGCAGCTAGGAAGGAAATAGGATTCGTGATGAAGGAGTTGGGGGTGGCACTTTGAGACAGGCGATTAGGCAAGGCGTGTCTGAAGAGCTGGCATTTATGCTGAAATGTGACTAACCAGCCATATGAAGAGTTTAGGAAAGGGCATGTCAGGGAAAGGGACATCCAACTACCAAGGCCCACAGTTACAAAGGGGCGTAGCTTGTCGCAGAACTACAATGAAGACAAGCCCGACTGGGCCTGGTGTGCAAGGAGGAAAGCAGTGACAGAGCAGACCAAAAGGTAAAAGAGAGCCAGAGTTACTGTTGGTCCCGGCAAACTCTGAGTGCCATTCAAAATGCAAGGAGAAGATATTGGAGAGTTTTAAGTAGAGAAGTCATAGGATTTGTTTTTTGTTTTTTGGTTTTTTTTTTTTTTAATCACTTCAGCTGTTGTGGAGAAAATGAAATGTAAGCAGGAGTAAAACAGCAAAGGTCAATTAGGACACTTTACGAAACCCAGATGACACACGGTGATGCTGCTGACCAGAGAGAGCAATCAGGGTAGAGATGGAAAAGCAGGCCAACCTGCCATGAACTCCACAGATTCAAGCCCAGTGACTTGGAGTCCGTGAGGTAAGCAGACAAAGGGGAAATCACAGTTTGGGTCTAGAAGCTAGTGTGTTGGTTTGAGGAAGCAGGTAGGGAAGACACAGAGGAAAGGAAATTAGGCAAGAAAAAACAATAGAAATCTGTTGTGGGCATTTACGTTTGAGACTCCTAGGACACGTTAGTTGAGACACCATGTGGAAGAGGAGATACAAAAATCTAGACTTAAGAGGGGAGCTGGGTCAAAGATACACATACAGGAATTATCAGAATTCAAATACTTTCCTTACATTTATTCATTTAAATACAAATTAGTTAACATACACTATAATACTGGTTTCAGTAGTAGAACCCAATGATTCATCACTTACATATAAAAGCCAGTGTTCATTCCAACAAGTGTCCTCTGTAATGCCCATCACCACTTAGCTCATCCCCCCACCCATCTCCCCTCCAGCAACCCTCAGTTTGTTCTCTGTATTTGAGAGTCTCTTATGGTTTGCCTCCCTCTCTGTTTTTATCTTAGTTTCCTTCCTTTCCCATGTTCATCTGCTTTGCTTCTTAAATTCCACATGAGCAAAATCATATGATATTTGTCTTTCTCTGACTTATTTCATTCTAGTTCTATCCATGTTGCTGTAAATGGCAAGATTTCACACTTTTTCATCGCCAAGTAATATTCCAGTGTGTGTGTGTATATACACTGTGTGTGTGTGTGTGTGGATAGATAGATAGATACACACGCATACATATATACAGATATATGTACATACCATATATTCTTTAAACCAGGAGACTGCCCTCTTTGGAGAGAAGGTATCAAGAGACAAAGGGATCAGAACGAAACTCTGAGGCAGGGGGTGGGGGAAAACCAGCAAAGGAGAATAGGAGGAACAGCCCAAAGAATGTGGTACAACAAAGGCCAAGATGGGAGTGATTCAGGAAGGATGGAGTTCAAAGATGCTGAGAAGGCACCAAGATGAAGACAGATGAGGGCCCACTAGACTTGGCCTCAAGGAGGATGTTCATGGCAAGGCCCAGTTTCATGGACTTGGTGAACAGAAGCCCAGGTGAGGCAATTGCAGAGAGACTGGGACTCAAGGAACAGGAAACAGCAAGAGCAGTTTTGCCATAAAGGCAAGAACTGGAACATAGTGGAGGAGGATATGGCGTCAGAAGTAGGCTGGCTGTTTATATTTAAGAGGAGTGATAAATCTCATTCATATGCTACAGTCAGCCAGCCAGCAAACAGAGAAAATGATGCAGAAGGCAAAAGTCCAAGGTGAAAGGGGCTGGGCACTAAAGCACACACAGAGAGGTCAGCAGTGAGGACACTCCTTCCAGGCCAGCACAGTAAGACAAGGTAGGTAAGTTATGATGCACATAGAAGTGGGGGATGGGTAATGAATGGCACCATGAAGACCTCCAATGGCCTTTTTAAGAGTCATACTGTTGGTGTCCCAAGATGTAATGACTATATAAACTAAGATCACAAAATACAAAAATGGAATGTTTTTTCCATCTCTAAAGGACATTTAAGGTCAAACAGTCCAGAGCCCACCTTGTTCACACAGGAGATCCAAAAAAGTTGACTTGTTCATGACATACAATTTCTTAGTAACAGTGAAGAGACTAGAAACCAGTTTGTTAGGATCTTAATCTTTTTGTAAAATAAGCTATTCCACTCTCCACCTTGTACTTTCATAGGCTGAAAGGTTATCTCATTATATTGCCAACAGTTAACATACCAACTTATATTCCAGATTTTTTCCCCACTTTCCTGCTATAGATCACAACATAGGGAATTAACCTTTGGGGGAGGAGGGACAGGAAAGCAGGCAACCTTCAGAACATCTCAGTTAGGGCTCCAAAGCTACCATCACAATAAAAGGATATGGGGTGTTTATGGAGCTATCCAGATTGAAATATTGCCATGACAGATTTTTCCCCAGACAGCCTCTCCACATATCCCTTAATCACAAGGCTGAAAATGTTTGGCTTGAGAAAGAAAATGGGTTGGAAATACAAGCCAATGTGACAAGAAGCAAAGTTTATCACTAGAAAGAAAATGATCACTTGATCTTTTGAAACCTGGGGACATTTTCCCACCAGTAACAAAGTAAACCAGCAAGTTGACCAGCTCAGGCTAAAGTGAGGGATTGAACAGACTCTTAACTATAGAGAATAAACGTGGTTACCAGAAGGGAGGTGGGTGGGGGGATGGGTTAAGTAGGTGACAGGGATTAAGGAGGGCACTTGTGACCAGCACCAGGTATTGTATGGTAATGTTGAATCACTGTATTGTACACCTGAAACTAATATTATACTGTATGTTAACTAACTGGAATTTAAGTAAAAACTTTTTTTTTTTTAAGTAAAGGGTTGACACTTTGTATCCAAAGTTTCTGGCATCATACCTGCTATATAGTAGAGCTCAAAAAGTATTTGCCACTACTCTAAGTGAAAAAAAGCCAATCTCAAAAGTTTACACACAGTACAGTTTCATTTATATAACATTGTCAAAATGGTAACATCAGAAAGATGGAGAGCAGATTAGTAGTAGCCAAGGCTTAGGGATGGGGGGTGGGACACAATATGAAAGTGTAGCCCAAGGGAGTTCCTATGCACTGAGGGAAGAGTCCTGTATCTTGATTGTGCAAGTGGTTACATAAATTTAGACATATGATAAAGTGGCATAAAACCACACACACACACACACACACACACACACACACACACAGAGAGAGAGAGAGAGAGAGAGAGAGAGAGAGAGAGAGAGAGAGACAGGGACAGAGAGACAGACAGGTGGAGACAGAGCAAGCAAGGGCAAGCAAGCACAATCATTTAAAACTTGGTGACATAAGGAGGGCCTCGATGGCTCTGTCAATTAAGCATCCAACTCATGATATTGGCTGAGGTCACGATCTCATGGTTCATGAGTTCAAGTCCCACACAGGCCCTGCGCTGACAGCACGAAGCCTGCTTAGGATTCGGATTCTCTCGCTCTTCCTCCCTTTCTCTCAAAATAAATAAAAATCACTTTTTAAAAATTGGTGACATGTGAATAAAGACTATAGCAACGTCACTTTCCTGGATTTCAACATACCACAGTTACATGAGATGTTACCACTGGGGTAAGCAGAGTAAAGGGGAGACAGGTCCTTGCTGTACTATTTTTTTTAACTTCCGGTAAGTCTACAACTATTTAATGATGCTGAGTTTTAAAGAGTAACTGAGTTTCATGTTCTATATATGTTGCCTAAATCCTTTTCACTGGAATCCTCAGAAAACATCTGTGACAGGTATTTTGAACACTTGAGAAAACAGAGTCCCAACTGTTTCCTAGTGGCTTAATAGATTCATCTCTGGAGCCAAAGTACTGGACTCTAGTTCTACAACCACTTGCTAGCCCTTGAACTTTGGGCAAAAGAAAATGAAGGGCATCCTGCCATTTGCAAACATAGGGATGCACCTTGAGAGTATCAGGCTGAATGAGGAAAGTCAGACACACAAAGACAAGCACTGCATGATACCACTTATATGTGAACTCTAAAGAAAGGCAAAACGGTAAAAACAAAGTAAAACGGTGATTGCCAGGGATTAGAGGATGGAAGGATAGTAAAGACTTTTTTTGAGAATACTAACTTGGAACCTAAAACTTAATTATTCTCAATGCTTATTATGTAATGGGATAGAGTGCTAATTATTGCGTCAATGGCAATATTATTACAGTATAGAAATGTATCAAACTGAGATGTCAACCTTTAATTTATACAATGTTATATATTAAATAGATTTCTATTTTTAAAACTTTGACTCACAGAAAGAATAACTCAATGTCCAGTTTCTTTGCCTATAAAATGGAGACATCACATATTCAGCTCAAGGAACAAGGCCTAAGACATCATCAATTCATCCATGTTAGAGGTTATGATTACTGTTAAAAGCCACCCAGGGGGCTCCTGGATGGCTCAGTTGGTTAAATGTCCAACTTTGGCTCAGGTCATGATCTCATAGTCCGTCAGTTCAAGCCCCACGTTGGACTCTGTGCTGACAGCTCAAAGCCTAGAGCCTGCTTCAGATCTATGTCTCCCTCTCTCTGCCCTTCCCCCTCTCACATGCACGCTCTCTCTCCCTCAAAAAGAAACATTAAAAAATTAAAAACAAAAAAAGGTCACCCAGAAAAGCTGCAGTTCAAATGGTGATCTGATTCCTAAACCTCTCAATTACCAGACCACCTCCTTGTTGAATGACAAGTGAAAAAATGAATGAATACACTTATCTGATGACTCAACACCCCCCACCCACCGCCCCATATACACACGCCTACTTCCCTTCTGTGACTCAGAAACACCTCTGTACTAGTTTCTTAGAATTGCTGTAACAAAGCAGCACAAAGCAGTTGGCTTCAACCAACAGAAATGCATTCTCTCCGTTATAAAGTCTGCAGGGCCATTCTCCCTCCAAGAGCTGTAGGGTAGAACCCTTCCTTGACTCTTCCTTGCTTCCTACCTTCCTTGCCTCACCAGCCCTTAGTCCCCCATAGCTTGTATCTTCCTGATTCCAGTCTGCCTCTTTCTCTGCTACATGGCCATCTTCTCATAAGACACCAAGGATATTGGATCAAGTGGTTATTCCAGTGTAACCTCAAATTACATCTCAGTGACATCTGTAAAAACCCTTTTTCCAAATAAAGTCACATTCACAGGTCACATTCTACAGGTTAGGACTTCAACTTTATCTTTTTAGGGGGAAACAATTCCACATGGAGGAACCTCCCAGATGGTTTCCAAAGCCATCTTAGACCCCATGTGTCCTCTTTTCCCTCTCCTTTAGCACTGAAACCTCCTGTGGCCCCTCCTCCTCCATTAAAAATGAGCTTTTTTCAGTCCACTATCTATTAAAACATGGGGAGAGTCCATAGACATTTTTAGCACAGATGGGCATTTCTCTTCAAGAGCAAGTTCAGCTTTTTAGCACAAAATCCACAAGCACAGGGGGGCAGTGTGCCATGTTTTTATTTCAAGCTGCTTAAGTGATCATTTATGGCGGGACATAAAAATTATCACTGTTTTGAAACAGACACTAGGCTGGTATTCTAGGTAATGATACCTCTGGGCCAAGTCATTATTTTTCACAAGCTTTAATTATCAGGATGGGCTCACTGTTATTTATTAAATCCTTTGCTCTCCATAGACAGTGCCTGAATAGGATGAACACCATCTATTTTCTCAGCTATTCCCAGTTTGAACAGATTCTTCTCACTTTCCCTTGATGTTGATCAATCGATGATCCAGAACAGTACCTATACACATATAGGTACTATACACGTATGACAGTATATCCTGGTGCGTGTGGCCAAGAATGCATGCCTCAGAATCAGAGCATGCAGGTTCCAATCCTGGCTCTGCCATTTCCAGCTGTGAGATTCAGGCCACACAACTTCACTCTTCCCACTCTTCTGGTTTCATGAATAGGACAAGAAGTATCTCCTGGGCTCTGTCTATAGCTGAAGTGGTGTAAGAATCAATGTTAAGACTTAATTCCTCAAGTTCAAAGATATTTAAATCAAAGAAGTGAAATGTGGCCTCAGAGAGCTGGCTCCTTTCCCTTTTCCAAGACCTGTAGACCAGCATTCCCCACCCATTTTCTATTCTCCAACTCAGAAACAAACTCAACTCCTCACCTCCAAGTGGCAGAGGGCTGCTACTCCAGGGAAAGAAAACTCCACCATGTTTCCATAACCTGCTACAATTTACCAAAAACTTTCAACTCTTTAGATTGTTACAACAACCTGACGGTCGACATGCTAACCCCTTCATGTACTCACAAGGGTCCACAATTAAGTATTTATGTGAGGGAGGCTGTGTATAGAATGATTCCAAGCACAGACTCTACTACTCTTTTGTTTGGGCTCAAATCCCAGCCTTACCTCCTCTTTAGCTTCTTGGTGTCCCATCTGTAAGATGAAAAGAATACTAATACCAACCCCATCTTACAAAATGGAGATATTACCTACCTCCTGGAATTATCTTGAGGACTGAATGAGTTAATATGTGGAAAGTTATTTCATCACTACCTGATTCATAGTAACTTCTTTGAGTTAACTCATAATTGCTATTTAAGTGTCTATGAAATAAATGAACAAATAGATGGTAGGCTCTCAAGAAATCCTAGCTATTCATGTCTATTACTGGCCATTTCAACGATTAGCCAATTATGGCCCACAGGACAAATCTGCTTCTCTGTTTATATAAATAAAGCTTTATTGGAACACATTTACATCCATTCATTTATGTATAAATTAAGAGTACTTTCCAGCCAGAGTAGCAGAGTCAGAGGAGTGGCCCAGATAAACTATGCCCCACAAAGCCTCAGCTAGTCACCACCTGTCCCTTTAAGAAGATGTTAGCTGACCCCTGGTGTCTCATCTCTTTCAGGACAAGATTAGGCTTTGTTTTATTCACCATTGTATTCTCAGCATCTAACACAGTTCCTAGCACTCAATAGATACTCTACAATATTTGTTTCAACAATGACTAAATAAGTGAAGCTCTATTTCACATGTCAGGACATAAGCAACAATAACTACCATTATTAAGTACTCACAACATGTGGGATACCGTGCCAAGTGCTTTGTCTTATAAAATCACTTCACCCTCATGTCAAATCTTGGACCCAGGTACTATTATCATGCCAATTTGGGACAGGAGGAAACGCAAGTGGAGAAGGCAGAAACTGCACAAAGTCACTCAGCTGACATGAAATCATCGCTGGAGCTCAAACCCCGGTTTTCTCACTCAAAATCCTAGGTTCATATGTTACTCCCCATCGAAGACATTAAATATTTGAAAGAAACAATTCCTGAATTTCCCTATGGCTACATGCTTCAAACTGCATTCTGTGACCCTTTAACATGGACTCTTGTATGCCCTGATAGGAGATTCTAGGCCCCATGACTGTAATACACAAGTCTGTCCAATTAACCTTAAAGCTCCAGGGTTTAACTGAACCCACACTCCACCCACCTTGCTAGTTGCAAAGTCACAACTAAGCCTCACTCCCAGGTGTCTTCTCAAACCACAAGATGCAAATTGAAAAATGACTGGTTTGGCTTTTTTTTGCAGTGGGTCAGATCCGTTCCTCTTTCAACTCAGGAGCTGCCCTAGACTTCTAGTAATAGTTTGAGTTGGGGCAAACTTACAGTGTGAATGTCTGACACCTTAGCAGTGAAACCAGGAATTTATTGTGATCTGCTTTATTTTTTGCACCTATGTTTAACACAAATCTTGTCTGCATATAGATTTGCCACCTACTGGACCTATCTGATGCTTCTCCCTAGATTTGCTCATCTGTACCTCTCCTCCTCAGAGCTCAGCCTCTTGCTTGATGGAGAATGCAGTCTACTGCTTCTCTCACCTCTTTTCCTAACACTGCCAGATGTCTCAGCCTCCCCCAGATGCAAACACACCAAATTCTGGAGTCACCCTTATAAGATAATCACCAAGGACAGCCCTCTAGCTAGCATTAAACTCTGATGTGGCTAACTTGTTATTACAGCATAACCCAGCATTAGCCTGACTAAATCCATTATCATTTCTCTTTCCACTCTGCCAAGAATTACTCTCTGCCCTCAGCTATCCCCATGAGACAAACTGGAATGTGCTGTGCCATGGTGAGGAAGCATCCTCGGAGATATTAGAGTGGTGGGTGGGAACAGCCCCATGATGTCCCAGTAATAAGTGACTGATCTTGTTTAATGGCAATCCCACCACTTAAATTAGGTTGAGTTTCCCCAGAAGCACACCTGAGGCAAGGATTCAAGTGAATTAGTTCTTTTGGGAAGCACTGGCATGTGCTGAGACAGTAGATGGGGGTGAGAACAATACCAACTAAAAGGTATGTTTGGAGCAAGTTATCACTGTGGGCACTGGGAGCTTGAGTTCCCTGCAGAGCTCTGGGGACAGGGTGAAACATGCCTCAGACTTTCCCAAACAAGAAGCAGGGACACACACACACACACACACACACACACACACACACACACACACAGAGCAGACTCTCTCAACAATAAAAAAGTCCTTCAACCAGAGGCACAGGTGTGCATAGGTAGTCACAAGTGTCCCGTGTATAGAAGTTAGTGCCAAGAGTATACATGTGAGACATGTATCATGTCAGCTAGTTACACCTTCTAAATCCAAACTATGCCAAACTCAAACTTATGCTAACAAGCTAGGGATTATCTTTTATAACCAGGCAGAACATACTGTGTCCCTCTATTCCAAATGACCTCAACACCTCGAATTCCCTATGACAAACACACAAAGTCACGCAAAGGTGATGAATCCCCATCTAGTTGTCTACACATCGAGTTAGTGCAGCTGACCTCACTTCTCCACCTGAGGCATTCTTGGTGCTTTGAAAAGCCCAGTGTCCTGGCTTCTCAGCAAACACCTCCTAATTAAACCCTTTCCATCCACAGATTTCCTGGCCCAGTGTGGCCTTCATCAGAGCTGGGGCATCCTGAGGAAAAGCTATTCCTTGGAAGTAGCACGTATGTCATCAACAGCCCTCCATTTTCTGTTCTCAGAGTCCTCTCTCAACCAGTCCCCCTTTATGTAATGAATTGCCTAATCCCGGACATTTTCCCCATGGAGAAGTGATTAAGTCTGTCACCATTATTGCAGGGATGGCTCATTCCCATTAAAATGACCTCATTTCCACTGTTCACTCACAGGCCACTCCAATTATTTGCTGAGTCTTTGTGGGTTGAAAAGGCCAACTGAAATGACTTTAACTTTCTTTCCTATATGTGAGGAAACTTAGGAAGGTGCTGGAGAAGTATAGGAGTCACAGTTATCTTAACAGGGATACTGGATTGGGGGAGGGAGGGGTAAGAGTAACATGGAAATTTCAGCACCGACTTTAATTTTAATGAGACAACTGTTTGAACTCCAGAGACTCCTCCAGCTCAGCAAATCGGCTTTGCACGGCACACAAGTGTCATTTTTTTCCCCACAATGTGGATATTCAAGGTGACATTGAAATGGCCCCCATATTTTTTAACTAGGTAATTTTAAAAAATGATTATTTCCAAGTGTAGGGGCATGTCTGATTAAGTACAAGTCCTGAGACTTGCCATCAATTCACTGATGCTGGACCAGCCCATATTGGAGAGCCATATGGATGGCATTACTAAAACAGGCACTAATACACAGTTTAATTTTAGATAAAATTGTCTCCTGGTTTTATTAAAAAGTGTGGGGGGGGGTACTTAATGATCTAATTATTTGGAAATAGGTCAGTTTAATTTAATTGTGCCTCACATGGAAGGAGGGTTGGGGTGGGGGGTGATTAATGAGCCCATATCAGGCAGAGAAGGCAGCCAAGTGTCCAAGCCATGTGAGTTATGCTTCCTCGACAGCTTTGGATTATTAAGAAAACAATTGCCAGGACATAAACTAATATTCAGAAGCAGTTGCCAGATAATATGTTGTCCTTCCAATGGATAGAGTATCCCATGAAAAGCCCTCTTTACAGAGCCACTCTCTTCCAGGGCTGATTTACAGAGCATCATTCCCAGGAAAAAAGCAGTTAAGTTTAATTTATAGACACCCAGAGCTAACCAAGGAAGTGGAGTCAGCAGATGGCTGGCATGAGAGTGAAAGATGAGTTCAGCTGTGCATGTAAATCTTTCTCTGTTTTATTAACTACCGGACATCAAAGACAACCAGCTTCCCAGCTACTTATTAGTACTTTGCCCCTCTATCAAAATGACATTAGCCATCCAAATCTTAAGTGATAGAACATGCCCTGTCCTTGCTGAAAGGGACTTGAAACATCATCCAGCCCATCTCTTTGGGTTTCCAAGTTGGAAAAGTGATAGTCACAAGAATCAACTCACCACCCGAGATCAAACCAGCTGGTTTGTGGCTAAGTAGTGCTAGAATTCTGGGACCCTACCTTTAGCTTAAGGGTTCTCTCCATCACTTCCTCTGGCAAACAGCTCTGGATTTTTTGAGACTAATATCAACCACCAGACTGGATAAACTAACATATATTTAGCCAAATCTCAAGCCATGCCTTTTGGGTCAATTAGGTACATCCCAAAGCTTCATTACTAAGACTCAGATCACCCGAGTGTTATTGGGTACACTGAAGAAGTAACTTACTAGGCAAAGGCCTTGTGAAATAAACATCCATTGATCTTTTTCACATCACAGTGATAATATATGAGGCTAACAAGGGAGAGTCTGGCCATCCTCCAGGAGAAAGTAAGTAGTTTTGAATTTCACCTGTTTGAGAACAGAGATAGGGTCCAAATGATGTACAAACACTTCCCTTGGTTCTAAGATTCTATACATTCGAATTCAATTTATGTATTTCAAGGCTGAATCATAGTAGCATTCTTGTAATATAACCTCATAAAAATGTTACCTTCTGTCTAGCTCTTCACAAAGCCTGTTCACTTATATAAACTCATTATCTTCTAATAACTCTTAGAGGTTAGAAAGGCAGTAGTAGTAGGTTTTGAACAATCCTGGAGAGAGAAAAGCATAAGGGTAAAGAATAGCAAGTCAGAGAGACCTGTATTCAAGCTTCCACTCTCCTCCTCACTACCAGAGTGACCTGATGAACTGCTCTGAGCCTTGGTTTTTGCATGAATAAAGGGACTATCATTATAGCCAAGATGTGATAAGAATCTCTCCTTAACAAAGCCATCCAAGTCCCCAAAACCCTATTTCAGAGCTGTTTCTATCTCACCACTCTGCCTCTATGTTGTCTTTCTCCACCCGCCCCTAGTATTAACCATATCTTTTATTTTCTGTATTAGGATGCTTTGACAGCTGGTGCCCTGCTGACCTTCGTGGGGCTACCCTGCCTCAACCAGTGCTAGCCAGTTCCCAGAGATAATCAACAACTCATCCAAAGGTTTACTTTTCAAAAACAAACCAATTCAAGCCCAAACTCCCTACCACCTCCTTCAAAGACTCTCCAGGCCACTAGCCACCTGCCCTAATTGACCCAGAGTCAGGTACCCGAAGACTAGAAGACAGTCCCTACGCCCCAGAGCCCACTGAAACTATTCCAATTAGCCAATCCTCAACCTGCTTTCCCTGCCTCACCCATTGCTTCTCTCAGAAACCACAATATCATCTTTCCTTCTGCCCCTGATGGACTCTGACACTTGCCTCTGTGCCCCCCTCACCTAAGGCATGACATGCCCCCTCCTCCTGGGAGCTGTCAAAAACTCTTTTTTCAGTGACAATTATTTTCTTGTCTTTTGGCCTCACTATACCTCAAATTTCCAATTAATACACCTTATTTTAAGGTACCCCACCACCTGTTACCCACCCTGTCACCAACATAGTAGGCCAGAGAGTAGATGTTCAGTAAGTGACTGCCCTGTGAATTTTATGTATCAACTTGGCTGGGCCTCAGTGCCCAGGTATTTGGTCAAACATTGTTCTGGATATTTCTGTGAAGTTGTTTTTGGATGAGATTAACACAAAAATCTTGGAGCTAAAGCATTTTGCCCTCCAGCATGTGATGGGCCTCTTCCCATGAGTTGAGGGCCCTAAAAGAATGAGGACTGACCTTCCCAGAAGAAGAAGGAGACCACCAGACCACCTTGGATTCAAATCACAACTTTTCTCTGAGCTCCAGCCTGCTGGACTACCCTGCATATACTGGGCTTTCCGGCCTCTATCATCACATGAGCCAACAACTGCTTCAAGTAAAAAATTATACATGCATACCCTTTTGATTTGGTTTTTCTGGAGAATCCTAATGCAGTGATGGTGAGATTAAATGTACAAAAGCACATCTTCCGTGGGTAAAAATGCTCCCAGCACTCTAACAGGCAAAAACAACCCAACAGTTACTCACCATAGTTTGGATACATGATGGTACACTCTTCAAATGAAAGACCAGACAGTGAAAAAAAAAATTAACTGAAATACAACTACATTCAACATGGACAAGTCTGTAAGTGTATCATTGAGCAAGGCAAAACTAATCTGTGGTGCCTGAGTCAGGACACAATTACGCGAGGAGGAGAAGCAGGAGGAGGCCGGGACTCCAGGGCACTTTGGGGGTGCTTCCCACAATGTTCTGTTTCTTGATCTGGGGGTTGGTCACACATATGATCCAATTAGTGAAAACTCCACAAACCTGGGGGTGCCTTACTGGTCATCTAACTCTTGATTTCGGCTGAGATCATGATCCCTGGATTGTGGGACCGACCCCTGCTCAGTGTGGAGCCTGATTAAAATTTTCTCTTTCCCTCTCTCCCTCCCTCCATTGCTCTCCTTCACTCATGCTCTCTCTAAATAAACCTGAAAAAAAAATCATTAACCTGTATATTAATGATCTGTGCCCTTTCCTATATAGATAGATAGATATAGATAGATATATGTAACCTATATATATAACCTTCACTAAAGAACACAAAGATAGAATAAAAATGTTTAAAGTCATTCATTATTCCAATCTGCAGCCTCTCTCCAAGATATAGCATGCATATATTGGAAACTCAGCAACATAGAAGGGAAATGTTAAGCTTGAAATTATATAACTGAATGTGATATATGTTCCCTACAGTGAATTTTGCAAAGTATGCTACAGCATCTGTCTCTTACTAGAAACACTGAGAAAGTTTGGGCTTTTGAGCCTCAGAATCACCCAGCAGGTACATCACGTAGTCTTTTACTTCCATGGGACACAAAGTCCCACAGAGAATTCGAAAAAAAAAAAAAAAAAAAAAAAACAAAAACCCTCTCAGTGTCTAGGTTTTTTCAGCATATGGAATTTCCCACTGTAATTATCTCAAGTGTCTCTGGGCGAGTCGAATGAATTGGGCCTGCAATCTGTACTGCATACTTCAAGAACTAGGAGTTATTCCCTGAACTTAAGAAAAAGAAATGAAAAGCAAAGCAACCTAGAAAACCATTGTGTTGCCCAGACAATGACAGCAAATGTGCTTGAATGTGAGGCTTCTAGGTGGGTGAGGGGGGTGCTTTGTCTTTTTTAGCAGCTGTGTGTTGAGAGGTAGATTCACTCAGGGAACATCCTCTGGTTGGAAATGTGGCCGTCAGCTAGGACTTGTGAAACGGGAAATGTGGGCTGAGGAAATCTGTGTGTGCCAGCAGCTCTTTCTTCAGGTCCTGGTATCTGTAGCACATGGATTATGGCTTACTCTGCTGGACAGAGTCTACACTGCTGAACCTGCACACCCACCTCAGTCCCACCCTGAGGGACTCCTCACTGCTCTGCAACACCATGTGCCATAGCCAGTCTGCACTTCTCACAGTTACAGGAATGCACCAGGCATCCTGACCAGCGTGCTTTTGGATACTCTGCTTTATTTGGAAAACTAAAACGTGACAGACTCCTGCTGAACCCTCAAGACCCAGCCTCCCTTCCAAAGGCTTTCCCTAACCCTCCCTACACAGTCCGTGTGGGACATCCCCCTCGTGGGGACATGCCCTTCTCGGGGTACTGACCATGATGCATCACAATCCATGGTTACCTGTCTGCTTGCTCTGCTAGATTCTGAACAGCTTGAGGGCTGAGGCTGTCACTTTCAGTTCTGAATCCCCAGCACCTCTCTCTGTCCCTCCATCAGTTCATGTGTCTGTCCCTCCTGGGAGCCCCCTACACCCTGTGTGTGTGTCCTCATCCCTTTTCCTGGCCCCCTCTGCTCAGTCTCTCCCTCTCTCCCCCACCCTCCATCTGTCTGTCCCTACCCCCCCCAACCAGCTCTCTCTCCCCCCTCCCTCCTTATCCACATAAACCCTCCCTCTCTTCCTCTCCTTATCCCCTCCCCCTCTCTCTATCATATCCCTCTCCATCTGTCAGCATTGGTCTCTCAGAATTAATCTTCCTGTATCCAGGGACTTAACTAAGTCATCATCCTTACAGCTCCAAGGCCAGAGAGAAAACAGAGTCTCCTTTGCTCCTGAATTCAGTAAGAAAAATCCTGGGGAAATATTCTGATTGGGTAAGCTGGGGCCACAGGCCTTTCCTTTAGACCAGTTACTATGACTGGAGATGTGACATCCCACACCTGGGACTGTAAAGAAAGGTGCTAAATCAATATAGCATACACATGTTACTTTTTTTAAATTTTTTAGCATTTTAAATTTTTAAATAATTTCACCCATATCTGTATTTCTTTCACAGAAATAAGTATTGTTCACAAATCCTTAAATCTGCTGGAGCATATGGCCCATAAGACAGGGTCATGCCTGTCTGGTTAACTCCCGTATCCTGTGCACACAGCCAAGTGCCTGGCACATAGTGGGTGCTTATTAAATATATGAGTGAAGAAAGATTAATGATTAAAGATTTTTTAAAGATTAAAGATTAAATCACCTGAAAGAACAGGTGATTAGATAGCTATATGGTTAATAATTTCTTAAGACAACTTGAGAATTTCTCTTTACTAAAACTGATCTCGGTCTCTCAAAGATACATCCCTATACCTCAGCTAACCAAAGGCAACTGGAACTTAACAGTTCACTATTTTTCAATTCATCAACCCTCCCAGATAGAATGCATCCCTGTGGCCTCACATGATGTGCTCAACTCCCCAGAACCTCCCATCTTACCCGCACCCCTTTCTTCTGGTTCTTTCCTGCACCAGTTTCTACAAGAAACCTCGAGTGTCTGACCTACGTGTCCCCTGAATGAAAGAACCAGCCCTGGATTCCACCTGCCAACATGGCCAAACTAAGAAGGGCTGAAGCTCAAAACACGAATCTCCCTTCTGCTATCTTTCTGATGGCATATCTGACCCAGCTCCAGAGACAGGTGAAAGTAAGACAGGATCATTAGGAACTAAATCTGTACAAATAGGGACGCTTACAGCAGATTTTAAAAATCAACACAGTGCCCTCTTTCTAGGCAATGCATCATTTCTGCCACGGCACCTTTGGAAATAGCTTCTCATGATACAGCAGCCATCATCAGAAGGACCACATGAAACCGAATAAAACATCAGTGCTGGACAGATAAGGTTCATCATGCATTTTTAAAACCCCAGTGTGCAGAGAACAAAGATTTGGCTCTGATCAACCAGACACACATACAGCCTTGTTTTAGCTGAATGAAACTTTCATCTTTCAACCTCAGGGCTTTCGTATTTCAAAACCAAGCAGGAGTGCAACTAAAACTGTAGAGAACGCCCAGATACCATTCTTTCTGACACACCTATTCGGTGCTTTTCTTGGATGTGTCACAGTCACCGCTGCTCCTTGCCTCAGTTTCCACATTTGTAACACTAGAACAATATGCTTGCCATAGGTCTCAGGAGTCCTAGGACAAATTCAAACAACAATGCCACCCAGCACCCTGTGCTCCTCAACAAAAACACAATCAGTGGGTTCATGGTATTGGGCCAGTGAGCTAAGGTTGTTAAGTCTCACTTTTTTGTCTATGCAATAGTACCTCCTGCTTCTCATGGTGACCCTAAGGATTCAACCTTAAAAACGGGGCCTGAGGGAAAGGGGGCAGGTTAGTGAGCCACCTCAAACAGGGCAGTGTGTAGCAGGTATTTCAAATCTATTAGTGCCCTGTGTCCCAAAACCAAAACAGAGAGACCCGGAACTTCCCATCTCATTGTTACATTTCAACATAAATGCACACACTTAATGTCCTAAGAGGCATTGCTCCACAAGTTGCAAAGCTGGACTTGCAAAAGGGACCCTGCACATGAGACTCCATCCCCACTCCAACCATCCATTTATTAAAAACAGACCACAGATAGCAGGAACCCCATTAGTCAAAGAGACGTAACAGAAGACACTGACAGGGAGGGTAGAGCAGAGTCGAGAAGTAACAGAAAACAGCAACCAAGACAATTGACATAAAAATATTACTTAAAGAAAAAAAGAAGTCAAGCAGGCACGGAAAATAGGAAAAAAGAAGAAGGGATAGGAGGACAGAATGCCTGCGTGTTAGCCCAGGTCCTCTGAAAAGCACACAGCAAGACGGAATCGAACCTGTCAGGATCGTGATAGAGAAAGAGCCCTGCAGGAGCAAAAAGGGGGGTGGCTAGAGAAGCCTAGGAGAGCTGCCAGACTGAATGCAGGTCTGACCCCCGAGCAAAGGAGGAGAAGAAAGGAAAGTCGGGTACTGCATCCCTGCCTGCCATCCAGTCTAAGGGAGGTTCCTGAAGGTCAGGGTCAGCTGCACAAAAAGGGGAGGTCTGCCTGGCACAATCCCTTTGCACTTCCTCAGTGAGTCAGCATTTTCCACCCATTTAGCCCACAGCAGAGCTTCTCCAATGTGGCGATGCACTGGCTTGTCTTTACAGCACCTATCAGACGATGAACAAAATGGTGGGCGATAGACAATACCACATTGGGGCTTGGAAAGCTTATTAGTGAAGGTAAAAACCTGTGGCTTTTGTTCCAAACAGAATGGTCAGGGGAGATTCAGGGATGGAAGGGTTGGACAAACAGACAAAAAAAAAAAAAATCAGAATCTGTTCTTGTCTTGATTTGGGTTCTCCAGAAGCAGGTTGGCAAGGAGTTTATTGGGAAGTTGAAGCAAGGAAGGAGTCAGGGGTGAGGAGAGGAAGGCAGGAAGATGCTAATGTAAGGTGCACTACTGAGGTAGCCACACACACTGGGAGCTTAAGTCACCCCAGGGCCATAGAAATGAGGAGCACCTTTCAGAAATGGCCCAAATGACCACAATCTACAACATTTATTCACAGCTCTTCTCTAAGTGTTTGACAGCTGTCCCTTGGGGAGCTGCTCCCCTAATCTTCCAGGTCCCTGTGTTGGAGAAAGCCTCAGGCAGAAAGCCAGCTCTCAAGGATAAGACACTGCCAGTGCCAAGCAAGTCTAAACGTGTCTGAAAACGCCCTTCACAACTACAGCAAAAACCAGAGGTCAGCCCAGAGCTGAGGTAGAACAGGTATTTGATACAGCTCCAAGGATAAATTAAGTGACTTTAACCTTATACCTTATTTCCATTCTCATATTAAATACTCCCCATTACCCTGGCTCCCACCAGGGCTAATCCCTGCTGTGCTATTGCATGTAACACTTGGTTTAGCTATGACCTCGCACCCCAGCCCCCAGTGCATGCGCTAAGCAATAGAGGAGCCTGAGACTCAGCCCTGTGGCCCATTAGATCGGAACTCAGCATGGGGGTGAAGGAAGTAGGGCAACACCAGGCCATTCCATCTCCAAACCACCCCTTCCCCATAATTCTCAACCATAGTGCAAGCTTACCTCGCAGAAGGGTGGGTGCACAGGGACTTGGTGCTTCAGGTGGGACAGGTATCTGAGTCCTGGCTCATACCACAATAACCTCTTTGCGGCTGCTGGTAGGGAAGATTTCTGTTATAACTAAGCAGCTTGGAACACTGGCAGGCAAACCTACCTCTGAGCCCCAGCTCTGCTCCTGCCATGCTGCAGGAAGATTTCAGACTGGTGAGAAGCTAACACCTTCACCTGCTGCAATTAGCTAATCATTTAAGCACAGTGGTCTTCCCATTGTGTTTATCAGAATCACCTGGAGCACTAAGAAAGCACACAGAGAACTCTGCGGGTTGAAGATGTATATATGGTTCACCTGGGGCCTTTTTTAAGTTTTTTTGTTTTTTTGTTTTTTTCAAGAGAGAGAGAGCAGGGAATGGGCAGAGAAAGAGGGAGAGGGAGAGAGAGAGAATCCCAAGCAGGCTCCACACTGTCAGTGCAGAGCTCGATGCAGGGCTCAAACTCATGAACAATGAGATCGTGACCTGAGCCTAAGAGTCAGATGCTAAACCAACTGAGTTACCCAGACACCCCTGGGGACCTTGTTCAATTACAGATTGGTTGAGCAGGCCTGCTGTGGGGCCTGAGCCTCCACGTTTCCGATGGCTCCCAGGTGATGCTTATGCAGCTGGTCCACAGGCCACTTTGAAGAGCCCAGGTCTACAAGGCAGAACTTGATGGCCTTAGTATGGCTTCACAGAGAATCTGTAGGAGCAGATTTTCTGGGTACTTTTTTCCCTAGCCCCTTGGTTTCCCACAGTGCATATGGCTACCAGTGACTTTTTGGGTGCAGATAAAAAAAAAAGTTCTTGCTATGTTGCTGCCTTATGTGGAAACTTAGTAACATATTTTATTGAATCCAGTATATCCAAAATTTTATGGTTTTGACATTTAATCAATACAAAAGCTATTAATGAAGTATTTTACATTCTTTTTCTTTCTAGCTAAGTCTTAGAAATCCAGAAGGCACACTACACCTCTGGCCTACTCCATTCCAAATAATGACCACGTGTGGCTAGTAAACCACTGCCCTCTTATACTCTGACTTACTTCACAGTCTGGAAGTTCCTATTCTGTCCTATGTCCTTCTTCTCAAGCATTGGGCACTTCCTAGTGTTGAAGCCAAAATGGCATTAAAACAGCAACCTCATCCAAAGAGAGAGAAAATGCCCAAGCACACCTGAACATTTTTTTTTCGCCTTTAGCTTTTCAGTGGCCTCCTGGAGAGTCTGGGGTGACCAACCACCCCACTTTGCCTGGGGCTGTCCCAGTTTTAACACTGAAAGACCTACATCCCACAAAACACCTCAGTCCCAGGCAGAGAAGGAGAGTTGGTCATCTTTCAAAGTCTGTTTGTGCACAGATCACTCACTGACCCTACTAAGGACTCTTTTTGATGAGTGGCAGAGCTTCCTGGGTTCAGCTCTGGGAGGAAAATGTGTTCAAGATCCCTGTCAAGAGCTAAACATCTGCACACAGGAGTTACAGCACGGTCAGGCTCGAGGATCCCTCCAGGCATTTGAGGCCCCAAAAACGAGTTCTCTACTTCCCATCGGCCCTAGTTCTGAAACTGATTCTGAGCCTTGATTTACTTCACTGGGTTTTATGGGCATTTAAGAATGCTGAGTCATTTTGAAAACTGTGAGGTATTCAGCTATAGCAATTTCTTACCTGACACAGCCCCAAAGGCAAGGGAATTAAAAGCAAAAATGAACTACTGGGAACCTCATGAAGATTAAAAGCTTCTACACAGCAAAGGAAACAATCAACAAAACTAAAAGGCAACCAATGGAATGGGAAAAGATATTTGCAAATGACATATCGGACAAAGGGCTAGTATCTAAAATATATAAAGAATTCACCAAACTCCACACCCGAAAAACAAATAATCCAGTGAAGAAATGGGCAGAAAACATGAATAGACACTTCTCTAAAGAAGACATCCAGATGGCCAACAGGCACATGAAAAGATGCTCAACGTTGCTCCTCATCAGGGAAATACAAATCAAAACCACACTCAGATATCACCTCACGCCAGTCAGAGTGGCCAAAATGAACAAATCAGGAGACGATAGATGCTGGAGAGGATGTGGAGAAACGGGAACCCTCTTGCACTGTTGGTGGGAATGCAAACTGGTGCAGCCACTCTGGAAAACAGTGTGGAGGTTCCTCAAAAAATTAAAAATAGACCTACCCTATGACCCAGCAATAGCACTGCTAGGAATTGACCCAAGGGATACAGGAGTGCTGATGCATAGGGGCACTTGTACCCCAATGTTTATAGCAGCACTTTCAACAAGAGCCAAATTATGGAAAGAGCCTAAATGTCCATCAACTGATGAATGGATAAAGAAATTGTGGTTTATATACACAATGGACTACTACGTGGCAATGAGAAAGAATGCAATATGGCCATTTGTAACAACATGGTTGGAAGTAGAGAGTGTTATGCTAAGTGAAATAAGTCAGGCAGAGAAAGACAGATACCATATGTTTTCACTCATATGTGGACCCTGAGAAACTTAACAGAAGACCAGGGGGGAGGGGAAGGGGGGGGAAAAAGTTACAGAGAGGAGGGAGGCAAAACATAAGAGACTCTTAAATATTGAAAACAAACTGAGGGTTGATGGGGGGTGGGGGAGAGAGGAAAGTGGGTGATGAGCATTGAGGAGGGCACCTGTTGGGATGAGCACTGGGTGTTGTATGGAAACCAATTTGACAACAAATTTCATTAAAAAAAAAAAAGAAAGAAAGAAAACTGAGGTATTAAGTAAACGTGTTTACTATTAATACTTATTAAGCAAGTATTAGATGCCAAGTCCTGGGTTAACACAGTTACATTCATTATAGGACTTAATTCTCACAACAACCCTATGAGGCAAGTACTATCACTGTCTTTATTTTTTTAATGTTTATTTATTTATTTTGAGAGAGAGAGAGAGAGTAGGAGTAGGGGAAGGGCAGAGAGAGAGGGAGAGAGAGAGAATACCAAGCAGGTTCCATGCTGTCAGTGCAAAGCCCCACACAGGGCTTGATCTCACAAACTGTGAGATCATGACCTGAGTTGAAATCAAGAGTTGGGACCCTTAACTGACTGAGCCACCCAGGTGCCCCTCACTGTCTTTATTTTAA
This sequence comes from Acinonyx jubatus, assembly GCF_027475565.1. Lineage (NCBI taxonomy): Eukaryota > Metazoa > Chordata > Mammalia > Carnivora > Felidae > Acinonyx > Acinonyx jubatus. The sequence goes on from NC_069383.1 coordinate 119,550,272, forward strand.
AGACAAGGAAACTAACGTTCAGAGAGGTTAATTTACCTATAGTCACAAAGCTTAAGTCTCAGAGATGTGGTTTGAATATAGGACTCTGATTCTAGTTTGAAAACAAAACAAAAAAAAAAAACTGAAGAGGAAGACTGAGAATGGAAAGATACATCAGTGGCAAGACTAATCTCCATACTGCAGGGAAAATGCTCTAAATGTGAGGCCCTCGACAAAAAAAAATAGCAACCAACATGTCCAAAAGTGTTTAAGACAAGAGTATTTATGGAAGCTTGTGAGTCCTGTTCATCCCTCTACCCACAGCTCTGAGTAGGAGCACCTGCTGTTTCCTGTGCCCGGACCACTTCAGCCCCCAACCTTCAGGTGGAATGGGCTGTCCTGGCTGGAGATCAGCCAGGTCCCGGCTCAAATGCAGCTTCCTCCAGGAGCCCCCCCCACACTAACTGATGGAAACTTCCACCCCATGTCACTCTGTCCCATTTCCCTGTTTGACTTTGGTTGTAATACTCATCAGAGATCTGCTGTTAACTCGATGTCTATATTTATCAGGTTTGTGTGGTAATCTCTCCTTCACCATGAAAGCTCCATGGAGCAGGGACCTTGTCAATCTCATCTACCACCATGTCCTGGTGGCCTAGAGCAGGCCTTCAAACTTTTGTTGATTATTGAACAAACAATACCTGAAAGATTGTGGAATAAACTGCCAACAGGGAGAAAAAAACCCTCTATGTGACTTTTTTTAAAGAGGCCTGCAATCAATACACAAAACCACCCTTGGGAAAAAAGCTTATTTTCTTAGTATTGATGCATCCCCATTTGCAAACCGACAAAACCACAAGAGCTACAGCGAAATCTTCCCTTGCTGGGATGAGTTCCTAACTCTCTGATTACAGGCTGGAGTGTATAGTTTTTCAGTTGCCAAAAGTGTCACCACAAGGGACAACCACTCACATGTGTTGGCTCTGTAGAAGTCAAAATCCAAGTCAGCCAAACCAGAAACACCTTCACGGATCTGGCTGTGCTTTGCATCATTTCCATGGAAACAGGAAGAATTCCCAACACAGGCTTCCTAACTTCCAGCAATTATCTTAAGGTCTGATTAGCATTTTAAATGTCACCTGTATAAATTAAAACTGTTTACAGCTCACAATGGCATTATTTTGTGATTCACGATGCCGCTGCAGCTAGCCAAAACTCACTTTTCGGAAAATCCCATTCCTGCTGGATGAGGCCTGGCAAAATCTCCCTTTTGGTGGAAATAGCCAGCTTCCCTTTTCAGTCTTCACTTTGGTCATCTCTCCTTGGAAGATTCTGAGTATGGGGGTATCAAACTTGTCAGGAAGACTGTTTGGAAACAGTTCTTTTGGTTATGAACGTTATTTGACACAACCTACTGCTGGCTTAGAGAACACAAGTGAAGATTTCGGCATCTGGTTCTAGATCAACACCACATACCATCGTCTATCTTGTGGGTGTACACGGTCCTTTCCCAGAGATCAGAGGATGGGACAATGAGTCTCTGAGGTCACCTCTTGTCCTAGCCATTTTTTACCAAAAACAGTGTTTTAAAATAGCTCCCTTTCATGCATACTTGATGCCACCAGCGTTTCACTGATTTACCCAGTTTCGCACCATAATCGTAGAGTACAGAGGCATTTCCTGTTCCTCTGACCAGACGCAGCTGGGATAAGAAACACACCTGGGCTCCAAGCCACTTGGCAAGGGATTCCAAGCTTGGCTCCGCTACTTAAAGCTCTAGGACCTTAAACAAGTGCCTGAGCCTCTGCCTCAGCTCCCTCACATCCTCCTCTGTCCAGGGGTCAGGCTAGAGTCGGTACCCTCAGTCTAGCTGAACACTCAGACCACTCTGGGAGAAATCTGGAGAGCCAGCCACAAATGCCCCACCGGTGCCATGGTGATCTCCCTAAACTTCCACTTCCCTGCTTTTAACCCTCTAAAGCGGAGGTCAGCAAACTTTTTCTGTAAAGGACTCTATAGCAAATATTTTGGGTTTTGTGGGCCATACGTTCTCTGTCTCAACTACTCAGCTCTGCCCTAGTAGCATGAATGAGGCCATTGACAAGATGGAAACAAAAAGGCAGCTGTGTTCCAGTTAGATTGATCTTCTACCCATCTTCCCCTCCTCTACCATGCTTCAGCCACATCTTTCTGTTTCTGGAACATTCCTTGGGATCTTTGCACTAGCTGTTCCCTTTTGTGGGCAGTTCTGCTCCCAAATCAGCATATGACTGGTTCTGTCTTTCGTGTCTCAGTTTACGATTGTCAACTCAGAGAGGTTTCCATGACGACCAATTGATCAGCTGCCATCTAACCGGTGTCCCTGCTTTATTTTCTCATGGTACTTCCCTCTCTCTGATGTGACACAGAGGAGGCAGGCCCCACAGTAATAGTTTTGAAAACAGACCATTGATACTTTCTCAATCTTATGTGTGAAGCTTAAATTTTCTATCCTATCCATTTCTTTGTTTTTCTAATTATTATCTTTAATTATGGTAAAATTTGCATAACATAAAATTCATCTTACGCACTTTTAAGTGTACATTTGAATAGCATGAAGGGGCAGCTGGGTGGCTCAGTCAGTTAAGCATCCAACTTCAGCTCAGGTCATGATCTCGCAGTTCACGAGTTCAAGCCAGTTGGGCGCTGTGCTGACAGCTCAGAGCCTGGAGCCTGCTTAGGATTCTGTGTCTCCCTCTCTCTGCCCCTCGCCCCGCTCGCACTCTGCACTCTCTCTCTAAAATAAATAAACATTATTTTTTTAAAAAATAAAATAAAATAAATGGTGCAAAGCACATTCACATCGTTGTGCACCCATTCGCACCATCTGTCTCCAGAATTCTTCATCTTGCAAAACTGAAACTGTCCCTCTTAAACAACAAATCCTTCCTTCCACCCCCCACCCCAGGTCCTGGCAACATTGTATCAAGTTGTAACATCAAACCTCACCAGGCAAAATCAGATTAAGGAAATATCAACATCTTCTGAACAATTTTACTACCAAACTTCTACCCCTGAGCCCTTTAATGCGGAGATTCTGGGACCACCAGTGAGATCTGGTATTTTCTTATCTACTTTTTCTTTGTCCTTTCCTCCCTCCCTCACCACAAGGCAAGCTCCATGAGAACAGAAACCTCATATTTTCCCTCACTGGGTGCAAACAGCTAGCACGGGCTAACACAGAGCAGCAAATGTTAGTTAAATGAGTGTTCTAAACAAAGATGAGAATGAATATGATTGGGTTAGACCTTGAGCTGGGCTCTCTAAAGCCTTTGGATGGGTAAAGAAGAGAAGAATTTCAGCAGGAGATAACAGCAGAAAACATGAGCTCCTGGGGGACCTGGGTAGTGTCTAAATTGTATCAGCAGGGCCAGGTACCAACAGGTGAAGGAGGAAAGAAAGGAGGGAGGGAAAATGGGAAGCAGGCAGATGGGAACGCAGAAAAAAAGGACAACGAGAACACAATGGAATCTCTGCAGAGTAGGCACTTGAGAGTCCTGGAAATAAAGACTAAGGAAGCAAAGAGTGAGCTTGTTAAAGATCTAGGAAGCATGGTCCTTGACCAGGGAATGTCATGGCACCAGCTGGTGAATAAGGAAAATGTCACTTGCAGCCTTGGCAATATCAACGTGGGGCTGTGTCCAGATGTCACATCCCTCACAGAAACTTCCTTCTCAAAACTTCAGCAACGGGGTGCCTGGGTGGCTCAGTTGGTTAAGCATCTGACTTCAGCTCAGGTCACGATCTCTCGGTTCATGAGTTCGAGCTCCCCTTAGGGCTCTGGGCTGACAGCACAGATAGCTATCAGCACAGAGCCCACTTCAGATCCTCTGTCTCCTTCTCTCTCTTACCCTCCCCTGCTGGTGCTCGGTCCCTCTCTCTCCCTCTCTCTCTCTCCCTCTCTGTCTCTGTCTCTCTCAAAAATAAATAAACATTAAAAAATAAGAACGTCAACAACCGGAGGCAAATGTTGACATTAGCACGCCAGGAGCCGCACTGTGATGAATCTTCTCAAAAAGCAGAGGGAGAAAAATAGTACATCTGCCAGACTGATCTTTTCTGCCCAAAAAGAGGGAAAAAAACTGACCCAAGGAGCTAGCATGTCCTCAATACACCTCTGATCTTGGTTCTGGCTTTTAGGCCCAATGTCCCTATGGCTCTGGGCTTTGACCAGATAGATGAGATGCTGATCAGCAGTGCGTAGGTTGGGAGGCTATGTATATTCCCACCCAGGAGTGATTATTTACAAAGGATAAGACTCACGAACCAGCTCTGACGGTGATTTCGTGCACCAGGCCTCCAGGAACCCTGACTCATGCACAAGTCATGAAGGGATTGTTTTAAAGTGCTTGAAGTCTTACAGCAAATTTATACAAACAGAAGTGGGTTAGGTGTGGGATTTACTGATGCAAATCCCTACTCAATGATTCAGATAGTATCCTCTCATAATTGGTCCTATGTGTAATATCTACCTGGAGGTACTGCTCCTGCCGGGCTCAATAAGCCTTGGCTAAAAAATTATTGTGTGTAACTGACCCTATCAGGCTGTTCAGTTGGATAACTATATATCTAAGCTCCAAGTTCTTGAATTTCATTCCAGTCTAGGGAAATGAGCTCCATTCAGCCAGGATTTGACAGGAGGATGGTATTGGAAGGAAAGTTAGAAGCCCACTAGTCCCTCCTACATATTTTGAAGATTAAGAAACTGATTGGCTAAGGTTAACTTTCAGGAAACTGACACACAGCTTTGTTATCTGACTCACAAGTATTATCTGACTCACTTTTACTGTCGATGAGCTGCATGCTAGAGAAGGAGAGAGGAGATGAAACAAAGACCTCTGCCCTCACTGAGCTTAAAGAACTTTCAAAGAAACCAGCCTGATGCATAAGAATGTTAACACAGAAATGAGTGATGTGCATGGCAGGTGGAAAAGTCAGAGAACAGGGCCTGGGGAGAGGGCAGGAGCAGTCAGGGAGGACCTCTTAGAGGAGAAAATGCTTGGCCTGGGCCTTGAAGAAAGGGGAGATTTGAGAGGAAGGAGTGAAGCAGGACTGCAGAAAGACAGGTGAGAACAGCAAATGGGAAGTCCGACACGGGCAGGGCAAGAGCAGACAGCGAGCTGAGAACACACCCATCCAGAGAAGAGCATGGTCACAGAGGATCACCAAAAGTCACAGCTTTGACAGACCCTGGGCCTCTTGTGCTGGTACATGCTTAGCAGCCAGCTCTTGGAAGAGAGCAGAACCCTGATTCGTTGCCTCCGCCAATTGTCATGGTGTGAACCTTCTCTCCACGGATGACTGCAAAGATGGCTGAGTTTAATAACAGGCTCACAAATTTTCCGAAATTTTGACTATTAGCTCATGCAAGGGACCCCAGCACGCTACTGCCTGGGACCTTTGTTTACATGGATTCCTTTTTCAAAGTGTTTTTTTAATGGCTGTCCCTTACTGAGCACTTACAGATCACAGTCTATGTAACACTTGACATGCATTATCTTCTTAATTGTCTCCAAGAATCTCATGGGGTAGTTAATTTTTAAGAATCAATATTGCTGTTTTGCAGATAGGAGAGTGGTACTTTGAGGTATCAGAAAGACAAATGCTTGTCACTCTAAAACTCACACTCTTAACTTTTATACTCTCCTCTTCCACCCGACTGCCACTATTGTTCTCATTGTTCTCATTGATATTGCTTTGTATTATTGATCTTAATCCTCAGAACTCTTCTGACCCAATGCTAAAAAAAACAAGACAGACAAATGACTTGCCAGTGGATCCACTGTCTATCTTGAAATGTGCAATATAGTGAGGGTGGCTGTCTACCTTTACAAGTACCTATTAATGCTTAGATTTTGAAGTCTTTATATTTCAATAAACAGGTCAAGGAAATAAAACAATGCCTTATTGAGGAAACACCAACATGTGAGTAGATGAAATGGAAAAGAAACATTGGCTTCTGACCTTTCTTAAATTTTAGATTTCACAGAGTTTTTAGGGACAAGTTAGTAGAAATACGTGACTGCTGAATTTTATCCTCTTGGCAATCCAAGTTATTCTGAGACAGTATCTTTGGCGAGGTTCCAAGGAAACAGAGCCTGAGATGACAGTTCTTTTGGACAAGGGGAAAAAAACCTATAAGGACATGAGGAAGGTAGAGGAAGAGGCAGAGCTAAGATGTGGTTTCAGCTGGAGTCTAGCCCCAGTCTGATCCCATATGAAGGTTTGGACCACAAATGGCATCACAAGGCTTTCCCAGCTTCCCAGGAGAACTGGACTTTTACACCATATCACTGGCCATGGAACCATAACCTCCCAGCAACTTCCCACTGAAGTTGTGGCTGTTGGCCATGGGAAATTCTTTAGAGTAGGACATGGCTATGAGCCTTTAGCCAACACTCATAACAAGTAAGAGATAAGTACATCAGTAAAGTAAATGGAATCCAGGAAGGGCAACAACAATGTCTATTTCAGACAGGTAACAAATTAAACTCCTAATCAAAACAACTTCACTTTTGCCTAATCAGCCAATCATAGAAATCAGCATAGTTAGACGCATATAGCAAACGTTACAACCCCAACTCCTAGGGTAAGCTATCGCATCTGCTATAAGCACAAACGTTTTGGGTAAAACTGCTGTGAACACTAAGAGAGCTACAGAATGTCTTAGGAGGGATTGAAATTGCCTTTGTCCTCATATCTCTAAAGATCCTCTAGGGCAAGGACTGTGTTTTATTCATCGTAGGTCCCTGGAGACTAATATTTGGCACATAATAGATGCTCAATAAATACACTGATGAATCAGATGCTTAAAAATCCCTTATGTAAGGGGGGGCACCTGGGTGGCTCAGTCGGTTAGTGTCTGACTTCGGCTCAGGTCATGATCTCACTGTTCGTGAGGTCAAGCCCTGTGTTGGGCTCTGTGCTGACAGCGCAGAGCCTAGAGCCTGCTTCAGATTCTGTGTCTCCCTTTCTGTCTGCCACTCCCCTATTCGTGTTCTATCTCTCTCTCTCTCAAAATAAATAAATAAATAAATATTAAGAAAAAAATTTTTTAAAGAATCCCTTATGTAAGGTGACCAACTCATCTCAGTTTGCCCAGAACTGTTCAATTTTAAGACTAAAAGTCTTATATCCTGGACACCTGCCTCAGTGATAGGCAAACTGGGACAACTGGTCACCCTACTCTTGAGTCCTCCCTGCTTCTGCATTATGGCTGCATTCAAATCAATTAACCTTTTCATCTTTCCTACATGTCACCCCAAAGGGAAACTTTTAAAACTCCTTGGGTCATACATCCATAGGAACTTCTTCAAAATGTCCAATATAAAGGTTCCTGCTACAATTTCGATCATATATATTTTTATTGACCCCAAAATAAATACCACCACAACCACCCCCCCAAGACTTTTTCATAGGAATTAGTAAACTGTAACCCTTCTATCCTTCCTTTTCACCTTCCTTATCACCCACAAGAGTAGTCAGTGTCCTTGTGTGGATCACTCAATGACCCCAAAGCCCTGCTTCAAGCTTTAAAAAAGGCTGACCACCTCTATGGCTCTGGAAGTTTTTCTTCTACATCCCCTCTATCCAAATTTTTCTTTCCCGTGTCTCACACACTCCTGCCCAGATAATGATTTGGTCCTCAAAATAACATAATGGTTTAACGTTGTGAGACCAGTAGAAAGGTAAGCACTGGGGCAGCTTTTTGTGCCCTGTTAAACCCTCTAATTATGCTCTACTAGCAGGGATCCTTGGCATGCATAACAATATTGGCAATCCAAAAAAAAAAGTTAAGGAAAAAATGAATTGAAATGAACAATGGGGTGGGGATTATTGATTTGCATAACCCACAGACGGGGCTGGTTCAGGCCTATCCAGTTCTGCTATCCTCTGCCCTGCCATCTTTCCATTCCAAACTCTCTTCATAGGAGGAGAACTACATCACTGGTAGAGTCAGGCTTCCATTGTCCTTGCTGCCCCCACTGCCACAGGAATAGGGACCCTCTTCCCTACCAGAACTCATACACCAAATCCACTCAGGCTGTGCCCACTGGGGTACATGTTGGTCCTGAGCCAGTCATTCTGGCTGAAGATAGCAGGTTCCTCTGACTGGTCAGGTTTGGGTCACACACCTCCTATGTGGCCAATGAAGGGAAGCAGAGAGAAAGAGGGGAGGATTAGGTGTGGGATTGGCAAAAACTAGAGCTTTGGAAACTCCAACCACCTGGCTTCATATTTCACCCACCAATAGAGTTTTGCCTCATAGCCATCATTATTCCATCATAAAATATTCTGGCTAAGACCCTGGAGCTTATTTAGAACTGCCTTGGGGCAGGGGTAAAAATGTTCTATTGAAAATAACTGCCTGTGATGAATTTGAAAAGTCAAATAAATATCAAAGTTACCGTATCATGCTCCAAACATGGGGGCCATTTTCCCTAAGAGTGGGAGGTTGTGCTGGAGCAGCCTAGGGAAGTTTACAGGTGATTTGGCAGAGCAATCTCTGGTTGATGCCAGAAAGACCTGCCTCCACCCGGCTGCATTCTCTCTTTATTCGGAGAACTCAGTAGCAACTTCACTCTCTAATTGCCTGTAGTTAGTCATTATGTCTCAGCTGCAAGACTTGGGAATGCCAAGAAACCAGCTCACCCAGAGGCCTTTTGTGTTTTAAGTGTTTAAACCAAAAAAGAAATTTCCTAAGGAAAGTTACCGCTTGGAACTGTGTGGGCCAACAGGCTATGTTTTGGAGACTTTTCCAAGCAATCCAACTTTGAAATCTTTGGGGCTTACAAAGAAACTCCAAGTAGCAGCATACACAGACATGAGAATTTATAATCGTTTGCACTTATTCTTGTGTATGGCACAGACTACTAAGTAAGTTGGCCAACTCAAGGAAATTCAATTCAGTTCCATGAACATTAATTGAGCTCTGTTCAGTGAGGATGCTTTCAGCTGCAAATAACATCTGAAAGAGCCAATTAAAATTGGCTTTAAATAATAGGAATTAATTACCTCACATAACAAGAAGTTGGAGAGAGGCAGGTCCAGAAGTTGGTTAATCTAGCAGTTGAACAATGCCAGAAATATTGGTTGGCATTTTTGTGATTCCCTTGGAAACATAGTCATGATTTCAAAATGGCTGCCACAGCTTCAAAAAAACATCTTAACCCAACAACATGTAAAGGTAGGAAAGAAGATGGAATTTCTCCATGAGCATCTCATTCTCTTTTTCTAAAGTAGAAAATCTTTTCCACAATTCCTCTCAACAGACTTTCTTTTTTAAATTTTTTTTAATGTTTATTCATTTTTGAGAGAGAGGCAGAGAGACAGAGAGACAGAGTGTGAGCGGGGGAGGGCAGAGAGAGAGGGAGACACAAAATCTGAAGCAGGCTCCAAGCTCTGAGCAGTCAGCACAGAACTGGACGTGGGGCCCAAACCCATTAAATGTGAGATCATGACCTGAACCGAAGTCGGACGCTTAACCGACTGAACCACCCAGGTGCCCCTCAACAGACTTTCTCTTAGATCTCTCTGGGGAGAGTTAGATCCCATAGCCATTCCTAAACCAATAAGCCAGGAAACAGGAATATGAGGACTATAAATGCCTTAGCCAATTGTGATTCATTTCTTAGGTCTGAGCACACCTTAGGTGTTTCTGGAGCCCCTTGCCTCCTAAAAATAAAATGAAGAGATTTGTTGATAAGGAAGAAAATATGAAGCAGTGGCTATTGGGTCAGCAACAGTGTCTTCCCGAGAGCAGCTACTTCTGTAATCTGCACTGGGCATATGAAGATGGAAAACCACAGCCCTTTTTCTCAAGGAGCCCACAGTGATACAAGCATTCACTCAATAATTTCTGTTATTTATTGTCCTGCTTAACAATAAAATGGATTTGAAGTGGTAAAGAGCTATGCTAGGCTTTATTTTTTAGAAGTTTCTATAACAGAATCTCCCATCCCACATGCTTTTCTTACAATATGGCTTTAACATTCCTCCTGTCCAGAGGTGGAGTCTACATTCCTACCCTTTGAATCAGGGTGGACTTGTGACTCCAGCTAAATGGCACTACAGGACTCCTAAGGATGAATTTTAAAAGTCAACACAACTGCCACCTGGTTCTCTTTGGAAGCTCCCTTTTGGAACCCAGCCACCAAGCTGTAAGGAAGTCCAGACTTGCCTGTGAAGAAGCCCAGCACCAACCTGCCAGCCAGGCTACTGAGCCACCTAGATCCTCCAACCCCTGTTGATCCACTGTAGCTGATGCCATATGGAAGAGAAATGGATGGCTCTATGGCCCCTAGCCAAATCATGTATTTGTGAGCAATATAAATGATCACTGTCTTCATAAGCCACTAAGTTTTGGGGTGATTTGTTAGGCAGTAATAGATAACTGGATCTGAGCCAACTTCAGAACTAAAAATAAAGCACTGTCGAAGATGGTATAAATCACCGTCTATCAGAGCACAGAGGGAGGAAAAATAAATGTTTACTAGGGAGAAAAGAGAGGGCAATTATAGAGAGATCAGACATCAAGGAAGACTACTCAGTGCTAAGTCTCAGAGGATGAGTAGATTGCAGAAGATGGATAAAAGAAGCACAAGCAAAGTGAATGTGCACTGTGGTTTTAGAAAACATGGAGTTTTGTGGTGGATGTCTGTTGGGTTTGACTCCTGACGTAGACCTTGCTGGTGCTCACCAAGATTTCTGGTTCTCCTCTCCTTCAAGACCTATGTCTTCTTAAAGTTAGGTTTGACCATATGACTTGCTTTGGATAGTTAATTGTCATAAAAAGTGTCATGAGTCTCTTCTGATGAAGCATCTAAGAGCCCATACACAATCCTATATTCTCTTAACTTAAACCAGTCCTTAGGTGTCATGTTGAGATGAAGAAATCATAAAATGGTAGAGTTTCTGTTAGCCTGAGTCCCTGAGTATTATACGGTTTTTCAAGTTTTTTAAATGCTGTCCTGACCCAGGTTTGAGGTCCTAGCTACAGGCCAGTATGTTTCTCTTCCTGAACATCCAATGAAATTCACACCGCCAACCACCTCCCTTATTAGCCTCTCATACTTCAGGTCACTCTATTTCTACCCTTAGTTACCCAGGGCCAAATTCCAGATGATTAATGACAGCCCCTATGCCCCAGAGTCCACTGAAATTATTCAAATTAGGTGATCATAAGCCTTCTTGCCCCATCTCACTCCTTTCTTTCCCACCTTTATTGCGATAAAGGTGTTTGCCCACAGTTCTCTATTCATCTGCCTTCATGACCAACCCCAGTGCTTCCCCATTTTGGACCTGCATGGAGTACTGTGTTCTCCCTCAAGGAGTTAAGAATATAATAAAACTATGCCACTCTTTCTGGTTTCTCTCTTGATCTGCATCGAGCCCCACAATAGCTCAATCAAGGCTTCACTCAAGTTAAAACACTAAGTATAGGCTCCCTGTTCATCTGTGTTGGACACACAGATGGCCCAACAAGTATAACTTTATTGCTTTAAGCCACTGAGGTTTGAGGTTGTTGTTGACTGTAACATAATCTAGTCCATCCCAACTGAGAACTGTCCAATTTCTATTTTCCTTCCTCTTGTGACAGCACATCAAATTTTCACCGGGAAACCATCTCTCTCTGACTCTCATGTGATGAAGGTGTTAACTTCATTTCCCTGGCTCCAGGAGAAATATCACCCAAGCTTAGACCATCAGCATAATTAATTTACCTTCAAAAAATACCCCAAATCTTACCACATCTTTCTACCTTCATCAACCTGGTCCATTTGCCTCTTCTCTGGTTTCCCTAGTCTCTTCTATAGTCTGCTGTCAACAAAGTAATGAGAGGGGGATCATTTTGAAACATAATTCACATTGTGTCACTCCTCTGCTCAAAATCCTCCTGAGACCACCCATCTCACTCAGTAGAAGGCAAAGTCCTTCCAATGGCCAGCAAGGTCATACATGATGATTTTCCCCCTCTTACTCCTCTGTCCTTGCCTGTTTCTTTCCCCCTAGCCTACTCTTTTTCACTGGCCTCCTTGCTCTTTCACAAATATTCCAGGCTTGCTTCTGCCTCAGGGCCTTTCTACTAACCATCTTTGCTGCCTGGAGCACTCTTCCCCCATATCTATCTAACTCACTCATTTATCTCCTTCAAATCTTTGCGCAAATGTCACCTTCTCAGAAAAGCCTTCTGTAACACTCAATCAAAAATTCAAATCTGCAACTCCCCAGTGTTTCCTATCCTTTTTCCTTACTTTATTAATAACCACAGCAGCATCTAAAATGCTGTATATTTTAAGTATTTATCTGGCTTCACGAGAATATAAATTCCATGAGAGCAGGAACTGTCATCTGCTTTATCCACTACCATGTTCCCAGAGTTGAGAATAGTGTTCAGCACATAATAGTTTTTGTAAATATTTTTAATGAATGACAAAATGAATGAATGAATTCCATCTCCTTAGTTACAGTTATCAATTCACGAATGGCTGAAACCAGAATAAAACTTAACTTCAGAGATTTTGGTTGGAATTATTAGAAATTTATGACAGATACTGACAGCTGACAATCAAAAATGTATGCCCTCCTAAAAAATTAATGTCAGTCCTTCTCAAACTTCTCAAAAAAATCAAATAAGAAGGGTCACTTCCAAACGTATTTTTATGAGCCCAACATTGCTCTCATAGCAAAGCCAGATAAGAATATTACAAGAAAAGAAAATTACAGGCCAATACCCCTGATGAATATTGAGGCAAATATTCTCAATAAAAACTAGCAAACTGAATTCAGCAGCACATTAGAAGGATCATATACTATGATCAAATTGTTTAACATATGCAAATCAATAAACATGATATACTGACTGCATTAACAGAATGAAGGATAAAAATCACATGATGATCTCAGTAGATGCAGAAAAAAATTTCTGAATAAATTCAAGATCATTTCATGATAAACACTCTCAAAAAATTAGGTATAGAATGAATGTACCTCAACATAATAACCAAGGAGTTGAAAGATCTACACATTGAAAACCATAAAATATTGATGAAAGGAACCCAAGAAGATAGAAACAAATGGAAAGATAACCTGTGTTCATGGTTTGGAAGAAATAATATTGTTAAATTGTTCACACAACCCAAAGCAACCTACAAATTCAATGCTATCCCTATCAAAATGCTAATGGCATTTTTCTCAGAAATAGAAAAAAATCCTAAAATTTGTATGAGAACACAAAAGACTTTAAATATCCAAAGCAATCTTGAGCTGAAAGAATAAATCTGGAGGCATCACACTTCCTGATTTTAAAGCTATTACAAAACTATAGTATTCAAAATGGTATGGTATTGGGGCGCCTGGGTGGCTCAGTCAGTTAAGCGGCCGACTTCGGCTCAGGTCATGATCTCGCGGTCCGTGGGTTCGAGCCCCGCGTCGGGCTCTGTGCTGACAGCTCAGAGCCTGGAGCCTGCTTCAGATTCTGTGTCTCCCTCTCTCTCTGCTCCTCCCCCGTTCATGCTCTGTCTCTCTCTCTCTCAAAAATAAATAAATGTTAAAAAAAAAATTAAAACAAAATGGTATGGTATTGACATAAAAACAACACGTAGGTCAATGGAACAGAATAATGTACCCAGAAATAAACCCACATGTATATGGTCAACTAGTCTTTTTCTTATTTTCCCCCTCCAGTCAGCTAGGCAATGTGGTCAGCTAGTCTTTGACAAGGGCACCAAAAATACACAATGCAAACAGAATAATCTCTTCAATAGATGATGTTGGAAAAAGTTGATATCCACAAGCAAAAGAATAAACTTGGACCCTTGTCTTATACCATATACAAAAACTAACTTGAAATGGATTAATGACTTCAATGTAACACCTGAAACCATAAAACTCCTAGAAGAAACTCATAGGGAAAGAACTTCTTGATAGTAGTCTTGGCAATGGTTTTTTGGATATGACACCAAAAGCACAGGCAACAAAAGCAAAAATAAACAAGTGCAACTATATTAAAATAAAAAGCTTCTGCACAGCAAAGGAAACAATCAACAAAACAAGAAGACAATCTATGGAAGAGGAGAAAATATTTGCAAACTATCTGATAAGAGATCGATGTCTGAAATATATAAGGAATTGACAGCAAGTTGATATATAACCCAATTTCAAAACAGGCAAGGGATCTGACTATATTTCTTTCCAAAGAAGACACGAAAATGGCCAACTGGTATATTAAAAGGTGTTCCATATCACCCATCATCAGGGAAATGCAAATAAAAACCAAAACTAGGTATCACCTCACACTTATTAGGATGTGTATTATCAAAAGAGAAGAGGTAACAAGTGTTGGTGACAGTGTGTGGAAAAAACTGGTGGGAGTCAGGAACACCTATATGTGACAGACCATCATGTGGAAGAAAAATAAGTTCTTATTGTGCTAAGACAATAAATTGTAGGGGTTTGCTTGTTACAGTAGCTAGCATGATGGTAACTACTCCTGGAGCAGATTTGATTGTTCTGGCTGCCAAGAGAATACATTGCAAGCCTGGGGGTATTAAGGCTCCTACATGAGAAGAGCCTGCCTGAAGTAACTGGTCACAAAGGAAAGCAGATCTGAGAAAACACCAGATTCACAAAGTCATCATTTCAGCCCCTGAATAAAGTTAGTTCTATCAATGAACTTTTTCCAACATATCAGCCAGTAAATTCACTTTCGCTCAAGCAGGTCTGAGTTGACTTTTCTGTTGCTCAGAAAATCCTGAGACAGAAAATCTTGACTGATAGCAGATGGATGGAAGAACGTGGGAAAAAGAGGATCCAAAAGGAGTTTGAATCAAAATCAAAGGTGAGCCTCCACCACCCAAAAACTTTGGAACTCAGAACCATTCACTTAAGTGAAAAGGACACCAGATCACGATCTGAGAATCTGCAACATCTTGTTACATAACTACCAAGAGCCAGTGTTCTTCCCAAGGGTGTAACCCACATCACAATTGGAATTTCTTTCTTGTCTAGAAGCAATTTGTTCTCCATCCATGTACATTTCTGGATCTTCTAGCCTTTCTAGCCTTCAGTTCGACAGCAGTAGATCTCTACAATTTTCTTCTAGGATTGGGGATTTTCAAACTTTGAAAGACAGAAAACTGAGGTCCAATTTTCTTCAAACAGTAGACATCTTGAATATTTTTGACAGTGTCACTATGGAGCAAGTACTATCCCATGATCTATCAGTGCTTCGGGTCAATTACCTTCCTGGTAGCTGCTATGGAACACAGTATTTCAATCGGCTTGAGGCCATTTCAAAGTTGTTTAAAGTCATAAACTGTAAACTGAAGGAAGCTTACTACAGTGTGACTACAGCATGGTTATATTTTTGACCTCACTGTGCTTTAATGCCCTCATAAAGAAAATGAATATCTTAAAAGGGTTATTGTAGAGAGTATACGACATACCAGAGAAAGCACCTAGAAAGGTGCCTCGTACATAATAATCAATCAATAAATGTTAGCTATCTTTCCCCAACAAATACCGATAGAGTGCTTACTGTATTCTAGGCTCCGGTTCTGTGCTATAGAGTGGGAATACAATAGTGAACAGATATGTTCCCTGCCCTCATAGACATTATAGTCTAATGAAGAAAAGGAACGAGAAAACACGCAGATAACTACTAAGTTACAACAGGAATAAATGCTACCATGGATCATATGGCTGAGTGTAGCTGACATTGTCAGTGGCCTGCCTACATTGCATCAGCCCACAGAAGTCAGACGGCTGTGAACATGAGGTCCCACAAGGGGGATAACCAAACTTTGCTG
Source organism: Acinonyx jubatus (assembly GCF_027475565.1). NCBI lineage: Eukaryota > Metazoa > Chordata > Mammalia > Carnivora > Felidae > Acinonyx > Acinonyx jubatus. The sequence continues at coordinate 119,566,099 of NC_069383.1, forward strand.
GACTTCTTTATGCATATTTTTAAAGTTCAGTGTTGTTTTTACCATGAATCACACACAGCAATTAAAGTAGGTATAGGCATGATCTTTTTCGGAGCACAAGACCTCCTAAGAGTCCCAACATAGCAGAGACAGGAGGAGACAGTCCTCTTTTAGTAACAGATAGTCCAAATTATTTTACTGTCATACAAATTGCTTGACATAATTGGTTATTTAATGGACATTTAAAATTTTTAATAAACATAAATTTGTGTTCTAGCAGTACATTAAAATGGAAGCTTGCTTCACTCTTCAGCAGGCAAATAGATGCAAGAAAAATGAAAGATTATTCTACGAGCTCTTTATAGGGCCTGCTCAGGTCTTTAAGGCTCTAAATACACAAGCGAGTGCTCATTCCTTGGGAAATTTTTGTGCATATTCGTTAATGGGAAGGATTATGAAAGGAGATTAGAGGAGGAGACTAAATAAAGGCAAAAATCCTCCCCCTCAAATTGCATTACATTTTGTAGCATTAGACTCAACGAGAGCAACACTCATTATATCTTCATTTCCTATGGGACAATCCAGTTCAACTAATTATCATTAAGGTTTAACTGGAAATTCAACACATTATGCAAATGTCCCATTTATGTACTATCATGTCAAGCGGGTCCTGAAATGTAGCTGTAGTTAAAAACAGTAGATGCTACCCAGGTTCTCTTCTGGAGATACTTCAAAAGCAGCGAGTGGCACTCTACAGAGCCCAGGCACAGTAGAATAAATCTTGCAGATAGCTCAGGTCTTGTTACCACGATGGCTCTCTCTTGGTGCAAAGGTGCTCCCGAAGAGGGATTCTCAATTCTCTTCTTTCTAAAGAAATTGAAGTACAACTGCTAGTTGCTTCTGAAGAGCAGCGTGACTTTTCATGATGCTTGTCAGGAACAAATATGTAAGGCAGGCCCGCCAGTCTCACTGCAGGGTAGAGAAATGGGAACCTGCCAGGAGACAGCCAGGGCCAGGGTACATCTATGGACTCCAGGAAATGAATCATATTTTAGCAATGGAGGGAGTGAGAGATGAGGTCCATACTGCCCACTACCCTAATGCAACCCCTCACATATCCTAGACTACCGTGACTCACTGTGCACGCAGTAGGCCAGGCCTTGGCTCATGCCATTCTCACTGCCTGGAATGCTCTTCCCTTTTCTCTCCTTGCAAACTCCAAACTACTGGCTATGAGAACCTGCATGAGCCATTTAACCTCTAGTAGAAGTGACTGTAATAACTACTGGACTAGGTTAATAAGAGGATTAAATAGAATATTGCATTTAAGTACCTATCACATTGCCTAGAGTACAAAAAATAATAAATGTATATATTATTAATAATAATCATTAAAACTTATACAGTACTTACTATGTGTCAAGCCCTGTCTGAAGTGCTTCATATTATTACTTTATTTACTAGCAAATCATTTAACGTCAGGAAAATGCAAATCAAAACCACAATGTGATACTACCTCATACCTACTAGGATGTCGGTTATCAAAAAGAAATGGAGAAATGTTCTAGGTAGAGAGAAACCATATGCAAATGGACAGTGGTTGGGGGCACCTGGGTGGCTCAGTTGGTCCAACTGATCAAGTGTCTCTTGGTCCGACTCTTGATCTCAGCTCAGGTCATGATCTCGTGGTTTTGTGGGACTGAGTCTTGCATTGGGCTCTGTGCTAGCAGTGCAGAGCCCGCTTGGGATTCTCTCTCTCCCTCTCTCTCTACCCTCCCATGTTCATGTGCCACATGTACTCTATCTCTCTCTCAAAATAAATAAATAAACTTTTTTAAAAAATGGCCTGTGGTGAGACAAATCAGTTTGTACATGAAGGACTAAAAAGGCCAGTAGAGCTGGAATGAAGAGAAAAGCAGAACTGCAAGCCACGTATTCAGTGAGTAAAGCAGAGACCACACACATAGGACCTCAGGAGCCACGTTAAGGAGTTTCACCTTCCCCAACCATTCATGACACAACCAGTCTTTGTGTCCAGGGGCTGGTCATTTACACTTAGCCTATTTTATTTCTTTTAGAAAATTCTTTTTTCACATTGGGTTGGAATCATGTTTCCATCAGCTTCTAGGTGTAGGCTCTTCCCCTGGAGCTCTACACAGAAAACCTGTTGCTTGTACTATTGACTCTCCAGATCATATTTCCACTAACCTTCTTGCTGCTAGGTATAACCCATCTTCATAAGACAAGGGTTCAAGACCAGTGTCCATCCCTGTTACCTCCTTGAGGACACATTATAGTTTGTCAGGGTCCTTCCTCAAATGTCATGCTCAGAACCAAACACTGGAGGTTGGGCCAGGTAGATGAAGACTTTTAGCTCCCTTGTTTAGGACACTTAGTTTCTGTTGATGGAAGCCCTCTTGTGAATGCCATCTCACTCTGTGGATTCATAATAAGCTTGCAGACAACTAAGACCTTTAAATCCATTTCTTGTAAGCTGCTATTAAACCAGGTGTTTCTCATCCAATATGTATGTAGGCATTTATTTTTAATTTATACTTTGTTTATTTCGGAAATGACTGTCAGCCTAGAAATGAAACCAAGTATATACATCTACACAGTTAAAATGAAGATCCAAGGGAGAGCAGAAATATTACATTTTCACAGTATTTTTTCTGTGTCTAAGTGCAGAGATGTGTATGGACCCCCCCATTCAGCTTCAGCCCAGTGATTTAGGACGCTTGGTGCTGTTTTTCCAAATCTCTTTCTCTTAGAGATGTAAGCCACTCTCAGCAATGTATCATCTGCCAATTTGCTGTTGATCACCATTCTTACCTACTTCTTCAAGGCCAGAAATCTCAGTTCCGTCATTTACTAGCTGTGTGACCTTCAGCTGGTTAATTAACTTTTCTGTATCCCACTGTTCTCAGTGGCATAATTGTGCCCCTTCAGAGAGAGGTTGTGAGGATTAACTAAAGAAACTGTTGGGGTTTTCCCATGCTTTCTTTCCCTTCTTGCTGGCTAGATGAAGGAGGATTCCAAGCCTGAGGGATGGTGAGGCCCCGAATCTCTCCATGTAGAAAAACCACTCACATCAGGAACACCTGTGCCAGACTGCCATGGGAGGGAAAACTAAGCTCTTACTGGGCTAAGACAGTTGTAGGGGGTTGCTTGCCTCCACTGTAGATTCTTCCCAAGTCTAAGAGGCACAACCTGCTGCTTCATTACTTCACAGGCAGAGAATGGGCTGCTTTGGTCCTGGACCTATTTGCCCACAGGTCCACTCCTCCTCACCCTCCTCTGTTCTGCATCACAGCAGAAGCTGCAGGGTGTGCTTTCCATGCTCCCCCTCAGCTTGCTTCCTGTGGCTTTGGCCAATGGGAGGTGCTGGCAAGATACTGAAAGGCAGGAAGAGGAGACAAGGGAAACAAAGGCAAAAATGAGCTATTGGGACCTCATCAAGATAAAAAGAAAGGAAAACAACAGCAAAACTAAAAGACAACTGACAGAATGGGAGAAGATATTTACAAATGACATATTAGATAACAGATTAGTATCCAAAATCTATAAAGAACTTATCCAACTTAACACCCAAGAAATAAATAACCCAGTGAAGAAATAAATGGGCAAAAGACATAAACAGACACTTTTCCAAAGAAGTCATCTAGATGGCTAACAGACACATGAAAAGATGCTCAACATCTCTCATCACCAAGGAAATACAGATCAAAACCACAATGAGATACCACCTCATGCCTGTCAGAATGGCTAAAATGAACAACTCAGGAAACAACAGATGTTGGGGAGGATGCAGAGAAGGGGAACCCTTTCACACTGTTGGTGGGAATGCAAACTGGTGCAGCCACTCTGGAAAACAGTATGGAGGTTCCTCAAAAAAATTAAAAATAGAACTACCCTTTGACCCAACAATTGCACTACTAGGTATTTACCCAAAGGATACAGGTGTGCTGATTCAAAGGAGCACATGCACCCCAATGTTTATAGCAGCACTTTCAACCATAGCCAAAGTATGGAAAGAGCTCAAACGTCCATCAACTGTAAAGAAGATGTGGTATATATATACAATGGAATATCACTTGGCGATCAAAAAGAATGAAATCTTACCATTTGCAACAAGGTGGATAGAACTAGAGTGTATTAAGCTAAGTGAAATCAGTCAGTCAGGGAAAGACAAATATCATATCATTTCACTCATGTGGAAATTTAGGAAACACAACAGATGAACATAGGGGAAGGGAAGCAAAAATAAGATAAAAACAGAGAGGGAGACAAACATAAGAGTCTCTCAAATACAGAGAACAAACTGAGGGTTTCTGGAGGGGAGGTGCGGGGGGGGGGATGGGCTAAATTCGTGATGGGCATTAAGGAGGGCACTTGTTGGGATGAGCACTGGGTGTTAATGCAAGTGATGAATCACTAAATTCTATTCCTGACATCATTATTATACTACATGTTAACTAACTTGGGTTTAAATTTTTTTAAAAAGGCAGGAAGAGAGAACAGCCAGGGTGTTTCTCCTAGGCATCTCCAGCAGTTCCCGTATCTCCTTCCTGCCACTAGTACCCTCCAGACAGACCCACTCAGTTCTACCAGCTTCCTCAGGTGACCCAGTCCCCCAGGCTCCAGCTGTAACATCTCTTGCCCTTGTCCATTGCGCTGTGGAGTGCCAGGGGCTTCCCACTACTCTGATCTCTGGTTGTCTCCTGCTTGGCATGTCAGTCCTTCTGTCCCCTCTGTCCTTCTATCCCCTATGCATCCAACTGTTTCCATGAAAGAGCTTATGTATTAAATATTCAGGTGATTTCTGTTCTCTGACTAAATCAATACCCAAGAAAAGGAATCATCACTCTTCACACCATGCTGAGACATTTACTAATAATGAGCTTTGATGACTTTCTGTTTCATCTCTGATTCAGTAAGTGGCAGATGCATTTCGGACAGTGAGCACTCTTGTTCCTTGCGAGTTTTCAGTTGGGAGTGTGGGCAGGGGGGGTTGGGGAGGCGGGTTTATTTTAGCCAGACACAGGAGGCATATTTTAAAATTCCTCTGCCTCCCCTGATCCCAGGGCAACCTGGGACCCTGCAAGATCATCCTAACTTGTCTTGCTCCTCCTACTCTTGGCCCTTCAATAATCGGTTTTCAACAAGCAACCAGAATGAGCCTTTTTAAAATGTAAGTCTGGGGGCTCCTGGGTGGCTTAGTTGGTTAAGCATCCAACTTCAGCTCAGGTCACGATCTTACAGTTTATGAGTTCCAGCCCCACGTTGGGCTCTGTGCTGACAGCTCAGAGCCTGGAGCCTGCTTCAGATTCTGTGTCTGCCCCCCTCTCTCTCTCTCTGCTCCTTCCCACTCATGCTCTGTCTCTGTCTCTCAAAAATAAATAAACATTCAAAACAATTAAAAAAAAAAAAGAAGAACAACACCTCTCAACCTCCTCCTTCTTCTCCATAAAATAATGTTCCTCTCCTTTGTTAAAAATAAATAAATAAATGTAAGTCTGATCATGTTCCTCCCCTGTTTAAGCCTGCTAATGGCTTCCCATTGCACTTGGAATAAAATCCAAACAGCTCAATGCAGTCAGCATGGCCCTATGTCATCGCAGCATGCCTTGTCTCCCCATCCACATCTCCCACCTCTGATGTTCCCTGGACCTTTCTGCTTCTGGCACATTGTTTCCTCCCGTTCCCAGTCCATTTGTGCTCATCTGCTCCCCTGTCCCCCAGAACTTAATGGCTCTCTCCTCTTGTCGTTCAAATCCAACTTAAATTACCTCACCACCCCTTGGCTATTTTCTCTTTTCAACCTGTTTTTTTTTCCCCCACAGAGCTGCTTATTAACAAAAAATAGCTGGTCCATTAATTTGATTGCTTATGTGAGAGCACAGTCAATACGATCCTCTATCCCCACTGCATCCCCAGCGTTTAGAAAATTCAAGACATAATTTGAATAAATGACCAAATCCCCATTTTTCAGATGAGGAGACTGAAGCCCACAAATGTTGAGTGACATGCACAGGGTCTGCCAACCCAAGATCGGATTTTATACCTTCTTGGCCCCACCGCCATGCTGGTCCAAACAGACCCACCTCCTATCCTAGAACTTCCAATGCTATATGGCCAACACTTTACACAGTTGGGACAAGTCATTAACCCCACCTTAGACTCATCTGTGGCTCATTTGTTTAATTAACACAGCTGCCTCTTGGCATCCCACATCTCAGTGAACTTCAGCTGCATGAAAACCTATTAAACAACCACTATTAATTCCACACTGAATTTTGTCATGAATATACTCACTGCTGAAATGTGATTTTTCCTGGTTATAGATCCTCGTACAAGTGAATATATGTTTGTATCTGTACATAAATGTTTAAATAATACCTCCTTCTCCCAGTATCTTTCACTTGCCCTTGGCAAGGGGCTCTTGAACCTTTACCTAGCTGAAAGAGCCACCACGGTGCTATGATCTATTCAAAGATATTTCCCCTGAGGCCCTGGAGGGTCTTGTAATAATTTGACATTAAAAATAAAAAAAGAAGAATTGTCCTGTCGGCTCAGGACTCATACCCACCTCCAGTGGAGCTCCAAGCTCACACCAAGAATCGAGAAGGTCTGAAAAAGCTCCCAGCTTACTCCTTATGGAGTACGGAAAACTGAAAGAGCTGTACACGCACATGCTGGCATCCAGACTAACAGAGCAGTGCCGTCACATTTCATCTGCCAAAGGCGAAGAGCAAGAGCTGCATGCGGACTTCAAGATCGAGTCGTGCTTTTGAGACTGAACTCCAAAGACGTTCCTCAGGGCAACTAGGAGAAAATGTCTCAGGTAATCATATTTTCCCAGACTGCAAGTTAGGACACTCAAGTATAGGGAGACATTTCTTTTTTTTATCGTTTTTGTTTGTGTGTGCGTGTGTGTGTGTGTGTGTGTGTGTGTTGATTCTGCGTATATGAAGAAGCCAGTCAAATTTAGAACAAACCTTGAAATGTTGGATTTTTCAGGATCCTGGGATGGACTGGTTTGTTATCAAACTGGAAAGATTTTAAGGCAGGATTGTCTCAAAAAGAACTAAATATGATATACACTGTTGTGACTACCTTTAACTTAGTTTCTGAAAGAGACAAATACAATACTTTCCATTTCTTGCAAAAAACAAAAAAAAAACTTTCAATAATTCAACTTGCCTATAAAGTAGATTGGAAAATTTGTAAGCCAAAATTCAGGATTCTTCCAATTTTATATATCTAATTTTACCCTTTTGTATACCTATATTAGCACAGGCTAGGCTCTTGCTTCAGTAACATAACCCCCAAATCACAGCCTCTTAATTTGACAAAGGTGTATTTCTTGCCTAAGCAACATTTCCATCAGAGATATGAATCTGCTCCAGTTACCCAGGGATGTGAGCCAACAAAGGCTTCATGATCCTATAATGGTACATCTAGAACACAAATCTAGCTTCTGGGTCACCCATGCAGGGGAAAAGAGGCTGGAGAATTATGTATAGGCTATTCATTGACTGAGTCCAGAAGGTATACAGGTACCTTCTGCTCACATTTCTTTGGCCTAAATTAGTCATGTGGCCTCACCTAAATGCACAGAGACCTGGGGAACGTAAAGAAACAAATGCAACACGGGTGACCACTAGCTCTGCCACACAAACCCTCCAGTCCCCAAGAATTGACCATTCACTTAAGAGCCCCTCAGAATCATACAGAGTTAGTTCCCAGTTCCTCTGCTTAATTACTTGCATAACTTGGGGCAATTTACTTAACCTTTCTAAGGCATGGTTTCCTCATGTATAAAATGGCAATGGTGATGATGAGATGATGATGATGATGATGATGATGATAAATACATCATCAGGTGTTTGTTAGAATTAAGGGGGCAAATTCATATAAAGTACTCACAACAGTGTCTCATACAGAGTAAATCCTCAATACATGGTATCTAGAATTTTGAAGAGTATACGAAAGAGGACATCCAATTCCACAATTCTTAAGGTGCCTTTAAAAGTCTGCTGGCCTGGGTCTTTCTCATCTCCATATCCCCAGGGGCACTACAGTGTCTGGCCTATAATGGATGGTCAGAAAGTTTAAATAAATGTTGACTCTGCTGCCTTCTCAATGCTTCTGAATTATTCTCCCCTGTAGGCCACAGCTCTCACGGTTGCTGTCTCCTCAACCAGAATGTCCTGCTCAGGTCCGCCCGCCTTTGCAATACTATTCATCCTTTAAGCCCGCCACCACCACAGAGCCTTGTCACATCTTACTGGTCTGCAGGCACCCATTTCTTCTTCCTCACAATTTCTACTTCTCCTATGTGGTCATTTTACATTCAACACTTAGATCTTCCTGGTAACAGGAATGTTCATCTCTTATAGTAGTATGTTTTGTACTCCCAGCAACAACTCATAACAACAACAATGATAAAATACCATTATTTTGAGCATCTCCCAGCCAGTTTCTGTACAACAGCATTTGTCAAACTTTAGCATGCCTCAGGGTCACCCTGAGTGAAACACAGATCACTTTCATTAAATCAGAGATTACTAGGCTCTGACTCAGTAGATCTTTAATAAAGCCTGAGAATTTGGATTTCTTTTTTTTTTTTTAATGTTTATGCATTTTTGAGAGAGAGAGACAGAGAGAAAGAGCACAAGCAGGGAAAGGACAGAGAGAGAGAGAGAGAGAGAGAGAGAGACCTAGTCCAAAGCAGGCTCCAGGCTCTGAGCTGTCAGCACAGAGCCCGACACAGGACTCTAACCCACAAGCCGTGAGACCACAACCTGAGCCAAAGTTGGACGCTCAACCAACTGAGCCACCCAGACGCCCCGAGAATTTGCATTTCTAAGAGGATACCAGGTGAGGCCATGCTGGCAACCCTGGGGACCACACTGAGCACTGCCATTACACAAGATGTTTTAGATCTGTCATCATGTTTATCCTCACCACAATCCTCTAAGGCTGTCAGAGCTTCCTCATATATCTAGCCAATGACACTGAGGCCCACAGAGCTGGAAAAACTTACCCAAGTTTACCCTCCTGGTAAGCAGCAGATGCCAGACTGTGACTCAGCACTGGCTAACCTTCTGCTCTTGAGCACTAGGAAGACTGTGGATATTGATTATATCATGATATACAACCGTTCATTACTTACTGAGATAAAGGTTCCCTTTCCCTTTGCATTAAAGTGTGCATCAGATTTGGAAACCCAGAGCCCAGGAACATTAAGGTGTTTTTTGCTCCTACAGAAGTTTGCTCCAGCTCAAGATAAAGACGAATCTGTCCTGATAACTGAAGCCCTAAATCAGAAGCATAATAATAGCAATGGCTACAAGAACAAGGAGAGAAGAGCTGTGGCCACCACCCAGGGCGGCTGACAGAAGATCCCTTTCTTCTTAGAGGCACAGGCTGTCTTTCCTCGGGGACCTCTGCCTTTCCTCGGTGTTTGCCTTTATGCACTGGTTGACATTTTGACTATTTCCTACGGCATTCTGTGAGAAATAAAAATAAAAATAAATTGAAAGAGTATAGCACTGCCTCAGAGTAGCATCCTGGTAGGCTTAGTGCCCAGCAAGTCCTGAGAAACCAGGCTCCCGAAGTCTATTCTTGTGACCACATTGCCCTCTAGGGGCCACTGGTTTCCAGACACAAGGAGAGTACCTTTGCTTCTCTGCCAAGATAAATGCTTTTGAGGTCCAAAGATGGGATGACCCCCAAGGATCATGGTCGCATGGCTTGTGATATTTGGAGATACCTGTGCATTGAAAACAAAGAGAGACTGACAATGGCCGATGTGACCCTCCTCCTCTTCCATGATTCTCTTGCCACACCAAGCCCAGCATGCTAGAGTATGTCATCTTCATCTAGTCTAAATGTCAACCCCATCTAGAATCGTGTGCTCAGGTATAGAGTAGACAAAAGCAAATGCAAATGCATGGAACATGTAGGGGGGAAATGATCATGATGGTAAAATAGACTCAAGACCATGGAACATAGTTAAAAGAAGAATACTTAGCAAGAAAACGCTGAAGACATTGCAAAGCCTTTTCACACCCATCAAGTGTTAGCAGCATTTCCAAAATGGTTTCCTGCGAGATGTTAAGGGGGACTTCCTGCAGGAAGGCTCTGAGGGCAAATACATTTAAGAAATTTGGGTGAACAGGGGTGCCTCGGTGGCTCAGTTGGTTAAGCGTCCAACTTCAGCTCAGGTCATGATCTCACGGTTTGTGAGTTTGAGCCCCACATCAGGCTCTGTGCTGACAACTGGGAGCCTGGATCCTACTCCAGATTCTGTCTCCCTTTCTCTCTGTCCCTCCCCTGTTCACACTCTGTCTCTGTGTCTCTCAAAAATAAATAAACATTAAAAAAAAGAAAGAAAGACATTTGGATGAACAAAGTCCAACAGATTTCTCTAATGCAGGACTTCTCAGGGCCGTCTTTCATTTTATTATAGGCCTTATGAATCTCCAAGGAGGTCATGGGCATAGTGTGTTTGCCAGGCTTATTTAGTGAGAAACTCTGTTCCTCTAGGAATGCCTTTCACCTTCTCCCAGTAGGAATGCCTTTCACCTTCTCATAGGATACCTTGTTTTCCTGGAACGCATATTAGGATTCATAGACATTTACAGGATATTAGTTTTCCTATGTCCAAACTTGTTCAAACTCAAGAATTATGCTAGATGGCTAAGGTTTGTTCTGCACAGCCCTGGGAAGCAATAAAAATATAATAAGACTTATGCAAAACTTAGGCATTCTCTCATTTAATCCTTATAGCAATCCTGTGATGTATGCCAACCAGCAACCCTGTTATTTAAAAGTAACAAATGGAAGCCTTGAATTAAAGTCACCTCACTCAATTTCCTGGCTGTTTTCTTTTTTTTTTTTTTTAATTTTTTTAATGTTTATGTATTTTTGAGAGAGAGAGAGCACGAGCAGGGGTGGGGCAGAGAGACAGGGAGACAGAGAATGTAAAGCAGGCCTCAGGCTCTGAGCTGTCAGCACAGAGTCCAATGTGGGGATCAAACTCAAGAATCGTGAGATTGTGACCTGAGCCGAAGTTGGACGCTTAAATTACTGAGCCACCCAGGCACCCCACCAGGATGTTTTCTAAACCGAAGGATGAAGCTAGTGAATTCTCCATCCCTGCAAGCATTTGAGCACTGTCTGAAATCTACTTAACAGCCATAACCGCTAGCTTTTATTAAGTTATTTATATCCTGTGCTAAGCTCATCTCATTAATTGTCACAGGAATCCTAGGAGGGGTAAACTATCATCATACTAGTTTTCCAGATAAGGAAATGGGGGCTTACAAAGGTTAGGGGACCCACCCTCCAACCTACAGTCAGACTTAGATTAATCCAGAGCTTCATGTCTTGCCATCTGACCCATTTCGGGGAAGCTCAGAGTAGCACAAGGGGACGAATGACCTGTGAAGCTGTGATGCGGTCTCAGAGTCATATCTTACAACCGGCTTTCACTACCTGTGCCCCTATCCATTCCCTTCCTTCCCCACCACCTCCTCCGGCCTTAAAAGCAGGCTCAGCAGTTCCAGGAAATACCTGCTGGAAACAAGCATTGCCAGTGTGTCTAATTATCTCCCCCTCGATGGTTTGCAAAGCATGTGGCGTCTCATATCTCTCTCTTTGTAGTGATTTATGGTGAACAAGTTAAAGTTACTTTGGGGGACTGGATGCAAAAGGAAGCCTCTGTTTCTTCCGGAGAAATGATGACCATGGCAAAACCCTTAATATTCACGGGGTTTGTTGAAAGAGATATTCTGCCAACACCTTCTAATGATAACCTGAGGTATTAATTAGTTTTATGGTTTTGCCGTTACCTGTGCTGCTCCTTTCTCCCTCTGCTTTGTAAAAATTAAAATTGGAGGGGTGCCTGGGTGGCTCAGTCAGTTAGGCATCTGACTCTTGGATTCGGCTCAGGTCATGATTTCATGGTTTGTGAGCTCAAGCCCCACATCAGGCTTTGCACTTACAGTGTGGAACCTGCTAGAACCTGCTACAGTGTGGAATCTGTGCTAGAAATTCTCATTACTTCTTGCCATGAATCAGTAACCATCCAAGATCATTTGAATGAGGTCTTCATCCCTCACCTTTCCACTTCTAGGAATGTCAAGTGTACTGTTTCAAATGAGTTAGAGCCACACACTCAGAAACATCACACCTTGCGATGACTTTTCCTTTTACTGAATCCCTGTCTTAGTTTGCTCGTGCTGCCATAACAAAATACCACAGACTGAAGCCACAGAAGTTCATTTCCTCACAGTTCTAGAGCCTACAAGTCTGAGATCCAGGTGCCAGCATGGCTGGTTTCTTCTGAGGCTTCTCTGTCCTCGGCTTGCAGATGGCTGCCTTCTTGTCTTTGTCCTCACACGGTCTCCCTCTGCCACTCTGTGTCCCCATCTCCTCTTCTCATAGGAACACCGGTCACAGTGGATAGGGCCCACCCATCTGACTTCCTTTTACCTTTATCGCCTCTTACAGGCCCTTTCTCCAAATACAGTCATGTTCTGAGGAACCGAGGATTAGGATTTCAGCACATGGGCTTGGAGGGGACACAGTTCAGTCCCTAACAATCTCCAGTATTTACTCAGCATCAACCACGGAAGTGGGACTGGAGGTACGATGCAGAGCAGAAGATGCAAAGATCCCACCCTCTTGGAGCCAACAGTTTGATGGATATCCCCAAAACAATGCCTCATACAGTATGGGGCAGCCCATAGACACAGTCACAGACAAAGCGGCAGCCACAGCCACAGAGGTGAAGTCGTGCTCACAGTCTCTTATGACCGGTGCTCTGCTCATGGTTTCTCAGCTTTTCTTCCACCCCGCTGGTTGCCCAACCACGCTGGCACCTCCAGAGACTCCCCCTGTCCTCGAAGATTTGTTTCCGTGTTTGTTCCTTCTGTTCAGCAGAGACCTATATGTGACCTTCTGCTCCAGGAGTCCTGTCCTGCCAGCAGTTGTGTCTGGGGGGATTAGTGAGGCCCCAGAGGCCTGGAAGACCCTAAAATAGCAGTAACCTGAGAGTCACTGCTCCTTTGTTCAAATCCCATCTTTGCCACTAATTTCCTGACAGTGTGCAAGTCATGTGCCTCAGGCGTTGATTTCCTTACCTGGACGTGAGCGGTCTCGAGCATTCTGTTGCTCCTCGCTGTGTCGTGAGGCAAGAGTGCGGATTGACAGCATGCAGCACCCGGACGACTGCACCCGGCAGCCTGGCCCTGCAGCAGGGGTTCCCCGGAAATGACTTAGGGCCCATGGAGGAGGGGAGACCAGTCGGCCGCCTCGGCTTCCCCCACAAGTCCTGCTTTGGGTGCCTCATCTCTTGAATTTCCTGCGTCAAACTTTGCGAGGTTTCTACAGCCGGAAAGCTTTGAAAGCTACTACTGACTCTAAGGCCTGATTCTGCTCTTAACACCACCATTAACGACTCTTCTGTCCCGAAGCCAGAACCCCAGGTGGGAGGCGCCCCTCCCAGCAGCCACCCCTAGTGCAGGGTCAGAGACTGAGCTTTGGCCCTCTGGATTGCACTCCCTCGGGGATGGCTGACCCGACTGTACCTGGGAGGTAAGAAAGCATGGCACGTTGCCCAGGGATTTAAGGGGTGAGGGGAGGGGATATCACACTCCTGTCTAGGGAAATCACACGTCATTCGTTCACGGAGGCTTTTCCAGAAGTTACAGGATCCCCCCTCCCCTCATTAAACCTCCTAAATGTATTCCTCGTCTGCACCACAGCATACACTTGGTGCTGTCACGGCCTGCCTGAATTGAGGAATCCCACACTGCTGTTTATTTTTAGCTTCCTTGCTTATGTTTCTATTTCAGTCTCAGCTCAGTGTTCTCTCTTCCTCACGTTCTTATATTGGTGAGAAGATCCAGATCTTTGGGCACAAGCTTTTAAGCCTGCCAGTCTTTTGAGGGAGACCGTTGGGGTGGATACGTGGCAATCCCTATATGTGGCTCGGTAAATACACTGTAGGCACTGACTACTTGACTTTGTGCAAGTCTCCGTTCTAGAACACTAGAAGTTTTGGGAATGAATCGGATAGGGATCCTGCCTTTACAGACTTGAGAGCAAAGATGGGGGGTGGGGAGAAGTAATGAGGGTGCTCAGGGCCTCACTGCAACAGCCTCCCCAGCCTACAGGGATGTGGATAGTGACAGGCAGCCTGCCTGCTGGTTGAGCAGTGATATTAAACAGAAAACCATGGCCTACTACTCCAGGGAGTGGTGGACTCTGGGTCCCCACACCCAGAGGCCCGAGGTTCTTATTCCAACAGGAAACATGATGCAGAAATAATCTCAGAGCATTCTTTGCAGACACCTAAAACAAGAATCTGTCGCCTCTGCAAGACTCTCCCTAATACAAAGGGGACAGCCACCCTGATTTTTGACAGAATTGTGGTTTAGGTGACTGTGCAAAGAAGAGTTTAACATAGTAGGTCTGCAGCTACTATCCTTAGAAACATCCGCTTGAAAAGTTAGCCCTTTGTTGGCATCCGGGAACCTGGATTTCAGGAGGGAGCCACCATTCTCTAACTGATGAGAGTGGCTCACTGTGCCCGAGGAGGTTGTACAAACAATGTGGTCTATGCTGGGAGCCTGGGATTTTGTTCCAGGCCATACGTGACCAGCCCCCAGCAAAAAGCCTGGGCTCTGAGTCTCTAATGATCTTCCCTGGCAGACAATGTTCACACATGGCACAATTCAATGCTCGAAGAATGAAGCAAGTCCTGTGGGACGCTTGCAAGCTCATGCCTGGCTTCCTCCAGACTCTATATGCCTTCTCCTTTTGCTGATTTTGCTTGGCACCCTTTCCCAATAATAATCTTAGCTGTAAATATGACTTTATGCTGAGTCTCAAGAGTTCTGCTAGAGAATCAATGAATTTGAGGGACACACAGCATGGTGACCCTTATCCAAAATCCCAAAACTCACGGGCTGCTCTGAAGCTCTGTTCTCAACTATTGTGTGGACATGGACCTCACCCACGACCCCTGCCACTAAAACACACGCACATTCCCTCTTGAGGCACAGTCAGGATCTGTCTGCTTCCCTGTAACACATGCCTTCCCATTGACTAGAACCACCTGTCCATCACCAGAAGGCTCAAGATACCCCCAATATCTGAAGTCAGTTCTTTCCTGGACGAGGGGAACTTTTAAATCTCCAGTTCAACCAGCATGAAGCTTTTCTTGCTGTTAATTGTGCTCTCACTTTATACCCGAGTCTTGGTCCAAAGACCAGGGTCTGTCCTGTCCCCTCGATTTCATCACTGAACCTCTTTCTTGATACTATTCCCAGCCCCTCTCAGGTCCTGCTTGAATTGTTCTACTGACGAGCACCACTAGTTCATCTGACTGTGGCTCCCATGTCTCTACATTCCATAGACATTCCACTGGATTTAGAAGCAAACAGAAATGACAAAACAAATTAGAAATACACAAAACAAGCTAAGGAGCAAGGAACACACACAACTATATCCACATTGACCTTAAATTATTGAATGGGTTTGGTTGTTACTCACACATGCTTGCTTCATGACTTGCAATATTGTTGCTGGCTTTGCAGAGCAGGAAGTATATTTAGAATTAAAGCACCCTGCTCTATAACACTACTATCTCTTCTTTTTTTTTTTAAGTTTACTTACTTATTTTGAGAGAGAGAGAGAGCATGCAAGCAGGGGAGGGGCAGAGAGAGAGACGGGGAGAGAGAGAGAGAGAAAGAATCCCAAGCAGGCTCTGCACTGTCAGTGTGGAACCCCACATGGGGCTCAAACTCACGAACCGCAAGATCATGACCTGAGCCAAAATCTAGTCGGATGCTTAACCAACTGATCCACCCAGGCACCCCTGCAACACTACTGTTTGTAGAACAACTACTTAGAGGTTAGTGTGCAAGAACGTGGTCACACAGAATGTTTGGGATCTGAGATGCAGTGAAGGTCATAGACTTTGGACCTCTACCTCTTCTTTATTCTCTATGACATCAGAATTGTTGATTATCCATGAACATAAAAACTGCTCATTTATCTCAGATCTAACCAAGAAGTGGTGAAATTTCTGTTTCCTTTCTGCACTGTGATAAGTGTGGTAGGGAATAGGGGGGAGGTGGGATAAGCAAAGATAGGAAGATGGGTACACAGGTGGCAATGTTGGCAAAATTGTGACCAGCACCAAGCATATGTGTGGACTGAAGGACCTTCAGAAGGGCAGCAATGGCTTCTGAACAGCAAGAGAACAGAGATCATTTCTTTTCCCTTACAAATCATCACTTTCTGGAGTTCACTTCCTCACTGTGACCACTCAGTGTTAGTAATCAAGCTAGATTTTTGTTTCTGCTGGTAATTCTGTAATTTAGATATTCTGTTACCAGTCAGTGATAATCTACCAGAGATGGACATCAAAGATCAATTCTTATTTGGAACATGGGACTACAATGGTAACTCTAGGTTTTGTCCCCCTTCTTTGACAATGAAATTAAATATATGTGTATGTATTCAAATACATATATATATATTTAAATATGCCTTCACTGCATATCCAATGTATATTTAAAGGTATATTCAAATATAACATATATGTATGTATATATATACATTTTATACATTTATCAAACCTTGATGAAACACATTAAATCACCATTTCTAACCCAAGTCTAAAGTATAAGTTAGTAACTTTCCTTTATGAGCTTCCTCTCTGGCTGCAACATTCCTTTTAACTCTCTCCGATCCACAGTCCAGAGTCATAACCCCAGACCCTATCTATGCATCACGGAGGGATTAAAGGTAGTTTAGCTTCAAGAACTCCAGAGCACCTTCTCTTTGCTGCTGGCTAGCACTACCAAGTCCCATTGACAGGTGAACTTTTCACCTTGCTAAGCAGTTTCAGGTAATCAAAGGAAAACCTTTACTTTGTAGTTCTAGCACACATCTGAGCAGCAGCTAGAAAAGTTCTTCTCCCTCACTCCAGTCTCTCCTAGAATATACTCTGCCTAGTTTTTCCCTTTGGAGCAGAAAAATAGACAAAACACCTCCCTCTTAGGGCAAGACTTCTTTTATCCATGTCAGAAGGTGGTATCTTTCCCCCATCTTGTCTGCACTGGAGTTCACTCTAATTTCTTTTTTTTTTTTAATAAAATTTATTGTCAAATTGGCTTCCATACAACACCCAGTGCTCATCCCAGCAAGTGCCCTCCTCAATGACCATCATCCCCCATTCCTTCCTCACCTCCCTTCTTCAAACACTGATTAAATGTGAACATAACACTGAGGTGATGTACTAGCTCAGGACTTTCAGTTTTACTTAAAACCCATTTCAGGGGCTCCTGGGTGGCTCAGTTGGTTGAGCGTGCGACGTCGGCTCAGCTCATAATCTTACAGTTCGTGTGTTTGAGACCCGCGTCGGGCTCCTGCTGAGAGCTCAGAGCCTGGAGTCTGCTTCGAATTCTGTGTCTCCCTGTCTCTCTGTCCCTCCCCTGCTCACATTCTGTCTCTGTCTCTGTCTCTGTCTCTCTCAAAAATAAACATGGAAAAAAAAATGAAAAAAAAATTTGAATATAAAATGTTTCAATTGGTGACAAATAATTCCTTTTAAAAGAACTGGATATTTTAAACACACTATTTTAATAAATAAAACTGGAGTTGAACTTGAATTTTGGATTACATAGAGCTAGACTTGAATATAGATACTCCTTCCTAGCTCTGTGACCTTAACAATGATATGAAATTCACTTCTCTCAGCCCTCACTTCATTGTCTATAAAATAGACAATACTTTTTAAATTTTTTTAATGCTTATTTTTGAGAGAGAGGGAGAGAGACAGAGAGGAAACGGGGGAGGGGCAGAGAGAGAGAGGGAGACACAAAATCTGAAGCAGGCTCCAGGCTCTGAGCTGTCAGCACAGAGCCAGATGCGGGGCTCGAACTCACGGACTGCAAGATCATGACCTGAGCCAAAGTCGGACGCTTAACCGACTGAGCCACCCAGGCGCCCCAGAAGACCAATACTGACCTCCCAGTGTTATGAGGACTGAGTTAGCATGGCATGCATCAAGTATCTAGTGCACGACTGGTAAGCACAGAAAAACTAGCAGCTGCAATTGTCCAAGTCATACACTGTATCTAATGCATCAGAATTTGGAGTAAGAGCAAACGGCCTTGAGAAAGAACATTTGGGTTCCAGTCCCGCCCAATCCAAGCACCAACCATAGGTGTCCCAGCAAAGCTAGAGTGATCATACATCTCCATTTGCTAGGGACAGCCTGGCTGAATACCTGCTGCCTAGGAGTAATTTTTTTTTTGAAAGAGAGAAAAAAATGGGGGGTGAGGGGGTGGGGGGGGACTGAGGGAGAATCACAAGCAGGCCTCATACCCAGAATGGAGCCCAATGCGAGGCTCCATTTCACTATCATGAGATCATGACCTAAGCCCAAATCAAGAGTTGGAAGCTTAACCAACTAAGCCACCCAGGCATCCCTGGGTGCAACATCTTTCACTCTCAAAAGGCCCAGTTTGGGAAAATCAACTATACAGATACTCTAGTTAAATATAATTAATTTGTTAATTAGGCAGTAAGTTATGGCTTCATATTTCCTGTAAAACTGGGAAAATACCTGTCTAATATATCTCACTGATTTATGAGGAAGAGGCTAAAAGTGTTATTTTTATCATAAGGGCTATCAAAGAAAATTCATATTTTATGACAATGAATGAGGATTTGCAGTGTTGCATAAAAAATATAACATCCTTATTTACTAGTTCATTTCTCATAAATTTTTCCTCCTCGTAGCCATAGTCTTCACACATTTTGTGATGAACAGAGCTAAACGCCAAAATCAGCAAAACTCTGTAGCCCTTCTCCTAAAAACAAACTGTGAAGAATGGCAGAATTTTCACACCCTCTTAGCTCATAGCACACTCACCATCACTTCCTGTCTGTGTCCAAGGCAGACATTACTAATCAATCACAAGTATTTTATTGCACAGTCTAATGCTGAATGCAGACTCCTCGGGGCACTGTAAGCAACCACTATAATGAACTAGAGTTGATACAAAGAACAGATGTTTCCCCTCCCAATTTAGCTTAACAGCTTCATTTTATGGTCAGGGACACAGAGAGAAATGACCCAGTTAGGGGTGAATCTGAGAGTCATACCCAGGCTGGTTATTTCCATTGCACCATACTGACAGATGACTGGCCTTACAAAAGAGGTTCTTGCAGATCAAACCAAAGCAGACTAATTTACATTGTGAAGCAAATAGTCTACTAAGAGTTTGGCCAATATACCCACAAACATTGTAGATATAAACTAAGAGTCTCCTTTCCTTATTTATTCATCAGTATCAAAAGCGAAGCATTTACAGCGGTTTACAAGGCTCTACATAACCTTCTCTGATGTCACCTCCTCCTGCTCCTTACTCCAACCACATTGGCCTTCTTAGGAGCTTCCTGACACATACCTCACATCCTCCCACCTCAGGGGTTTTGCACTGGCTGTTCCCTCTGCCCAGAAATCTCCTCCCCAGATATCTGCATGGCTCACTCCCTTACCTCCTTCAAGCCATTGCCCAAATGGCTCTGTGTCTCTGAGGTCCCTCCTAACCACCTTATGTTAAAATGGTAACCCACCCCCATTCCATTGGCACCTCAACCCCCCCTAAGCAGCCAGGTGCTTTCCCAGAGCTCTGATTACTGTCTAACATTCTATATCATTAAATTATTTATTATGTTTACTATTTACAGTGCTTCCTGCAAATAGAGCATAAACTCTAGGAAGGTGCCTGTGTGCATGCATATATGTGCAATCACATGTGTGTGCATGTATGTTACGTTTGTACTTTACTACATTCTCAGCTTCTACACTAGAACTGGGCATACTACTGGTACCCAGTTCATGTTGAATTTCATAGTTATAAGGAAGCACAATGTACCCACAGAGATGTAGAAGATCCATACATTTGTGATGGCTTAATTATACAAATCATCAAATAATTTTCTAACGTATTTGTCTGAGGAATGCCAGAAATTCCAACAGGACTGGCATGAACTCCCACCCCACTCCCTGCCCCCATCAGCAGAAAAGAAGTCTGAGTGCATTCATGTAGGAAACAAAACCTCAGGTAATTAGGAATGAGTTGAAAGATGTGTACATGACTTTGCGATCTCACAAAGTCAAGGGTGAGTCTACCTGACAGGCAGAGACCATGAATACCCTAGAATTTAAGATAGACAAGAAACTGACTGGCTGGCTGTTTTGTTTGAGACTATTCGTCTCAAGAATGAGGTTGTGTCTACACTGGGTTTTTTAAAGGTGCATTACAGTCACTTTAGACAATCAGATGTTATCCTTAGCTGTCTTTGATTCTTCTGAAGGCCACGAGGACCAAATAGCCTGTATCCATACAACCTAGCACTTGACCTTAATCTTTTTTTATAGATCTCAACTTATTTTTTATGTGTAGATCTGTACTACCTAAGTTGTAAGAACTTCAGGATGGAAACTGCTTCTGTTTTCTGCTTTGTGCCCTCCCAACTGGTCCTGGACACATACTGGATGCTACCAGATCATCAGCACTGTTCAAAGAAGGTTCGTTTCCTCCTCATTCATGCTCCAAAGAATCACAAACATCGCTGAAGGACCTTCTTGCTCAGCAAATGTGAATAAAGGAGCTGCACTATAAAGGACTCAAAAGGAAAAGGATGAGATCCCATCCTTGAGAAGGTCACGGTGAAGCTGGAAATACAAATGGGGGATATAAATGATAAATGTTCTATAGCACGATAGTGAAATGCTACAGAGGAAGCTAGAATAGAGAGTAGCCTGGGGTTTCAGGGAAGGGTTAGGGAAGTGAGAAGAAGGGGTGGTGGATGACAGAGGACTAAATTGAGTAACATGCTTAACTGTGTCTGAACTATTTCTTAATAGTCGCTTCTAATCCAACATATCTGTTTGTTCGGGTTTAACTGGATCATGGAGGGGAAATGAAGAGACCTAATTTCACCACAAAAAGGAGCTCCCTGCACAGGCTGACTGTCTTCCTCAGAAAAAATGGGACTTTCCTGGGCACCACTTACAGGCTTGCTCAGTAGCCATAACAGAAAGGAACTGATGCTTTCAAATGAAAATGAAAATAAGAAGACACCCAAGCCCTCCTCCTTTTTCACTAAGTCTATTGTGCCCAATCACTTATTCATTTATTAAATTGACAAATAATTACTAAGTACTTCCTATATGCCAGTAGGAGAAACAGTGGTAAACAAAACTGACTGGATGACCTCATAGAGCTTTATTGCCCCCCAAAATGACCAATAATATGCCAGATAATTGTCCCTACATCCAGTAAAGAGACTTGTGTTATTAAGAGGCAAGGATGTATTGCCTGGAAAATTCCATCCCGTGAGGTGGGTGTATCTGAATCTCACCTCACAGTTCCTCGGGGTCCCCCAAATGCCACAAACGGTAATGCAAAGTTTCACATTCCCATGATAGAAGTTTCCTGCCCTCATGCCTAGTGCAAAGCTAGTTTGCTAAAGCCAAAATCACTCCCTGTCTTCAACTTCTCAGTTTAAATATGTCTCAAATAAAATAAGGACTATTTTAGATGACCAATGTAAAGAACACCTGCTATACAGAGCCCTAGAAAGAAATCGTTATAAAGGAATTCAGAAATTATCCAACCCCCTCCTTCATTTTACACATGAGATGTCAGAAAGGCAGACTAGGGAAGTAACCTACTTGAACCTAAGTAACATCATAAGAAATAGCCCAGACTGGACCCCAGGTCTCCTGATTCCTAAGACCTACTTTACCTCCCCTCAGGCTCCAATCCAAACTAAATACTTTCTTAAAAAGTTATATAACAACCTGGAGCTACATTTGATATTCCCACTGAAGTCCCAGACACAATAATTACTAGCTTTGCTTGATGGTTTGCTCTCCTCTCTGTGGCCCAGATAATTGCATTTTATCAGGCAAACCTTCCAGAGCGTCCCAAAAAGTGAAGGTCAGCAACCTGCAGCCAGGCAATGCACCTGCAAAAAGTCCCTCAGCAAACCATAAGATGCACACAATGCCTTCGGAGAGCCCCAAATTCGGAATTGAAATGGCAAACTGAGCCAACCACCAACATGGATTAAACGTCCACACATTTTATCACCTTGTAATTGCTTCTGGGGTGGTTTTTCCTCAGCACTACTGGTTTCTGAATAAAAATTTTAATTTCAAGGTAGCGCTGTAATTTATTGCACCTGTTCCTTTTGTAGTATAAAAGCCAGTGTAATCTCTTTCCAGGCAAACACGCTCCTGTTGCCATGATCTGTGGTGCCCTCGGTGTCATGTTGATGCGCTCTACCTTAATCAGTTTATAATTAGAAGGTGAAGAGAATGGTCGTGTTTACAAATAGAATTTGCATTGGAGGATGAAGCAGCCACCAATAGATCTGTCTTGAACGTTCAGCATTGACTCCTTTCATCCATCAGAAAAATAAAGGCACTAAAATTATCCATGTCTGTGGCAGAGAAGGAACACTCCCGTTTAGCTTGCGACACAGGGAGGCTGGATGCTAGATGCTGCTATGTATGTAATATAGGATGCATAGGGATAATTCATCATAGGGCTTGGAGAAGGTGAAGTGTCCTGCTAATAAAATCACCACTTCCAGGAGAAAGGTCACAAAGAAGTGATTGATGGAAGTATTAAGTGCCATGAATTTTAAGGTTTGGTTCCAGCCTTGTTCCCCATCACGTGAACTTATACCTAAGCCAGAAGCTTCCTGATGTGCGCACCACACACATAAGATTGTTTATTGGGCATGTTGGTGCATTTGGAACTGCACGAGGCAGTGTTATATTAGAGGAGGAGCAAACAGACAAGACCCCTGCCCTCATTAAGCTGACATTTCTGGTAAGGGAGACGCCAATGAATAAGTCAGTAAGTCAATAAAATGAGAAGGGCTTTGAAGGAAAGAATTAAGATGATACAGGATAGAATAACTGGGCAGGCGGTAAAGAGAAGACTTCAGCAATCAGGGGTGACCTCTTGGAGGAGGTGACATTTGAGCTAAGACCTGAAGGATGAGGTCAAGCCATATGCGATGAGCTATGGGCACCACTCCTGTAAACGTTAAAGGGGGCCTAACTTGTTAAGTGCCTAGGACTATACTCAGTTTCATGACTTCATGACTGCAAAACTTTCCGTCCACAATCCTCTGAGTTCACATTTTTTTCTCTTATCATGCCAGGATGCACTATTGTAGACATGGCTCAATCAATGGCAGTTACGTGTCAGGTACAGCTCCTACACTTCAGGTCTAGTGATGCCTTCAATACTCACAGCAACCCCATGTACACACAGCAGGTATGTATGTGAGTATTCCCACTTTATAGAAGAGGAAACTGACGTACCAAGAATCAGAGTGATTTGCCCAGGGTCAGACATCTAGCAAATGGGGAAGCTGGGATTTGGTGGGTTGGCTGCTCGGGTCTGAGCTCTTAATCCTGCACCAGGCTACCTCTCAGGGGTGAATCTCAGCACAATATAAAAGGCCAAAGACTAGGAATTAGATGAACATCTCTTAAAAGATAGCAATGGGATCTTAGAGAAGTCAGCTCATCACATACTGAGATTTCTCAGCTGGGAAGTAAGCATAACAGAAACCAGTCTCAAGGGCCTCAAACATGATCATCAGCATGCAAGCCCCTTGAGAGGCAGAAATCTTTTTTTCAAGTGTAAGATGGTACCATCACTGTGATTTGCAAACTGAGGACCAATTCAAGCTCCAAAAGGCCACAGGAGGTTTATCAGAAGAACACTGTAACTCCCCATGAGAGTTACATTTGGCATCTCTCTTCTCTGACCCTCAGGAAGCACATCCAAACTGTTGGAATACCTACTGAATGAATTTTCTCAATTGACTTTTCAAAATTATGCATACAAGGAGACTTCAAGACCTACCCATCTTTAGGCCTTTTCACCCAATGAATCCAGGAATCCCAAGCATCTATTCCCAAGTGGCCTCTTGTAACTGTAAGCAAAATTGTGAAAAGATGTGAGTTTTTTTTAACATCTTTCCATCCTCCTGGCAGTACCTATGTGTTTTCTCTTTTGCTTCCTGTCTGCCTCCATTCCAATAACTTCCCTTATGCTGTCTGGCCCTGTAGCACAGACTTCAAGCATTTGAGCTCTCCCAGTCAAAACTCATCTTTCCTGTGTCCCAGGATTAAAAAAGATCTAGGTGGCTGACAAGTTCGTCTAATGAACAGATACCATCATCTTATATCCATACTGCCCTTTAAAGTCTATGAAGTTCTGTACATCTACAGTCTAACTTAATAGCAATGACAGCCCTCTGTTCTAGGTACTGCCATCCCATTTTACAGCTGCAGCTGCAGAAATTGAGAGTTGTAGATCGGAAGCCATTGGCTTCAAATCACTCCACTACTATGTGACAAAGCTAGAGCTTGAACCAGGTCTTGGAATTCCATATACAGTTCTTCCCACTCTCTATCACACTGTCTACCAACCAAATTTCTATTAAATGATGCTCCCAATGCAGGAGTTTTTAAGATGGCATCCATTAACATCTGAAAGCCCAGCAAAATGTTAAGTGTATGATTTTTAATCAGAGGTTTTGGGAGAGAATGACTATAGTACTCATCAGATTATTAAAGACACTCAGGACCCAAATAGTTAAGAAGCACTGTTAATGTCAGTGATGAGGTATTCACTCTTCAGGAAGATGATGAGTCTTATTAACCTTCCAGAAGGGTCAATTTCCTCCATTCATCCTTAGCTGAGCTCTGTTGTACAATTCGATGCTTATATTAAAATTGAAAATTAGAGGCAAAATTGCTTTTACTTCTATTAAAAATGATTTTCCATGTTTTAATCATCATCCTTTATTGTATTTTAAGGCTAGGAGAGGGAAGGGATCAAACAGCCCAGGGCTAAGAGGGATAATAAAGCCTCTAATACATTCCCAGTGAATTTTCCTTCCTTCTTTTCCGTAACATCCTCTCAAGGCCTTAAATGACTAGTTTCCAAACTCAACTCTAAGGTAACGAGGATACCTCTACTGGGGTGGAGTAAGGGTGGGTAAGGGACGGTTGGTGTACTCAGGGTTTGCCAAAGAAACGGAACCAAAAGGACAGACAGAGAGATAGATAGGATGGGAGGATTTATTTTAAGGGATTCATTTCATTTATTTATTTTAAGGAATGGGCTCACAGAATTTGCAGGCCAGTGAGGATGAAATCTAGAGGGTGGGCCAGTGCTTAAGAAACCCAGAAAAGAGTTGATGCTAGGTTCAAGTCTGAAAGCTTGTCTGCTGCAGAATTCCTTCTTGCTTAGGAGAGGTGAGTCTTTTTGTTCTATTTGGGCCTTCAACAGATTAGATGAGGCCCACCCACATCATGGGCTGGGGGCAATCTGCTTCACTCAAAGTCCACCAAAGTAAGTCAGTATCATTCAAAAACACCCTCCCAGGAATATACAGAATAATGTTTAACTAAACATATGGGCACCAAGCCCAGCCAAATTGACACACAAAATTAATCATGACAGACAGATTCTTTTTTTTTTTTTTAATTTTTTTTTCAACGTTTATTTATTTTTGGGATAGAGAGAGACAGAGCATGAACGGGGGAGGGGCAGAGAGAGAGGGAGACACAGAATCGGAAACAGGCTCCAGGCTCTGAGCCATCAGCCCAGAGTCTGACGCGGGGCTCGAACTCACGGACCGCGAGATCGTGACCTGGCTGAAGTCGGACGCTTAACCGACTGCGCCACCCAGGCGCCCCAAATTAATCATGACAGACAGATTCTATCTACCACGACCCCGTCCCCATCCCAGCCAGAGCAGTTTTTTTATGAAGCTTAAGTTTTTATTTGAAAGACGGGTTCTGCTAAACAATAGTAATAATAGTAATGTTTTAAATGTTTAATCTACTGTCTTAGTCCAAAGTAGCAATGAAGGTAAAACCTGGCTCTGTATACATGGGTAGTATTTGGGGTCCTGATGCCTTGGGGTATAACGATGCCTTTTAACCAGTTGACCCACACTCACTCTTAACTCCCTTCCATCAGATCTCCATAGTGGAAATGGGAAATCTTTTTCTGAATACAAATCTGGTAATATCAATTCCCTATGGTTTCCTCATTGATCTAAGGATAGCATTTAAAAATCCTTTCTCCAGCCAATAAAACATGGATGGTTTAGCCTCTAGCTGTTCCCAAAATCTCACCTCATACTTCTACTCTACTTTTTCATTCCAGCCACATTGCATTTCTCTCTCCTTTGTCTGCCCTAGTCCCCTCCCACCTCAGGGCCTTTGAACATGTTGTTCCATCTGCATGAGTACCTTTCTCTTCCCCTTGGTCAACTACATGGCTCCTATTCAAATCTCACCTCAAGCATCACTTGGTCAGGAAGTTCCTTCTTGACCTCCCTGGCTGGATCAAAGTCCCCTGTTAGATCTTTCATTGCCACAGGTAACTCTTTACCATAATACTTAGAATACTAGCAAATGTATTGGTGTAATACATTTACAGTGCCAAACAGCCTCCCCTCGCCACACTATCCCTAGTGACTGCCTTAACGTTTGTGTTTGGTAAATATTTGCTGAATGAATAAATAAATAAAGCACATTGTTCTATGATGAATTCAGCAGTGTGTAATGCTATGACAGGAGAAATGCATCCAAAAGAATTTCCTTTCCTGATTTGATCATTCTAAATCCAGGCTGTCTCAAAAGAAAGACCTTCTTGAGAAGTCCCACATCTCAGTTTTATCTGCATCTGTGTTTAATCTGCCATTTCCATGTCTCAGTAAGTAATGCCCCAATGTAAATTACCTTCAAATGTCATATTTCATTTTCCCAGAGTTGCTTTCCTTTACTAACAGTGGAGCAAATCCCACATTGTCACAGAAGCAAAATAAACCTTTTGTCCTCACTTCCAAAAATCATCTCATGAATGAAATCCATAGTACTGAATTATACACAAGTATCTGATTTCAGTGCACCCACCATACTGGCTCTCAGATTCAAAACATCACCTCTTGAGCAATAATGTTTTTCTCTTTCCAAAACAGAAAGTCTTTGTTTCTAACACTGGGTCCAGGTCCTGATTCAACTAAAGTCTTTCCTCATGAAGTACAAGTCTTCCAGGAAAAGGACTCAGAGCACCCCTGCCCATACCCATCACCTTGTCAGGTAAAAGCCAAACCACTGAGCTTAGCACTCAAGGCCCTAGGATTGGGCACCAACTTGCTATGGCATCTTCCCTACCTGCTACACCCCTCCATGTACCCAGTCAGCATCCATTACAGAAAAACAGACCCATGTCATTCTCTCAACATGATTTGTGTTTTCTCATATTTTATTTCGCACTTAATATTTATAAATGTATAAAGAATTGTTAAAAGTGGACTCGACCAATAAACTTTGTCAAGATTTTCCAGCACTGTAATTACTAACCCTATTCAGGTCACACGAGTACTCTGATTCCCTAAATCACTTTATCTCTGCCCAGAAGATAGGTCAAGACCTTCCTGCCTTTTTGAGGCTGGTCATTATGATAATCTCTGTATTACCCAGCACTCATCACTTGAGCTCTGGCTACTGCCCATTTTAACTTCAGAGAGAAAATATTCCAGACAGTATAAAGACTATTCTGAATTCTGAATTTTCACATTTTAACACCCCTAAAATCAGGTGTATCTTCAAATTCCTGTTGACCAGGTAGCAATCATGATAGACTCCCCAGTGCCAGAGCATCAAAACTTGCAGACGGGGATGGAGACTTAGAAGAAACCTCACAAACAAAAGTTGAAAGCATTTTTAACCACACTCTCCCAACCCAAATATTTGGGAGAAATATAGGGAGAAAGAGGAGGTAAATCAATGGATTTAGTAATATTCTAGACACTGGGGTCTACAATTACTTGGCTCTACATAATTACACATCTGCCTTAAAAGTCCAGCATTGGAGCACCTAGGTGGCTTAGTCAGTTAAGGGTCCAGCTCTTGGTTTCAGCTCGGGTCATGATGTCACAGTTTGTGAGTTCGAGCCCCACAGTGGGCTCCATGCTAAGGAGCCTGCCTGGGATTCTCTCTCTCCTCTCTCTGCCCCTCGTCTACTCTCTCTGTCTCTTAAAATAAACTTAAAAAAAAAGGTTTTTTAAATAAAAGTCCAGCATCAAAGGCTTGTGGCTTTTTTTCATGGATTCTTTCACAAAATGCTTTATTTTTACCCACACAATTCAAGGCACAGAGGACAACATTGTGTGGATAAACAAGCAATAATGACTCCGTGTCAAAAAGTAATATTAAAGGGTTGAACTCTGAATGAAAAGTTCAAAGAAAACCTTAAGTTTTTTATTTCACTTTTCCTTTTATATATGCACAAGATCAATATATGATTTTTAAAAATCTATGTCTAATTATAAATGTATTCTTTCAATAAGTGCAAAATAGAAACACTGTAAGATTTTTTAAATATCAAGTCCTAGTTTAATTAGCAGTGTTTTTTCTTTCATAGTAGTTGTGATATTCTGATTTATAATAATAAATATATACAGTAAAATCTTGGTTTGTGAGAATAATTCATTCTGGAAACATGCACTTGTATATCAAAGCAAATTTCCCCATAAGAAATAATGGAAACTCAGATGATTCATTTCACAACCCAAAAAATTCATATAAAAATGATTACGATACTGTAATATAATACAAAATAATAAATAAAATACAAAATATGAAGAAAAATAAACAAATTAACCTGAATTTACCTTTGAAAAACCTTTGTGGCTGGTGTGAGGGAGATGAGAGAGGAGGGTTATTGTGTAGGACGACTTTCACCGTCCTAACTGATGTTGACTATGGTACAGTATTAATAAACTCTTGTCATATACTGTATTTAATGTAACTGGCAATAAGGCAGCAGAGGAAAGGGTCTATATCTGCAGGCAGCCTGACCTAGAATGAAATAAAGCATTCCTAATCTTATTCTCATATGGAAAAGCAAAGGACTGTCCATTGGTGCTTTGAAGTGACAGAAAATATACTAGTGCCAGTTGTGGGCATCTTCCAATGTTGTGAAAAATCACTTATTTCTGCCAAACACCATGGCCTGAGACACAGCATCTGAGCCTGGGAGATGATCACCCATAATCCCACAGCGAGAGAGACAGAGAAAGAGAGAACCATTGGCTCAGTTGTAATCATGTGATGTTCAGCTTCAGGTACTACTCGTATTGCAAAACGTCATTCATTTATCAAGTCAAAATTTATTAGAAATGTTTGCTTGTCTCGGGGAACACTCACAGAACAAGTTATTCACAATCCAAGGTTTTACTGTATTTAGTCTTTGTCCATTGTTCCTGGCACAGAGCTTTTAAAACCCTTGACATTGTCTAAGTGTTGAGAGTGATAAAGGTGTCTTTTGTCATGTTAATGAGGTGGCTTTGGAACCCACCTAAGGATAGGGGCTGTTTGCTAGGAGAAGCAACCATGTGATTGGAAGGTTGAAACTTTCAGTCCCCCTCCAACCCCATCACTGGGATAACAGAGGGGGGCCGGAGGCTGAATCAATCACTAAAAGCCATTGGTTTAATCAATCATGTCTATGTAATGAAGTCTCCATAAAAACCAAAAGGATGGGGTTTAGAGAACTGCTAGGCTGGTGAACACATGGAGACTGGGGAAGAAGGCATGGTCTAAGAAGGCATGAAAGCTCCACACCCTTTCTCCATGCCTTGCTTTATGCCTGTCTTCCATCTGGCTGTTTCTGAGTTACACTCTTTTATAATAAGCTAGTGATCTAGTAAGTAAAATGCTTCCCTGAGTTCTGTGAGTCATTCTAGCACATCAATCAAATCCAAGGAGAGGGTCATTAGAACCTCCAGTCTATAGCCTGTGAATCAGAAGCATAGGTGACAACCTGGATTTGTGACTGGTGTCTGAAGGGGGGGTGTGAGGTAGTAATCTGGTGTAACTGAGCCATTAACCTGTGAGACGAGACACTATCTCTAGGTAGACACCTAGAATTGTAGGACACCCAGCTGTTGTCAGAGATTTGCTTAGTGGTGTGAGGGAACACAACACACATACATACATGCACACACACACACATACATGCACTGTCATTGGTATCAAAACCTATTTAGTAGTACATAAAATGATGGCATATCTTACAATGGACGGTTTCTCAGATTTGATGAAATATGATGTATTTCTCATTAAAAAATTTTTTAGCATTTATTTTTATTGAAAGACAGAGTCAGAGTATGAGCAGGGGAGGGTCAGAGGGAGAGGGAGACACAGAATCTGAAGCAGGCTCCAGGCGCCGAGCTGTCAGCACAGAGCCCAACGCAGGGCTCAAACTCACAAACTGCAAGATCATGACCTGAGCCGAAGTCGGACGCTTAACCGACTGAGCCACCCAGGTGCCCTGATGCATTTCTCATTTTAAAGTACTGCAGTGATTTTCTGGGTTAACCCATTTAACTGAGATTGGTTAGTATGTAGGGGTCCCCTGAGCCATCGTAAGTATGAAAAAAAATAGATAATAGAGATTTTCACAAAGTGCAAATTTGAAGGCTGAACCATGGGATGTGATAAATCCATTGAAGTCCTCACACCTTGTGAGAACCTCTCTCTAAATGAGACTCTTCTCCATAGCACTCATGTCTAAGCCATGCCCCTGGACTCCTGGAAATTGAACACTGTTTTATATTCATTTCTGTGTCCCTCAGAATGCCTAGAACAAAGTTTCACACACGTCAAAACCTCAATGAATGTGTGTTGAGATAATGATGACTTCCACCGAAACTTCCTTTCCTCTTTGAGTCCATTCATCCAGTATCTCCTTGCTCCAAAGCATACATCGAGCCACTGAGATGGTAATCCTTAAATGTTGCTCCTAAGTCTTGGTTCAAATACTCGCCATGGTTTCCCATTAACATTGCATGGCTACTGTTGCTGGTGTCTTTTATCTCACTGCTGAGGAAACCTGTGCTGTTTCCACTAATGGTATAGAACTCATCTTTTCTGCACTCCACCAGGTTAATCATAGCTGAGTTTTACAAGGAAGCAGCAGGGCTTATGTGTGTTATCTCTGATCAGTTGATAAGAGCTCACTGAAAAACACAAGAATACTGAGACCACATATGCTTATCAGGGAAGAGAGCTATGATTGATTATTAATGTCTGCAGGGGGATACCCAGGTACCACCACACATGTGCCATACCACATGATTCATGCAGCAGCAAGAGTTTCCTTCATAGTGTCCCAAAATGTATACATTAAAATGATTTCTGTAAAAACTTCTTTTGGTGTTTATAACTTGTTTTTCAAGGCTGTCTATGACTTTTTTTTTCTGTATAAAAAAAGTGTGGTGACTGGGGTTGCACCTGGGTGGCTCAGGCTGTTAAGCGACAGACTCTTGGTTTCCCTCAGGTCATGATCTA
The DNA here is from genome assembly GCF_027475565.1 of Acinonyx jubatus. NCBI lineage: Eukaryota > Metazoa > Chordata > Mammalia > Carnivora > Felidae > Acinonyx > Acinonyx jubatus. Next base: position 119,597,588 of record NC_069383.1, read on the forward strand.
ATGGTTTGTGAGTTCAAGCCCTGCATTGGGCTCTACGCTGTCAGCAGAGCCTGCTTGGGATTCTCTCTCCCTCTGCCCTTCCCCCACTCATATTCTCAATCTCTCTCTCTCTTTCTCTCAAAAATAAATAAAACTTGTAAAAATAGGTGTGTGTGTGTATACACGTTGTTTTTGTTACATAATCAAATCTATAAATTTTTCTTTATTGTTTCTGGCATATTTTTCATTATAAAGTTCATTATAAAAATGATTCTATTCCAATATGATGGAAACTTACATGAATAATTTTAAGTAATATATTTTAGGTTTTTTTTTTTTTTAGAGAGAGAGAGAGAGAGCTAGAGGGAGGGAGAAGGGCAGAGAAAGAGAGAGAGAGAGAATTTCAAGCAGGCTTCATGAAAATAGGTGCTACTTCAGTAACTTTAGAAATGAGTTCAGTCACCAAAAAAATAAATAATCCAGTGAAAAAAATGGGCAAAAGACATGAACAGACACTTTTCCAAAGAAGATATCCAAATGGCTAACAAACACATGAAAAGATGCTAAACACTCATCATCAGGAAAATACAAATACAGTAAGATACCACTTCACATGTCAGAATGGCTAAAATGAACAACTCAGGCAACAACAGATGTTGGGGAGGATGCGGAGAAAGAGGAACCCTTTTGTACTGTGGGTGGGAATGCAAACTGGTGCAGCCACTCTGGAAAACAGTATGGAGGCTCCTCAACAAGTTAAAAATAGAACTACCCTATGACCCAGCCATTGCACGAGTTGGCATTTATCCAAAGGATACAGGTGTGCTGTTTCGAAGGGGCACATACACCCCAATGTTTATAGCAGCACCTATAGACAATATAGACACTATAGATAATGTCCATTGATGGATGTCCATTGACGGATGAATGGATAAAGATGTGATATATATATATATATATATATATATATATATATATATATATACACACACACACACAATGGAATATCACTTGGTGATCAAAAAGAATGAAATCTTGCCATTTGCAACAAGGTGGATAGAACTAGAGTGTATTATGCTAAGTGAAATCAGTCAGTCAGGGAAAGACAAATATCATACTATTTCACTCATATGTGGAATTTAAGAAAGAAAAAATATGAACATAGGGTAAGGGAAGCAAAAATAAGATAAAAACAGAGAGGGAGGCAAAAATAAGAGTCTCTTAAGTACAGAGAACAAACTAAGGGTTGCTGAAGGGATGTTGGGAGGGGATGGGCTAAATGAGTGATGGACATTAAGGAGGGCACTTGTTGGGATGAGCACTGGGTGTTAATGTAAGTGATGAATCACTAAGTTCTATTCCTGAAATCATTATTACACTATACATTAAATAACTTGGATTTAAATAAAAAATTAATTAAAAATTAAAAAAAATAAATGAGTTAAGTCTGTAAGATTGAAGGTGGAAAGAACTTCATATAAACACCACACTTGGGGTGTCTGTGTGGCTCAGTCGGGTAAACGTCTGACCCTCGGTTTCAGCTCAGGTCATGATCTCAGGGTTTGTGAGATCAAACCCTGAGCTGGGCTCCGTGCTGTCAGCATGAAATCTCCCTTGGGAATTCTCTCTGCTTGGGACTTTCTCTCCCTCTTTCTGTGCCCCTCTCCTGCTCACTTCTCCATGCATACGCACACACACTTTCTCTCTCTCCCTCTCTCAAAATAAATAAAAGAAAAAACACCACACTCAATGTGATAAATTTGATTCCCATGGAGGTACGGGTTAACAATTCTGACACTGCTATACACATATCCTGGGGTTAAAAAATCAAATACATGAATGGCAAATGGTAAAAAAAAAAAAAAAGAAATTATTTTTAGTCTTGGAGGTTACAAATAAGCAAAGGCCGGTGTATGGAATGATCCATGGGGTAATGGATTAGAGCTGGAGACATTAGTAGGGACTCATATTTAGCTTAATATAGATATAGATGAATACTTACAGACATTTTCAAAGATATGTGTATGTATACAGGTTACTATACACATATATTTCCTTGCTCTTTCATCTGGGAGGGCCCAGAAACACCATGTCTGTAGCAACTAGCACATTAAGCACACTGTGGATCTTAGATTTTAATCACTCTCCAATAAAAGGAACCAGAGCACTTTGGAGGACAGCTGACTGTAGGATGGGGAAAGAGATATAGAACATGAGCCTGAAATTTCTTTCTTGTAGTACCAGAAAGTAAAAGTGTTTCCAAAAAACCCACAATGACAAGGATATGTCAAAAGGACACAAGCCAACTGAAAGGACTTCCAACGACCAAAGCTGGAGGAACGTGAGCAAGAAAATAAGCAAAATAGTACTGGATTAAGACCTGACATATAAAATAAATGTCTATGAGTCCATACTGATACCAATAAATGACTGAATAAAGAAATTATCAGGGGAGAAGAGACAAAACTCCCAAGCAGAAGAATTTCAGATAATTTATATAGATACCCCATCCCCCAGGAGTTGGAGCCTAACTCCCTACTCCTTAGGTGTGGGCTGTGCACAGAGACTTCCTTCTAGAAAGGGCAGTATGGAAAGGATCTGGGGGTGGAAAGTGACTTTACAGTGAAGAAACCTGACGAGCTCTACCTCAGTCAGGTTATGAAGATTAAATCAACATTGATGATCACATTATTGGCATATAGCCTTGATATAATGTGATGAGAATGGCACTTGATATCTGGAGTCTTCTACCTAAAAAGCCATAACCTCAGTCTAGTTATGAGAAAAGCATCAGACAAATCCCAGTTAAGGAGCCTTCTACAAAATACATGACCAGCACTCCTCCAAACTGTCAAAGTCATCAAAAACAAGCAAAGTCTGAAAAACTGTCACAGCCAAGAGGAGCCTAAGGAGGTCTGACGATTAATGTAATGAGGTGTCCTACACAGGATTCTGGACCCAAATAAGACCAGTAAGGAAAAACTAAAGAAATTTCAATAAAATATGGGCTTCAGTTAACAATAATGTAGCAATATTGGTTCATTAATTGTGAAAAATGTATCATACTAAAGTAAGTTGTTAATAATAGGAGAAACAGGGTGTTAAAATTATAATTTTATGTAAAAATCAGTGGATACAACAATAAGCACTTATTTACTTTTTTGCTTACAGTTCTGTAGGGTAGGTGAGGCAGGCCTGCTTCAGGCTGCAGGTTGGCTGGGCTTGGCTCCAGAATTCAAGCTGAGTTCAGTTTTTCTCTATATGCTTCCATTATGTCCTTGGCCCAGAGTTACCCAGGGCATGTTCCTGTCATGGCAAATAGCAGATTTGCAAGAGGCCAAATCACATAAGCATATTCAAGGTCTATGCTCGTATCAGATCAGCTACCATTCCATTGATCAGAGCAAACCACATGGCCAAGCCCAACATCAATGGAGTGCAATGTATATTCCACCCATTCTATATGCCAAGGGGTATAGTGGGGGGAGGTGCTGAAGCACTGAGAAAAATTATCCAACCCACAACAGTCTACTTATGTGGTATTGTATCATTTAGAATGGTTTGGTTGCAAGCAATAGACCTAATTTTGACTACCTCAAAGAAGGAATTTATTGGAATTACATGCAGTAGTTTACAGAACCAAAAGAAAATCTGAAGAATGAAGGTTCAGAAACATAGAAAGCAGGGCAATGGCAAGAATCTGGGTAAGAGAAACTAATGGTTAGTCTCAATGTAGCTCCAGGTAAACACCTACAATTTCTTACTCTTGTATCACTATATTCTAAATTCAACCTCCCAGAAGAAAGGGTACAATTCATCTGGTTTAGTTTGATGTTCGCTCCCAAACTAGGATACTGGTACCTGAATAAGAGAGAAGGAATGTGTTTCTAGAAGTGAATTCTGCCTGATTGTGTTGCTATTACCTTAGTATACTGCAGAACTCAATTAGTTAATATTTTATTTAGAACTTTTGTATATATATACAGACAAGAGAACCCTGTAGTTTTCTTTTAGGTGTGAAAACAGTGTTACTATGCTTCTGTTTTTAAAACTATGGATCCTTGTCCCTATTCACTTTTGTTCCAATAGCTTACATTGACTAGGAATTATGTTTCTTAAAATTCTAAAAGAACCTGTCCATGAAACCATCATATTTGTGTTTCCTACTTCTTCTTGAAGTCAATTTTAGGCATTTACATTTTCCCTGATAAAACATGCATTATTATTTTTTTAAATTTTATTTTCATTGGCTAGGGGCACCTGGGTGGCTCAGTCGGTTAAGCGTCCGACTCCTGGTTTCGGCGTAGGTCATGATCTTGTGATTTCATGGGTTGGAGCCCCCAATCTGGCCCTGCACTGGCAACACCAAGCCTGCTTAGGATTCTGTCTCCTTCTGGCTCTGCCCCTCCCCCACTCGTGCTGTCTCTGTCTCTCTCAAAATAAATAAATACACTTAAAATTTTTTTTAAAATATTTTAATTTCATTTTCATTGGCTGGATCCTCTTGTGATCTTCTAACTGCTCTTTTGGTTGGTTATTCTGCTTTTCTGCTACTTACCGCTTTCTCATCCCCAATTTATGTCTTTGTATTTTCTCTCACTTTTTTTCCTCTGATTTCTCTAGATTCAAAGTATGTTTTGATTTGTTTTTAAAGAATTAATTTTTAATAAATAAATTTTAAAAAATTAATTTTTAGACATACCAATTCTATATATTTTCCTTTTTTTAATTACATTATTGTTCATTAATAAACACATAATATGTATGAAGTCTCTATTTATGCTCCTGTTAGGTTTTCATTAGACTTATTTTAATTTCTTGCACTAAACAATGTATTTTTTTCTCTCATTTAAAACAGATATATGAAGTTATGATTTTTCCACTCAATACAACTTTGGCTATATTCCACTACTTTTTATACATCTCTTTTTCAGTACCTATATTTTCTAAATATAGTTTTGATGTTCTCTTTGGCCAAGGAATCATCCAATAAAGATATTTCTAATTTCTAATTGGTGAAGTTTCTGCTTGTCTATTTGCAGCTCCTTTCATTATGTCTAGGTTTATTTTTCTGAAAATATGGCTCAGCCTATTTCTATTTTGAAGATTCTATTGAGAGTTTCTGTGTGGCTGGATGTACTTAAGTACTTCAGAGAGAATCACAGATGATACAACTTGATAGTTCTCAGGAGTAGTCTATGGCTAGTGTAGAAATCCATAAACTGTCTATCCCTGCTATTTAATCAGCAGTTTTAAAAAGTTGCTTCCTAGGAAAACCTACATGAATCCTAAGGTAAACAGCTTAAGTGAAATTCTCCCTGAGTACTAAGATGCTACAAGACATGGCACTGGGTGATGTGAGATCTGGATCCAAACTCCCAGCTCTACCACCAGCCAGCTGCGTGACCTTGGGCAAGCTTCTCATCCTCCCTGAACTCCAGCTTCTCTATCACCCCATAAGGAAGGCCAAAGCACAAGTCTTTACAAGCTCCAGTCTAACTAAGCCTGAAAGTTTCAAAGGACTATGGGAAGCAATATCTCCAACCCCATGGTGCAAAATGAAGTGATACAATGAGATTATCCATAAGATCCCAACCAGTTTTAAAATCCCACAAGGTGAACAAATGAGTCACCCATGGTCCTTGCTTTTAGCTGCCTGGATTAAACAATTGTACCTATATTAAAAGGACCACATTGTAGAAAAGAAAGGAGGAGGAATTAGGTCCCAGTTCCAGCTCTAGATATAACGGGATAGTAGATGCCCAAATACTCTGACCCTCACTTATCTCATCTTTAAAATGGATATAATATTACTAATCTTTTACAAAGTTTAAAGAAGGTAATAAATAGAAGGCACTTTATAAACTGTGAAGCCCTGCAAAGCTCTAGTTCCCATTAATAAATACTCATGCACACTGATGCTTCTGATGTCTTATATGTGTTTTAGAGGGTATTAAATGTAATGGAATTGTTAAACTTACTGCCTTTCATTAAACAGGCAGTCAAAGACATGTCTAAACAGTAAAAGCAAGGGAATGGGTATTTTGCCTGAATTACCTGGGTAATCATAGCTAAATCACGTTGATGTGTTAAGAAGAGTAAGAATTAAGAGTATCTTAAGGCTGGGGAAAGACTTAATAACCTCACTACATCTCCTTCTGCCCCATTATTTTATAAAATTGAGACTGAGAGAGGATTCCATTACACTACATACTGAAAAGGAAATGAAACCATAAATTCACACCAGACTAGCATATTAACATGGGATAAAGGCATGCCTGGTGACTAGGGTCAAATGAGGTTTCATGTCAGGTGCTAATTGTTTCTATTTTAAGGAAGAAGGTGTCTCCTAACTCCGTTGTAGGAGGAGCCATTTTGTCAATCCCAGTCCAAACCAGCCCAGGGACACTAGTGGAAACAGTCTAGAATCTGATTTCCATAGATGCAGGCTAGAGAAAAGGGATTCGAAAGATTACTTCCTCCAGCAAAGAATAATGCAGTGTTTGTTTGAGCAAGTCTGTATGCTTATTGTCCTTTACAGTTCCTGGGAAAAGCATCACAATCAGCAATGATACCAATTATAAACTGACCAACAATTGAGGAGTTCAGAGTCATGCTTTCTGGAGCTGGGCTCTTAAACCTAAATCATACCAACTGGCACAGAGAAGCCATCTGGAGTGCCACTCAACCATTCACATGGTAAGCCCAGCTGAATTGCTCTCATTCTAGGGGGAAACTTAACACCAAACTTTTTTTAAAACTAAAGTCCTCCTTATGAAGTGTTCATTTTTCTCTTGGAGCAGAGGACTGTGCTAAAGAGGCCAAGGCCACACATTCAATCTATATCCAGGCCACTTAACTTTATCCTGGTCTTAAGGCATGATTTATCTGCCTGTGCACCTGGATCCTTGACTCTGAAGAGCATGCGTCTCTAAAACAGGAGTAATAATATGCTCACTGCCTACCTGTAGCAGGGTGAATGGCAACCCCCCAAAGAGACGTCTACAGCCTAACCCCTACAACTTGGGATTGTGACTTTATTTGAGAAACATAATCTTTGCAGATGTAATTAAATTAAGCATCTCCAGATGAGCTCATCCTGGCTTATCTGAATGGGCCCTAAATCCAATGATAAGTGTCCGTATAATAGTCAGAAGAGCAGAAGATAGAGACACACAGAGAAGGCCATGTAAAGACAGGATAGAGATGGGAGTTATGCAGCCACAAACCAAGGAATTGCTGAGAGGTGTCAGAAGCCAGAGGAGGCAAGAATTCTCCCCCAGAGATTCGAAGGGAGCTGAATCCCACTGACACCTTGATTTTTTACTTCTGGCCTATGGGACTGTGACAAAACAAATTATTGTTGTTTTAATGTTATTTAAGTTTATTTATTTTGAGAAAGAGAGCACATGTGCATGTGAGTGGGGGGTGGGCAGAAAGAGAGGGAGGGAGAAAGAGGGAGACAGAGCAAGAGAGAATCCCTGTCAGCACGGGGCCCAGTGTGGGGTTCGATCCCAAGGACAGTGAGATCATGGCCTGAGTCAGAGGATCAATGGACTGAGCCACTCAGGTACCCTCAGTTACTGCTAGTTTAAATCACCAAGATTGTGGCCATTTGTTAAGGCAGCCACAGGAAAGTAACACACTATCTTAAAAGGATTGTTATTATTTGTGAATAAAGAGTTTAAATCATTTCTGGACTGACCAAGGCCTGGCTGTGAAAATGAAGGTCAGAGCCCTATTTCCTTGGCAACTATTATAGCGTTGAGATAAATGTGGATGGAGTGTTATGTTGGCCTTCTTCGCTACAAAAGCCTGGCGTGGGGAGCTGTGAGTTGACACACAGACCATACACTTACATGGATAGAGGTGTGTAAAAGGTGGGTGGCAAACTAAGGCCTCCACTGCTTTCTGTCCAAGTGACCCGCAGACCAGGTTCTGATTCTGGATAAGCCTACATGCCCTTGTGGGTGAGGGAACAAAAGAAACTGTGTCCATGGGTAGCTGTTGTGTCTCCCGAAGAGATGAAGATACTGTGGAGCATGCATTTCATGCGTTTTATACAGCTCACAGAAGGTAGCATAGGAGTGAGTCCTACTGCATCTTGTGAACGTGACAGCCAATTCCAACCTACACTCACCTCTGTACCAATAAAATAACATACTGATTAACACACACTGATGCACATACACACGTGCAAGGTATTACATGCAGTTTCTCCATTAATCTTCAGATGATTATGAAATTAGAATCATTATTTCCATTTTAGAGATGGAATGTAACACTTCCATCTCTAAAATGGGAATGAAATAACCATTCAGGGACAATTCAGAACTGACTTTGTTCTTTTTTGTTATTATTATAAACCTCACATTATACTTCTCTCCATTGGCAAGATCAAACAAGTTTAAGGCATCTTGTCAAAAAGTCACAAACTAATATCCCTCAGGTCACAGCTATTTCCCAGACATGTTCTGTCTCTATTTATAAACTGTAGTAGTTGTCAACTGTCTAAAATCAGAAATTTTCACATTAAAATATGAATTTCTGGCCTAGTGGGAATAAACATATCTTGTAACACAGGGCTCACCTTCTTAGAATATGTTGGAGTGTAGTAGTAAAGATGCCTTTTAGATAGAACCCTTCATTTTACCAGGCCCCACCACTCCTCCTTGACTCCCCAAACATGGAGGCAAAGGGTCAATTATCATTCATCACCAAGAAATATACACGTGCCTATTTATAATTCTTCTTGGCCACTGCCAATGTATGAGTCTGTAATCCTGATATATTCGTTTTCTATTGCTGCCATAACAGATCACCACAATTTTAGTGACTTAAAACAATACCCAATAATCAACTCATAGTTCTGTAGGTCAGAAATCTAGATACAGCGTGGCTAGGCTGGTTCTGTGCTCCAGGTTTTGTAAGGTTGAAATCAAGGTGTACCAAAGCTGCATTCCTTTTTGGATGTTCTTGGGATAGACTGGGGTCTAAGCTTGCTCACATTGCTGGCAGAATTCAGTTCCATGTGGTTGTAGGACTGAGATCCTTATTTCCCTGCTGGCTATCAGCCAGAGGTCGTTAACTTCTAGAGGAGCTGGTGTTCCAGGGCTCATGGCTCTCTTCCTCTACTTGAAAAACCAGCAGTGGCGGGTCCAAGTTCCTCTCACACTTCAAATCTCCCTGACCTCCCTTTCTAGAACATCTCTTTTTGCCTTCTTTTTCCACCACATTTTCTTACATCCTGTTCTGTTTTTATGGATTCATGTGATTACACTGGGTCCATCCAGATAATCCAGATTAATCTCCCTATCTTAAAGGGACATGATTAGTAACTTTAATCTGAAAATCTCTTCACTGTAGTACCTATATTAGTACCAGTTTTAATGAACAAAAAAGAACAATCTATATTGGACACGTTACTTTTTATATGCAAATGATTCTTATTAGAACAGCATGAAGACATCTTAGGCAAACTTTAAAAATGCTCAACAAATGTACCAATATTAGTAAAATGGAAATATTTATACACCTCATATGGATAATGTAGGGATTAAATGAGATCATGTAAAGTTTTTAGTACTGTAACCAGTAGTAGATATTTGTTATCGTTGTCTCCCAAGATATATTCTTCATTCTCTGAGTAACAGAGACCCTACTGTACCCACGACTCTTGCACTCTCCCATCTGCTTTTAGACGCAGTCTTGCACAGACTGGCAGTCAAGATCCCAAACCACCCATTTCTGAAAAATTAGGGCATGTTACCTAAGCCAGGAATCATAAATGCCTCCATGGAATCTGCACCTTGAGTGGAGTAACCCAAAGATTACATCTGCTACCTTACATAGTTCCAAAACTGATACAAGAAATAGCACATATATAGCATAAATTTATCAAAAAAAAAAAAAGTTCAAGATCTCTTTACTGAAAACTACAATATACTGCTGATAGAAATTAAAGAATACCCCAATGGATGGAGATACATACCACATTCATGGAGTGGAAAATATTTATAAGATGTCAATTCTCCCAAAATTCACCTAACTCATGAACATCTTACAAAATTTCCAACAAGATTTTGTATAAATTGACAAGCTAAGTCTAAAACGTACATAGAAGGAACCAGAATACCCAAAACAATCTTGAAAAGTAATTTAAAATCTTGAAAGACTTGCATTCTCAATTTCAATAAAAACTGTTCATCTACAGGAATCAAAACTATATAGTACTAACATAAAGATAACCAAATGGATTAACGAAACAGAATATAGAATTCATAGAGCTCCACTTACACACTCAATTGATTTTCAACAAGATGCCAATGCAATGCAGTAGGAAAGTGTTTTGAACAAATGGTATTCAAATAGCCAGATATCTACATTGAAAAAATGAATCTTGACTTCCATCTCATATCATACACAAAATATAATTAATCATAGACCTAAATATAAAAGTTAAAATTAAAACACTTGTAGGAGAAAACATTTATATGACTTTGATGTAGATAAAGATTTTTTTAGACAGGGCACAAAAAGGTGTGCCATTAAAATATACATAAATTCAACTTCATCAAGATGAAAGACTGTGCCCATCAAGAGAGACCAATAAGAAAATGGAAAATTTGGGGTGCCTGGGTGGCTCAGTCAGTTAAGTGTCCGACTTCGGCTCAGGTCATGATCTTGCAGTCAGTGAGTTCGACCCCCACATCGGGCTCTGCTGACAGCTCAGAGCCTGGAGCCTGCTTTAGATTCTGCATCTCCCTCTCTCTCTGACCCTCCCCAACTCATGCTCTGTCTCTCTCTCTCTCTGTCAAAAATAAATAAACATTAAAAAAATTTTTTTAAAGAAAATGGAAAAGTTAGCCACAGAATGGGAGAAAATATTAGTAATGCATGTATCTGACAAAATACTCATATTCAGAACATTTAAATGTCCATAAACCAAGACTAGAAAGGTAACCCAATGTTTAAAAAAAAAAGTGCAGGAGGAGAACTGAATAGGTATATCACAAAGGAATGTGTGCAAATGGCCAATAAGCACACAAACAAAAAAGTGTTCAACATCATTAGTCATTATAAAATGGCCAATTAAACACACTATGAGATACCACTTCACACCCACTTGAATGGCTAAAATTTAAAACTGACAATATCAATGTTATACAAGCGTTTGGAAAGCTATTGAGCAATTTCTTATGTTACCTACCCTAGGACCCATTAATTTCACTCTTAAGATTTATATAAGATTGTCTGTAGCAACTTCATTCATAAAAGCCAAACTCTGGGGCAGGGAGGCTCTAAATGTCCATCAGTGGGAGGATGGATAAGCAAATTGTGGCATTCATAAAATGGAATACTACTCTGCAAAAAAGAGAGAGAGAGAACAAATGTATACAACAATAAAGGTGAATCTCAAAAACATATTGAATCAAGGATGTCAGAATAAATAAAGTCCATTCTGTAAGATTTCCTTCACATCAAGTTCAAGAACAGGAAGAGCAAATCTCTGGTGATAAAAATCAGAAAGTAGCTGCCACTGGGTGAAAGGACTGTTTGGAAAGAGGCACAAGCAAATATTCTGCCGTGTTGGGAATGTTTTCTACCCTGATTGGAGCCATAGTTACCTGGGCACATCATTTTTCACAACTCATCAAACTGTATACTTAGGATCTGCAAATTTGACTATATGTAAATTAGATCCCATTACAGAAATACATGTTTATTTTTAAAAGGATGCAGAAGAAGAAATAAATGCCATTTAAAACTTACAATTTCTATCCCTGTGCTACTTTATAGCAACCATTTTCAAACTTAAAGCTTTACTGACTCTTATAAATACCATTTTTAGCTTTATATTACTCCTACACTTCATTAATGCCAATTTGATTTTTTCCTTTTAGTGCTTAACAATTCTCTAGCTAAGCATCTTCCACAACATGCATCATGCACACAGTGCACTAAATGAGAGAAACTGAATATTCCTAACCCCAATTACATGGTGTAAAAATAAAGGCCTTGTTATTGACTATGGGAACTATGTGAACAAATTAAACACGGCTTAATAGTGCAGAGGAAAAAAGGAAGCAACGGTTAGAGCTTAATAAGGTGATCCATGGAGTTCATTAGCATGGAATGGAATTTATCAGAAGAGGTTTTCAGAACCTAATTAATTAAACCCCCATCAAATAGATGCATTCGATTAATATGATCCCATTCTGAGTTTAAACATCAACACTAATTAACCCCATAATTTATATATTTCCCAGCCATGTGAGGAACATTAGTCACATTAATGAAAAAAAAAATCACAATATTAATGAAAATAAATTGAGTAGACAGTGTAAATGAGATGATGTGACCTTTTGGCCCATCCCGTTTTAAATTCACTTTTATAAATGGACAATATAGAGAAATGTTGGGTGACAGAATGTTGCAGAGGAAAAATTTTTAAATTAGGAAATATATGTTCTATACTCAGCTTTGTCACTAACATAGCTCATGACTTCATTAAGCCACCTGGAGATTTTGTTTTGGATAACAAAATACACGACATCTCTGTTTTTCTTGGTTTACCTAAGAAGTAGGCTTTTGAGGAATCTGGTGCCATCCGTGAGTCCGGTTCTTTATGGATGCCCTGATTATTCGTGGCTGCTGTCAGAAAATTACTGATTCATGGCCTATCTTGAGATGCAAGGCCTTTTAAAAATGCAAACCATTCCCTTCTAGAAATACAAACTGTTTTCTTTCAGAAATGTTTCCTTTTGGGACGCCTCAGTGGTTCAGTCGGTTAAGCATCCAACTAGATTTCAGCTCAGGTCATGATCTCATGGTGGGTGGTGAGATCAACCCGTGTGTCAGGCTCTGCACTGAGTGTGGAGCCTGCTTTAAGATTCTATCTCTTTCTCCCTCTCTTTCTGCCCCTCCCATGAGCTCACTTGCTCTCTCTCTCTCTCTCTCTCTCTCTCTCTCAAAAATACATAAATAAATAAATAAATAAAACAAAATAAAATAAAAAATGTTTTCTTTTTCCAGAAGGAGGAAAACTAAATTTATTAAGTAGGTCAGAGCTAGACTGAGGGCAAAACGGCAGGATTGCTTCTTCCTCCAGTAAGAATCCAAAGACATGCTCAAGTCCCAGTTGAACCATGTACTGGTTTAATTTGGGCAAACCCTTTGTCATTGATAAAGTCAGTTTTCTAATCTGTTAGGAGAAGATAATATTAATGCTGTAGGGTAACTCTCAAACAGTTAAAAATATGATAGGAAAATATAAAACAAACATGTGTTTAAAATTTTTATTCAACGCATTCGTTAATGAGACAGCCACTATGATTGGTTCAAAGGACAGTACAAGGAAGAGAAATATATTTAGTCACTCAAAGGGATGCCAAAATAAATTTCCTTATAGATGCAAAACTGGTTAATACCCTATGAGGCAATAAATGGTAATATTTGGTGTTATCCCTTTTCACCGCAGGGAAATCAATTGCATCTCTCCTGGACAAGATTTATTTACATCCCAGTGGAGAGGGATTATTTACATTTCTCACAGACAAGAATCATTTGCAATGCTATTCATTTTTTACAAGTTAATTTCTATCCCTACAGAGTTGTAAAATAGCCTAGTTCAAGAGCCAGCAAGACAAACTACTGCCCATGGGTCAAATCCAGCCCACAGCTTGTTTTTGTACAGCTCACAAAATAAGCATAGCTTTTACATTTTTAAAAAGCTGCTTTTAAAAAGCAGGGAAGAAGAAGAATATTCAACAGTTAATGTATATGTTCAACAAAGTCTAAAATAGTTAGCATCTAGTGCTTTCCAGAAGTTTTCTGACCCCTGGCCTTGTCAACAGGCTACACCCTTGTAGACTTAGATAATCCCTGGAGGATTTGCTAGCCAATGTTTGTGTTGTAGTGAAAGAAAACCATCCTCCCTTTTGCCTATTTTCAAGTTTTGGATAATTTCCTTGACACTATCTTTTATGCCGACCTACAAGACTGTTATGAGCTCAGCTTAGCTAATGAAGAAAACTCTAGAATGTCATACGTGTATAAAGGGGTGCTGTACCTTAAGTGAAGGGTTGGCGGTTTTCAGAAGTAAACCTTCAGGGTATGACAAGTTCATAATGGCATCCACCCAAGGTGGCCTCTCCAAAGATATTTGGAAACCCTGAACTAAGATGTGTTTGCCTCCATGAATTCTTCTCCACTGTGTCATCTGCAAAACCACTAGGTTTTATAAGAAAATCTGCACTTTTGTCCTCTAGCATTGACTCCTAAATCATTAAGAATACTGGGCCTTTTACTGAGTTTGTATTTTTTTTAACTACTCAACTGCTTTCCTAATGACAGCACTGTCATCTCTCCCCCACAGCCCAGTCACATGCCATCATGACCACCGTGGTATATTAAACTTTTTCCCATGCCAACCAAGGCTTCCTGAAGCTATTAATATGCTTTTTAATAAATGAGGGTGATTAATAAAATCAAGCAACTCTCTCTGCTTGCCCACTCCAAAATAAAACTCCTACTGATAATATATAAAAATCCATTCCAGCTTTATGAAATATACCATTTATCTCCATTAGTTGGTTTACTAGTATCTATTGACCTCCCACTGCGTCTGAAACATTCTGTCATATATTTTAGCACATAGAAAAACGGGAAGATCCCATCCATGCCCCAAAGAAGCTCAAGATCTATTTTGAGAAATGCAAAACATAGATCAACAAGGGCAAACCCATGAAATGCAAAATCCAAAGTATGGTGAAGTCAGCAAGGGTGATATCCTACCATTTGGAATCAAATAGTTCATGTACGTAATGCCACGAAATAGTCAAAGAGACGTTTTCCATTTTGTAAGTATCTTTGCAAACATTAGTTACCACCATGAAAAATCAGGATGTTTCAGATCAAACAGAGAATTACTGTTTTTCTTAAAAAGGTCCAATGAGCCGACAAATCCAGACGGACATGGTCATATGGCAACAATCAACTAGATTCTTTTTTTTCTTTTTTTTTTTTAATCAACTAGTTTCTTATTCCTCAGAGGATGGAAGAGGGAATCAGCAGCATAGCATCACCTAGGAGTTTGTTAGAAATACAGAATCTCAGACTGGACAGCTACATTCAAAAGAATGAAACTAGACCACTTTCTTACACCATACACAAAAATAAACTCAAAATGGATCAAGGACCTAAATGTGAGACCTGAAAACATAAAAATCCTAGAAGAGAGCACAGGCAGTGATGCCTGTGACATCGGCTGTAGCAACATTTTTTTAGATATCCAAAGGCAAGTGATATGATAGCAAAAATAAAGTATTAGGACTTCATTAAAATTTTAAAAACTTCTGCACAGCAAAAGTAAAAGGAAACCTACAGAATGCTAGACATATCTGATAAAGGGCTAGTATCCAAAATATATAAAGAATTTATACAACTCAACACCCAAAAAACAAATAATGAACATAGAAAATGGGCAGAACAAATGAACAGACATTTCTCCAAAGACATCCAGATGGCCAACAGACACAGGAGAAGATACTCAATATCACTCACCATCAGGGAAATGCAAATCAAAACTATAATGAGATATCACCACACCCTGTCAGAAGGGCTAAAATCAACAACACAAGACCCAAGTGTTGGCAAAAATGTGGAGAAAAGGAACCCTCATGCTCTGTTGGTGGGAAAGCAAATCCATGCATCCACTGTGGAAAATGGTATGGGGGTTCTTCAAAAGTTAAAAATAGAACTAACCTACAATCCAGTAAGTGCATTACTAGGTATCTACCCAAAAAATACAAAAACATTAATTCAAAGATGTGTGTATGTGTGTGTGTGTGTGTGTGTGTGTGTGTGTGTATATATATATATATATACACACACATATGTATATATATATTTAAATAAATCAAATAATCATATATAAATAAATACATATATTATATAATTGAATAAAATATTCCATTATATATATACATATATAGAATGTACATATATGTATATATATAATGGAATATTTTATTCCATACATTATATATATGTATATATATAATGGAATATTTTATTCACCCATAAAAAGAATGAATTCTTGCCATTTACAACAACATGGATGGAGCTAGAGAGTATAATGCTAAGTGAAATAAGTGAATCAGAGGAAGACAAATATCATATGATTTCACTCATGTAGAATTTAAGAAACAAAACAAATAAGCAAAGGAAAAAAGACAGAGAGAGAGAGAGAGAAAGCAAGAAAGACTCTTGACTATAGAGAACAAACTGATGGTTACCAGAAGGGATGTAGGTAAGGGGATGGGTGAAATAGGTGAAAAGGATTAAGAGTACACTTATGTTGATGAGCACTGAGTAATGTGTAGAACTGTTGAATCACTATATTATACACCTGAAACTAAATAGAACACTGTACGTTAACTGGAATCAAAATTAATTCCAGCCTCCCTTCTCCAGTGCAAAATTATAGCCCCAAAGACAAGGTGCCCAGGTACATTGTAGGCATTCAATAATGAGAGCATGGATGTAATAACAAGTAAACCAGTGAGTGGAGGAATGTCCTATTAAAGCCAGAACTTCAAGTGACAAATACATATTTGCCACCAGGTACTGTGCTAGGCCACGGGGACACAAGGGAAATAAGACATCATTCTTACTCTCAAGGAGTTCCCAATACATCTGGCGACGCTGAGAGATAAGCCGTAATTGCAACATAAGAGAATGTGGGCTACAACAGAAGTGCAACTGTTATCTATGGCTTTAATAATGCTGCATACCAAACAACCACAAAACCTCAGTGGCATGCTATAGTTATTACTTATTGATCACGAATCCAGGGTGGTCTGCCAAGGGACTGTTGTTCTTGGCTTGGCTTGATTACATACCTGGGAGCCGATGCTCTTAGCTGTACTGACTGGCTCACCTCCATGTGGCTCTCATTCTCCAGCAGACTGGCCTGGGCATTTTCATGGTAATGGCAGATATGCACATTTTTATAACTACAAAATGCTTAAATTTTATTTTTTCTTTAGATAAGGCAAAAACATTTTCCCAAGAAAGTAATGCCATTTTGCACAAAGACCAAAGGAACTATATCTGTCTTGTAATTTTGGTTTGTTTTCCAATATATGAACTGCCAACATTGCTTCTTCACCTGGCAGCGCTTCTCGGTGATGCCCTTGGCTTTGAACCCCAGAGCAGGCCGCAGGCATGGCATGAGACAATTTGAAAGAAATGACTCACTGCTGTGCCAGACTATGGGAACTGACCAACTGGAACTGACCTTCAAAATCCTACCAGGAATGTGGAGAATACTTGGAGTTTTGTTGTGGAATGACTCAGAACCAGCAGAGACACTCAGTGGCTTCGTCAAGTCTTTCTATTATGTCCACTACCATCTCATTGGCCAAAGGAAATGGCATGATACATTCAGAAACAGAGGACAAGCAAACATAGCCCCTTCTCGATGGGAAGGGCTTCAAAGTCACATGGCAGAGGGTGTGGACAGAGGAAGAGAAAGAACTGGCCCATTTTTGTAACCCACCATAAGAGGTATGAAAAAAAGGGCTGCAAACAAAAGCACAGGAAAATAATTTTGGAAGCTTTTCCATTCCACAATTCCAAGATAGTTTTTTCTAAATACTATCTAAACCAGAAAGCACACTGCCATTCAGAGCCATAGAAAAATAACAAATAGAACTTACTGAGCCCTTTCAGTGTATCAGGCCCTGTGCTAGGCTCTGCACATGGGCCAACTCATCTCTTCCTCCCCGACGACTCTAAGACGTGTATGATTACTCCAGTTATACATGAAGAAACTAAGGTTCAGCGAAGTTTGATAACTTGCTCAAGGCTGCACACCCAGGATTCAAACACTCTGGAGCCCTGGTTCTCCTCAGCTACCACACAGAAATTAAAGTTATATCCATCACTTTGTCCTTCTTTTTCTTGCTGAGAGAGGCTATGTAATGGTTTTCAAATATAGATCATTTCTGGCCAAATGTAGAGTCCCAAGAATTAAAATTTCAATAAGTGAACCACCAGGAGTAAATTATAGTACAGGTCAGCCATGAAATTGCAGTGTGTATATTTAGGGCTATTGAATACAAACAGACAAAGCCTATTTGTTTTCTTTTTCTGTAATATTGAATTTTTAAATTGCTTCCTTGGTTCAAAATGTTCTGATGCCATTTGTGTTGTGTCAGTTGCAAAACAAATTCAAGTAATCCTGAAGAATGTAATGATCATGTGTCAACCAAAGACGAGGGCTGTGGTTTTGCATGGTATGAATAATGCATTTTTAATGAAAACATTTCACTTCTCAAGTTTGAAAACTGGAGCCTAAGTATTCCCTCCTATCAAATTATTTTGTTCTGGGCAGGCATTTGCCTGACTTTGCTTGTAACTTCAAGACACAGGAAAGGAAGAAATCGAGTCCGTAGACATGAGCATTCGGGGTCACTTGGTGTTGAGTTGCCATCAGAGAAAACTTTCTCACTCTAAGGAATTAGATTCTCACGTGGTGTGACCCATTTGCTGTCTCTCCTGAAATACACAATTTTCCATCTGTTCCAGAAGTTGGCTTCTATCAATGTCTGGTGTGGAGTAAAAAGCTCAAAAAATCAAATGAAGCCTTGCCTCAGCAATCCTGTCAAATTCCCTAGTGGAACTTCTAAAGTGGCCCACTTTTCAAAGTGACATAACAAGCAATGAGCCATTTAGTGATTCAGCTGGAAATACAAAGGCCAGGCTGTTTATCCTTAAGCATTTTCATAAAGAAAAGAAAAGAAAAAACAAACGGCAAGGAGAGAAGAGAAATACAACTTTTTCGTATGATCTACATCAGGAATGGAAAAGGCTTCATTTCAAATGACAGCTCCGGTCAAGCAGTGGTTCTGCCTCGAGTGCTATGTTGAAAAGAATTTTGAGGTCACATAGGGACCTAACGGGATCTGTGTAGCAATCAGTTAGTAACGTCTCTCTCCTTGCGCAAAGAGACATGGCAGCCCGTGTGCCATCTGGGCTTCGTTCCTCCAAAAGTCATAGTTGCTTCAACATTCATTCATCTAGAGTTATCCAGTATGTTTTATTATATACAGACAACAGAGTAACTATTTTAATGCTCAGCATAACTGATGGCATTAAGGAAATGAGTTGATATCAGCACCTTTCCACAATGGGCCACTGCCTAGAAAAGTGATCTAGGGTTTTTCTCTACATAACAACATAAGAAACCTATAATATGCTTAAATTTTTTTAATTCATTTATTTTTAAGAGAGAGAGACAGAGCATGAGTTGGGGAGGGGCAGAGAGAGAAGGACACAGAATCCGAAGCAGACTCCAGGCTCTGAGCTGTCAGCACAGAGAGCAACGCGAGGCTCAAACTCATGAGCCGTGAGATCATGACCTGAGCAGAAGTTGGATGCCTAACCGACAGAGCCACCCAGGTGCCCCAATATGCTTACATTTTTATTCTTCACATTCCAGCTCCATAAAGTAGGCTTCACCTAATAGGATTTCTCTTTAGAAATAAAGAGTTGCTCTTTCCTATTCTTTCCCCATTGTTTAGAAATCGAGGGTTAAAAAATGACTATGTGGCTACGTCTTTTCTGCAGTCCCTGAATCAGATCAGCGGCTTTCTGCTGGACACGTGGTCAGACAATACTGAGAGCTTTGTTCAATAAAAGCAACGTAACCCCGGAGTATGACTCCAAGGACCACAACAGATCGTTAAGTAGAAATCAACTGCTTTTTCTTGTCTGGTACCTCATTAAAGTTCAAAAATAATTGTTGTTCGTACTAGTTAGCGCTTATTATACATCTCTCCTTATCACCTTGTAGTACCTGGGTGAGAGAAACAGCCTTATTGATTGATGTCAGCAGACATGTGGGAACAAATGATACTTTGTTCATTACATAAAGGTTGGCCCACACAATGGTGCGCCTGCCATGGCAGAACAGGGCAGCCCTTGGCTTAGCCCACGTCTAAGCAGGAAAGGATAGGAAACCCATTTCTCTTTTCTCTCTTCTTTTCATATCTTTCTTTTCTTTCCGTTCTTGTTGTGTGTTCTTCCCTTGCATTTTCATTTTCAACTTTCCTCACCCTTTGTTTCTGTTCAACTTTTCTTTCTGCCTTCTTTTTCTTTACTTTTTGCTTTGACTCTTACCTTCCTCTTCTCCTTTTTCTGTCTACACCATTACTTATTTCTAGCCATTGAGACTGTGAGTTCAACATCCATCGAGAGTGCTTTTTCACATGGTGGCACATTTCCTGTGGTCATGGTAAAGCTCCTATCAGGTCCTTTGAAGAGAAGGGATTTGTGGTGTGTTGGGGGGGGGGGGGGCATGGGGACTAAAGTGGATGCAACCAACCGCTGAGCTGGTGCTGCTATTGCTTAAAGACAGTAAAAGAAAATTCTGCTCCTAACAGTCCTAAAGGTTCATGCAAAATAATGTGATAAACTGTGGCACTGGGAAGATTTAGATGGCAAATAATTTTAATCCATATTCTAGTTCTTTTTTATTATTAGATTCATAGGATTTGGGGGGAAACGTGCCATTCCTTGGTTGCAGCCAATTTTGCCCTGATTCTCAGCTTGCCCCGCACCCTGGGCTGCTCACCTCAGATAGGCAGCGGAGGGAAGGCTCAGCGGGCTCCGTGGGCCTGCGGTTTAAATCAGTGGTTGGTCGTGGCTAAGAGCCTCAGAGCTGAAACTTCAGTGGAGCCCTCAAAGTACTTCAGCCCTGCTCTGTGATAGACGCTTCTTTCTTGTTTTCCCGCTGAGTCCTCAGTCCCTATATACCCCATCTGACTTTCCTGAGAGAAAGATTTAGTATAAAACCTGGATCTGTGTTTCATTTATTATTTAAAAAGTCGCCTTTCTCAAGGGCTTACAGATATCAAGATTTTTGCATAAAGTAATCCTGTTTAACTTTCACAACAACCTTCTGAGGTGAGAACCGTTGTTGTTTCCATTTAACAGATATGGAAACTGAAGCCTGGACATGGAACTTATTTGGCCACGGTCACATAGCCAATCCGTCGTGCAGCCGTGACTGAAATTTCGCACAGCAGTTAGCTGCAAAGCCCTCGTTCTTTGTGTCTACACTCAACTGCCTCCTTCAAAAGACTATTGTACAATGACTAACCTCAAGCCCACAGAACCCCACAGACTGGGTACCCAACCTCCAAGGTCCCGCTCAAGTTTCATTTTCTCTATGAAGCCTTTTCTAATGCCCCAGCCTGCCAGGGTCGATCTCCCCACAGACAACTGGTCAGCATGCGTTCACTATTTTGTACTGAAATGTCACTTCCTTTTTCCCATTCTCTCTGTCTCTCCACCTAGACTATGACCTCCTAGAGGGTCAAAACACTTACTTCCACTTCTTATTTTTGTCCAAAAAGGAGAGAGTTTGGCCAGGCGGGCTCTGCATATCAGTGTCATTTGTAAAAAATACAAATGGCTGACACCTGTCCCTGGCTTCCTGAAGTGGCCTCTCCAGGAAGGGCCCAGCGTCTGTATTCTAACCTATATCACTAAGTTCTTCTGAGGCACAGTGAAGCATGTAAACAACTTATCTACAATATCTACAACAGGTTTAAGCAATCTCTTCTCAAAAATGGCTGTAGAGTCCAGTCATAAATATTTCTCATGACCGAACTATGTTTCTCTGCCTCCCATAGCTCCTGATAAAACAATAGGTCTGGGGCGGTCCCTCGTGCCCTCAGGTAACCCAGACCCAAAGTGTACTAGGCCCCTCAAGTTTAAAGGCAGAGTCTGACCCAAGGTTTTTCCATGTTTCCAGGGGAGGTAGAAGGCCAGCCCTATGCTTACATCCTAGGGAAAGTTAAACACCAAATGCTCTGACAGAGGTGTGTGTAAAATGCTCTCTGAAACCTGCAAAGGAAATAGGGAAGGCTCCTCCAAGGAGGCTGAATTGGTTGATAGATAAATAGATGTTGTCAAGTGGGACTGGGGATAGGTAGTGATTGATTTGGGAGGAGGTGCAAGAAGGCAAAGAGGGGGACCCAAAAACATCTGCTGCTCTTTGAAGCAACCCTTAAATTGCCATTAATAGAGAATTGGTTATAGCCAATAATATAGCTGTACAGTGGAATACTAGACAGATGGGAAAAAATGAATGCAGAACTACAGGTACTAATTTGGAAACACCTCCAAGGTACATTGTTTAAAAAAATTTTTATTCAAGGTACAGAATCACATGAATCGGATGATTCCATATGGGCCGAAAAAAGAAAAACCATGGGGGGAGACTGTGTACATACACAAACATTTGTGTTAAGGCAAGAATATTCTGGAAATATACATGAAATGCACTGGGAAGAGTGCCAGAAGGATAGATGGCAAAATAAAGGCAATGTTTCAGGATGTGCCCTTTTATACTGATGCAGGTTAATGTGTGTATATTAATTCTCTGTTTAAAAACTCAGGTAAGTGTTTTAAACATATTTTGTTGGTGATCAGATAAAAGGAAAACCAACGTCACTCTACAGAATTGTCTGCTATTCTGGTAAAAAGTGACCCATCACTCAGGTGTTCAAATAGCACCTGGTCAATTGCCAGGCCAGATGGTATAGACAGGGGGAGTGATGGATTCAAGCAAGTTAGTTGGATGAGATGACCTTCTGGGTACCAAACCACCTGAAAACTTGAAGAGCCCATGTGCAAACATCTGGGGGCAGGGCTTGCATCACCAAATTCCACTGAACAAGCCCATCATTGGCACAATAAACTTATTGAATCCAACATCTTATTAAAATGTCTATATTGTGAGAGTCTACTCATCTATAACAAAGCCACATTAATCGAAGATTTAAATGAAGTTAAATTTGTGTTAACAAATACTCTAAAGATCAGAACCATTACTTTCAACACAGGCAGCCAGCACTCACTGCAAATACTTTTCTCCTGTACGGGATTCCTTGGCGTCTGTTGAAAATGGCTTACCCACTGCCCCTCATTATCTCCCTC
This sequence comes from Acinonyx jubatus, assembly GCF_027475565.1. NCBI lineage: Eukaryota > Metazoa > Chordata > Mammalia > Carnivora > Felidae > Acinonyx > Acinonyx jubatus. The sequence goes on from NC_069383.1 coordinate 119,620,580, forward strand.
CAGCCTGAGGAGCAGTAATCTCCTCATTCCTGCACAACGCCAGGGTGGCATTGCCTTTGTGATGTGATCAGGTAGCTTTCTCAAGAAATTCCCTTTGAGCTCCTCATAGTTAGAAAGAAATTTCCTCTGCTGCCTGAAACCCACTAGTGGGTGTAATTTGTGGCATTATGCCTCACCACCAGGAGGGTGAATGAAGGCAGGAACATTAATCAAATTTGGAAACAACAAAGAAACAGTGGGCTCCGAGTGGATCAGCATATGATTAGCAGCCCACAGTATCAGAGTTTAGAATGTGAAAACTGGAAAACCTTGGGGCTCAGTTGTGTATGTATGAGATTAAAGTGCCAATCTGCATATCACCCTGAGGGCTTTGACAGCAAATATCACCTCCAAATGCATAATGACAATGCCATTAATTTGCTACTTGCTTATATTTCCTACCTCTCTATCATGAGCTACAATTTTTCAGAAAACTGTAAATTTATCAAATGTATATAAATTTGATATCATCCTAAGCATGGCACCAATGGCATGGGGGTTTAATAAGTGCTTCTAGCCAATGAGATGTTTGTTGAGCATCTACTATATACAAAGGGCACCCTAGGGATGCATTGTTGGATGTTTCACCAAAATAGGTAATCGCTCTGTGTGGTATTTTTTTCCACCTCTGGGCTTTTCATACATTTCACCCTGCCAGAAACATCCTCAATCTTTCAAGATTCTATTCCTCCTTTAAGACACAGTTAAATCCCTTCCCTTCTGTCCCCAACCCCCCAAAATCTTTCTCCTTTGAGACCCAAGAGTGCTTTGAATGTTCTGAGAGTATTCTTTATGAACATGATTATATAACAGTTCCTTGCATATATTTCTAATTCTCCCTCCCAGAGGTAAGGATTTAATTTGCTTGATCAGTATCTTTCTGCATACAGTACCCAGCACAGATCCCCATAAACATCATGTTCTTAATATTTTCTTAAATAAAGAATAGGAACTACCATCTGATAATGTACTGGACTGAAAAGTCCCATCCTCTCCCCCAAAAAACATGTCCACCTAGTCCCCATGAATTGCTTATTTGGGAAAAGGGTCCTCGTACGTGTGATTAAGTTAAGGTTCTTGAGGTGAAAGCACCCTGAATTAAAGGTGGGTCCTAATCCAATGACATGTATTCTTTTTTTTAATGTTTATTTATTTTGAGAGAGAGAGGGAGAGAGCACACATGCAAGCATGTATGAGCAGGGGAGGAGTAAAGAGAGAGGGAGAGAGAGAATCCCAAGCAGGCTCCATGCTGTCAGCACAGAGTCCGACTCAGGGCACGAACTCATGAACCATGAGACCATGACCTGAGCCAAAATCAAAAGTCAGTCAGTCTGACTGAGCCACCCAGGTGTCCCATGTACTCTTACAAGAGACAGAAGAGAAGACAGAGACACAGAAAAGGCGAAGGCCCCAGGAAGTCAGAGGGAGAAATCACAGAGATCCTGCCATAGCCAAAAGCCTGGAGTGCAACAAACCTGGAAAAGGCAAGATTCTCCCCTAGAATTTCTCGAGAGGATATGGCCTTGCCAACATCATGGCTTCAGACTTCTGCCCTACGAAACTGTGTGAGAATAAACTGCTATTGTTTAAGACTTGACATTTGTGGTAATTTGTTACAGCAGTGATAGGAAACAAATACAGATATGGTCTCTGTCTCTAAAGGGATTATTGGGGAGACAGTGACATGCAGAGTTTGTAGAAGGATACTGACACATAAAAAGACAACAGTAAAGTCAGGTGTTATTAGGTGCTAGGTGAGTTGCACAGACTTTAGATACCAGGTGCTTGTTCATTCTGTCAACATTGATTGATCACCCTTGAAGCTCCAGGCTCTCAGAATTCAGCAGCAAACAAGGTAGGCAGATTTCTAGCCTCACAGAACTGGGTAGAAACCACCAAACTCAAAAGCCTACAGAGGCCATGCAGGTGATAGAAAGTCATAAGGTAGGGTGAGTATATCTATCATCCACTTTCTCACTTTTGATACAACAGGGATATAGAGAATTATTTCTTTGCTTTAAGAAATATCACCCATGGGGCACCTGGGTGGCTCAGTGGGTTGAGCGTCCGACTTTAGCTCAGGTCGTGATCTCATAATTGGTGGGTTTGAGCCCCACATCGGGCTCTGTGCTGACAGCTCGGAGCCTGGAGCCTGCTTCGGATTCTCTGTCTCCCTCTGTCTCTGCCTCTTCCCAGCTTGTGCTCTCTCTGTCTCAAAAATAAATAAATAAGCATTTAAAAATAAATAAGTTTAAAATAAATTTAAAATATCAGCCACAAGACTGATGATAAGGAGCAACCAACAGTCAGACCTCATTTGGTGTCAAACAGTAGGGACAAGTAGAGACAGTGGAAAACTGCACACACACGTCCCAGCTGAAAGGAAGGTTTCACTCAAGCCCCAAGTGCCACCACATGGAAATGAGATTTCTCTCCTACAGAAACGAGAGCACAGTCTTGCCCGAGTTTTACTCTTAAGAGAAATGAGAATCCCAGGGTGTTTATTGTCCCCCAGGTTTATTGAGAAATACTTAACATACGTCACTACCTAAGTTCAAGGCACACAACATAATGGTTTGACTTCTACATATTGTAAGAGAGAATTTCAGATTTTTTACTGCAATCTCCTTTACATGAGGCTCAACTGTTTAAAAAATGGCTGTACATGCCAGAAAAGAGACCAATGTACTTGATCCAGCCGTAGTGCCTTCAGGGTCCCTGATTCAGATATTAAATTAGTTCAAAAGAGAAAGATCTCCCTATGAACTGTACCAATCAAAGAATGCCTCAGAGCCTGTGAGGCCTGACCTGGGCCTTTAAAAGCAGGGAATATTGTTGGCAAGGAAAGGGAGACTATTCCAGTATGTACAAGTCTCTCATTGAATGGGAAGCTACAATCAAACATTCTCACAACATTTCCAAGCCTGAACCGGACATAAAGATGGAAATGTGTAAGGTGCATGCCAGGCAAAGAAGAGAGAAATGTGTCAACTGTAAGAAAGGCTGATAAATGGAGATAAAGCTTGAGTTCAGTGAGGGAAAAACCCCTTATAGTGATCATTTTATGGGAATTCTAAAATTCAGACATGTCTTAGAGGGAGAGAGAAGGAAGAGCTAAAGATTCATTTATGCATTTATTTATTTACATGTGTGGGGCATCTGCTAAGTGCCAGGAGTTGAGGATACAGCCCTGACTAAAGCAGGCAAAGCCCCCATCTTCCAACAGCCTCTGTGCCAGTGAGAGAAGAGAGAGAATAACCAAATAAACATGTAAATACATAATACGTCAGTTGTGCAAGCCATGTGAGTATCTGAGGAGGAGTTCCAGAAAGAGGAAAGAGCCAGTGCAAAGGTCCTGAAGTGAGACTGATCACAGCATGTTGGAGGAACAACATGTGAGGCAGGACTAAGAGGTTCTGTAATCGGGGCACCTGGATGGCTCAGTCAGTTGAGGGTCCGACTTCAGCTCAGGTCACGATCTCACAGCTCGTGAGTTCCAGCCCTGCGTCAGGCTCTGTGCTGACTGCTTGGAGCCTGGAGCCTCCTTCGGATTCTGTGCCTCCTTCTCTCTCTGCCCCAACCCACTCACATTCTGTCTCTGTCTCTCTCAAAAATAAACATCAAAAAAAACCCTTTTTTTTAAAAAGATGTTCTGTGATCATCCCCTCCCCTGTGTTACTCCCGTGATTATATACATTTAATGAATTTTGCTGCTGCAATTAAGATTTCCTAATTTAGTTAGGAAGATTATCCAGGTGAGCTTAACTTAATCATGAGTGCTTTAAATTTTTTTGTTTGTTTATTTATTTATTTATTTATTTATTCATTTATTTATTTTGAGAGAGAGAGACAGTGAGAGAGAGTGGGGAGGGGCAGAGAGAGAGAGAGGGAGAGAGAGAATCCCAAGCAGACTCCACGCTGTCAGCCCTGAGCCCCATGCAGGCCTCGAACTCATGAACCATGAGATCATGACCTTAGCCGAAATCAAGAGTCAGACACCTAGATGCCCCCATATGAGGACTTTAAAAACAAGAGAGCTTTCTCTGGTCATCTGCAGAAAGGAAAGTCAGAGAGATTCAAAGCAGGAGAAGGATCCAATACAATCGCTGGCTCGTAGGATCCCGTGCACGCTTGCTGGCTTAGATGTGGGGGGCACCACATGGCAAAGAGTGTGGGTGGCCTCCAGAAGCTGAAAGTGGCCCTCAGCAGACAGCCAGCAAGGAACCGGGGACCTCAGTCCTACAATTGCAAGGAACCGAATTCTGCCAAAAATCTGAATGACTTTGGGAGTAAACTTTTCCCAAGAGCCGTGAGATAAGAGCCCATACCAGCAGGCGAGCTGACTTTGGCCTAAGCAGAAAATGTAACTGAGCCTGCCCATACTTTTGACCTTGAGACCGTGAAGCCATAATAAATAGGGGTATGTTTTGAGCTGCTCCTCTTGCAGCAATTTCCCACACAGCAACAGAAAACTAATAGAAACAGCGAGAAGGCCAACGTGCCAGGAGTGTAGTAGCAAAGAGGGCTGAGAAGATGAAATGGGAAAAATAGCCAGAGGCCAGATAACACAGACCTCTGTGTGCCTTGGCCAGGCCCCTGGACCTCCACCAAATGAGATGGGATGGCCCTGGAGGGTTTGAGTAAAGGGCACATGGCCTTGACCTGCTCCTGAGAGCTCGCCCAGCTAGATGAACGGACATCCATGGAAGGCAAATCTGCTGATGGGGTTCCCGATGACCTCTGGAGGCCCTGGTAAATACTCGATTATAACACCTTCAGAAGAAGCCAGCAAAACAAATGGAGAACTGCCAGAGAGGTTGAGAGATGGACCATATCAAATACAGCATTAAAGATAGGCCAGCCGGTGAGAAGAGGAATCTATTCGGAGAGATCACACAAGGCAGCCTGAAATGCAACCATGCCTCTCACTGCCTTCAGCTCTTGCATGCCGTTAGACAAAGGCTCTCAGCAGATATGTTTCTCTAACAAACATATCTGTACCGTACAGGTCCAGCCTCAGGGAATATCTGAAGCTTGCCCCTACGCCATCTGGCAGATGATTAACGTGTGATTAAACCTGATGATTAGCCATGGCCAGGAATCTGATCGCTAATAGTCAGAGACTCAGGGGGCAACTTTTATTGGCAGTTGAGTGCTTTGCCAGAAACTGCCTCCCAGAGGGGGCTGGGGATTGGAAAGATGACTAAGGAGCCCCATGGTGAGAAAAATTAAACTGTAGACCCATGAGATAATAACAGCAATAGAGACAGAGGCAGAGCCTCCCACACGCACACCAAGTCAGAAATACCTCAGGTATAATTAAACCCTAATCCAGAATTTAGCACCTTTTTGTAATAAGAATCTTTACTTGCAATCCTCAGCATTCTGTTGCCTTGGCAAAAAAAAAAAAAAAAAATCTCTAAACATTCGGGAGGTTTCTGTCCCATTTTCAAAGAACAACCCTGGTGAAGATGCCTTTAAAAATGTTTTGTAGGGAGGCCTGGGTGACTCAGTAGGTTAAGAGTCCAACTCTTGATTTTGGCTCAGGTCACCATCTCACGGTTCATGAGTTCGAGCCCCATATCAGGCTCTGTGCTGACAGCATGGAGTGTGCTTGGGATTCTCTCTCTCTGCCCCTCCCCCCATGCACATGCTTTCACTCTCTCTCTATTTCTCTCTCAAAATAAAAGAATCTTAAGTAAATAATGTTTTCTATCTTGAGTGACTACCAATGAATCCTCCCTTCTCCAGTAGAATTGGTTCACATCCTCTCTCTGCCTTCCCCCCACCCCATTTTCACTGGCAAATCTGGGGTTGGACCCTCAGTGGGGCCGCAGCTGTAGGAGAGTGCCCCAATAAGAAAGGACCATGATCTCTATGTCATGTGCTGCCTGGGCAGGATGACTTTGAGTGTCCACTGTCTAGACTGGCAACATTCTGCTTGCCTTTGGTCCTGGTCCCTGGGAAAGGTGGACCCCCACATCAGGTTAACTTCTTGGATTTGGGATTGGTGACTTATGCTTTCTTGATTGATTTCTGATCAGTTTTATCTCAACCACCACTTTATGAGAACTATTTTCTATTTCCATTCTTACCCATATTTGCTTTCTCCTGGCTTCCTGTTCTCTCTTTTCAAGATCCATGGTCAGAGCCCAATGTTGCTAGGAATAAACTAACTAGTAACTCTGTTAGCCTAGGAATACTTGTGATTCAATCACAAAATGTGTTTGTTATGATTTGGACGATAACACCTACAAGGCACTGTGCAGTATGGTTGGCACATGATAAATGTTGAACAAACATTAGCCATTTTTAGCAGGAAAACTGGTGGTTGAGTGGAAAAGGGTAAGGATGAAACCCAGAAAGAGTGTGTTCATAGGAGAGGAGACTTAGGTGTGAGAATAGAATTTCAGAATCCTGTTTACACGCAGTGGACCCCCATTTCATGAGGATCAATTCAGCCCTATGTTCAGAGAAACACAGACGTAGCCTTTGAGTTGGCTTAAAGCCATACAAGTTTGAGCATGCTGTATTTGAAAATACTAGTGATGGAAAACCACTTTAGTCCTTCTTTACCTTTCTCCATCACAGTGATGATGATCACGGTATCTTCCTTCAGTAATTATGTATCATCAGGGCACTGGGTCACCCAGTCAGTTAAGCATCTGACTCTTGATTTCGGCTCAGGTCATGATCTCACAGTGTGTGGGATCGAGCCCCATGTCTGTCAGTGCAGAGCCTGCTTGAGATTCTCTCTTTCCCTCTCTCTGCCCCACCCCTGCTCACACTCTCTCTCTTTCAAAATAAATAAATAGGGGCACCTGGATGGCTCAGTTGGGTAAGCATCCAACTTCAGCTCAGGTCATGATCCCGCCGTTCACAAGTTCAAGCCCTGTATCCGGCTCTGTGCTGACAGCTCAGAGCCTGGATCCTGCTTCGGATTCTTTGTCTTCCTCTCTCTCTCTGCCCCTCCCCCATTCGTGTTCTCTCTCTCTCTCTCTCTCTCTCTCTCTCTCTCTCTGTCAAAAATAAAACATTTAAAAAATTAAAAACAAAACAATACAAAAAACAAAATAAAGAAAGAAACATTAAAAAAAGAAAACAAAAAGCCCTCTTTGAAAAGGTGACATTTGAACTTGGGTTTGAGGCAAATGAGAATAAACAAAGGAAGGAAGGAAAAGGAGTAAAGCAGAAGGGAGGCCTGTGGTAGGGAGAATGACAGTAATCATTGGCTGCTATACACCAGCCCCTTTCCAAGTCATCCCATCTGACCCCACAACTCTGAGAGGAAGGTACAATTTTTCCAGGCAATAACCGAGGCTCAAAGAGCTCAAATAAATTGCCCGAGGCAAGTGACAATGCTGACTAATACCGAGTCGCATCAGCGTCTAGCTGTGGTGCACAGCTTTGTTTTGGAAACCCAAGGTCAGAGCGAGGTGATGGACCAGAACCAGGAAGAACAAAAAAGACAAGCCTTCCGGGCCAGGGGGAAAGGCCAGCAGCCACTAGGACTGATTTCAAAGGGCTCTATAAAAGAGAATTGTAATAATCCTCACTGTGCTCTCAGCGATGAGTGCCAGGCGCTGCTAAGCCCTCCAGGAGCAGCTCTCGTGTCCTCTTCCCATCTCCCCTTAAGGCAATCGGTGCTGCACCCCTGCTTTGTGGATGAATAAGGGGATGGAACACCCCCTCCCTCGCAGAGACCCAAGTGGAACCCCGATTTCAATCTGGGATGCTGGCTGCCCAGGCGAGTGATGAGGGAGACTTAAAACCATGTCAGAGGAGCACTGACCAGAACACGGTTGACCTGGAGGAAAGAGTGCAACAGAGGCAGGCATAGGACAGTGCAAGTATTTGGAGGGTTATTGCTTAGGGAGGCTGGGTTAGATCTGTTGACCTCAGAAAACAGAACTCAGATCAGTGGTTGCAGTGCAGGCTGCCAGCACCCCACTCAGATACCCCTTCCCAGGCCAGTCCTCTCAAAGCCAAGTTGCTGGGAATGCTAGTGACACGTTCTCACAGGGGCACCCTTTTCTGAAGAATTAGCACGGGGATGTACCCCAAAGCAACGGAATGTTTGCTCTGACTCAGCTACTGCTTCCCAACCGAATTTTGACACATATAATGACTGTCTGAAAATCCAGCGCCCTCTTCGTACAGCTCGCTTTTAGTAATAACTACAGCGCAAAACAGTGATCTGGAAACAAAATGAATTCCACAGTATCCTGATTCTCCCCAGAAAGCAGACACAGGTAATGGAGCACTCAAAAAATACCGTTTGGGAGTTCCTCCCTGCCCGTATTTTATTTAATCCTTGGGGCTTTCCCTCCCTTGAATAATTAACAAGTCGGTGATTTCTAGTCTCTTTGCACACCTAATATTTGCCTCCTTGGTTTCATCAAGGAAAGATGGAGGGAAAAAGCAAGGATGTCTGACTGTAGCAAAAAGCAGTTGAAAAAAACATTAAGCCAAGATCAAATATTTATGCTTCAGCTAGCTAGCTAACTGATTGTAATATCAAAGGATAATAAATCATTTGAAAATGGGGAGAAAAAGCGATCAATGCGAATAGTATAATTTGCCTTTCACCAGGAGCTCTTGATTTTTGTTGGTGTTGTTCATCTAACAGTGATATTTTCTGAATTCTTTTTTTTTCTCATTTAAAAATACTTTCCATTTCCCTCCCCCTGACCACTCGGATGTGCAGTGTGATCACAAGAGCTTTTGTGAAGGAGGTATTGGGTTCCATATTCTCTACACTGGGAAAAGGGGCATGTGTAGTTTTCTTTAGCTCTTGTCTTTTTCAGTGACTCGTGCTGTTGTTACATGATTAAGAAATTGATTGAACTTTGAGAGACCGGAGCATTTCAAAGAACGGCCTTGTTCAAATTACAGATTTCAGGAAATGAGGCTTAGGAGAAACATTAACAGCTGCCGACTCACCAGTATTTTTCATCCCCAGCCACCCCTCCCTCCCTCCCAAGCCCAAATGGGCACCAGGTAATAAACTAACTACAGATAACAGAAGAAACAATTTGATGCTCTTGACCATTAGTGTTTTCTAAAAATCTACCTTTTTAGTATTTGAAACAGTGCCATTCATCTTGCTGTATTTTTTAAATTTGTATTATGTACTTCAATTACAAAACCTTCCTAGGTAAGTCTGCAACAAGGTCATCCTTGGAAGATAAATTGCCCTACGATTCATCACCAGACTGTGAAATGACCTGATCCTTAGCGCTTAAGGAATGTGGTCCTCCTGATGTTTAGAATTTATTTGTAAAAGCTTTATTGAGATAAAATCCACATACCCATACAATTCACCCATTTGAAGTACACAATTCAGTGGTTTTTACTACATTCACAGAGTTGACTTCCTTTTGAGTAACCACAATTCTGTTGTTTTAAAATGGTCTTTATGGAGGAAAAGCCATAGAGAAAATCTGAAAGACCGTCTAAACTCAAGAACTTTGAACTCAAAGAATCAACTGCTACTTTTCTTCCACCCTGTGGCTCCTTTCTTTGTACATGTTTAATTTTATTTTTGGACACACTTATTGGGCCCTTTCCACCACCAAGTCCTCCATACCTAGCGTTAGTACAGAGGTACTTCATTTAGCTGAAAGATGCACATTTGCTCTGGGAAGCATAGTTGGGATTTTGCTGCTAGAAAATAAAACCTCTGCTTCCTTTGGTTTTCCTTACAGACATTTTTGGGCACAGCTCATTGCAGACTGATCTTTATGACTTCATTACTTGCTCAAGGCAAGTGATTTATTATTAGTAGCACCAATATAAATTCATAGAGGAAAAATCTTTATAAAATATCAATGAACCAAGTTTTACTTTTTACACTTTGTGCTGCCTGGGTGCATGTGATGTGCATGCACACACACACACACACACACACACACATTCAGTTGTTCACAGCATGGCTCATGGGTCTGAATCTGTTGCTTTTTTCCTTTTATAATAGGAGATAATTAAATGTCAACAGTCATCATCCAGGCGATTCCTGTACACTGTTCCTTCTCACTCCAGGCTTCCTGAAATTCTTGGAGGAGTAAGTCCTGGGAAACTGTACTTTAAGCAAATTTTCAGTGTGCCCGGGTGGCTCAGTTGGTTGGGCAGTCGACTTCAGCTCAGGTCATGATCTCACAGTCCATGAGTTTGAGCCCCACATCGGGCTCTGTTGACAGCTCAGAGCCTGGAGCCTGGTTCCGATTCTGTGTGTCTGTCTCTTACTGCCCCTCCCCTGCTCACTCTGTCTCTATCTCTTAAAAATAAACATTAAAATTTTAAAAAATAAACAAATTCTCCAGGTGATTCTGATGGCCCAACATTGGGAACCAAGACTACTCTGTCACATACCAAAAACTAGATATTCAATGCAAGCAGTGGATGGCTTTATGGCTGATATTAAGGGAGACTGATGCACCAGAATTAAATCCTAAGCTGCTAGAATCTGAATGTTTGTGTCTTCCCAAAATTCATATGTTGAAATTCTGATTCCCAAGGTGATCGTATTACAAGGTGAGGCCTTTGGATGTTGATTAGGACATGAGAGTGGAGCCCTCATGAATGGGATTAGAGACTTCATAAAAGAAGCCCCACCTTGGAGCCCTTAGGTGCCTCATTTGGTTAAGCAGTTAAGCATTGACTCTTGATTTCAACTCAGGTCACCCTATCATAGTTCATGAGTTCAAGCCTCACACTGGGCTCTGAGCATTGGACAGCTGCAGAGACTGGTTAGGATTCCCTCTCCCTCTTTCTCTGTCCCTCCCAAGCTCACTATCTCTCTCTCTCTCTCAAAATAAATAAATAAACATTAAAAAAAAAAAAAAAGAGGCTCCACCTCTGCCCTTCTCCATATATCCCTCACCTTTCCTGGAATGTAAGGACACAGCGGGAAGGCACCATCTTGGACCAGGAAGTGGGCTGCCACCAAAACCTGACCATGCTCCTACCTCGAGCTTGCGAGCTTGGAGAAGCAAGTTTCTGTTGTTCCTATGCCACCCAGTCTGCGGTATTTGTTACAGCGGCCCCGACACACTAATATACTAACTCTTCTGAAGTCGGACGGCAGCAAAATCGACAGGTATCTGTTCTATGTCTTCTCTATGCCACATTCAGGGACTAAATATAAACAAGACTTGACCCCTGCGTCTCATAGGAATCTGGACATGTAAACCAATAAATTACAATAAAGTATTAAAAGTGCAAAACTAAAAATCTGTATATTACAAAGCCAATGGGGAAAACTTTTAAAAACCACCTTCGGGTTTCCTGTATCTCCTCTTTCTTTCTTCTGACCTCCCATTCCCCACCCAAACAGAAGTCCCACACACATCATACACACACACACACACACACACACACACACCACGTATACACATGCACACACACCCCCCCATATACTCCCCACTCACACATCACACACAAAGGCTGCCAGATTTAGCAGACTAAATATAGGATGCCAATTAAAGTAGACTTTCAGATAAACATATTTGGGACATATTTCCACTAAAAAGAAATTCATTATTTATCTGAAATTCTGATTTAACCGAGGGACCTGTCTTTTACTTGGCAACTCCTCACACCTGTTTCTCTCTCTGTCTCTGTCTCTCTCCCGCTCTTTCTTTGAGACACGCACACACACACGCACACACACACACCCCTCTACTCTACTTTCATGTAGATCTTCTATACTGCTGAAAATCCCCACAAGAGACTTTGGAGTCACTATCTTTTTTACCTCTCTATATTTTTTGCTTGAATTTTCATAACACATCTATTGCATTTGAAATGAAAAATAAAAGCATTGTTTAGAAATTGCTAAATGCATATGTAGTCCCATTAAGCCATCAACATTCCTAGGAATGTGCCCCTGCTCACCAAGTTCATGGTCCACTACAGAGAATGTCTTGTTTCTGGGAAACTGTGGGAGCTTCAGAAATGGAAGAGCATAGGTCTAGTAAAGAGGGCAGGTAGGAATGGGCACTGGTGAAAGCAACCAGGAGGACCCTTGGCACGGAGACTGCTAAATGCATTGGTTGTGTTTTTAAATGGCAAAACCTACTACAAACCAGGACGGCTACATTTGGCTGTGTGGTACATGCACTGTAATCATGGCCAGCCCAAGGCCAAAGGGGCTGTGCTTTGCTTGCCCTTCCCCCACATCCAAATGCTATCTTTTTCTAATTTATATAAAGTCCCCATGGAGGTTAACAACCCCCTCGGCAAGTTAGCATTAGGAGAAATTGTTACGTGCTAGCCAGGGTGCTAACTGGCTTGAATCACCATTCCCCGCGGAGGTCTCCCTGTTACAGAAGGAACAGCACTCCAGGAAATTCGGAGCAGTGGCAGGAAACATGGGCACTTGCCTAGTGCATACAGTGGAAGCTGTCACCCCCTCCCTAGCCTGGCTTCCTCACACTGAGCTCCTGAGGGAGGGGGAGGATTGTGTTTGTCAAAGGTGGCCGTACTATGCTCTTCTACACTGTGACTCTCCAACCTGAAATCCTGGTAGGGTTGCATGGGCTTCAACCAATACAGTAGCTCAGAGTTGACACAGATGGCTTTGGAGGCTAGGTCAACAGGTGAGACAGCTCCATTTCTGAGCCATCCTACTCTGGGCACTAGATGTGCAAGAATGAACCTTCAGGAGACTCCTGCCCCTTTCACTGGCATCACCATAACCTTTGAGTCTTCCCAACTGGGACCCCAACATCCCAGAATATTGACACACCACTTCCACTGTGCCTCGTGTGATCTCCTGACCCACAGAATCCATGGGTATGAGTCACTCTATGTGCTGCAGTAACTTTTTACACAACTTTAGCACCTAGAACAACAGAACGAAATGCCACCTCACCTACAAACCCGGGGAGGGCCAATAAATTCTGTCAAAGTCTAGAGACAAAGTGGTATAATCAAGGCCACCTGCAATGTCCTGAAATCAATCAGATGGGCTGATTCCCTCCTCGGCCTAAACAGTATTTCAAGCCAATGCGATCACACCAAGACAGAAAGTGCTGGACATAAAGACTCAGCAAAAGTGGCTTTCCTCTCTCATTATTGCCTGCCAGAAGCCATGCTAATCTACATCAAGACTTTCCCACCCTGCTCCTAACCTCTGGGAAAGTTTGGTTCCTTCAATACTGTCAACAGCGCTGGATCTCCTCAGCAAAGTGGCAGGACAGAAAACTTTGCAGGTACCATTTTAGGGCAACTGTTCCTGAAGGAGAGGGAGAGTTTGATGCCTTTTAGTGCTCTTCCCTGGAAAGAAATTTTAAAAGCTGTAGTTCTAGTCCATCACAAAACTCTCTTGGGCCCTTTTTGGCATAGAAAGTAAAAGCTTCTCTGTAATATGTATAAGAACATACCTGAGAACAGATATAACAAGCAAGCATGATTTTTAAATGAAGGGGAGTTCAGCAGACAGTTTGCGAACATTAAGAATTTTCTTACTTTGTGTGGGCAGATTTGCAGCCCATATCCAGGAAAAGACACAGAAAGCTTAGGAAACCCCACAAAAAGACTGTTAGAAACTAGCTCCAGTTTGTTAATTCCATTGATCACCCATTAAATAAAAAAGTCACTACATGATGGTGTTAGGAGTCTCAAGGGTAAGGGACTTTCCTGAGGGGCTCCTGGGACATTTGCATATAGTTTAAATAAGCACCTTGGATTATTTTTAATAAGGTCCAAGAGGAGGCCCCAAATCCTTTCTGTACCTTAATCATATTCACAATTTAGGATACTCATTGTGTCCAAGGAGTCGAATAGCCAGGATTCGTGAAAAAGTCTTAGATCAGTTGAAGAGGTTGTGCACAACTATTTAGAAACAAAAATAATGGTACTCATCTTTCAGCAGGGAAAACAAAAACCTCACACTTGGAGCCTCTGCTAGTAATAAGCTGGGGGGTGGGGAGATAGAACTGGTAGCATGTTTCTGACACTTTGCTTCAGCCAGCTCTGTTTATATTAAATACTAATAATAGTCTTTAGTATAGATGTAATTAATCTGGGATCCCTTCTAAAAGGATGTCATGCGAGGTACTTCCAACTCACCCAGAAGTGACATGATGCAGTGGTCCAAGCACTGGCAGAAAGACAGCCCAGGTCTCATCAGTAAGACTTCCGCTATAAAAATATTAATGAGTAAGTTCTCTAGGAACAGAAACAGCCCAATGGAAATGCTGAGAAATGTTTTCATCATCATGCTGAGGGTCCCTATAATTCTTTATGATGCTATTACTACCATTGAGTAGGGTTGAGTGGGGTAAGCCATTTCTCCTTAATTACCCCCCAAAACAGCAAAAGTATTCCCCTCTTTCCCAGGAGTAGAAAGCTCTGAACCATTTCCCATTGCTGTTCTGAGAAATGAGTATCTATCCTACTCCAGCTCAGATAAAATGCCTGTTCCTATTCCATGGATAGCAACTAGGTTTCTGACCTATTTTCTCCTCGTGAGGACTGTAGGGAGAGAAGGATTCTAAGGCCATGTCTGGAGTTATGGGTAAGAGTCTCATGATTGATTAATGATGTCTGCAAGGGATCAGGGAGCAAAGACATAGGCTATGGATTTGTCATCCTGGCTCTGACCTAAGGTGAGGGGAAAGCCACTATCCCCAAAAACAACAGGACTGTTCCAAAAATCAGTCATAAGTTAGCAGCAGAAAATGTAAACAAATGCTTGTGTGTGGTGGGTTTTGTTTTTTTTTTTTTTTTTAATATTGCTCTTTTTACACCACTAGCACTTGACAGGGGAAGAAAAAACTGTGAAAAATGAGTCCATTTTATTACACTCTCAGATCCTGCTCCTGATTCTAGGGGGATTAGCGTTAATAAACCTGAGATGGAAGATTGAGTTGTAGTTGCCGCAATCCCCATTTTATTTCGTTACAGATAATATGTACTCACCAAAAGTAACTTTATTATTCTTCTGACATCTCTTATCCAATTCAGAAATGGGCAATTCCAGCCATGAAATGTGTGTGCTGCATGCCAATATTCCCGGAAGCTGGGCAAAAGCCGGCATGCTGACTGCACGTAAAGAAGGATTTGGACTTGGCATCCCCACGCCTCCAAGCAGCCCCTGCGGCCCTGTGATCAAGCTCACAGGAGCAAGTTAGTAACAGCCGCTTCCTGCTTCTCAGGTGGGTGTGAAGGGGCAGAAATAATTGAACGGCTTGGGACTCCCCTCCGCTTTAAGGGCTGGGGAACACCTCCAGGTCAAGCACGGCCTAGAGTTGCCAACCTCAGCCCCCAAACATTTAGAGACTCCAAACTGACTAGGGAGGAAATCAGGCTGTGCCTTAGGCAAGGAGCTGCAGTAGACCAGTAGTCCTGAATTCCGCATGCGCACTGTCCATTAGCCTGTTCTATAACGGTGGAAATGTTCTGTAAGCTGCCTGCCCAATAAGGTAGCCACATGTGTCTGCTGAGCACCTGTACTATGGCTGATGTGCCTGAGAAAGGTGGAATGCTTGATTTTAGGTCATTTTAATTGATATAAATTATTTAAGTAGCCTCTGGTGACTTTGGTCAAGCGATTTAACATATCCAGCCCTCAGTTTTGCTTCCTACAGACTGTCAAATCCACCATTTCTTTCCTTCTGTCTGCTAGCACTCTAATCTGTCTCTCCCCAGGATAGCCACCACGGCCACTTACTTATCATCCCTGCTAATTGTGGGTGATGAGCACTTATAAAAATCAGACTAAAAAAAATCTATAATAGTTTCCCAGTGCTCTTCAGGTAAAAAAAAAAAAAAAACATAATCACTGAGGGCGGCTGGGTGGCTCAGTTGCTTAAGCATCTGACTTCAGCTCAGGTCATGATTTCACAGTTTGTGATTTGAGTGCCACTCTGGGTGAGCCCTGCTTCTCTCTCTCTCTCTCTCTCTCTCTGCCCTTCACTCACCTCACTTGTACCCTCTCTCTCTCTCTCAAAACACACCCACAATCACTAATGTGGCCAATTTATAATACCCTGTGTGGCCTGCTCCCACCTACTTCCCCAGCATGAACCCTCACTACAATATCCTTGACCCTGGGCTCCAGCCACTCTAGCCTTTCCCTGTCTCTTCAAGGTCCACACTCTTTTCTGCTCCAGGGCCTTTGCACATTCTTCCTTTCTCATTCCTTGCCCTCCCTCATTCTCCTCTCTCCCTCTGCATTATTTACTCTTATACATCCTTTAGAACTCAGCTCAAGCATTACACTTCTGGGGAAGCCTCTAGATTGGTTCCCAGTTCTTTGTGGTAAAAGATTACAGTCCACCCTTTCAGAACACCATTACCTGTCAACTTCAAGTTCATTGCTTTCATTATAAGGGAGAACACAGTCTTACCAGAAATATAGTCATATCTTAGAGGGAGAGGGAACAACTGGAATATCTAGGAGATTTGGGGGGACTGGTTTAAGGCAGCTTTTTCAATGCAGGGACTGACTGGGCGTTTGCAAGTTTCACAACAGAATCACCTAGGACTGGTGAACATAGCAGGGCAAAGGTTTTGAAACAGTCCTGAAGAGTCATTTGATGAGCCTTGTTAAACAACCTACTGCCCTGAGAAAGGGACACTTACCCTAATGACAGCTAGTTGGGAAGACCCAAGTTGGATAAATAGATTTTCCCAAACAAACAACACAGCTATTTGTAATTTTGGCTTCTGGCATCGTGTGTGCTGTTACACACAGTCAACAGTAAAGTTTTCTTAGTGAAGATGGTGACCGGAGTAGTGGCAAGGGTCTGTGGCTCAGCTTGTGTGGGAATTTGTTAAGTATGCATCTCAGTGGTTATTTGGTTGATGTCTCTCTCTTCCTCTCGGCTGTCAACCCCATGAGAGCAGGAACTGTATCTGCTTCTTGAATCACCACTGGACCCTAACACTTGATGTTGTATGATTTCTGGCAATAAATATTTGTTTAACAAATGAACAAATAAACATAAGGAAGAATTGGACCAGTGAGATTCTGTACAGGGTGAGGGAGTTAGGAGAAGAGTCCCAGGAGGAGCAAAAGGGAGTTATTCAGAGGGAAGGATAACAGCACAGAATGGAGACCATGCCACTTGATCAACAAACATGTGTTTCCCTGCAGACACGCTCTCAAGACTCAAAATTGTTCCGCCTTCTGTCTTCAGTATCTGTAGCTGCCTATTCCTTTTTTTTTCTTTTTAACTTTTTTCTCTAAAGTGTATTTATTTATTTTGAGAGACAGAGTAAGTGCATGCATGGGAGAGGGGCAGAGAGAAAGGGAGAGAGAGAATCACAAGCAGGTTCCGTGCTGTCAGCCCGGAGCTCAACACAGGGCTCACAAACCATGAAACTATGACCTGTATAGCTGCCTATCTCTATTTCCTGCTGCTTCTGCCAAGGTATCTAGGCCCCCTCGACACCGCCTTTGCACTTCACCATTCCTCTACCAAACCCTTAGATCAATCGCATACCATCCATTGCTGCAGTTAAAGTCATGCAGCCTTTCTCCCAGAAGCTTCTTCAGCAGGAACTTTGTTTCTTGTTGTGGAACCAAAGGTGTTTCCACTATGAAGGGAACTTGAGCAGTCTCCTTCCCCCACTGCAAGTAAGCAGAGGGTCATCTCACAAACCTTCTGTGAACCTCTTCTCTCTACACAGGTACTTCCTGAGCAGGCCTGATGCAGACAAGAGGGCTGACAGCACTGGTGACCATCGTCAGAGATCTCTGCCGGCAGGAGTTCATCCTGCAAAAGTTCTTGCAGGCAGTGTCACTGTCCCTCCTCAGTGCAGAGTGGATTTAGGACTCCTGTGTAACAAGGACTCCCTCCTTGACCAAACTTTACTCAGGTTCTTCTGAGCCCTCTTGTCAACTAGGTCCTGATTTTGACCTTCATGTCCTTGGCACCCCACCCAGATCCCCCTTCCTGCGAGGATCACTCATCCCTCCATCCCCCATAGCACCCAGTGGGAAGGTTGGCCACTCATGGTACAGTTCCCTCTTCTCTAGAAGTCCCATCTCCCAGAAAGCTGCAGGCTTTTGCCACCCACAGGTGGCCGACTGCCTGGCAAGGAGACAGCACTGTGGTGCCAGGACCAGATTCCCTGTATCTCCAACCTTGCCCTGTTCTTTCCTCTTAACTATCCTCCTTCCCCCACTCCCTTCCATACGTTTTTATCCCCCACTCAGGGAATCCAAATTCCTGTCTCAAGTTCTGCTTTAGGGAACTGACCTAAAAGAGTGATAAAAGGTACAAGATGCAGGGCTGGTCCCCCAGGGCATATGCCAAGTGCTGGCACACTATTGCAAATGGTAAAGACCAAATATCCAAGCAATAGGAGTTGGTGTGGAGGAAGTAAAAACAATGGTCCTATACGGAGTATTTGCTGTGTTGGAGTTGGCATTACAAACTCAGGTATTTTAAAAAAAGAAAGAAAAAAAAAAAGGACGAGAATGTAGCTGATAGTCTCCTTAAGACTCTCAAGGAGGTAGGTCAAGGTCCATCTTTAGACCATGGCCACCAAAAGCATCATGTTGATAAGGGTTCTGCTCTTCACCCCCAGATCAAGAGAAGAGAATTATAATCAATTAGCAATAGACAGTCTCAACACAGGAGTGAAACAGCAACACAGAATGCCTTGAACAAGCCATCTCTGGATTGCAGAAGTGAGAACAGTCTTTGGAGTCAGGGAGGCCCATGTTAAAATTCTCAAACAGCTGCTTCTTAGCCCCAGAGCCTTTAGCAACATTCAACTCCTCAGTCTCAATGCATTCCTATGGCTGCTGTAACCAATCACTACCAACTTGGCAGCTTAACACAACACACATACTTTCTTACTGTTGTGAAGGCCACCAGTCCAGAATCAGTTACACAGAGCTAACAACAAGTTGTAGGCAGGACTGGTTCCTCTGGAGGAACCCCCTGGCCCCTTCCTCCATCTTCAAAGTTCATCACTCTTACCTCTGCTCACATCACCTTCTCCTCTTCTGAGCCAACTCACCCCCTGCCTCCCTCTTATACAGACACTTGTGATTACATTCAGGAATGACCTGGTCAATCCAGGATATTCTCCCCCTTCAAGGGTCTAACTTAATCACATCTGCAAAGTCCACTTTGCCATGTAAGGTAACATTCACAGGTTCCAGATATTAGGACCTAGATTTGGAGGAGCCATTATTCAGCCTACCATACTCAGTTTACTCAGTTCCTGTGCAGTGCGAATACGCCTGTCTCCTCACGGTATTGTTCCAGTGATTATAAAACTCAAATATAAGGCCCGTTTCTCTTCCACAAGGATCCAAATTGTCTTTAAATCCCAGCCCCAGCCCTGTGCAATGAAGAATTTGGCCTTCCCCTGAGACAGCTCTGGACTTCATCCTCAGCTTCTGAGAGATAATCCATGTCATAGGAGTGTCTTTGTTTAGGGCAGAGACTGGCCATATTGGATCTTGGAGTGGGGCTGTCCATTCTTGATAGTCATGGGGTGAGGGATGGCCATGCCCAGAGAGACCAACCCTGATTTAGACTGAGGGCTTTGGTCTAGCTCTATCAATTGACCTGGAGACTGAGCTGAACCACAGAAGCAATCGATCAGTCAATCAATCATGCCTGTGTAACGAAGGCCCAATAAAAACAACACCAAAGCCTGGGTAAGCATTCCCTGGTTGGCAATATTCCATGAATATTGTCACACGTTGATGCCGAGAGGGTAACACATCCTGAGGACAATAGATACTTCCCATCTGAAGCCCTTCTAGACTGTGCCTTATGCCTTTCTTCCTTTGGCTGATTCACCTGTATCCATTTACTGTAATAAATTCTAACCAGGAGTAGGTATACTAGCTGTGAGGTCTGTGAGCACTTCAAGCAAATTAGCAAACCCAAGGATGGTTTGGGAAGGGCATTGCTCCCTTTAACTTCGTAGGGGCCCAGAATTCCTTCCCTTTGGTATCAGAGGTGAGGGAAGCCTTGTGTGGAAACTGTTCCCTTAACCTTTGTAGTTTGCTTAATGCAAAACAAACACCTATTAGTTCTGTGACTTTAGGCATTTCTCTGTGCCTCAGGGCCCCAACTTCAAAATGGTGATACCTGCTAGGGTCACTGTGAGGACTGAATTAGTTGATGTAAGTAAGCACTCAGAAGAGAGCCTGATGCATACAAACACTGGGTCATGTGTCCTTAATGGGGACAATATCACCAAGAGGGCAAAAACGGTTCTTAGAAGCAAGAAAAAAAAAAAATACAGACTTACTATTTTTATGTATAAGCATAGATTTATATCCAGTGCATAAACAGGTAAATAGTGTATCTTTGGTATTAGAATTTCATAATGGGAAGAGGGGTTGAGAAGGATTAGGAAAACTCTACATGTCTCCTTAGGAGGGGGCAACAATGCAAAAAAAAAAAAAAAAAAGCTGAGGAACACTGCCCTAGATGGATACCACCTGCAGTGATGGTGGTGACCGAGCCCCAGCATTCCAAATGGCTCAAACACAGAAACGGGTTCTTTCTGTGACTTGGGTAGTTTCCCAGTCTAGGGACTGGTCAGTCCAGATGGTTTTTCCAGAACCTCCACCCCCTTCCCAGGCTGTCAGTACTGGGATCTTGTGAGAGCTATTCTCAGCCATGGAACCGTGGAAACGCTTCTGGCCTCCTTCAGCTGCCAGTGCGCTTAAGCCTGGCCAGCCCTCCCTCACCCCCATCCCTGTTTTGCATATTATTAAAACCAAGTCATTCGGAAGTCTGAGCTGAGAGAACTTTACTTTTTTCCTCTTTGAAGTCTATTTTGAAATTGATGGATGTGTGAAAAACACATGCAATGTAAATGAGCTTCAAAATGACTGATTTTTCAGTAATTTTGAAAACACACACACATAAGAAAGTGTCCTAAGGGGGTGTCATCTATCTGCATACAATTTGGGTTAGAAAGAGAAAATCCTTATCAGTACCTTATTATACAGCTCTCAGCCCAGCACCAGGAAACAGTGTAATCTGAAACAATGAATATCATCAATGCTATGAATTCAATGTAATTGCATTTCATTGAGAAAAGGAAAAAAGTGTCTCTACTGGCACACATGTGTCTTAGAGTGGGGAGAAAGGGAAAGACAAGGAGCAAGAGCCCTTACCATCTGGGCTGTCGGAATAAGATGAAAAATAGAACAGCCAGTCACCCCGTCATTGGGAATTCAGTCACATGTCTCTGAAACACAAAATGTGAATACCACTAAGCTAAGGTAAAAAGAAATTGGCCTGAGGCTGGTTTTTCTCTACAGTCCAGCCACCCCTTACTGAACACCTCCCAGCCTGAAAGTGGCAGAGTCTGGAGTTGAAGCCACCTTCCCTGAGTTTCATATTATAACCCTTTGCGTTTCAACAGACTGAAGGAGGTGAGGCACCTGGGTGGTTCAGTCGGTTTGGTCAGCTGACTCTTGATTTCTGCTCAGGTCATGATCTCATGGTTCATGAGTTTGAGCCCCGAGCTGGGCTCTGTGCTGACAGCTCAGAGCCTGGAGCCTGCTTTGGATTCTGTGTCTCCCTCTCTCTCTCAATAGATAAACTTAAAAAAAAATAAAATAAAAAAAGACTGAAGAAGGTTCCACATGAAAAACTCAAGGATTGGTTCACCACGCTAAAAAGTCCAGGAGTAAAGGCTTTAGGCATGGCTGGATTTAGTGGTTCAAACAAGGTGATCAGCTCTCTCTCTCCTGCCCTCAGTTCTACCTCAGATATCCTCTCTGTTTTGGAGGCAGGGAGATGAATGCTGATTGGCTGGGCCTGCATCACGTGACTCCACCAAAAGGGTAAGTTAAGTTCTTGAAACCTTTTGGACTGAGGGGGGTGGAGTGAAGATGGAGACGGTCTCCCCAGAGCAAGTATTAAAGGGCAAAATACAGGCCTCTGAATCATCCCAGAGAAACAGAAGAGCCCCATGTCCCCTCCTCCACCCAGCATGCCAGCCCTTCACCCTGCTTTGCCTTCAAGCTGTTGCCGTGCTCTGACATTATAGCTTAAATTGATTTATTTCTGTGCTGGCACAATCCTATCACCATACCCTAGTACCCAGAAGAGTACTGGCGCATAGTGGCTGTGGAGTATTTGTTCAATAAAAAGAGTGAATGAATCAGAAACACCAAACCTGCCTCTCTACTAGAAATAACATGGTTTAAGGTGACGAGGCATAGCAGAGGGGAGGATACAAGATCAGCACTCTTAGGAGGTGCTTCCTAAATGCTCAGCGCTTGCACACTGGGAACAGTGGAGAACAACCCCACCTCCCACCTCTACCAGCCCAAGAATGGCAGGAAGTGGATAGGTTCTGGAATGTGCTACACCCGATTGGGAGGAAGACCAACCCTCCCTTGTGCAAGGTCACCCACCTTTCAAATGCAGAATCCTTGGGGCACCTGGGTGACACATTGGTTAAGCATCTGATTCTTGATTTTGGCTCAGATCATGGTCTCATGTTTCGAGGGATCGAACCCCATGTTGGGCTCTGTGCTGAGAGTGTGGGGCCTGCTTGGGATCCTCTCGCTTCTCCCTCTCCCTCTCTGTCCCTTCCCGGCTTATGCTGTCTCTGTCTCTCTCTAAATAAATAAATAAACTTAAAAAAATTTTTTTAAGTGCAGAATCCTTGTTTGAAGCAAATTGCCAAATTCCCACCCCCAGACTTTCCCGTTCTGTACATCTTGGATAGGACCCAGGAATTTGCATTTCAAACAAGCTCCCAGGTGCTGCCGCTGCTGCTTTAGGAACCACATTTTGAGAAGGAGCTTTCCCACAAAGACTGCATTTTCTAACTGTATTCCAGGGTTGGCGGGCAGCTTATGGATGGCAGGAGGCCATAGAAGGGTAGGACAGGAAGCGGCCTAAATGAGCTGCATTTGCAAATTTCATGAAATCAGTCCCAAAGGTAAGCCTGGAAATGCAGGATGTGGTGCAGGTTCCCCCCAGCAAACTCCCAAGGCAGTTTTCAAACTGTGATCCTCTGACCACAAGCCTCAGACTCCTCTGGAGAGTCTGTTACAAGGCAGACTCTGGCTCAGGGCCATCAGGAATTGTTGAGCCATTACACTGGGGATGTTTTTTTTTTAGATCTGTAGAAAGATTTATTATGAAGGATTGGCCTCACCTGAGTATGGAGGCTAACTTCCCCCCCCAATCAGCCGGCTGCAAGCTAGAGGCCAGGGAAAGCTGATGGTACAGTTTCAGTCCCCTCCCCAAAGCCTGAGAACTAGCGGAACCATGGAGGGAGCTCCCAGGCAGATGCCTGAGAGCCAAGAGTCCTAAAGTCTGACGGCAGGAGGGCATGGACGTCCCAGCTCAGCAGACAGCAAATTTGCCCTCTCTCTGCCTTTTTGTTCCATCCAGGCCTTCAACAGATTGGATGCCTGCCGGCATGGGTAGGATGATCTTGTTTGCTCAGCCACTCACCACAGGTGAAGGTGGCAGAGAGCCCAGGCCTGGCCACGTTTCCAGGAGGGAGATCACCATAGAGACCCAGCTTGGCCAGCCGTATTAGAATTGAACAGGAGATTCTCATTTAAACGTTAGAACCACTGCCTTCAAGGATTACAGAACATAGTTAGGTTAGTAGCGAACATTCTGTGAATCTTCTCTGAACCAGGGCTCACAACCACAGAGGCAGCTGATCTGATGGCAGCGGGAGGAAGAAAGGGAAGGATATCCCCATGAAACCCTGTGAGATAAGTATAATTTGCTCCATTTTACAGATGAGTAAACTGAGATTCAGGGAGGCTTAATAACTCACCCAGCTAATAAGGAGCAGAGTCCAGATTCAAACCTACAAAGTTGACTTTCTTTGCCACTTTCTGTCTGCCAGATTGGACAACCAAAACCTAAGGCAGGACAGTAACTAATAGAAGGGAAGGTTCAACAGGACCCAGAAGTGCCTCACATCCAGAGTACAAGCTCAAGGTGAAAAACCATGAAGGAGAGCCTACGGAAGCTGTCATCTGGGAATCTCCCAGTTGTGGGTGCCAAGACACAACCTCCCAAGTTTTTTCTAGAAACTGTATCTACCCAAATTCACAGCAAGCCAAAAACAACCTCACAAGATGAAAATTAAACCATCCACCTGGCTGCCGAGGCAGACCTGGGGCACATCCCAAAGAAAAACTCTACATTTCCCCTTTTTCTTACTTACCTACCCCTGGTTCTGAAATACCACCATTTAACTAAGCAGCTTGTGGTATTTACCTGGTCTCGCTCTCAGAAAACGAGAACCCCAAGACATATGGCATTGTGAGTCTTCCCTGAATAATACATACAAAAGAGTTTGTTCTCTGGAGGAAGACCCCATAGAGACATCTGATGCCATCACTGCCATCGTCACTATTACTCGTGTTTCAGTTAGCAAGCACACACCAAGAGTTCGATGCAAGATTCCAAAAGACCATGAAATTACATTTTTGCACGCTGAGTTTAAAACATGCCAATGGTGTTTTTTTTCCTGTACCACTGGTTGCTAAAACTATTTTTCAAAGGCCCCCTTTGAAAAAGTGAAACAAGAGTGGCCTCTTGTGGAAGTCATGGTGTCTACAATAGTTAATAGAGCTTGAATGACACAGGATCTTTGGAAGCCCACCAGAGGGACTTGGCCTGTTTTCAGTGTGGATGGGTTTTGAAACTGCATGCCTAAAACCCGAGGCCATGCTTGCCAACCTTTCCTCAAGGCCATGAATACTTGTGTCTCTTCCGTCCACTGCCAGCCTTCCTAGTCTGTGCTCCTCAATCACCCAGGTGGGTCAACAGCAGGTATTCTAGAAATACTCTCTGAAATTGGGCGTTCCGGTAGTCTTACTGGACACGTGTGGTGTATACTACTGTGTTTTCTTCAAATAGTGCTTTATTTATTTTTTTTAAGTTTATTTTCAGAGAGAGAAAGGGAAAGAGAGAGCGAGAGAGAGAGGCAGGGAGAGGCAGAAAGACAAAGAAACAGGGAGACAATCCCAAACAGGCTCCATACAGTCAGCACAGAGCCCAAAGTGGGGCTTGAACTCACAAACCGTGATAATCATGACCTGAGCCAAAACCAAGAGTCGGACGCCCAACCAACCAAGCCACCTAGGCACCCCCAAATACCACTTCCGAAGAAAGACCTTCCCCCCTGGACTGCTGTTCAAAACTCAGCTGCTAACTCACTGACAAGCCCTGGTCTACATTTGTGTCCATGAAAGGTAAAAAAAAGACTAAGGCTAGGATAGGTGTACCTAAAAGGTCTGAGGGGGCACAAAATCCTTGGTAGATTTCTCCACTGGATGAAGCACATGATTTTATTTTTTCCTATTTTGAAGAACATTTTGCCATTTTTCACACTATATCAGAACAAACTGAATTATGACTTCTTTTTCACAATTTGAAAAACCAGTTTCATATACAATGTTAAAATTCATTTATCATGAAATTTGACATGCACACCAAAGAGCATCTAAAACATGTGAACCATATAAAGAAGAAAATTGGGGGCGCCTGGGTGGCTCAGTTGGTTGAGTGCCCAACTTCAGCTTAGGTCATAATCTCACGGTTTGTGAGTTGGAGCCCTGAAACAGGCTCTGTGCTGGCCTCAGATTCTGTGTCTCCCTCTCTTTCTGTCCCTCGCCCACTCACACTCTATCTCTCTCTCTCTGTCTCAAAAATAAATTTAAAAAAAATTTTTAATAACAAAATAATAAAATTAATTATAAAAAAAGAAAAAGTAAGCAGTCATACCACTAAAAATGGACTCAGGATGAGAATGAGCATTGCCAGTACCCCTCTCTGTGCCTCTCCACTATCACATCCACACCAGGATGACCCCTAGGCTAACTTCTATGATAATCAATTCCTTGTTTTTCTTTATAATTTTCCACATGTGTTTACACATCTAAGCAATAAATTCAGTTTGGGTTGCTTTTCAAGTGTGTATAAATGGACCATTGTGAAGTGTGTCTCTGCTCTATAATATTTCCATTGAACAAGTCACTACTTTTGATGAACATTTGGATAGTGTCTCCCATTTTTGCCTTTGACAAACCATGCTGCTATGAATGGTCTCACAAGTGTCACCAGTTTCTCACATACAAGAGATCATCTAGACTAGATACCAGCAAACGTTTTCTGCAAATGGCCAGACAGTGAACTCGGGGGTTTTTGTGAACAAGATGGCCTCTAGCAACTATTCAACCCTGCCGTTGTATAGGAAAAGCAAATGCTGACCCTATGTAAACAAATGAGCATGAATGTGTTCCAATAAAACTTTATTCAAAAATACAAAACCAAACAAAAACAGGAGGCAGCTCGGATTTGGACCATGGTCCGATAGTCTGCTGACTCCTGCTAAAGATGACTCTTAGGAGTGACATTGCCGGGGCCAGCCCATAGCGTGACTCCATGGCAGCCCCAGTTGGTGCAGTGCACAGCCTGGCCATACAGGGCATGTTCCCATTCACTGGTGCTGGGGAATACCAAGCTCTTCCCCCCCGAGTGGAGGCATGAGTTTGCATTCCCACCAGCAGTGTGGAAATGTCCCCATCTCTCACATCCTTACCAGGGGCTGGTCTCATTAATTTTGCCAAATGCATGGGTATGCAATAGTTTTGCTATGCAATTCGCTGAAGAGTAGACAAGTCTTGAGTTCATGTATTTCTGATGAAAATACTACTTTCCCTACCCAAATTATGGAAAGAGCCTAAATGTCCATCAACTGATGAATGGATAAAGAAATTGTGGTTTATATACACAATGGAATACTACGTGGCAATGAGAAAGAATGAAATATGGCCCTTTGTAGCAACGTAGATGGAACTGGAGAGTGTGATGCTAAGTGAAATGAGCCATACAGAGAAAGACAGATACCATGTTTTCACTCTTATGTGGATCCTGAGAAACTTAACAGAAACCCATGGGGGAGGGGAAGGGGAAAAAAAAAAAAAGAGGTTAGAGTGGGAGAGAGCCAAAGCATAAGAGACTCTTAAAAACTGAGAACAAACTGAGGGTTGATGGGGGGTGGAAGGGAGGGGAGGGTGGGTGATGGGTATTGAGGAGGGCACCTTTTGGGATGAGCACTGGGTGTTGTATGGAAACCAATTTGACAATAAATTTCATATATTGAAAAAAAAAGAAAGAAAATACTACTTTCCTGTAAAGTGAAGATCATGCATTTCTCCTTGGGCACTTAAATGGCAAGAAGCCCGTGTTTTTGAACTCGCTCTTGCCCCTTCCCACAAATCCATACTTATATACTGCTGAGGGGACTGTTGGGTATTTCAAATCATACCCCTAAACTTAGAAAGATCCTCCTACTAATAAAAGACAGTCAACCAAGACTGGTGGTCGAGGCTGATTCAGGACTCGAACCCGCAAATGGGTGAAAGACCACAGACAATATTAAAACGTGAAAAACAAAAACCCTACTAGTGAAGAAAGCAGTGTGAATGGCTGTCTCTGTGTTTCTGTTTGTACAGAAACCCTAGTTCTTGTAAAACAGACCTGGTTGGAGGAGATGGGAGGTTCAGGGTCCCCATTCCCACCCATACTTAACAAAAGCTACAAGTTTGCGGTGGTGGTGTTGTTTTCATCTGTTTTATAAGTTCAGTCACTACATATTTTATTTGAAGACTTTTATAAGCTCTTTAAAAAGACTATAAACCACTGTTCAATGTTAATCACCTTACAGAGACCCGACACAAACTACCCCAGGTGGAGCATATATAATGCTGCTAGTGGTTAAGATTTAGGTGCTACAGTCAGAT
This sequence comes from Acinonyx jubatus, assembly GCF_027475565.1. Lineage (NCBI taxonomy): Eukaryota > Metazoa > Chordata > Mammalia > Carnivora > Felidae > Acinonyx > Acinonyx jubatus. The sequence continues at coordinate 119,648,352 of NC_069383.1, forward strand.
GTTCAAATCCTGGGCTCAGATTCTGACCCTATCACTCACTGGCTGAGAGACCTTGGGCTGATGCTACACTTCTCGGAATGTTTGACTGAAGCTCCCTCATTGACTTAGTCAAGTGTTAAATGAGATAATACATGGGAAAAGCTTGCCATGTTACAAACATGAAATTTAAGAAATGAATGCTAGTGGGGCATCAGGGTGACTTGGTTAGTTAAACGTCCGACTTCAGCCCAGGTCATGATCTCGCGGTGGGTGGGTTCGAGCCCCGCATCAGGCTCTGGGCTGACCGCGTGGAGGCTGCTTTGGATTGTGTGTCTCCCTCACTTTCTGCCCCTCTTCCACTCGTGCTCTGTCTCTGTCTCTCAAAATTAAATAAGTGTTAAAAAAAATGTTTGTCACAAAGACATGAATGTTAGCTGTTGCCATCTTAGTTTTTTAAGAACATAATCAGGAAAATAGTGGAATGGCCCTTCTACAACTCTACATAAACTCTTCTGGCTCAGAACCACTTGTCTTCTACTGAAGACGTAGGTTTGGCATGGCTAGATGATGAAAGGCCAACAACCCAATTACATTCCTTCTTTGCTGGAAGGAATGGAAGGAAGCTGAGGTTCTAGAACCAGACAGTTGAGGGTATATGTTGGGGAAAGGGCATACAAATGTGAGGCACAAAATCTATACAGATTAGTATAAGTATAGAGAATAATCAAAGAGTACATAACCCAAAAACATTAGGAAAAGAAGTAAATCAGGTCATTTTAATGAAACCATTGTCATTTTTATGAAATGTGTGCTATTATGGTATTTGTCAGCTTTTCAAAATTTGTTGTGATTTTTTTTTTTATCCCGCATACATATTTACTTCGGCATGTCTAGTTTTGCATTCGTAATTTTATCTTATTTTTCTCAAAGACATCCCTCCAAAACCTGGATCGCCCCCTACAAAACATGGGAAAGTTAAGAGTGTCTTTTGCACTGGAAGACTCTCCAAGGGGTACACGTGTCTTCAGGAAAAACGGTAAGCGAGATTCTCAAACTGTGGTCCCCACACTGGCAGCGATCAGGCTCACCCAGGAACTGGTTGGCACATGCAAATTCTCAGCCCGCCCCACACCTACTGAGTCAGAAACTCTGGGGGGTAGCCCAGCAATCTGTGTTTCTATAAACACTCCAAGGAACTCTAACGTCTAACATCCACCGCCTTTAAGGGACATTTCCAAATCCTTACCATACACAACATCAAAGTACACATTTGTAGTTGCACCGGAAAATGGCTCGGCTACGGCTTGACCTGTGACCTACCAGTTCTCAGTCCCCACAATCCCTGTCGGACCCGATGGGAGGGCACACCTCTCAAAGACCTGGAATCTCACTGCTCTGCGTGCACAGCCCTGGCGTGTAGAAATCTCTGGAGCACCAAAGGGACCATGGGAAATATCTGTCAGGAAACACTCTGCCTCTTCCCTTCCTGGCTTGTTGGCAGGAATACCTTGCTCAGAGCCCCAAGTGCCTCGTTCTGTTCCTGCAGCAAACACAGCAAAACTTCAGGCCGCCTTGCTCTGTGCTAGAATGCAGACATGAGAGGGGTCTCGTGTTAATTAACATGTTCATTAGGACAGAAAAATAAAGTTAGACTTTTCCCATCAGCAAATAAGCCTGTTAGGGCAGAAGAGTGTGAAAACCAGGACCTGCTTAGCCAATTAAGTTACAGGGTGGATATTTCCTCCAAATGAGGGGGTGAGTCTACAGCTCCGGAGTTTTGATGTAAATATATTTAAAGGAGGCAACAAGACAAAGACACTTTCTTTTAATGTATGATCAGAGATGTGTTGAAGTTAATATTTTTTAATTTCCTCGCACTTTGTGAGTATTTCAGTTCTGTAAGGTGCCTCTAAATTTAAAAATAACAGGTACAATGAGGGACACCTGGGTGGCTCATTTGGCTAAGTTTCAAACTCTTGGCTTCAGGACCTCAGAACTCTTGGCTTCATGATCTCACTGTTCATGAGTTCAAGCCCCACATCAGGCTCTGCATTGACAGCACAGAGCCTACCTGAGATTCTCTCTCTCCCTCTCTCTCTGCCCCTCCTCCACTCTATCTCTCAAAATAAATAAAGTTAAAAAAAATTTTTTTTTTTTAAATAACAGGTACAGTGAATTTGATAAATCGTGGAAGGCTTTTATGGGGTATATTTTATCTAAGAGAATGACAGTAATTACTGAGTAACAAATCTTTTTTGCAGAGGGGCTTTCTATTGGTTGGAGGGCAGGCAGGCTCATTGCCTCCTTCACGCATGCCCACCAGTACAGAGAACATTCTGATCTGTGCAATGCAGAGCAGCCTCAGAGGTCTTGATTACCAGAAGCTGGGAGGGCCTGGGTGCCTCAGCCTGGGGTCCTCGGAATCCAGAAGCAGGTTTACTGCCCTGTCCCAACCTCCTCCATCCCACCCTGTGGAAGGGGCCACTGGGTTCTCAGACCAAGGATTGAACAACATCCCTCTGGAAATGGCCCAGGCTATTCCCTGCAGCAAAGACCCCCCTCTCTCCATCCTGGGCTACAGCCAAGCTATTCATTCTGCTACTTAAGAGAGCTTGAAGTCACGGGTTCAGAGTGTTTCAACTGTGACCTAGGGTAGGGTTCTTACCGCCTAGTGTCCTCAACTGTAGAAATAGAATAATAGAACTTCTCTCCCAGGAGTCGGGTGATGCTTGAATATGGTAGGTTTTAAGCCTCATGTGCACAGACACACATGCACAAACACACACATGAAGGACTATATGATGTGCCAGAATGTGCCAGGTACTTGCCCACAATGCCCAAGGAGTGTGGGGCACAGGCATCTCTCTTAACCACCCTGCACCTCGCATTCTGGGGTCCTACGATGGACAGAACAGCAGCACATTTCCATGATTACACTTTGAGAGAAGTTGGGGTCCCTGGGTGGCTCAGTTGGTTGAGCGTCTGATTGTTGATTTTGGCTCAGGTCACTATCCCAGGGTCGTGGGATCCAGCCCCACATCGGCCTCTGCGCTGAGTGTGGAATCTGCTTAAGATTCTCTCTCTCCCTCTGTCTCTCTCTCCCGCTCACACTCTCTAAAATGAAATTTAAAAAAAAAAATTTTAACTTGGAGAGAAGTCACATATATAATAAGTATGTTAGCAGCTGGCACCTAACAGGCTTTGCTAAAACGTAGCTCATTCTGCTCTCACAAGAACACCAGGAGTTAAGGTGCTAGAATCTGGGGGTTTTTTTTTGTTGTTTTTTTTAAAATGTTTATTTGTATTTGAGAGAGAGACAGAGAGAGGGAGAGACAGAGAGTGACAGAGCATGAGTGGGGGAGGGGCAGAGAGCGACAGAATCCAAAGCAGGCTCCAGGCTTCAAGCTGTGAGCACAGAGCCCCACGCAGGACTCCAACTCATGAACCTTGAGATCACGACCTGAGCCGAAGTTGGACACTCAACCGACTGAGCCACCCAGGCGCCCCTGGTTTTACAAACGAGTAAACAGTGTGAGACCCTGACTCAAGCTGCTAATCCAGAAGGACAGGCCAAGGCTCTGGCCCAGGCCTCTTCATGCCAGTCCAAGTTCTTATCCCTCCTTAGGGTTGGGGTAATAATCCTACAACTTCTCCTGGGTATCAAATCCAACCCGACCATAACCTTAGGAAGTGCACAGGCAGGGCGTCCTGGGTGCCAGGTGCCATCTTAAGCATGCTACACATATGAATCCACTCAATCCACCCTGTACATATGGACTGTTGTTGTCATTCCATATAACGGATGGGCACACTGAGGCCCAGCAAGATTGTGGACCTTGTACAACCGGGCACAAGGCTCATCGGCGGAGTCAGGTCCACACCTCCTGCAGCGTGGGTCCAGAGTCCACTCTCGGCCCTGATGCTCTCCGGCAGTGTCTAGACAGGATGCTCCCACGTGCCACCGCTGACCAAGGGCACGGGTGCTTCCACCATCAAGGCCATTCAGCTGCACCTTTGGCATAGGGGCCCCACCTGGCCTTGTCAAGAGGGTGACAAACCCAAGAGACTTCAAAGACACAACCACCACCAACGTGTACGAAGGCGGTGTGCTTTAATATCAGCAAGGTGCTTCCTCTCCTTGTTACAACGCAGAGGTTTTTAAAAGCACCGTCAGAATTGCCCAGCCACAAAGGCGGGACACCAAGGTAGCACAGGGCAGAACCAACGATCTCCTTCCAGACCCCATCGCGACTCAGGTAGCTACAGGGATGGGGGCCGTCCTGCTGAAACCCTCCTGGCTCATGCCTTCCGCAGACCGCTGCCCCCACATTGACCGCATGTGCCATTACCCCACCTCAACCTGTAGGAGGCCAGCAGGAATGAATTGCCTTAAGATAACAGAGACTTGGTTCCAGAACGTAGAAAGACTCAGATAAACGGCAATGAGAACTGAGAACAGGTCAGTGGCTGGGACAAAGGAGGCTAATGCAGAGAGGAGGGCAGAGACAGGACAAAAATCATTACGTGTGGCTCTCGCCCACATGGGAAGGACAGGTAAATGGAACGTGTGACAGACAAAAACAGAGTGGTATTAGTCAGGGCTCAGCTGTGAAAAACAAAAAACACACAAAATAAAGTTATCATCTGGCTTTATGGTTTCCTTTTAAAGGGTTTCCCCCCTGGTTTGTCCTGCATGTAATGTGTATGTGTGAGTTTATAAAGGAGAAACAAAAAGACAATTCAAAAAAAAAAAAGAATCTTTTAATAAAAATTATTCATAAAAATCCTAATAAATTTCTAAGAACAAGATATTTCTTAGTACATTTATAAAAGAACATTTGGTCCTTTTACAAAAAGCTCCCTCTTAATTTAAATACATTTCTTATTTACAGATTAAACATAAAATATCATCTATAGTTGCAAAGCATATTGCACATTACAGAGAGAGAAGCATGTGTATGTTTTAATTGGTTTTCCCAGAGTTTCCAACTCCAGATTTTTTTGTAAAAACAGATTTACCTTTCTTGTGCATAATAAATAAAAATGCAGCTTGTGTTTTGCTATTTAAAACTAAAACAAAATACCTTTTAAAAAATAGTATTTCTCTGCCTCTCAGAAAGAAGGAAAGGGGGTAAGGAATCAGGAAGCTCCACAGGTACATTTTCCCGGAGTCACGTCCAAACTCAAGCAGGAACAGAACCCTGAGCCCTGCAAAACCTGGGGACACACAACCCAGCCAGCCCACCCTCTCTCTTTCACAAGGGTCCCTGCCCTGCAGGGAACAGGCACTAGAGAAGGAACTGGATGTCTGGGAACGGAAAAGGAAAGACCAAGATTTTCTTCAGAAGTCCCTGCTCAGGCACTCTGGTTAGAGCAATCATGCACCCTACCTTTTCACCATTCAGTTTGAAAGTGTCAAAAGGGAAAGACCCCCGGAGCCCTCCAGAAAGAAGAAAAGGATGTCTGATGCTAATTCCACAAGATCCAAAGCAAAGGATGACTGTCTGCAATCATTCAGTAAACTAAGCTAAGAAAATAGCTAAGAGGCTTTCTTTGGTCGGGGAGGGGACAGAAGGTGAGGGAAACAGGTTCAGGCCCTCAGATTGTATACAGACCCTCCTCTAAAATTCACCTGCACAGACACCACCTTGGTGCATGAACAACAACGACTTCAGTGACGTGTGTGTGCCCCCGCCCCGATCCGGGACGGCCTGAGAACCTGGGATTCAATCGCACAGACCAAGTTCCGGTGGAACTAACGGCAGGACAGATGTGCAAATGGAAGCTGGTTCTTCACAAAAGCCAGCGCAACTGTAAGCCAGACTTCCTTCGTCACCTACTCCTCAGGAAATGAGAGTTCCCTGTCACACTGAGCCTGCCCTGTACCGATTTAGAACTTTGTGGGAGGCGATTCAGACTCCACCCAGCCTAACTACCAGGCAGCTTTCTACAGCAGTTCTGTTAAGACCATCTTCCTCACGTCGACCAGAGCAGACTCTAGACCCTGGCTACACAGGGGAACTTGAGGTTGATGCAGGCCCACAGCTGTTCCAAAGGATGGCATCCATTCAGAATCAGGGCAGTCCTGGGGCAAAGCACTCCCCCCTCCGCCTTTCTCTACCCCATATCCTGCGACACAGAATAAAAGACACAGCAAAAGCCCTGCAAGATGTAACACAGCTATGGACATTCTGATCTCCAACCAGAACACGAGCAAGTTTTGAAGTTGGCTCAAAGAACCTTCGTTTCGTGGCTGGCACTAGGTGCTCATCTGCATGTAGCCCCACAGAGCACGGACTAGGCAGCATCACTCTGGACCGGGCAGTCTGTGAGCTCAACCACCAGGATGAGTCCACAGTATGTCGCTCACCCTCAGGCTCGCCAACTGGTACAAGGCAGTGCCCAAAAGGCAAGAGGGTCTTGACTCCGTGCAAGACACCTCCCGGGCCGCCTCCAGCCCCTGGGGTACATCAGCAGCACTCAGGCACACATCCCCATTCCTGAGCACGAGGGGGCTGCAACACCAGAGCAGGTGACAGGTTAAGGGCCTGGAGGAGAGGGTGATGTCAGAATGCCACACATCAATGTTGTCACAGAAGCTGGAGAGGGAACCCAGCAAGGCCACGAGAGAGGGCGGATGCATGGAGGACCCACTTTCCTCCCTGATGTGCCCCATCCTCCCAAATGGGCCATTTATAGTCCCACGTCAATGTGCCTGGAGAAGAGCTACAGGGACGCTCGGGCCTGTGTGCACATGTGTCTGTAAACGCGGCATTTTGATTTGACTGAGTCAAAGAAAACAATTAAAATATATTCTCAAAGAAAATTTTCTATTCAGTAGATAAGACAAGGTCGATAAAGAGAATGCCTCTGAAAAGAAGAAAAAAGTTAAGACAGAAGCATTTGATTGTGTTTACTTTAAAACAATTTGCATAGTAAATATTTAAAAGGTAGAGGTGACACATTTATTACTGAAAATCCTTTTTTTAAAAATCTCCAAGAACTGAATTCTGTCTTAAAAAAAAAAAAAAAACAAAAAAAACAGTAACACTTAAATTTTCAAGAAGGAATAAAATCTTTCCCTTTGATTGATATGCAATGGCTTAGACCACACTTCTAGTTTTAAAAAGATGAACGGGAAATCGTTGGAAGTGTGCAAGCAGGGACAGGTGCACAACATGACAGGTGAGGGTGGAGGTGTTCAAGAGACTTCCCAGCCTTTCTACTGGGGTTCATTTCAACCTCAGATGTTACACAAAGCCAGGCTGAGGGTTCAAATCCACCTCTGCTTCGTATGAGTATTCAGTGTAAGTTCAAAGACAGATACTTCTGTTCTGGCTAAGAAAACAACAACAAAGAAGGCGTTTGAGCACAACTTCCTCCTAATGTAGGTTTGCTTAAAAATATCAGGCTGAAAGTCAAGGACCGGCCAAGAATTTTCCAGTCTTCGTAATACTCATCCCATCCCCCTTTCACTGTGGTCCCACCATGTGGCAATACAAAACAAGCCTGTTACAAGCGTGCCAGCAGCTGTGACGACCAGCAGCCCCCACCAAAATCGAATAAGGCACTAATCTAACGCCTGTGTTACACAGAGAAACGGCTCAAGGGGGCAGAGAGTCATCTGATCATTTCTTCCTCCCTGACTTAGCTAATTGGCACTAGACACAGAAAACAAAAACAAAACACAATTCTAACCCAAACACGGTCAGAACTGAGAATCCTTGGTTAGTATATACAACACAGAGGGAAGCTCAGACATTCTTAGGTATTTCTCTCCCCCTAAAAGGCACCTGGTTATGGAACTACAGGAGCTCCTCAGGTAAGTTCAAAATAAATGTAATACACCGTCCAAAAGATCTAGCCTTGTGACAACTTAAGAGACTGCCTTTTGAAATTCAGGTCAAAGTTATTCATAAGCAATTAACTCGTAACACTGTGAAGATTACTGGGGATGCAAATGAATAACTCGGGGGTTTTCCCCCATGTGATCCCAAATCATAGGTGGAGGGAGAGCCCAATTATCTAGTGAGAGAGAGAAAGGATAACAAAATGCAATAAATAGGGATGAACCTCAGGCCCTTTGCACGGAAATTTCATTCACAGTCCTCTAACAGAGAGGTAGCAATACTGCAGTCACAAGTGCCGGAGACGGGAACACACTCGTTGGATTCCAAAGGGTGAGGCTAGGAAGATCCATCCAAAGATGCCCCATCCACACTGTGCTTAGGAAATCAGCATGTCATAGGAAGCCAACTTCTGTGTACCTTCTTACTTCCAATTATATCCTTAAGAAAAACAGGGCGTTTTATTGAACAGAAGAGAAACATAGCGTATGCACGATTCTGCTAGACGTGTGTGCGGAGCCAGCCAGAAATGCCAACACCGTCGTGGACGGCCAGACTGCCACCCACTTCCACTTCAGAACGTATCTCGGCATGGCCTGGGTTCAGCTGTTTACGTCCAGTTTCCGATGCGGCCACACGGAGGAGAGCACCTCAAATCAGGCCAACCATCTGGTCAATCTGTCTCATGTAGATGCTCTTTAAGGGCAGGGAGTATCTCCTCTCATCAGGAACACGATTGCACTAGGAAGAAAACAGAAGAAGAAAACTGTCAACTTGGAATTAAAAATCCAGGTATTAATTGCCCGGGAAATGCAGGTGGATGACCTAAACCAGGGTTTGTCAATCTGCACACCGTTGTCATGGGGGCCATCTTGTGCGCCGCGGGATGGTTAGCAGCGTCCCTGCTGTCTCCCGCTAGACGCCCCCAAGCCCCTGCTCCCCCAGTGTGACAACCAAGATTGTCTCCAGACTCTGTTCCATTGAACAGAGGAGAAAACCTCCTCTGTGAGGAGAAAACCACACCAGGTGAGGACCACTGATATAATTTAATGTCTTCCCAAGTGAAGAAATGGAGACTCAGGGCAGCTAAAGGACATGTGCCCAAGGGCAGAGTGACCGGGACGAAAAGTTCATCCCCTTGGGGCCTTCATTTAATCCACCCAGAATTTCAGAAAACACCTCGGCTATTTGGAAACACAACTGGCCCTTGAACATTGCAGGGCTTGGGGCACGGCCCCCCAGAGCGGTCAAAAACCCACATGTAACTTCTGCTTCCCTACCAACCAACAGCCCATGGTTGACTGGAAGCCTTACTGGTAACAACAGTCAATGAACACGAATTTTGTATGGTGTGTGTATTACATACTCCATTCTTACATTAAAATAAGCTACAGGATAGAAAATGTTACTAGGAAAACCATAAGGAAGAGAAAATACACTTGCAGGACTGCACCGTTATTTATCAAAAAACACCCGCATGCAGTTCAGACCTGCGTTGTTCAAGTCAGCTGTGGGTGGTTTTTCTGAGTTTATGGTTCTTGGATCCACAGCTAAAACCTAAATGCTTGAGAGAGCTTTTTACCCCCTCAAATGAGGTGCGAGTCTGTAAACCAAACACATTTGTCTGCAAACATCCGTTCATTACACACTTGTCCCCAAAGACACACACTCCCACTCACTGCTCTGAACTTGACTCCCCCATGCCCTACTCCCCATCCTCATGAGATCAAGGCCAGCAGGCCCTTCAGTGGGTCCCAAAGCTCCCCAGCCAGGCATCTGTAGGTGCTATTCCTGCTGCCTGAACACCCCTTCCTGGGAAGCTTCTCCTCACCCTTCTAGGAACTTCTGAAAAGCAGCCTCCATGATGAAGCCTATTTTTATCTTCCCTGGGAGATTAGCTCCTCTCTGTTTCACCAGCACTTCACGCACGCGGTGCCTTAGTGACAAACACCCGGGGCGGGGAGCCCACTGGGGCCCCTGGGATGCGCCAACAGATGAGTCTCCTTCCAGTCCATCTCCTGCCTCCACCTCGCAACCTGAATCTCTCTGTGCCTCCCTTTCTCCACTTGTCGAGTGGGGATACCAAGCACCTAACCTCACAAGGCTGCTGTGAGAAATTCACCCACACGACCACCTGGAAAAGGGGCCTGGGCAACGGTAAGCATTACATGCAAAAGGTGACTTATTAATATCTCTGTCCTCCTAACTCTCCTGCTCCCCTTTCCTTCTCAATTAGGCCCGTATTCACCTAATCTATACTCCACAGCCTTACAGAGATTTGGGGGACTCACTTCTGTGCTGGGCTGTCCACACAGTTCACAGACTGATGGCAAAGACCTTCAGCAGGACCATTAAGGAGCCTGGGATGAAGGGGTGTCCCTCACCAAGGCAGTGTGGGGCTGGGTGGTAGGGGTCTTGACAATAGAGGCTTTTTCTGGAAAGACAGGTGGCATCCACTGCACCGTGGGGTAACGTGGTTTGGTATTTCGACTGATGCCTCTTTCCGCATCCTCACTTACAAACCATCCTATATGCTTCAAACCAACACAACTAACCTAGGACTCCTACCAGAAACTCCAGGACTCATTTCCAAATCTTTCCCAGTACTTACCAGGATGATGGAGGGAGGCATGCTTAGTGAAACCCTACTTTAAACGAAACTGGGTTCTTCTGCACCTCAAAGAGCATTTCACTAAAAATCAGGATGACTGATGACTGCGTTTTTTCCCTCCCCTGCTGCTCAGTGATTTGGCTGGATCTCTTCCTTTTGTCCTTCCAAATCACTCTCCTTTCCCATCCTGCTCTGGTGCCAGAGGCCAAGCTGGCAGATTATACCCAGAGGTCGAAAGGTCGCAGTGGCCTCTGCCTTCTGGTGCACACAGCCAAGGAGGGGCTCCAGCAGATTAGAAGGAAGCACAATGGTCAGTGTTTACTCCGCTGGCTCCCTTCCTGCAAGGTCACTGAGGCCAGCTCGGAATATGGCTTCTGCCAGGAGACTGCCCCCTCCAGCACGCCTCTCCCCACCCCGGTTCCTGAAGCCACGAGCCCCTGCAGCTAGGACAATGAGGCACTGCTCCCATGGTTCCCTGCACCCTGACGCTATCTACACTATCTACCTTAAGGGTCTTTCGTGAAACTCTTCTCAGATGACCCAGTCTCAGTGTGCCACCAATCTTCTGTCAGGGACTCTAAATGACCAATTTGTATTATTTTCTCCTCTTCCGCACAGAAACCACCACTGGAGAAAGCCACTTACATTGGAGCTGGAATTGATGACTTTTAACTCAGGAGATTTAGGCCTGTGCACAGACTTTCCCTCTTGGTTCTGCCCTCCGTCTTCAGAAAAGAATTCCTTCCAGGGTGATTCCCGAAGATGTTTGTCCACAGATACAATGTGTCCCTCAGTTGTAAACATGTATTTGGTTCCAGATTTGTGGACTGGATTCTCCTCATCAAATAGCTGGTGGGAAAGGAAAAAAAGAAAAGAAAAGAAAAGAAAAGAAATGTAACTGTAGCACTTTGGGAACTAACTCCAGACACAGTGTCCCAGACTACTCAGGGAGCAGAATTTGCTGGGTCCTCAGGCTTTTCAGCAACAAATGGGTGAAAAGGTGGTTCCCAATTCTGGCTGCAAACAGAATCACCAGTTTTGTTTAAACCCAAATGCCTGAATGTCTCCCATCCCATCCCACCCTGCTCAGACCTAAAGACTGAGAAATCTGAGGGACGAGACCCAAACTTGCATAGTCTGTAAAAGCTCTCAGGATGATCTCCCCTCCAAGGCTCCCCTGAGAGTTCTGACACTGGAATTCTAGAACCACCACCCACCTCACACACACCTAGGCCCTAACCGGAAAATGCTGGAAGGGAGGAGGCACACGCCTTCACCCTATCGCAGGGTGTGGCACAGAGCCTGACCCTGTACCACCATCCCATTGCTTCTGGCATGGGCCAGACCCTGAGGACAGAGGCACACAGGGCAGTGCCCTCCTTCAACAGGAGGCGTGCAGCAGGAGTGTCCAGAAAGAACACCTAACCGAAGAGGGGACAGGTCGGTGGGTGGAGAAGGCAGGTGTCCACTAAATGCTAAATGAGCCAACTCTCAGAACAGGAATCTCTGTGACATAAGAAACCTTACAGTCACCTGAAGTATTCTACAGATAAGGAAAGACTCAGCATGGCTGGTCTGTTTCCTCAGCTAAGGAAGAGTGTGGTAGGCCTAGGTTTTCTGGCCCCAGACCCTGAGCTCTTTCCTCTAGAATGGCCTAGGGGATCTCCCTCACTCACTCTAGTGCACACCCCACGCACCAATGGCTGCTGGACAGGGATGCGTGCAGGGCTCCCATCAGCCTGCAGCGGCCGGCCTGGCTCCAAGTCCAAGGCGTGCTCTGACAGGGAGACCTAGGCCCCCACGGGGGTCTGACAGCAGGACAGCCATCATGCCATGGGCCATGTGGCCTGCTAGTGGACACGCCCCCTCTGCAGTCTTCTGTGAAGTCACACCAGATTAGACTGGAAGGTCCAAACCCTGGCTTTGTGCAGAATCACAAGCCACTTGTCAAAATTACAGATTCTTGAGCCCACTTCTGAATCTAAAATGTAAAGATTCTGATTCAACAGGGCTGTAATTTTAACAAGGGCCCCAGGGTGATTCTGATCCAGCTGGCCCCGGGGCCTGGGAACCAGCGGCCTCAATAACACAGCCTATCACCACTGCTCGATTACCTTTGAATGTCGGCCCCCTCACTGTTTCCCCACCGGGGACCCTGACACTCTGTGCCCTGAGGAAGCAGCCTTTGGTATGCAGCCACAGTAAGTAGAGTGGCAGGCAAGGCAGGACAGTAGGTAGGTACCCACACACACCACCACCATGCGTGTGAGCAGAAGGAGAGCAGGGAAGGGGGAAGAGCACTGAAGAAGGAGTCAGGACCGGGCCTGAAGCCTCTGCTCCGCCATGCAGTCACCCCGAAAATCCAGGCAAGTCACACCTGCCTCTCCACAAAGACAGCAGCTCCCGTGAGGGGAAGAATGAACGCTGACAAGATGACCCCTTCAAGGTTTCTTCCAGGGCCCGTGATTCTGTCACTCTCCGCACACACGAGAGTATGTGTGTGTGGACAGAGAGCCAGCCGGGCTGGGGGTCTTGGCCAAACTCACACACATCGAGAGACGTAAGAGCTACAGACACTGCTCTTGTCCTCGTGGGAACCTGTCCCAAGCACCACAGCATTGGAAACCAGGGTGGAGGACGGCAATATGCTCTTGTGTGCAGAGTACTGTGTCCCCAGGCCAGCACATGTGCAGCCCGGAGCAGTGCCCAGGGAGTATGTGCTTGGACAGAACTCTGAATGAATGCTTGCTCCAAGCAGTGATCGACATTTCCTGGCTTGGGGCACCTGGGGTTAAGCCCCAGACTCTTGATTTCGGGCTCTGCACTGGCAGCACGGGGCTTGTTTGGGATTCTCTCTCTCCTGCTCTCTCTGCCCCTCCCCTGCTCTCTCTCTCTTTCAAAATAAATAAATAAACATTAAAAAAAAAAAAAAAAACATTTCTTGGTTATAACCCTGTAACACACATACCAAGTACAAGTATTTACAGGTCTCGCTGAGAAAGAAGCTCTCCATCCGGTCCTCTTTGGATTTATCTATGACGTGATGCAACGTAGCATACCCACACCTACAAAACAATTTTCCAGTTAGTCCTGCCTCTGCTCCTTCCTACTTGCTTATTGATTTGAAAAGCAAAAATAGTAATTTGGAGTAATCAACCAAATTATCAAATGCCATACGAAAAGCAAATTAGGTTAGGTTGAAGAGGTATCCTTTTTTTAGCCCAGAAATTATTTGCAAATTCATTAAAATGTGGCTTGGCTGCTAAATCATCAGGTTAGGTGTAGGGGGAAGAGAGAGTGGGGGTGGTGGATGGGACATGCCAAGTGCTTAATGTGACACCAAGAAAATGACAGGCAGCAAATTTAGGACTGAATGAAATTTTTTTTGTCCCAGTACCTGTAGAACTGACTTATCATTGGACAGTCTAAAATACTATTTTGTAAGAAAATACTTATACTGCTAGGTGAAAAGGCAGGTCACAAAACTGAAATATAGAGATTTTTTATATACACACACATAAACACATTATGCATATAAATATATAAAAAAGTATATACACTTAAATGTGGACTGTGGTTATCTGCACGTGGAGAATACAGTGATAATATTCTACCTCCATGTTTTCTGTACTCCCTAAAATTTTTAGCACATGTATTTGTATAACTAGGGAAAATAAATTACTAACAAGAACATACATAGTCTGCTGGAACCTTACGGGGAAAAAAAAAGGTAATAAAAAGTAATTCCCATTATAATGGACCAGTCCTGCCACACAAACAATAGGCAATTTCCCTACAGAACAGTACTGACCTGTTTTATAAATTAAAGTGCAAAGTGAAATATTTCCCCAAAACGACTGAAAATAAATCAAAAGGGCCAGAAAAAAGGAAGGAACTTAGAAAACTAACTTGACTTTTGTGTACTTTTCCAGACTCTGCAGGATATCCATTCCTACATGGAGGTAGAAGGGATTCTTGGTTGCCTAGAGAGAACACGAGAGAATGTGATCCAGCAAGGGCCTGGAAAACATGCCATCAACAAACATCACAGCGACTGCAGGAATCTCCCGAGCAGGTGAGTCACTGGCCAAAAGCAGGTGCAGCGCCCAGCTCACTTTATCTGGAAGGGTCGCAAATGTAACAGGACTAAGGTGTTCCATTGCTCACGTCAAAGTGCATCTACAATGTGTTTCACCTTAACCAGGGCTAAGACAATCTGTCTGAGGGCAGACCAATACCCTGCTTGGGCGCCCCTGATCCCCGTCGTGATCAGAAATGCTGCCTCACGGACAGTACCACTTGGGAGAACCAATCTAATTCTATCTTGCCTCGGAACTCTCTAGCAACTTAAGATGCAGGCCCAGGGAAGCAGGATCTTGCCCCCAATCCACTTAGGGCCTTCCCGGGAAAAGCTAACAGGAACAAGAAGGCTTTCACACAGGAGGCCCCCACACTTTGCTCTCCAGCTGCCCTGAGAACCTAGTCCCTGGGGCTCCTTACTCTGCTGTCACATGCTTGCAGATGGTTTCTTTAGGAAGACAATTCTCTGAGAAGATGAGACCTGTACCCCACAGACGGTTTAAAAGTTAGGGATCGCCTTTAAGTCGTGCCCAGTGCCAACCTGCAGCAGCAAATGCAAACCGCTAGGAAGGTAGCAGGCTGCGCGTAAGGGGAGGACAGGGAGATGGCTCAGAAGGCAGGGACACGAAGCCAGACATTTCTGTGGATTCTGAGAGAACAGGCAACGCGAGGAAGAAGCTGAAAACAGGAAAGACGCAAGGACAGAAATCAAGAGGTGTAAACCCAGAGGCAAAAGACCTAAGCTTAGGGGGAGGACTCAGGCAGCTTAGGAGGAGGACTCGAGCGGTTCGAGGCATGACTTCCTCACAGCACGTGCAGCCTGACCGCCCACCCAGGTCAGAGAAGCCAGCTCAGAGGCTATCTCTTCCTTGTCTGAGAGGTCATTTAAAACTCACGAGGGCTCTCTTTACACTCAAGGACTATGACCAGGTTCATAGCATTTCTCCCTTTTTTCATCTAGAAGCAAAGGGCAAGGCTTTAGCGTTATTATTATTATTATTATTTTAATAAATCTAAACCAGAGTCTTAATCCTACTCTCAGAAGTCATGAAACTAAGTATCTTCTTGTGAGGGCTTGCCCACCGTGGGCGTCTATTACAGGTCTACTGAAGTGCACTGAAGGCCATCTTTGTAGAAAGCTGCAGGACCTGTGAACACGTGCAGATGCTCCGTGTGCACAGACAGACAAATACCTGCCTCAGCCTGCAGGGCAGACCTCACAGTTAAAGTGACATTCCCTCTGGCACTGAATTGCATGGAAAAATGAATGCTATACTTTTTTTTAAGCGTTAAACAAAAATAGGCATTCAGATGAATCCCAGAGGATTCCCTTTACCAAGAATAAGAATTCCTTTTGTCTGAATAATTATTACACAGACCAGGGTTCCACCGTGCATGAGTACAGAACTGTAGCCCAAAAAAGAGTTATCTGGCCAAACAGATCCGGTAAACACCAAGTACTAAATCCTCTCTAATGTTTGAGGGCGTGAGAGAAAAGTCCTATGGTACGGGCATGCTCAGCTTTGCAGAAGGTTAGACTCAACGATGCGTGTGGCCACAGATGCCTTCTCTGTCCTGTGGGACCATGACCACGTGGAACACTGACAAGCCCACGGTCAGGCAGTTGCTGTATCAGAGTCACTATGAAGAGCACAATTCTCCACCAATAAGTAAATGTGTGCTAAAACCCAACTGCTACGAGTCCTGCTAGCATTTAAACACAAACTACTGGTCAACAAAGCCTAGTACCTGGTACAGTAGATACGTAGATTCCACTAACTCCGGTCTCAGCGGGTAGAAGAGCACGTCAGGGGCCTGTAGCTGCCAGTTATACCTCTCAGGGAGGGCCCCGTAGCGTTTCCATATGGCGTAGTAAAAGGCATGGAGGCAGATGGCATCTTCCACATCTCCTATCAGAACCTGAGGAGCAGACACAGGTCACTAGGCTAAGACACTTTTCTCAGCGTGGCAAGGCAGAACACAGAGGCCCTGGGCTCTCCCTCTGCCCACCAGTTCTCATCTGTCCTACAAACACAGGTGGAGACTAAACCAACCCGAAAGTAGCAGCCCAGAGAAAAGGATGCCCTCCCTATGTGACCATCAACACCAAACTGATGTGAACTGCACAGGACAGCAGGTTAACTGTACCAATGAACAAAGAATAAACAATTAAGAGACAGATGATCCAAAAATCACATACGGTTACTTTTTTACCATGGTTTGTGCTTGCTTCCTGTGGCTCTGTTCAACATTCTGGGGACTAATCTCACAAACAGAATAATCAAGACATATTGTGCTAATAAGCTCCCAAATCCGGAGGAGCCAGAGAATGCTCTGGTATCATAAAAAGAACAGAATAAAAAGAAAAGAATAAAAGAAAGAAAGAAAAAATGATTGCTTTTTCCTCGCAACACACCTGCAAGCCGGGGAAGAAAGCCTGTAGCGAGTCGATCCAAGTGTTCATCAGCTGCCCACTGAACATGTTCACATTGACGTAGAGCGGGGGGTCTCCTTCTCCTTCGTTACAGGCTTCCCGACTGGTGACCCAAGCAGAGCGGTCAAAGGTGAAAAGAGAGATTGCTGACAGAGCTCCAGCCCTACTCCAGCAGCCTTTACCTCAAATGGAATCAACGTTAACATGTTCCCCTACCTCATTCTTTAAACCTTTGGGAATCAACTGCCTCTACCTGTCCATACCAGGATCTAGCAGAAAGTAACAGGTGCCATAGGAAAGAAGTTCCAAAGTCAGCCAGTGTAACTTACCGGGGATTTCACTCTATATTGCAGAAAGCATTTGATATTCAGGCTTAAGAATACCACCACGTAATGTGGCATACGGCATGGGTCTTTGTTGGATTTGACCTGAGTGGGGAGGCCTAGTTACTTCTACACACACACACAGTCTCTTCTCTAATGAGGTCCTACACCAGCGGCCTGGAAGATCACATCAGAGCAAGACACTCACGGATTATTTCTCAATTTACTTTGGGACTTCAAAAAGCAAAAAGGACTGAACCCTGGCAAAGTGGCCTCTTACTAAAACACAGCACTCACGTAATGCCTTCCTACAACAGCTTATGCATTCCTACAACAGCTTTCTTATGGGTCTAAGAAAATCCTAGCATGCACCAACCCAGTAGCTATCACTTGCACTGGACACTTAATATACAAAAGCATACAAAGAAAGACCTAAGGGAGTGAGGTGACATCGGGGTAGAAGCCCGGGGTAGAAGCTTCAAACAGCACTTCTCTTCCGCCCTCCTGATTGTACAACTGGATAGTAGCAAATAACGGTGTTTGAAACAAACGGGTGGGGGAGGGGGGTTCATAATTGTCCTTCCTCTCGTTAGGGATAAAGACCAATCCTAACAATTCTTTGGAAAGTAAAAGAACCAAAATAACTCAGTAATTGTCCTGTATTACAGCTCTATCTGCAATTAGAGCCACAGTGAAACACAGGCATAATGTCACTCCCTGTGGCAGCCAGTTTCCACGATGGCCCCAAAGATCCCGTGACCTGGCAGTCACAAAGGTTCCCTCCCACACTGTATGAGAGTTGGTCTGTAGGACCTACAGAGCTGGATGGAAGTGTTGGTTTGTCATTCCAAAATTAGGTCATGAAAGCACACTTTAGGTCTTTCTCTCTCAGATCACTCACTCTGGGGGAAGCCAGCTGCCATAGACCTGTCTACAAAGAGGTCCATGTGGCAAGGAGCTGTGAGCCAACAGCCAGTGAGGAATGGAAGCCTGCCAACCACCAGAGTGAGCCCAGAAGTGGGTCCTCCAGCCCCGACCGAGCCTTGACACGGCTACAGTCCCTGCCAATAGCCAGATGACAATCTTGTGAGACCCCAGATCCACCCCGTGGCTCTTGGCTCCCAGACCCTCAGAAACTGTGTGGGCTAATGTTTATTGTTCTAAGCCACTAAGTTCCGGGGTAATTATTATGGCACAGTAGAAAGCCAACAGAGGTCTTCGCCCTCGAATGTCTGACCAACAGCCAGGAAGTGCACGACTGAGGCAGAGACCAAAAGACCCCGTAAATTCATGCTGAGAAAAGTAGGGGAGTTTCTGAATGCATTCTATTTGTTTCATAGAGCAAGAGAACAGATGTCAGGGACACACACCCTCTTCTTAAGTAGTTCTGAATACTCCGATATGCAGCATTAAACATTTCTAGGTCTTCTTTTTCTCCAAAGAGAATGTAAGACTTCAAGAGGTATTCATAGAAGGAGTCCAGTCCAGCACCCAAGCCGCTCTGCTTTCCGACCCAGTGGCCCGTCTGAATGTTCACCACGTTGCCTGCAAAAACAAACGAAGCCCACAGGGCCCAATTATCCTGGGGCGGCTCCCTCTCCAGGGTGCCCTTCTCCTCCAGCCCCATGTGCTTCAACACCCTCATCCTTGGCAGAAAAGGGAAGGAATGAACGTGTGGCCCTCACAGTTTTATTGGTCCCAGCAGCGGCACAGGCAGCCAGGAGATCTTTCTGAAAATACAGTGTTTAAACACTGGCACAAAAATGGGGAAAACATTGAAGGCAAAAGAAAAATAAGTTTGTCATTTTGCCTTTCCAGATTAACAGTGCATTTCAAATACCAAATGAGTGTTCAAAGCCTTTGACTCAGTACTGCCATTCCTGGGAATTTATCCTTAATGAAAAAAAAATGTTTCTAAATAAAAGTATTATGTTGTTTTCAAGAATTATGAATTGTATGATTTACATTAACTGTAAAATGGGGGGAAAAAAAGAAAAAACAGAAAGAATCCAAGTGTCCAACACAGGAAGAGTTAATGAACTAGATGTAGATTTTAAAGACAGTAGCTATAAACACAAGGCAACAATTTGAAAACACCTGAACTGCCAAATGTGAGGCAGAATAAAATGTTTATTTATATTTTAAGTTGAAGGTATATAAACCTTACAAATGCCAGGCTGAAAGGACCTATGGGAAATTTAAAAGGTGACAATTTGTGCTGACACCGGCCAATCATCTGGTGGTAGGGTGACAATTTGGGCAACTTTATTTCTACCACTGTTGTTAAATACAACAAATTCATAAATACATTTCAGAACTTAAGGAATAATCAAAAATCACTTTTAGGGCACCTCGCTGGCTCAGTCAGTGAAGCGTGCAACTCTTGACCTCGGGGTCATGAGTTCAATCCCCAAGCTAGGCATACAGATTACTTTTAAAAAATCATTTTTAAAAAGGAGTGCTCTTATTAGGTATTTACCCAAAGGATACAAAAATGCTCCTTCAAAGGGATACATGCACCCCGATGTTTATAGGAGCACTATCAGCAATAGCCAAATTGTGGAGAGAGCCCAAATGTCCACTGACTGATAAATGGATAAAGAAGATGTGGTATGTGCATGTCTATATATATACACACATACACATATACATATATACGGAGAGAGAGAGGGAGACTGTATTATGCTAAGTGAAATAAGTCAGTCAGAGAAAGACAAATACCATATGATTTCACTCATAGTGGAATTCAAGAAACAAAACAGATGAACATATGGCAAGGGCAGGGAGAGAAGAGAGGGAGACAAACCACAAGAGACTCTTAAATACAGAGAACCAACTGAGGATTGCTGCACGGAAGTAGGTAAGGGATGGGCTAATTGGGCGATGGACACTAAGGAGGGCACTTATGATGAGCACAGGGTGTTCTATGTAAGTGATGAGTCACTGAATTCTACTCCTAAAAGCAATATTGCACTGCATGTTAACTAACTAAAATTGAAATTTAAAAAAGGTTGGGGGAATAAATAAAAATAAAAAGTAGTGCTCTTGGAATGACATTGCATGGCTCTAGGAGAAGCAATCAAGTTACTTCTCAATGACACAAAAAAATTTTCTCAGTATAAGACAGTTTAAAATAAAATACTGAATTAGCAAGAACTATTACTTACTGAGAATGAATGATGAGTCCATAGGTAATTATAATTCATTACACTTTCTCCCTATGACTGCATGTTTGAAACGTTCCATAATAATTTTTTTAAAGATTTTATTGTTAAATAATCTCTACACCAAACGTGGGGCTCAAACCTACAACCTTGAGATCGAGTCACACACTCTACTAAGTCAGCCAGGCACCCCTATAATAATTTTTTTTTAAGTTTATTTACTTATTTTGAGAGTGTGTGCATGCACAAATGCGAGCATGAGTGGGGGAAGGGAGGGGGGGAGGAGAAGGGGAGAGAGAGAAAGAGAGAACGAACCCCGAGCAGGCTCCACACTGTCAGCAAGGAACCCAAAGTGGAACTCAAACTCCCCAGCCTGTTAAGATCATGACCTGAGCCAAAATCAAGGGTCAGATGCTCAACAAACTGAGCCAGCCAGGCGGCCCCATAATTTTTCAAATAACATCTTGACCAAACATTCCCAAAGGAGGAAAAAAAAAAACCAAAACACCTAATATAAGTTTAATCTGGCCTTTCAACCTCCTACCATGTGCCTAGATTTTTTTTAAAGGAGAAAGCCACTCTACCAGTAACTCTAAATCCCTCTATTTAGATTGAAACAATATAATCTGCCTTAGAGGCAGTTCTTACAGCATTTCCATTAACAATTATCTTCAAGTGGAATTGCCAAAGGATTCAAATCAGAAGGGAACCCTCAAACAGCAAAAGCATGATTCTTTCCCATTGAATGTTACAGCCTTCCTCTAAGCAGAAAGTCCCACAGAGAAACCGATACAGCAGACACAGAGGGCCGGTCTTTCTGAGGAGTCATTTGTCAGATTCGTGGTGCAAGACAGAAGGAGTGGAGAGGGGAGAGAGCCCCAGAGAAGAGGGAAGGAAAGGGGGTCATAGGTACACAGTCCCAATGGCCTGAGAAGGTGCCACCACACCTAATAATCCTGTATCATTGCTCCGCAGGTTCCAAAGGGCTTTCACAGCACGTCTGGCCACCCACTCAAATGTAGAATCCCCCAGGAGTCGGCTCAGAATCCCAAATTCCACCAGGAGGGAACCAGCTCCTGCTGTGCAGGTCTCATTATTGCTGTCGGGAGGAACACCAGTCTTCAGGTTCACCTGGGGACAGGAAGAGACAAAGGATTTGTGGCAAAACTTGAGGAACCCTCCAGGGCCAAAAGGCCAGGTCCCAGCCACCAGACTCCACCAATGACCCAAACTTGTTGCAGTGTGACTCAGCTCACCACTTTCCAGGTCACACCTACAAGACCATAAGAACACCACCACCTTGTTTTAGTAAGTCTTAGGGGCATCGTCACAATGCTATTCACTAACCCGTCTCTTTCCAGTGGGTTCTCTTCATGGTTACAGGGCACCAGGCTTTGGCATTAGAAACAAAGCTCTGCTGTGGAACCCCTTACAAAGTTTAAGTGACCTACTAGGAACTCACCCCTGCTCAGCAAACATAAACAAATTGCAGACTAGGAGAGAAAGGAGACACAGGGAGAATGTGACAGCCTGTTTCATCCCTGAGGCTCTGTGGTCTGGCAATTCTCTGCTGGTTACGTCAAAGGCTGACTCAATTCCCAAGGGAGTTCTGGGCTCAGCAAATCGGGTGCCACAAGCATATAATCTCATTCCAGATCTTGCATGTAAATCAGCAGCTAACTTGTTGGGCTGTGCAGGCTTTTATTTGAAAGATCCATGTGAAGCACTCCAAAGAACATTCACCAGGATCCTTACAATATACACATCAGAGTCTTTGGGGACATGTACTCAAGTCAGAAAGAAAGACAAATTCCCCATGCTATTCTGTAGCAGGGGATATAAACCTCACATGCAGAAGAATTTAAGAACACTGAGCACAGGAACATTAAGTTCTTTAAGAGAAAGATCAGGTATGTCACTGTGTGCCTGGCACACGGTAGATGCTCAGTAAATGCTGAACAAACTAGAAAACATTTACATCGCATTTAGGGCCAAATTCTCTCTAGGACACAGCTTTCCTCTTCCACATCACCTCCCTCCTTTCTCCAAATAAAATAATCAAAAGAGAGTTTTAGGGGCGCCTGGGTGGCTCAGTCGGCTGAGTGTCCGACTTCAGCTAAGGTCATGATCTCACGGTCTATGAGTTCGTGCGCCGCATCGGCCTCTGTGCTGACAGCTCGGAGCCAGAAGCCTGTTTCAGATTCTGTGTCTTCCTCTCCCTCGGCCCCTCCCCTGCTCATGCTCTGTCTCTCCCTCTCTCTCAAAAATAAATAAATATAATTTTTTTTTTTAAAAGAGTTTCAATTCAGGAAGATGCTGAAACATCAAACTAGTCTACCTACCCGAGGATAGGGGATTCCTGTCTTGGTGTTTTCAAAAGCAGGGAGGAGCCGCACAGCCAGGTCATGAGCCATGTGCAACAATTCATTATCATAATCCTTAATTGTCATGTCACCAAAGGGCTGCTTGGAGTCAGTTATTATTCTGTGGGCAGAAAGGAGGCTTCCTAGGACCCTAGAAGACAAGATGACAAGAACACAAAAATAATAAAATCATGTTGCTCGTCAATGCACACAATCCAGTTCCAAGGGACAGAAGCAGCCTCAAATCCCTCGTGAATTCAGAGCGGCCGAGAATCAGAGAAACTGAATTTAATGGTTTCTTGAAGTTCTTTTCAGACCTAATAATAAATAACCGATTCTTAGTTAACCACACTACTGCCCGGGAGAAAGAGAACCGTTCACCTGGGGCTTCCAAGAATAATCTCACATAAAGTAAAAACTAATGGCTAGCAGTCTCAGCCATCTCATCAGAAGAGAGTATACTAGCTGTCCTCAGAATAAACATTACCTTTCAATATGAATCAATTACTCTTGATTTCTCTCACATGGGGAACACAATTAACCATCTAAGAAACAGGAAAGGGCAAAACAAAAAACACTAAGTCACTTTCCCTGTTTGGGCTGCCAAACAGCTCAGAAATCACCCAACTTCTGGTGAGGATGTGAGGTGAGGAAGAGAAGAAGGTGAGGAGGAGAAAATGACCTGCTCAGAGGCAGACGGCCACCAGCTGAGATCTACGTCCCTAAGAGCCAGGAATTCATGTACCACTCCGATGATCTCAAGTACATCGTGACGTGTTTCGGCACAAACGGCTTTATAACTTTAACTTGAAATAAATGATACATCTAGAATGGTGTGCAGTAATATAATTTTCCAAAAGTTTAAATGAAATAGTAAAATAGTCACAACATATCAACCTAAAAGAGACAAGAAACAAATCGGAGTGTGGAACACGGAGCGGGGGAGGGAGAGAGAAGAGGGAGTTGCATTAAGAGGGAAAAGGGGGAAATACACTCGAATGGTAAGCAGCGGTCCTCTGTGGGTGGTAGGTAAAATGGGAAACTTTCATTTCCGTCAGAAATATGTAGGGGTTTTCCTAGGACACTGCGAAGGAAGGAAACGAAAACAGACATGAAGTGCAACAGTAAAAACCTACATTAAAAGCACACCTAACTCCCACCCTCATTAAAGCTTAGGTGAGTCTTTCTCTTCAGCCCCAAACGTAATTACTTTGAAATGTCAAGGGTCCCACTGTTGATAAAGCCCAAAAGGAAGAGGCAAGATGGACACAGGGCTCATAAGGTCTCCAACGACTCTCTACCTGGATCTCACAGGGAAATCCTCGCAGGAATTTCTCTCCTTCCACACTTACAAAAGAAGTCTTCAATCCATCTTATATACTATTTTACCTTATTGTGGCCTCGAAGACTTGCACGGTGGAATCTTTGTCAAATGAAACTGTGTTGATCACCAACTTGACTGCTTTCTGGAACTCGGATGAATTTCCCATTATCTTTAAAAAGAGGAACACAAACCATTACCATAGCTTGTAATGGAACGAGGCTCCGAGAGGGCAGGAGCTGGACCACTTCGCCTAAAAGTCTGCACGGGGTTTCGCCACCCACGGGAGGAGTGGAAACACAAAAGGCAGAAAAAGCACAGTTGTCTCCTAGAACATATTCCATGACAGATGGCAACTCAAGAATCCGATCTCCGAATGGTAAAACTGTGAAGTAATTCCTCATGAACCATGAGTAGCCCTCACTTTCCCACTCCACTCTCCCTCAAACTTCGGTCTGATCCGATTTAGCAAGCAAGGCGCCCGAGTTCCTAAAACTCTTAACATGAGTAAAAATAAATTCCAAAACTGAAGAAACAAAAATATAACTCTCCCGGTGCTCCTCAAATAAATCGGCAGCTTGGGGCTTGGCTCCCGGGAGACCAAAACATTGGGGAAAATGGACTTGTTGCCTGCTGTCCAGATGTCTAAACGCTTTGAGAACATGAAGCATTATCTTTTGGAGCACAGCATAAAACCAGTGGCATCCAAAACACACAAACAAACAAATAATCAGCTCCATGTCCTTTTTAAAGAGTGATCTAAAATTACGATTTCTATTTTGGGTTCATGAATATGATCTCATGCTAAGCTGCTCTCTCCTATAGGAAGTGCAAATTGGGCATAAAATGTTACAGATTAACTAAACCAAAATGGTTTCATCCTGTTCAAAAATTCAGGACAATCCTGGTACTACAAGGACATCATCAGGACACACACACACAAAGGGAAAACAAAAAATTTCATCCAGATACTACTTCTTCCAAGTGTCCCGTACTTCCCAGTATTTATTGGTCCAGCTCATCTTTTTGTCCCTTCTTCGTTGTTATTTCACTGTAAACAGGCAGATCGAGTACAGGCGTTTCTTTCCTGACTTTTAGTTCTTTCTTTTTAAAAGATTATGCAATAATGCCACAAGTTGCAGTCAGTGGTCAGGGGATTGCTATCATCTGAATGTTTCCATAGCACATCTGTTAGAGCCTATTTAAAATGTTAGCAAGAGATCAAGAAACCCTCAACTGAAGTAACACCTGAAAAATAAGCCTAAAGTGCTAGCACACTCAACACCGGATATTCTACAATGAAAACCACAGAAGTGGCTTTGTTTCCTTACAGATGTTCGCCAGCAACAATATCTGTTAGCACCTGCAGAGGCTGATACAATCTCAGATCAAGTGGAGCATGGTGAAGAAAGCCAGTGACTTTCAATTACATACTCTAATTTACCCTTTTAGGCAGCTACGGAACAGAGTAAGCAGGCTATGAAATCATTCACTCGGGCTTAAGAAAATGTGGGTTGGAAAGAAAGAGTTAAAACAGTTTCTTTACTGAAGAACTTCTCAGAGCCTCTGAAAGGCTGGTGTATGTTGTGGTTCTCCAATAGTAGGACAGGCATGAAGAATTTCTCAAGTTCGTTTGAGAAAGCAACTCTTCCTTCAGGGAAAACACCCTTGAAAACGGTGTTGGGAAATGCTGGCTTTGTAGGAATTCATTCTTTGAACACATATTTGCACTCCTACTATGTATCAGACACATGAGGTGTGGAGAGGACAATGAGTAATAGAGATGAGGTCTCTGTACTTAATGAGCACAGCAGGAGGATAAAAAGACACAACAGGCCAAAAAAGAGGGGTCAGGGAGAAGAGATGTTATGCCTTTCATAACATATCTGAGTTTTGGGACTCTGTTTTAACCAACGCCTATGGTCTGAGTCAGCCTCTGGTATATGCGGCAAGTTAATTCCAATTAGGCTGAGCATACTTGTCTGGGCACGTTGTGATCATGGATGACAGATGACTGAAGCGCAGCAGCAAGAACCCCAGAGAGACTGGAAAACCAAAAGTGCTATGCAATCACAGCCTGGCAGAATGAAAGCCCACAGTCCCCGCAGACCCCGGGCCTGTGAGGATGCAGAGCAATCACTCAAGCTCTTCCCATGTTCTGGTGATTCTTTTGCCAGCAAGACACTGGGCAGCTGTAACGCAAACTTAGCTAGCATGACCCACTTCTAACCCCTGACGGCTTTAAATTCTTCTCAGGGACGTCCAAACAGACAAGAGTACGTTGTTAAATGCAGTATTTGGGCTCGACTATGGTAAGAATTCTCTAATGGTAAAGCCGTGCAGGACAATGACGAGGAGCAAAGAGGTTGTGAAATCACCTTGATCAAGGAGGTTTTAACATACTGTTCTGGAAGACAGCCTCTTGGAAGCAAAGAACCAAGAAGCAGACCAGGCACACGACACAGCCCAATGGTTAAGTACCATGCCACAGTGCCATCCTGCTTTCAGTGTGTTTCTGCAGATCTACTCAAAAAGCTCCAGTTCCCCAGACTCCGCGAAGGAAACAGGGGATGGGGGGGGTGAAGGCGGCACCCAAGTTGGCAGCCCAAATGTGGAGTAGGGAGTGTCTACAAACTATAGAGTTCCACATAGGAGAGGAGCATTTCTAGGGGTCTCACGCAGGGGCTGGGACCAGGGACCAGGACACACACAAGGGGACCAAGTAGCTGAATGCTATCTCAGGGGCCCTACCCACCCTGAGCTTATCTTTTACTTCTGAAATCTTAACTACAGTAACTGTCAACTTTAATGGAATGCTCCATTGCTCCTTTATGGAATAAAACAGTGGGAAACTGGGAGAAAAACATGTTCCCTCAAAATAATCATACTTTCTTCTCCATTTTTTTTAGGGGAATCACATTTCCGTCCCTTTAACCCTGAATGCTTTTCTTGCTCTCAGCATTAAGGTCATTAAAATAAACAATGGCTATCAAAGCTATGAATACATTTTGAATATCAGGTTTCCTGGAATTCCCTCAATGGTGGAAACTAGGGGTATGCAACTCCAAAATGCCTTAATTAATTACAAAAATAATAACAAGCCTACACACTTACTGCAAGCGTATCCAATGCATCAACAAGAGTCAATGAATAATTCCCTAGGACATCATTGATGTTCAGATTTGAACTGAAAAAGAAACAAAATTAAAATTAAACAAAGGTACTTTATTTTAAAAGAGAAAAAGGGCAATAAAACTAAACATCCATTAGAAACTAAAACTGCTAGAAACTCTCATTTATTCAGGGCCGAGTTCAGGTGGATCAGTATGGCAACAGTCTTTCCATCTCATAAGTGACCCTTTCTATGGTGTCTGTAAGTAGACTCAACTCACAGAATAGATGCACCCTTAATGCTACTGAGGAAACATGCAACAGGAAGTCAGGAGACGGTGAACCAGAATCGTGTGCCCTGAGACACAGTTTTATCACCACAAATCATCTCTCTGACCAGCTTCAAAAAGCTCTGATTTCAAAATCATTGTTAACGAAACTAGGAAGACCCTGTCATGTGACCTTAAATATAGAAATCAGACACTCCAGCAGGTTACACACAAAGAGAAGTAAATACCTTCAGTTATATTCCCATTATCACCACGGTGCTTTGGTTGGGGGAATAAATTAACCTCTTGATCTCATTTTCTCATTATCATTCATTCAACCAATGAATCCCCATCACCTCCACCCATTCTGAGGAGATGAGCCATGGTGGGACTTGTCTGCCGCACTCCTCCTGCCCCCATAGTCAACACTGATTTCCCTTCCTGGAGCAATCTTAAGACACTGCCTTCAGGCCTGCAGGGAAAGTAAAGCTCCCCAGTCACTCAGACTGCTCCTTGTAACACTGAAAACGATGACAAGGACAACGAAAACATCCGGGAAGGGCAAGGACGGAGAAATAGTGCAGCTTGACAAATTCCAGGGACTTCAGTCATTCTTCTCTCTCCTTCCCACCAGCCCCGAGAGTAACTGCAGAAGCCTGAAAAGGCTGGAGTAAGGAGAAATGGGACAGCTGTTTAAAGGTTACTTTTATTGGGGCACCTGGGTGGCTCAGTCAGTTAAGCATCCCACTTCAGCTCAGGTTGTCATCTCATGGTTTGTGGGTTCAAGCCCCACATCAGGTTCTATGCTGACAGCTCGAAACCTGGGGCCTACTTCAGATTCTGTGTCTCCCTTGCTCTCTGCCCCTCGCCCGCACTCACTCACTCTAGCACTCTCTCAAAAAATGAACATTAAAAAAATTTTTTAATCAAAATTTTAAAAAGGTTACATTTATTAAAGACCAAAGTGAAAAGCCCGAGTTTCATCTTCGACAACATATTCACCAAAACTCAAACATCTTGCAGCACGTCCCAGGCCACCGTAGCTACTCCCTCAGTCACACCTACAGGACCTGGTCTCACTTCCCCTGTCCTGGATGGCTTGCTACGCTCTCTGAAAATGTACCCTCCAGCGTGCCCTGGTCGGGGTCAGTGGCCTTACATGAAGCAGGCACACACAGCTTCAACACTTCACATCTGATCTCACGTGAGCCTTCCACTTGCTTTGTTATATGCTGTTACCCCACTAAATCTAGGACAAAGAATTCAGAGCTAACTTTTAGACACACTTTTGAAAACAAGCCATACAGAACGGGCTATCTAGGAACCAGGGTTATTTTGCCCCTTACAAGCCATGAGGCCAGCACACCGCATGGCTGAAAAACTGCACCTGCTTCTTCTATTTGTAGATTCTTTCTAAATATGTTCATATAATTCCAAAAGGTCCTCTAAAGACGAGAGCCGTGGGGTAAAAATAAGCACTTCAAGGGCAGTGCCAGCAAGAAAACATACAGGAAATGTCGAAAGTTGGAGGAGAAGGTCAAAGTAGACAGGAAGATCCTTGTGCTTAATTCTGCCAATTCAAGAACATCCTGTTGGGTTTAAATATTTAACTGCATTGCTCTACTGCTCAGAAACAAAGAGTGGGTTCCAACACCCACCTCATTAGAAAATAGTTCCTTCGCCACTTAGCATTCAAACTACGTGTGAAACACACCCTCTCCTGAGCTATACCCTCATCTGGGGCCAACACCACTCTTTCCACCTACACAGGTCGGTGGAAGGTGTTACTAACTTCGATCACTGCACTCCTTCATGTGTTTTGTAACACTTTTCCTTTTAGGCTAATAACTAAAATGGACCCAATTTCAACCTACTTCTCAATACAGTGCCCAAGCAGTCACTAACAATTAACAGTTATAAGAAATGCCACAGTAAAAGAAAATAAATATTTGGAATAATGGAGTTGGTTCCTTCTCTCCACTCAGACAAATCCCCCTAAAGGATTTGACTGAAAAATCTAAGGTGTTCATTAAAACACTTTTAATTATTTTCTACCGAGTAATTGCTATACAGTCTTTAAAATATGCCAAAATAGAAAAGGAAGAGGAGTGAGAAGGGAAATGTAGACTCCATAGAACGCTCTTGGCCTAGCAGCACCATATTACTGTGATTCCACTTAGGCCAGCCCAGTATGTAAGACTGTGGTCTTGCTCTTTGTAGGTATTCTTGACCAATGGCCAGCCTGACTTCATATCTGCTAAGTGTCTCAAGCCAAGAACTCAATCTTCTAGTACAAAACTAGGCTCACAAGTACACATCTTTCCACATAACCAGCTGGCTGAACCATGATGACCCAGAATTAAACTCTCCACTTAATTTACCATGTGTGACTGTTCATGACATTTGCCCCACTGTGAACTTTTTTTAATATTTATTTATTTTTGAGAGACAGAGAGAGACAGAGTGTGAGTGGGAGAGTAGCAAGGAGACTGAGACAGAATCTGAAGCAGGCTCCAGGCTCTGAGCTGTCAGCACAGAGCCCGACACGGGCTTGAACCCATGAACCATGAGAGCATGACCTGAGCCAAAGTCAGACGCTTAACTGACTGAGCCACCCAGGCGATCCCACTCTACTGTGAATTCTTAAGGTTCTTATCACCCCAAAACAGAGATAGAGGAGAAAACTACACCTTTGACAGAAAATTTCTGATGACATAACTGACAAAATCAAACATATGTTTACAAAAAAAAAATTCCCACATACACTTAACCTGTACCAGCTGTTCAGAAATATACCTGGTGCTGGGTAGACACAGAGGTAATACAAGAAACAGTCTCTGTGTCAAGGGATTGATAATCTGGGAAGACAAGACAAAGGGAAAGGAAGGTGAATACATAATTCTCAAGTGATGTTAAAATGTGGAACAGCAGCTCAAAGAAAAGGAACTGAAAGGAGAACCGAGTAAATCAAAGAAACTTGTCTTCAAAAGTTCAATGGCATCATAGAAAAAGTCTTAGGCCCGAGTTGTGTAGTGGGACAGGATTTTAGAAAGAAAGAAGAATGCAGAGGAGGCCATCTTAAGCTTGGTTGCTGAGGAATGGGTTGGTTTGGGGGCCAATACTGGTTGGGGTGATTCAAAGGCGATTTGCTTTTTTACTTGAACAGCAACTTGGCTGGGGAGGACGCAAAGAAGGGTCACGTGCCCAAGGCCAGAACTATCGTTATTATTCACAAGGTTACAAAAAATAGAACATTCAAATTCACCTGAGGAAACTTTTGAATTTGGATCCTCCAACCCAAATTGGGGATATGAGAGTGACTGACTTTGCAGAGTCATCTGTAGCTGAACAGAAAGATTTTCTATTTTAAAGCGTTCGGGTTTCATTTACTTCATGTTAAACCCTCACTCTATTTATAGTTAAACATGACGGGCAAGATATGCCTCAGGTAAATGTGACTAGAAAGAAAAGATACACACATTGAGCACCCATATTTTGTTTCTGTACTTTTTGCATAACATTCTAATGGCTTTGTCACTCTATATTTTAAATGTATCATTAGAATACGCTTGAAAACAATTATTAGACTACATTTGATTTTTTAAAATCTGAAAAATTTTTATTGCAGGTTATTTACTTGGGGGATATAAACTATCCTATTGTTTCAGAGCCAGAATGCCAAAACTCTGGTTCTAAACTTTCTTCGAAAATACTAGTCTGGGGGTGCCTGGCTGGCTCAGTAGGTACAGCATGTGACCCTTGATCTCAAGGTTGTGAGTTTGCAACCCATGATGGGTGCAGAGGTTACTTAAAAAAAAAAAAAAAAAAAAAATCTCAGAGTGCCTGGGTGGCTCAGTTGGTTGAGCGTCCAACTCTTGATTTCAGCTCAGTTCATGATATCAGGGTTCATGGGTTTGAGCCCCATATTGGGCTCCGCACTGACAGCATGGAGCCTGCTTGGGATTCCCTCACTCCCTCCCTCCCTACCCCTCCCCTGCTCACGCTCTCTCTCTCTCAAAAATAAATAAGCTATAAAAAGCATAGAATAAAATCTTTTTTAAAAAAATATATGATTTAAAAAAGAAGAAAAGCAAATACTAGTCTGAAAGGAGTTAAGTTAAAGCAAGGGGAGTAAAAAAATTAACCTTTCCACTCCTTGGAAGCAGCCAATGTGAGGATCTACTCAATATTACCATAACACCAGAATTCTTTCATCTCCTCAAAGACATCAAAGGTTTATCAACCAAAAGGTTTACTAACCTCTGGGCATGACCCTTCCCAAATGCCACCCCCTCGACATTTCAAACTCCATCTTTCCAACAGCAATATATCTGTCTCAAAGCAATCTGACCTCAGTTTACCCACACCGCCACTACACAATCAAACCAAGACACTCATCAGCAGACTTAGTCTGAAACAAAGGCCTACGCCACCCGGAACTACCAGAGGGCCCAGTAGGGTAATCAACCGACACGTCACGTTGCTGGAGAGGGGCTCCAACTCCCCAAAGGGTTCCTAAGATTCATTAAGAAAGCATCCAAATGTCATCAGCTAACTCTCCAGACCACCATATTCCCAACTGAAAGTGTGATCACAAGCACTCATTAAACCGTTTCCTTAGGTCCTTGCCATAAAAGAAAATCTGAGGAAAAAGTCTTCGAGAGAGAATAAGGGCACTTACTGAAAGTATTCTCTCCCTTCCTGTAATACCATGAGCATTAGCGAGAAAATACAATCAAGATCCAAAATGTGTACACACACTTTGATTTCAACTATGTAAAAAATGTGTAGGCATATGAGCAGGAGCTGGCAAGGAAAAATAAATTAAATGTCTGGTGGGGTTTTAGGCTTTTTCATTTTTTCAAATTTTAATTTTTTTTCCTCCAACAATAAAAAATGAAATTAACAGAAAATACACAGGCATAAAGCCTGGTACAGTTAAATACCAACAAACAACTCATTACTTTCCAAACATCTGGAAAGGCCCAGCAATTTTTTTTCAAAACTTAAGAAAAATTTTTCTCAAAAAAAAATTAAGATAGAAGATATTTATATGCATAAAGCCTGATCTAGTGAAGCAAGAAAAATAACTCATCAGTTTCCTGCAATTTTAGAAAGGCACAGTCCCTTGAAAGTAGCCTGGAATGTGCCCTTACATCACTGAAACTCATGCTCCTCAAACTGTCATTTAAAATATGACTTTGGAGATAATCAAACCATTTTTTAAAACCCTTCAAATCCCTTTAGTATACAGGCTTCCTTTTCAGAACTTAAGGATCGGACTCGTTTTCCCCAGGTGAAGGAAAGTACATCCCCCAGAAGTACAAAGCCATCCCCAGGATGTGGGGCCAGGACACTGAGCAGCTCCTCTGGTCCACCCTCACCACACAGAGGAAGGTAGTCACCAATGTGGTCTAACAGGGTCAGTGACAAAGCACACCCATTCCCTCCAGGTGGAAGGTCCTCAGCTGAGTGTGCTGTCCTCTTGGACTCTGATGTCAACAGCAGTGACCCTGGAAGCTTGGCCTCCACAGACAAGGCTGGTGGAAAGGAACACTGGCTGAACTTCCGTGACAACCTTGCCACCAGAGGGGAGGAATTTATGGGACAGATAAAGGTGGCAGTCAATTCTGCAGCCAGGGAATCACAGCCTGAGTATCAGGACCCCAAATCTCAGCTAGATAGCCTCTCTGCCTCCCTCCCTCTCCCTCTCTTTCCCTTTCATGTAAGTATCCTCAGCCTAAGAAGCAGCCCCTGTACATGAAGGAGAAAGGTTGTAACCCCGCTCTGCCTCGCACTCATTACCTGGCTTTAGGCAAGTCCTTTCCCAGAATCAACTCTCGAATTTTTATACAGAAAAGCCAGGGATGCGAGCAGGTGCGGGGAAATAAGGGCTTGTTTCGAAACTGCGTTTTCACACAGGATTTCATTTTAATTATATATTCATCTGGAGAAGGAGTTGGAGATGAGAGTCAAAAGCCCCCGAAGCTACCCCTTGGTACTGCCACTGTCCCTTCCGGTCTCTGAGCCTCAATTTCCCCATCTGTAAAAGAGACTGAGCTGGATAGCTGTGCTGTAACTGACATTCCGGGAGAATCGAGGAAGAGGACAGCCACGGACCCATCCACACCCCCACCAAGCCCAGGGGGACCTCCAGGGGGGTCGGGCCAAGGCCCCAGGTGGGCGGGTGTGGCCCGCTGGACCCTAAACGCTATGGCATCCCTTGGGGAACCCGGAGGACACAAGGAAGCGCGTGGTGCGCGCGGCCCGGGGCGTCGGGCCAGCGCCGGCTACTCACGGGTCCCCGCGGTCCGGCCCTCGGCCGCGGCAGTGGATGGGGTTGAGCTCGTCCTGGGGAAAGGCGTGCGCCATGTAGTTGTCGTAGCCGAAGACGAACATGCCCCGCGCCAGGTCGCGCATCTGGGCGCGCAGCTGGGGCGGGAAGGCACCGCTGTAGCGCTTCTCGTACTCGTCCGGGCCGCGGCCCCGGCCACCCAGCACGTAGCCCCAGTGGGCCGGGCCGCACATGCCTGGCCCGGGCCGCCGCGGAGCCCGCCGCCGCCCCGCCGCCGCCCCGGGGACCGGCGGCTGCAGCCACGACGGCCCCGACGGGCCCGCGGGCCCTAAGGCAGGAGAGACGGGGCCGTCGGGGGCCCTCAGGCGCTGGAAGCCGAAGCTGAGCGGAAAACGCTGGTAGAAGCCCATGCTGGGCCCCAGCCCGAAGACGAGCCACAGCACTCCATGGAGGCCAAGCCGGAGGAGCACCAGCCCCAGGACGAGCGCTCGCCATTGCATGGTCGCGCGGGCGCCGCGGGCATTATTTTAAAGCGCGGGGGGCCTCCCCCGCGGACCACCGCACCCCGCACCCGCCCGTAGCCCCGCTCACTTCCCCTTTAAGGAACTCCCCCGTGACGCACCAGGAACCGGCCCATTGTCCCCCACCCCCAGTCCCTCGGGCCGGCCGGCCGGGCCCCGCGTTCGCCCGCCCAGTCGCCCGGGATTGGCCCGGCCCGGCCCGGCCTCGTGGGGCGCGGCCGGGGACTCCCTCCCGCGCCATAGGCCGCCCAGACTTCCGCAGCGCCGCGAGGCCCCGCCCCATCTTCCTGCCCCGCCCTCTGGGCCCCGCCCCTGCCTCCGCCCCGCCCCCTGGGCGGTCGGAGCCCAGAAGGGCTGGCGTGGCGAGTAGGGGCCGCTCGGGCTACTGGCGAGGAAACTTCCAGCCAATGGGAGAGCGGCACGGCTGCACCAGCCGGACGCCGGACGGAGACGGGGCTCCCCGACCGCCCGGCTTAGGGTAGTGTGTGTCTCCCGCCTAGCTGGGCCTGGAGAAAGCCACTCCAGCTGTAGGTTTGGGATGGTGCCAGTCAAATGACCGAAGGAAGAGGAGGGAAAGGGACAGTTCCTTACAAAAGGAGCTACTTATGCATCGCAAGGGCAGGGTTTTTTAACTTGACCGTCTGTTTACAGCGGGGGTGGGATACTACCTTGTAGCTAGCGACTGCACTAAACGGTATCCTGAATTCTATTTTTATCAGAACACCCTAATTTGTAAGAATTGCTGTGATTGTGAAACACATATTCCCAGATCCCGTCCTAGACATAGCAAACGTCAGTGGAGGGTCTTGGGAATGTGTGTGTAACAAGTGGTCGTGTGCTGTTCTTAGTATCTGGCAATTTCAAGAAATACTGAATTAGATTATGTTGCCTTTGTCTAGGAAATAGGATCTTTAAAAAAAGAAGTGAAGAATCAAGGCCGCCACTACCACCAAATTATTTTTGCCAAATCTATTTAACCACGTCCCCTCCCGCTCCTTCTATTCCCACCATCTCTCCTGTGCACCACAGTAGTGACCTAACCTTTGGGGTGTAGGATAGATTCCTGGTCAAATCACTTTACACATTCTATATCTACTTCCTATAATTAAGAGGGTTGCTAATGTCAGCTCTGAAAGGCTATGGCTTTCACGTAAAGATTCAATAGTTGAGGGGTTTTGTTTTCTTTTGTTTGCTACATTTGTAGGTATCGGTTAAGGTTTTCCCTCAAATTTAGACCATGTGCTTGTTACACCAAAGTTTCTGAAAAGCTTAGGAAACAAAGCCTAATCAATGGCCCACGTCAGAGACTGGCTGAGCCACCAAGGGAGTGACTAAGAGAATGATAAAGTTGTCATGTGGCTCAGTCATCACATTCTCAGAGTCAGGGGACTTTTTGCAACACAGAGATGTAATGGGGACTGAGAAGGAGCACAAAGAAACATTTCGTTACAACACACAAGGTAACTGGCACCTGACATGGCCCTCTTTGTTGGCTGAGGCTTATTCCTCCAGAAGTCCTGAGAGCTAAGCCTGCCCAGGCACTAAAGAGTTATAAAGATAGCTTGAGCCATGGTCTTTTGCCTATGAAGATTCTGCTTTTACTCCTCTGTGAAAGGCAACTGGGAACCCTGCCAGAAGTCCAATCTTAGGGTTTGACCCTGAACTTTCAGGTCTGCCTTCCCAGAACTTGCAAACTGAATGTGAATATTAAGGTATGTGTTACAGGTTTCCTTCTTAAGCTATCTCATTATAAGCAAATTTTAAAGGTTTTAAATTTGATCTTGCACCATGGTCAAGTGTAGACCACATTAATGACAGCTCTTGTCCTCACATTTGGAAATGAGCTCTAGTTAAAAACAAAAACAAATTTCTCTTCATAACCAGAGAAAACCATCCAACTTCTAAAAGATGTTTTTGATGGTAAAACAGACAATAGCTGCCACTCATATATGTCTTATAGTTTTCAGAATCCTTTCCTATATTCTCCCTTAATCTTCACAGAAAGCGTTGTTAGGCCCATTCCACAAGCCAAAAGGGAAGAAATCAGGTCGGAAGGCTCAAGTTCTCTGAGCTACTTACTGTAGGCAGAAAACAAGCTACTGCCCAGGTCTCCCTCCTGAACTTTAGTGAAATTTAACCCAAACTAGCTGGCCCTCAAAGCAAATGAAGACTAGTTTTTCTACTCTTCCCAAGATACCCCAGAGGCAACAATGTTGACATTAGCTTCCCGCAAGGCACAGTCCCAAGATTTAGGGGCCAGATTCGGAAACTGTTTCATCTCGAATTAAACGGAACCAAAAGAAAACAGAAGATCTTGTGCTAGCCTTTCAGATTAGCCTAGGATTCCCCTCAAGGTAAATGTGGCTGGTAAGATTGGGACAACATCCCTATCTAATCAGAAAACCTCCATTTTAAAAAGCAACTCTTCAAGAAAACTATTTTCTGCACAATCTTACAAAAGCATTAGGGGCCTGATTAAAAAAATAAAACGTACTATGGTAAAAATGCCTTTACTCTGGGGGACGTAAAAGAGGTGATAGCTAAGAACTCAGACCCAAGTCTGATTGCCAGATGTCCAAATCACAGCTCTGGCTTCTGAGTGACCTTGGAAAGTTACTTAACTTTTCTGGAGCTGGTTTTCTCATCTGTAAAATGAGGGTAATAAGAACCAGTACTCGAGGTACCTGAGTGGCTCAGTTGGTTAAGCGTCTGACTTTAGCTCAGGTCATGATCTCACGGTTCCTGAGTTTGAGCCCTGCATTGGGCTCTGTGCTGACGGCTCAGAGCCTGGAGCCTGCTTCGGATCCTAAGTCTCCCTCTCTCTCTCCGCCCCTCCTCCACTTGCACTCTGTCTCTCTCTCTCCACCCCCCCACCCCCCCCCACGAAATAAACATTAAAAAAAAAGGAACCAGTACTCAAGGGCATCTGGGTGGCTCAGCCAGTTAAGGGTCCAACTCAATCTCAGCTCAGGGGTGGATCTCAGGGTCATGATTTCAAGCCCCACATTGGGTACCAAACTCGGCCTGAAGCCTACTTACAAAAAAAAAAAAAAAAAAAAAAAAAAGAAAACATGAGTATATGGCAGTTGTGAGAATTCAATTACTGAATGTATATAATGTACCTACAAAAGTACTTTTAGTAAGCCCTATTTTTACTACTTGCAAACTCTCTGAACTGACCAGCATCTAGTAAAAGCACCTAGTATTTTTGAACCTGAGGTCTGTTGGATGAATAAGCCCCTCCTATTTTCAAAGCACTGTTTTAGGAGAAAAATATATCTAAGGAAACCTAATGTAAGCTAGGACAGGACTAAAACTCACCACAGTCCAAGAACGCCTGAAAGACATTTGAATCCTCACATCTATTCCAGTTCTATTTAACTCAACCTGTTCTAGCTTCTATACTCACGGTCCTAAATCTCTGTGATGTGGAGTTACATCCCACAAGGTGATCCAAATTCAATCTCCTCTTAACTCTGATAGTTGAAGGAGATGACCTAGGTGTATGTTGGTGCTTTTAAAGATATCCTGCATTGTAAATAAATAGGCGGATATTCCAGTTTTCAGAATCAATCTTGTGAGTCTGAGTCAATCAGTGCACTAGGTTCCTAAAACTGTGAAGCTAGAAAATAGGTCTGGCCCCGTAACAACCTCAAAAGGTACAAGGATACTCCCAGAGATTCCTATGTTAAATATCAGGGTTAAAATAGTCTATTAAAAGGAGGATTTTTCTACTCTAAGAAATTATAAATGATTTAGTACCCAAAACAGTAATGTAAAAAAGAAACAAGTGATGTAATGATAACTTTTAAAACTCAGCATTGCTTCTTTCTGAAGCAGTATCTACTTGCTTTGTAAAAGGTGGAGTAGGGGTAGGGGCAGAC
Organism: Acinonyx jubatus; assembly: GCF_027475565.1. NCBI lineage: Eukaryota > Metazoa > Chordata > Mammalia > Carnivora > Felidae > Acinonyx > Acinonyx jubatus. The sequence goes on from NC_069383.1 coordinate 119,686,554, forward strand.
TTAAGCAAAAACAGGGAGATTACCTATTATCCCATCAATTTGGTGATCCAACTCCAGAATTAAGGTAATATTGTTTCCTCAGCTGGGTAAGAAAAGCTAAATTTCTCATATTCAAAACTGTATAGTATATAATTATCGTTCCCACCTATTTAATGGGCAGAAATCCAGAAGTTTGTCAACACACTCTGCTGACTGACAAGACACGGGGGACAGGAACTAGAACTAAAAAGTGGCCCATCCCCTATAAAGGGCAGATTGACTACTCCTGGCATAAAGACAAATGCATTTACCCTCTGACCCAGTCATGGTTATGTGAATTACTGCAAAAGTCCACGATTCACTGCAGTACTGGTTACATAAGCAAAATGTTATAAACAGCCCAAATGTCTATCAACAGGGGACCATTAGGTAAACTGGAATCTGTAACAGTGAAAACCACATACACAATGAATTAGGAACCATGGTGCTGTGAAGGAGAATTGGGACCTCTCTCTCTATTGATACAGAAAGATCGCCAGGTAAGTGTAAGTGGAAAAAAGCCATGTTCAAATCAGTATGCCACCTTCAATGTAAGAAAGGGATTTAAATAAATAATAAAAAAAAAAGCGCATACATATTTCTACTTGCTTTTATTTTGTATAAGGAAAACACTAGAAAAATAAATATGAAAGTGATATAAGGGGCACCTGGGTGGCTCAGTCGGTTAAGTGTCTGACTTCGGCTTGGGTCATGATCTCGCGGTTTGTGGGTTCGAGCCCTGCCTTGGGCTCTGTGCTGACAGCTCAGAGCCTTGAGCTTGCTTCAGATTCTGTGTCTCCGTCTCTCTTCCCCTTCCCTGTTCGCACTCTGTCTCTATCTCAAAATAAACAAACATTAAAAAAAAATTTTTTTTAAAGAAAGTGATTCAAGGATTACCTGTAAGGCCAGAGTGGTGGTTGAAGGGCAGTTCGTTACTCAGTCATGGGTGGAACCAAGAGTTCATTTTTTTTAGGTATTTTCAATTGTTGAATCATGTAGCTCACCTATTAAAAATCATTTAAAGGGTGCCTCGGTCGGTTAAGCGTCCGACTTCGCTCAGGTCATGATCTCACGGTCCATGGGTTCGAGACCCGCGTCGGGCTCTGGGCTGACAGCTCAGAGCCTGGAGCCTGTTTCGCATTCTGTGTCTCCCTCTTTCTCTGACCCTCCCCTATTCATGCTCTCTCTCTCTCTCTGTCTCAAAAATAAATAAATGTTAAAAAAAAAAATTAAAGAAAAATCATTTAAAAAAATAATAAAGCGGACCTAGGAAGTGGTAAGCTTCCTTTCCGCACCTGTTCTAACTACTAAATCACTAAATCCAATGCAGTGATTATCCATCAAGAACTAATGTTCACCATCCATGTGCCATGCCCCACGCTTTAGGTAACTGATGTTTACAGAGAAAGTGGAAATCATAAAAATTCTTAACCTTCTTTTAAGGGTGAGAGCTTGTGCTTTCCATCAGTTAGTGGTATGATAAACGTGAACAATTTCTTTTTCCTTACAAAATGATACAAATAGAAAAAGGAGTTACCTAATTCATATACTGGGTAGCAGCAGATACAAATGATGCACTTTTAATATGTAGAAAGAAGACACACATTGTGTGATATAGATTGTACAAAACTGAGGGTAGGCCAAAGCTGTAGATTATCTAAAAGCTGGTTGAAGGAGACACCGTAACGGGCAATCTATTAATGTTCCACCTCCTATATTCAAAAGGGAATACGCTGGCTTTGTTGTTTTTTTTCCCCTCTCACTACTTTGAAAAGAAGTATTTTCTTAACTGTTCCAGTTTTCCCCAAGCTCCAAATAAATTCTAGCAGAACCCAGCAACACAGCAGTTATAAAGTGTTAAACATTAGCTCTAAAAGTTTGCCCCCGAGTTTGTAGTAGATATGTATTTTTCCACACTGTATACCAGAATAAACATTTTTCTGCAGTCTCGGAGAAAAGCTTTAAAATTTTTAAATGGCTTTCAAAATATAAGCCCCTATGTTTTACAGCATTTCCTTCAAACAAAATCTAAGTTACTGTATCATTCTATAAAATGTCTGTGATCTCTAGCCCTTAAATGTGTTAAAGTGATAAAATGTAAATATTTGTGCTTTTGGATTATTTGCAAGCTGAATAACATGCAAAGTTAACATATTCACTCGGGCGAATAGGCCTTTTCATCTTTCTTCTCTGCTGTTTTACCACCATCCACTTCTCTTGGCTGTAGAACCATAGTCTGTTAGGAGAAATTATATTAGAAATCTTCTACATTTCATTTTATAGATGGGAAAACTACAGAGCCAGAAGGGATTCAGCAACTCATCACACAATCAGTTAATAAAAACAAAAGAACCCATATTCTCAAATGTCAATCCAGCACTTGTGACAGAGTCAAACTGTATTAGCATTTTCAACTGACAAATTATTTCCCTGCCTCATCCCTTGACCTGCAAGCCCCCATAAAACGAAGTTAAAGTAGATTTCCCCCTCTGATTCCTGCTAGGAAATCTGCATCACCTAAGTTACCAGCTGCCTTGCATACCAGCTGCCTTGCGGTTTTAAAACAGAATTACCTTACTGAAGAGAGAGCTTGTTAATGAAATGGAATAATGAATGACTACTGCCGTTGCTTAGATTAAGGAACTTCCCATTGCCATCTATCATGTCAATGACTTGCTTCTGTTTCCCTAAGAACATTCAAGAGGCAGCAATTACAAAAGCGCCCATTTTTATTAATAGCTGAGTTTTAAACAGAAATTGTGTGGAGGCTATTTACTAATCAACAGGAAACACCTGCAGTGGCCCCCACATTTGTAGATGTACAAGCTGAAGGGAAGTTGGTAAGGCTAGTGTTTGCTTTACGGTCTTCCTTTTCAAGTATGTTCACAGGCATGCACGTTGTTGAGGGCATATTTAAAGTTTTTTAAGAGAAAAAAACATCTTGAATACTAAACATGCTGGTTTCCCCACAATGGAATTTTTAAAGTATTTGGCCAATTCGATGTTACATTATAATGCTGACTATGGTAAATTCAGACTTTCACTCCAGTTTTCAATCTGCCAGACCCTGAGAGGTTGGAATTACCAAATCAACAGGATTTCAGTGTAACTGGATCTTGTATGGATAGAATTACACAAGGCAATTAATTCCTCAGTCAAAACAATGAATACTAAAGTAGCCACAGCCCAATACATCCAATTTACTTGACGAATCAAAGGGACAGATTTTTGTAAGTCTCAATTTTTGAAAGCAGATATCAACTTGAAAATCAAGGATACAGGAAGCTAAACTTATATCCTCCCTGCACCCCTACCCACTGGCCCCAGGGACACACACACTCCTTCAAAAATCACTTTGGTAGGAGGGTGGTGAGAAGAGGGCAGGTGAACAGCCTAACTCAATCTCTCCACCAATCCCCTACAAAAACT